>NC_060075.1:78532500-79782500 GCF_922984935.1 Meles meles
GATATATTTAACCAAGATATACAATTAATTATTTGATATATATGTGAATTACTAGATTGGTTTTAAAAAATATGCTGTTTATAAAAGACACATCTTAAATACAAAAACCCAGAACCTTTGAAAATAAAACGATGATATATAACCAGATACTATAAAAAATAAGTTTGTTTTAGCTATACAAATGTCCAACCAAGTAGACCTTAAGTACTATGGACATAATGTGAAACATTTAGCAATGATTAAATGTGGAACTATCAAGAAGATATGCTAATAATGAGGGAATAGAAGGCTAGCTGAGGACAAAGCAGAAGCTGGCATCCTGCTGCTCAACCCCCACCCTCAGCCCCTTGTGACACGTGTGATATTCCCCAGGCAGTCCTGGCTGCCCTAAAAGAAAAACAAATAGTTTAACTTGTAGAGATCACAATCCTGCAAGACTTGAGTCTCCTCCAGTTAGAAATACCCTAGTGATTTTCAAGGAAGAAGCTTTCTTATCAGTAGCCTAACTTCCAAAGACCCATAACTCAGTTCCTGAAGTCCTAACACCATCTTCTCCTCCATAAAATTGAGGGAGGCTAAGGCAAAGGGAAATGTAAATAAAGTTAAATTTCTTCTAAACCTAAAGCTCATTGATAAGGACATGTGATAGCAGGAGTGTGACATTCCACTAGGAAACACCCAACCAGCTTACTCTTCATGCCTTACTAAAAGGAAAAACCACCTTATCTTGACAATGGCAAGGCCTCTGGTATCTTGTAGGTCCTCTTTAGGATATAAAAGTTCTGTTGTGGGGCGCCTGGGTGGCTCAGTTGGTTAAGCATCTGCCTTTGGCTCAGGTCATAATCTCAGGGTCCTGAGAACGAGCCCCACATGAGGCTCCCTGCTCAGCAGGGAGTCTGCTTCTCTCTCCCTCTGCTGCTTCCCTTGCTTGCTCTCTCACTTGTGCTCTCTCTCAAAAAAAAAAAAAAAAAAAAAAAGTTCATTTGAAAACTCCCTTTTCCTTACCTCCTCCAACCCCAGAGTATATAATCAGCCACCCCTCACAATCCCAGTGCAGCAACTCTCTGCCCATGGTTCCTGTCCCAGTGCTTTAATAAACCACCATTTTGCACCAAAGATGTCTTAAGAATTCTTTCTTGGCTGTCAGATCTGGACTCCAAGCTCACTGAACCGCACTTATATTCTACAACTTCATCATTAATAGTAAATTTTATGCCTAATAACAGATATAGATTCAAAATACAGAAAGCAAAACTTGGCATAACTTAAAGGAGGAAAAAAACAAAATGAAACAAAACAAACCCAGGGAGTGCCTCGGGGCTCAATCACTTAAACACCCCAGTCTTGAATTCAGTTCAGGTCATGATTTCAGGGTTGTGAGATCTGACCCCACATTGCTTAAGATTTTCTCTATCACTCTTCCTTCACCTCTCCCCTCACTCCCCATATCCCTCACTCCCTCACTCCCCCACATACAAGTGCACTCTTCCTCAAAAAAGAAAAAAAAAAAAAAGACTCTGTATCATGGTGGAAGGTTTTTTTAATAGAACTTGTCTAGCAGAAAAAAGAAAAAGTCAATAATAATCAAAAAATTTATAGAAGACTTGAAAAATAAAATTAAAAACTTGACCTAATAATGCTAGAGAAATACTATATCTAAAGTGTGAAGTATACTTCTTGTCCAAGTGATACTGGACAATATACTACAATAGAACGTGCTATGAGTGAAAATAAATCTCACAAAATTTCAAATGCCATACATAACACATCCTCTCTACATTATTTAAGTAAGCTAGACATCAGCAACTACATCATAATTACAAAATCTCCAAATAAAAATCTCCAAATTTGAGGAAAGTATAAACCTTTGAAATCATCCATATATCATAGAAAAAAATCACATTGGAAACTGGGAAATAATTTTAAAATAAAAATGGCAACAAAGTAAAATATTTCAAAGCAGGATGGATGTAGCCCAAACAATACATAGATGAGAATGTGTAGTTTAAACAGTGTTGTATTATAGAGGAACTAAGACTTATCATTGAAAAATAAGACAAAATCTAACTTTCATACAAAGAAAACACTTGCTTCAGGTCTTATAGTCTAAAATCTATACAACATAAGAAAAAAATATTAACAATCAATGAGTTAAGACATCTTCTCAGCAAATTGGCTAGGGGTGGGGAGAATGACACCTTAAAGAAAATAGAAGGAAAGAAATAATACAAATGAGAGTAAAAATTAAGAAAATAGAAAAAAATATATACAACTAGGACCAAAAGAGCTATAAAATGATGTTTTGAATAGATTTATAAAACTGTGAAACTGTAATGTGACCTGATCAATGAAAGGAATAAACCACGTAAGTAATAAAAGATAAGATATTGTTATTGACTCTAGACATTGAAAATTTGGGATCTATTTTGAATAACTGTATGCCATCTAAATTGCATATAGATGAAACATACAAATGTCTAGTAAAATAAGATGTATTCAAACTTAGAAGAAATTTTAAAAAACCCCAAAATGGGAGGAGGAGTCAAGACGGCGGAGAAGTAGCAGGCTGAGACTATATCTGGTAGCAGGAGATCAGCTTGATAGCTTATCTAAACATTGCAAACACCTACAAATCCAACGGGAGATCGAAGAGAAGAAGAACAGCAACTCTAGAAACAGAAAATCAACCACTTTCTGAAAGTTAGGACTGGCGGAGAAGTGAATCCAAAACGATGGGAAGATAGAACACGGGGGGAGGGACCGGCTCCCAGCAAGAGGCGGAGCAACGGAGCACAAAATCAGGACTTTTAAAAGTCTGTTCCACTGAGGGACATTGCTCCAGAGGCTAAACTGGGGTGAAGCCCACGCAGGGTCAGCGTGGCCCCAGGTCCCGCAGGGTCACAGAAGGATCGGGGGTGTTGGAGTGTCACAGAGCTCGCAGGTATTAGAACGGGGAAGCTGGCTACAGAGACAGAGCCGCGGACTAAACTCTCAGCTCGGGGTTACCTTGAACCAGTCGCAGGCTGGGTGAGCTCGGAATGCGGCTGGAGGCCGGGGATACAGGAGTGATTGGGTACTGTTCTCTGGGGGCGCACTGAGGAGTGGGGCCTTGGGCTCTCGGCTCCTCCGGGCCGGAGAGTAGGAGGCCGCCATTTTCATTCCCATCCTCCGGAACTCTATGGAAAGCAAGCAGGGAACAAAAGCTCCCAAAAGCGAACCTGAGCGGATTACTTAGTCCGGCCCCTGGTAAGGGTGGTGCAATTCCGCCTCGGGCAAAGACACTTGAGAGTCACTACAACAGGCCCCTCCCCCAGAAGATCAACAAAATATCCAGCCAGGACAAGTTCATCTATCAAGGAAAGCAGGTTTAATACCTAGGACAGCAGAAGAATTCCAGAGGAGGAGAAAGGAAAGCATGGAACTCATGGCTTTCTCCCCATGTTTCTTTAGTCTTGCGGTTAATTCAATTTTTTTTTCAATTTTTTTTTCTTTTTTTTCTTCTACTAAATTTTTTAAAACTTTTACCCTTTTCTTTTTTAACGTTTTTTGACTAGTTTATCTAAAATATATATTTTTCTTTCTTTTTTATATTTTTTCTTTATTTGTTTTATTTTTTTAACTTTTTTCTTTTTTTTTTTTCTGAACCTCTTTTTATCCCCTTCCTCCCCCCCCACAATTTGGAGTCTCTTCTGATTTTGTTACAGCACATTTTTCTGGGGTCTTTGCCACCCTTTTAGTATTTTATTTGATCCTTCATATCCTCTTATCTGGACAAAATGACAAGGCAGAAAAAATCACCACAAACAAAAGAACAAGAGGCAGTACCAAAGGCTAGGGACCTAATCAACACGGACATTGGTAATATGTCAGATCTAGAGTTCAGAATGACAATTCTGAAGGTTCTAGCAGGGCTCGAAAAAGGCATGGAAGATATTAGAGAAACCCTCTCTGGAGATATAAAAGCCCTTTCTGGAGAAATTAAAGAACTAAAATCCAACCAAGTTGAAATCAAAAAAGCTATTAATGAGGTGCAATCAAAAATGGAGGCTCTCACTGCTAGGATAAATGAGGCAGAAGAAAGAATTAGTGATATAGAAGACCAAATGACAGAGAATAAAGAAGCTGAGCAAAAGAGGGACAAACAGCTACTGGACCACGAGGGGAGAATTTGAGAGATAAGTGACACCATAAGACGAAACAACATTAGAATAATTGGGATTCCAGAAGAAGAAGAAAGAGAGAGGGGAGCAAAAGGTCTATTGGAGAGAATTATTGGAGAGAATTTCCCTAATATGGCAAAGGGAACAAGCATCAAAATCCAGGAGGTGCAGAGAACCCCCCTCAAAATCAATAAGAATAAGCTCACAGCCCGTCACCTAATAGTAAAATTTACAAGTCTTAGTGACAAAGAGAAAATCCTGAAAGCAGGCCGGGAAAAGAAGTCTGTAACATACAATGGTAAAAATATTAGATTGGCAGCAGACTTATCCACAGAGACCTGGCAGGCCAGAAAGAGCTGGCATGATATATTCAGAGCGCTAAACGAGAAAAACATGCAGCCAAGAATACTCTATCCAGGTAGGCTATCATTGAAAATAGAAGGAGAGATAAAAAGCTTCCAGGACAAACAAAAACTGAAAGAATTTGCAAACACCAAACCAGCTCTACAGGAAATATTGAAAGGGGTCCTCTAAGCAAAGAGAAAGCCTAAAAGTAGTAGATTAGAAAGTAACAGAGACAATATACAGTAACAGTCACCTTACAGGCAATATAATAGCACTAAATTCATATCTCTCAAGAGTTACCCTGAATGTTAATGGGCTAAATGCCCCAATCAAAAGACACAGGGTATCAGAATGGATAAAAAAACAAAACCCATCTATATGTTGAATACAAGAAACTCATTTTAGACACGAAGACACCTCCAGATTTAAAGTGAGTAGGTAGAAACCATGCTAATGGGCATCAGAAGAAAGATGGGGTAGCAATCCTTATATCAGATCAATTAGATTTTAAGCCAAATACTATAATAAGAGATGAGGAAGGACACTATATCATACTCAAAGGGTCTGGCCAACAAGATCTAACAATTTTAAATATCTATGCCTCTACCATGGGAGCAGCCAACTATATCAACCAAGTAATAACAAAATCAAAGAAACACATCAACAATAATACAATAATAGGGGACTTTAACACTCCCCTCAATGAAATGGACAGATCATCCAAGCAAAAGATCAACAAGGAAATAAAGGCCTTAAATGACACACTGGACCAGATGGACATCACAGATATATTCAGAACATTTCATCCCAAAGCAGCAGAATACACATTCTTCTCTAGTGCACATGGAACATTCTCCAGAATAGATCACATCCTGGGTCACAAATCAGGTCTCAAATGGTATCAGAAGATTAGGATCATTCCCTGCATATTTTCAGACCACAATACTCTGAAGCTAGAACTCAATCACAAGAGGAAAGCTGGAAAGAACCCAAATACATGGAGACTAAACAGCATCCTTCTAAAGAATGAATGGGTCAACCAGGAAATTAAAGAACAATTGAAAAAATTCATGGAAACAAATGATAATGAAAACACAACGGTTCAAAATCTGTGGGACACAGCAAAGGCAGTCCTGAGAGGAAAATATATAGCAGTACAAGACTTTCTCAAGAAACAAGAAAGGTCTCAAGTACACAAACTAACCCTACACCTAAAGGAGCTGGAGAAAGAACAAGAAGAAACCCTAAACCCAGCAGGAGAAGAGAAATCATAAAGATCAGAGCAGAAATCAATGAAATAGAAACCAAAAAAACAATAGAAAAAATCAAAGAAACTAGGAGCTGGTTCTTTGAAAGAATCAATAAGATTGATAAACCCCTGGCCAGACTTATCAAAAAGAAAAGAGAAAGGACCCAAATAAATAAATTCATGAATGAAAGAGGAGAGATCACAACTAACACCAAAGAAATGCAGACAGTTATAAGAACATAATATGAGCAACTCTACGCCAACCAATTTGACAATCTGGAAGAAATGGATGCATTCCTAGAGACATATAAACTACCACAACTGAACCAGGAAGAAATAGAAAACCTGAACAGGCCCATAACCAGTAAGGAGATGGAAACAGTCATCAAACATCTCCCAACAAACAAAAGCCCAGGGCCAGACGGCTTCCCAGGGGAATTCTACCAAACATTTAAAGAAGAACTAATTCCTATTCTCCTGAAACTGTTCCAAAAAATAGAAATGGAAGGAAAACTTCCAAACTCATTTTATGAGGCCAGCATCACCTTGATCCCAAAACCAGACAAGGATCCCACCAAAAAAGAGAACTACAGACCAATATCCTTGATGCACACAGATGCAAAAATTCTCACCACAATACTAGCCAATAGGATTCAACAGTACATTGAAAGGATTATTCACCACGACCAAGTGGGATTTATTCCAGGGCTGCAAGGTTGGTTCATATCCGCAAATCAATCAATGTGATAGAACACATTAATAAAAGAAAGAACAAGAACCACATGATACTCTCAATAGAGGCTGAAAAAGCATTTGACAAAGTACAGCATCCCTTCCTGATCAAAACTCTTCAAAGTGTAGGGATAGAGGGCACATACCTCAATATTATCAAAGCCATCTATTAAAAACCCACCGCAAATATCATTTTCAAAGGAGAAAAATGAAAGCTTTTCCGTTAAAGTCAGGAACACAGCAGGGATGCTATTCAACATAATACTAGAAGTCCTAGCCTCCGCAATCAGACAACAAAAGGAAATTAAAGGCATCCAAATTGGCAAAGAAGAAGTCAAACTATCACTCTTTGCAGATGATATGATACTATATGTGGAAAACCAAAAGACTCCACTCCAAAACTGCTAGAACTTGTCCAGGAATTCAGTAAAGTGTCAGGATATAAAATCAATGCACAGAAATCAGTTGCATTTCTGTACACCAACAACAAGACAGAAGAAAGAGAAATTAAGGAGTCAATCCCATTTACAATTGCACCCAAAACTATAAGATACCTAGGAATAAACCTAACCAAAGAGGCTAAGTATGTATACGCAGAAAACTATAAAGTACTCATGAAGAGAAATTGAGGAAGACACAAAGAAATAGAAAAATGTTCCATGCTCCTGGATTGGAAGAATAAATAGTGTGAAAATGTCTATGCTACCTAAAGCAATCTACACATTTAATGCAATCCCTATCAAAATACCATCCATTTTTTTCAAAGAAATGGAACAAATAATCCTAACATTTATATGCAATCAGAAAAGACCTCGAATAGCCAAAGGAATATTGAAAAAGAAAGCCAAAGTTGGTGGCATCACAATTCCAGACTTCAAGCTCTATTACAAAGCTGTCATCATCAAGACAGCATGGTACTGGCACAAAAACAGACACATAGATCAATGGAACAGAATAGAGAGCCCAGAAATAGTCCCTCAACTCTATGGTCAACTAATCTTCGACAAAGCAGGAAAGAATGTCCAATGGAAAAAAGACAGCCTCTTCAATAAATGGTGCTGGGAAAATGGGACAGCCACATGCAGAAAAATGAAATTGGACCACTTCCTTACACCACACACGAAAATAGACTCAAAATGGATGAAGGACCTCAATGTGAGAAAGGAATCCATCAAAATCCTTGTGGAGAACGCAGGCAGTAACCTCTTCGACCTCAGCCGCAACAACATCTTCCTAGGAACATCGGCAAAGGCAAGGGAAGCAAGGGCAAAGATGAACTATTGGGATTTCATCAAGATCAAAAGCTTTTGCACAGCAAAGGAAACAGTTAACAAAACCAAAAGACAACTGACAGAATGGGAGAAGATATTTGCAAAGGACATATCAGATAAAGGGCTAGTATCCAAAATCTATAAGGAACTTAGTAAACTCAACACCCAAAGAACAAACAATCCAATCAAGAAATGGGCAGAGGACATGAACAGACATTTCTGCAAAGAAGACATCCAGATGGCCAACAGACACATGAAAAAGTGCTCCACGTCACTCGGCATCAGGGAAATACAAATCAAAACCACAATGAGATATCACCTCACACCAGTCAGAATGGCTAAAATTAACAAGTCAGGAAATGACAGATGCTGGTGAGGATGCGGAGAAAGGGGAACCCTCCTCCACTGTTGGTGGGAATGCGAGCTGGTGCAACCACTCTGGAAAACAGCATGGAGGTTCCTCAAAATGTTGAAAATAGAACTACCCTATGACCCAGCAATTGCACTACTGGGTATTTACCCTAAAGATACAAATGCAGTGATCCGAAGGGGCACGTGTACCCGAATGTTTATAGCAGCAATGTCTACAATAGCCAAACTATGGAAAGAACCTAGATGTCCATCAACAGATGAATAGATAAAGAATATGTGGTATATATACACAATGGAATACTATGCAGCCATCAAAAGAAATGAAATCTTGCCATTTGCGACGATGTGGATGGAACTAGAGGGTATCATGCTTAGTGAAATAAGTCAATCGGAGAAAGACAACTCTCATATGATCTCCCTGATATGAGGACGTGGAGAAGCAACATGGGGGGTTAGGGGGATAGGAGAAGAATAAATGAAACAAGATGGGATTTGGAGGGAGACAAACCATAAGTGACTCTTAATCGCACAAAACAAACTGGGGGTTGCTGGGGGGAGGTGGGGTTGGGAGAGGGGGAGGGCGGGTATGGACATTGGGGAGGATATGTGCTATGGTGAGTGCTGTGAAGTGTGTAAACTTGGCGATTTACAGACCTGTACCCCTCTGGATAAAAATACATTTTATGGTTATAAAAAATAAAAAAAAAGAATCAAAAACAACAACAACAACAACAACAACAAAACCCAAAAATGTCATTGATATGAAAATGTTGGGGTTTGGAGCAAATAGTCAAGAAAGAATTTTTGAGACATATTTGGTGCAAAAAGTGGTTTTATTAAAGCAAGGGACAGGATTCATTGGCAGAAAGAGCTGCATTGGGGTTCTGAGATGTGATGATTATATGCTTTCAAGTTGAAGAAGGTTAGGGACAGCACAAACCTTCAACATATTTTGGAAACAAGTTTCCAGTTCCCTGAGGGGGCTACCTATTGTTAGGAAAAGGTCACCCATTACTGTTTAGTAAATCCTTATTAATAATAATGTGGGAAACATAGGCCAAAGAAAAGTTATTAAATGTCCTTACTACCTAGAGCCCACTGACAAGTCCTTGAAACAGGAAGAGTGACATTCCTCTAAGGATTCAACTGCTTCCACCTTAATACTTGGCTAAGGGCAAAAGGTAATCCTAGCCCGACAGCCTCCACCCCAACCAGAATCAAGTAAGTCTATTTTAACATATAACAATTCCTTTGGAAACTTCATTTCTAAACCCTCCAAGATACTGCTTGCAATCATCCCCAAGCACAAGGCCCACTGATATACATCTGAAGGGTCTCATGACTAAAGTTTTATTAGATGATATTAAATGACCTTTTCTCAAAACAGCTAGCCCCTCAAGGTCCTGGAAACCTTGCTTCCAAAATTCCTTAGACACTTAAACTATCCCTGATCCCCTCCCAACTTGCAAGTGTATAATGGACTACTCCTCACAACCCTGGGACAGCAGCTCTTTCTGCTCATGGGTCCTGTCCTCATGCTTTAATAAGCCACCAATTTGCACCAGGGACATCTCAAGAATTCTTTCTTGGTCATCTGGACACCACCCCACTGAACCTCACTTACATTCTAAAACTTCATCAGTAAGACCCTTCAGATGTGTATCAGTGGGCCCTATGCTTGGAGGATGATTGCCAATGTATATCTTGGGGCAGGAAGTAGAGATAAAGAAAGTTTCTAAAGGAATTTTTTTTTTTTAAAGATTTTATTTATTTATTTGACAGACAGAGATCACAAGTAGGCAGAGCAGCAGGCAGAGAGAGAGGGAGAAGCAGGCTCCCTAGTGAGCACAGAGCCCAATGTGGGGCTCGATCCCAGGACCCTGGGATCATGACCTGAGCCGAAGGTAAAGGCTTAACCCACTGAGCCACCCAGGCGCCCTCTAAAGGAATTTCTACATGTTAAAATAAACTCATAGGATCCTGGGGGACTGGTTAAGATTGCCTTTTGCCCTTAGCAAGCTGTCAACATCCAGGTAGCTGGGCTCCAAAAGGAAGGTATTCTACCTATTTCAAGGACTTGCCAATGAGCTATAAATAGTAAGGACATTTAATTTTTCTTTTGCCTTTGTTTCCCAAGTCATTATAATCACAAAAGAATAGAAACCTATAATTAAAAAAAATTAAAAAACAGGGCACCTGGGTGGCTCAGTGGGTTAAAGCCTCTGCCTTTGGCTCAGGTCAGGATCCCATGGTCCTGGGATCGAGTCCCACATTGGGCTCTCTGTTCAGGGGGAAGCCTGCTTCCCTCTCTCTCTCTGCCTGCCTCTCTGTCTACTTGTGATCTCTGTCAAATAAATAAAATCTTAAAAAAGAATTTAAAAACAGACTTTCCTACCAAGAAAACATTTGCTTCAGATAATTTTCCTGGTGAATTCTCCTAAATATTTAGCAAATAAATTAGTATATATCTAAACTGATTTCTTCCAGGTAATAGAAAAAAGAGAGAGAGAAAGAGAGAAACCCATCTTATGAAACCAGCATAACCTTGATAATAAACACTAGTGTCCAATCTCATTGGTAAAATAGACAAAAAGCTCTGGAACAAAATATCAGTAAAAAAAAAGTTATAGGAAAATATGTCTTGTTCATAGTGGTTTAATTTTATGAATCTAAGGAATTTATAGGTAATTAGTGAAAGAAATAAATACAAGAGGAAAAGGGATAAATTTAATTTGGAATAAAAAGAAATTTTGTGATCATTAAGTGGATAAACAAAAGAGCACATGGTAAAATGTCACACCAATTTATGACAAAAACTCTTTGGAGAAAGTGTGGGAAATCATTGTACCTTACTTTCAATTTCTCTGTGAACATTAAACTTCTCTTTAAAAAAAAGAGAGGTCTTTAAAAAAGAAAAAAGTTTGTAGGGCACCTGGTGGGCTCAGTCACAAGAGTGGTGTGTGACTCTTCATTTTGGGCTCATGAGTTTGAGCCCCATGTTGGGTGTAGAGAATAAACAAACAAACAAACAAACTTTAAAAAAAAAAACAAAAACTATTTGTAACCCAGAGGAAGAGATCTCCCTTTGTCTAATAAAAGATATTTATAAAACACCTAGAGCAAAAATTCATCCCCAATGGTGAAATGTTGGGAGCTTTTCTTCTGAGATCAGGAATGAAATACAGAAGTATTTACATTTCTATGCAACAATGTATTAGTGGTCTTAGGCTCTCTACAAGAACTAGAGCAATTCACAGAGTGTATTGGGATTCTACAGAGAAACAAACATTGATCAGAAAACATGATAATATATAATATATAAAATAATTATGTATAAATTATTTGAATTTAATAAGCTTAAATTTGATTTAAAGTTGATTAAAATAGGTCACTATAGAAAGCAATTAAATTTCTGTATATTAACAGAAAAGAAGCTAGAAATTTAAGCTTAAATATATTTCTATTAAGTTGCTGTAAAAATGCATTAGATTCCTAGGAAATAAGTAAGAAAAAATTCAAGAACTCTACAAAAACATATAAAACTCTATAGAAAGACATTTTTAAAGACCTAAATGAAGGATATTAAATGTCCATGAATTCAAATACATGATTTTGTAAAGACTTCAATTGTCTCCTTATTGATCTATTGATTCAGTGTAATTTCAAACATAATCCTAAAATCCTAACACATTTTGTATGTGCATAGATGTTTGTACAACCTAACAGTTTGGGTCTAAAGTTAGTATGGGTGAACAGAAAACTATTATAGGTTATATATATTTAGTCAAGGACTTCATGAAGTGGAAAAAGTGGAGATTGTTTGCTTTATCAAATACTGAGCGATTATATAGCTTCAAAAATTAATACAGAATGTTAATTGACAAGAAATAGGTAATTTGACAATGGAAAACAATTACTAGGCACTAAACCACCTTAAAGTAAATGTTATTTATCAAAAGTACCATGAAGAGAATGAACGAACAAATTGCAAAATGGAAAAATATATTTACAACATCTAAAATTGACAGACTAAATATCAGAAAATATTTTATTTTATTTATTTTTAAGATTTTATTTATTCATTTGAGAGAAAAAGTGCACAAGCAGGGGGAAGGGGCAGAGGGAGAGGCAGACTCCTCCCTGAGCAGGGAGACCAAGGAGGGGCTCAGTGCTCCACTCCAGGGCTCCACCCCAGAGCCCTGGGATTATGACCTGAGGGAAAGGATCATGACCAACTGAGTCACCCAAGTGCCCTCCAGATGACATTTTAAAAAGTTGGCAAAAGAATGGGGAAAAAGAAAGAAAGGAAAGAAAGAAAGAAGTAAAGAAAAAGGAAGGAAGGAAGGAAGGACCGACAAGCTCTTCACAGAGGATGAAATCAGAATTTTAAAAATACTGTAATTCATTAGTGTTCAGGGATTGCATACTTAAAGCAGATGAGAGAATTTTCACGCTCACCAGGTTGGAAGTTTGCAAATTATTAAGGACAATATCAGGTCCTGGCAAAGATGAAGAGTGGTGTGATCGATCCCCCATTTGTGGGAATGCAAATATGCTCAACGGTTTGGGAAAACAATCTGGCATTATTTCAAAAAGCTGAAGTCATGCATATCCCATGACCCAGAAATCCAACGGCTAGATAGATGACCTAGTTAAACTCTTGCTCACAATCACCAGAGAATATGTAAGAATGTCCATATTATGACTGTGTTATCAACCTGTGACAGTTTGTCTATATCTGTATCTATCACAAATGCTATTAACAATATAAACAAAAACTTGATTGAAGTATCCTCATACAGTGAAATACAGGGCTCTGCCATGTGAAATACAGAGGGAAAGTAAGAACATCAAGAAAGTTCCCATTTACCGACTTTAATATTCACTGTATAATAGAGTCTTAGTTATGTGCTAAACAGATAGAGAGGGAAATTGGAGGGTGAATTTGAAGGGAGTGGTAAAAATTTAAACAGATTACTAAGCTTTTCTGAGGCCCCAGCTGAGGTTGGCAATCATAAATCAGTAATAGTCTCAATCAGCTCTGTTAACCACTTATCTCTAACAACACTTGGCAGGAACTATTAGCTCATTGATGAATTCATTCACTTACTGACTCACTCGTTTTTTAAAATATTTATTAAAAGCAACAATGTCAGGCAATATTGAATTCCAGCTTTATAAGAAAAAAAAAAACAGCTGTGTAATGAGGTGGGCCATTTGGCATATACGCTGACTTAATCAATTTGGTTAGCTAAAGGAGTTAAATAAATATGTCTAATTCTACATTAAAATATATGAATGTTATGAAAGTGGTAAAATTAAATGCCAGAGAAATTCAGAGTGGTTAGATACTATAAACTAAAAGCTTCTCTAACAGTAAATGTAAAAGCTTCATCTGCTTTCAATTTTTTAATATATTTTTTCTATCTTTCAGGTGACTGTAATTTGCTGCTTTTTCCTATATTTTCAGTCTCTCCTGCGTGTTGTTTTCTGATTTTTTAAATTTGCTCTAATTTTTATGAAAAGAAAAGAAATTGGTTTTTACCCACATTCTTCTTTCAGATTTCAAACACAGAGTAATGCAATTTTGTAATTCTGATATTCAAAAATGAATTAATCATAGGGAAAGTTAAAGAAATCTTTATTAGGAGCAAGAATACTGAAGTCCAGCTTGTTGTACCTGCCAGTAACTCTCTTAGTGGTCCTGGACAAGTAATTTCACCTCAGTTAACGTATTATGGGAATTTTAAACTAAGAGTAATCTAAGCTTTTATTTATATTAAAATAATTAATGAAAAATTAAAGGCATCATAACATCAATTTCTTTTATCAAACACCCACACACGTACAATGCTAACTTTCAAAAATATGTTCACAATATATGTAGTAAGTAGGATAATTCAGAATAATAAATATGTGGCAAAAATAGCAAATGGCAACATCATTAAAAACAATACAAAACAAAATGGGATGTAGGCAGAGGGGAAAATAGGAATGAAAGATCCAGACCCTACTTTTTCTTTATGTTACCTATACTCTAACATTTCTATAAATTACATGGATGACTTACAATCTATCAACCTCACTTATTTTATCTGTTAATTAAGGAAAATACTATTATCATCCTGGAAAGCCCTATTGTAAGAACCACCCAGGTAAGAACTTTCCATATTGCATGGGCTCCAGCTCCACCCTGGCTAACAGCAGCCATTCTCTATGGAGTACCATTTGGAAGTGTAGAAGAAAAGCACAGTTTTTGATTTTTTTTTTTTAATTTGTCATTGAGCAAGTGCTTTGTGAAAGAGAAATGACTAAATGGTTGAAATTAACTAATGCTTTAGAAACCCCAGAACTTGGTATTAAAAAACAATCCCTGTTTTTTTCCACCCCCCTTTTTTAATATTCAGTGTGGAACTTGCTAACCAAAAAGGGACCCACTGTATAAAAACACAGGTACATAAGTAATAAACTGTATTCAAAAAATCAGAGTCAAAATGATGCTTAAAGAAAAGTGGAAACAATCAGAACATGCTGTCAGAATGGGTTTTCTGGAAGGATAAATGTTAATACATTTATTAAATGTTAAGTAAAGATATGAAAACATTTACTCCTTGGGTTAATTAGTGGAAGAAAGAAAGTTCTATTACTCACAGGTCATGGAAAGCACACAGCACACCCTGGGGCACACAGCACACCCTGGGCCACACAGAAAAATAATGGATAGAAAAAAAAAGGGAAAGGGTTCAGCTTTTGTTAAAGTCCAAGTTGGGACCTATAGTTTTGTGTGCCAACTCTTTATTGAATTTAAAATACAGGAGCAGGAATTTAAAATGTGGGAAGAGCAAAAACAATTGACCCAAATGGTTAGTTATGGAAAGCAACCAAGATCTCTAAAACAAAGGAGCCTGGAAAGGGAAGAGGTTCTGGGGTGGGGGGAGGGGGTACTGAATTTAGCCTGGCTTTTTATCTCGTAGTGTGGCTGGTTATGTATTTGTCCCAGAGAGCCATCTTTGAAGCGAATGTGTCTTTGAAGCAATGCCTCAGCAAGTGAAGCTTCAGTGAGGCGCTTGCATTACTGGCATTGCATTTCCAGTGACAGGTACAAGCTCTGGTTAGAAGGGAAAGTGAAGCTATAAGTAATATTTCTCTTTTTCTACCTGGGGTATATTTTATTTAAACTTGTCTTTGTTCCCACCGATTGACATATAAGGGGACCATAAAAATATCAATGAATACTGAAGAACTCATGTCTGAAATTATGGAAAATACTGGCACATCAGAGATGTCACATTACTAGGAAAATCACTTCCCAATAGAATCTTGGCGAAGTGAGGGGAGACGGTTGTACACAACCATTCACCATGGCTATCTGTCACCCATTGCTGCGTGGTTTCCTTAGTAGCTTAATACTGATTTTGAAACCTTATAAACGGAATCATGTTGATGAGTAGGGAAGGGATAGAAAAATGTTGCACTTAGAGAGTATGACACAATTATCCAACAGACAAGGAAAAACATCATCTAGTTTCTACTTCAGACCCATTCTTCTAAAGACAAATATCTACTCCGGAAAATAAGGTTATTACTTACAATTTGTTGAGTCCATACTGCTTGAGGCAAAACAGTAAACATGTTCTATATATTTAGCATTCCACTTCACTAAATAGGATATGGTATTAGTTTTTTGTTTTTTTTTTATGTCTGGAAATTACTGCCTGGTGGTGATGTCTAGTGTCTTAATAGCAGATGAAATCCAACAGTGTGTGAAATTATGTTATTTATAACATTGGGAAAATATTCTTGGAATTCTGCAATATAAAAACTTTCATATAAATGCAAAATGTTATTTCATCTGGAGAATTTTATCTTTGTATTCAAAGACAAAATATTTTATAGCAGAATTTTAAAATCTAATATATAACAGAAGAAATTTAGGAGGTCAAGCATGAGTCTACCAGAAGTTCAGTAAATGTTTCTTTAAAATGTAAATAGAACATCACTGACCTTGAGTATATCATTTCCTCTGAAATTACAATATAAGTTCCTTTTCTCTTTTATTCAATCACTGAAGAAAAAAAAGAAAAAAGAAAAATAGTAAAAGAATTCATAAAAGATTCTGACAATATATGCCGACAATTCACATTCCCTCAATTTGATAGTTCTGAAATTTTTTTCAAAAAAGAATTTTAGTTCTTTTAGCAAAGGCTTTCAAAGCTTGCACTTAATCAAGCTAAGCACAGGAAGGATTCTAAGTAATTATTTCATCAGCATAGACATCTATCCTTTGAGTCTTTTTTTTTAAGATTTTTAAAATTTATTTGACAGAGAGAGATCACAAGTAGGTGGAGAGGCAGACAGAGAGAGAGGAAGGGAAGCAGGCTCCCTGCTGAGCAGAGAGACTGATGCGGGACTCGATCCCAGGACCCTGGGATCATGACCTGAGCCGAAGAGAGAGGCTTTAACCCACTAAGCCACTCAGGCACCCCTCCTTTGAGTCTTTCAAGAAAAATAGTTCCTACATTCTTCCCTTTTATTTCACAAGCAGTCTTTTCATTATTCGTCGGTTAGCTGGGACATCTCTTTAGTATTAACTCTGTCATCATTTTTTTTGAAACTGGATAAGACATTTTATATTCTTATCGTTCTATCTTTCAGTTTGCTCCTACATAAAATGAGGATCTTCTACAAATCAAGGATTTTTATGTTTTATCTAACAACCAGAGATTTATGCAGAGGACTCGCATGAGTTAATGTTGGCTGGCTTCAGGCACAGTAGTGGTCTTGTGGCCCTTGACTGGTCTGTGACTGCATTCACTTCGATGCCCACTCTCATAGCATTGTACATACACACATACATATAGTTGTTATGGCTGTACATACCTCTCACATTTCTATCTCCAACTCACACCTTTGTGTGATTCATATGCATAGGCATGTGAATCACACAAAGGTGTGAGTTGGAGATGGAAATGTGAGAGGTATGTACAACCATAACAACTCCAGATTCCTGTATCTACCTTCCTGTTCAATAGTTCCAGTTTGATGCCCCTTAAACTCAACTCAATCTCCCCCATAACCTGTGCCACCTTAATATTCCTTAATAAGCTTCTTTATTCTTAGTTACTCAAACTAAGAATTTGGGAGTTATTTTGAGCCTTCTATTTTCCTTACACCCTAGTGGTATGAAACTCCATTGTGGATAATTTCGATATCTTTGATAGCCTCTGTAGTCTTGGCCCTGACAGCTGGGTTTTCTCTTTCTCATAATGCAAGTGCCCCACTGAAGCTTCGATTACTGAGGCATTACTTCAAAGACACGTTCACTTCAAAGATGGCTATCTGGAACAAACACATTGCCAGCCACACTACTAGATAAAGAGCCAGAAAAAATGCATTCCCCCCTCTCCCACCACCCTTCAACCTCTTCCCACTCCAGGCTCCTCTGTCTTAGAGATTTCGGTTGCTTTCCATAACTAACCATTTGGGTCGATTGTTTTTGCTCTTCCGACTTTTTAAATTCCTGCTCCTGTATTTTAAATTCAATAAAGAGTTGACACACAAAACTATAGACCCAACTTGGACTCCAACAAAAGCTGAACCCCTCTCTTTTTTTCTATCCATTATTTTTCTGTGTGGCTCTGGATGTGCTGTGTACTTTCCATCACCTGTGAGTAACAAAACTTTCTCCCCAAAAGTTTCCTGATGGCTATTGTAAGAGGTGTCTTGCAATCATTATCAGAACCACAGGGCAGGTTCAACCACAATACTGGTTATTAATAGGCTAAGACAGCCCAAAACAATCTCTTACTACATTTCTTCGTTATAGTCAACTTTCAAATAGAGCAGCAAGCTTGATCTTTGCCTAAGTCAGATAATGTCGCTCCAATGCTTCAACCCTTCTAATGACTCTTGTTTACATTCACTTTAAAAGCTGATTTCCATACAGTGTGTGAACAGGTCCATACAATTTCTCCCTGTTAGATCTCTGCCCTCAAGTCTCACTACTTGCTTATGAATCGCTCTGTTCTAGACACACTACCTCCTTACAGGTTTTAGTGGCCTCTTCTGCTAAGAGCATGGCCCCTCTTAGACAACAGATAGCCACTTGGTTAAGTGACTTTTCTACATTGCATCTATGCTCAGTGCCCTGCTCCTCAATGAAGTAGCAGCTTGTGCACAAGTACAAACCCTCAAGAACAACTGTCACTCACATGTTTGTTTCTATGCCTTGCACGGCATTTTTCATCTTCTATCATAGTAGACTATCTTTTTACTTACTTGCCTACTGTTTCATACTTCTCTCATTTTCATAAAGTATGGAGATCTGCAAGGACAGGTGTTATTATTTTCTTAACAGCCATATGCCAAGTGCATTGTTCAATATGTGGCACATAAATGAATGTTGAGTAAATAAGTAAATGACGAAATGGAGAAAGAGGGGTTGCATTCTCCTGGAAGGCTGAAGCTCTTTTTCTTTCATTACCAGGTATTACCAATGAAAACCGAAGCAGGTACTGTAGTACTGACAAGATTTCTGGTTAGGCCTTAATGCCCTTACCCGGGGAATGAGGCTTACATTTCACAGCTAAAAATTAGAGCAGAGGCACTCCGGGCTGGCATCATAGAGCTTACAGTTCTTGAACTCAGGGTTGTAAATTTGAGCCCCATCTTGGGTGTAGAGAGTACTTGAAAATAAAAATCTTAAATAAATACTTAGACCTGGAAGGCAACTAAATGAACATTTATTTCCACTATGGCTCAATAATTCTGATCAAACCAACTTTTCACAGGTAGCAAATCTAAATGTTGAAAAAGAACAACAGGAGACAACATCAACAATGAAATAGGCAGAGTTCATGAGAAGTGAACAAAAGCAAACAGAAACTGGAAATGAATCAAAATTGGAAAAAGTCAATGGCATTTAGGTGAGTTTCCTGTTTCTGTGTATTTTATCATGAGGAAAGGCCTGATGTACCTGTGTGACATGGTTAAACGCTAGTCTTGTGTTTGGAAAAAAACAGGGTCAGCCATACAAGCTGGAGAATAAAGAGAAACTTTCCAGGAAACAACTCTGCCTTTAAGTCTGAATATCCCCAGACCAGGGATAAACAGGGAAGATCCCTAACAGCCTAACTAAGGTAAAAATCACTGATTTAAAGTTTGGCTTACCAGATACCGAAGGGGGTTTTAGTTTGATTTTAGACAGATTAGCTGCATACTCATTTAAAAGATCATTTTTTTTAGCAGGATATTTCAGAGTTCAGAGTTTATATAGCATATGAAAAATATCTGGGGATATATTCCAAATGATTTAACATATAAAAAGAGAATAAAATATGACCTTCCCCAAGAGAAAAAAAAAATCAATAAACATTAACCCAAGATGATAAACACATCAAATTAGCAGACAAGAATTTAAACTATTATAACTATGCTTACAGGTAGTAATGAAAATATGCTCAAATATACGCCAAAATATTTTAAAATTCCAGCAGGGAAATATAAACTCTTAAAAAAATAACCAAATAAAGGGGCGCCTGGGTGGCTCAGTGGGTTAAGGACTCTGCCTTCAGCTCAGGTCATGATCCCAGGGTTCTGGGATCGAGCCCCGCATCAGGCTCTCTGCTCTGCGGACAGCCTGCTTCCTCCTCTGTCTCTCTGCCTGCCTCTCTGCCTACTTGTGATCTCTGTCTGTCAAATAAATAAATAAAATCTTAAAAAAAAATAACCAAATAAAAATCCTGAAAACGAAAAGCTCACTATTTGCAACAAAAATTTACTGAAGTTCATGGACTTAACAGCAGAATGAAGATGACGAGGAAAAATAAAAAAGATGATGAACTTGATAAATGAATAAAAATCATTTAACCTGAAGAGCAGAGATTAAAAAGACTTGGAATAAATTAAGATAGACTCTAGGACATTAGAGATAATATCAAATATTCTAACTGTGTATAACTAGAGTCCCAGAACCAAAAGGAGGGGTAATGAAATGTTTGGTAACTTAATGGTCAAAAGTTTCCAAAATTTAGTGAAAGAAATAAAATTATAAATTCAAAAATGAGGACTAATGATAAACAAACAAACCTAAGTACATCATAGTCAAGTGTGGAACACTAAAATTAACTGAAAATATTAAAGACAAAAAGAAAAAACCAACACATCACATAAAGCAGTTATTCAAATGACCCAAATAACCACTGATATGACATTAAACACACCAAACCCAGAAAAAAAGTTGCACAGTATTTTTAAAGGGCTGGAGGGAAAGTAAAACTGTCAACCCTAAATTCTTCTCTTTACTTGTCACCTTTATTACCCAACTCTATACTGAACTTAATTTCCTATCTAACCTCACTCCTAGATGATATTATTCAGACTCACAGCTTTTAATATCACCAAGTTACCCGGGATGCACACTTGTATGTTTACAGCTGAGACATGAAATACAGACTTGTATATCCAACTCCACACCCCGCTAGAATGTCTGAAAGTTGTCACAAATTCATTATGTGAATTTCTAATCTTCAAATTGCTTCACCTACAACTTTCTCCTTCTCAACTGACAGCAGCTTCTATTCCTCTCTTCCTGTCCCCATGTATAATTTTAGAAATGGTGTTGGCTTTAAGTTGAACCTATATCTGGAGTCTGACCACTTATCACACACCCATTGCTACTGCACTGGTCCAACCACCAGCATCCCTTATCTATACTACTGCTCCCACCCTTACCTCTTGTCATCTTAACCTCTCTAGCCTAATTTCAACAGAGCAGCCAGATGCCTTTTATCTCTCTTTAAAAAAAAAAAAAAAAAAAAAAACTTTCAAATGAACTCCAGCCACACAGAGTGGAAACTCAAGTGCTTGCAATGATCTTCAAAGCCTTACAACAACCACAGACCTTTCACTCTTTTACTCCTTCTCTCCACGTATTTACAAGTGTTGTTCTTATCTTTAAACACAACAGAAAAACTCCCACCTCCAGGCCGTTGTACTGGTCGTTCCATATATTTAGAAATTTTTTTACTCAGATGGTCACAGGCTTATTCTTTTATTAGCTTTGATGAAATGTGCTCCAATGTTACCTTTAAAAACCTTTTTATACACTATATTATTTGTTATGTATAATTTAGTTTTTGTTTCTCCTTACCTTAATAAAAGTACTTCAAGGACAAAGATTAATTATAATAAATTTATTTATTTATTACTATAAAAATATACTTCATTCCTGAAATAGACACTCAATATACACTTGACAGGATCATAAATGAATAGAATTTGTCATCTCCTCCCCACCTACCTTTATCTTTTTATGGTTTTGCTTTCAGAGACATTTATATGTTTTTTCTTTTACCTCACAGTTTTAATTACCCTTAGCAGCAACTTTCTTTTGTGACTTTCAATTTTTCTATTTCATTTTCCTATTTGCTCATCTTATCATTGCAAATTTTCATCTCATTCAGTTTTTTAAATTTCTTCTTTTTACTTTTCATTTTTATTTGTTTTCTTCTGATGGTTTTTGGTTGCTTTTTTAAGGGAAAATATACCCTTATATCCTGTTGAGGATATTGTCATCCTTTTTACTTTGCCCTTATCTTTTTAATAGATTATCAGAGATCGACATATCTTGTATGAATTTTCTTATACTTTATTTGGTAGTATTTTTATATACGTTCCTTTAGAAAAGTGTTTCCTGAAAATAGGGGCACCTCTTTATATCCAGGATTCCCTATAGTATGAATTTCACTATTCTTCAAGTCTATTTTGGGTACATGGAACCTGGTAGAACTTCTTTCTTGGATTTTCAAGTGGGTATCAATCCAATGGGCCCAATTCATAGATCACATCTCAGCAAATGGGCATCTTTCAAGTATTGTTGGTCACCAGGATTGAAATAGCAAAACAACGCACAC
Organism: Meles meles; assembly: GCF_922984935.1. Taxonomy (NCBI): domain Eukaryota; kingdom Metazoa; phylum Chordata; class Mammalia; order Carnivora; family Mustelidae; genus Meles; species Meles meles. The sequence goes on from NC_060075.1 coordinate 78,554,543, forward strand.
ACTTACACATGCACACACATGCAAAAGTCACTATATAGTGAATATTTACCACCTACCTGGCACTGGACTATGTGTATTGTATACTTCTCCTAATTGACAGCAGTATGAGGAAGTATTTTATTACTGTAATTTAAAAATGAAGAAGCTGAAGCATATAAAGGTTTAAAAACTTGATTAAATACACAGCACTTTGAGGGGCTCCTGGGTGGCTCAGTGGGTTAAAGCCTCTGCCTTCGGCTCAGGTCCTGATCCCAGGGTTCTGGGATCGAGCCCCGCATCAGGCTCTCTGCTCAGCGGGGAGTCTGCTTCCTCCTCTCTCTCTGCCTGCCTCTCTGCCTACTTGTGATCTCTGTCGGTCAAATAAATAAATAAAATCTTTAAAAAAAAATACACAGCACTTTGAAAATCAAAGATCAAAATCCAAATTTTTTGGATTTCTTCCTGATTCCTATCCAGAACAATGTTCATAAATATTATGCTATTCCTTTGCAATGCACTAGGTATATTAAGTAAGTGTTGTTCCTAGAATGCTCAATTGTCAGGTCTCTGACAATTTTCAATGGCTCTGGAACATTTTATCTGCTCTATCTTAGAGCATTTTATCTGCTAAAATTCAAACATAGGTCACTACCAGCCTAAATACCTAAACTTCTACTCTGTTATTTTCTAAAACTTTAAATCTTTGAGGAAATGATGACAACAATAGGATACCAATTCATACCTGTTAGAATGGCCTAAATCCAGAACACTCACAATACCAGTGCTGGCAAGGATGTGGACAACAGAACTCTAACGTATTGGTAGTGGTTATACAAAAGGGCATGACCACTTTGTAAGAAAGTAATGGTCTCTTACAAAACTAAACATACTCTTACCAAATGATCCAACAACCATGTTTTTTGGTATTTACCCCAAAGAACTGAAAACTTATGTCTACACAAAAACGTGATCACAGATATTGATAGTGGCTTTAATTATACTTGTGAAAAGTTAAAAGCAACCAAGGTGTGCTTCAGTAGGTGAATGGATAAATGAACTGGGCCAGACAATGGACTATTCGGTGTTAAAAAGAAAGGTACTCCCATCCAAGATGGGATTGGGAGGGAGACAAACCATAAATGACTCTTAATCTCACAAAACAAACTGGGGGTTGCTGGGGGGAGGTGAGATTGGGAGAGGGGGAGCGGGCTATGGACATTGGGGAGGGGAGGCGAACCATAAGAGACTATGGACTCTGAAAAACAACCTGAGGGTTTTGAAGGGTCAGGGGTGGGAGGTTGGGGGAACAGGTGGTGGGTGATGGGGAGGGCACGTTTTGCATGGAGCACTGGGTGTTGTGCAAAAAGAATGAATACTGTTACGCTGAAAAAAAATAAATAAATAAAAAGGGAAAAAAAAAAAGAAAAAAAAAAAAAGAAAGGTACTAACAAGAAGAAATTAGGAAATCTCTTCTGGTTCTAGTATATCATTTTCTTTAACTTCCAGTTTTAAAGCTATTTTAAGTTTTCATATGTGCATGTGTGGGTGTATGCATGTGTGTATTTTGTCATCAGAATATTTTAGAGAGTAGATGAGATGGTGCTGATGGGAGATGATGCCCCATATCAAGATAATCATCTGACATAAGTTTAATATGTAAAGTGTTTTTTGGAACTATGAGATATCTTAAATGATCTATTTATTAGTGGGTACAAATAATTATAGAAGACAACGCTGGACCCCATCCATGTATATTTTCTTTAAAAAAGGGTATTGATCAAAGGTTTGATGGGGCACCTGGATGGCTCAGTTGGTTGAGCATCCAACTCCATTTTTGTCTCAGATCATGATCTCAGAGCTCCCAGGGTTGTGGGATAGAGCCCCACATGGCTCTCTGTGCTCAGCGGGAAATCTGCTTGAGATTCTCTTTCTCCCTCTGACCCTGGTGTGCTCGCTCACTCTCTAAAATAAATAAATCTTAAAAAAAAAAAATAAAAAAAAAAAAAAAAAAAAAAAAAAAAAAAAAATAAAATAAATAAATCTTACAAAAAAACAAATGTATGTTTGCAGAAGGTTAAAATTAATTGTCTTTTTATTGTGATGGTGATTGTGTATGCATGAATGGTTGGATTTAAAAGTAGTATATCTTTAAAAATATTTTTATCTAAAAACATATCCAAAATATAATCTTTCTTTAACACTTTCTTATGTAGAAAAGGAAAAAATTAAGAGTTACTATTTGAGTTCCAAAGACAATGAGGAATTATTTTGGATATTCTGAAGTAACATGCAAAGTAGATATAGAAAATACCTAGACACTGATGTCTGCATTTTGACAGCACACACTTCAGGAAAACTACACTTTCTGACATGAATATAGTTTCGAAAATTTGTATTTTGAATTACACTTTAAGATTTATAATCACAGCTGCCTCCTTTATGCCTCTAGGCTTTTTCTTTCTCCAAACAGAGGAAGAGAGAGAGACTGAATGAGAGTTAAATTGAATAATTGCAACAGAAATCTTCCTATTTGAAAAGAGTGCATTGTTTCTCTTTTGATGATAAATGAGAAAATCTTACTATATTCAGTGCATACAGTAATCTTGCTTAGAGGTATATTAGAGTTCATGTTAAATCTTGTTTCAGAAAAAGTTACGTATGCTTTTTTTTTTAATGTTTGTAGTGTTTTAAAACAATAAGCTCTATTGCATCACTGTCCACACTACTGGAAGGGAAATAAAGCACAAGAAAGCTATTTCAGTAGTTAGCAGGGAGGTTGAAACCTGCTGGCACTGTAATTGCACTTTGCTGATATATCTTTTCAGAGGCATACTTTTGCTGCTTCAAAAGAATCTGTTCTACTTGGTGAGCATTCTACCTTGCAGGTAAAAGCAGTGCCAGCATTCACATAAATGACTGTCTTCTGAGTATTCTATACTAAATACCAAAAAAGGGTTTGAAACCCAGGTGTTGCAATTATTACCTGGTTAGTGATATTTACAATGTATTCAAAGAATACAAAGTTTTTCATAATTTTTCTTAGAAATAGAGCATAAATATAAATAGTACAATGATGTATAATATAATTTTAAAGGAAGCTTCACATATAAATGCGAGTTCCTGTCCTGGGAACTGAGAAGAAGTGCAGATGATAAGGAAGCAAGGGAGAATCATCTAAAATGGCACAGAAAGATTGGGGAAGGAAAAAACCCGGAGCCATGCTAGCTCCAAGCAATCAGACCTGATGAAGACTAAGAGTGTGTGTTAAAGGAACAGACATTTTCTTGCAAAGGGATTAACGACACATAAGTCACAAAGCTTCATTTCCTTAGTTAATTGTTACCATCTTGGGAAATTCTCATAGGGTTATCTTACACTTTTGGGTTGAATGAAAAAGTATCGCGTAAAGCATTAAATTCAACTCTTATGGTAATTCTGCACCAAAACTGCCATGTACAATTTCTGTTTCATCCTTCTCTTTCAAAATACACTCCAACTCATACATCTCGTGCTATCACATTTATTATTTTATTAGTGCGATACCCCCCTCTCAGCCTTGCTCCTCCCAAATTTAATGCTACCTCTTGCATATACTTATTTCTTTGTATGGGCAAATTTCTGAATCAGGGAAATTGTACTTTCACAAATAACCTGAATTTGTGTTAATTGTGGCCACTATTTTAGAGGAAATCGGGGAGATAATTAGGAGAATCCATTTTCCTTAATTTTATTCTCAAAACAGACAGGGAAGTCTTTTTTTTTTTTTTAAGATTTTATTTATTTATTTTGACAGAGAGAGATCACAAGTAGGCAGAGAGGCAGGCAGAGAGAGAGAGAGAGGGAAGCAGGCTCCCTGCCGAGCAGAGAGCCCGATGTGGGACTCGATCCCAGAACCCTGAGATCATGACCTGAGCTGAAGGCAGCGGCTTAAACCACTGAGCCACCCAGGCGCCCGGGAAGTCTTTTAATATGAATATAATGGTAGGAGACAGAACATCCTTCCTATCTTACATGCTGTGCCAAAGTGAAATGACCAATATCTGGCAAAGTCTATTTTCAGCTAATCTAAGAGAAGAAAAAAAAAAAATCACAGATTAAAAAAAAAAAAAAAAGTAAACCAATTGCCTAAAGCAGCAAATCTCAGGGCAGAGATACCTCTGGGTGAGATACAGCAGAAAGTCTTGTGGAAATGGGGTAATTAGTCAAAAAAGTGAACCAACTCAATGGCAGGTGGGCATCAGAAAGTGCCAGAAAAAATTTGCTTATAAATCTGAACATTTGGATAACAAATGTACCTTTTTAGAACTTACCATAAGAAGGGATAGAAAATCTGTCCTGTCTAATATCTCCAGAAGAAACTGAATCCATTATTAAAAATTTCATCAAAGAAAACCCCAGCTTCAGTTATCTTACTAATTAATTCTTCCAAAATTTTAGGAGAAAATAAAAGGCATGCCATATATTAATTGTTCCAAAAATTAAAAGGAGTGCTTTCAATTCCTTTTATGAAGAAGTGAATATGAAAAGTACATTCTGATTGCTAAAGAGTTGAGAGTGGGATGGCCTTTTAATAGTTCTTTTAAGACCAAGTCTTCTTCAATTTCACCAGCAAATGATACATAGCTCAAACTTAACCCTGATTACCCATGAATTAAATTGAGAATTAATTATTCTATTTCTACTTGGTTTGTAACTGACAAGTTTCCTTCCATCACTGCCACCAAAACCCAACAAACTGAGATTTCTCAGGTATCAGGAAAAATAATGAATGCCAGATCAGGAATACCGTTGTCACTGGATATTTTTATAATTTGGAATCTTTTAACAATCTGTATGATGACTATATAATGTCACTTGGAACACTAAAACAAAGAGGAAAAAACATGGAATAGAGAATGTAAAGAGGCAGATTCAGCTACCTATATGATGAAATAAGTTTAATTTAAGTTCATGTGTCTAGTATTAAGCAACACTACAAATGGGGAAATTGACAAAAAATAGATATTAGAGGTGAAGACTAGAGATTGTGAGAGCATCAAATACAGATTCACGCATTAGCAAACTTATCTAAACATAGCAAGAGTGAATTAATTGCTTCTGTGGCAATAAGTCCTTCATCACTGGGTAGAATAAGGCTGTACCCCACCCCCACCCATCACTCAGTTGTCAATTTAAGTGTTTTGTAGAAAATGTCAGGGACTTATTCCTTTAATTAGGATTACCAACTGCTAGTTACAAAATAAAAATAATTTTGATATAGTTTAATATGTGTGTATATGGACTTTAAATATGCATCTGGACATTTAAATGAATTTCAAAAAGTAAACAAACTGACCTGACCAGAATCCAAATCAAGTAGAGATCATTATTTCAGAAACTCCCTTTCTCTTCTCTTCTGTTAATACCATCTTCTCAAGTCAACTCTCATTTTGATTGCTGATACCCTATTACTTTTGCCTCTTCTTGAAAGTTATATATATGGAATCATACAATACACACTCTCTTGTGTCTGGCTTCCTTTGTTCACTATTACGTTTGTCAAGCACATTCAAGTTGTTTGCTGTAGTTTTCTTGCTTCAATCGCTTTCATTGCTTTGAGCTTAAAGTGGTATATGGAATGCAAAAGGAGAGAGAGAAAAAGAAAGAAAAACAGAGTAGGGATAGAGAAAGAAGACGACGAGATATAAAGGCCTTAAGGAGATACTCAGCAATAACCTGACTGAACTCTGATCAGAGGAAATGGAATTATATGAGTCTCAGTGGATGCAGGTCCTAATTTTAGCAAACATTCCCCTATACCCTTTAATTTTTAATAATCTAAAAATATAGATTTAATCTCAAAGAAAAGGATCAAGTCATTTAATTGACTGATACTAGGTCTTCGCTACCTTCGTGGGGTAAGTTTTCAATTTTTTTAGAAATAAGAAAATTACATTACATGCTGCCCACTTGTTAATGTAGCCTATAGTTATGAATATCATACTTCCGAAATACCATACCTTCCCAATGGGAAAACGAGCCATACTTACATGCATTCATCACTGAGAGCAGTGATCTTGAGCTCATTAGAAATTATGTATTGTAGATGGAATACACTCTTACCCCAAGAAATTCAGTGACGAGGATACTGGAGAAAACAGAGTGAACAAGGAAAGAAAGAGGACCAAGTTGGAGGAATTCTGCGAATCTAGATGATAAGTTTGATTTAAGACTGATTCTTCCAGCTTTGGGATATGCCTTGAAACTGTGACATAGTTTCTCCTTTTTACACATTGGAATGGAAATAAGCTTGCAAGATTAAAAGTAAAAGCAAAAGCAAAGTAAAAGTAAAAGCAAAGCGAATTAGTAAAATGTGCCACACAAAAAGATTCATATTTTAAGCCAGTGGTAGGCTAAGTCTTACTTAATGCTGAGTTCTCTCCCTTCTCACCACACCCCCCCGCTCCGAAAACCCCTCTCTAATCTGATCCCACATACCTCTAATACCACAGGACAACTAGTTTGGGAGAAACCAGATATATTATTTAAAAATCACTGTTTCACCCTTTTTAATTCAACAGGGAAGAGCGTGACTGTGCCAGTGAAAGGTTTCTTTTTTTTTTTTTTTTGATGTTTTTTTTTTTCCATTTTATTTATTTTTTCAGCGTAACAGTATTCATTCTTTTTGCACAACACCCAGTGCTCCATGCAAAACGTGCCCTCCCCATTACCCACCACCTGTTCCCCCAACCTCCCACCCCTGACCCTTCAAAACCCTCAGGTTGTTTTTCAGAGTCCATAGCCTCTTATGGTTCGCCTCCCCTCCTTCTTTGAGAAGCTCTTCTTCAGTAGAAAGGCATCCAGAGTGGCGGCCTTACAGCAGCCATCCAGAACACAGAAAGAGTCCCTTTTGGAAAAGAATAAGCATCAGGCAGATTATAAATGGTATACATTTAGATATCTGAAATTTCATAATGTTATCCCCCACCCATCTTTTAAAGCATCCTCCTTTTTATTCACATTAAAAAAGAAACCTCCCGGGCTATGGACATTGGGGAGGTTTCTTTTTTAATGTGAATAAAAAGGAGGATGCTTTAAAAGATGGGTGGGGGATAACATTATGAAATTTCAGATATCTAAATGTATGCCATTTATAATCTGCCTGATGCTTATTCTTTTCCAAAAGGGACTCTTTCTGTGTTCTGGATGGCTGCTGTAAGGCCGCCACTCTGGATGCCTTTCTACTGAAGAAGAGCTTCTCAAAGAAGGAAAGTAACTTTGTTCCTCTGCAGCTTCAAAAGGGTAACGGAATGGGTATATATTTTAGTGTGTTAGCGATACAGTACAGAAAAGGCAGAAATACTAGAATTTCATCATGATACCATAGACCTATGACTGAAAGCCAAATGACAAAGGCATGTAAATCAGAAAGAAAAGAAATGATTTATTGAGTTGATGATTAAGGTTTTTGCTGATTTTTTTTAAGGGTAAGTATCTCATGTTACGTCTCTGTTTAGTAAAGATACTAACCACAACAAACATTTTGAATATAGGACATACAATCCCTGAGTTTAGGGAACATATCATAACATACACACACAAAATCACATTTGCTCATTCTGAAAAATTCAGGAAACAAAACTTTAAAAACAAAAAAACGTATAGCTCTTATCTTCCTCCTAAAACATGTCTTTCTTGCCTATTATAAAAATCTACCTTAGATTTCTTTAACATTCTCAAGATGTTTTTAACATTCTTAGAAATAAGGAAAGATAGTTTTTGAATTCATAATAATGCAGTTATAAGAGGATAGTGGAGGGCAAGGATGTAATATTGAGACCATTTCAGTCAGTTATTAAGAAATTTGGCAAGAAGCATTTTAAATGATGGAAATGAGAACACTTCTGTTATAACTCATCTAGGCTATGAACAGAAGATCCAAGATGTTGCTGACAAGGACCTTTCAAGAAAAGCCTGTAATTATAACAACAATTTGACAACTGGGATTTGATATTATTTATAGGAAAGCAATTGAAATGACAGTGACCACCAAAAAGTATAATTCAAGAGGCAGAAAAAAATATCAAAAATCAAAAACCTAAGGCTAAATAAAGTGAAAAGGAAATTGTTATCTATTTTATTTTATAATATTTATTCTCAGTATATGAAAGTATTAATATTGAGGATTTATAAATATTTGGGAAATCAGTCTATCCATTTTAGCTTATTTGATGATATTTTGAGTCATTTAATTAAATTCTAAAATACTATTGTTAGGTGGCAAAATTTATCTACTATCTTCATTTTTCTTGATTTCTCAAGGAAAACAGAAATGTCAACACTATGAAATTTGAAAGAAATTCCAATCAAGGAGAACTTATCAGCTGCCTTTGTCCTTCACACTGAGCATCCAACAGAATGAAGCACATCTCTCAAGCTACACCAACATGTCATGGCCGACTCTAATTTCTGGAACTCATTCTTGACAATAATAAATTATGTTGGTTTTATTACTGACTGTAGATACCCTAAGAATACCAATAATATTAGCAGCGTTTGGTTTACATAATAGCAATAGTACTAAAAAAGAACACTGAGAGATAGCTAGGCTAGAATTTAAAGGGAGTTTTTCATTATTGAGCTCATGATGATTTATAGATTTTTAGAGTAAATTTGATTATTCTGATCTCTTGTCAATGGCCAGCTATTTTTCCCACTACTATTTGGTGACAGTTATGTAAAAACAGAATACTTATTCTATAATTCTCAGATATTAGTGGTTTTATGAATTATTAGTTTGGTTGAAATGAAATACATATTTTTTTATTATTTTTTTTTTATTTGACAGACAGAGATCACAAGCAGGCAGAGAGGCAGGAAGAGAGAGAGGAGGAAGCAGGCTCCCTGCTGAGCAGAGAGCCCAATGCGGGGCTCCATCCCAGGACACTGATCCCAGGACAATGGGATCAGGACCTGAGCCAAAGGCAGAGGCTTTAACCCACTGAGCCACCCAGGCACACCTGAAATATATATTCTTAAGGAGAATGTCCTAGAAAAAATTTTATTTAATATGTCTAACTTTATTGTAAGCACTTAGATGATTATACTGTAAATTTTGGGGACACTTATAAACCTTATGCAACATTACTCCAACACTCAAAGGCAATTTGATAATAAACATTTAAAGTAAAAATAATTCACCTAATTTTGAAAATTATGTAAATTAGAATTTTCTAATATTCACTAAGTCTCCATTAAGTAATATGTTGTTATTTCACTTTATACAAAACTAAAAGCACCTATGACTGATTTGATGTAATTTAAGTCTTGCATTACTTAGGTTTATATCTAACAACACAGACATATTATGATTAATGATTTTAAGATAATATTAACTAAAAATAAAACATAATAGATTCACCCATTTTAAAAGTGAAAATGCCAGAAAACAAATAAGTTTAATATACCAATTATTAATCATTATATTATTTATAGTAATTAATTATAATTATTTTAATCATTTACTATTTAATAATAATGATTGATTTTAATAATTTAATAATATCATACTAAAAATCAATGATAGCAATACAGAGAACTATGAAGTTGTTAAGAAAAAATAATTGGGATTGATTTATCTTTTTTTTTTTAAGATTTTATTTATTTATTTGACAGAGAGAGATCATAAGTAGGCAGAAAGGCAGACAGAGAGAGTGAGAGGGAAGCAGGCTCCCCGCTGAGCAGAGAGCCGATGTGGGACTCAATCCCAGGACCCTGAGATCATGACCTGAGCCGAAGGCAGCAGCTTAAACCACTGAGCCACCCAGGCACCCCGGGATTGATTTATCTTTTCTATGTATGTCCTTAACACAAAAGTCATGCTGAAGTTTAATTGAAGCTGGGAAATTCTAGCCTCTGACAAAGGCCTTTGTTTTACTTATTATAATGATAATGAAATAAAAATTTCATTTATAGAATAAAAAGCACCAGCATGTCTAGATAAAGGAGGGAATATTAAAATTATCTTTCCTTAGTTTTGGTCTTGTAACCATTCAATGAATTTTTAAAGCTATTAAACAGCTCCATTGTAAAATAGTAACCAGCTTTTTAAAAATCCTTTTTATTTTCCAAAATGCCGTTGTGGAAGGAAAAGGATAGATAGTGACTAAGTTTTTGAAGACAAAGCTTATCTTTTCTGTTCCTAAAATAGTTTGGGGAATTGGAATGAAATTAGTTTTATGAAGTAATTTAACTGTTTGAGATATTTAGTTCAACGTACACATAGGAGTCTGAACTAATTTCAATACCAATTCAGAATTTTATAAAGAATGTAGGCTTTTATACAGTAGACACATAATTAAAAACTAATTATTAGTGCTAGAGACAAAATTACTATAAATATTATTTTCAATAACTTTTAGAACATGGCCTTGAGAAAATTAAGATATTTTCCATCATAAAAGGTCAAACCCTAGTTGGTTCTTAAATTACCTTATCATAAAAGATATTAAAATAACACAAAGTTTATTCCTTAACTTTGAGTAGAGTAGCTCTGAAGTCCGTTTGCAGCCACATACTAATAAAATAACTGAAAGGCGCACATTAGAACCTTTTTCTTTCATTTTTAAAAACGCTTTTATTATACAGTTTTATCATTACAACACAAATATTTAAGGAATGGGAAGATTCAAAAATGACTAAATTGAATAGCAGCTTTTTCATAATTTCCCCAAACTGGAAACAACTCAAATATCCCTCCATTAGTGATGGTAAAAAAAGTTCAGTACGCTTGGACGTGGAATGCTGCATGAGCAACTGAAATGGACAAACTATTGATACGTTCAAGAACATTCAAGAACGTTAAATGTATATTTCTAAGTGAAAGAATATCTAAAGATTCGTACTGTATGATTTAATTTATACAACGACCTAGGAAAGGCAAAACTGGGAGAAAAACAGATCAGTGACTGCCAAGTGCTGTGGGTAAATGCTCATCGAAAGTGGGTCCATGGTGAACATTCTGTCTGGAATAATGTGCTCATGGCTACATGGCTCTATGCATTTGTCAAAACTGACAAGAATACAGCACAAAAAAATGTGTTTGCCTCTATGTTAATTTTTGAAAAAAAAAATCAGCTAGGATGTGAGAGGAAAGATGGAATGTAGGCTGTGACAAATGAATCTGTCGTCCCGTGAACTGGAATCTAAACAGAAGAGGATGGGAAAGTAGCTGACATATGTAACTTGGGAAAACAATATTTTGACTGGATAATGTAAAGCTAAAGATAGAGTGGCACAAAAACTCTGTACTCTGGTAAATTTGTTTAAAAAAGGAGGTGTGGTTTAAGAAGTTTGAGACTATGTTATTTGTAAAATAAGGTAGCAAATATAAGTTTATATAAGCATATATAAGTATATATAAGTATGTAGACTCCAGAACGACAGCAAGAAAAATAGAAGAAGAACCTAGAGCTTCTTACAGTGCCAGACAGTGAGAAAGCCCATAATCAAAAAGCATGGGTGGATTGGTCGAGACTTGTTGAAAGACAGGAGGCATTGTATGTCAATTACAACTCAGCAAAACTAGAAAGGGGAAAAAAAAAAAAAGAGAGAGATCTCCCAATGTCCACAGATGGGAAAGCTCAAGTGATGAAATAAGCAACAAAAGTATTGGATTGTGGGGCGCCTGGGTGGCTCAGTGGGTTAAAGCCTCTGCCTTTGGCTCAGGTCATGATCCCAGAGTCCTGGGATCCAGCCCCGCATCTGGCTCTCTGCTCCGCGGGGAGCCTGCTTCCTCCTCTCTCTCTGCCTGCCTCTCTGCCTAGTTGTGATTTCTCTGTCAAATAAATTTTAAAATAAATAAATAAATAAATAAAAGTATTGGGTTGTAATTCAAAACCAAGAAAAATAGCCATGAATTCAGAAGTATTTAAATAAACACTGGAGGAATGATAAATGGAGGATAAGCAATAACTTCCTACAGATATGTTCCAATGATTACATGTAGAAGAATGAGGGATGTAGAAAATCATCACTAGAACACTACCTATGGATTCTAAATTAGTAAGTGGATTTGTAAGGATAAAGAGGGTATTTGCGTAGTTTCAAAGTATATCCTTCAAAGCATTTAGTAATCACAAAGGGAAAAATAGTAACTTTACGAGAGAATCCTAAAGGATGCCACTTTACCCAGGCGGTCATGGTTAATGTTAACAGTAGAGAATGTGGACATCATTATTACCTCCACCTGCCCCAGCAAGAAACAAGGAGAAAGAGTATTATCACTTCTAGGCTACTTCCCAATAATGCATAACCTCAATCTATTCATGAAACAATAGCATTCAAACACAAATTGAGATACATCATATAAAATATCTCACCAGTTATCTTCAAATGGGTGAAGATAATGAAAAATGAGGAAAGAGAGTTATAAATTGGAATTGGCTATGAAGAAATGACAACAAAATGTAAATGGCATCTTGGATTAGATCCCAGAACAGAGAAAGGATATTAGTGACCAACCTGTTAAAATCTAAATAGCGGGGCGCCTGGGTGGCTCAGTGGGTTAAAGCCTCTGCCTTCAGCTCAGGTCATGATCCCAGGGTCCTGGGATTGAGCCCCGCATTGGGTTTTCTGCTCAGGGGGGAGCCTACTTCCTCCTCTCTCTCTCTCTGCCTGCCTCTCTGCCTACTTGAAATCTCTGTCTGTCAAATAAATAAATAAAATCTTTAAAAAAAAATCTAAATAGCTTCTGTTCTTCAATTAATATTATTGCACCAAAGTTAATTCTTTGCTTATGATAAATATTCTATCATCATGTACAATGCTAATATAAGGGAAACCTGGATGAGGGATATACAGGAAATCACTACACTTTTTGGTAACTCTTCTTTAAGTCTTAAATTATAGCAAAATAAAAGTTTTTAAAAGTGCTGTGCATGCCCAGGAATGTATGTGTTTTTTTCTGACACAGTAACTATAATTCAATCTGAATAAAATATTTAGGATTCTACTTTTCTTTTCTTTTTTTTTTAAGATTTTATTGATTTATTGGAGATGGGGAGAGAGAGAGCATGAGCAGAAGTAGAGGGTTGGCGGAGCGGCAAGCTGAGGGAGAGGGAGAAGCAGACTCGGTGCCGAGGCAGGGCTCTGTCCCAGGACCCTGGGATCATGACCTGAGCCAAAGGCAGACACTTAACTGACTGAGCCACCCAGACATCCCTAGGATTCTACTTTTCATTTGTGTTTTGCCATTTCTGAACAACATTCTTAAAAGATCCAGAATAAACTGGAATAAAAAATGTTTCTGTTTTCACTGTAGTTACAATCTTTGTCAGCATAATATATTACTGTTTCCACTTTCTTATTGATAATGTTGCCATGAACAGACAACTGTAAGTCTCATATGTCAAGTTTTCCAAATGCTTCATATTTGAAATATTAAAGATTGAGGATTGTGTTTGCCAATCACTATTCAAGATGCTATTTGGATGATGTGTGCATTCCAGTGGATTACATTTTACAAAACCTGACATTTTTAAAAGAGGAGACAATAAAAAAAGAACTTGAATGTCCGTTGTGGCTGTTGCCAAATTATGTGATGCAACAACTTCTTTGGTTTTCCTAGGATTTTTCTGGACCTGGAGCTTTAACAAATAAACATAAATACTGAACTTTTCAGTAAATAGTCTTACTGAGCACTTAGTCTTAATATTTATATTTTAGATGTGTGCTACCTCTATTAGATATATTTCAGACAATTTATTATGTTATTAAAGTGTTTGCTTAGCCAGGGGGTGACTGGGTGGCTTGGTCAGTTAAGTGTCTGCCTTCTGCTCAGGTCATGATCCCTGGGGCCTGGGATTGAGCCTCACATCAGGCTCCCTGACCAATAGAGAGTCTGATTCTCCTTCTCCCTCTGGGGCTCCCCTGCTTATGCTCTCTTTCTCTGTCTGTCAATTAAATAAAATATTTTTTTAAAAAGTGTTGGTTTAGCCTGGATGCCATGTGCAGTATATGCCAGAATGGCTGGTATCAAAGTAGTTGTTTAGTTTGCATTAAACAACTTTCCATATAATTATTGGAAAAGGACAGTTATAAGGGGCACTTGTGTGTCTTGGTCAGTTAAGCGTCTGACTTCAGCTCAGGTCATGATCTCAGAGTCCTGGGATCAAACCCTGCTTCGGGCTCCTTGCTCAGGGGGGAGTCTGCTTTTCCCTTTTCCTCTGTTCCTCCTTCCCCACTTCACCCCCACTCATGCTTCCAATCTCTCTCTCTCAAATATAAAAAATCTTAAGAAAAGAAAAAAGATACTTATAAATACTGACAAACAATCTTTATAACAAGCTCAGTGGAGATGAATCATATTTAGAGAAAAATGGTTTGAAATGTCTGGGGCTCATTTTTTTATCAAACTATTCTATCACACATACTCTCCACTGGATCCCTGAATCAATTCCAGTGAGAATAAAAACATCTATTATTTTTTTTAAATTTAGACTTTATGTTTTAGAGTAGTTTTAGGTTCACAGCAAAACTGAGAGTAGAATGAGGAGATTTTCTATATACCCTTCTGCCCTCCTCATACATAGCCTCCCCCCATTATAAACATCTCCCACCAAAGTGGTACATTTGTTACCAGTGATAATCTAGATTGACACAATACAACCGCTCAAAGTCCAAAGATTATTGTTTTTTTTTTCTTAAAGAATCCCTTAAGTGTTTTACTCCCAATTCAGTGTGTTGGTTTCCACCCACAGTTTTTTTTTTTTTTTTTTTTTTTTTTAATTTGACAGACAGAAATCACAAGTAGGCGGAGAGGCAGGCAGAGAGAGAGGAGGAAGCAGGCTCCCTGCAGAGCAGAGAGCCTGATGCAGGGCTCGATCCCAGGCCCCTGAGATCATGACCTGAGCCGAAGGCAGAGGCTTTAACCCCCGAGCCACCCAGGTGCCCCCCAAAGTTTTTTTATAGTTCATTCTTATTGTTGTACATCCTGTTTGGATAAATGTATAGTGCCATGTATTTATTGTTATTATATTTTAGAGTATTTTCAATGCCCTGAAAATCCTCTGTGCCCAGCCTATCTCTCCTTCACATAACCCGTGGCAACCACTAATCTTTTTACTGCCTCCATTGTTTTTCCTTTTCCAGAATGTCATGTAGTTAGGATCTTACAGTATTCACCTTTTGCAGACTGGCTTCTTTCATTTAATAACATACATTTAAAGTTATTCTATGTCTTTCCATGAATTGATAGTGCATTTCCATTTAGTGTTGAATAATATTCCATTGTTTAGAATGATATTCCCTGGTTAATTTATTTATTAGAATTAATAAGGATAAAAACCATTTTAAAACAATGAATTACAATTGCTTAGATAAATGTATTTCATCGTAAAGTATCCTCAGTTGAACATGTACTCTTTTAAAGCTTTCTAAACCTAGGCATGCAAATTCCCAAACTGTTACTAACCCGGAGCATGTCAGATCCTGAAAACCTAGGTACCTGATCTACAAATTTTCATTCATGCACAATCAGCTTCAGCTCTCTCATTGTGCATCAAGACCTGAGCTGAGATCAAGGGTTAGATCCTTAGCTGACTGAGCCCCCCAGGTGACCTTTGTTATAGATTTTCAAAAAGACTTTGTTAGCACCTATAACTCAGAGATCATATTGAATTCAGTACTCTCTGAAATATTAGATTTTTTTATTAATTTTTTAATTTTTTAATTTTTTTATAAACATACAATGTATTTTTATCCCCAGGGGTACAGGTCTGTGAATCTCCAGGTTTACACACCTCACAGCACTCACCATAGCACATACCCTCCTCCCCAATGTCCATAACCCCACTCCCTCTGAAAAATTAGATTTTTAAAAAATATTTTATTTATTCATTTGAGATAGAACAAGAGAGAGAAAACATGAGCAGGGCGAGAGGCAGAGGGAGGGGGAGAAGCAGACTCCCTGCTGAGCTGGGACCCTTACCTGGGCCTCGATCTCAGGCCTGGAGATCACAACCTGAGCTGGAGGCAGATGCTTAACCATCTGAGACACCCAGATGTCCCTGAGACATTATATTTAAAATATATGTTTCTCCTTTTCTCTAACAGCAAAGTAATCATACTTCTTTTGTAGTCTTCATGATATTCAGGGAAATAGAACACAATGTATCACAATTATTGACAATATTCTAGCTCTTTCCTCTAATATACTGGCCAACAGAGGGTTTGCTTTTCCCTCTCCTTCTGGGCTCCCCCTGCTTGCGCGCTCTCTCTCTGTCTGTCAATTAAATAAAATCTTAAAAAAAAAAAGGTGTTGGTTTAGGCTGGATGCCATGTGCAATATATGCTAGAATGGCTGGTATCAAAGTAGATGCTTAGTTTGTATTTAAACAACTTTCCATATATTTGTTAGAAAAGGACATTTGTAAGTCTAGGACTTATAAACTTATAAAGGGCATTTAGAAGTCTATGTGTTCTTTCCTATTCTGTCCTTCATCTCCCCATGAATAAACACAACTCTGAATTGATTATATTCTTTTACTTGTTTTAATTTTTATAGCATTATTTGCTTTGGATATTAAAGAACACTGTAGCATGCCATATATAATCTTCTGGTTCTTATTTACTTTATCTACTTAGCCTTATTATGCCAACATTCATATTTTTTGGTAATTTCCACAATTCTAAGCATATCATCATATTTTATGAACCATTTATGTGCTAGACAGTGCCTTTAATGTCTTCTATAAATTTTCTATTTTATTTATTGTAAGATAGATATAATGAATAGTTCTTGATTTGTAACTTACAGGGAAACTGAGAAATTGTTTTCATTTGCACATTATTAGACAGTCAACGGCTAAACTGATTTTGAACCTAGATCTGTTTGGTCTTGAAGCATATTCTGTATAAATATAAGTATCTAATTTTTCTCCCAGTAATAAAAAAATAAAGGTCAGAGAATGGATTCAATATGCTCACAGAACAATATGCTCATTAAAGAAACATGTATCTCTTCTATTTTAGCAATAACAAAATATTACCAGGTGCTAATAAATATACAGTTTGTCTAACATCTGTCTAGTAATAGGAATATACTCTATAAGAATCTCATAGCTCAAGTGATAAATATAACATCAGGTAACATAGAAGGATTCCCATATTTCTGAAAATATCCAATTATGAGTATTGTTTTCGCTATTTCTTGTAGATGCAGAGTCCAAGTCACCAATTAGAAATTATATTTTTTTCTTGCAACTGTATTGACTGAATTTATCCTTGCCATAATTTAAGGGAGTCAACATATATCGCACATTATTCCAACTCTGACTTTGGACCCACTGAAAGAGCATTCAAAAATATCCAGACTAAGATGTCAGCTTTATTGTTAATAAAAGTTAGGTTAGGGATGTGATATTTTTCTTGCTAACACTCCCCTCATAATATTGTAGCCCCTTCTCATAAGTAAGATTTTATGCCTTGTAACTTATGTGGATATATGTCATTCATATGTATCTTAACTTAGTTTGTGAAATTCCTGTAAATACCAAATGTTAGCAAGTATACCTTGCAAATTCTCCTGCCACTTTCTTTGATTTTAAGTGATCAGTAGTGACAATGTATACCTCTGGATTATATGGCAATAACATTTTTAAAATAAACATTAGTAAAAATACAGTGCAAAGTACAGTAAGTACTATGGAAATTTTAGAAGTCGATTTAATAAACACCTCTTGTACCTAGTACTTGCAAGGTGATCTATTCTATACTTTGAGCATATTAAGATGATTAAGACTTAAGTTTTTATAGTAGAAAAATTTACATTTAAGGGATGACCATAGAATGAACCACTCTAAATAAAACACATAGAACATGTTAAATGATATGACGAAGTTATAATGAAATTTTAATAGCTCCACAGAGAAAGACGAGGATAATTCTCTCTGTGCAGATACAATGTAAAGGGACAAAGTGAATGGATTTTGCCTCAGCCAAAACCATGCTCAGAGGCAGACAGGCCAAAGGCAATCTAGAGGTAGAGGGAAGGGAACTGCAGTTTCTCCCGTCAGTAAATTCAGTGTCTGTGTGGTAAACATTTATTTATCAATAGATACAAGGGGAAGGTTTCTAACTTTCTCACTGGGTTTCACACTACTTCCTCTTATCATCTCTTCCCCCTGGCTTCACCAAATCACATGTGTTCCTCAAACATCCCGTCCTGTTTTGCCTCTTCAAGAGATTAGCATTAATTTCTCTCTGTGTGTTTGTAAATATTTTGCATTTTTTAGAAATAGGTTTAGCATGATTCCCATCCATGAAAATATCAAACCAGATGACAATAAAATAAAGTTTTGGGAAAATACTATTACAAATAATATTTTCTGCATTTAGAAAAATCATTTCTTATAACATTTCATTGAATCATCACACCATTCCATAAAGTAGGGATTTATTTTCAGTACATTTAGAGAAATACAATTGAGGCTCAAATTAAAGCAAATTATTTGTGAGGTAACTCATAAATTGCAGGGCTCAGATTTAAACTTCAAGTCTCACACTGTTTTCTAGCAGAAAAAACAAACTTCCATTAATGGAAAACTCCTACGTGTAGTGGCATTTGGGCCAGTGTGTTTGCTTCTTCTTAATATCCTGGTGCTATTAAGTCACCAAACTGAATAGAAAGTCAAGTTTCTCAGATTCAATATTTAAACTCTTTTGCATGTGTTGGGGAAATATGGATGCAAGCTAATGAAATTGTGAATTTATTATTCTGAAGATGAAAATCATTTTAGTCCCTGCATTTAAGATTGTCATGCTGAAATGAATAATATAGTTTCAAATGGCTTAACTTCATGTGGTTAGGCTATAGTTTTATGCCCCCCCGAGCCAAGAACAGTATACTATGACCAAAGCATCATTACTATTTTAAATCCAGAAATATTGTTACATCTAAATTGTTCATAACTTTTTTTGCATTAATGCTGTTGAAATCTTAAACACAAGCACACAATGAACATATTTAAAGCATGTTATAATGATCATCACTGGGTATTTTTTTAATGTAAAGTCAATCTTCCTCTTTTCTAGCCACCAATATCCATCATTCATTTTGGATTTTTCAGCTGAAAGACTGGAATTGTTTAGTTTTAATATTAAATAAATTTAAGGGAAATAAAACATAATTTTTGATCTGAGATTATTCCCCTATTGTTTAATGGACTTATATAGGTATTTTATATTCAGTACTTCAAATCCTTTTAAAAAAACACATATTTGTAAATTAATATATAAATAAACTATGGCATGAAAAACAAGTACACTTCATGTTAATTGTAAGTTAAGTTTGCCCTGTCTGAGATGGGTGAAAGCCTGGGGTGATAGACTCAGAACAAAACTCTTTGGGCAAAAAATGGTCCTTCACTTTGGGAGTGGGGAACTGACATGGAGAAAGAGAGGACTTTCAGGACGAAACTGAAATTGAAACCAGGCCAACACGCCAATAAAAGCATCAATCTTATAGGTCCAGGCATCAAATTTAGAACTCAGGGAAGTAGTATTAAGATAGAAACTGGGATTCAAGCAAAGCTTGAAAGATTTCAATATAGAAGACAGAAGATAAATCCTCAGGGGATTCTGAGTGGCTAAAGGTTTGCAAGAAACTTCTCGGTAATATCTATATGAGGGAGGGGGGTTGTTAAGATAAACAGTGAAATTTTTGTTCATATGGTTTATTTGCGGTAAGTTTGGAGAAGGGAGGTATTTGGGGAAGAACAGTCTTAAAATAGAACCACAAGCACATTTTAAGTCTATTTAATAATTGGTTACACATTTTTAAAAATAATACTAAGTTAATTTTTATTAAGAAATAAAACATGTTTAATTTTAATAATGTCAAATGTTATTCATTTACTTAACAGGTATTGTCTATCCATATGCTATGTGCCAGGCACTGTTCAAAGTCTGTTTTCCACAGATCCTAGGGGGGAATCATGGTAGAAGATTAATCTTAATATTCTCAGGTTGATTCCCAAAGCAGTTTCAAGTCCTTAAGAACAAGGATCACCAGAAAAAATATCTGTTCTAGTGAGACTGGGCCAGATAAGAGAGAAAAATCTTTGCCCAACTTAATGGGTATCAAAGAAAGGGCGGTGATAATATTGAGTTTTGAGTTGAAGAGATTTTCTACAAATAAATAATGTTTTGTTTGTAGAGAGACACAAGGATTTTAACAAGATTTAAATTAGGTAAAGCAAGAAAATCAAATTGTAAGTACAGACAAGCTCGTATTCCTCATCAGCATAAAATCATCTGGCTAAAAAAATGCCACATGTCCATTGTGTATATATACCACATCTTCTTTATCCATTCATCTGTTGATGGACATCAAGGTTCTTTCCACAGTTTGGCTATTGTGGACATTGCTGCTATAAACATTCGGGTGCACGTGCCCCTTCGGATCACTATGTTTGTATCTTTAGGGTGCAGCCATCAAAAGAAATGAAATCTTGCCATTTGCGATGACGTGGATGGAACTAGAGGGTATCATGCTTAGCAAAATAAGTCAATCGGAGAAAGACAACTATCATATGATCTCCCTGATTTGAGGACATGGAGAAGCAACATGGGGGGTTAGGGGGATAGGAGAAGAATAAATGAAACAAGATGGGATTGGGAGGGAGACAAACCATAAACGACTCTTAATCTCACAAAACAAACCGGGGGTTGCTGGGGGGAGGTGGGGTTGGGAAAGGGGGAGGAGGTTATGGACATTGGGGAGGGTATGTGCTATGGTGAGTGCTGTGAAGTGTGTAAACTTGGCGATTCACAGACCTGTACCCCTGGGGATAAAAATACATTATATGTTTATTAAAAAAAAAAAATTGGAAGGGGAGGCGAACCATAAGAGACTATGGACTCTGAAAAACAACCTGAGGGTTTTGAAGGGTCAGGGGTGGGAGGTTGGGGGAACAGGTGGTGGATAATAGGGAGGGCACGTTTTGCATGGAGCACTGGGTGTTGTGCAAAAACAATGAATACTGTTACGTTGAAAAAATAAGCAAATTAAAAAAAAATGCCACATGTCAGAAGTAACTCTAAATGAGTTGTTTCTGACAAGACCCTGCCGTGATCTATTGTAAAAAATCCGGCCTTATGGCAATCTGTACTTTACCTGTCCTTGAAAAGGAGTTTTAGAAGGAAGAAATCTAAATGGAAGTACAGTTTTTCAAAGACACATGGCATCCAGCTTGTGTTAGGGCGGAAATACAGTGACTATTTATCAACCCGTGGATTGCCATGACTCTGTGTGGATAGAGATTTTACTTTAATAGGTGGAGAAACTCCAGGAAAAGAATTTAAAATGTTACATAGGATCATATAATGATACTGGATAAAACATGTTTTGATTCACAGCGTTTTACAGGCTGTGGATATATCTGGATTAAATGGTTTTGGTTAGAGCTACAACATTTGGTAGATATTTTCAGGTGTAGGCAACAAGTATATAATTATGAGTGTTTCACAAAATTATCATTAAAATGTAAGTATTAATAAAATAGTAATTTATCAATTAATAAAATAAAAGCTAGTAAATTAATAAATATATAATTAATAAACACAATATATAATTAATAAACATGATAATAAAGTAATAATGTCTAGAGATAGAATTTTATTATATTATGAGAGATTACTATTTAACTATTTAAAAATTATGTAACAACATTTTTGGCAAGAAAATATAATTACAAGTAATTGTTATGTATGTCAAGTAAAAGAAACCTGATTTAAAGCAATATGTCAGTATTTGCATAAATGTATACATATATATGATTTATAATGTTAAATAACTAAATTAAAAATTATTACCTCTGGATGTATGGGAGAATTATAAGCATTTAGTTTTATATTATTTTTCTATACCATATTTTTAATTAATATACCTTTGACTGTTATTATTTAGGTCATAAACATCAATAAATTAAAGATCCTATATCTTAGACTAGGCCTAAGGAAATAGAATTCTGTCTTTTTATTTTTTTTAATATTTTATTTATTTGACAGAGAGAAATCACAACTAGGCAGAGAGGCAGGCAGAGAGAGAGGAGGAAGCAGGCTCCCCACGGAGCAGAGAGCCCGATGTGGGGCTCAATCCCAGGACCCTGAGATCATGACCTGAGCCGAAGGCAGAGGCTTTAACCCACTGGGCCACCCAGGCGCCCTAGAATTCTGTCTTGACAAACCTTTTCTTCCTCTCTGTACTCTGCTACCAACAATCATAGACACCCTAAAAAGAACTTATATAGAGTACTATATGGTAGTATAACTGAAAAAAAATTCAGACTTCATGCTTTTTTATATCTAAAAGAAATTTTTAAGAGTTAAATAATTATTTTAAACTTTGGTGCAATTTACTATACCAATAGTTCTCAAATGTGTAACAGCACCTCCACTTGGGAACGTGACAGAAAAGCAAATTCCCAGACCCAGCCAGAGTATTGATTCCAAAACACTGTGTGTGGAGCCCAGCAAACTGTGTTTGAACAAGCACCATCGGAGATTCTCACTTTTGTTAGTCTGAGAACCACAGTCCACATTACAATATATAAACAGAGTTTCGGCAGCTTCCACCTGTCTAAATTCACAGAATGATACTTCATTAGAGTTGACAGCTTACTTCAGATGTTAGCCTGAGCGCTATGATCTCAACTTTCTTTTTTTCTCCAAAAACATTCTCAATTAAATAAGATCAAATAATATCTCAAGTACTACATAATTTTTGGTCAGAGAGATTATATTTCAAAAACAATTTCACTCTTAAAAAACGTTTCTTTTTTCTTGGTAGTAGGTTAAGTGCCACCAAACAAGTAAGAAATATGGATATGCAGAACATGTAAATTCAAGATCCCAAATGAAACATCAAAACTACAAGCAGATATGCAGAGAGAACATCTCAGGATAAATACAAATACTGTTTATAAAATGCAAAATTCTAGAAACACGAAAAAACCATCCTATACAGATGTATCAGTGATTTGTAAATTAAAAGCAGGAACAATGCCGGAGGTTCTGCAAAGGCCTTTCCAGTTATGCTTACCTGAAATCCTTTTGGGAAATTGGCAGAAGCAAGTAATGAATAAATAAATAAAATTTAAATACTGAATGAAGTTAATCAGGTCAACAGGAAAGCCGGAAACTCCAGCAAACTCCAGCAAGTGGCAAAGTGATATGTATAAAAGGCAGCAAAGTGGCTAGAGTTTGTCTCATTTGAAAGACTTTATCACCAATGTTATAAAGTGTGGTCACTTACTTTCATCACCATCTGGCCTCCTTGTTAAGGCCGCAGATATGAAACATATTGTCTTAAAAATGAAAAGTTGGGGGGGGCACCTCAATCCTTTTTGACTAATCCCTTATAGTGCCTGGAGTTTCTCTGATAATTCCTTTGAGCTTCAATTAAGACAGATCAATTTAGACTAAGATAATAGAAGTTTCCTGACCTGTTGATATTATTATGCTTTAGAGTGTCAACCCTTGGAAGATATATCCCCATTGATTTTTTTTGAACCAAACAACAATGTCAATTTACAGTCTCTAGGCGGAAATGCCCATACACCACAATTCTCACACATATACACCTATAAACTTCAAGCAAATTCTTAAGTTTTAGAAGTCATTCTGATTGTATTCTCATTTTCTACAGAAACCATAGCCTGGTTTGAGGCTTAGTTTGTTGAGCATTCAGTTAATGAGGCCACAGTTAGGACTTTGATCTCCATTTTAGAAAGTTAGTTTTTCTTTTTTAAACATTTCTTACCCTTGGGAAGCTGACTCACATAATGCTTACTATCATTTCTCACGAGAGAGCTAGAGAATGAGATAGATCAAAGAATCACTAAAAAAACCTAATCAAAGTACATGTTCTCCTACAGTGGGCCATTAATTGTAGTGGAGCAGAGCCCATACTCAGTAAATTTTTCAGCTGTTACTGCTGTTCCACACCATTCTCCCTCCTTTCTACCCATCACCACCTTGTCATCTAACAACTCCCTGTGGGCTATGCCCATCATGCACTCCCCTTCTCAACAAGCTCATTCCCTTGCTGTGATGGCACTGTTTGAAAATCACTGGCATAGACATTAATATTTGACAATACTAGATATTTTCTGTAATTGCTTCTAACACCATGATAAGAACTGAAGAGTATATGATCTTAACATACAAAAAAAATGACTGCAGAAAACAAAAAAAGTATATTCTTTTATCAATGCCACTATTCAGCCATTATCACACTCAGTTTACATTTCTGCATGTATTTATCTGAATAGATAAGAAGCAGGGACTCTAATGATGATGATCTTAGGAAAGAAGTGATGACCTTTTACTGGAGAAATTAATAGGAGGCAGATAGTAACAGATCCCGTTTGCTTTTCATTAAGAAAATGAAGTGCAATCTGTCTACACTCCATTTTATTAATTTTTTTTATAAACATATAATGTATTTTTATCCCCAGGGGTACAGGTCTGTGAATCAACAGGTTTACACACTTCACAGCACTCACCATAGCACATACCCTCCCCAATGTACCCCACCCCCTCTTCCGACCCCCCCCCCCCCAGCAACTCTCAGTTTGTTTTGTGAGATTAAGAATCACTTATGGTTTGTCTCCCTCCCAATCCCATCTTGTTTATACCTCCAGATGCAAGCCAACAGCAAATCCTGTTAATTCTAAGTTACGTTAAAATTAAATACAAAATGGAATTTAGGGTTGAAAATTCCCAAGCAGACAAAATCAATTAAGCCACATAAGCAAGACTTAATTTAGCCAATTTTGCAAAACAAATGAAACGTGGGTCATCTTTAGTAAATACCTCTGAATACCATTAAGGCAACTTAAGCTATTCCCCCAAATTAGCATGAAGTAACCACTTCTAACCATTTCCCTATTATTAGGGAAATGATAATGGTATAACCAATCACTATAAGGAATTAACAGCCTCCACATTTTTCTACATGAGCTGCCCTGTAACAATATACCTTTGAGCCTCATTCCACTGTTGAGTTGAGAGCTACCAGTTCACGAACTTTTTATGTGCATAATAAACTCTTACTGATTACTATTTCAGTGATCTAGTGGTTTTAATTTTGCTATTTCTGAATTTTTGACCCTTATAAATGCATTCAGTAAGCAAGCACTTTGTCATTTCTGCCAGAACCATCCTGTTATAAGGATGATTTCACTTCAATTTTGTCAATATCTTCAATAATCCATTGACTTTAGGATTACTCTATTGCATAGCAATAGTGATCTTTTAAAATATTACTGTTAAAATGTTATTATATTCACAGGTCTTAGAAAGGGAGGTACAGCAGGCAGGAAACCATGTGGGAGGAGCTCCAAGGGAGTCAGGACAGCATAAGGACCCATAGGTAAGTGCTTCTATTGGGGGGCAGGTAGAGTACATAAGAAAAAGATAGGCGCATATTTCATGGGTACATTTGAATGTCACAAGGTCATAGTTGGGGAAGGCAAGGAGAGGAACTTGTAGCAAAGACCGGCCTTATTACAGTGGTGCACCCATTCACTGAGATGTTGAGGAACCAGGGAATATGAAATTTTAAAACTTTATAATTTACAAGGTTCATTTCTACAGGTATCCTCTGTCAAAGGTCTTCTTTGACCTTACTATAAAAAAGGTCCCAAGGTCCATCATTTCTTCCTCCTCCTCACTTACCATTTTTTGCATTGCACTTTTTAAGAACTGATACATTTTATTTGTTCATTTATTGTGTTGTCTCCCTAAACATGAATGAGTGCTCTATGACAAAGGAATGTTGTACTTTGTGTATTACTTTTCCTCAAGCTCCTAAAAGTGTACCTTGAAATAAGCTTCAGCATATAATTTGATGTTCAAAAATAAATAACCTAAATTTTTTTCCAAGTGGAAAAGAATAATGTAGTTTCTTACAAAACTAAACAAGTGTTTCCTGTACTACCTCACAGCTGTACTCTTAGGAATTTTTGTAAATAAAAAAGTTTTCATAATTTTATTTATGTTACTCTATAAAAATGAAGTTGATTTTTTTCTTCTAGATTGATATTTATCTCACAACTTTGCTGAACTAAGAAGTAACTTCTAATAGTTTCTTCTGTGTTTTAGGAGTTTCCATATAAGAGATCATTGCCTCTGTTTTAATTATTCCTTTCCTATCGGGGTGATTTTTTTTTTAGATTTTATTTATTTATTTGACAGAGAGAGATCACAAGTAGGCAGAGAGGCAGGAAGAGAGAGAGTGGGAAGCAGTCTCCCTGCTGAGCAGAGAGCCTGATGCCGGGCTTGATCCCAGGACCCTGAGATCATGACCTGAGCCGAAGGCAGAGGCTTAGCCCACTGAGCCACCCAGGTGCCCCTGGGTCACTTGTATTTTAGTTTATTTTATATTAGTTTAGTTTTATTTTATTTATTTACCTCCCCAGAACACCTAGTTGAATTGAAGTGGCAGGAGAGCATATTGGAGAAATACACTCCATCTTTTACCCTTGGCTAGCTCTGAATTTTTCATAGATGCCTTTTATCAGAACGAGGAGTTTCCCTTCTAGTCTTAATTTGTTGAATATTATTTATTTGTTCAAAAGGTGCCAATATTTTTTCCAGAGTCTATTTAGATAATCATGCAGATTTTTCCTTTTTTTTCCTTTATTTTATTACTATGGGGATTACATTGATCAATTTTTTTTTTAGATTTTATTTTTTATTTATTTGACAGAGAGAGAGATCACAAGTAGGCAGAGAGACAGGCAGAGAGAGAGGAGGAAGCAGGCTCCCTGCGGAGCAGAGAGCCCAATGCTGGGCTTGATCCCAGGACTCTGAGATCATGACCTGAGCCAAAGGCAGCAGCTTAATCCACTGAGCCACCCAGGCACCGCTCAATTTTTTTAATATTAAACCAACCTTGCATTTCTAGGATAAATTCCACGTTGTCATTATGTGTAATCCTTCTTATATGTTTTAGAGTTGGTTTGTTACTATTCTGTTGTGCATTTTTTAAAGGCATTGATCTGTAATTTTTTTCCCTTATTTTTTGCCTGGTTTGGTTATTAGGGTATATACTGTACTCATAGTATCCATGGGGAAGTGTCCCTTCTTCTGTTTTTTGGAAATGTTTGAAAATGTTTGCTGCTAATCCATATTTAAATGTTTGACTGAATTCAATAATGAGGCTATTTTTTTTGCCTGAGCTTTAATTTGTTGGAAGAGTTTTAATTGCCACTGCAATTGTTTTACTCATTAGGTCTACTTAGATTGTTTGCTTCTTCTTGAGTCACATTTTATACTTTGCATCTTACTAGAAATTTGTCCATTTCATCTAAGTTATCTAATTTGTTGGTATGTAGTTTTAATAGCATTCCCCTATTTTTATAGCATTCCTCTTTGTTTCCATAGTGTCACTAATGAGGTTCTCTCATTCATTCTTAATTTTAGTAACTAGTCTTCTATTCTTTTAGTAATTAGTCTTCTCTCTCTTGCTTTCTTTTTCTTTCACTCTCTTTGCTTGGTAAAACTAGCTAAAGGTTTGTCAAATTTGTTCATCTTTCCAAAAATCTAGTTTTGATTATGTTGATTTATTATATTTTTCTACTCTCTATTTTATTAATTTCCATCCTAATCATTTTTATTATTTCCTGATTTCTGTTTGCTTTAGGTTTCATTTTATCTTTTTCCCCAGTGTTTTAAAGTTGAAGTTATTGATTTAACATCTTTCTTCTTTTTTAGTACTGCAAATGCTATAATATTCCCAAGTAAACTCATCTTTTTGAGTTTGTGTAAGTTTACCTTTTTATTTAGGTCAACAGTATGTGTATGCAGAGAGAGAGAGAGAGAGAGAGAGAGAATGGAGGAAAGGGGGCACATGGAAGAATGCAGATTTTAGCCAGTGAAGTCTGGCTTATCATGTTGATGTTAAGATTTAGTAATTCTATTAACTGAGACAAATTGCTTGGCTTCTATGAACATTCATTTCCTCATCTGAGGAATTGTAATTCATACTTGAAGTTTTGCTACAGAAATCAAGAACTATGTACATTTCTCAACATGATACCTGAAGAAAATAGTTTTTCAATTACTTTTATATAGAATTTATATCAGCAAATGTAACTTATATTTTATGGAGACAAAAAAATAATGAAGTAAAAACATTTGTATCAGAGGGGTCATACACATTGAAGACATATACACATAAGACAAGACATACCATTCATCATATTTATAATGTGGAGAAATAAAATCATATTCCTAAAGGAAAACTAAGTAAATTATTTACATGTGGTAATTCATGGTTTCTGATATACTCATGGGTGCTATTATTTTCATGATGGTTAAAAGAAATAATTAAAATCATACCAGTTGCTTTTTTCAGAAGGGGTATCGTAAGATCATTAAAAATTTTTTTACTTATCAGCTCCTATTTCCGAAAGCAATTTTTTTTGGCATATGAATTATTTGTTCTCTTTGATAAATAAACAGGATTTATTTTTAATAAATGAATTATGCAAACATTATATGCTCTTTCTTTTTTAATGTGTCAGAACCAAAAACAATAACAGAATACCAGATACATCAACAAATTTTGCATAGCTGAATACTCAAATACTATGGGTGGTACCTAGTATTTTAAAATAAATGCAGAACAAATTTGAAAGTAGTGGAAATAAAAGTTTTTATTGCTCTCAGTAAAAAATAAATATTGTTTTCCATTATCTCAAACTTCAAAATATGAACTGCATTAGGAAGACTATTTTTTAAAGAGTAGAATATAGTGAAAGAGAAGAACATTTCTCTAAATATCACATATTTATTTTAATGCAGGACATCTGCTGTCAAAACTGATCCTATACCAAAACAAAATGATGGTAATTACTTAACATTGATGAGATAATCTCATCAATGGCTACCACAAAAGGATTACAGTCAGAGCTTTATGATTTTGTAGGGATAGAAATTATACTGAAATTATAAAGGACAATAAAATTTACTAAGTTTTATCATTTTGATATTTTTAAAAAAATACCTACACAAAAGCTAAGTGATTGAAGACTACAGAATACACAGTATTAAATAATTTTAAATCATTAAATAATTTTTCCAAAGAAGATGCACAGATGGTTAACAAACACTTGAAAAGATGTTCAACATCACTAATTATCAGGGAAATGCAAATCAAAAGCACACTAAGATATCAACTCATACCTGTCAGAAATGGCTAGTATCAAAAAGACAAGAAATGGTGAGGGTGTAGAGAAAAGGGAACTCTCTTGCACTGTTGGTGGGAATGTAAACAGGTGCAGTCACTCTGGAAAACAGTGTGGAGGTTCCTCAAAAAATTGAAAATAGAATTATCATATGATCCAGCAATTCCACTACTAAGTATTTGCCCAGAGAAAATGAAAACACTAAGTTGAAAAGATTTATATATCCTTATGTATATTGCAACATTATTTATAATAGTCAAGATATGGAAATAATCCAAGTGTCTATCAGTAGATGAATGGAAAAAGAAGGTGTGGTATAAGCAATAGAATATTATTTAGCCATTATAAAGAATAAAATCTTGCCATTCATGATAGCATGGATAGATCTAGAGTATTATTCTAAATGATATAAGTCAAAGACAAATACCATATGACTTCACCTATATGTGGAATCTAAAAAATACAAAACAAATGAACAAAGAAATAGTAACAGACTCATAAATACTGAAAACAAATTGGCAGTTGTCGGAGGGGAGGGATGGGTGAAATAGATAAAAGGGATTAAGAGATACAAAAATAAAATAAATGTGTTATAAGTAGTGATAAGGAAAACTGCAGCATAGGGAATATAGTGAAAATACTGCAAAAACTTTGTATGGTGACAGATGGTAACTACATTTATTATGGTGAATACTGTATAATGTATAGAATTGCCAAATCACTATACTGTACATCTAAAACTAACAGTACCTGTCAACTATGCTGAAACAAAAAATAAATTAACACAAAGAAGTCTTCAAAATGTAATTTTTGATCTGAGTTTTATTTCTCAGCTATATTCTGAAATAGAAGTTTTAATTTTAATGTAATGAGCACTTACATAATTAAATCAGGCTTTACTTACTTTTGTTTTCTAATAAAAAAGTTGTCAGCTTCATAATGAAAATATATGTTTAAGATAGAAATTAGAATATTCATGCAGTTACAGTAGGAAATACTGCTTAGAACCTTGCATTGCATCTTGCCTTTAAGTAATATTGTGGTAGGTACCTTAACAAAGTGACAAAACAATATGATTGAATAATACCTAGCTACTTAGTAAGGTATAATTCTATTTCATTAGAATCTAGAGTTTTTTTAAAAACATGAGCACTGAATTTTATGTGTGAGTGATGAATCACTAAATTCTATTCCTGAAACTAATATTAAACTATATGTTAACTAACTGGAATTTAAATAAGAACTTGAAACTGCAAAGGAAAAAAAAGAAGAAAGAAAAAGTGTAAATTATCAAAAAATAAACGTATTCCTATACAAGTCCCATTTTTTTATTCATACTAGAACAAATGCACTGTGAGAGTTTATTTTATCCTTCCAATGTTTACTTTTCTTGATAATTAATATGTATTAATTATTAATTGGTATTAGATATTTATTAATATATATTTTATATTATTGTGGTATTTATAATATATAATATGATATGTAATAATATATAATATAGCAAATACACTACATATTTCATATAATACACTTATCAATTAATTTATCAATAAATTAGCAATATATAGCATATGTTATTAATAATATATATATTATACATTATATGATATATACTATGCACAATAATGCTCAAATCTGGAGAAGGAAAGAAGCATTCAGGTCTAGGGAGCAAAGGAAAAGCCCCCCTCAAAATAATTAAAATAGGTCAATACCTCAGCGTATAATAGTAAAGTTTGCAAATCTCAGAGACAAAGAGAAAATCCTGAAAGCAGCTCTGGACAAGAAGTCCCTAACCTACAAGGGTAGAAACATTAGACTGGTTGTAGACCCATTTTCAGAGACTTGGAAGGCCAGAAAGGACTGGCATGATATAGTGAGGGTGCTAAATGAGAAAAATATGCAACCAAGAATACTATATCCAAGTAGGATGTCATTTAAAATAGAAGGAGAGATAAAATCTTCCAGGACAAACAGAAACTACAAGAATTTGTGATCACTAAACCAGCCCTGCAAGAAATATTAAAAGGAATCCTTTAAGTGAAGAAAGAGCCCCAAAGTAACAGACCAGAAAGCAACAGACAATATACAGAAACAGTGACTTTACAGGTAATAAAATGGCACTCGATTCATATCTTTCAATAGTTACTCTGAATGTAAGTACTAAATTCATATCTTTCAATAGTTACTCTGAATGTAAATGGGCTAAATGCCCCAAGCAAAAGACACAGGGTCTCAGATCGGATAAAAAAGCAAGACTAATCCATATGCTGTCTGCAAGAGACTCATTTGAGACCCAAAGACACCTCCAGATTGAAAGTAGGGGAGTGGGAAAACTTTATCATGCTAATGGACACCAAAAGAAAGCTGGGGTGCCAATTCTTATATCAGATAAATTAGATTTTAAACCAAAGGCTGTAATAAGAGATGAGGAAGGACACTATATCATACTTCAATGCTCTATCCAACAAGAAGATCAGACAGTTGTAAATATTTATGCCCCTAAAATGGGAGCAGCCAATTATATAAACCAATTAATAACAAAATTAAAGAAACACATTGATAATAATATAATTGCAGGGAAGTTTGACACCCACTTGCTGCAATGGACAGATCACCTAAGCAGAAGATCAATGAGGAAACAAGGGCTTTGAATGACACACTGCCAGATGTACTACACAGATATATTCAGAGCATTCCAACCTAAAATAACAGAATTCACATTCTTCTTGAGTACACATGGAACATTCTCCAGAATAGATCATATCTTGGGTCACAAATCAGGTCTCAACTGGTACCAAAAGATTGGGATCATTCCCTGCATATTTTCAGACCACAACGCTTTGAAACTAGAACTCAATCCCAAGAGGAAATTTGGAAAGAACTCAGACACATGAAGGTTAAAAAGTATCCTACTAAAGAATGAGTGAGTGCACCAAGAAATTAAAGAAGAATTTTAAAATATCATGGAAACAAATGAAAATGAAAACACAACTGTTCAAAACCTTTGGAATGCAGCAAAGGCAGTCCTAAGAGGGAAGTATACAGCAAGACAAACTTTTCTCAAGAAACAAGAAAAGTCTTAGATATACAACATACCCTTACATCTAAAGGAGCAGAAGAAAGAAGAGCAAATAAAGCCTGAACCCAGTTGGAGAAGAGAAATAATAAAAATCAGAGTAGAAATCAATGAAATAGAAACCAAAAGAACGGTAAAACAGAGAGCAAAACTAAGAGCTGATTCCTTGAAAGAATTAATAAGATCAATAAACCCCTGGACAGACTTATCAAAAAAAAAAAAAAAAAAGAAAAGAAAGAGAAAGAGAGAGAGAGAAAGGACCCAAATAAATATTTTTTTAAATAAAAAAAAGAGGAGAGATCACAACTAACACTGAAGAAATACAATTTTAAGAACATATTATGAGCAACTATATGCCAATAAATTAGACAATCTAGAAGAAATGGATGCATTTCTAAAGATGTATAAAGTACCAAAACTGAAACAGGAAGATATAGAAAACCCAAACAAACCCGTAATAAGTAAGGAAACTGAATCAGTAATCAAAAATTCCCCAACAAACAAGAGTCCAAGGCCGAATGGCTTGGAATTCCCAGGGGAATTCTAGCAAACATTTAAAGAAGAAGTAACACCTATTCTTCTGAAACTGTTTCAAAAAATAGATATGTAAGGAAAACTTCCAAGATCTTTCTATAGTTACAATAATAGATACCTGGTATATTTGCCTTACCAATTTTCATGGCCTTTCTGGTAATAATACTCTGGTTCTCTTTCTCATTTTCACTTCCAGTGAATTGAAAGGGGCTTGAAATACTCATCTCCAAACATGAACAAACATCCAATCCTGACTAACCAGCCCATGTATTTCATTATTTTATTCCTGGTGATTAGGTCAGATGTAGCTGTGTACCCTAGTCGAAAGCAAATCAGATTCCATCTCAAGAGTTTTGCTTCTATCTCTCCTTGAGTTCATTATATTGATAAAATTATAAGCCTGGAGTTTCTTCTGACCATTTATGACTACATCAGTAAAATGGAATCATACCTGAGAAGGAAGCCACAGGAAAAGAAAGCACAGCCTGAGACTGAGGAATTGATGTCTCTTCTTTTTGAGTATCTGAATCCATACATCCCTAAGGCTATACTATTCTCTGCATTCCCTAATTAAATAAAATAATAAATTATTTTTAAACCAGTTTAATTTGATGCTCTGAACAAAGGTAAGAATCCTCATTAATACATGCAGACCAAAAATTTGTGTCCTATATATGACAAAATGGAGCACAAAAGATGTCTAGGACAACATTCCATAAATACTTAACTATCTTGGCATGCCAAATATGGTTTTAGCCTCTATATTTTTTTAGTATAAGTCTTTCAAATATTTAAAAATATTTAAAAATTTAAAAATAATATAAATGTTATCTTAAATATATAATTTCCATAAATTAACCAGAAGAGAAAAATAATTTTTATATATTTTTCTTGTTTCAGCTGTATTTTTTCAGGGGTGTATTTGTTTTATTTTCTAGTGACACATTTATTGTATTTCTGTTATTAAGCACACCAGGTTTCCACTACTCGCCAATAGAAATATTAAATTTCTTAAAGAAATTGATTTCCTCAAATATTTAATGACATTATTAGATCTACTGATTTCTCACTTTCCTTTCATCTCTGAAATAAGACTAACGAATACAAATTTATGCTTTTAAACAATGGTTTACCTAGATATAAATGCTCTTAAATTACCTGGCTACTTATTTTTGAGAGCTTATAATTTCTGTAACTATCTCACCATATACTCTATGAAAATGTTTTGTACTTAGAAATTATTGTATCAACATTCTACAAAATACTTCAAGAGAAAGTTTTAATAGAAACTAATATTCTATGGAATGAAGTTATATGTCAATGGGGAAAAATTGAGCTAAATAGGTGCCTAAGGAAAGCTGTATTGATAAGAGAAGAACAGATGAGAAAGATCATTTGGAGATTAGCCAGATTGCTAACGGGTGTTACCTTGGGCAATACTGCAGGGAGTATGTATGTAGAAAGGTAATGGGGACAGAAAACAGTTGACTACAAAATTTCAGGCTTCTTGATGAATTGGAGTCCTCAAAAAAATAGCATGGCTTTGGGTAAAGTATTTGCATAAATAGGACAAATTACCAATAAAAAGGATATTGTTTCATAGATAGCTTAGAAACAGAAAGAATGGGTAAAAATACAGAAAAAAAATGGAGGCAGAAATTCATGAGACAAATTTAAGTTAATATCTCATGTCTGAGTAATGTAGATGATGTAGATATTGTAACATAGATAATGAAGATACTGATGGGCAATGTTTTGTAAAAGTCACTGCATGGAATAGAATAGGGAATCATCAATAGACAACCACTGGGGCTTATGTGCCTATCAAACAGCCTTCATCTATAGGACAGCCATTGGCTTGCCTTTTATGCCTTTATTCATACAAAATTATAAGTGTAGGTGATTAGACAGGTTGTCTCACCTTGGGCTAGGGATTAATGAGCAAAATATAACAAAAGGTATGAGCCAAAAAAATATGAATAATGAACAAAAAGTGCTGGAGTGACGATGATATCAAAACCAGAAGGCAGGGGCGCCTGGGTGGCTCAGTGGGTTAAGCCGCTGCTTTTGGCTCAGGTCATGATCTCGGGGTCCTGGGATCAGTCCCGCATCAGGCTCTCTGCTCAGCAGGGAGCCTGTTTCCTCCTCTCTCTCTCTGCCTGCCTCTCTATCTACTTGTGATCTCTCTCGGTCAAATAAATAAATTAAAAAAAAAAAAAAAACCCAGAAGGCAAAGCCAATCTGAGACTCCTTAGAAATGAGCTTTTATCTTGCTCAGTTTCACCTTCTGAAGGCCACACATGGTGTTTGACATATAAAAAATGCTAGTTCACTTTGATTAAAGCCAAAAAGGAATGACTGAGACTGTAGGGAGGCATATAATAAAGGTTATAACTGGTAGTATATGAATCTGACTCTGTCATCAGACATGTTTGGTTTAGAAGTCCCAATATTTAAACAAAAAAACAAACCAGAAACTTGGTTTGAAATCCGTTATGCATAACCTTTACCCAGTAGTTCAGAATATCTCCACCTATCCCGTTTACCATATACCTTGTTTGATTTATAAATTCATGAAATTCATGCTATCTTGTCCATGCAGACATTTTAGTTAGTGATATTTAATATAGTTCAGCAGTGATGATGAGAATAACTTTTCCAGAAAAGCATTATTGTTAATAATAATTATATATATACATTATATCATTATACTAAAAAACAAACATGAGATATTAATATAATAAATAAAAGTTAATATAATAAATAAAGGTAAAAGTATAATTAATATAATATAATATTGTATATTAATATCATATAATATTAATATAATAATATTATTATCTTAATAATATCAATAATATATTAATATAATAAAGGTAAAAGCAGATTTATAATACAACAACAAAGATTTAAGATCAACAGTGAGTTTTGCCTTTAAAACTCTTATCTAAAATTATATTCATGCTTGCTTTGTCATAACAATCCATTATAATAACAAGGAATATATCTTTTCTACCCAAACATTCAATAAATATTAGGCAAGCATTATTAATACATAGCCATGGTTTAATAAATTATGGGAAGCCATTTCAAACATTATATGGGACTTAAAATTAGAAATCGTAGATCATTTAGAACTTAATCTCCACATTTTATAAATGAGAAAAAAAGACACAAAATGATAATTTTTTTTTTAAATGATAATTTTATAACATGCAGGTAAACCATGGTAGAAACCGACTATCATCTTGGCTTCCAACTCTAAATTCTTTCCAATTCAACCACTTAGTTTCAGAGTAGGCAAATAAACCCAAGTATAATTTCTTGCTTATTTAACAGGAAACTGCTATTGTTCCTATTTATTCAATGACTTGCTTACATTTTTCACTTACTTCCTAAAAGCCGTGGCCAGAAATGACATACATGTTTATGTATTTGCTCAGTTTCTTTGAATTAAAAAAAATCCTTCCCATTGCTTCGTGTGACCCTTACAATGACCTGTCTTTTATAACCAGATATTCTACTTTGCTTTTACACTCATTTTACACCTGTTTTGCCAAGGGGAATCAAAGGGAGTTGTATGAACTACTTCTTTTTAAAAAAATGTTTGTGTCAAATCCTTAAATGACTCTTTCATTGGGCAATTTTATGAGCATGGATACAATTTTCTGTAGAATTAAACATCTTCCTTGGATGTAGTAGTTCAGAGTTTACTTTTTAACCATCTTCAAATAAAAGGCATATAGGATCCTGTATAATGAAGACTGTATTAAGAGAATCAGAAATCTGTCATTTATACCTTTTAAATGTCACTGGGTATGTGAGATGAAACTCTCACAGGTGATGAAGATACTAAAATCTTCAACCTGTAGGCTACATGCTATATGCATTTTACATTTGCCAATATATTTCTGGAGCCTAGCACATGTTAAGAATATTTTGATTTTGATATGCTCCACAAATAAGTGAAACCATATGATACTTGACTCTCTCTGCTTGACTTATTTCACTCAGCATAATCACTTCCAGTCCCGTCCATGTTGCTACAAAAGTTGGGTAAATTACTAAATAAGTAAATACATAAATTAGAACTTCCCAGTAATCTCATAGACTCGGAAAAAAAATTATTTGTTGATGTAAGCCACAAGAGTTGGGATAATTACATACTCAAAATAAAAGAAAACAAAACACAAAACCCTTAACTAATATACTTGAGAAATAAGTACTCAGGAGAGTCATACTAGAAGCCCAAGAGTGACTGAGAAGAGATGTTCACAGAAATCACAGCATTTCACATCCTCCAGAGGACAGAGGATTTTTTTTTTCACATTGTCTCATTGAGACTGAAGTTGCTATTTATTTTTGTGTTCTTTGATTCAGAGTTGTTTGTAGCAATGCAAAATGAATGTAAAAGGAAGTAAATTAAAGAGGAAAGGAAACAACTGAAAGTATGTTAGAGTCACTCAACTTACTTCACACATGTAATAGTTATTGGCTAAATATCTGAAGCTGACTTATAATTATTTATTATTATTTAGCCTATCTTTAAGGTTGCTACATTCATCTAAATGATGAAGCTTGTTTTAATGCATAAATAAAGCTGAAAACTTTTATGTCAGTTCTTCTAAATGAGGCTGTCCTTTCTTTGAACGCCCCAATTAAACACGTATTGCTTAAAGTAAACAGCTTTTCAGAGGACATTACCATGGTCTTCTGGCACTTTAGAGATTTAACAAGTTATTTTTAGTGCTGGCCCAAATCACCTTCTCAATTTTCCTGTCAATCAAATCTACAGAAGCTGGCTAGCACTTGTTATCACAACAATCCCAGTAAAAGAGATGAAATAAGAAGTGATGGGATAGACAAAGACATTTCAGTCTGAGAACAAGAAAAAGATCAGGAGTGGCATTTTGCAGAAATAATCTATCAGAACATAAACCACAAAATAACTGAAGACACACTTATATGAAATAAGAGATGGAGATAGCATACTTTTCAAAAGTCAGTAGGTTAAAGGGGTGAAATCTTTAAGGAACTATTACATTTACTCGGGTTTCTATTGATTTTTCTGTGAACAGCAATGGCTGCTTACAAAGGCAGTAAGTGAGAAGACTATGAAGTTCTGCACCTTTTCCCCTCATGCTAACACATGAGACAAGCTACAAAAATGGCACCACCAATTAGCAGCAATCAGCCAACTAACTTCCAAATTCATTTTCTCTTTAGTAGACACAGTGGCTAATATCTAAGGCATGTACATATTAATTATACAATATCTAACTAGCTTAATTACAAAAAGGCTCCAGAGCAAGTTAAAGAGTATTACTTTTCTTCCTTCTTCCACTTTTTTCTCCTTCTGCCTTTCCCCCTCCTTCTTCTCCTCCATCTTCCCCTTTTACTTATCCTTTTCTGACTCTTTCCTCAAAATTTATAGATATAATATTAATGAAAGCTGGACACTATATTCAAAACTACCATGAGCTTCTCTGAACCAAGTAATCTGTAGGAAGGAAATCTGATTTACAAATCTCTATTTAAAGTCTCATCATTCTGATATATGTTCAAAGCGTCATTTGACCCACTTTTCTAATCTGAGAAAATAACAGATATGGATTGGGTTTTTATAGAATTTGGAAATGAAAAATAGCACTTTCTTCTCATAAGAGGAAATATAAAAAGGAAAGGAAACAGATTGTCCTAAAACTAAGGGCAAGTTCTAAAATACGTCTTTAGTTCTAGATAGGTTCTGGGGTACAAAAGCAGACAGCAATTTTAGTTGAAATTTTTGGAGGTAGGAAAGGTTTAACACATCCGGGAGTCCCAGTACCTGTCACCAGAAGCCTGGGTCATGATTCTTTTTGGTAGTAAATATCCAAGGGGTTTGATCAGCAGCGAGGCTCCCCACTCTGGGTAAGAAATGTCTAGATATCACATCCTTTAGGATAGAGCAAAATAAAGGCTTCCTACAACAGTAAGAACTGGTTCTGAACTAATGAGATCCACTCTGAAAATTGGGGTTCCAGGGGTAGAGTTGGGGGGGGAATAAGAAGAGCCATAAGTGTTAATGTTTCCATCTATGAACCATTAATTTTTGCCCAGGTAAAAGCCTAACAAATCAGAGGCTGACACTATGAACCAGATTATAACTTTGAAAATTACAATAGTTAAATAAAGTAACAAATAGTGAATATTTTAACCATGTCATAATAGGGATTGTTAGCATTGCAGTTTATGTTAATTGATATTTTTTAAGTTCAGAATTTAAACAACAAAATATATGTAAAGGTAGGTGTTGATGCATGTAAAAGTAAAACATACCCTAATAAATAGTTTTTGTTTTTAAAAAGATGAAAAAACTAAGTTAAAAAAGATAGACAATTCAGCAAAATTTGTTGATGAAACTTTAAAAACATTCACAAAACTCCTCAACAGAGGGAAACAAAAACCTAGCAATTTTAGTGTTCACAATGCAAGTTAATATACTAAGAATAGATAAAATTTGTGTTGAAATTTTGTAAGACAGATATAAAAAATATGTTGACTAAAAAAGCTACTACAAGTTTCTTGATTTTTTTCCCCAAATGATCTTCAAACAAGTGAAAACTTGTGGCATTTTCTCAAGTTGTAATACCAGAGTTTGATATTTAGAACTAACTGTGATAAATATGGATTAGAGCAAGAATGAACTGTGTTTATATGTCTGGTACTTGCTACAAAATTAAATAGAAAAATCATAATCCTTTACCCACTAAGGATTGTCCAAATTCATCTCCACATTACTCAGAGAGAAAACAAATAAACAAACACCAGAGTGAACACTTTCTCCTGGATTGTGAACTTGGTCCACCTAATATATTTAGTCTTCAGTAACATTCATTCACATTTTAGTTCCATTTCCTTGATTTCTTCCTAGATTGGCTAATGAATAGTTTCCAGTAGAAATATTTCAAAATGGTCTTGAATTACTGTTTGTAATTTCGGAAAATTACTTGCCTCTATATGCAGATGCTGATGATATGAAATGAGTCTCAATATTGATCTTTGGGCTCCCATAATCCTAACATTGAGTTTTTCCCATAATTGGAAATTTTTTAGCTCTAATTAGTAAAGTTATTTCTCTATTGTAGTAAACATTTTTTTTCTATTTTCCTTTTTTGAAGTGACTATTCAAATTTTATGTGAGAAATATTACAATTTTAGTGGGTCAATAATGAGACTATTTTTTTTTCCCATTTTATTTATTTTTTCAGCGTAACAGTATTCATTCTTTATGAGACTCTTTTTCAAACCAATATCTGAAAGAAGAATTTCCACTTTCTAAAAAATAGTGCAAATCTGTGCCTGTGAAAATCTGGAAGGAAAAATAATGGTTGGTCACTCATTGCATGTAGTTTTTGTTTTTTAAAGATTTTATTTATTTGACAGAGATCACAAGTAGGCAGAGAGGCAGGCAGAGAGAGAGGGGAAGGGAAGTAGGCTCCCTGCTGAGCAGAGAGCCCGATGCGGGGCTTGATCCCAGGACCCTGAGATCATGACCTGAGCTGAATGCAGAGGCTTTAACCCACTGAGCCACCCAGGAGCCCCGCATGCAATTTAATTAAATTAAGAAGCAAGTATATATGGGTATCTTGTGTGTGTGTGTGTGTGTGTGTGTGTGTGTGTGTGTGTGTGTGTTATGTAAAATAAGTCATCATAGGAGATTACACTGATTCTGAAGTTATCTTTTTTCTGTTTTTAAAGATTCATTTTAGAAAGAGAGAGAGAGAGAGAGAAAACTTGTGAGGTGGGGGAGGGGCAGAGGGAGAGAATCTCATGCAGACTCCTTATTGAGAGCAGAGGCTGATGCAGGACTTGATCCCATGACCCTGAGATCATAGCCTGAGCTGAAATCAAGAGTTGGACAACTAACTGACTGCTGATCTGAGCTAAAATCAAGAGTCAGAAAACTAACTAACTGACCCATGCAGGCACCCCTATGGCAAACCTTTACAAAGGATAAACTCTAGCTTGCTATTCCAAGATTTATGAAAACAGTTCTGACTTTTCAATATGGAAGAGGAATATTTACAGAAGGTTTTTCTAAATTATTGAAATATCTTCAGGTTAATTTACATTTACTATGAATAATTTTAAAATGTACTTTTTCAGTATGATATGAGAAAATATTTAATTGACATATGAAAAAATACTTAGTTTTCTTTTTTTTTTT
Organism: Meles meles; assembly: GCF_922984935.1. Classification (NCBI taxonomy): domain Eukaryota; kingdom Metazoa; phylum Chordata; class Mammalia; order Carnivora; family Mustelidae; genus Meles; species Meles meles. The sequence goes on from NC_060075.1 coordinate 78,595,578, forward strand.
TATTTATTTGACAGAGATCACAAGTAGACAGAGATGCAGGCAGAGAGAGAGAGAGGAGGAAGCAGGCTACCCGCCAAGCAGAGAGCCTGATGTGGGGCTCGATCCCAGGACCCTGGGATCATGACCTGAGCCGAAGGCAGAGGCTTTAACCCACTGAGCCACCCAGGTGCCCCCAAAATACTTAGTTTTCATAGAATTTCAGTTCTATGACATTGCTGCACCTTGGAAAAATACAGTTTGCTCTTTAGATATAACAGAGCAAGGAACATGAACAACTGTGTTTTTCTAGGATTCTCTTTTTCCAAGTTAGCTAATAGTGACATAGTTGTTAGATTCTTGGCTATAGATATTACCATAGTTCACCATTTAAGTACAGAGAGAGATGAGTGGTAGAAAGTACAAAATTCTTCAGTCCATTTTCTAAGAGAAATGGTATGCAATTTTTACTATCTTATTAAAAATTTGGAGTATATTAGGCTATGATTCAGAAAATATAGGTTCTCTAATTTTATAACTAAACTAGTTATAAGTGCTCTAAGACATTGTATTTTTAAAAAGTCATCCTCAAATATCAGTGAAAAAAATTTAAGTCAAATATAATATCATGAAGAAAAATAAGCATTTTTTTCTTTAAAGATATTATTTTGAACTAATTTTAGACTCTGGTTGTTAGGTGTACTCATTGTTACTGAATGTCACTTAAGTATTAATTTCTGCAGTTGAAGAAAGAGAAAGTAGGGAAAAAGAACATTATTGTTAACATTGCTTGTCATTTTGAATAATGGACTGAAATCACATTACTTATTTTATCTGTTTCCTGAAAAGAAAATGCATAAGTTGAAGGGAAATAGGGCCATTAACAGGAAGGAAACTCACTCTCCAAGAAGTTTTGCTTTTAGCTAGGGCATAAAATATTGATCTATAGCTATGAACAAGCACGACATTGATAGTGTAATTTCTGGATGAAAATGTTTGACCAAAACATTTTGATTATTTACAATATTTTATATGGACTACCATTTTTTAAGACTGTGAAAATTCAAGAGAAGTAACAATTACTAAGTATATATTTAAAATACTTGTCTCCCTTCATTTAGCCATCAAAATCAAGAATAAAAGTCTATCTTTCAACCAATAGTATTGCTTTTTCCAGGAGATAGATCATATATATATATATATATATATATATATATATATATATATATAAAATCTTTCAACTCATTGGAAGCACACATCTTGAAAATTTTAATATATAATTCCAACTAAATAGGACAGACAACTTATCCTTTTCTTTTCTACTTCTTTGTTAGCTTGTATGTCTAGAATATCACTAAACTCTTTGAAAACCTATAATAAATGTTGCAATTTTCCTCAACTAAAAATTTCACCCTTTCCTTGTATAGCCAGTGCTCACCCTGAAACGAAGAAGGTATAGAAATTGCAAGGATTAAACCACCCTAAATATTCATCCTATGTTCCTTTGTTCCCTCCTAGCTAACATATGATACTACTAGTAAATAAAACTGGATTCTCCATACACAAATTCCCCTCCTACACAAATAGAATATCAAGATACTGGCTAAAGACAGGGTGAAAGAGTCCTCCCAGAATGTGGAACCCATGGTGGAGTTGAAGTCTCACAGGAAAAAAATTTATCATTCATCCATTTGTCATTTAGGCAAAGCAGCAGAAGCCAGGTAAGACTTAATAGCACAATAATCTTATAAAGAGACAACAAAAGGCATACTAGAAAGTTTTATGTCAATGTAGATGGCATTCTTGGAGTGTATCCATCACAGGTATCCATGTATGCATGCGTGTGTGTGTGTATGTATGCATGTATGTACATATTTAGCACATATTGTCTCAGGAAGGGACAAGAAGGGAATTCTTTTTTTTTTTTTTAAGATTTTATTTATTTGACAGACAGAGATCACAAGTAGACAGAGAGGCAGGCAGAGAGAGAGGAAGGGAAGCAGGCTCCCTGCTGAGCAGAGAGCCCGATGCGGGGCTCGATCCCAGGACCCTGAGACCATGACCTGAGCCGAAGGCAGCGGCTTAACCCACTGAGCCACCCAGGCGCCCCAAGAAGAGAATTCTTAAGAACAGTAGGCCAGCTAATTGAGGTTTCCCTCACTTACATGGATGTTTTATTAAAAGACTGAGTGATTGATTGGTTGATTTACTTATTTACTGACCTAGTTAGTTCAGAGAGGTGGGGAGAGAGCATGAATAGGCAGGCAAGAGGGAAAGGGAGAGAGAATCCCAAGCAAACTCTGTGCTGAGCACAGCCCAATGAAGGGCTCTATCCCACAACACTGAGATCACCACCTTAAACCCTTGATGAATCTGAGACTTAACCAACTGTACCACCCAGTTGCCCCATTTCCATGAGTGTTTTAAATGTTTCTGTATGTTCAGCTCACCACTTCACCAATCACAACTGCTTGGGAGATTTGTATATCTATGCCATCAAAGATGTGCTTTACATATTTTTCCACAAAAATCTTACAGCAGTCTTTTTCAAACATCTTGCTCTTGATAGTGGGAAAAAGGTGGTATTGAGGAGATGATACACAATTGATAGATGACCAATAGGTAGATAGTTGGGTAGATACATAGATATACAGATATGGACTCTCTGTAATTTATTGTATCTATGCCAGAAGCTATAGAGCCTCTAAATATCTACAAAGGAATATCCCAAACACCAGTATCATTAGTAGTCATAATCCATGCAAAAACTCAAGAACCACTAACTAGGTGAAAAGTCAGTTATTCAATCCCTATGTGTTCATTTTGTGTTTTATGTGTTTTTGTTTTGTTTCAATACTTATGCCTTTTATTCTTAAAATCATTGGGCCTGACAATAGATTTCTTTTTTTTTTAATTTTTTTAAGATTTTATTTATTTGACAGAGATCACAAGTAGGCAGAGAGGCAGGCAGAGAGAGAGGGGGAAGCAGGCTCCCTATTGAGCAGAGAGTCCAGTGTGGGGTTGATCCCAGGACCCTGAGATCATGACATGAGCTTAAGGCAGAGGGTTAACCCACTGAGCCACCCAGGCATCCCCTGACAATAGATTTCTTGAGGTACTTCTGTACACAGCACTAATTTCATCTTCAGTCTTCAGGAAGTAAATCTTGATGGCAGGGAAGTTGATTCATTCTTTTTCAAGAACCATTTTTCTATGGACTCCTGTAGTGCAATATTTATTGAGTGCCTACTCTCTGAAGTACTGCTCTGTATTAGACACCTCATTGTTAAACTGTTTACACATGGAAAGCATTTGGACAGAGTTCAAATTCATTTGATGGGTTTCTTAGTCATGGCTGCCTTCTCATAGTAGCAATTTAGGAAGATATCTTCTGTATTACCTTAAATGGTATACTTCAGACAAGCTTGAATATAATTCCCTGGCAATCAAATATCTTGGGTTTCAGGAAGTGATGCTGTAGGGCTCGAACTGCTTGAGACATGCTATGATCAAACTGATCCAGAGACAAGGTTAGAGGATGTGCTCTTGTGCCCAAACACTTCAAAGCCTTTTTTTTTTTTTTAAGATTTATTTATTTATTTGAGAGAGAGAGATTTCGAGCTGGGGGAGGAACAGAGGGGGAGGCACAAGCAGACTCCACACCCAGCACACAGAGCCAGATGTGGGGCTAAACTAAAGACCCTGAGATCCTGACCTGAGCTGAAATCGAGTCAGATACTCAACTAACTGAGCCACTCAGATGCCCTGACTGAAAGCTTTTTGAAAAGGAAGTACATGATAAGCATTACATCAGAATATATTTAGATCTAGTCCCACAATAAGCATCTAAATTATTCATTTTTAAACTAATTGTTTTATAATAGTGTGGTTCCACAAGAAGAAAACTGAACTGTTTAGTAAGATCCTCTCACTACTTAGACTCTGTGAAAGCCTTCTCCATCATTTTTCTGCAATTTTGCAATTGTAAAATAGTACCATTTCCTGGGAGAACACAATTTAATATAGTTACATATAGTTCTAAGGTCCTCAGCCAATGATTCTCACGCTGTGCCTCATGTAGAGCCTGTTTAAAAGACAGATAACTTGATGCCAGCCTATAAAGATTCCATACTGAGATGCAGAAGTATTCTGTTACATGAGTTCTATATTTACTTATCTCATAATTCCTGTCATATCCTATATCATTCCTGAAGAAATAATCAGAAATAAAAATATGCCTACTTACTAATCAATATCTTACTATGATCTATGCATGAAGTAGTACATAAAGAATTTGAATTGATTTCCTAGCAGCACCAAACTCTACCATGGGCTACAGGTTTTCCATGTGAAGATCACTATTCTCTCCTCCTGCTTAATATCTCATTGCTTTATTCTTGTGTTTTAAGCTGTACTGAAATCACTCTGCAATTTCTTTTCTTTTCTGCTACTTGCCTCATCAGATTCCCATCCACTAGAAATTAGTGGATGGGAGTGTAAACAGAAATCATCTACTGCAATGTTTACTTTATTGCCATATATAACCAGCACCAGTCTGTGGCACATAGTAGATTCTCAACAAAAGTTTTCTGAAGAAATGAATAAATAAATGTTTTAAAAGTTAATTTTATAGCAACTCTTCTGTGCTCCCCCCTAATATCTTCAAGCTAAATTAGATGCCCCTCTACAGTGTTCCCATATTAATACATACAGTTTTCTTCTACTGTGCATGCCTATACTGTTTATCCTTAAACACTGAATTCCTTGTCATTACCAGTTATGTTTTATTCACATTGTTTTTCAAATTTCTCATGTCTCATAGGGAAGAAGTCACATTTTGGTGTTCAATAATATCTGTTGAATGAATAAGTTCACTTTTAATTCTTAAAGGATGTGTGTGTATGTGTGTGTGTGTGTGCATGCTCACACATACATTCATTCTTCCAGGTTCAATTCAGTCCAGGTTTCTGCTAGGTTTTGTCTAGGTTAGGTGAAAGCATTTGTTTGCTGGACTAGATTCTACTCTGACTCTTTTGATCAGAGATAAACAAAAATTTTGGATCACCTAAAGATAGAGATTGCTTTTTTTTTCTGTAGCTGTTTTATTTATAAGCACTTTATTCCTTTTCAAACTGAAGGCCATAAAAACATTCATATAGTAACCATATTTTTTCCAGCCTCCTGATAAGATATGAGAATTGTCAGAGTTGTCAATGATTGAGGTGGATGAACCATCATCAGTCACAGCATCCACTGTGTCATATTGTAGAGATGCCAAGAATCTATATATAATTTGGACATTATCAAAGGGTGTTCATCACAAAGGTTTGCAATGTTTTTTATATCTTAAAGTATGATAGGGAACCAAGAAAGTACATAACAAGTGAAATGTGAAAGTCAAGGTAGAAATGGATTCATTAACAAAAGTTAAAAAGGCACCTCCAGAAGAAAAATCCATGTGAAAAAGCCATAAGGTTAGTTTAGTTTTAGTAGCAACAAAGAAGTATTCTGGAGTTGATAGTATGTGAAGCTAAATGGTTAGAAGATGATCCAGAAGAACCACAGGGAACAGCAACACGAAGTAATAAATACTAAAATCTTAAAAAAAAAAAAAGGGTCTGGCACTAAGGTTGTTTTATATAGTTGTTCCAGATGTTGTTCAGTTGCTTTTAATCCTCTCTCATTCAAATGAGAGTGATTAATAAATAAATACGACCTACAAGCCTGTGCAGAATTATAATTAAAACATTTAAATGTCTACTATCATAATAAAACCAGCAATAACAATAGTTACAGAAAACTGTGAAATTTTATGATTTCAACACTCATATCTTGAAATGATTCTGTTTCTTTTTACCTTTTTATCTGAGAGGAAAGTCACAGACCACAAGTGTATGGGTCCTTGAAATTTGTTCACAACCAAAACATCCCTATGTTACCAGTCCAGATTAAAACATAAGACCTTCCCCAGAATCCCCCCACTCCTTCAGAGAGAACAAACCACCTGAATTCTAACTCCGAGATTCAAACATGCAGTTTCTGATGTTCATATACCAGGAATTCTACGTTTCTTCCATCTTTTGAGGAAATCCGATCTGACAGCTCTGGGCCATCTCTCCCTGAGATGAGACTGGCGGGGGAGACTGGGGAAACAGGGACAGCTCTTTTGAGGTGTGGCCTCTCCCACCCACCTAGCTCACCTCCTTGTTTGTCACATGCCACACATGCCACATGTCACACTCCTAGCCTCCGGTGTAAGAGTTTGCAACACCTGCCTATTTTCATCTCTTAATCCCACCTTCAAAACCTTTGTACTTTTGACTATCCTGCTTGTTTTGTACAAGATAGCGTCAGAGAAATAAATAAGTAAATTTTTTAAATTAATTAATTAATTAATTTTTTCAGCGTAACAGTATTCATTGTTTTTGCACAACACCCAGTGCTCCATGCAAAACGTGCCCTCCCTATTACCCACCACCTGTTCCCCCAACCTCCCACCCCCGCCCGTTCAAAACCCTCAGGTTGTTTTTTAGAGTCCACAGTCTCTTATGGTTCGCCTCCCCTTCCAATTTCCCTCAACTGAGTAAATTTTTTAAAAGGTAAAGAAAAAAATTTTCCCTTTTTCTCAACTCACTGAATTACACTTCAATTAACATTATTTCAAAACAAGAAATATTTATTGCCATCTATAAATAAAACTATGTGAAAATATGCTTCCTCTATCAATTACAGTAATCAGAATATTTAAAAATATGATATGGGTGTGAAGAATTTCAGCTAAATCAGGATTTTTCAATATTGTGGATGGATATTGGAGTATAAAATACTTCGATTTTATTGTTTTGAACTCATCTGTCCAAATGGTTATAACTGGCTACTGGTCTTTGCTTCTCATGCTGTTAACTGAGAGACAAAAGTAAAGACCTGGATGAGTCCTGATTTGCAGTTTGTAATTTTCAGCTGAGTTACAATATTTTGAGGAAGGGATGTTAAGTAGGATCTGAGAGTTATTTGGCAGAGGAGGGCACTCTGTTAAGTGGTTTTATGAGATATATGAATATATTAGATCCTTTCTACTGTTATGTGTCAGCTAAACAGAAAACAGAACAAAACCAAGTAATAAAGTAGGTTTAAACAATAAACAGCCTAAGGATCCACTCCAGTTCACTTATCACATGCCAAAGCATACAACACTCCCTTTTCCCACAGTTAGACACAAATTGCAGAATTGGAAATCTTTCCAAATAATTTGGAGATCATAATTTGCTTGGCCTTGTTTTTGACTTTTTGCTGAGTTTGAAGTATACGGTAAAAGGCAACAATGAAAACATCGGTGGAAAAATCTGCAACACAGGAGGCAATGGATAAATGTTTGCTAAAAGAATGAATAATGTAGAACGAAAAATAAACACACAAAAATATAAAACAGGATTCAGTTGCTTAAGAGAAGTCCATCAACTAGATACTTTTATTCAAAAGGGAAAGATGCTTTGAAAGAGATTTAAACCTTCCCAGTAAAAACAGTGAATTTAGAAATGAAAAACCTAAATTGCTGACATTCTATTATATCTTTCTTCTCAGATGAAACAGCCACACTGAATAAACTGTGAACTTTAAAAGTTCTGAATAAACTAGGAACTTTAAAAGTATTTTTTTTAAAGTATGTTAAGTAGTGGAAGGCCTTGAGAGAGAAGAACATGAAACTGGAGTGTACCTTTCAATTTTTCTCTCTTCCTAGCATCTGAGTACATACATCTGCTTTCACTTTTGGGGCTCTGGGATAATCATGGTCAAATCAAAATCTGTCTCTGAGGGGATTCTATGAAACATTTCCTACCTAGAACAGAAACTAGACATAGTTGTTCAAGTATTCCACAACACAATTTAAAATTCCCCAGTCCTGTGAGGATGGTCAAGGCTGTAGAACCCAGAATGATATGTCTCTATCTTCTCTTAATTGCAACAGCATCTAATAGCTGTTCTACTTTTTATTAATCGTTCCTTGAAGTCAATCTATTTCTTCACCATTTTCCCGTGACCTTTTATTATTATTATTATTATTTTTTAATGGCATGGTAAATGTTTTTAAAATTCATCATTCAACTGTCAGGCAAACCAAAGAAGCAAATGAACCACCCAAGAGGAGCAGTATGAAATTTTTAAAATTTTACATGTTCTTGTACAGACTGAAATGTGACCACAAAACAAACAAACAAACAAAAAAACACCACACACACACACACACACACAAAACCTAACCAAGAAAAAAGAAAAAAAAAAAAAAGCCTTCTAATGCAATATTCCCCCAGGCACAATGGCCTCAAGTTAATGACTGAAACCTGTCCCTGCCCATTGCCATGTTTCTTTGTGCTTGGAATGGAGTCCCAAAGGCAGTTCTCACAATTTCATTTTCTGTCCTCATAACTTTTGAATTAAATTACTACATTACCATATTTCACCACAGCCCTTTCATAAAAGCATGTTCCTTATTCTGTGTCTCAAAACAAAGAGGAAGAGAAGAAAACAAATGCTTTTTAACCACTTAACTCTTCCAGTACACTCCACCCAGAGGCCACCGGTTGTCTTTTTTCTCACTTCCTTTTTCTTGATGTACTTTCTTACATGCCTCATTTTATCACTCTCTCAGTTAATATCATGTGTCCTTAACTCTCACTCTTGCTATCATTACAAAAATAATGAGAATTACCTTTAAGTCTTAATATGTTCTAGGTACTATTCCAAGCACATATTTAACCCTGAAACAACATTAGGAACTAGGTCCCCATTTTTCTCAGCTTCTTTGAGATATTATTGACATAGAACGTTATGTAAGTTTAAGGTTTACACTGTATTGATTTGATACACTTACATATTGCAAAATGAGTATCACCAGAGCATTAGCTGATACTTACATCGTGACTAGAAGGTGGAAGTGCTAGAGGCTGGAGGCATGGGGGAGTGGGGTGAAAGAACAAGGAAGGTGAAATAACAGAGGACACAATATTGTCCCATGATGGGAATGGGGCACAGACTCACAGACCCATAGCAATAGGGAAAGGACTTTAGGATGGCCCTCCAGATTTAAACCTGGAGCTGCAGGGCCACATGTGTGAACTGGGGGCAACTGGCAGTTTTAGAAACACAAAGGTCAGAGACATGCCTGGACTTGGAAGCATGGGCTGGGAGTGGTGCTGTGGGGAGCATAACCCAGGATGATGAGGTTTTTAGCAGCACAGACAAAAACGAGTCAACGTGGCCTGGAGGTCTTTCTAGAGAATGGACTGCCATCTCTCTGTTCTGAGATAGAGAATTGGATATAGTCACTTCTGCTCTGACTCTCAGAAGAGATACAGAAAGCCACCACCAGGAAAAGCCACTAGAGACAAGAAGGCACCCCAAAACCAGTTTTCACTGAGCCAACTCCCACCTGCCACATGTGGCAGGGCAACTCTGCCCAAACAGGGCTGTCTGAGTAACAGTGTGCCTGCCAGGCCCCTCCCCCAGGTGACAAGCTGAAAGAACAAGAGGCCAACAACCCTAAGGTCCTTATAAAACAGGTGCATCTTACTTGGGTTGTGGTAGATAGTTTGGACTCTATATTTCCTCAACCACCTCTCACCAGAATGACTAGTAGGAGAAACGCTCAACACAGGAAAAATTCATAGACGTGACCTTTGCCACAGAACTAATGGATATGGATATAAGCAAGATGTCAGAAATAGACTTCAGGGTAACAAATATGTAAACAAAAGCTAGGTTGGAGAAAACCATTAACAGCAGCATAGATTCTCTAAGGGCAGAAATGAGAGCTGATCTGGCAGAACTTAAAAACACAATCAATGAGATCCAAACTAATATAGATACTCTAACAGCTAGGTAAATGAGGCAGAAGAATGAATTATTGATCTAGAAGACAAACTGATAGAAAGAAGGATAAGGAGGAGGCCTAGAACAAAGAGCTGAGAATCCATGAAAACGGAATTAGAGAAATAAATGATGCTATAAAAAGTTCCAATGTCAGAATTATTGGGATCCCTGAAGGAGTGGAGAGAGAGGGGACTAGAAAATATATTTGAGAAAATTCTAGCTGAGAATTTCCCTAATCTGGGGAATGAACCAAGTATTTGTGTCTTAGAAGCAGAGAGAATACCCCCCACTAAGATCAAGGAGAGCAGACCAACCCACAGACATGTAATAGTGAAACTCACAAATCTTAAAACCAGGGAAAACATATTAAGAAAAGCTAGGTACAGAGGGAGAAACATCAGAATAATGCCAGACCTATCTACAGAAACCTGGCAAGCCAGAAAAGTTTTTCAAGACATATTCAGGGTAATAAATGAGAAGAACATGCAGCCTAGAATACTTTATCTGGAAAGGCTGACATTCAGAATGGATGGAGAGATAAGGATCTTCCAAGACCAGAAGAGACTGAAAGAATATGTGACCACTAAGCCATCCCTGCAAGAAATATTAAGGGGGGGTTCTACAAAAGGAGAAAGACCCTAAGAATGATATAGAACAGAAATATATAGAGACAATCTATAGAAACTGGGACTTCATAGGCAACATGGTGGATTAAAATCATATCTTTCAATAATCATTCTCAAAGTGAACAGCCTAAATGCTCCCATAAAATGGTACAGGGTTTCAGACTGGATAAAAGACAGGATTCATCCATATGCTGTCCAGAAGAGACTCATTTTGAACCTAAAGATACATCGAGACTGAATGTGAAGGGATGGAAAGCCAACTTTCATGACAATGGATTGCAAAATAAAGCTGGGCTAGTAATTCTTACATCAGACAAATTACATTTTAATCTAAAGACTCTAGTCAGAGATACAGAAGGACACTGTATCATTTTTAAAGGGTCTATCCCAACAAGAATATCTAACAATTGTAAATATATATGCCCCCAACGTGGGAGCAGCCAGCTACATAGCCAACTGTTAATCAAAATAAAGAGACATGCTGATAAGAGTACATTCATTGTAGGGGACCTTAACATTCCACTCTCAACAACAGACAGATCATCTAAGCATAAAAGAATATAAACAAGAGCTTTGAATGACACACTGGACCAGATGGACCTTATAGAACATCCCACCCTAAAACAACAGAATACTTATTCTTCTTGAGTGCGCATGGAACTTTCTCCAGAATAGACCACATAGTGGGTCACAGATCAGGTCTCAACCAATACTAAAAGGCTGAGATTATTCCCTGCATATCTTCAGACCACAATGCTTTGAAACTGGAATTCAATCACAAGAAAAAGTTTGGAAGAAATTCAAAGACTTGGAAACTAACAACCATCCTGCTCAAGAATGTTTGGACCAACCAGGAGAACAAAGAACTTAAACAATTCATGGAAACCAATGAGGGTGAATACACATTGGTCCAAAACCGATGGGATATGGCAAAGGTGGTCCTAAGGGGGAAATACATAGCCATCCAAGTCTCACTCAAAAAAAAAAAAAAAAAAAAGAAAAATCCTAAATACACAAACTCTCTTTACACCTTAAAGAACTGGAGAATCAGCAACAAATTAAGCCTAACTCATGCATGAGAAGGGAAACAATAAGATTAGAGTAGTGATCAATGAATTAGAAGGCAGAAATACAGTAGAACATATCAACAAAACTAGAAGTTTGTTCCGTGAAAAGAATTAATAAGATCAATAAACCACTGGCCAGGCTTATCCAAAAGAAAAGAGAAAGGACTCAAATTACTAAAATTATGAATGAAAGGGGGGATATCACGACTAACAAGGAGATAGAAACAATCCTCAGATTATATTATATTATAATTATTAAGTATAATTAATATATAATATATATAAATATATTTAGGTAAATGAGGTAAATATTTAAATTAGGTAAAAATTTAGGTAAATATTAATATATATATTATTAATATATATTATTATTTATATTATTAATATAAATTATATATTATATAATTATATAATTAATATATATTATTATTATATTAATAATATAAATAATAATATATATTATTTATAAATATATTTATATTTATATATAAATATAAATATAAATATATTTATAAATAATATAATTATAATATAAATATATATATTATATATATAATATATATAATATAATATAATATATATAATATATATAATATAATATAATATAATATAATATAATTATTATATTAATAATATATATAATTAATTAATTATATATTATATATATAATATATATATAATATATAATTAATTAATAATATATATATTAATATAATATAATATAATAAATATAATATAATATAATATAATATAATATATATAATATATATAATATAATATAAATATAATATAATATATTATATATTATAATATATATATAATATATATATAATATATATATATAATATAATATTATTATATATTATAATATTATATAATATAATATAATATAAATATAAAAAAATTATTTATAAATAATATAAATATATAATAGTATAAATATAATATATAAATACATATTAATTATACTTATATAATTATAATATATATTATATTATCAACAGCTATATGCCAATAAGTTAAGCAATTTAGAAGAAATGGATATATTACTGGAAACGATAAACTTCCAAGACTGAAATAGGAAGAAATTGACAACCTGAATAGACCAATACCCAGTAATGAGATTGAAACAGTGATCAAAAACCTCCCAAAAAACAAAAACCTCCCAAAAAACAAGGATTCCCTGAGGAATCCTACCAAACATTCAAAGAAGAAATAATACCTAATCTCCTGAAGTTATATCAAAAGATAGAAACAATCTTTTAAAAAAAAAAAAAAGAAAAGAAAAGAAACAGAAGGAAAACTTCCAGACTCTTAATATGAGGCCAGCATTACCTTGATCCCAAAACCAGGGAAAGACCCCATCAAAAAGGAAAATTTCAGGCCAATATCCCTGATGAATATGGATGTCACGATTCTCAACAAGATCCTAGCTAATAGGATCCAACAGTACATTAAAAGGATTATCCAGCATGACCAGGTGTGATTTATCCTTGGGATGCAAGGGTGGTTCAACTTTTGCAAATAAACAATGTGATAGAATAAATTAATAAGAAAAGAGAGAAGAACAACATGGTCCTCTCAATTGATGCAGAAAAAGCATTTGACAAAATATAGTATTCTTTCCTGATTAAAACTTTTCAGATTATAGGGATAGAGGGAACATTCCTCAATTTCATAAAATCCATCTATGAAAAGCCCACAGTGAATATCATTCTCAATGGGGAAAAGTTGAGAGTCTTTCCCTTAAGATCAGAAACATGACAAGGATGCCCACTCTCACCACTACTGTTCAGCATAGTACTGGAAGTCCTAGCAACAGCAATCAGACAACAAAATAAAATAAAAGGTATTCAAATTGACAAAGAAGTCAAACTCTCTCTTTGCAGAGGATGAGAAGTAAAACTCCCTCTTTCCACTCTTATATGGAAATCGCAAAGACCCCACCCTTAAATTGCTAGAACTCATACAGCAATTCAGTAATGTGGCAGGATACAAAATCAATGCACAGAAATCAGTTGCTTTCTTATACACTAACAATGAAACTATAGAACGAGAAATTAGAGAATTGATTCCATTTACAATAGCACCAAAAAACATAAGATACCTTGATATAAACCTAATATATATATAAAAAAAAAGATATAAACCTAACCAAAGAAGTATAGGATCTATACTCTAGGAACTACAGAACACTTATGAAGGAAATTGAAGAAGACACAAAAAGATGGAAAAAACATTCCATGCTCATGAATCAGAAGAATAAACATTGTTTAAATGTCTGGTGCCCAGAGCAATCTATACTTTCAGTGCCATCACAATCAAAATACCATCAGTATTTTTCAAAGTGCTGGAACACAATCCTAAAATTTATATGGAATGAGAAAAACCAGAAAAGACCCTGAATTACCAAGGAAATGTTGAAAAAGAGAAACAAAGCTGGGGGCATCACATTGCCTGATTTCAAGTTATATTACAAAGCTGTGATCACCAAGACAAGAATAGAGAGCCCAGATATAGACCCACAAATCTACATGGTCAACTAATCTTTGATGAAGTAGGAAAGAAGATCCAGTGGAAAAAAAAAGACAGTCTCTTCAATAAATGGTGCTGGGAAAATTGGACAGCTATAGACAGAAAAATTAAACTCGACCATTCTCTTACACCACAGACAAAGATAAATTCAAAATGGATGAAAGACCTAAATGTGAGAAAGGAATCTATCAGAATCCTAGAGGAGCACATAGGCAGTGACCTCTTTGACATTGGCCACAGCAACTTCTTTCAGGACACGTCTCCAAAGGCAAAGGACACATAAGTGAAAATGAACTTTTGGGAATTCATCAAAATAAAAAGCTTCTGCACAGCAAAGGAAATAGTCAATGAAATGAAGGGGCAACCCACAGAATGGGAGAATATATTTGCAAATATAAAGGGCAGATAAAGGGCTGGATCCAAGATCTATAAAGAACTTCTCAAACTCAACACCCAAAAACAAATAGTCAAGTCAAAAAATGGGCAGAAGACATGAAAAGACACTTTTCCAAAGAAGACACACAAATAGCTAACAGACACATGGGAAAATATTCATCATCATTAGCCATCAGGGAGATTCAAATCAAAACCCCAGAGAGATGCCACTTTATGCCAGTTAGAAGGGCAAAAATGGATAAGACAAAAAACAACAAATGTTGGAGAGGATGTGGAGAAAGGGGAACCTTCCTACACTATTGGTGGGAATGCAAGTTGGTTCAGCCATACTGGAAAACAGTGTACAGTTCCTCAAAAAATTAAAAATAGAGCTAACCTATGACCCAGCAAATGCACTAATGGGTATTTTCCCCAAATACAGATGTAGTGAAAAGAAGGGCCATATGTACCCCAATGTTCATAGCAGCAATTTCCACAATAGCCAAACTGTGGAGCAGAGATGCCCTTCAACAGATGAATGGATAAGGAAGATGTGGTCCATCCATAAATATAATACTGCTCAGTCACCAGAAAGGATGAATACCCAGCTTTTGCATCAACATGGGTAGGACTGGAGGAGATTATGTTGAGTAAATAAGTCAAGCAGAGAAAGTCAATTATCATATGGTTTCACTTACTTGTGGAACATAAGGACTAGTATGGAGGACATTAGGAGAAGGAAAGGAAAAATGAAGGGGGGTAGTTAGAGGGGGAGAAGAACCATGAAAGACTGTGAACTTGGAGAAACAAACTGTGGGTTTTAGAGGGGAGGGGCGTGGGGGGAATGGGTGTCCAGTGATGGGTATTAAGGAGGGCACGTATTGCATGGAGCACTAGGGGTTATACACAAACAATGAATCTTGGAACAGTACATCAAAAACTAATGACGTACTATATGGTGACTAACATAACATGATAAAAAAATTAAACACACAGATGAGTATATTCTGGGGATCTGACATACAGTACAGTTATTATAGTTAAAAGTACTGTATTGTATACTTGAAAATTGTTAAGAAAGTAGATCTTAATATGTGAAGAACCTATTTTAAAGATGGAAAATTAGTTCAGGGAGGTAAGCAAACTACAGTTCAGGGAGGTTGAAAGCCTTGACTGGTAAGCATAAATTGGAATTCAAAGTCAGGCTGTCACTGCCAGAGAAAGCAACATGCACTCTGTTACTTGGCCTCAAAACTTCTATTATACATGTTCTTTTTCAGTCTAGGATGTCTTCTCTCTTTTAGAATTATTTCTTGCTTATATTTTATTTCTCTTATTTTATTGCTTGGATTATGAGCACCTTTATATTCATTCCTGTTCCTTCTGACGAAACTTCAAATTCCTCAAACTGAACTTCTACCTCATTCCTTAATATTAAATTATAAGTTAAAGCAAAATTCCAAACTTTTAATAAGTTTAGAATTTTATTCCTAAGTCCTTTCTGAATGCTAAGAAATAAGGTCCCATCATTTATTATTTTTTTTTCCATTTTATTTATTTTTTCAGCGTAACAGTATTCATTCTTTTTGCACAACACCCAGTGCTCCATGCAAAACGTGCCCTCCCCATTACCCACCACCTGTTCCCCCAACCTCCCACCCCTGATCCTTCAAAACCCTCAGGTTGTTTTTCAGAGTCCATAGTCTCTTATGGTTCGCCTCCCCATCATTTATTTTTGATGAATTTCTTATTCTTCAGAACATGAGGATTTTTCCAAAGTACCAGTTACATAGAAGAGATATACTGCTTCCAGTCAAAATCAGAAGTACATACGAAGTAGAGATAAAGCATACACAGTGTATAGTTTAGACAGTCAGGGTCATTCAAAGAACAGCTTTTTTTTTTTTTTCCCCTTGCAGTGTAATCATCTCCAGTCAGGCAAATGTCCCCCAATCCATATTTTAAAAATGGTATTCAGAGGCTGATACTTTGCTGAAAAGGAAAATACAACTCTAGTATCAAACAAGGGTTTTGATAGTTTCTTTGCAATGAGAGCACATACTCAAAATGGTCTAAGTTCATTAGTTCATTGGTCAGTCCAAAGTCTTTTGATGAGAACATCATATCTATTAAAAAAATGCCTTATTCATCCAACTAGAGCCTAGTGAGACACCTGGAGCAGATGCTCAAGTATGAAATGATGGTTATTGTTCCTCAAAGCAGTGAAATAAAAAGAAGACAATTTAATATCTCTAAAGGAATATACAGGAAGGAGAAAAAGAGCCAATAATTTTTGGAATCTGTTTGAGAAATGAGAGACAGTAACTTTTCAAGAAGTTGTTAGGATAGCCCAAAATGATCAGATGAAAACATAAATATATACGTGTGTGTGTGTGTGAGAGAGAGAGAGAGACAGAGACAGAGACAGAGACAGAGAAACAGAGTGACAGAGATTGATTTTCTGTACTGTGCAATATGGCCCACCCCTTTTACCTTGAGTAATTTTAAGAAAGACTACAAAAGTATCTTAATATCTTTAAATAGCAGTCCTTAAATAGCAGTCTTTAAAATCAGTAATGGGGCTGGATTTTGTGTCTGAAACATAAAAAAATAAATATAAATATGGTTCTGGAAGATTCCAACCTGTCCTCTGGATTACATGAGTGATACCAAGATACAGTTGGTTTAGGTCTAGACGTCAGGAAGCAGAAATTGTCATGTGAGGGCAAACAGGAAGTAATTTAAGATGGCCAATGAACTGATAGACCAAGGAAGAAAATCACCCCCCCTTTTTTTTTCCTAAAGCATATATATGCATCATTAAAAAGCATTTTTACAAAGGCCAGGGGACCACAACTTATGGCAGCTTATGCCAAGCTTATGCCAAGGTACTGAATGGAAAAGTGACTGTGGTGTTGTCAGCAGAACATACAGACTTTGCTCATATAATAAGCATTTTCTTTAAAGATTGTATTTATATATTGAAGAGAGAGAGAGCGAGAGAGAGCGAGCATGAGCAGGGAGAAAAGAAGAAGCAGAGTCCCTGGTAAGCCTGACATGTGGTTCATTCCCAGGACCCCAAGATCACGACCTGAGCCAAAGGCAGACACATTACTGACAGAGCCACCCAGGCGCTCCAATCATAAATATTCTTTAGACTTAGCTTAGCAGTCGCTTTTTCTCAAGGAGCCCTTGACTAGCAAAACTTATCTCTAGTTCTCCGTATGTATGTGTTTTTTTTTATAGCTATGTAACAAATTACTATAAGCTTGGTAACTAAAACCAGCACATACTTAATTCCACACAATCTTTGGGGGCCAGGAGTTATGGCTTAATTAACCCTAGTCTTTTGCTCAGGGTCTAAGAAGAGGCAATTAAGGTACCAGGGGAGGTCGTGGACTCAGTTGACACTCACAGTCTGAATCCAAGATGATATGGTTACTGGCAGAATTCAGCTCTGTGCAGCTGGAGGACTGAAGCCCTCCTATCCTGAAGGCCACTTGCAGGGTCTTGTCGCTATGGCCCTCTTATAGGCAATGCATGCCATAGAAGTATGCTTCATCAAGGCCAGCAGCACCCAGCACAATCTCTTTTAGCTTATTTTATGTTATTTGCCAAAATAAATACAATCTATATCCTTCTCTATGACAAACTGTGCCAAATATTTTCATGATTTAACTTACTCATTTGAATTCCTTTCCACACTTTCCATTTATTAGCTAGTTTCTTACGTAGAATTCCCACCAGCTATTAGTTTCGACTTATTGAATACATATTTTGAGGTATGTTACCCATACCCCTAGATACTCAGTATTTTAAACCAAAGGAAACTACCTATTTACATCATAGAGGAAGCAGAAAGAGCACTCATGTCTTCATAAATTATATTGGGCCTCCCAGAGCACTCAGAAGAGAACATTGCTTAATGACTATCATTCCTTTTCCTCATGAATATATCCAGTTTCTGGGCTTCCTCCCTTCCCAACTTTATCTTACTCCCATTACACATCATTGCTTGAAAAATCTGGTCAGTATAAAAATTCAAACCCATCGACACACTATATAGAACACCATATATGTCATTAAAATCAGTCCTGTGCTTTTTGGGGGTGCCTGGGTGGCTCAGTTGGTGAAGCCTCTGACTCTTGATTTCAGATCAAGTCATGATCTCAGGATTGTGAGATTGAGCCCCATGTTGGGCTCCATGCTGGGTTCAGAGCCTGCTTAAGAATCTCTCTCTCCTGGGGCACCTGGGTGGCTCAGTGATTTAAGCCTCTGCCTTCGGCTCAGGTCATGATCCCAGGGTCCTAGGATCAAGCCCCGCATGGGGCTCTCTGCTCGGCCCGGAGCCTGCTTCCCCCTCTCTCTCTGCCTGCCTCTCTGCCTACTTGTGACCTCTCTGTCAAATAAATAAATAAAATATTAAAAAAAAAAAAAAAAAAAGAATCTCTCTCTCCCTTTCCCTCTGCCTCTCCTGCACCTTGCTCTCCTTCTTTAAAAAGAAAAAAAAAAAAAATCAGTCTTGTGTGTTTAAATCTATTGTATTCACACTGGAGGAGGAACTGTTTTGTGGGTTCTCCCAACCTGCCACACCCACCCCACAAAGCAAAATCAAAAACTCAAGTTGATTGCCACGTTAGCTTCAGTGGGGACAACATATCTCTAATAAACAAACAAAAACAAAAACAAAACACAAACAAAAAACTTCCTTTTTTATTGAATATTCAATCAAGAACCTGTTTTCTAATAAACTGGAAAGATGATCTAAATCAGTCTGCTTTGTTAAAGTATTTAATTAATCTAAATTATTACTTCATTGTAGCTGTCAGCTTTTCAATCTAGGTGAGTCATTCTAAGACATTTCTACTGTGATCAGTTCCTACTTGCCAGACCCTTGATAGATACAATCTCCTACTCTCTGTACTTTTGCTTAACTACAAAAGGTAGATGTTGTAATGAAAGTCCAAACTGTAAAAATCTTATTTGATTGGGAGCTGTCAAAGTCCATACATTTTCTAGGGAACTGATTTCCTCAGAATACTCACAATAATTTGTCTTTTTGAGGGACTCGGATGATTGAACTGAATTGTGTGCTATGGGCCTTGAATTAAACTTGTTTAATAAAAGTCATGGTGTGCTAGCCTATAGGATCAAATTAATTAGGTGACTATCAAATTTTCTTGAGAAATTTTAATAAATTTAAACAGCAGGCTTTGCTAAATCAAATAATTGTTGTGTTTCTGAAAATTAAAAACAGGTGGCTGTTTTTTATTTTAATATATAAGTGGTCTTATATATACTAAATTCAGACACATAAAAACAAATGCATGTGCACGTCTTCAGAAAGCGCTGGTTCAGTAACCAAATGTTAGCTCTGGGCCTTCTATTGCATAGTCACCAAGTGGGAGCTCACAGGACAGGTCGATTAGATAGGCAAGGATAGAGAATTTGAAAGAAGAACCAGTCAATTCAAAATGTCTCTGGAAGGACGGTTTCAAGGAATGGGGAAGAGACTTCTCTTCCAGTTGGAGAGAAACATTTGAGAACAGGAATATAACAACCAGCTCCTAATTGGTATTAAAGTAATTGTTTGACCTTCTTCTTCATGGGACAAGCATTTAATGACTCTTGTTTGTGTTTTACAGTTCTCTCAGGGTTATATACAGAACAGAACATAAGCCATTATTCTTGATTCCTGGCTAGAGATACATTTAGGTTTGCATCTCTTCAATGTGCATGCATTTCTCAGTCTCTTCCATAGCTTGACTCCCTATGTACCTTTAATTACCTAAAATTCAGATCGCCTAACTTTGCACTAAGCTGCCTTATTCTGCAGCCAGTCTGGTCTCTGGACTTTGCATGAACAGGTAATTGTGTTCCTACATTTTCAAACTCTACTCGAATCTATATAATTTTCCCCATAGATATTGATTTGCTCAAATTTCTCTCATTGTAAAACAAAATAAAATGAAACAAACCTATTCTGCCACCTACCAAACCCCATAAGTTACAGCCCTATCGCTTCCCCTCCTCTCAGTATGAAGCTGCTGGGCTTATGACAGGGATTCCAATGTCAATATTTCCCAGGAGATTGGTACTTCTACAAATATTTCATGAAAGAATTACAAGATCCATTCACTTTGGAGAACACTGTATTAAATAAAGTAAAACATAATGTCTTGTTGCAAGATCACTCGGAACCTTCATATAAAAATTTTCACTGTTTCTAATGACCAAAAAATGATTCTAAAAACTTTCATTCATTCATTCACATATGTATTATTAATTCAAAAACTCTAATATACATTTATAGGGCCTACTCTCTCAAATTAAATATTCACGTTCATTCAGCAGAGTGCATATCTTACCACCTCATCTCTTTTTTTACTCTGCCAGTTTTCAACAATGTCTTTGAAATTGCAGAAAAAAGAGAAGAAGGGTGAATGTTCTTTTCAGTCCTTAACTTACTGTACCACAGTACTTTAGTGACTCTTCCCTTCCTAAAGTTTCTCTCAGTCTAGAACCTTCCTCCTTTCTCTCTGCCATGACTCTCCTCTGTTTCTGTAGCTCCTTCTCGGTCTTTGTAGCAAGCTCCTTGTCTGTTTACCTGCTGGTGTTCACAAAAAGCTGATCTCTGATGATCTTATTCTACACATTCTCTGGATTACCTAATGTATTCTCAGGATTTTTAAATCTGTATTCTCAAGACAGTGAAATTCTATATCCAAAATTTTTCAGTCTTTTGATTCACATATCTATCTGCTTGTATCTCTTTCTGGGTTTTCCTGGGAAATCCTCAAGTTGAATATGTACAAAAATACCTACTTTTTTCCTCCTGTATCGGAACACATGGCATCACCATCTGTTCACTCATCCATGTCAGAAACCTGAAAATTCTTCTTGAGATAAATAGATGAGATAAGTAGATGACTTGGGATAAACAGATGACTGAATTTCATTGGTTCTGTTTTTTTTTTCTTTTTTCTTTTCTTTTTTTTTTTTGCCATCTTACAATGCCATTGTCTTATGTAAAACTTAAAGGCCACTGACTTAGTTCAATGTCTTATCCTTCATGTGATTATCGCTGGAAACTCAGTTTTTTTCTTCTTCCAGTCTTTGCGTTAAAAATGTTCTCAGAATTTTCTAATTCAAACCCAATCTGATGATGTGTCTGGGCTACTAAAATTATTCAATAACAGCTATTATATAGAGATAGTCCAAAGTTCTTTTATGGATAAAACAATAGTTCAGTTCTTATATGGTCTTCCAGAAACTTGTCGCTTCCCAAGAAGTACCAAAGTCCTGTTTCCTCTCCCACTAAAACTGTGTGGTCCACTGTGATTGCTTTGGTAAACAGAATAGAGTAGGAATGATGCAGTTGAGTTTCAAGGTTAAGTAGAAAAACTAATACACTTCTCCCAGCCCTCTTAAGATGTTCGTCATTGGAAACCAGCCACCATATTGTGAGCCCACACTATATTCACACCTAGATCTTTCAGAATGCCTCAGCTAAACTGACAACCAGCATCAATGGTAATGTATGAGTGATTATACTTGGTTGAATGGACTTTCAGACAATAAGTCCCTAGACAATGAGTCACCCCCACACAACTTAATAAATTATCTCAATACAAACAATGTGAATTCATCTTGCAGGTCAAGAAATTGAACACTGAAAACACCCCAAAGCAAACTCGTCACTATGCCCTCATCCCTCCTAAGGTACTATTTACTAGCTAGATTTTTGACATTATATTGCAATTTTGCTGTTTTTCAGCTTAATATACACTGTTACAGAGAGTAAGTACATTTTTTTCTAGCTTTATTTGTTCCATATTTTTAAGAAAATTTATTCATTGTTGCCTATGATTTGGTTCATTTTTGTTATGGTATATTATACCATTGGGTAAATTGTTTCATTTATACATTCTACTCTTTAATGATACTCGGTTTGTTACAGTTTTGTGTATGTCTATTACAAATGTACCATATGTCTGTAGGAGGTACCTAAGAGTAGATTTACTTTCTCAGAAGGTACATCTTCCCTTAACTATAATGGATAATGGCAGTTTTCTAGGCAAATTTATCCTCTTCACAACAAGAGCATATGAGAGTGCTTTTGCTCTGAGTCTTACCAACTGTTGATATGGCCATCGAAAGATATAAGGATTTTATAATTATGCCTTTATTACTGATTCCTAGCTTTACTGGATTGCGTCTAAAGAACATATTCTCTATGATATTGGTCACTTAAATTTTAGTGAGAATTGTTAAGTGACCCAGCATATCACCAATTTTATAAATATTCCATGTGTGCATTAAAGAATGTGCATTCTGTAGTTGTTGGATAAATTGTTTTACATGCAAATACAAAATTATGTTAATGATATTTTTAGATTAATTTTATAATTTTATGGATATTTTAGGTAAGAGGAAGGATCTATAAAATCATGCCCAAGAGCTGTTGGATTGTCTATCTTTTTAACTTCCTAAATTTCCACTTTATATATTTTGATGCTATTTTATAAGTTCATACATGTTAAAATTTTCATGTCTTATTGGTAAATAGAATTCTTAATACAATATCCCTCTTTAATGTCTCAAAGACTTTATTTTTTAAAAAATTTTTAAAACTTAGTTCAGTAGATGCTAAGAGCTCCTAGCAATCAGAAAAAAGTTGATCTGATCTGTAGCTGAGATAATATGAAGCTGGGATGTCCTCTCTGCAAATACTATCCTACTCTCTTTCAGGATGCACCTTTTTGATGCATGGGGTTTAATAGGACAAGCTCCTTAACATGCCTTATTGTCTAACTTTTGTAACCTTACAACTGAAAAGATTTGCTTACCTCTTCAGCCTCTAAAACACCTTTATTTGGGATGGAAGGGGTTTGGAAGGAGTGGGATAATAAGGGTGAGAGAGATACCAAATGTCCCTAATATATAAGTGGCACCTAATGCTATTATTGCCTGTTCATATTTCTCACTTCTCTTAAATTTTATATTGGTGATTGTTTCCTGCTACATTAGATTCACAATTAATAAAGGCAGATGATTGTTATATTCTTTGTAGTTGTCCTAAGTAGGGGATACCTAGTTTATCGTTATCAGAAGCGGGATTGCATTTATTAATTTACAGAGTCAGTATTATTTTAGTTTTTTTAAAGATTTTACTTATTTATTTGACAGAGAGAGAGATCACAAGTAGGGAGCGAGGCAGGCAGAAAGAGAGGGGGAAGCAGGCTCCCTGCTGAGCCAAGAGCCCAATGCCTGTGGATCCCAGGACCCTGGGATCATGACCTGAGCCAAAGTCAGAGGCTTTAACCCACTGAGCCACCCAAGCGCCTGATTATTTTAGATTTTTCAACATACTTACACTTTTTGTTTTGTTCACCCTACATTCCTGAACTTCGGACTTTGGACCAAGAAATACTTTCCATTTCTCTAAAGCACATCTTTCAAAATTCTCTTGAA
Source organism: Meles meles (assembly GCF_922984935.1). Lineage (NCBI taxonomy): Eukaryota > Metazoa > Chordata > Mammalia > Carnivora > Mustelidae > Meles > Meles meles. Next base: position 78,619,498 of record NC_060075.1, read on the forward strand.
TGAGGGTTTAGTGGTAGCAAAATCTCAGTTTTTGTTAGGATAAAAATGTTCTTTCTTCCATTAAGAGCACCTGGGTAGTTCAGTCCCTTAAATGTCTGCCTTTGGCTCAGGTCATGATCCCAGGATCCTGGAACTGAGCCCCATATCAGGCTCCCTGTTAAGCAGGGAGCCTGCTTCTCCCTCTCCCTCTGCTGCTCCACCTGCTTGTGCTCCCTCTCTCAAATAAATAAATAAATAAATAAATAAATAAATAAATAAGTAAAGAGTCTAATTTTTATTTAGCTATAGTATTTCTTTTCTCTGTATCTATTTTAAGGTCGTTCCATGCTATGGGCTATGCTGAAGTTGCCCAGTGATTTATTAAGAGAGATATTTTAAAAATATGTTTAGGATTCTTTGGGTTACTGATTAAGAGGATCAATATTTTTCATAAGTATTCTCACTTATTATCTCTACAGATAATGCCCTTATAACCATCTTTTCTTTCTTCTCTTTCTGTAACTCCATTTAGACCTAACATGAGATCTCACATTATCCACAATTTCTCTAAATTTATCTTTTCTATTTCCTATGGTTTTGTCTTTCTATACTATGTTCCACATAAACTTTATTCAGGTCTATTTACCAGTGCTCTAGTTCTTTAGTTTTCTCTTATAGTAAATCTCTAAATCCATCCATTGAGGAATTTATTTTTTACCTTTCAGTAATATTATTAATTACATTTTATTTTTATGTATAAAAGAGTGGGGTTTTTTTTCATGTTGCCCAAATCTATTTTGTCATTTTGATATTTTCCTGCTCTTTATTCATCTTTAAAATTGCTTTTTCTTTATGTCCTTAAGCAAAAGAAATGTTCGCACAGCCCACAGATTGTGAACTCAGTCCAATAATGCATGAAAGGATTAGATGGTGGTTACACATTCTCATGATTGCTTTACCCCTCTATTCAATGCTGAAGATTTACAAGTGGCTGTGGGTGGACAGGTTCGGTTATAGTCCACCGCTTCCATGACTGTATAACCTCATGAGTACCTAATTTTGAATTAGAGGGACAGGGTAGTCTGTATTAGATCTTTAACTTCAAATACTATTTTAAGAATTTTAATTTCCGGGCGCCTTGGTGGCTCAGTGGGTTAAGCCTCTGCCTTCAGCTCAGGTCATATCAGGGTCCTGGGATCGAGGCCCACATCGGGCTCTCTGCTCAGCAGAGCGCCTGCTTCCCCTCTCTATCTCTGTCTGCCTACTTGTGACCTCTCTGTCAAATAAGTAAATAAAATCTTAAAAAAAAAAAGAATTTTAATTTCCATTTTCCATATTTTTATTTATCTTTTCAGACCTGGTTGAGACATAACTAACCCTACAAAGCATCTTAAGAGATACTAACAACCAAGATAAAACTGATCACTTCCATTTTTATGTGCATAGTAAGCCCAATGCATATCGAAAACCAAACCTATATCTTTAAAACTTAGTTTTCTAGTGTCTATTTCTCCCAGGTCTACAAATATCTTAAGTCAAGACTTAAGATATTTGCTTTATATTCATAATATTTAACACCACTTTTAGCATATAAGAATCACTCAATAATGCTTGGGCAGGTATAGTTTTCAATATATTGATATATTGATTTCTAGAGGCAGAAATAACTTCCATTTCTGATTCGCAGAAATTATTCTAATAGACTTCTGCCCTTTCTGTTTAACATACCCAAATAATATTTTATTAATTTTAAAGCAACTTCTATTGTTATAATAGAAATTTGGTTTAGATTTTATAGAATAGACTTTATAGAATAATGCATTCAATCAATAAATAATTTCTCAAGTGCCTATTACATCTCATACTTTTTGCTCGGTGCTAGCATTACAGAAGTAACCATTTTAAATCAGTGATAAGGGTGTGAGTAGAAACCAAGATTATTATTTTCTCTTTCCTTTCTTAGATCCCATTTTTTTTCCTGAACCTCAGATAAAATCTAGGGCAAATCCTATGATTTATGCAGTCATGCTCAGATGACAAAAATTCCTCCTGTCACTTCTGATCACAAGTATAATCGCATTACAGGAACAGTCAAGTCTACAAACTTTATTTGAATGCAGTGTTTTTCTCCTGCTCTACTTTTGTCACCAGTGGGAAAGGGGGTCATGATCGGCTGCTTCTTTATTCCCTCAGTTAGGCTTTTTATACCAGCTTTCCTGTGGCATCTGCCCAGGTAAGAATGGAGTGAGAAACCAGGTGAGTATTTTTTTAAGTTAACACTGATTTCCTCTGGCTGTGGCAGAAGCTAAAAAAATACCATTTCCCTTTCAGAGTGTTTTGTGGACCCTTTGCAGCAATCATCAAACTGATTGTCACCACTTACCTCACGAACTTCACAGTAGGCCTAGAACTAAACTTTACAGTTCTTCATTTGTTATTTTCCTGTGGCTCCCTTTCAGGACAGTTCACTTAGACTCAGAGGGTCTCTATGAGGACTCAAGGTCTAAGAAATCTTCTACAGCAGAATCATTTAAGACAATTGCAGACAAGTTCTCTCTTTTTTTCCTCACATGACCACATTTGATCTTTGGGAAAGACACATTAAAATCTATATCCATATTTACAGAAATGTCATTATTTTTCTAAGTACAACCCTCTATTCTGTTGTCACATGTAATTTCTGTCACACTCTTACCCTTCTATTCCATATATATATATATGGATCATATATATATATATATCTCAGTTTATAGTAGTCCTCAAATGTCAGAAGACATATATCAAATTCTCCAAATGGAGAATTTGTAATAGTTACAAAACCCATTTTTATCCATCTCCTATGCAAATTCAATATTGGTTGCTTACCACAGTGTTAGAATATAAAAATATTCAGTAACTGTTATCTTAGGATCTCAGCTAAAACAGAGAGAATCTCATTTCTATCCTCCTTTTATGAAATGATGACTAAGAGGTTACTATAGTAAAGTCCACATTCTAGGAGAAAATAATCACTGCCAACATGATACCTACTTTAATATATACATGTGAACCATATATACATAAACACACACAGAGAGACATATATTTAATATATCCATATACACCACACTCAGAGTCCAGAAGAGTGGGAGCATAACTGTCTGGTTATGTAAGATAACTTCTACAAGACAGATAATATTTGAGAGATACTTAAAATATAGAAGTTTGGCAGGAATAGAATAGCAAAAGATTATCCAAAAGAGAAAGTTCTATGTTCAAAAGCAAATAGTAGTGAGAGAGCAATATTTGGGGAAAAGTAAAACTTTTCGTGTATCTAGTGACTAATTCATGAGGTATGGTGGTAGGAAGAAGTGAGGGATAAAAATTACTCTGCCCAAGTTGTTTGGACAAGGTGTAAATGATCTTTTCTCACATTTTTAGGAAGTGGGGGTTTATTGGGAATTCCCCTTCAGAAGAGTAATAAGATGAGATTTGGTGGAGAGTAAAATAAATTTAAAAAAGAGAAGTATTTCTCAAGATGTACTGCATGGAAAAATGGTCCAGGATGACGAGAATGTGGAGGATCCCAGAGAAACTGCAAACACAGTCTTTATAGTTAAATATGTTTGAGATAGTCTATATTCAACTTATCATGTAAACGAGTCTACTGAATACTCTGACAATCTCTGAGGTAAGAGAATATTTTAGCATTGACTTAACCTAGTATCAATCAAATCTTCTAGTACATACAATTTAAACAAGAAATAATGTCTTACAGAGATAATGAATAAGAAAAAATACCTTCCAGATAGCCTGGTGTTGATGACATTTTCAAGTGTTTCAAGGCTATTTATCATAATAGTTACCATAATTGTTTACATGACAGATTTTGAGAGCCTTCATTAAGAAAGTGATAGTTGGAATTACTCAAAGTATCTGTGTAAAGGATTTATTCTACAAAGAAGCATAAATGGACAATGAAAAAAGAAGTGCAGTTTCACTTTGAGAGCTCCACATTCCAATTATCTGTGATTGTCAAACCATTCACAGACAATAAGGGAACATACTAAACTTATGTTTAAATTTTAAATTATAAAATTATAATTTAAAAATGTTAGTTTGATCATCTCTAAAGTATTCAGCATTACATCAGATAAATACCATTTGATTGTCTTCCTACATAGGGATCCCGCATGCTAATCCAATTGCTATACGTTTAGGAATTAAATAATCAGAGAAGACTTATTTCACCCCCACCCAAAGCAGAGTCCTGTATCCATCAGGAAATATCTCTGAATAATTCCTAAATTAAAAAAATTTTTTTTTGGTTGTTTGGAATAAGAGCTCTGCTTACAACAGAAGTGATATTTTATGAATGTTCTTGATTATATCTTCTATCTCCTTTCAGATAGTGTCTACAATTTTAAAGGGGGCTTATAAAACTTTTTAAAGTAGTTATATTTACAGATTCAAATGAAACTCCTTATTTTTGTTGAAAAGCTCTATTGCAACTTCTATTTCCAGTAACAGTGCTGACTATACATCCTGAAAAAAGGAAAGAAAGAAAGAAACTTACTGGCGTAAAATACTCAGAAATGCTATTTCTAAATGCATAGCTGACCTTGCAAGATGTTGAGGGAAATCCCCAGAAGCAGAAAATGAAACAGAATCTGAAAACCATAGTGATAAGTAAGCCCTGAAATCAGTAATACCCTGAGGGCATTTATTGAGTTCAGTAGCTGATTTTTGAATTTGACTGTCTCCATAAGTGAGTCAGTATATAATTAAAAGTTAAAAGTTAATATACAACAACCAATTATATACTTACATACCAGCAAGAAGTAGCTAGTGAGTGTAATTAAAAAACAATTTTTAACAATAATAAAATTACACCATTGTTTTTATGGGGCATATTACCTCTGTGAGAAAAATGCATGCTATCATAGGACCATTTTTTTTAGCATTTCATCTTGGCTATTCATAAGCTCTCCTTGGGCTCCTGATTCACTGTTGCTCACCTTCTTTCTACTATGGAAAGAATTAGAGTAGAGTCATAGACTTCAATTTGTTAATTAGATTTTAACTAGTTTAATTTGGTTTGAAACAGTTTTACTGGATTTTAATTACTTGAGTGTATAGCACTTCTACCTAATGGGATGAAAAGGTGGACAGTCCTTTCTTTAGACAACACCTACAAAGGTGAATAAAACTGTCAAAAACAATTATTTCAACTTTCTGGGCCAAAAACATACAAAGAAACAGAGAAGCATTTATTGATGGAAAATTGCTAAAGTTTTCACAAAAATTGGGTGATTCTGTAGTGTTCAAGATGAAGACGACTGCCATGCCTCACCCTCAGTTCTGTCTGTATGGGTCAACCTATGTGGTTCAGCAACACAGAGATGATGCGGAGGGTAGGAAGGTTAAAGAGAGAAGAAATGTGAGACCACTTGGCAGAAATTAGAAATAAAAGGAAGACTCAAAAATGGCCTGGAATTTGAATGCAGGACTCCTATAGATCCATCTTCAGAGAGTATAAGCCCTGTTGACTTGAACGGTTTGATCACAGCTCTTGTCAACTTTTGGCTGAACACAGGGTATTCTGTGTTCAGAAAAACAGAGGGATGATCCCTGGAAACCAGACATAAAAATAAACCTCAGAATATAAAATAAGCAAGAGATTCACACAGACCCACCTTACCTAGTCAAGGTAATAAAATCTAAAGAAAAAAGAGTAAATCTTGGGAGCAGGAAGAAAAAAACAACTCATCATGCATAAGAGAACAAAAAATATAATTAGTGGCTGACTTTCTATTAAAAAATGGAGGCACAAAGGCAGTGGAAAGATATTTTTAAGGAGTGGAAAGAAAAAAAATCTATCTTTAAAATATAAAGGCACAATAATGATATATCCAGATTAAGAAAATGATACCAAAAAATAATTTGAATTCACAGGTAAAAGTGAGGAATGTCAGATATGGTAAATATAAAATAAGTATAAAAGAATCTCTACATCTATTCATTAGTTTATTATAAGATTACATAGAACAATAAGTGTAATATTCTATAGTGAAGTTTATAACATATACAGATATAATGTACATTATAATAAAGCACAAAAGAGAGGAGAAGAAAATATACTGGAACAAAGCACCAAATTTTATCAAAATTACATCAGTAGTTTGAAATAGAGTATGATATGTTAAGATCTATTTTTAAGTCCTCAAGAAACAACAAAGAAAACAGATAGAAAAGAGGGTTAAAAAATCATCAGAAGAAGTAAAATGGTAGACAAAAACATATTTTGGCACAAAATAAGACATTAGAGGAAGAAAGGAACAAAAAAGGCATGAAGAAAATAAAAAGCAAAGAGAAAAATGAAATCCAGCTGTAACAGTAAAGATTTTAAGAATGACAGTCTAACCTCACCATTCAAAAGAGAGAAGAACAAACTTGAGAAAAGGAAGAGTCAACTATTTGCTATCCAGAACAAATACTACTTAGCTAGAAAGACAGAACCAGTTGAAAATAAAAGGGTGAAAAACTGATAATGTAGAGTACCCATAAAAGAGATGTAATGATTATATTACTATCAGACAAAATATTCCTTTAAACAAAAAAAATTCTAAAGAAAAAATAATGGTGATATGGTTAGTACATCAGAAAACTGTAACTTTAAATGTATATGCATTTAATAATAAAACAAACTATAAAACCAAAACTGATATAAAAGAGAAATAGACAATTCAGAAATAATGGTTACAGATTTCAATACACCACTTTCAATAAGTGATAGAGCAATCTGATAGAAAAATCAGCGAAGAAATAAGACTTCAGTGATATTATTGATCCATTTGTCCTGATTTCTTTAGAAAAGTCCACTCAGTGACTACAGAAAATATATTCAAAAGGAAATGGAACATACTGTAGGAGAAACCATATGCTGTACCTCAAAAAATAATCTCGGTAAGTACAAAAAATATTTTTAATTCATATAAAGTATGTTTTCAAACCACAATGCAATTAAATTAGACATCTGAAATACTTGGAAGTTAAATACACCCCCACATAGTGCATAAGTACAAAAGGAAATAATAACATAAGTTAAAATATATTTTATCTGTGTGATAATGGAAATACAACATACTAAAATTCATTAGATGCAGCTAATGCATCACTTAGAATTTTGTAAGTGTAATCTCCTGTCAAAAAAAGGTCTCAAATCAATAAAATAAGTTGACTATAAGAAAACAGAAAAAAAGAAACTAATTCCAAAGTGAGCAAGAAAAAGGGAAAACTAAAGATTAGAGCAGAATTTAATACAATAGAAAACAGAAAACAATATGGAGAAATAAATACGACAAAAAATGGTTTCTGTAAGAAATTAAAAACATTGTCAAACATTTAGCATAGTAAACCAGATAATAGGGAATCAGATATAAATGATCAAAATCAGAAATTAAAGAGAGGAAATCACTACAAACCCTGTACAAATTAAAAGGATTATAACGATATTATATGAACGTTATGCCAACTAGTTAAATAACTGAGATGAAATGGAAATATTAGGTGGAAACATAAAATCTGAAACTGATTACAAAGAAATGAAAATTTTGAATAGTGTAGTAAATAAAAATTATTTATTTAAAATCTTCCCACAAAGGGGCGCGTGGGTAGCTCAGTGGGTTTAGGCCTCTGCCTTCCTCTCGGGTCATGATCCCAGGGTCCTGGGATCGAGCCCTGCATCTGGCTCTCTGCTCGGCCCGGAGCCTGCGTCCCTCTTCTCTCTCTCTCTGCCTGCCTCTCTGCCTGCCTCTCTGCCTACTTGTGATCTCTGTCTGTCAAATAAATAAATAAAATCTTTAAAAAAAAAAAAATCCGCCTGCAAAGAAAAGTCCCATACCAGATAGCTTCACTAGAGAACTCTGTGAAATATTTAAAGAAGTAATACTGGATTTAAAATCTTGAGGAAATACATTGCTGAAAATGAAAAAGAAAAAGAAAATGAAAAGAAGAAACAAAATTAAGCATTACAATTAGTAAAATTTTGCTTGAAGTGATTTTCAATTCAGATCATGATGATTCTCAAAATGACCTGTAGGCATTTCCATTCCATTTATCTATACCATCCAAGTGTTCTGCAGTAAACTTCCGTATTTGTTAAAAAAAAGAAAGGAAAGAAATAATACTTGTACTTCAAAAACTCTTTCAAGAGAACAAGTGAACACTTCCCAACCCCTTTGAGGCCATTGTTACCATTATACCAAAGACAAAGATACTGCAAGTAAGAAAACTACAGATCAATAATCCTCATGAAAACATATGCAAAAGCCTTAAACACACACCCACACTTTATTTTTGAGAGAGGGGCAGAGAGAGAGAGAGCACAAGCACAAGTTGGGGGAGGGGCAGAGGGCCAGAATCTTAAGCAGACTTCCTGCTTAGCCTGGCACTCAAGGCAGGTCTCCATCTCACCACCCTGAAATCATGACCTGAACCAAAGCCAAGAATTGATCATCAACTAATTGAGCTACCCAGGTGCCCCCAAATGCAAAATTCTTAAGCAGATATTAGCCAACTGAATCCAGCAACACCTGAAAAGAATTATAAACCATGGCCAACTAATTTCTACCAGGAATGTAAAAGTGCATCAATGAAAGAAATAAAATAAATGACAAAAAATACATGATTCTTCCAATAGACTCAGAAAAAGCTTTTGAAAATATTTTCTATATTTTCATAATCAAAAACAACATTTAACTAGAAATAGAAGGGAACTTCTTCAAACTGACGATGGTCATTTTTGAAAGACCTGAGGCTGGGGCGCCTGGGTGGCTCAGGTGGTTAAAGCCTCTGCCTTTCGCTCAGGTCATGATCCTGGGGTCCTGGGATCGAGCCCCGCATCGGGCTCTCTGCTCGGCAGGGAGCCTGCTTCCTCTTCTCTCTCTCTCTGCCTGCTTCTCTCCCTACTTGTGATCTCTATCTGTCAAGTAAGTAAAATAAAATCTTAAAAAAAAAAAAAAAAAAAAGACCTGAAGCTTATATCATACTAAATGGTGAATGAATGTTTTCTCCTTATGTTTGGGAACAAAGAAAAGATGTTGACTCTTGACATTTCACTTTAACATTGTAACTGGTGGTTCTATCTAAGAAGAAAGAAAGAAAAAGAGAGGTAGAAACATAGAGGTAGAAACAGGGACAGAGATGGGTGGGAGGAAGAGGGGAGGGAGAGGAGAGACTAAAATAGGAGGGGAGGAAAGAAAAGATATTTTATAAGTAGAAATTCATAAGGAATCCACAAAAATATTGCCAGAACTAATAAACTAAGTAGGTAACAAAACAAATTAAATATATTCATATGTATTAGCTATAAACAATCCAAAAATAATACCAATAATTTTAACAGCATCAAAATTAATAAAATGCCTAAGAAAATGATTATAAAAGCACATGCAATATTTATACACTGAAATCTACAAAATGTTGCTCAGAGAATATCGACATATAAATAATAGAAAGACTTTCTGTTGTCCATGGTTTGGAAGACTCAATATTGTTCACATGGCAGTTATCCCAAAACTGATCTATAGACTCATCATAATCACTATCAAAGTTCCAGCAGCAAGTTTTATACAAATTTGTTAGCTAATCCTAAAATATATATAGAAATGCAAAGGACCTAGAATAGTCAAAACAATTTATAAAAAGAAGGGCAAATTGGAGGATTTCTACTTCCAGATTTCAAAACTTACCATAAAACTACAGTAATAAAAACACCATATGGATAGAACAAAATTAAGGGTCCAAAATAAACCCTTATATATATGGCCAATTGATTTTTGACAAAATGCTAAGAAAAATCCAATTGTGGAGAATCTTTTCAATAAATTGTTCTGGGGCCATTTTTATATCCAAATGCAATACTATAAATTTAAACACTTTCTTCATACTGTACACAAAATTAACTAAAAATGGATCATTGACCTGAAAGTAAGAGCTAAAATACTCAAACTGCCAGAAGGAGGGGAAGGATAAAACCATCATGACCTTGGGATGGTAAAGATTTCTTAGATATAATATCAAAAGTACGAACTTTGAAAAGAGACCAAAAAAATAATTTGGACATCTTTAAAATGAATAGTTTTATACTCAAAAGATATCAAGTCAAAACACAAAAGATATCATTAAGTAAATCAAAACACAAGCTATAGACTAGGAGAATATTTCTAAATGATATGTGGTGAACAGACCTTATGTGGTCCCCAAGAGTTTCCTCCTGGTGTCTGTGCCTTTGATTCCTTCCCACTCAGTGTAGACAGTCCCTTTCATGTTGGAGAATATGGCAAAAGTGCTAAGATACCACTCCCACCATGTTATATAACTCGGTCTTAGTAGACTGGAGCAAGAGATTTTCCTTACTGGCTTGATAAATTGAGCAAACGTGATGAGAAAGCTTAAGTGTCAAGCAACTTTGGGCAACCACCAGCCAATAGCCAGCAAAAAGCCAGAACTCATATATCAATAAGAAAATGAATTCTCCCAATAACTCAAATGAACTTAGAAGCAGTTAATTCTCCAGTTGAGCCTCCAGAGGAAAATACTGCCTTGTCAGAATCTTGATTACAACCTTGGAAAACTCAGTTAAGCCATGTCCAGACTTCTGGCCCATGGAAATTGTGAGATAATAAATGCGTTTCATTGTTTTGGCCACTAAATGTGTGGTAATTTGTAAAAAGCAACATAAATCAAATAAATCCAAAATCTTTTCAAATATATAGAATGGATCCAGAATACATAAGTAACTTCTAAATTCAACATTAAGAAGTCAAATATTCCAATTCAAAAATGAGCAAAATAATTCAATACACAGTGCTCTAAAGAAGACATATAAATAGCTAATAAGCACATGGAAAGTTCCTCAACATCAATATTCTTTCGGGAGATGCAAATTAAAAGCACAAAGACAAACCCATCCATGCAACAGAAGGGATATAATCAATAGAATAGATGACATCGAGTGCTGGCCAGGATGTGGAGAAACTAAAACCTTTCCATACTGCTGGTAGGAATGTGAATTGGTATAGCTACTTGAGAAAGAAATGTCCTTCAATTTGCTGGTAGGAATGTGAATTGGTATAGCTACTTGAGAAAGAAATGTCCTTCAATTTCTTTCATAGTTAAGCATAAATTCATCATATGACCTAGCAATTTCTTTCTGAGGAATATTATCCAAGAGAAAAGAATGTTTATGTCTACATAAAATTTGTGTAAATGCTCATAGCCACATTTTACATAATAGCTACAATCTGGAATTAATACAAACATCAACCAATAAATACAATGTGATATAGCTATACAATAAAATATTATTCAGCAACACATTAACGAAATACTGATACATCACAGATATACCTCAATAAATTTAACCTAAGTGAAAGAAGACAGATGCAAGTCTATGTCTTATATGGCTCCTTTATATAAAATTAGCAATCAAATGTGTAATAGCAGAAAGAGATTGCTTCGGGCTGGGTTTGGAAGCAGGGTTAAACTACAAACTGACTGGTGGGGAATTTTAAGGATGATGGAAATGCTCTGAAATTAGATTATGGTGCTTGTTGCACAACTCTATAAATTTACTGAAAATTAACAAATTGCATGCTAATGTGGTTGAATTTTTTGGTATGTAAATTGAATCTCTGTACACCTGTTTAAAAAAGAAATATGAAGTAAAGACATACTATAGTTCTGCCTGATTCATTGATTTGTAATTGTTCTTTCCTGTAGTTAAATCTGAGCTTCTCTTTCCTCCACTGATTAATCTGGAACTAGATATGTTCACTCCAAATTGGTACAAAAAGAATATCACTCCGTGAAACCTGAAGCTTGAAAGAAGAGACAAAAGGATTGAGCTAAAATTGAACTTGATCATACTCCTCCCCTCCCATCTCTTTCTGCTATAGGGCTCAGAGAGGTATTTAGTTCCTGTCTTCTTTAGTAGTTCCTGCCATCTTGTCTATAAGTGTTATTCATTCTTCCAAACAACGTACTTTTTCTCTAAATCCTAGTAGTTTTCTATGATTTACAAACAAACAAAATTAGCTAATAGAGAATTTAAATTTAAAATGTGTAAATGCTATCCATTAGTGAGAGGGCATATATTTTAAGTCTATTCTCCATTATTTATGACAATATCTAGACCTTTAGTAACTCATCTTTAGCATCTATAAACAAGAAGGAAGTTTACAAGCCTGGAGGATTTAAAAGATAAAATATTAAAGCTATAAAAATGGGTATGATTCAATTGACAAATACCAGACTCTTGCGAAAAGAGCATGACAGAATATCTATTATCTCTAAAGCAAAGTGAATAAAAGAAAATGTTTTTCAAATGAAAATTGTTGTAGCTTTTTGATCATGGATCACTAAGAAAGCTTATGCTAAGGGTCTCACTAAAGAATACGAATAACATAAAGTAATGGGGAAAAAACCTACAATTTAATTGGTTTTTCTATTAAAAGGTAAGGGTTACATTAATAATAGCCTGGCATTCTATGGATTCTGGTTTCATTTCTGCAACTATCTAACACTTTCTTGCCTTGTTTAAATGGTTTCTTTCATGCATTGCAATAATTCCAAAAGTTTCCAAAAATCTGCAGGTTTGGCATAAGTAGTCTTTGCCATGTTCTAGATAAGAGGGCAGGCAGTGCCTAATAAATACTACTAATAGATTAAACACTCCTTCTTCTATCTAAAATTCCTTTCAGTCTTAGTATAAACAGAGTTAGAAACAGAGTATATGAGACAAAGTGTAAAGGTGAAAAAAATTCACATTTTCAGAACTCAACTATGCAAAGGCATTTTGAATAATCCTTTGAAGAACTGGTAATTGAACCCTCTAGAAAATTAAGAAGTGCTACTTAGTTTTTAAATATCTAATAAAATGGTTGGTGACTTTTATATGTCTCATTTATTCATAAGCTTCATTTATATTATAATTGTCCCATCTTATAATTGAGGAAAATATGACAAAATATAAATACATAGTTATAGAGTGATAATACTTATTTTTTTAATATTTTATTTATTAGAAAGACAGTGAGCAAACATAAGCAGGGGGAGAGGCAGAGAGACAAGCATACTCCCCACTAAGCAGTGAGCCTGATGAGTGTCTTGATGTGGGGCTTGATCCCAGGACCCTGAGATCATGACCTGAACCCAAGTCAGACACTTAACCAACTAAGCCTCCCAGGCACCCCAGAGTAGTAACATTGTTTAGTCAACTACCATAGGCCAAGCATTGCTCTAAAAGCTTCATGTAATTTAAACTTCATAAGAACCCTATGAAGTAAGTATAACTGTTATTACTACCCACTTTGGGAAATGAGAGAAAGAGACTTAAAGACGTCAAACAAATTGCCCACAGTTAAAGAGCCACTAACTGGCAAAGCCAAATTTCAATGAAGGCAGTAAGGTTTGAAAAGTCAATTTCTTAACTCCTATATATAGTCTCCTTAATAATCCTATATATGATAGCTAAAAACTAGCAGAGTCATGAATGAAGATAGTTATTTGCTTCCAAAGTTTTAAAATATATAGATATATATTTTTTACAACATACCTCTTCACTGTCAAGGGTACTAGCTCTGCTGGAGTTGGGGGCCAGGCACCCATAAATGATTTTGTATGTGAGTGTACTTCAGGTGGGACTGAGGAAATTAAGTGAAACTGGAGGACGATGCAGAACCACTGTTACACATGACCTCACAATCCTATGACACAATTGTTGAGATGTCAAGAGAAAAGAATTTCCTACCATATCATCTTCTAAGTTGCTCTTAAACAATCCTTTTCTTTCTCCTCCAAGTCCAAGATAATGGTACACAAGGGTGTGAAATTCAGTTCTGCACTAGACTGGACACTCCAAATTAGCATGCCTTCTGTGCTAGGCCATCTCTGCAATTAAAACCTTTTCTGTCTGCATAGCTCCATTGCTCACAATCTAAGGTGTGATCCCCCACATTCCCATGTGCTATCGCACTTATCTTCCTAATACTATCTCGTAACAGTGCAGAATTTATTTTCAGGCAAGTATTAATTATAATGACCCCACATAAAGTCATTTTGAAATGTAATAATAGCTTTTACTTCATTACACAAAAGTAATTTTCTGTGACATCCTAAACTTCACTGAACATTTCTCTAATTTTATTTAGGCAGTATCACATAAATGGAACGTGAAGAATATTTTACAGGGAATTTTTTTAACCTATTAGAAACAAGAAAGAAAAAGAGAGAAAGAAGAAAGAAAGGAAGGAAGGAAGGCAGAGAGAGAGAAAGAAAGAAAAGAAAGAAAGAAAGATAGATGGAGGGAGGAAGGAAGAATAGAAGGGAGGGAGGGAGGGAGGAAGGGGCTTTATATTTTAGTATTTCCTCATTGTTTCTGTTTTAGCTAGTGTCAATTCTAAATCAATTCTAAGGATTGAAAAAAAAATCTTAGGGAATGAAATAAATTGCAAAATATTTTCAGTCTGTTTAGAAAATGTTAATGGCATTGAAGGAAAAACATTGAATTAAATTAGCTAGCAGCTCTTTCAAGGTTTTATTCATTGAAACATTTTCCTCTGAATTTTTTCAGCTTTTTGGAGATAAAATCGACAAATGAAAATATGAGACATTTAAAGTGTACATTGTGGTGACTTTATACACACACACACACACACACACACACACACACACACTTTTTGTGAAAGGATTCCTACTATGTATTTAACTAAGACACCATTAATTTATTTATATATTTATTTATTTGGGTGAAAAGATCTAACCTCTTTGTAAATTTTAATTATATAATATAGTGTTATCCACTATAGTCACCATGTTTTACATTAAATCTTCAGACCTCATTCATCTTATAGCTGAAAGGTTGTACTCTTTTGCCAGCTTCTATTTTTCCCACCCTCAGCCCCTGGCAACCACTTTTCCACTCTGTTTCTATGAGTTTAACTTTTTTGTGTGTGTCTTTTCTTCCTTCCTCCCTCCCTCCCCTTCTTCCTCTTTGCTTGCTTGCTTGCTTCCTTCCTTCCTTTCTCCTTTTTGTTTAGAGTCCAAATACAAGTGGTACCATAGTGTATTTGTCTTCCTCTGTCTGATTTATCTCACTTAGCATAATGCCTTCAAGTTCCATCCACGTTTTCCCAAATGACAAGGTGCCCTTCTTTCTCATGGCTGAATAGTATTCCATTTCACATATACACCCATCTTTTTTAGCTTTTCATCTGTTGATAGACACTTAGGCATTCACATATCTTGATTATTGTCTATAAGGTTGCAATGGACACAATAGTCCACATAGCTCTTAAAGATTCTGTTTTCATTTCCTTTGGATGTATGCCCAGAAGAGAGTTGTTGGATCTTATAGTAGTTCTATCTTTAATGTCTTAAGGAACTTCCATATTGTTTTCCATAATGGCTACAATTATTAACATTCCTACCAACAGTACGAAAGTGTTGTCTTTTATCCACATCCTTATCAATAACCCCTTGTTATCTCTTGTCTTTTTGATACTCATCATTCTAACAGGTGTGAGGTGATTTCTTATTATAGTTTTGATCATTTCCCTGTTTATAATGATGTTGAGCACATTTTCACATACATGTTGGTTATCTGTACGTCTTCTTTGGAAAAAAAAAGTCTATTTAATTCCTCTGCCCCTTTTTAGTGGGATTGTTTGCTTTTTTGCTACTGAGTTGAATTAAAATTTTATTACAAGAGATAAGAAGTGTATAAGTAGAATGAATATGGATAAAATATGCACAAATACCTAGGACTCCATGTAATACCATATGAAAAAGTGAAATAATTATTATAAACCTCAGAAAAATTACCTCCAGATCCAAAAGTAGGACCTACCACTAACAAGGCACTATCAGAATAATTTGCTCATAAAAAGGTTTTTTTAATGAGGTTGAGGAAACAGATAAAAATATGATCTGATGAAATACTCACTGATCTGTATGTAGCAAATCAATAATGAACACAGATCAATAATACAGGGGAAAAAATTAAACCGTATTTTTCTCCTAATCTCCTTCCCTATCCCACTCACCTTATCCCTCTCTAAACTTTTCTATTTTTTTTTTTGTACTTAAATCCCAGCCATATGGACAGCCAGGCTGTGCTGCTATAATAGCCACAAAGTAAGCCTTGCTAAGAGAAAATTGTGAGTGGGCAGTTGACCTGTTTTTGATGATTGTGGCATAGTCTAAAGAAGGAAAGACAATTTTTTTCTGCAAAGAGCCAGATAGCAAATATTTCAGTCTGTGCACACTACACATAGTATCTGTTGCATATTTTTAAAATTGTTTGTTTATGACATCTTTTAATGTAAAAACTATACTTGGAAGCCTTACCCAAAAAAGCCATAGGACTGGGTTCCACAGGTCATTGTTTTTAATTCATAATCTAAAGACTCTTTATTGTCAGACATAAATTGGAAGTGGAAACTCTGAAGCCATGTTCTGTCATGACTAATACTCTACTTACTATGTCCACTCCTATTCAGAACCAATGAGTATCAATATCTATAACTGCCCCTAGAGAAAATTTAGTGAGTATTATCTAGCTTTTCTGGCTTGGTTCTCTGACAGGGGCTTTTGGAAATCTGTGGGATCATTTTAGCTGTCACAATGACCACCAGAGTGGGTGGTGTGGAGTGGATGGAGGGGATTTGCAATAGGAATTTATCATCTGAGGTGTGTGCAGGAATAAGGAATGCCATCTATACTGCAGTGGGACTTTTGTCCATAATGAAAAATTACCATCTCCATGTGCTAATAGAAGAAATGTTATGAAATACTGGGCTTTTGGGGTCAATTCTGTTATCCAACTTTTGGAACAGATCTTTGTATTGTAGAAACTGAAAGTTTATACAATTTGAGGAATCTCATTTCAAAAATATAAAATTATCAGTATAAAATCAGACATGAAATGAATGCTTATTTAGAATGGGAAAATGAGTGGCTACAAATTACAAATTTTTAAAAAGCTAGTAAGTACTTAAATGTAAAATTTTAAAAATGTATATACATAATTATATACATATAATTATAAATGTATACAATTAAAATTTTACAGTTTGATTCTTTTTCTCTGTATTTTTTTTTGCTGTATACTCATTGAGGTTCTCTTCATATGACAATAGTTTTACAATGTCTTCTGTGGAATCTATAGATAGAAAATATAGTTTAATATTTCTTCTAGCATGGTTGAGAAGTATCTTTCTTTCTTTGTGAGAGTCCTGGGACACCTGGGTGGTTCAAAAGCCTGCTTCTCCCTCTACCTGTAGTTCTCCCTGCTTGTGTTCTTTCTCTCAAATAAATAAAATCTAAAAAAAAAAAAAATCTCCGGTCATCTTTCTATGATGAGGTATCTGGGTATCTGGCACTTCTTCACTTCTTAAGAAAGTGAAACTTAATTTCTTTTTTCTGTTTTAAGAAACAGAAACTTAATTTCTGTTAAGTTTGAAAGAAACTTAATTTCTTTTTTCTGGTTTTTTTTTTTTTAATTTTTTTTTTTCTTTTTTACAGATAGAGAGAGAGAGAGAGAGAGAGAGATTACAAGTAGGCAGAGCAGCAGCCAGAGAGGGGAGGAAGAAGGCTCCCTGCCAAGCAGAGAGCCCGATACGGGGCTCGATCCCAGAGACCCTGAGATCATGACCTGAGCTGAAGGCAGAGGCTTAACCCACTGAGCCACCCAGGCGCCCCTCTTTTTTCTGTTTTTAAGTTTCATCTTTCTACTTAAATTCCAGTTTGTTACCATACAGATAATATTGGTTTCAGGTGTACAATTTAGTAATTCATCACTTACATACAACACCCAGTGCTCAGCATCACAAGTGCCCTCCTTAAAGCCCATCACCCATTTCACCCTCCCCCTGCCCACCTCCCCTCCAGCAACCCTCAGCTGGTTTTCTATAGTTAAGAGTCTGTTTTACAGCTTGCTTCCTTTTATTCCCCCATGTTCATTTGTTTTGTTTCCTAAATTCCACATGAGTGAAATCATATGGTATAATGTTCTCTGACTGATTGATGCTGCTTTGCCTAATACTCTCTAACTCTATCCATGTCATTGCAAACAGCAAAATTTTTTAAGCCTTTTTTTTAATTTTTTAAGCCTTTTTTAAGGCTGAGTAATATTTCATTGTGTATATATGCCACTTCCATTCATCAGCCAATGGACATTTGGGCTCTCCATTATTTGGCTATTTTTGATAATGCTGCTATACACATCAGAGTTCATATATTCTTTCAAATCAATATTATTGTATCTCTTGGGTAAATAGCTAGTAGTGCAATTTCTGGGTCACAAGGGAGTTTTATTTTTAACTTTTTGAGGAACTTCCATACTGTTTTGAGAGTGGCTGCCCCAGTCTGCATTCCCACCAACAATGTAAGAGGGTTCTCCTTTCTCTGCAATCTCACTGATATCTATTGTTTCTTATGTTGTTAATTTTAGTCATTCTGACAGGGTGAGGTGATAGCTCACTGTACCTTTGATTTGTATTTCAATGATGATGAATTTTGTTGAGTACCTTTTCATATGCCTGTTGGCCATTTGGAGTGTCGTCTTTGGAAAAATGTCTATTCATGGCTTCTGCCCATTTCTTAACTAGATTATTTTTTTGTGTGTTGAGTTTGATAAGTTCTTTATAGATTTTGGATACTAACCTATTATCAGATAAGTCATTTGCAAATATCTTTCCCATTCTGTAGGCTGCCTTTAGTTTTCTGGATTATTTTCTTTGCTGTGCAGTTTTTATCTTGATGAAGTCCCAATAGTTCACTTTTTGCTTTTGTTTCCCTTGCCTCTGGGAGACAAATCTAGTAAGAAGTTGTTAAAGCTGATATCAAAGAAGTTTCTACCTGTGTTGTCCTCTTGAATTTTGATAGTTTCCTGTCTCACATTTAAGTCTTTCATTCATTTTGAATTTATTTTTGTGTATGGTATAAGAAAGTGGTCCAGGTTCATTCTTCTCCATGTAGCTGTCCAACTTTCCCAACACCATTTGTTGAAGAGACTGTCTTTTTTTCCCATTGGATATTCTTTCCTGCTTTGTTGAAAATTAGTTGACCATAGAATTATGGGTCCATTTCTAGGTTTTCTATTCTGTTACATTGACCTATTCATCTTTTTTTGTTTTTGTTTTAGTTTTTGTGCCAGTACCAGACTGTCTTGGTCACTATAGCTTTGTAATATAACTTGAAGTCTGGAATTGTGAAGCCTCCAGTTTTGCTTTTCTTTCTCAAGATTGCTTTGGCAATTCGAGGTATTTTGTGGTTCCATACAAATTTTTGGACATCCTGCCTTGTTCCTTACTGTAGATGAAAAGCTCTCAGTTTTTCCCCATTGAGGATGATCTTAGCTGTGGGTCTTTCATATATGGCCTTTGTGATATTGAGGTATATTCCCTCTATCCCTACTTTGTTGAGGATTTTTATCAAGAATAGATGCTATACTTTGTGGAATACTTTTTCTGCATCTATTGAGAAGATCATATGGCTCTTATTCTTTTTTTATTAATGTGCTATATCATGTTGATAGATTTATGAATATCATACCACCTTGCAGCTCAGGAGTAAATCCCCCTTAATCATGGTGAATGATTCTTTTAATGTACTGTTGGATTTGATTTGCTAGAATTTTGCTGAGAATATTTGCATCCATGCTTATCAGGGATATCAGTCTTATCATGATATTATCATGTCAATTATCATGATATTGACATGCCAATATCAAATCCCTGAAGTTTTTGTCTGGTTTTGGAATAAGGTAAGGCTACCCTCATGGAATAAATTTGGAGATTTTCCTTCTATTTCCATTTTTGGAATATGTTGACATATAATATTTCATAGTATTCTCTCATTTGTGATTCTACTTATTTGGGTCCTTTCTTCTTTTGGATAAGTCTGGCTAAATGTTTATCAATTTTATTAATTCTTTCAAAGAACCAGCTCCTGGTTTCACTGATCTGTTGGTTTTTTTTATTTGCTTCTTTCTATATCATTTTTTCATGTTCTAATATTTATTATTTCCCTTCTGCTGGCTTTAGGCTTCGTTTGTTGTTCTTTTTCCAGCTCCTTTAGGTATAAGGTTAGGTTGTGTATTTGAGGATTATTTTTTTAAGTTTGTTGTTGCTGTTGTTGTTGTTGTTTTTGCTTCTTGAGATGGGCTGGTATTGCTACATACTTCCCTCTTATACCACATTTGTAGCATCCCCAAGGTTTTGTATCATTGTGTTTTCATTTCCATTTGTTTCCATGTATTTTTAAAAAATTTCTTCTTTAATTTCCTGGTTGGCCCATTCATTCTTGGGTAGGATTTTCTTTAGCTTCCATGTATTTGTGGTTTTTCCTTTTTTTTTTTTTTTTTGTAATTGACTTCAAGCTTCATAGCATTGTGATTGGAAAATATGCATAGAATGCTCAATCTTTTTGTATTTGTTGGAGCCTGATTCGTGACCTTGTATGTGATGCATTCTGGAAAATATTCTGTGTGCACTTGAGAAAAATATGCGTTCTGCTTCTTAAGGATGAAATGTTCTGAATATATCTGTTAATCTTTTGGTTCACTGCATCATTCAAAGCCATTATTTCCTACTTTTTTCTACTTAGATCATCTACTTAGATTTACTAAGTAAATCTACTTAGATTTTCTACTTAGATCATCTGTCTTTTGATATAAGTGGGAGTATTAAAGTCACTAGTATTTTGTATTATTATCAGTGATTTCCTTTATGCTTGTTATTGTTTCAAATATTTGGGTGTTCCCAAGTCAGGAGCATAAATATTTATAATTGTTAGATCTTCTTGTTGGATAGACCCCTTTATTATGATGTAGTGCCCTTCTTCATCTTCTTGTTACAGGCTTGGGTTTGAAATCTAGCATCTGTAACTTTTTTATAGATGCTTGTTTAGAAGGTGCTTCCCATAAGGCCAGGCTTTGGGGAACCCTTCCCTTTGATCACATCTGGCAGCACTTCCAAGTTCAGCTTTGGCCCACATTCCCTGATACAATTCCTTCAACCATCCCACAGGCAGTCTGACCTCAGCAAAGACTGAGCAGCATTATATTCATAACTTTCTTGGCATCAGGAAGAAAGTTTTGGATGCTCACTTAGTTATAGTGGGGGCTGCTTACCACTGGAGTCACATTTCCTCTGACCTTGCCTATCCCCAAAGTCAAGGGCAACACTGGGACTGATGGATGAGTATCATTCTGGGTCAGGGCTGCAAACTTCTGGCTGAGGCTTCAGGTGGCTGCTTCCTTCATGTGTGCCCCAAGGCAAACCTCAAGTCTTAAAAATGCCTGATCAACTGAGGATCCCTTAAGATTAAACTGTTTTAGGCTCATGTAAACTTATCTCTGCCAGCCAGGATCTACCCATGTGGGTCTCATATTCTATGCCATGCTATCCTTTCTGGATTGTCTGCTACTTGTTGACTTTTTTCCTTTGCTTAAATATTTACTCATCATGAACTTAAGAGTCAGGTTATGATCAAACCATTGAAACTTGTATTTCTTCTGTGTATTATTTAGAAGAAATTTTTTTTGTGTAAGTGCAGCAGTCTATGAATATTTGAGAATTATTTGAATTTCCTTTATTTGTAAAAGTCCCTTAAAGAATAAAATTGACTTCCATTGTGCTATTCCATAATACCTTCTGTATAACTGAACTTCATAGCACACTGGCAGAAGTTCCTTTAAGTATTAATATTTAAAACCAGTGGTCTTACATGTTGAATTTTCATTCCTTAAAGAATTTCAACCACTATGTTCCTAGTTTCTTTGTATAGCTCTCTTCTTAACACACACTGAATTTTATACAAATGCATGCCAGAGACAGCAAATAATATCAACTTAAGGCAACCCTTAACTGTAATTGCTTTTGTTTTTCACAAAATAGAGTTAAATGTAAAACAGAATTAAGAAAGTAGTAAAGATGATTTAATTATATTATTTATAAATTAAATTTATAAATATAAATATGTATTTCTTCAAGCAATTAAATTAAATTGTTGGTTGTCAGTTAAATCAGTGAAAACAATGTCATTAGGTAAAATATTTGGTCTGTTATACTTAAGTGTTTCTCTGATAAAACTTTCATCTTATTATTACAATGCTTCTCATCTTTCACATGAGTACTGTATTTTATACAAAGTAACTCAGAGAGAAACAGATGGATTGTACAAGATAAATGTACATAGGGAATAAGGGTTTTCATTTTTCCTAAAGTCAAAGTATGAGGCATTATCACAGAAGAAAAAACATCCTACTCTTCCACAAAAAAGAAAAACACCATGTTTTTGTAACTTGGAAGCTCAGTATCTATTACTTTCAGAATTCAAGTAAAGTGCTTCTTGAATTGGTTTATCTGTTAAGTGGATGCTATCTTTAATGCCTGCAGTGTACCTTACAGCACTCACAAATGTTCTTTTGTCCTTCCTTTGGGAGATCTTTCAAACAAAGAAAAATACATATATGTGATACAATATATATGGCCAAATATACCTATATTTTACCTCCACTTTACTTTCTACATTTTACTTCCAGATGCTTCTCTAAAGCATCTGGAAAACAAGAATTATTATTTTTTATTTTTTTAAATTTATTTTTAATTTTATTTTTTTTCAGTGTTCCAAGATTCATTGTTTATGACCACACCCAGTGCTCCATGCAATGCATGCCCTCCTTAATATCCACCACAATTTCAAAGAAATAAAGGTCTTCT
Organism: Meles meles; assembly: GCF_922984935.1. NCBI lineage: Eukaryota > Metazoa > Chordata > Mammalia > Carnivora > Mustelidae > Meles > Meles meles. Next base: position 78,642,243 of record NC_060075.1, read on the forward strand.
TGTAGTAAAAGAAAGAGAAAAAAAAGCAATGTGAAATTCATTACACCATTGGAATCTAAAACTACATTAAGATCTACAGAATTTTCAAAATATATTTATAATTTACCAAATGGTCATGGTAGGGAATTAGTATAAGAGTATTTTGCAGATGATATAGGCAAAGGTATCACCTAATGCTAGACTCTAAAGACAACCATTTTCTTGATGTTTAAATCCCCTTGAACATTGTCAGTGGCTGTCGGATCTCTGAATATATCCGGTGATTAGGAAATTAGTCTCATAAAGTTACCTATTTCATTTTTATTAGAAAGTTCAATAAATTATAAAGTTCTCCATATTAGGTTGAAATTTACTGTCATTAGCTTTGAACTCTTAAATCTGTCCTACCTGTGCAGAGCATGTGGAATTACTTTTTTTCATAATCTCTTTCTCATCTTTGCAACTCTAATCTTAACCCATTATGTCATTCTCTTTTCAATTTTTACAGAGGCTCCTGAGAAGTGTCCCAGAATTTTTTTTGGAGATGGGGGTGGCAGGGAGAGGCTAAACTAGGAAATGGGAGTGAGTGGAAAGACAGTGTCCTTTTCCACACCCTTAACTCTGCTTCATTTAAATCTTTTGCATTTAACTTTTATTTTTAATTGGGCTTCCTCCCATATGAGATTTCAATTTCATTAGAAATATTTAAAAGTCAGTATTTCACATGACAACCCTAAATATTTTCAAGTTATATAGACGTTGATTCTGAGATTTATTGGTAGTGATTTCCCTTACATTGTGAGAATGCAGCCTCCTTAAAACAGAGAAATCAATGTGAATATCAGACCTTATGTATCTCAGGATTGAAACAGAATCTTAACATTAACTGGTGGGGAAGTCAGCTTTCCATCAATTCCCTTCCAAATATTGTTAGAGTCACTCAGAAATCTTCTAGTAACCCCCCCCCCCCCCACACACACAAGCTGTCTTTAATATGTAAAGTACAATTGTCTTCTTTGGCAATTCTGAATCTCTATGGTCAACTCATGCTTTTCCATCATGCAAAATGTGAAGGCTCTATAGGACTGACCATCAAAGAAAATGCCTTCACTTCTTGTTACGTCAAAGCAACAGTTGTGTTGCTGCTGTCTAAGACAAGGTTGTCAGCACTCAAGATATTGATGCATCAGTTGAGGACAATGAAGACCATGAACCCACAGTTAATTCCCCGCTCTCCCTGTCATCAGGAATGGCATTGCCGTCCAGCCTGGCATTGCCTTTTTGCAGACAACTCTGCCATTGTGGCAATTTCATGATTAATATTTCCATTGCTAATGCTGCTTCCACCATCAGCCCTGTAGCAGTTTGTAGTCAATGACAATGAAAACAGATTCTGGGTTTTCTAAAAATATAAATTTTTCAAATCCTATTATTTTGACCAAAATAACCCATTGTGTTTTGGTCATCTGGGAATTTAACACACTTTTCTAAATTTCAAGATTATCTTTTTTAAGAACATCTGCTCTGTAAAGTTAAAGCCAGCAACACATTCCCATCTCTCTTGAAGCCAAGCTCAAATAGATACAAGCTTCACAATCTGCATACAACCCATGGGATGTTGATTAGGAGAAAAGGGACACGAATGAGCCTTTATACAAAAACCACTTCTGTGAGCATGGTGGACAAGTAGACACTGTGCAGGTGTAGCAATGGCCAGGCTCATAGTAAAAATGCTGCACTAGTGGCTGTCATTTTTGGGCTTAATAGTAGCCAAAGTAGGAGCTTATGAGGGCAGAGAACTGTTATGTTTTGGTGATTATTCTTGGCTCTGTGGATGCCTGGACTGATTTTCTGGCATGAAGGAAATTTGATGGACTATTTTTATATTTTAATGAATTTATATTTTACCTAAAATAGCTACACTGAGGTTTGTGGTCTTTAATTATGTCCTGACAGACACAGTCAGTATACTAAACATTTGAGTAGACTATGTATATTTGAATTAAGAGCAAAACTATATAAAAAAACAAATTATTTATATTCTTAAGGCAAGATTCAAGCTAAGTTAGAGCAAAGTGCTCTGAAAATTTAAAAAACTATGTGATTACAAAATAATTTCATTAATATTATTAATAATGATAACCACAACATTTTAGGACAAACTTATTTTCTCTAGGTTACAAATAGTCTGTTTATATTTAAAAGAAAATTTATTTAGAATACTGACACTTTTTTCCTCATTTATTAGTTTCTTTATATTAAAAAATGATGAGAATAATACAATTGGAAATAGCTAATGAAGTAAAGGTTAGAAGCATTTTTTAAATATTATTTGTCTCTGTCAGAGAGTATTATTCCTTAATACACAGAATAAATTACCAAAAATGATTAATACACCTGATGCAAAAAAATCTACAGTTCAAATTTATCTATTATATACTAAATATGATATTTCTTCCTTTTTTCTTAACCATTTCATGAGTGTTGTATCTATTTTAATATGCTTCATATGATTTTAGTGGGGAAGGAAACTCCTATAACAAAAATGTTATTTTGCCTCTGTTGAAAATCTCTCAGAAGAACAAACTTGCGCCATTTTTATCAGTCATCAAAAACAGAATGAATAATTGCTGACACAGCACGTGTTCTTCAAGAGCTGGGTTCCTTATCATAATGAATGTCAGACTGATACTTAATGTGTTTTGTGTTGAAGGAGGAAAATAGTGAAAAGTCTAATTAAGACCTATCTGTTCAGAATATATATATTTTTCACATCCTAGAAAACTTTGTTCCTATTTAGTCTAAGTACATTTTAGAAACAGGAAAAAAGTAAACTATAATCCAACTTTTTCGTAACGTAGATGATGTTAATGAAGGTAATGATGTAATTTGACTATAAATTCTATTCATAAAGAAATATTCCATATCACGGTAACTGAACTAACAAAGGGATTTTTATAAAGCAAGTAAGAACCTACAGTATGACATGACATTTATGCACACATGTATTTGTGTGTGTGTGTATGTATACACAGAGATGGAGAAATAGAGAGAGAGAGAGAGAGGAGATATATATATCCTCAATTGCACATTCAAACTCCAGAGAGATACACATCAAAATTTTACTTTAAATACGCTTTTCAGCAAGGCCTGAGTTAAACAATCAATAGGCTGTTTATAGCCTTTTCTTGGGGAAAAAATCCCATTAATTGTAATTGTTCAGACATTTTGCAGCAGAAATATTGTTTGATTACAGGTTACTGCCACAGATCCCTCTGGCGGTGTTAACTATTATATAGTATATGGTCTACATGTCCTTCTTAAAAATTTAAATAAAAATATATGAATTCCAAAGCACATCTTTCCTCAGAGAATTTAGATGAGGATTGTCAACCTATATTGTTAAACCTTTGAACCCTCAGACCAGAGGGCTTATCTCCACTTAGTCAGCTGTTTATATGGCAAATTCTTGAAAATCCATCTTGAATACTTTGGAAAAATTAGAGAAATTTATTGGTACACTTAACTGAGAAGTTTAAAAGGATCATGGGCTTCACTAAAGTCTGGTCATAGTGTCATCAAAGCTCCAAATTCCCCCTCGGTTTTTTGAGTTCTGCACCTTTCCAGTGCTGGCTCTAAAAATATTTATAGCAGTAATGGGGTGTGTCTACTGTCACGGCCAGCGCGGCAAATTGACCAGGAACGTGAGGGTAAGAGGATGGTGAAAAAAAAAGACTTGAGAGACAAAGAGATGGAGGCAGGAGGAGCACTGAGGAGGATGTCCAACAGAGCCAACTTTATTCAGGGCAGTGAGGCATTATATAGCCAAAGTAACTATTTTCAACTGGTTACAAAAGAATTTGCTACATGCACAAAAAACCTCCGGACTTCCCCATTACCTACTTCTCAAGGTCTAATTGCAGACCCTCTGGCTTCTTGTGAGAACTAGTGAGAAACGAACGAGGTGCACCTGCAGGCAATGGCTGATGTTAGTACAATTGTCCCGTATTGATACAAGAAGTAACAGCAAACCTGAGAGTGATTTATGAACTGTGCTGGAACAGCAAGGACCAGTTAAGTGTTTATGACCCCAACTAAATTGCTCTCATCTAACTAGTAAACATGTGGGAAGTCACGCAGGCGAGCGCACAACACATGGCACAGACCCTTTCTCAGTGCTACTCAACTTTTCCGTCCTAAGCCTTTTGTTAGGCTATTCTGACTTTAAAGGAGACACAAGTCAGGGCCTGGTTTGGTCCTCGTCTCAAGCCTTATCGCTGCCTCCCACAGTCTACATAGAGTAGCAGTGCTTTTTGCTCTGACGTATCAAGCCAACAATGTGACTTACAATCTGGGTTGAGGAATTTAGGTCATAAACTTGGACTGGGGGTGTTAAGCCTCTGTCACATGCTCTACTTTAGCAAGAAGATGGAGCCAGCTTTCTATTTTTTTTTTTCTTTAAGATTTTATTTATTTATTTTAGAGAGAGTCAGAGAGAACACAAGCAGGTAGAGGGACAGTGGGAGAGGGAGAAGCAGTCTCCACTGAGCAGAGAGCCCAAGGCAGGATTTGGACTCCTGGTTCATGACCTGAGCTGAAGGCAGACAGTCTATGCACTGAGCCACCCAGGTGCCCCCGGGTCAAGTTTCTAAAACCACCCGATTTTGCAAGTTAAAACCACAGACTGTTGGAAAGAGATTAGAAAGAAATTAGTTCTGCGGAATTGCTCAAAATACTCACAATATAATCCACATTTTAGAATGGTGGAGATTGAGATTCATACAGGCTAAAATAGCAAGAGACAGATCTTAAGCTGAGATCCGTGGGACACTGAAAACCCCCCTCAGCTTGGCAAGGCTGTACTCATTTTGTGTTTACTGACTTATCGATCTTTGATTTCCTTCAGTTGAAATCTCTTTCACGAGGGTTTCCTGTGTAGATAAAACCTCAGTTTCCAGCTATATTTCTGAAATATAGTCAAAAAAGATTCACTGACTTCAAATAAGAATTTAATACTGACATTGTTGGAGGTAACACAGTTCTCTATGCAACAAATTTGTAAGGAGTAATTGAGATCATCTAGTTTAGTTCTTTTTTATATATAGTTTTATTTTGTTTTAATGCACTTTTTAAATAGAAAAGAATCCAAGGAAGCCAAATGACATGCTAAAATGCACAAAATACCAAAGTAGCTGGATCTAGGATCCAGCACACTACACTTTCAGGAATGCAACTACATTTTCCCTCCCTAGTTCAGAAAAAAATTCACTTGAGCTTTGGAAAGAAAATTTGCTGCCGTGGTACACCTAGTGCTTCATGTCAAGTTTATTGGAAGTAGTGATGAGTTGAAACAGCTAAGAGTGAGGGGTCTAGTGAAGCCTACGTGGTAATCTTGCTATACAGTTTTCTTCCAACTTGAGAAAGTACTCTCAATACAGCAGACTTTAGTTTTCTCATATGAAAGATGGAGGGACCAGCATGTAATATGCACTCAAACAAGGTGAATTTATTTTCGTTTAAGTAGCTGTTATCCAGGTTGTATTCATCACGTGTCATAGGCAAAGTATTATCCTTTGGTTGCACTTCTATATTCTCTTCATTCTTCACACTTTACTGTCTTCTTTTCCTGACAATCTCTCTCTTAATGGCAATACAACTCATATAAGGTATAAGTACCAAGAGTGCTGGGGTGCCTGGGTAGCTTAATTAGTTGGGCATCTGTCTTTCACTCAGGTTATGATCCCAGGGACCTGGGATGGAGCCTCACATGGGACTCCTTGCTCAGTGGGGAGTCTGCTCCTCCCTCTCACTCTGCTCCTTCCCTCTGCTCCGGCTCTCTCTCTCTCTCAAATAAATAAATAAAATCTTTAAAAAAAAAAAAGTAGCAAGAGTGCAGAAAATCCTTATTCTCTTTTTCCATGCTTGATAATATTCCAAGATATTTATATGTATTTCATCCATAGGGGGAAAAACCAAAATTTATAGAACTATGTTCTATTATAAAACCCATTTTGCTCATTAGGAAACTGATCAAAAAGAGGTTAAACGACCAGCATGATGTCTCACAGCAAGGAATTTAGGAACCCAGATATGAGCACAAGGGCATTCTTATTCTATTGTCTTTAGCATTACTACTACCTCACTATCTTCCACATAGCAAATATTTTCAGAAGAAGTAAATAGTCATTAAATGTGTATTTTTCAGTAATGTCCACTTGGCCACTGCAATTTCAAATATGTGTTTAAACATTATCATACCCAAGTCCAGGATATATGGCTACTTCTCTACATTCAAATGTCTCCTTAGCAGCTTCAGATTCCTATAGGAAGTTATGGGAGTATGTATAAATAAAAAAAGAGTTTAAAAGTGTTTAGAAATTATTTAGCAGGAAGGAAATGGAAATAATCAAATGAAAGAGAACTATTCACTTAACAAAATTGGAAAATTATGGCAATAAAGACATCACACATTTAGTTGTGATATGTGGAATGATTCACCATGTTTATTAATAATTAATAATGTTCCTCTCACAAAATGTCTCAAATATGTAGAAAACACTTCTCAGTATAATTAAATTGGGTTAAGTAGGCTGTGATCTCTATAAGGATAACAGGCTTGCTATCAATCCTAGTTTCTGAAAACAAGTAGATAGTACTTTCCTGCATGTCAGTGCCCCAGAAAGTATGAAATAGCACTGCAATCAGACAACTGGCAAACCATACCCATTTAATTCTTTTTAGCTCTCCATATTATTCCAATAATTCACTTAGTTATTTTCACTATAATATCTTAAGACATAGTGATAGATCACCTGTCAGCAACTGGAAGAGCTTTATGGGTGAAGAAACTTATTGCAGGAAATGGATTTGCTGATATTCATTTGCTGGGGACTCTAAAATTCCAGAGTTCAAATAGTTGAGCATGACAGCTTCTAGTAATGGAAATTATTATGCTTCCATTCTTCACCTGAAACAGTCAACGTATAAGATCCACATCCTTTAAGTTCATAATTATCTAATAAATACAAGTCAATCAAGAAACATCTGTTGATGATGACTATGTTAAATTTAGCATTTAAGATCTGGGTATGCAGGGAAGACTACTATGGGTTTCTTTATATTGCAATGAAAGAGGGATGAGGGAAGTACAAAATGACCTAGAGAAACCTAATCACGTGGATACAGAGAATAATGGGAGTAAGAGAGAGAGAGAATGATCTTTTTTTTTTAATTAAAAGTAATGAGTCAGCATAATACTCTCTAGTTCCATCCACGTCCTTGAAAATGGTAAGGTTTAATTTTTTTTTTTTTTGATGGATGAGTAATATTTCTAAATGGTGGATGGGGTAACTAGGTGATGGGAATTAAGGAGGGCACAAGATACAATGAGTACTGGGTGATATATGCAAGTGATGAACCACTTAATTATAATAAGATACTATATGTTAATTAAATTAAAATAAAATAAAATAAAACAAAAAAGTGTAAAAAATAATGAGTCAGGGCACCTGGATGGCTCAGTTAAGCATCTGCCTTTGGCTTAGCTCACAATCCCGAAGTCCTGGATCAAGCCCCACATCAGGCTCCCTGCTTGGTTGGGAGTCTGCTTCTCCCTCCCCCAAGTTGTGCTCTCTCTCTCTCAAATAAATAAATAAGTAAATAAATAATTAAATATTTTAAAAAGGTAATAAGTCCATTTACTCTGACTAAAGCCATGAATTTATTATTTTCAATCAAAATTTATACCCTGGCAATATTGTGTAAAAAAGTATTTATTACTTCAATAATATCAAGTGGCAAATTTTTAGTGCCTTCTTTTTTAAAATCTTCCAAATAGATTCTACTTGTGGCGATAATGTAGCCCTCATTTCACTGGATGGATATGTGCACTAAAAAAGTAACTTTGGTTTCAATGCTGTTAAAACAATCACTACACTTGCTGGGCTATTGTACATATGTTCAAATATAGATTTAAAATAACTTAAAATTAAGATGGTTGGGCTCCCTGGGTGGCTCAGTTGATTAAGTGTCTGACTTTTTCTCAGGTTGTGATCTCAGGGTCCTGGAATCGAACCCTGTATTGGGCTCCCTGCTCAGTGAGGAGTCTGTTTGTCCCCCTCTCTCTGCCTCTAACCTCCCATCTGCTCTCTCTCTCTCTCAAATAAATAAATAAAATATTCAAAAAATAAAACTAAGATGGCATTCTTCAGGTGTCAGGGTCTGAGCTGGAGACCTACTAGGGTCCTAGAGGTTCTAAGTGACACCATTCCACTGATACTCTATATTTGGGTGGGGGAGCAGTAGATATGTGTAGGAGTGGGAGTGAGGGATTAAAAGTATTAGACTTCACTGAATCCAAGGAAGAGCTTATGCAGCTCTTTATTATTCTTGAATATTTTATCAGGATCTTATTGGCCTTTCCATTTTATTAATAGCATCCAATGTTTCATCTCAAAATGTTGGTCAAAATCTTAGAAAACAAAAACTTAAAAACACTTTATAGTAATATGGTGCTTTCTATATTTAAAGGATATTTCATGTATATTATTGAATATGACCTTTATTAAAGGGTACTTCATGTATATTATTTCATATGATTTTATAACTATTCTGTGAGATATGCAGAATAGGTATTACTCTTAGTGTCAAGTAGGAATATAGAACAAAGAACGTGCTTAAAGGTATTTCATATGAAGACTTCTATTTTTAAATTCTTGAGTCAAAGCTTTACTAATATTTGTAAATTTGTATATATCTATGGCACCCAGTGGGTATGAGGTGAGGATGAAGAGGACTAAATATGGGAAATCCCTAAAATATTTAATAAAAATCAGTTAGATTAAGTCATCATCAAATAAAAACTATGTATGCCTCTTTGCATCATTGCATCTTTGTATCAATTTGCATTTGTACATATTTCAAATATCAAGTTCTCCACATCAGTGGTTTCCTTATTTTACCTTTTAATGGTGAACCAGGAGTTACGATTACAGAAGTAAATTTATTTCTGACTGAGAATATAAAACCAGCCATTTCTGAAGAAAAAAACAGGAAAATCCTATCTAAAAGGAAAGAGTCAGCAGCAGCTCTTTCTACACATGAGTTTTATCTCCATGCTTTAATAAAACCACCTTCTGAACAAATAAACAAATAAATAAATTTATTTATTTATTATAAATATATATTTATATTAATATATTATATAGAACATATATTAATAAATATATGTTAATATATATTAATATTTATTAGTATAATAGAATTGTATTATAATTAATATATTATATAAAATATATTAATAAATTAATATAATTTATAAATAAATAATATATGAATAAATATTAAATTTATTTATTTATTTATTAAATTAGAATGAAAGAGTCACCAAGAATCACTTTATGGCTTGGAAGAGAGATAAATGATTTTAAAAAATTGAAAAAAAAGTTCACATTATAATATGGGAAGAAAATACACAATGTTGAATGCATTCTTAATTTATTATAACTTATTAATAATATATAAAAATATATATTATATATAATATATATGTAATATATAAAATATATAAAAACATAATTCATTAAAACTGATTTTTAATCCTTTATTCATGAGCTTAACCTTCCATAATGTCAATTGTGTGCACAAAGCACATTATTCATAATGTTTATGTTTTCTTGTGCCTGCACTATTCTTTCCTTTCCTTTCCTTTCCTTTTTCCTTTTTCTTTCCTTCTTTCCTTTCCTATTCTTCTTTTTTAACCAGTTGATTTATTGCCTCAACTTCAAAATGTTTTAGTTATTGTCATTTTTTTCTCTATTACCAACATCTGTTTGAAATAGAAATCCTATAAATCTCTGATATGAACTAATTCCATTTTCATTTCCCTTTAGTGCTTTATTACCACTTAAAGTTTGAAAATCAGGGGTGCCTGGGTGGCTCAGTCATTAAGCATCTGCCTTTGGCTCAGGTCATGATACCAGAGTCCTGGGATTGAGCTCTACATCAGGCTCCCTGCTCAGCAGGAAGCATCCCACTACCCCTGCTTGTGTTCCCTCTCTCTCAGTCTCCCTCTCTGTTAAATAAATGAATAAAATCTTTAAACAAACAAACAAACAAACAAATAAATAAATGTGTGAAAATCAGAGTGGTATATAACTCCAAAATTCTAACCTCCCATGAAGTTAGGACCTTCACATATCAGCACTGAACTCTCTTAGAGTTTTGAAGGAGAAGCCAATAATTTATAAGATAAATGAGAAAAAAAAATCAAACTCAAGATTATCTTTATTAATCATGAAAAGTAATCAATAATTATTAAAACTTAGGAAGCAAAAGTATACCATTGCTCACAATTTCCAATAAATTATCTTAACGTTAACCAGGGCAGCTGACTACTAACCATGTATAATAACATTATGGAATGGCCTGTGCCATAATTCTTTATTTCTATTTTTAAAGTCTTTTTTTATACCAACCACTAACTGGTTAAGTCATCTCCCAGTAGCAGATCCTTAACATTATTTCAGATACCATTTTTTTTTCACTTTTTAATTATTTATTTTTTCAGCGTAACAGTATTCATTGTTTTTGCACAACACCCAGTGCTCCATGCAATACGTGCCCTCCCTATTACCCACCACCTGTTCCCCCAACCTCCCACCCCTGACCCTTCAAAACCCTCAGGTTGTTTTTCAGAGTCCACAGTCTCTTATGGTTCGCCTCCCCTTCCAATTTTTTTTTTTATAAACATATAATGTATTTTTATCCCCAGGGGTACAGGTCTGTGAATCGCCAGGTTTACACACTTCACAGCATTCACCATAGCACATACCCTCCCCAATGTCCATAACCCCCTCCCCCTCTCCCAACCCCACCTCCCCCCAGCAACCCCCAGTTTGTTTTGTGAAATTAAGAGTCATTTATGGTTTGTCTCCCTCCCAATCCCATCTTGTTTCATTTATTCTTCTCCTATTCCCCTGTAGAGATTTTAAAAAATGGTATCTGACACAAGAGTCAGATACCATTTTTTAAAATCTCTACACACAGAGAGAAACTTAAAAAAAAATGAGGGAAAAAAAAAGTGGCAGGGATTTTTTTCTTCCTTAATCTATTACTTGAATATGCCAGAAAAACCACTTTACTCATTAAAAATCACTTGTTAAAATGGGTCAGTATGAGTAATCAAAAGAAACACCTAAGGCATGAAAGAGATTATCCAGAATTAGAATAAAACTAACATTGACTTCCTCTTATGAAATGCAATATCTTAGAAGACAATAGAAATATTACTTTGAAGATCAGAAAATATATATATATGTATATATATGTGTGTGTATATATATATATCCTAAAGTCTAATCTGTGTGGTCATGAGAAAGAGGCCAAAAAGATTTTTTTTTTAAAGATTTTATTTATTTGACAGAGAGAAATCACAAGAGAGGCAGGCAGAGAGAAAGGAAGGGAAGCAGGCTCTCAGCTGAGCAGAGAGCCCGATGCGGGACTCGATCCCAGGATTCTGGGATCATGACCTGAGCCGAAGGCAGCGGCTTAACCCACTGAGCCACCCAGGTGCCCCAAAAGATTTTTTTTAATATGTAAGGAATGAGAACATTTACCTCTGAAGCATTCTGTCTTAGCAAATATCTCACAGACATGTTATCTAAATAAGTGAATTAAAACATGAAAATGGAAGATACGAGATCAGGAAACTTTAACTTCATTAAAACAGTAGTAAAGGGAGGTCCCAGGATGACAACTTTATACTAGACCAAAAAAATCAATCGTTAAATTAGTCATCACATTTTGTAGAAATTAGACAAAGAGTACATGGAGGGAGACTTCTGGGGGTAAAGAAGACTCATGAGAAAAGGTGATATGATATATCATTTGAAAATAATTAATCATATAATATAGACAAATTTTACAAGTTAAAAAGGAAAATCCAATAAAAGCTTTAGGAAAAGAAAAATCTTGAACAAATAAGGAAATGCAATGCTCCCCTAGTTACCTTTTGCAACATTAAAAAAAAAAATAAATCCTGAAATTTAATGATTTACAGCAACAATCATTTCATTAAGTCTCACAATGTTATAGATTAGGAATATGGGCATTGATTAGCTCAACAATTCTGCTATTTCATATGGCGTAAACTGAGATCATGCAGTAGGATTCGACAGCTGCTGAATAGGTATGGGGAGTACAAGACTGATTCACTCTTTTAATTTTCCTTTAAGACTTTATTTATTTATTTGATAGGGAGAGAGAGAGAGAGAGCACAAGTAGGCAAAGCAGCAGGCAGTGGGAGAAGGAGAAGCAGAATCCCCAGTAAGCAGAGGGGTCAATGTGATGTTGGATCCCAGGACCCTAGGATCATGACCTGAGCCAAAGGCAGATGCCTAACTGAGACCCCCCGGTATCCCAAAACTGATTCACTCTTAAGTTTATTGCCTCAGAAGAAATGGACAAAAATACAGGTCCCATTGTGACTGTGAAGAAGTTTCCACATACTCTGTCTTCAGCATTATGACCTCAGGGAAGTCAGACTTGCTTCAGTAGTACTTGAGAGATCACAGATGATCTTCTAAGACACAGAAATGGAAGTGGCAATCTCTTAAATTGAGGGCCTAAGAGTGATACAGCTTACTTCTGTCATGTCCTATTTGTCAGAACAGTCACAGAGCCCAGACAGGTTTAAGCAAAAAAGTCTTAAATCCCATTGTCAATGGAAAGAATGTAGGGAAAAAAAAAAACAAAAAAAACAAACAATAAAAACAACAAAAATCCCTCCTGCATTGTGATCTTTAATCTATTGCTCATAGTACATTATTTAGTGTGGTTGTCCCTGATTTTCGTATACGCATATCTGGTTAGACAATCTTTGTTAGCTTTGAAATTTTAGAATCGGCACAAACATAAAATAGAAAATATATGATTTTTAAATAAAATGAAAATATATTAGAGAAAAATCACAAATGATCGAATTTAAGAAATGGGAAGAAAAGGAAAACAAAATTATAGGGAAAGAATGTTAATATTCTTGTTTTCTAAAGTAAAGCTGCTATGATCTGAAAGTCTATATTCCTTCCCACCCACCCCCAAATGCATATATGGAAACCTCACCTCTAAGATGATGGATGATATTAGGTGAAACCATGGGATATGATTAGGTCACAAGGGAATAGTTCTCATGAATGGGATCAGTATCCTTAGAAAAGAAGCTCCAGAGAACTCGCTAGCCCCTTCCATCACATGAGAACAAAGAAAGAAAATAGAAAGAAGACGGTAATCTGGGAAACATGAAGGGGGCTTCTCACCAGATTCTAAATCTGTTAGTACTTTGATCTTGGACTTCCCAGCATCCATAATTGTGAGAAATAAATTTCTGCTATGTATAAGCCACCCAGTTTATTGTATTTTTCTGTAGCAGACAAAATGGACAAAGACGTCATTCAGAATGGATGGAGAGACTAGGAGCTTCCAAGAATGCAGAAACTCAAAGAATATGTGATCACCAAACTGGCCCTGCAAGAAATATTAAGGAAGTTTCTACAAAAGGAGAAAGACTCCAAGAGTGATGTAGAACAGAAATTATAAAGACAGTCTATAGAAACATGAACTTCACAGGTAACATGATGACAATAAAATCATATCTTTCAATAATCACTCTCAGTGTGAATGGCCTAAATGCTCCCATGAAATGACACAGGGCTGCATACAGGATAATAAGACAGGACCCATCCACATGCTCTCTACAAGAGACTCATTTTGAACCTAAAGATACCTCCAGACTGAAAGTGAGAGGATGATTTTTTCTGGCCAACAGACCTTAAAAGAAAGCTGGGTAGCAATTCTCATATCAGACTAATTAGATTTTAAGCTAAAGACTGTAGTAAGAGATACAGACGGACACTATATCATGCTTAAAGGGCCTACCCAAACAGAGGATCTAACAACTATAAATACCCATGCCCTCTACATTGGAGCTGCCAACTACATAAGCCAAATGTTAACCAAAATAAAGAGACATATTGACAATAATGTTAATGGTAGGACACCTCAACACTCCACTCTCAGCAATAGATCATCCAAGCAGAAAATCAACAAAGAAATCAGAACTTTGAATGACACACTGGACTGGATGGAACTCATAGATATATACAGAACATTCCATTCTAAAACAACGGAATACTCGTTCTTCTCAAATGCACGTGGAACTTTCTCCAGACTAGACCACATACTGGGTCACAAATCAGGTCTCAACTGATACCAAAAGGCTGAGATTATTCTCTGCATATTCTCAGACCACAGTGCTTTGAAACTGCAACTTAATCACAAGAAAAAAATGTGGAAGGAATTCAAACACTTGCAAGTTAAAAGCCATCCTGCTTAAAAATATTTGGGTCAACCAGTAAATCAAATAGGAACTTGAACATGGAAATCAATGAGAGCTAAAACACATCAGTCCAAAACCTATGGGATACTGCAAAGGAGGTCCTAAGGGGGAAATACAGTCCTCCAAGCCTCACTCAAAAAAATAGAAAAATCCCAAATACACAAACTAACTTTACACCTTAAAGAAAAATATTTTTAAAAAATACATTGCTTATAGCTGATGTGATAAAACTATTATAAATATTTAAATATAGAAAACTGATAAGTAAATTTTTAAAAAAGGTACAACTTGGGATGCCTGGGTGGCTCAGTCAATTGAGCATCTGCCTTCAGCTCAGTTCATGATCCCAGGGTCCTGGGGTCAAGCGCTGCATTGGATGCCCTGCTCAGCAGGGAGTCTGTTGCCCCTTCCCAGCTCATGCTCTCTCTCTCTCTCTTGCTTGCTCGCTCTCAAATAAGAAAGTAAGTAGGTAAGTAAGTAAATAAATAAATAAATAAAAACTTATAATTAACAAAATAAAAACAAAGAAAAAGGTCTACTATAAAGGCAGGTGTTACAGAGAATGAGTAGAATACAGGTAATCTAAGTCCTCACCTAACATAGAAAAATCAATAGATAAATCTGAATTAGATAACTTGAGAAATAGTGCTATAACCATATTTTTTGAGATATAGATTCAGCTATCTCCAAAAAAAAAAAAAAAAGAAAAAGAAATTCACAAATTCAAGTGAGAGGGTGGTAAAGAGAAGTCTGGCAGAAAGTTGTTGCTTTTTAAATAACGGCCTTTTGGGGCACCTGGGTGGCTCAGTGGGTTAAGCCACTGCCTTCAGCTCAGGTCATGATCTCAGGGTCCTGGGATCGAGTCCTGCATCGGGCTCTCTGCTCAGCAGAAGCCTGCTTCCCTCTCTCTCTGCCTGCCTCTCTGCCTACTTGTGATCTCTCTCTGTCAAATAAATAAAATCTAAAATAAATAAATAAATAAATAAATAAATAAGGGCCTTTTGGTCCTACTCATTTGTAGACACCTTTAGTTAAACATGGGAATGAATAAACTACTTTTTAAAAATAAATAAATACACAACACCCAGTGCTCCATGCAAAACGTGCCCTCTCCATTACCCACCACCTGTTCCCCCAACCTCCCACCCCTGACCCTTCAAAACCCTCAGGTTGCCCCAACCTCTCACCCCTGACCCTTCAAAACCCTCAGGTTGTTTTTCAGAGTCCATAGTCTCTTATGGTTCGCTTCCCCTCCCCAATGTCCATAGCCCGCTCCCCCTCCCCCAAATACAGGTGATCAAAAGGGAGGTGTGGTCCAGCCCATATTTCCACCTCTCTAAGACCCAAAAAGATGGTGCAACATCATATTGATATTTGGATCTAGGAACTCCCATAGGAAAGGCTACAAAATAAACAGTGGTGGTTGTTTTAATGACAATAAGGAGAAAAGTGACCAAGTCACTAAGTCCAGAGCGGGGAAAAACAAAACAACAACAACACAACTCTATCTCAAATATAATGGAGAAAAAGTAACGTTTAAATAAAAGAAAGCATATTACTTATATCTGGATTTATTTTTATAGGAAAATAATAAAAAATAGGTTTAAGTATATAGAGATGAATAAAATTTAAAAATAATGTCAACTCACATTGACAAGGGAACCAAGAATACTTAGTGGGGAAAGGACAGTCTCCTCAATAAATTGGTGCTAGGATAATTATTTATATGTAAAAGAATGAAACCGAACCCATACCTTACACGTCTCACAAAAACTAATTCAAAATGGATTAAAGACTTAACTATAAAACCCAAAATTATAAAGGTCTTAGAAGAAAACATAGGGATAAACGTCCTTTACATGGGTCTTGGCAATGATTTTTTGGGGGGAGGGGCTATGATACCTACAACAGAAGCAACACAACAAAGAAAACAATTGGTACTACATTCAACTAAAAATCTTCCACACATCAAAGAAAAATGAAAAGACAAGACATTTACAGAATGGGAAAAAATATTTGCATATATCTTGTGAGGAGTTAATATTCAAAATATATAAAGAATTCATACAATTCAATAGTTAAATGAATGAATGAATGAACAAATTTAAAAATGGGCAAAGGACCTGAATAGACATTTCGCCAAAGAAGAAATACAAAAGGTCAACAGGTACAAGAAAAGATACTCAGTATCAATAGTCATTAGGGAAATGCAAATTAAAACCACAATGAAACACCACCTTATACCAGTTATAATGGCCATGACTAGTAAGACAAAAGATAACTAATGCTGGTATAGATGTGGAGAAAAAAGAACTTTTGTATATTGTTGGTGGGATTGTACTGGTAGAGCTACTATGGAAAACAGTATGGAGGATCATTAAAAACTTAAAAATATAAATATCATATGATCCAGCAATTCTATTTATGAGACTATATCTAAAGGAAACAAAACACTAACCTGAAAAAAGCATCTGCACCCTTATATTTACTGTAGCATTTATAAGAGCCAAAACATAGAAACAACCTAAGTGTCCAATGATAGATAAGTGGGTAAGGAAATTGTATATCTATCTATCATCTATCTATCTATCTATCTATCTATCTATTATCTATCATCTATCTATCTAATCTAACATCATCTATCTATAGTGAATATATATATTATATAGATATATAGATATATAGATATCTATATATAGATATAGATATATATCTATATATCTATTACTCAGCCATAAAAAATGAGGAATTCTACCATTCACAACAATGTGGATGAACTCAAAAGTATTGTATTAAGTAAAGTAAGTCAGATGAAGACAAATATTGTATGGTACCATTACAGATGGAATAAAAAAAAAAAACCTTGTAAAAAAGAGATCAGACTTGTGATTACCAGAGGCAGAGGGTAGGGGGAAGGGCAACTGAAGTTGAAGAAAGGAGGTCAAAAGTACAAACTTCCACTGATAAGATAGATACTTGGGATGTAGTGTGCAACATGATAGCTATAGCTATGGGAAATGTATTAAGAAAAGAAATTCTATGAGTTCTCATCACAAAGATAATTTTTTTTCCTTTTTCTTCCTTTTCATTACATCTATATGAGAAGATGGATATTAGCTGAACCTATTGTGATAATCATTTCAGAACATATGTATGTCAAACCATCATGCTGTATGCCCTAAACCTATATAGCAATATATGTCAATTATTTGTCAATATAACTGGAAAAAAAATTAGTTCAGTTAAAAAAAAAAGCAAAAATACCAAATTCAATTAAATAATGGGCAAATGACCTACATAAATATTTTCCCAAAGACATACAAACATTAATCATCAAGAATATGTAAATCAAAACCAAAATGGAGTTATCACCTCACTCCTGTTAGGATGGCTATTATCAAAAAGACAGAAGACAACAAGTGTCAACAAGATTGTAGAGCAAAGGGCACCCTTTTACACTAGTTGTGGGAATATAAATTGGCTCAGCTTCTATGGAAAACAGTATGGACGTTCCTCAAAAAATTAAAAATACAACTACCATATGACCCAGCAACTCTACTCTGCTTCTTTGTATATATCCAAAGGAAATTCGACCATTATCTTAAAGAGCTATCTTCGCTCTGTTCACTGCAACACTATTCATAACAGCTAAGGCATGAACCAATGTAAGTGTTTATGGGTGAACAGATAAAGAAAATGTGATATTGGAATATTATTCAGCCATAAGAAAGAAGGAAATCCTGTCATTTACAACAACACGGATAGATTTGTGGCCATTTGCTAGTGAAATAAGCCAGAAGAAGACAAATAATGTATTGTCTCATTTACATGCAGAATCTAAAAGAGCTGAACTCATAGAAACAGTGAAAAGGTGGTTGCCAAGAGTTGAGGGGAATGAGGAGATGTTGGTCAAAGGGTACAAACTTCTAGTTATAAAATAAATATTTTCTGGGAACCTAATGTGTACCATGGTGACTATAGGTAACAATACTGTATTATATACTTGCAAGTTGCTAAGAGAGTAGATCTTAAATATTCTCACCCCACACACACAAATAGGTAATTAATTGAAGTGGAAGATATATCAACCAACCTTACTATGCAATACATCGAACTGTGTACCTTAAACATATACAAAGCAATTTGTCAATTATTATCTCACTAAATTTAGGAAAAAAATTGGAAGATTAGAGGATCTGGGTAGATGGTAGCAGCATTATCATTAAAAAAAATCAAAGCCTAGTAATTTGTAAGTGAATTTAAATACATAAAATTATAATGGGGTTCCAATATTTATTACCAAAAATTCCATACCAGGTATTAATAAAAGCCTTCAGCCAGGGAATGTATGGAAAAATAAACTTTGTTTATTTGTTGTCCCATTTTTTTCCTAATCTGTCCCTGATTTTGATGCATCCAATTAAGTGTCTTATCAAGTGGTCACGTCGTTGTATGAAGACTGTCATTGTAAATGCAGAAAATGCTTAGTCTCTAGAGTTGGAATTGATTCAAGTACCGATTTTAAGAACTGTTTTCATCAAGTTCATTTCATAGCTCTAGTTATTTCTGTTCCTATTTGTTATGCACAGATCTTTGCAAATTCTAAAACTCCAGGAGGTAGAACTCTCCTCCAGTTCTGCTAGCTACAGCTGCTCGTAAATACCAAGGAACGTAGGACTCTAAATGCCTGCTGTTGTAGGAGGGCTTATATAAGATTTCCTGGCTCTTGATAGAAAGAGAACAGTCTTCCAATTTGAGAAGGAGAGAATTATTCTCCTTCTCTCCACTTATCCAGCCACAATTTACTTCGAAGTCATTTGTGCTATAATCTTTGTGTTTGAAGTTGTGAGAGTTATCATTTTATTTTCTCTCAATTTTTACAGTTTATGTGTTAAATGCGCATTTGCAACCTATTATCCTAACATCAACTTTTAAAGATGCGGGAATATCTAAAGGTTGTAGTCATTTTCAAATAAGAAAATGATACTCCTAGAAGCTTTTTAAATAAATCATGCACAAAGAAACACAAAAAGCACATTCAATAGTTCACATAGTCTATTATCTATTTTATCTTATCTCCGCCTTTGGTTTACAAGGCCTGATTTATTGTTTTTATAATGATTGTTATTTATCCTAACAGCCATTACTTCAGTACAAACAGATATATGCAGAGAATTTACACATTAGAAAATAAATATTTTTAAGCAGCTAATAGTAGTTTACTATACTAGGTGTAGATACAGTCATAATCTTGGAGAAACAGTTTATGGAGAGGGAGACAGAGTTACATTAATGAGCTTTATGTTACAATGTCATATATTATCATAGAAACACATTCCATTAGCTGTAGATCCCAGAGGAGGAAACGCCTAACTGCTAAACAGGTGTGGAGAAGAGGGCAAAATTGTGTTTTTGCATTACAGTACCTATGAATTGAACTCTAATATTGACATAGACAATTCTCTATTTCCACAAGAGGAAAAAACACAAATGCAATAATGTAAGTCAAGTGATATTGCCTACGTGAGTGTATAAAACTGGAAAATCAACTATGAAACCAATGTCTATCGGCTGAGAAAAAAATCTGCTAAGCCATTTTCCCTGCAGCTATTTTATATAGAATAGTGATCTTACCAAATCCCAGAAGGAGAGAAGCATCACTCTATTTTCCCAAACATTCCCAAACTAAAAGGGATTACCTAAATTTTAGTCCCCAACATCTATGGCAACAGCTTTGGTTGTTTTTCATTTACATTTTCAATCAAGTTGTGAGTATTAGGGTGTGTAGTATTATGGAAGATGTAACTGCTATGCTCTGGAAGGCCTGTTTACAAGACTGGTACTTGGCTAGCAGCTGGTAACTTAAATTGTAAGAGTTTCCCCAACAAGTGGGTAAGAGTGCCTTGCTGTGCCTAAACTCTTTGAACAAACAATATGGTTTAGACTGAAGACTTGTTTTCCTTTTGAGACTCTGGAATTTGTGTACTTGCCAGACAGGTGGTGGCTATGTGATGAGCCTCCAGTAAAAACTCTAGGTACTGAGCCTCTATTAAACTTTACACATGTGTGCTCACAACACATCATTGGGTGATTAACTGTGTTCCGTAGACTCCACTGGGAGAAGAGCTTTGGAAGTTTTCCCCTATTTTCACCCACAGTTTACCTGTGAGACTTTCCTTTTGCTGATTGTGCTTGGTACTCTTTCACTTTCATACATTGGGGTGAATATGACTATATACCTCCTAGTAAACATCTGACCTGGGGGTGATCTTTGGGACTCCCAGAGATAAGTATATGTTAAATTGAAATAGTTATAGTTTGATAGTCATTCTGAATTTTTGCCAATGTGAACTCATAACACAGAAAATCTGTGTAGAGTAGGAGAGGAGAAAAACCTCTTGCCTTAGAGAACATGAAGAACTTGAATTCAGTTTTCCAACAGTAGTGATTTTTTTAGCAAAGCCAAGTATTTACATACTAATTCGATATATAAATTGCATATATACACATTAATATCTGTTTGTGTGCCACCCTTGAGCTATTAACTCTAAGACAAACTACCATTCTGCCTAAATTATGGTCAATAGAGTGTAAATTCTTCAAGCACAGGGTTTATCACCTCTTCTGGTTCCAGCACTACCATTAATCTACCGAATGAACTAGAACAAGTTACTTAACTACCTTGAGCAAGTTACTCATTTTACCAGCCACATTTACAACTAAAGTTTAAGGTGCTTGAATAAATAATTTCTAGAACGCATATCCTTCCTGAGATCTAGTAATTATGCAAATAAAGTATGCCCTTGACAATCGCTCACTTTCTGAGACTAAGGATGATTTGTGACCCAGGTGACATTTCTGTGATCCTGTACGCCCTCAAAGCATCATGTGTGTCTTATCAAGCTGTCCATTCTTTCATACATGAAAAATAGCCCAGTGAGATGAAGGGTAAATCTTCTTTTGGTGATGTACCAGTCTGGGTCCAGCCAAGGAAAGAGAGCAACTAGAGATATTAGAGAAATAAAGCAATTCAATGAAAGAATCAGGACTTATATATAGGTGAGAAGAGCAGAGACTGACATTGTTGGTGTGATGCTCTGGAAAGAAGAAATGAGAAGATGATATAAAGAGTCATGAAAGATTTCTGCCTAAAGTACATGAGTGGGTAAAAAGGTCCCATCAGTGTGAAGTAGAGCCTTGCCAAGTGGCTCCTGATTCACTTTCTCCCACTGGAAAACTGATCATGATTGACATAAGGAAGAGAATTATAGGATATTGGTTCCCTGCATTAGAAGGAGCGTTGGGTGTGCCTAGCTGACATGAGACAATCTAGCACAAGTGGAATGCTGATAGATGGGAATCCCTAGAAGATTCTCCACACCTAAATGGCTTCTAGAAATATATGAATCTGTATTATTTAAATAAAATTTCAAAATGCTTAATAGAATATTAATATCCCAGTGATACTTATGGTATTTTCTATTTTAGGAAAAAAAAGGGGGAAAGATCTGATTTTCTAAGGTTTATTCAAAAGTACTTTAAAAACACAGAATTCCTATTTTATTTGACCTGAATAAATCTTTAAAAAGTGTCAGCCTATTTTCTATTGTATAATACAAAGATAGCAACATATTTAGCTACCTTGAAAGTGAATTGGAAATCTATAAAATTATTGCCACATTTCAAATCAAACTGTCACTTATTCATGATGAGTAGAGCAGATAATTAACTGACATTATGATATGATGCCTCTATTAAAGTGATGTGGCATTTAGATATTTTTGCCCACTGAAAAGCTTATTTGGCATACAAATTTTATTTTCAGCCCTTCTCATATTTTCCAGTTACAAGCTAATAGATGAGTCATCTGTGTCTTATAGAATTGTGGTACCAAAGTTAGGGAATTCATATTTACAAGTTTTTATTGAAAAGTTAGCTTTTTGTGCATAATTTGTATAGGTTAGGGAGCTGCAAGCCTCAATGTATGCTTTATTTTACTTACCAGTAGATATTTGGAAGGAAGTATTATTACTCATGTTTATGTTCTGAATAGTCTTCCAAAATTTTCCAAACATATTAGATTTCTTTTTTTTTTTTTTAAGATTTTATTTCTTTATTTGACAGAGAGATCACCAGTAGGCAGAAAGGCAGGCAGAGAGAGAAAGGGAAGTGGGTTCCCTGCTGAGCAGAGAGCCCGATGCGGGGCTTGATCTCAGGACCCTGGGATCATGACCTGAACCGAAGGCAGAGTCTTAACCCACTGAGCCACCCAGATGCCCCCTATATTAGATTTCTTAAATCATAAATTTGTTATGGACCAAACAATATCAGTATGCCAAACAAAACTCTTAACTAAATGAACAGTGATCATTTCATTCAAGTAACATATCTAGGGGAAGAAGTATAAAGGTTTGGATTTGCAATACAATGGGTCCAACAAATATATGAATAATTTATTTATTTTTTAAATAATTTGTTTAAAATAATTTTTTTCTTATGCTATGTTAGTCACCATACAGCACATCATTTGTTTTTGATGTAGTGTTCCATGATCTATTGTTTGTGTATAACACCCAGTGCTCCATGAAATATGTGCCCTCCTTAATACCCATCAGTGGGCCAACACATCACCCCTCTCCCCTCCCCTCTAAAAACCTCAGTTTGATTCCTGGAGTCCATAGTCTTTCATGGTTCATCTCCCTCTGTGATTCCCCCCTTCATTTTTTCCTTTATTCTCCTAATGTCTTCCACGCTATTCCTTATGTTCCACAAATAAGTGAAACCATATGATAATTGTCTTTCTATGTTTGACTTATTTCACTCAGCATAATCTCCTCCAGTTCCATCCATGTTGTTGCAAGTGTCAGGTATTCATCCTTTCTGATGGTTGAGTAATATTCTATTGTATGTATGGACCACATCTTCCCTATCCATTCATCTGTTGAAGGGGATCTCGGCTCCTTCCATAATTTAGCTATTATGAACATTGCTGCTATGGACATTAGGGTGCATATAGCCCTTCTTTCCTCTACCTCTGTATCTTTGGGGTAAATACCCAGTAGTGCAATTTCTGATCATAGGGTAGCTCTATTTTTAACTTTTTGAGGAACCTCCACACTGTTTTCCAAAGTGGCTGCACCAACTTGCATTTCCACCAACAGTGTAAGAGGGTTCCCCTTTCTCCACAACCTCTCCTACTTTTGTTGTTTCTTGCCTTATCCATTTTTGCCATTCTAAATAGTGTAAGATAGTATCTCAATGTGGTTTTGATTTGAATCTCCCTGATGGCTTACAATGATGAACATTTTTTCATGTATCTGTTAGCCATTTGTATGTCTTCTTTGGAGAAGTGTCTGTCCATGTCATCTGCCAATTTTTTGACTTGATTATTTGTTTTGTGGGTGTTGAGTTTGAAAAGTTCCTTATGGATCATGGATACGAGCCCTTTATCTATAGTGTCATTTGTGAATATCTTCTCCCATTCCATGGGTTGTCTCTTTCCTTTGTTCACTGTTTCCCATGCTGCACAGAGGCTTTTATCTTAAAGAATTCCCAAAAGTTCACTTTTGCTTTTGCTTCTGTTGCCTTTGGAGACATGTCATGAAAGAAGTTTCTGTGGCTGATGTCGAAGAGGTTACTGCCTATGTTCTCCTCTAAGATTTTGATGGATTCCTAAATCACACTAAGGTCTTCCATCCATGTATGGTGTAAGAAAATGGTCGAGTTTTATTCTTCTATCTATAGCTGTCTAATTTTCCCAGCACCATTTATTAAAAAGACTTCCCCCCCCCCCCCCCACTGGATATCTTTTCCTGCTTTGTTGAAGATTATTTGACCATAGAGTTGAAGGTCCATATCTAGGCCCTCTATTCTGTTCCATTGGTCTATGTGTCTGTTTTTGTGCCAGTACCATGCTGTCTTGGTGATCACAGTTTTGTAATATAGCTTGAAATCAGGCAATATGATGCCCCCAGCTTTGTTTTTCTCTTCCAACATTTTCTTGGTGATTCAGGGTCTTTTCTGGTTTCATACAAATTTTGGGATTGTTTGTTTCAACACTTTGAACCATTGATACTTTGACTGGGATGACATTTAAAGTATACATTGCTTTGGGCAGCATAGATATTTTAACACGTTTATTCTTAACCATGAGCGTGGACTGCTCTTCCATCTTTTTGTGTCTCTTTCAATTTCCTTCATAAGTGTTCTGTAGTTTCTAGAGTACAAATCCTTTACCACATTGGTTAAATTTATTTCAAGGTAACTTAAGTCTTTTGGTACTGTTGTAAATGGACTCAAGTTCCCTATTTCTCTTTCTACAGTTACATTGTTAGTGTATAGGAAAGCAATTGATTTCTGTGCATTGATTTTGCATCCTGCCATATTACTGAATTGCTGTATGAGTTCTAGTACTTTGGGGGTGGAGTCTTTTGCATTTTCCACATAAGGTATCACGTCCCTTGCAAAGAGAGATAGTTTGACTTCTTTACCAATTTGAATACATTTTTTTTTCTTTTTGTTGTCTGATTGCTGTCCCTAGGACTTCTAGTACTATGTTGAATAATAGTGTTGATTATTAGTGTTAATAATAGTGTTAATAATAATGTTGAGAGTGGGCATCCTTGTTGTGTTCCTGATCTTAAGGGAAAAGCTCTCAGCTTTTTCCCATTGAGAATGATATTTGCTGTGGTCTTTTCACTGATGGTTTTTATGATATTGAGGAATATTCTCTCTATCCCTACATTCTGAAGAATTTTAATCAGGAAAGGATGCCGTACTTCGTCAGATGCTTTTTCTGCATCATTTGAGAGGATCACATTGTTCTTGTCTCTTCTCTTATTTATCTTTTCTATCACATTGATTGGTTTGTGAATGTTGAACCACCCTTGCATCCCAGGGATAAATCCCACCTGGTCTTGATGGATAATCGTTTTAATGTACTGTTAGATCCTATTAAGTAGGCTCTTGTTGAGAATTTTGGCAACAATATTCATTATGGATATTGGTCTGAAATTCTTCTTTTGATGGGGTCTTTGCCTGGTTTGGGGATCAAGGTAATGCTGGCCTCATTGGGTGAGTTTGGAAGTTTTTCTTCTGTTTCTATTTTTTGAAACAACTTCAGAAATATAGGTATTCTCTGAATGTTTGGTAGAATTCTCCAGGGAATCCATCAGACCCTGGACTCTTGTTTTCTGGGAGGTTTTTGATCATTGTTTCAATCTCATTACTAGTTATTGGTCTAATCATGTTGTCAATTACTTCTTTTTTCGGTCTTGATAGCTTATAGGTTTCCAGGAAGGCATCCATTTCCTCCAGATTGCTTTATATATTAACATAAAGTTGTTAATATTAATTTCTAATAATTGTTTCTATTCCTTGGTTTTAGTCATGATCTCTCCCCTTTTATTCATAATTTTATTAATTTAGGTCCTTTCTCTTTTCTTTTGGATGTGTCTGGCCAGGGGTTTATTGATCTTACTAATTCTTTCAAAGAGCTTCTAGTTTCATCGATCTGCTAGTATTGTATTTCTGGTTTCTAACTTATTGATCTCTGTTCTAATCTTAAATGTTTCTCTTCTTATGCATGGATTAGGCTTTATTTGTTGTTCTTTTTCCAATTCTTTAAGGTGTAAGGTTTATTTGCATATTCTGGATTTTTTTATTCTTTTGAGTGAGGTTTGGAAGGCTGTTTCCCCCTTAGGAACTGCTATCCATCCCATATATTTTGGACCAATGTGTTTTCATTCTCATTGGTTTCCATGAATTGTTCAGGTTCTTTGTTTTCCTGGTTGACCCACACATTCTTGAGCAGGATGGTCTTTCCAAGTGCTTGAATTTCTTTCACATTTTTTTTCTTGTGATTGAGTTGCAGTCTCAAAGCACTGTGGTCTGAAAATTATGCAGGGAATAATCTCAGTCTTTTGGTATCAATTGAGACCTGATTTGTGACCCAGTATGTGGTCTGTTCTGGAGAAAGTTCCATGTGCATTTGAGAAGAATGAGTATTCTGTTGTTTTAGGATGGAATGTTCTGTATGTATCTATGAGGTCCATCTGGTCCAGTATGTCAAAGCTCTTGTTTCTTTATTGATTTTCTGCTTAGACAATCTGTCTATTGCTGAGAGTGGAGTGTTGAGGTGTCCTACCATTAAGATATTATTGTCAATATGTCTCTTTATTTTGGTTAACAGTTGGCTTATATAGTTAGCAGCTTCCATGTGGAGGGCATAGATATGTACAGTTGTTAGGTCCTCTTGTTGGGTAGGCACTTTAAGCATGATATAGTGTCCTTTTGTATCTCTTACTACAGTCTTTAGCTTAAAATGTAATTAGTCTGATATGAGAATTGCTACCCAGCTTTCTTTTAAGGTCTGTTGGCATGAAAAATTGTCCTCTTACTTTCAGTCTGGAGGTATCTTTAGGTTCAAAATGAGTCTCTTGTAGAGAGCATATGGATGGGTCCTGCCTTATTATCCAGTATGTAGCCCTATGCCATTTCATGGGAGCATTTAGGCCATTCACACTGAGAGTGATTACTGAAAGACATAATTTTATTGTCATCATGTTACCTGTGAAGTTCTTGTTTCTATAGATTGTCTCTGTATCTTTCTGTTCTATAACACTCTTGGGGTCTTTCTCCTTTTGTAGAACCCTCATTAATATTTCCTGCAGGGCTGGCTTGGTGATCACATATTCTTTGAGTTTCTGCTAGTCTTGAAAACTCCTTGTCTCTCCATTCATTCTAAATGACAGCCTTGCTGGATAAAGTATCCTTGGCTGTGTTTTCTTTTCATTTAGTACCCTGAATATGTCTTTCCAACCCCTTCTGGCTTGCCAGGTTTCTGTGGACAGTTCTGACATTCTTCTGATGTTCCTCCCTCTGTATATTTGAAATCTCTTCCCTCTCGCTGTTTTCAAGATTGTTTCCGTGGATCTAAGATTTGCAAATTGTACTATTATATGTTAAAGTGTTTGTCTGTTCTCATTGATCTTGGGAGGGGTTCTCTCTGCCTCTTAGACATGAATGCTCTTTTTCTTCCCCAGATTAGGGTAGTACTCAGCTACAATTTATCTACAATTTATCTAGAAGATACAATGTATCTTCTAGACCTCTCTCTCTATCCACTCCCTCAGTGTTCATAAGAATTCTGATATCCATACTCTTAATTCTCTCTCTAATCTCTTTCAATTTGAGTCCTTGGGTTTTAATTTGTTTTTCCCATGCTGCCTCAATTTCCTTTTTTTCCATCATCTTATTCTCTACCTCAATAATTTATTCTTCTGCCTCATTTACCCTGGCATTCCATGTATCCAGCTTAAACTGCGTTTCATTCATAGCATTTTTAAGTTTGGCCTGATTAGATCTCATTTCTGCTCTTAGAGAGTCTATATTGTCATTTTTCTCAAGCCTAGATATCACCCTGATAATTGTTACTATGAAATCAATTTCTGACATCTTGGTTATATCCATATACATTAGTTCTGTGGAAGAGGCCACAATCTCTGAATCTCTCCTTTGTGGGGTTTCTTCTTGGTAATTCTGTTCAGGGGTGGTTGAGGGAATGTACAGAATACAGACTACTGACCACAATCCAAGTAAGAGGTAACTGTTTTATTGGGACTTTAAGAATGTTGGCCTCTTGTTCTTCAGCCTGTCTTCTGGAGCAAGGGCCTGATGTGCTGTGACTTGGGCAATCCTGTTTGGGCAGAGCTGCCCTGCCCCATGTCAGGGAAATGGGCTTAATGAAAACCAGTTTTGGGGGGCTGTTGTTCTCTGGCAACTTTCCCTGGCAGTTTTCCACGTCTCTTCTGAGAGTCAGACAGGAATGACCATATCCAAACCTCTGTTTCAGAACAGAGACATCACAGTCTGATCTTCACTGAGCTCCCCAGGCCACACTGCCTCCATTTCTGTCTGTGCTGCTAAAAACTGCTGCATCCTGGGTTGTGCAACCCAGAGCAGCACACCCAGCCCTTGCTTTTAGGTCCAGGTATATCTCTCCCTTTTGTGCTTCTAAAACCACAAGCTGCTGCCAATTCACAAGTGTGCCCCTGAAGCTCCAAGGTTTAGTGTGGGGGGTTACCCTGAAGTCCTTTCCGTGCTGCTACCAGTCTGCAAGTTTGTGCCTGTTCCCCAGCACAGACACTTTTACATTTCCATGTTATTTCACCTTCCTGGCTCAACTGCTTATGGTAGCTCTCTCACTCTTCTGTTTACATTCCAGTATCTGCCCATGGAACCATGGCTTCCCACTTCATACCTCAAGACCAACAACCAGAGATATTCTGTTTGTAGAGATCCAGCTATATCTTCCTTCATTTCTGGCTGATTTTGTGGGTGTTCAGAATGGTCTGGTAGATATCCAGCTCAATTCAGGGGACCAGTTGAAATATGGTCCCTTACTCCTCTGCCATCTTTTTCCCTATCTCCTGTATGAATACTTTAAATTGTGATGGGTATGCCCTGTCATGATGAGAAAACAGGAAATAGGAGATTACAGCCATACTGATGAGGAAACAAAGGTGGAAGGAAATGTATATAAAGTTAAATGTCCATATAACCTGAAGCTCATTTTCAAATACTTGAGGCAGATGAAATATAATGTTCCTTCAGGAAGCTCCTAAATGTCTTAATGCTAATAATGCCTTGCTAGACAGAAAAACAGCCTTGGTTTGACAATAGAAAGGCCTCTGGTGACCTATGTTTAGCATATGAAGCATCCTTTTTTAGCATATGAAGATCCTTTGAAACTTCTTTTATCTTTACTTCCACCTACCCCAACATATACAATCAGTTGCCCCTCAAAATCCTAAGGTTGGGGGGGCGCAGGAGCTCTTTCTCCCCAGTGGTCCTGTCTCAAGCTTTAATAAAACCAGCATTTTGGGGTGCCTGGGTGGCTCAGTGGATTAAGCCTCTGCCTTCGGCTCAGATCATGATCTCAGGGTCCTGGGATAGAGCCCCGCATCAGGCTCTCTGCTCAGCAGGGAGCCTGCTTCCACCTCTCTCTCTCTGCCTGCCTCTCTGCCTCCTTGTGATCTCTCTCTGTCAAATAAATAAATAAAATCTTTAAAAAAACAAACAAACAAAAAAAAACAAAAAACCCCAGCATTTTGCACCAAAGAGGTCTCAAGAATTCTTTCTCGGCCATGGACTCCAGACCCCACAGCACCTCACATATATTAAAAAATTACATCACTGTTTTGCTATGCAGGCTAAGTGAAAGTAATTAAAAGGACAGTCCAAAAGGGTGAGTGCCTGTAAACATTAAATACATTTTGAAACTAAGTCATCCTCTTTGTTAATCTTAGTTTTCTGTTAAATACTTCCGAGTGGCACGCATACTTTTCTTATCTTTCTGGTTCTGACTCTTAAAGTACTTCTTGAATCTCAACTACCTTTTTCATCAAGGACTCATTTATCAAAGGAAGTTGTGTTGAATACAGTACAAGTAGATATTGCCAGTATTCAGTCAATACCATTATGTTTCAATTACCTTTAATATTAGAGATCCCCCAAAAGATTCCTATTTGATAGTCATTAAAAATTTTTTTTAAAGATTTTATTTATTTATTTGACATAGAAGTCACAAGTAGGCAAAGAGACAGGCAGAGAGAAAGGGGAAGCAGGCTCCCTGCTGAGCAGAGAGCCTGATACAGGGCTCAATCCCAGCACCCTGAGATCATGACCTGAGATGAAGGCAGATGCTTAACCCACTGAGCCACCCAGGCACCCCATTTTTTTAACCAGGTGTCCCATTTTTAAAATTTTAATTAATTAGTTTATTTGAAGGGGTATGGGAAAGAGCAGAGGAAGATGAGCAAACAGACTCCACACTGAACCTGGAGCCTGATGGGGGCTCATCCAAAGGTCCTAAGATCATGAACTGAGTTTAAAGCAAGGGCAGAATCCTTAACTGTAACTGTAACTTAAATTGTAATAGTTTCATTAAATGTAATATATACAAAAGAAAATAAGGCAACATTGCAAAGGGAGATAACACAGACAAGTTGGAAAAGAACATATCAGGTAGTATTTCCTAAAAGGGAGGATCTTTACTCTGAATCTTGAAAGATTCACAAAGTAAGGAAACATTTGCCAAGCAGAGAAAAAGATAATACAAAGGATAGAGTTATCAGAGTGTGGATTGTTTATTCATTTACAAGTAAATGGAACTTTTTGGAATAATGACAGGGTATTAGCAGGAAATGAGCCTTGATTACTGAGGAAAAGGAGAAATCATAAAAGATCATGACTCATGACTTTCATTTTGGGAAGTTTAGATCGTTTCTTTCTTTCTTTTCTTTTCTTTCTTTTTAATTATAGAAAGCAAAGGGGCACCTGGGTGGCTCAGTCATTAAATGTCTGCCTTTAGCTCAGGTCAAGATCCCAGGGTCCTGGGATCTGAGTACCTCATTAGGCTCCTTGCTCAGTGGGGAGCCTGCTTCTTCCCCTCCCACTCCCCCTACTTGTGTTCCCTCTGTCACTGTGGCTT
Organism: Meles meles; assembly: GCF_922984935.1. Classification (NCBI taxonomy): domain Eukaryota; kingdom Metazoa; phylum Chordata; class Mammalia; order Carnivora; family Mustelidae; genus Meles; species Meles meles. Next base: position 78,673,106 of record NC_060075.1, read on the forward strand.
TCTCTGTCAAATAAATAAACAAAATCTTTAAAAAATGATAGAAAGCCACTAAGGATCTTACATAATTATTAAGAAATTTATGCTTAAAATTATTAATCAAACCCATTATTGAGAATACATTTAAAATTAGAAATAATGTTAAAAGACAGACCAACACAGGTGAAAAATTTTACTATGAATATAAACTAAAACAAGAAGAAGAGATATAAACCTTTAAATAATAAAATACTAACATATATTTATATAAATAATGAAAAATAAACTTCTAAACTTTGTTGAAACCATAAAACACACAGGATTTGATTCACTTAAAATGGAGGAAAAATGAAAGGTGAATTTTAAATTAACATTGGATTTTTTATTATGTTGATTGGATAGATCATGGTATTATTATAAAAATCTGTTAGGAATAAATATAAAGAGAGGGAGAATATATCTAAAGATGAGGAGGTTTTGATATAACAACCTTGAGATGTCTAAGTGGAAATAAACCATTATATTAATAGGCCTAGAACTCAAGAAGTTTTTTTTTTTTTCCTCTGGAAAATGTTGATTTGAGAATCAGCATATCGGTAAAATAATGCTTCTGTGTAACAAAGTTTCAATAATATATTTCATTACTCCCTGATAACCAATAACATTCTGTATATCTATTCACATTCCAGTATAAATTATAGTCCTCCTCCTCCAACAACTCATATCCAAGCGTATGTCCCATATCTACATATAGAGCCTTACATCTCACCCACACATCAAAATTCACATCACACAGTATGATATATATGACTTTCAAGAGTTATGTAAAACTCATGTGTCAATAGCACATTTTACTCTTAAAAATTCCCTTCCTAGGCAAAATGGGACAAAGTGGCTAAAATCTCAAATTTATAAAATACTAAAATGTCCAGAGGCAAAGAAGTGTGAGACTTCAATAATAGATCTAAGTTTCACAAAGAGCAAGTCATTGAACAGACTACTAAGAGATTGGAAATTTCCTTATATTAAGTGAGGTAATTGAATTAGGTCAATTTAAATATTCCTTCTTACCACTAACTTCCAAGGTTAAATTAGAATATTATTTTAAGTGACTTATTTTTGTTGTAAAGATAATACTGTTGGTGTACAGTTTTGAATAAAATATGTGCATTGTTGGGATATCATACATAGACAACATTCTGCACACATTTATATGCAAAAAATGACTTACTAAAATAATGGAAAAAAAATTTCCAACTACTGTTGAATCCATCCAGATTTTATGGATATAAAGCACATTATGGATATAGATAGCTCTTATTATTATCAATTATACTTTCAATAATGTTTGAGCAAAGAGTTTCATTTTAAAACAAAAGACAATGGGAGATAGGAGCAGAGCAGGAGACCTAAATATCATCAGGTCCCAGGAGTTCAGCTAAATAGTTATCAAACTATTCTGAACACCTACAGACTCAAAAGGAGATACAAGAGAAGAAGACCAAAATTCTAGGAACAGAAAATCAACCACTTTCCAGAAGGTAGGACTTACAGAGAAGTGAATCTGAAGTGATGGGAAGATAGACCACAGGGGGAGGGGCTGGCTCCCAGCAAGTGAGAGAGCATCGGAGCACAAAATTGGGAATATTTAGAAGTCTTCTCCACTTAGGGACATTGCTCCAGAAGCTAAGCAAGGAGTGGAGCCCTCATGAGGACAGCATGGTCTCAGGACCCATGGGGACACAAACAGACCAAGAGTGTTGGAGGGTGGCAGAGCTTGCAGGTATCAGAGCAGGCAAGCCAGCTGCAGAGATGGAGCTGAGGAGTGGGATCTTAGTTTGGGATTACCTTAAACTGTGATCCAAGGCCCAGTCAGGCCACTGCTCTTTGAAAAGGGACTCCAGAAGTAGCAGATCCAGAAAGACCCCCTCCTTCCTCTACCAGGAGGAGTGGTGTGGGAGCATGCTGCAGGAATCTTCTGGGTTTGAATACTCCAAATAGGGCCATGAACCAGAGTTAGAAATGCTCAGTCACAGGCTGGTGATCTCAGAGTGTGGCTGGAGACAAGGGAGAAGCAAGGGATTGACTGCTTTTCTCTGAGGGGCATTGAGGAGTGGAGCTCTGAGCTCTTGTCTCCAATGGGGCCAGAAATTGGAGGGCACCATTTTCATTCCTGTCCTCCCAAGCTGTACAGAAATGCTCCAGGAAAAAAAGCTATCAAGAGCAAATGTGAGCAGATTACTTACCAGGGCCCCTGGCAGAAGTGGTACAATTCCACCTCAGGCAAAGACATTTGAAAATCACTCTAATAGGCCCCTTCCCAGAAGATCAGCAAGAATATCCAGCCAAACCAAGTTCACTAATCAATGAGAATTGCGAACTCCAGAGCTAGGCAAAAGCAACACATAGAATTCATGAATTTTTTCCCCATGATCCTTTAGTCTTTCAAACTTAAATTTTTTAATTTTATTTTTTCTTATTCTCTTTTTAAAATTTTTCCTCTTTCCTATTTTAGTGTTTTTTAAACTATTTTATCTTATCAATACCTTTTTAAATATCTTTTAAATTTTTCATTGTTAAAGTCATATTTTATCCCTTCATTGTATTTAACCTTATTTTTTGTATACATATAGGTTTTTTTTTTCTTTAAAATTTTGGGATATAATTTCTTCTAATAGATCAAAATATACTCTAAATCTAGAGCATAGCTTTCTTCTAGTCTCCAGCCTGATCACATTCTTTCCTCTTTTTTTTTCTTTTTTCAACCAGCTTTTATCAATTCCTTTTTTAGAATCTTTTTAAATTTTCAACTTTACAGTCATATTCCATCCCTTCATCATGATTACCATTATTTGTGTGTGTGTGTGTGTGTGTGTGTGTGTGTGTGTGTATACACACAAAATATATATATTTTTCTTTCTTTAAAATTTTGGGAGATAGGGTGCTTGGGTGGCTCAGTGGGTTAAGCCTCTGCCTTCAGCTCAGGTCATGATCTCAGGGTCCTGGGATCAAGCCCCACATCAGGCTCTCTGCTTAGCAGGGAGCCTGCTTCCCCCTCTCTCTCTGCCTGCCTCTCTGTCTACTTGTGATCTCTCTCTCTCTGTGTCAAATAAATAAAAAAAATTAAAAAAAAAATTTTTTTTGGGGGGGGGGGGGGCGGTAGTTTCTTCTAACAGACCAAAAAAGGTCAAAATCAAGTGTGTGTCTCTGTTCTATTTACCAGTCTAATATAAATATATATTTCTTTTTTTCCCCTTTTCTTCTCCAGCCAGTTTTAGGTCTCTTCTGATTTGGTTAGTGTATATTTTGGGGGGTTGTTACTACCCTTTTAGTATTTATTCTCTCATTCATCTATCTCTTCATATCTTCATAAAATGACAAGGCAGAAAAACTCACCACAAAAACAAACAAAACCAAGAGGCAGTATCGACAGCTAGGGACCTAATCAGTACGAACATTAGTAATATGTTAGAACTAGAGTTCAGAATGACAATATTCAAGGTGCTAGATGGGCTCAAAAAAAGCATGGAAAATATTAGAGAACTCCTTTCTGGAGAAATAAAATCTCTTTCTAAAGAAATAAAAGAACTAAAATCTAACCAAGTTGAACTCAAAAAAGCTATTAATGACAGTCAATCAAAAATGGAGGCTCTTACTGCTAGGATAAATGAGGCAGAAGAGAGAATTAGTGATATAGAAGACCAATGATGGAGAATAAAGAAGCTGAGCAAAAGAGAGACAAACAACTACTGGACCACCAGAGGAGAATTGGAGAGATAAGTGAGACCATAAGATGAAACAATATTAGAATAATTGGGATCCCAGAAGAAACAGAAAGAGAGAGAGAGGCAGAAGGTATATTGGAGTAAATTACAGTAGAGAATTTCCCTAATTTGGAGAAGGGAACAAGCATCAAAATACAGGAGGCACAGAGAATCCCCCTCAAAATCAATAACAATAGGTCCAGACCCTGTCATCTAACAGTAAAACATACAATCTTAGTGACAAAGAGAAAGTCCAGAAAGCAGCTCAGGACAAGAAGTCTATAACATACAACAGTAGAAATATTAGATTGGCAGTGGACCTATCCACAGAGACCTGGCAGGCCAGAAAGGACTGGCATGATATATTCAGAGCATAAATGAGAAAAACATCCAGCCAAGAATACTATATCAAGCTAGGCTGTCACTGAAAATAGAAGAGATAAAAAGCTTCCAGGACAAACAAAAACTAAAAGAATTTGCAAGCACCAAACCAGCCCCACAGGAAATATTGAAAGGGTTCCTCTAAGCAAAGAGAGAGCCTAAAGGTAACACCAGAATGGAACAGAGACAATATACAGTAACAGTCACCTTACAGGCAATACAATGGCACTAAATTCATATCTTTCAATAGTTACCCTGAATGTAAAAGGCCTAAATGCCCCCAATCAAAAGACACAGGGTATCAGAATGGATTAAAAAAATAAAAAAGTAAATAAAACCACAACAACAACAATAAAACATCTATGTGCTATCTACAAGAAACTCATTTTAGACCCAAAGACAACTTTAGATTTAAAATGAGGGGTTAGGAAAAAATTTACCATGCTAAGGGACAACAAAAGAAAGCTGGGGTCGCAATCCTTATATCAGATAAATTAGGTTTTAAGCCAAAGACTATAATAAGAGATGAAGAAGGGCACTATATCATATTTAAAGGGTCTGTCCAACAAGAAGATCTAACAATTTTAAGTATCTATGCCCCTAACATAGGAGCAGTCAATTATTTAAATCAATTAATAACAAAATCAAAGAAACACATTGACAATAATACAAAAATAGTAGGAGACTTTAGCACCCCCTTATATTAATGGACAGATAATCTAAGCAAAAGATCAACAAGGAAATAAAGGCTTTAAATGACACACTGGACCAGATGGACATCACAGATATATTTAGAACATTTCATCCCAAAACAGACATTTTGGCAAAGAAGACACCCAAATGACCAATAGACACATGAAAAAGTACTCAGGGAAATACAAATCAAAACCACAGTGAGATGCCACCTCACACCAGTCAGAATGGCTAAAATTAAGAAGTCAGGAAAGGACAAATGTTGGCAAGGATGTGGGGAAAGGGAAACCCTTCTACACTGTTGGTGGGAAAGAAGTCTAGTGCAGGCACTCTGGAAAACAGTATGGAGGTTCCTCAAAAAGTTGAAAATAGACATACCCTATGACCCAGCAATTGCACTACTGGGTATTTACCCAAGATACATATATAGCCATCCGAAGGGGCACGTGCACCTGAATGTTTATAGCAGCAATGTCCACAATAGCCAAACTATGGAAAGAACCTAGATGTCCATCAACAGATGAATGGATAAAGAAGAAGTGGTATATATATACAATGGAATACTATGCAGCCATCAAAAGAAACAAACTTTTACCATTTTCAATGATGTGGATTGAACTAGAGGGTATTATGCTAAGCGAAGTAGGTCAATCAGAGAAAGACAATTATCATGTGATCACTCTGATAGGAGGAATTTGAGAGGCAGGGTGGGGGGTAGGGAAGGAAAAAATGAAACAAGATGGTATTGGGAGGAAGTCGAACCATTAGAGATTTAATCTCACTGAAGAAACTGAGGGTTACTGGGGGGTGAGGAGGTAGGGATAGGGTAGCTGGGTTATGGACATTGGGGAGGGTATGTGCTATGGTGAGTGCTGTGAAGTAAGCCTGTAAGCCTGTTGATTCAGACCTCTACCTCTGGGACACATAATACATTATATGTTAATTTAAAAAAATGTGAACATGTATCATAAAGTGATAATAATCCTTTACAAATGGAATGAGAGTACTTTTACTAGTTCAATTATTAATTCTCTGTACTTTGAATTCATGCGCTATTTATTTCACAAGAAATATAAATTCAAAATTTGTTTAGCCTGAAAACTAAAGCTTAAGTTCAGTAAGCACTGTCACAAAATAAGCAGCCATAATGTATTTCAATTTATAATAATATGTATTTATCAAACTAACATTTGTTTTCATTCAACATTATCACAGTTGTTTGAATTTCATTTTACTGAAATTACACTCACAGGTATCACTCATCTATATTCACACATATTACAACACACGTGTACAACTCATAGGTACACACCTACACTTGCCTTTATGCACACTTTCTCCCTCTTTCATACAAAGGCAGATACACTTTTGGATTTTTCTTCCCCTTACTGTTACACCCAAACTTTTATATTCAAGACTTATGGAAGAGAGGATAGTCCAGTCCTGATAATGAACAATAACTAAACCAAAATTGTTACTGTATTTTATCCTTGAGTCTTTCCATATGCTAAACGACAGACAAGTACAAAATATTAAATAACGCTTTAAGTGCTCTATAGATTTTGACTAAGACCAAACGCTTTAACAAACACTTCTTGCTTTAGTTGCAGAGTCTGTTTTTTCCCTTCTTAGCACTACACAAAATGACTACAAAGTAAAAGATAATTTGAATCTAAAATATATGTCCATAAATCATTTCCTCAACAATCTGCCAAAACCTTCCCTCATCAAATAGCTGTAATTTAAATGGGGATGCCCAAGAAACCACAAATCTTAGCTTTATAACATATCTTTCAGGGTAGCTCTTTTCTTTTCTTTTTCTTTTTTCCTTTTCTTTTTTTTTTTCCTTTTGCTTCCTCCTACTATAATTCATTTTCCTTGCCAAAGTAAGCAAAGAAAGGGAAACCTATTCTAAAATAATAAGGCCTACTGTATAACAAACTCTATTAGTTATTTTCAAGAATTTAATCTGCAGAATAGTCCTATTGTATAGATTTTATTATTGTCCAACAAGGAAAACTAAAACACCAAAGGTTTTTTCCTGTCCAACATCACACAGTTGTTGAGTGACACTGTAAGTACATGGAACCAACTTATTTCCAAATTTAGAGTTCTTTCTAGCACCTCACAAGGAGATAGGAGAATATGCATCAAGGAGACTTTTCAGTTTGATGAAAAAATTTTATATAATCCACATAATTTCATAGCGGTTTAAATGTAGAACCCTCAGATCATTTCTTGGTGAATTCAGTATATTCTATGCTAGTTGACTTCCCTCCTTTGGGAGAATTATTAGCCAATCACTAATCTTGGAAAGACAATAGAGAATTAGTTTTAATATGAGGAATATTTTAATTTCAATTTAAGAATTTGGGACAATGCACCTTCTGACTATTGATTTCAGGTTTGTGTGGGAAACAGATGTCACTCTAGGCATCTTCACAAGTATAGTAAGTATACCCTGTTGGGCAACACACAGCCATGGCCTCTCATTGTACCCGCCTTAGTTACTCAAAATGATTACTGCCTTTTTTAACTCTAAGTCTCTCAAAGTAAATAACACCACATAACATAACCTATATTCCCAATTAGAATAACCTCATATATACTCCCACCATGTGCTAAAAAATTTACACAGACACTTTCACTTAATGTTAAAACACAAAGGAAGAAACTTTATAGAACTATATTTTAAAACATTTCATGATCTTTAAAATGTATGTTTACTTGTAATAAAATTAGTCTGAATTTATTTCTGCCCTATATCAATGGGATGATTTCTGTTGGTGCTTCAGCTGGCCCATTATCACTAGAGACCTAAGTGTAGTCAACCATGATAATACAAAGCCCTTTATAATACTGCTTCAGAGAACTGCTTGAAGTCCTAGTTCATGAAAATACCTGTTCTACCTTATTAGACTGTACCATTATTCTAGGTACTTTCTTTCAGAACTAGTTCCTGCTTTTTGCCTGTTCTTGGGAATATATGGATTCAGATAATCCTTGCTTTGTACTTTAGGTCAGAACACAAAACTCAGGTTCCCTTTGCCTCAGGACTACCACTGTGGGTTAATGTAAGCATATTTCTTCTCTAGAACCAATTCCCTGTCCAAACTATGGTCCCATACCTCACACACCAGTGGGAAATTATCTATTAACTTCCCCAAATTTTAGTATTCCCCAATTCATGAGGCCTGTTTTCTCATAACTTTAAATTCAATTATCATAGTTGGCCAAACCATCTCCATCTTTAGTTAATTTTCAACAGTAAAAACTACAAATAGAAGAGCTGCCTGGATTTTCAGCCCAGAGTTTCATGGTTTCAGGTTCTGGTACTCAGTTCCCCCAAAGTTTCTCTAATAGCAACAGACCTAGAAGTATTCAAAGCAAACTGAAGAAAAAGGAAATTTAACATACCATCAGGGTCCTCAATTTTTCTGCTGGAAAATCAATCTGTTGGGTTTTTAAGCGCATATAGGCTCTTTCTTATGCAAATGTGATATACTCAGGAAACACTAAAGTCTTTATGGGTATTAGATATGAAGGAGCTGAAGTGTACGTCTTTTTCTTATTTTGGAAATTGAAGGAAAATAAGAAAAAAAAGAAGAAGAAGAAGAAAGATGCATACTCCAAAAAGAGGCAAAGACAATTTCAGTTCCTTGTCCAAAATTGTAAAAGAAATATAAGAAACTCTATGATCTCAGTTACTAGGCGTTCATCAACTGTTGCATACTCTAATCTCTGTTAGTGGAATATAGTTCTCAATGTGATCATGCTTTCTTAAATCCATTAGGTAATTTTGCCTATTCTTTCAATATTGAGAGGTTGGGCCATAGGAACACTCATTGAAATTTCTGGAAATTTTCCATGGTAAACTGTCCTTCATGAAATTACTTTCAAGGAGGTAGTATTATATAATAAATTAATCCAATTTTTAGTCAAACAAATTTGAATTCAAATATTAGATTCATCCAAGATACTTCAGCTAATGTTACTTAACTCTCCTAAAACCCTTCCTAGTTTAAAATAGAATAGTGATTCTTAACTCATAGGTATAGGTGTGTTGTGAGAATTAAGTCAGATAAATAAAGTGCTTAGTACAAGGCCTGGAATAGAACATAGTGAATATGAATGACGAACATTTTAAAATTTTATTGTTATAATTCTTATCAGGGAAGGTAATTTGCACAAGGTTGTTTCTAAGAAATCCTTGACCAGTTTGAATACCTAGAAATGATCTATCCAACGCCATGACCATCCCAAAGCTTTGTAAATAAAAAAATCTCCTAATCCTTCTGGTAGGATGAATTATGGTATCATGGAGAACAAAAACATGACAATATTATATCTCATGACATTATATCTCTTGACATTATATCTCATGACTCTTCAGTCCCATTAGTCCAAAATAGCTCTTCACAACATTTCTTCCATGCCAGCTCCAAAAGTCATAATTTTAAGAGCTTGATTCATTCTAGTCAATAGGTATCTGGTATCAACAGATTTGAAATGCTAGTTCTAATCAACCAAAAATAAGAAATTCTAGGATACTAATAGTTGTTTATTCCCTAATTTCCTGGTCTAAAAGTACTATGTACTACTTCAACAAGAGAAATAGATTGATCTCTAGAATTTGATGTTCTATTTAAGCAGCAGAAAATATAATTTATAAATCCAAGAGTTAATACAAAATTTTCTAAGAACTTTACCACAGAGATCACTTCTTTTGCTACCTATTGTCTAATGTCTGAAAATGTGCCATCACCATTCCATTTATTTTACTGTTTGTGGAGGTAATTTAACCCCCATCTCCCCAAAAAAGAGCTCAAGGCTTGTGTCCTAGCTCTGTAATAGATAACTAATACATTTTAAAAATATATCATATTAAATGATTGAAAGAGTCAAGATTGCTAATATGATTACGTTCCAAATGCTGATCTATGAATCAAGGCAATTCTGATAAAAAAGTTGTAAAGCTTTTTTGAAGAAATTGACAAGTCTAAACTAAAGTTAATATGGGAATTCAAAGGCTCTAGAATAGGAAGCAATCTTAAGAAGAAAACAAATAATTTCAAGGTTACTGTAAAGCTGTAGAAATCAGCTATATGATATCACTGTGAGGATAAACAAAAAGAATGGGGGAAGAGGGTAGAAGGTGTGATTATTAAAAGTATACACAGTCAAGAACCAAAGTAATTAGTAGAGAAAAGTTAGCCTTTTCAACAACTGGTGCTGGAACAACTTGATATTCCCATAGTTGAGAGTAACCTTGGTTTGTAACCTCATAAAACTTCTAGAAACAAATGTAAGAGAATACCTTCATTGTTATGTTTTAGATAGTTTTTTTATAAGTAGATAAAATAGTACCATAAAAATAGAGTTCATTGTATTTTATAAAAATTAATTCTACTCTTCTAAAGCTGAAGTTGGTAAACTTTTTCTGTAAACAGTTAAGAATAAATACATTATATGTTTATTAAAAAAAACATATGGGGAGGGTAAGTGCTATCGTGAGTGCTGTGAACCTGTGCTGTGTAAACCTGGCGATTCACAGACCTGTACCCCTGGGGATAAAAATACATTATATGTTTATTAAAAAAAAAAAAAATTTGGAAGGGGAGGCGAACCATAAGAGACTATGGACTCTGAAAAACAACCTGAGGGTTTTGAAGGGTCAGGGGTGGGAGGTTGGGGGGAACAGGTGGTGGGTAATGGGGAGGGCACGTTTTGCATGGAGCACTGGGTGTTGTGCAAAAAGAATGAATACTGTTACGCTGAAAAAATAAAATGGGGAAAAAAAAAAGAATAAATATTGTAGGCTTTGTGGGATACATGGTATTTGTCACAACTACTTAATTCTGCTTTTGTAGTGTGAAAGCAACCACAGGCAATACATAAGTGAATAGATGAAATTGTGTTCCAATGAAACTCTATTTACAAAAACAGGAAGCAAGCTGAATTTAGCCCATAGGCTATAGTTTGTTGAGCCCTGTCTAAACAAACCTTTACAAAAATGAGAAGGCAGCTGCCACTTCTTATATTTGTTTGACAAAAGGTTGAAATACAGGACATATAAAGTGTTCCTACAACAACAACAACAATGACATAATAATAATAATAATAATAAGCCTAATAAAAGTGGGGGATAGACTTGGACACAGAAAGAAAATATGAAAATTTCCAATAAGCCCATGAAAATATGAGCAACTTCATAATCATTAGAAAGAAAAGATATTAAACTACCTTGAATTAAAATGTCACACCAATGGGAATGGAAAAAACAAAAACAAACAAACAAAAAAACAAACAAAAATCCAAAAACCTGACATCAAATGTGAGTGAGGGGGGTATAGCTCAGTGGTAGAGCATTTGACTGCAAATGTGAGTGAAGTTGTGAAACAAATAGAACTTGCATTGTTGTTGAGAACAGAAAATAGTGTCATTTGGAGAACAATTTAGGACTGGAATACCTGCAATTCCTCTTCTAAGTATTTTCCAAAAGATGAAAATGTATGACCACAACATACTTACACAAAATTTCCATAATAGCCCCAAGATGGAAATATCCCAAATACCTCTTACCAGCTGCATAGATGAACAAATTACAGTACACTGTTATGATGGTAAACTATTCAGCAATATTGCAAATGAAGTGTACACATTCTAGATAATGCTTGAAACAGTAAACTGAATTAATTACAGAGTCAAAAGAGAAAAGAGTACACATTTAAAAATTCTATTTATAATGTATTTTAAAACAGGCAAAACTAAAGTATGGTTATAAAAATAAAATCATGTTTGCCTTTGGAATTCACTGACTGGAAAGGGGTATGAGGAAACTTAGATGTGAAAATACTCTGTTATTTGGAGTGATAGTTTCATTAGTGTTAATTTGTTGAAACATCTAACTGTATATTTAAAGTTTGTGTACCTATTATAAGAAAATTATTTCTTAGTTCTTTAAAAGCTAGTTTGGTTATAGCTAAGATATCATATACATTTTCTTTTTTTTTTTTCTAAGATTTTATTTATTTATTTGTCAGAGAGAGAGGGAGAGAGAGAGCCAGCGAGCACAGGCAGACAGAGTGGCAGGCAGAAGCAGTGGGAGAAGCAGGCTCCCTGCTGAGCAAGGAGCCCGATGTGGGACTCCATCCCAGGATGCTGGGATCATGACCTGAGCCGAAGGCAGCCGCTTAACCAACTGAGCCACCCAGGCATCCCTACCTTTTTCTTTTATGATAAGTTGAATGCCACCGTTGTGAAGGAGCCAGGAAAGATTCTGAAATTCTCTGAACCAAAGAATTTTTTCAAAACTGTGGGAAATGATAAGGAAGTTCAGGACTGGCCTTTAGCAAAACTCTAAAGTAATTAACATTTGTCTTCTGTTACCCTATCTTCCTCCTATTTAGGCCCAATAACATATATATATTTTTTTCCTTTCTGTAACCTAGTATTTTGTCTTTTATATACCTTTAGTCATACCAAAATCCATTCAAAGGAAAGTATCTGATCGATTATTTTACCTTATTAATTAATCTACATATTCTATCAGAAACATGGAGCCTCATCCATTCCCTCATCTTGCAATGAAAACAGAATCATGCTAAAGTGTATTTGTAGGTATTTAAAAACCTGCTGGACTGGGATATAATTTGAGCAAAGGTGATTATGTCTTCCCAGGTGTTTGATTATGAGTAAGAGAATACTAGGACATCTTTAATTTTTAGGAGACTGTCACAAAAATACCCAGGATCTCAGAGATCTTCTAGTGGTCAGGCTATTAAGTATGAGTTGTCAAAAGAACTTTCACAGCCCTTGAAGACAAAAACAGAACTTGTCCTTGTCTTCAATGAATGTCAGTTTAACTGCATAACACAACCTCATTGACATGTTCATGCATTCTGGAAAAAAAAAAAAAGATAAACTCTCAATATTATTTTTCTACTAGTACATTTGTTGTTAGTTGAATGAAAAGATTTGACCATTGAGCAACATATGTTTGAACTCTGTAGCTCTGCTTAAACGTGGATTTTTCAATAAATACACTGGAAATATTTTTAGAGATTTGAAACAATTAAAAAATCAGATAAACCATGTGGATTAGAAATAGCGAAAAAATTAGGAAAAAGTTAGGTATGTCATGAAAGCATAAAATAGATGTAGCTATTAATCTATTTTATCATTTACTACCACAATAAATACACAAACCTATTATAAAAATTTTAAGTTTATCAAAACTCATGAAAATAGGGGAAAGAAAAAAAAAGGAGAAAGAAACTAAATGTACAAGAGACTAACCATAGAATCCACACTGAGTGTTGCTGGAGGGGAGGTGGGCAGGGGGATGGGCCAAGTGGGTGATGGGGATTAAGGAGGGCACCTGTTATGCTGAGAAAGAGGTGTTGTATGTAAATGATGAATGGCTAAATTCTACTCCTGAAACTAACAGTACAGTCTATATTAACTAACGAGGATTTAAATAAAAACTTAAACATGAAAAAATAAAATAAATAAAACCTATTAAAACGGGCAGGCACAAAAGTTGTACATGGTACCATTTTCAGTTGAGAGAAATATAAGCAAATATAAACATGTAGTATTTAATCAAAACTGCATAGAATTGGGGCGCCTGGGTGGCTCAGTGGTTTAGGCCACTGCCTTCGGCTCAGGTCATGATCTCAGGGTCCTGGGATCGAGTCCCGCATCGGGCTCTCTGCTCGGCAGGGAGCCTGCTTCCCTCTCACTCTCTCTGCTTGCCTCTCTGCCTACTTGTGATCTCTCTCTGTCAAATAAATAAATAAAATCTTTAAAAAAAAACTGCATAGAATTAAGTGTAACACATGTTGTAATACATACATTACATACTGTAATAATGTCATAGCCACTTCCTATTGCTATTGTGATAAGTCCAAGTATTGCAAGTATCTTCTTAAAATGTCATGTGCTGCTAATCATCTCTATATGAGCATTCATCTCAAAGAAGTCAGACAGAAATTAAGATGTTTTTCTGCAAATTTACACCACAAGTGCCTGCCTCTCTGTTCTCTCCTTCCGCCTCTCTGTACTGTCCTTCCACCTCTTCTGTCTCTGACACCCCTAAGACAACAAGACTAACCTCTCCTCTTCCTCTTCACCTCCTCAACATGAAAATTATGAAAATGAAAACCTTTATGATGATTCACTTCTATTTAATGAATAGTAAATAATCATCATGCTGTACGCACAGTTAATAAACCTACTTGTATATATGTGTAAGTGTCTTCATTTGGGAATCTAATAAAATAGCAAGAAGTGTATGAGACATTTCTGTGTCATTGTCATCATACTGTCTAAATATTTATCATGTAGAACATCCTGTACAAGACTTGTGTAGAAATGGATAGTCTATCTTTACATAAGAAAAAGGTGAGTGGTATTTAATAGAACATTAATTATGTGTTAGTTTTCATACTGTGTTAAAATTTTTCTTAGAATTATATTATGATAAAGTATCACGCTCTCTCTCTCATAACTGGAGAAGCTGTGTAGCAGCCTATCATTACAGGTAAGTAGTTTAAAGAAATGTAACTATGCTTCCAATACTGTATTATGAGTATGGCTATTGATGTGGGAAATGAAGGCAGAAGAAAAATTATTAGATTGCCTTACTATATACAGCCCATTGACAAGTCCTGGAAATAGGCAGTGATAGTCCTCTAAGAACTCAGCTGCCTCAATATCAATATGTTGCTGAGGGCAAAAAGAAGTCTTGGCCTGACTCCCAGGATCCCGTAAGTCTACCTGAACATATAAAAGTTCTTTTGGAACCTTCTTTTATCCCAACCCCCCATGATGCATACTGGCAGTCAACCCCCAAGCATATGACCCACCAATATAATTTTGAAGGGTCTCATGACTAAGATCTTATTAGACAGTAATAAATGACCTTTTACAAGCAACAGCTAGCCCCCTCAAGTCCCCTGGAAACCTAGCTTCCAAAATTCTTTAGAGATTTACATTATCACTATCCCTTCCCACCTTGAAAGTATACAATGGGTCACTCTTCATGACGTCAGTGTAGCTCTTTCTGCCCTCCAGTCCTGTCTCTGTGCTTTAATTAAATCATCTTTTGGCACCAAAGATGTCTCAAGAATTCTTTCTCTGCATTGGCTCTGGACCTCACCAACATTCCAAAACTACATTGTTCAGCAACCACAAAGGGAACCCTCTAGAGGACCTTCTAGAGAGCCTTCTTTCTGTTCTCACTTTCACTTAATAAACTATCATGTCATCCTTTTGTGTCTGTGAGATTCATTCTTCAACTTCACGAGATAAGAACCCTGCAACCCTCAACATTTCAAAATTGTATGCCACAAAGTTTTTATAACAATTCATTCATTAGTGCAGAGGCTAGACTATCATTAAATAATTGTTATCAATTACACTAGGCCAACATAAAACAACCATACTACTGTTTTTTCGTTATCAATACAAGAATTTCCTTTTCACATTAGCTTTTCATTTTTAATGTTTAAGATTAGTAATGCATATAACATCTACAATGTTTTATACCATACAAGAAAATATTGATATAGATACTGACAGGTGATCCATCTTGTAAACAGATGATGTAAACTTATGGTTTTAATAAATACAAAACAGTACTGAGGTGTATTTTCCTTATGATTTTCTTAATAACACTGTCTTTTCTCTAGGCCACTTTATGGTTAGAGCACATAATACATATAACATACAAAATATGTGTTAATTGACTATGTTATCTGGCAGGCTTCTACTCAACAGTAGGCTATTTAGCTGTTAAGTTTTGCAAGAGTCCAAAGTAACACATGGATATTCAACTGCCTGGGAGCACTGGCACAACTAACTCCTATGTTGTTCTAAGGTCAACTGTACACTGTACTATTTTCTTTATCAAAACACGTTCTATGTGGGTTTTAAGTGCTGTGTGATAATCTTTGCAAAAACAAATACAATATGGTAGCATGAGCTTCTCTCAACACTTCTCAATATTCTGGTATTTTTCAATACCAGAACTCTATCTTTTGGCTTAGATGTTTGCTCATAAATAATTCTGAATTCATTAACAACAAGAACAACAAGTTTCCTTAAGAAGAATTATTAGCTTTATAATATGAATGCTGGAAAACATTTTCCATTCTGTCCATTAAGAATTGGTGAGGAAAGGGAGCAGAATTTTGTCACCTCAAGGTATGCCTCTTTATCACAAGAATTATTTTAGAATGATTATTTTTAAGAAGGTGCAGGTTCAAGAAAAGGTCTTTACTTCCCTCTCAAGTGACTGAATTAACATTGAAAAGGGGGCTTATATCAGGAAGAGAGCTATTACCAAAGATATGTTTTTACCTAAGAAACTTATCTGTATAAAGGGGCAAATTTTGTTTTCCAAACATCTCTCATTTTCCTGTGACTGGTCTTCCTTCCTATTGTATCTCCAAACCCTTAATCCTTTCCTTAACTCAGGATGTTATATAAGCTTCCATTAGTGAACTGCCTTTGGGTCTTGTGATTTTATCAGGCTTCCATACCTATGAAATATGTTTTTCTCCTGTTACTCTGTCTTCTATCAATTTAATTATTAGACCAGATGAAGAACCTAGAAGGGCAGAAAGGAATTTTTTTGTCCTTTTAATGGTTTAGTTATATTAAAATCATTACACACAAAGCATTTGTGCATCCTATTCATGGTGGAGATTGTTCAGTTTAAGACTTTGCTTGGGTACTCTCAGTAATTTGTCAATTCTGCTTACCCTGTGAGTCTGTATCCTCTGTGAAAAGAATAGGTGTATCTGTGTTGGCTTTGTTTCTAACTAACTAAAATACAGGCTCAGGAGAACAATACTTTAGGTATGGCACAAGGATATAGCTGATTTCCACTGAGAATTTTATCTTCTAATTCTAGAAAAAGCATATTAACCAGGCCAAGTAGAGCTAATGCTTTACTTTGGCTCAAAAAAAAAAAAAAAAAAAAGATAATGTGCCTTTGTAAAGTATTCTTTATTGTGGTAACTATTAATAGGCAGGTAAAAATAGATTTATTTTTCTAAGTAGTTAGGAAAACTATTCTTACTGAAAATGCTATTTGATGTAGAAATGTTGGGGTTCAAAGCAAATGGTCAAGAAAGAATTCTTCTGATGTCTTAGGTGTAAAAAGGTGGTTTTATTAAAGCACAGGAAGAGGACCCATGGGCAGAAAGAGCAGCACTGGGGGTGTGATGGGGCACTGATTATATACTTTCAACTTGGGAGGGAATAAGGGAAGCATAAGTTTCTAAGGAATTTTGGAAGAAAGGTCTCTAGGACCTTGAGGAGGTAGCTGTTGTTAGGGAACAGTCATTTATTAGTCTTTAATAAAACCTTAGTCATGAGACCCTTTAGGTGCATCCAATAGGCCATATGTTTAGAGGGTGATTGCTAACATATATTTGGGGGTAGAGATGAAGTTTCCAAAGGAATTTCTGTATGTTTAAAGTAGACTCATAGGATCCTATACAGTTGGGGTAATCTTAGCAAAGGGTTAACATCAAGGACTTGTCAATGGGCTGTAGACAAAAAGGAAATTAATTTTTTTCTTTTGATGTTGTTTCCCCACATCACTATTACTGCATATTTATGAAATATAATTTTGATTATTATAAATACCAAAGTATATTCTTAAATATGTCATGCTAATGATGGTTATTTACATTGGTTGACTTATAACTGAAAAATCCCAGACCTTGATGAGTTCATCTTTAGGAATCAAGATGTAAGGAAACCATTTTAAATTATCTCAAGAGATTTGTTTCAACATCTATATATAAGTAAGTTCCAAGAAGTGTATATAGAAACATAAATCATCCAGAGGGGCTGAAAATTGATCTTTGTTTTAGCATGGTGAATATCAGGGTGGTCACAGAGTTGAATGATCTTTGAGTCACATGTTAACATACCAAAGAGCATCGAGGATTTAAGAGTCACTAAAGAGCTATATGGACACAATAACTCATCCAGTTGATGTCAACCTGTCCCTATCTTTAGCTCTTTATGAATAGAATAACCATGATCACTGGAGGTTAAATCTGTATATATGATAAGCAGCTTAGTCTTTCATTCTCCAAGGTAGATTTAGTTGATGCTATGGCCAAATGTCAAAAATTCACAGAAACAGAAACTGATGCTGAGTTCCTAATCAAACATCATTCTTTGAGGATACTACCTAAAGACTAATAAAATATTTGATTCAGCAAGATATCATACCATGTGATATCATCTCTGGCCAAAGAAGTACATTATGGCAAAAGAGAAATGGTGATTGGCACGTGGTTATGGGTGCAGTAGTCATGTCATATTCATTTGCCAGAAGGTGCTGGTCTGATGGGCTAATGCAGGATTTCTCAATCTGAGTACCATTGACATTTTAGGCCAGATAATTCTTTGTTCTGTGGGGACTCTATATAGCCTTACAGTATATTTATCAACATTGCTGAACCACTGGACTCTATCCACTAGATTCCAGTAGCACCGCCAACAAACTGTGAAAGCCAAAAATGTTTCCAGACATTGTCAAATGTCCTCTGGTGGGAAGGGACAAAAATCATTCTTAGTTTAGAATCACTGAGCTCATGCAGTAACCTTTTTAAAGGATACTATGTTGCCCACTTTGAGATGATAACCCTATGAGGATAAGATGCTATCCCCCAAGATGTTCATTCTATTATCTATCTATTACTTATCTGTCTATGCTCTTCTATCTACCTACCTGCCAAACCACCCACACATCCATCCATCCACTCACTTGTCCATCCACCTTAAATCAATAGTATTATATCGTGCTGTGTCCTTAAATAGATGAAGATTAGAATATAGAGGTCCAAGAATAAAGGGGGCATAAAAAGGAGTGGCTCCACTTACTATCAACCCCATTGACTCACTCGGGTAATTTGCAACTCTAGACTCTGAATTTACTCTGGTTTTGAGAGTAAAACATTCTTCCTTTAGAGGGTATGGTAAAAGTTTTATTAGTCTTTAAGCTAGATCTATCCCTGGTTGCACTGGATTACTTGTGGCCAAGAGATGAGCAGAAAAGGAATAAAATCACCATAGTGAAAGGATAATTAACTCTGATCTTTAGGAAGAGGCAGTACTGCTGCCACAAAACAGGAACAAAGATGAAAGTGTTTTGCACTCGTTTATTTGGGTATCTCTTGGTAATCTTGGTATTATCAAAATCCAATTTTGACAGTAAAAATACAAACATGGAAGGGCATGATATCCAGGGCCTCTGACTCTCAGGGATGAGGGTCTAGATCATTGTATAAGTTCAGCCACCTAGACTAGCAGAGGTGCTAGAGGTGAGTGAAATGGTACACGACCCAGATTTCCCCTTTAGGACAAAAGCACTTCTCATGTGCTGGGTTTTGAGCTGCCAGTGGCTCACAGCTTAAACCATTAGAGGGGACTCTCCTTAGCCAAATGGAGCTGCTTTGTCTTATATTTCACTCATTCTCCAGTGGCAGACCACATCTAACAATTAGCTAATGTGGGGATAGAAAGACGGGTCCCCTTTGCCTCAACTTGGTATAAATCTTAAGAGTCAACCAACTTCCAGAGCTTCTCACAAGATTGTGTCCTTTCTTCTAAATGCATTGAAATTCTACTTCTGCCTAAGTCTGCTAACCTTACTTCCTTGCAGGAGTTTTTCCCAAGAGCTCTCTCTATTAAACTCCCCACACAGAGTCTTCTCTCCAAAGTCTTTTATGGAAAACCTGACCTAAAATATGGACAGATTCCAAGTATATCTCTCAAGTTGCATTGCGTGGTTTGTCTAGGAGGACATAAAAAAGGATGGATTTTATATAAAAATTTGGGAATTTGTCTCTAGTGATAAAATTAAAGCTAAAATAAAGTAAGATTGAAGTTAATTTTCTAAAAGTAGAAAAAATTTCACAACTATAATTTGACATAAAATATTATATAAATCAACAAAATTTAAAGACAGGTGGCTAAAGTGATTTTCCTCTGAAACCTAACTAAAATTAGGTGGAAATTGTGAATTACTATTTTACACTAAAATTGTATCTTGTATCATGCTTACTGGATACTGACTTAGTTTTTCCTTTATGCTGAGGCCTCGGAAAAGGGAAGATTAAACCGAAATATATCCAGGGAAAAGTGAAGATAAAGTGTTAAGAATCCTGTTTGTATCAGTCACAGAGTCTTTTCTTTGAATATTTACCTGTAATTATTATTTCACTAAATATGTATTTATGCATCTGAGGTATTTGAAAATATCCATAGTTGTGAGGGATAAATCATATTTATTTCTGAAAAAAAAGCATCTTTCTTATAATAAGGAAAAAGTCTACCATTCAAACTTTAAATTGAATTTTGAAGTGTGTTTCTTTTCTCCAAATCTCTGCAGTTTAAAAATATTTTATGTTTGGAGAATGAATTTTGAAATCCATGGATAATCTCAAACTCAATTGTCTAACAACGATCTTAAACATGGGTGACTGAGCTCTTTGATGTTAGCTTAGTGCAAGAATTTTCAGGTATTGTTGATGGGGTTCAGGATTATTTGAATAAACTTTGTTTCCCAGAAAATAATTAGCCTAAGTGGCTTTGGAAGTCCCTGCAATCTAAATAAATGAAGAAAACACTATATTTACATAAATAATATGTGGAATACAGTTGTATGTCACAGTGAACTTTCCAAAGTTAATCTCAATAATTATTTATTATGTCTAAATTATTACCCCAATACCTTAGCTAAGTTTTGAAAAAAAAAATAGAAACACATTTAGAGTAAAATAAATTTTAAAAGCATTTAAATAGGATGGAAATACACATACACATTCAAAGAAGTAACTGAGCATCGCAGAACTCAGCCCATTATCTGAAGTTGGCAAGGATATTTCATTTCATACATCATTTAGAGACTAATTTGCCAACAATGATTTGATAAATTTAGTAGCTCTTAAGATGTTAGTGGAATGAGAAGAAAAAAAAAAAAAAACACGTTTGTTTTTAAGAATGTCAAGATGCAGAGAGCTGGTGAACCCTCCAGTCCTGTTAGGCATATATTCACACCTGACTGAACTAATATGCCTGATTTTTTATAAATTCAAAAGTGAGATCAAGCAGCAATAAAAAAAAATCTTTATTTATTTCAAACACAGAGAGTTAATTTTCAGTTAGCTTAAAGTCTCCACAATACATTTAGCAACACCTAAATTAGATGCTGGAATGTAATAAATCATTCCTTGCCAATATTTTAATTCACAATTACATTTCCTCTGGGACCAATTTAGAGATAAGGTAAATGAGAAAAATATGGGTGCAAGTGTCCTAGAAAGATAAGTCAATGTCAAATCCTGGTTACAAACCTGAACTTGCAAATTATGTGAGATACAACAAAGAAATATTTTATGAAGTTCATTAATTACTTCTTGCAACTTTGGTTAAACTACTTATATGCCCATCTTTTTAAAATGTATTAATCCTTGTATCATCAAACAAGATGTCAATCAAGAACTTTTAGACCAACCAGGGCATCCAGGACCCTTGTGAGACATAAAAGAAATAAACATCTAGGCCGTTGTCTTAAAACAGATACAGTTTAAAATAGGAAACATCACAAGCATTTAAATATTTAAAAAGTACAAATAAAGAAATGTAGATTTGTATGTGATAGATCAATAGATATATAATAGATAAGTGATAGACAGATATACATAGATGGATAGGAGGGTAGAGAGGTATGGATGTTATGTTCTTTGTTCAGGCAACTTTCTAAGAAATATAATTTTTTTTAAGATTTATTTATTTACTAGAAAGAAGGAGAGAGTGAGAGAGAGAAAGAGGACATGAGCAAGGTGTGGGGCAGAGGGAGGAGCAGACACCCTGCTGAGCAGGGAACCGGTGCAGCCTCAATCTGGGACTCTAGGATCATGACATGAGCCAAAGACAGATGCTTAACTGACTGAGCCACCCAGGTACCTCAGCAATATAAAACTTTAACTCCCTGAACCCTCATCAAATCCTGTTTTATTACTGGCATTTAAAACATGAAAAAGTTGAGATTTGAAAACAAAACAAAACAAAACAGTTGATAAAATCCCAAGAGTTAGGAAGTAACCAAAAAGGACATGGAACTTTGCCTGCTCGGCTTCAAAGCAAGGACTCAACCATGATGCTTGTTAACTTTCCTCTCTATAACTATGTAACATTTAACATTAGAATGCTGGAATCATTTGAAAGAAACTGTAAATGGATTCTTGACGATCACGACTGGGTACCCAGATTCTGACTAGGTCAGGGGTACAGTAGGATACTGCATTACATCATAAGCATTCCAGGCAATTTGGTTGTAAGTGGTTTCATCTGCAGTATGAAAGCCCTTACAGAACTCATCCTATGGTTATAATTTAAGGCAAAGGTAAAATATCTGTCACTAAGAGAAAATAGATAAAAACCACAGAGGAGTAATTCATTTGTGTTTGTACAAAAACAGCTCCAATCTAAGAGAAAATAGAAAAGAACAATTCAAATGATGTAATTCATGAACTCAGTCTGTTTTCATCTTCTTTTCATGAGGGAGCAGCTATTTTTTTTTTTAATTTTTGATTTTGAGGGGCACCTGGGTGACTCAATCAGTTGGGATTCTGACGCTTCGTTTTGGCTCAGTTCGTGATCTCAGTATCATGAGATCAAGCCCTGTGACAGGCTCCATGCTCAGAGGAAGTTTTCTTGTTCTCTCTTTCCCTCTTCCTTTTCCTTATGTCTCCCTCCACTTGTGTACTCTCTCTCACTCTCTAAAATATAGAAATACATCTTAAAAAGTTTAATTTTGAAAAGATTATACATTTCCCAGCAGTTGTGGAATATAATACAAAGAAATTTCATACATCATTCAAAAAGTTTCCCCTAATTATGATATTTTGCCTAATTGTAGTTCAAGATCACAACCATGAAATTCATATCAGTGTAAACCACCAAACTTATTCAGATTCCACCCATTTTATAGACACTCATTTTTCTGTGTTTGCATTTAGTTCTAAGAAATATTATTTCATGCATTGATTATTTATTTATTTAATTTTTTTGGTGGCCACCATCATAGCCACAGAACAGTTACATCACAAGGATCCTACATGAAACCCTTTTAAAGTCATAGCCATCTCCTTCCTGCCCCCTTTCATAATCCCTAACAACTGTTAATCTGTTCTCCATCTCTATAATTTTGTTTGCAAAATGCTATATAAATGGAACAACTGCATATGAACCCTTCTGAGAGCAACTTTTTTCACTCTGCATAATTCTCTAAGATTCCGATATATCCAAGTTGTTGCTTAGTATCAATGGTTTCTTTATTGTTGCTAAGTAGTATACCACAGAATGGTGTTTCACATTGTGCTAAAGTAGTCACCTGTTATTTCCATTTTGGTACTCAAGTCAAAACCCTAGAGTCATTCTTGATCCTTTTTTCTTCATCAGTTCCTAGATCCAATTACTGAGAAATTTTTATCAACGCTACTTCCAAAATGTAACTCAAATCTATCCACATATAGCCCTCTTCACATGACATATAGTCAAAGCTATCGGTTATCTCTTTCCTGCAGTGCATTTGCAAGCCCTTTAATTGCTTATTTTTGTCTCCTCATAATCCACAGTGATCAAGGCCAATCTTTGTCCTAAGAGTTTCCCCAGGACCTGCTGTCTCTCTCATTGCTTACCAATGGCATCTTCACCTTGCATCCAAAAGATTTAGCCACGGTGGTCTTTTGTCCCTAAGCTCACTGTTGCAGGATCATTGAGAGTGCTGTCCTCTGCCTGAAGTATCTCCCAGCCTTACTTGCATGTGGCGAACTTAAATGCCATCTCCTTAGACAAATGTTAAGTATCTTCTTAACCTCCCAATCTAATGCTAACCACATCCACATTATTTGCTTGTTATCATGGAAGCTTGTTTATTTATTTGTTTATTTTTAGGATGTATCACTACTGGACTAACCTAATGTATTTATAATGAATCATTCACACAAGAATATTAGCCACCTGATGGTATAAAAATATTTATTTTACTCACTGCTATATTTCCAGAATCTGAATGCTATGGTACCTGAAATATAGAACTTGCTAAATATGTGCCTGTTCTATCATCTATCTCTCTATCATCCATTATCTATCACTGATCTATCAAATGCTCTTTAAAAATATGAACCAAAGTTACTTTGATAGTCCTTTCCTATGATAAAATTCATGTATTGTACGCTTTAAACACATCATTTCTCATTTTTCCCTAAATATACTATGCCTTTCCCCTTTTCCTTTCCTTTTCAAAGAACTTTTTCTTTTCCCCAGCCCAACAAGCCCTCTGGTTTGAGAAACCCTTATTCACAATACGTTATGCTAAAACAGGAGAAACATAAACATACTCTGATCTTACAATAAGATTGTAAATACTAATCAGAAAGAAGTACCTTTTGGCTCTTTTAACAATCAGTATTTCAGCTATTTTGCTGCTTGAGAGTCAGAAAGAACATTATCATATTACAATATCCTCCTGTTCCTCACGCTGAGATTTTTTTTGTCAACTTGTGACATGTCTTTCAAATTCACCTTTGAAGAGGTTTCAAACGTCAGGGTTTGGTTGAGCTAGGGGTGAAGGCACTAGAAGAAAGTTTCCAAGCTCTGAAGTTCTTAGTCATAGCTCATTGCTTGTAACCTTATTTCTCACTTGGCAGACATTGCTGTTACTCTCTCTCTTTTTGTTTCACCACCAACATCCTGGCCAGCTGTCCCACCGTCATTTAAACAGGGTGCCACTATCTACACAGTAAGAATGCTAACAAAGAAAAAAATGTTCCTGGTTCAATAACACTAGTAGAAAAAAATGAGATAGTTATAAGAGTGGATAAAGAGGCCAAAAAAAAAAAGGTATTAAGAAAATTTCTAAGTGCATAAATCTATTTTGGATAGCAGGACACCTTATGTCAGCAGCCTGTTTTAGAGGAAGCTTTTTGACAGTGTTCATGCTTTGGTTGCCTAATAGTATTCTGTCAGGAGAAAATTGGGTTTCTGGTAACACATTTGCTCTAAAAACAGCATAAAAACTAATGACCGTGTCAAGCTATGTACACCGCCGGCAGCTACAGTATGCCAGGCTAATTGCTTAAATTTGGATTTCTGATACTTTTGCTCAGTCAAAGGTTGTGTTTTGAATACTGGCAGCCCAGACAATGAACTCATTGTGCATTTTGTGGATAGATACAAACTCAGAAACAGGCTTCTCTCCCTTCAGAACTCTGATTATTTCAACAATGATAATGTCCCCTCAATTTTCCAACCTGTCATTTCATTACAAAGCACAAATCCTTTCAAACTATGGAAAGGAAACATTTTGGGGAAACGCCAATACGAGAATGGGTTTTGGGAATAAAAGACTTCCTAGAGTCCTAGTTTTAAATAAAAACTATTGTGTCTTAAGGGAAAACGACTAGCCTTTGATACCAGTAGATGAAAATATGCAAACCTCATTTACCTCACTTTCTAAAAAGGTATCCTTTCTCTTCTTGCATTTATTCATGGGTTTACTCTTTAATATTGCCCTTGTACTCTCATTTCTTCCCCTATTCTCCCTCCTTTTTTTTTTTAAAATATTTTATTTATTTGACAGAGAGAAATCACAACTAGGCAGAGAGGCAGGCAGAGAGAGAGGAAGAAGCAGGCTCCCCACGGAGCAGAGAGCCTGATGTGGGGCTTGATCCCAGGACCCCGGGATTATGACCTGAGCCGAAGGCAGAGGCTTTAACCCACAGAGCCACCCAGGTGCCCCTCCCTCCTTTTTTTATTCCATCTCTTTCTTCAGTAAAATTAATACCTGGCACTGGATATACGTTTGCAAAGTATGATACGTTAAAAATAAAAGAAAGATAAAAACTTCCTCAGGATAAAAACAGACGGAATTTGTCCCCAGTAGGCCAGCACTGTAAGAATTGCCGAAGGAAGTTCAAGTTGATATGAACAGATGCTGAAAAGCAACACCAAAATATATGACAGTGCAAATCTCACAGGTAAAAGCAAATATATAGACAAACACAGGGTATTGAACACTGTCATGGTTGCATGTAATTCACCGTTAACTGTAGTATAAAAGTTAGAAGACAAAAGTATAAAATAATAACCGTAACAATAAAAATTTGTTAATACATATACAATATAAGAAAAAGGGAACTCTGACATCAGTAACGAAGTGGGGGGACTGTGAAAGTAAAAGTGTAGGGGTTTTTGTATGAGATTGAAGTTAAGTTGTTATCAGTTTAAAAATAAACTGCATTTGATGCAAGTCTCATGGTAACCACAGAGGAAACACCTGCTGCAGATACACAAAAGATAAAAAGAATCAAATCATATCACCACACACACACACACACACACACACACACACACATATTAAGCCACAAGGAGAGTAAGAGAAGAATAAACAAGAGAACTGCAAAACAGACAATGGTTAACAAAATGGCAGTAGTAGGTCCTTATCTACAATAATTAGTGTTAACGTATTAAACTCACGAATCAAAAGACACAGAGTGGCTGAATGGATAAAAAACAAAAAACAAATTAGAACAAAAAACCAGCACCCTGTGTCAGCTGTCTATGAGATAGTCATTTTAGATTTAAAGGGATGCAGGGGCTGAAAGTAAAGGTCTGGATTTCTAGTTTAGAGAAATGTATTTGAAGTTGTCCTAAAGGTCTTGGAAGAGTTCTCAATTCTGGTTCTGTCATTATACCTTTGTATTTTTTTTTCTATACTTAACATCTTACAGAAGTCATTTCTTCCCCTGGGTTTGAAACATGGTACCACCCACATCAGTTACAAATCCACACATGCAATGTCATATCTCCAAAATTCCTCTTCACTTGGTTGACTTCAAATCATCCAAGGACTATACTCATCATGATCACCTCCTCTACCCAAGCACAAATACACATTTTACGACCAGTCACTTTTTCCTCATGCCCCCTTAAACCAGGTTTTGATGCTTTTTTTTTTTCTTTAGCTCTAATATAGAATCACCTCCCATCTATATTTTGAAGGTTTCACTTTGCTTTGATTTTAAGAAGGTTTACAATAGGAAGCAGAAACATTTTCTCAGATAAAATTATTTGGGAGCATGAAAAGAAAAAATGAAAACAAGGAAAGCTCAGAGTCACATTCATAGAAATTTGATTCCCTGAAGAGAATGATTTATTTAGAAATTCAGCAGCTTACATCTAGATCCCTGTAATAGCTAGCTTCTTTTTCATATCTTCTCACTTATTTAACTTTTAGGCATTAGAAGAGGAAAATATTCAGATAGGTTATGGAATGAAATCTGTGGCTGATGAGAGGCCAGGGGACTTGAGGAAATAGTATACAGGTAGCACTTCTTACACTTAAGCCAAGGACAAGGACTTGACCTTAAAATTTGTAGATTCAAAATTCACTCTATCAGTTCATCAAGAGTTGTTTTTTTTTTTTTTTTGAGAATGGTGCCCGCCAAACCAATATGATAAAAACAATTGTGTTTACTAAACATAGACATTTATAGATTTATGAAAGCCAGGTATCAGCAAGATCACCTTCTGCCTCTTATTGATCTCATTAACCCTGGCTTAACCACCAAATTCAAAGCTTGTGACTGTCCCTAGTCTTCTTTTTTCCTTTTATTTCACTAACTTCCACATGACGTTATGCTTTCTTAAATATGGGAGTATTGCCGTTAGTCCATCTAGGCTAGTGCATAAGCTCTACTTGCTTACCATTTCCACAGACACTTCTAACATTGGGAGACCTTCGTACCTTTACTGAAGACAGAGCATCTCGTGTGTGGGTGTGTAGTGTGTGCTCATTCCACACTGAAGACTGTGGAAGGTCATGAGGAAGACATGGGGACTCCAGAGACTCTCCATCTCTCTGGTTTCACCTTTCCCATCTTAAAATCTTAGGTTCTCTCCCCTTTAGTTGGGCTCACATCCAGTCTCCTTGATGTTATAGCCTAAGTTCCAAGTTATTGGAATACTCTAAGAGTATTTTTCTCCAAAGATTGCTTCATTTCTCAGAGGAGTTCTGATAAAGTTTACTGTTTCTAGACAAAAACGAACTTAAAAAGGTGGAGGGGTAGATTTGATGGTCTTAAAAGATTTATGGTTATACGAGCTCAATCTTGCAAGTGCCTTTCCATCTTGTGACTAGTATACACATGTCCACCAAATAGTGTCCCTCTCCCTGTGTCAATTTTCCTGAAAAATTGACATTTAATTCTTGATTTTGTAGAATGTATACATGTCTCAGCACATACTTCTACTTCTTTTTCTTTTCACACATTCTTTCTCTAAAAACTCTAAAGTGTGTTCCAGACCTTAGGATACCCTCTCTGCATCTTGATATTTTCCAGAACTCTTCATTTTACAAAACTGCAAGCATTGTTTTACAACAAATGACTTACGGAGATAGCGATACTCCTCCATTACATATTATTATTCATTTAACTATCACCAAGAAATTTATTTTCAATCTCTGGAGTAAATTCCAGTAATCCTTTCTATGCTGACCATGTAACAGATTCTTCAGACATTATTTTAATGTTTCTACCCCATGAATAGCCCTAGCAGTGGCTCTTAGGTTTTTACATAACAAATAACAGTACTAGGAATTAGCAATGATAATATAGAGAACATATTTCAGAAATATTTTTTCAAGAGAATATAATGAGCAAGTACCTCATGTCATTTCCGTAAGAGCCACTGCTACATGAATAGCCACTGTTATTCTTGGCATAGAAAGATTAAAGTCATTTAGAGTCATGGGGGAAAACATTACTGTCATGTAATTAAATGGGTATTTAACATATGTAGGTATGTATTGTGTATCAATATATTTATAAAACACCTCACCTTTTCTGAAGTAAGCCTATGTGTACCATGAAAAATAGTAAATTCTTGTCACCTCTTTACCTATAGCCCTGGGAAGAAAGGTGACAAAGGCCTGTATTATTAATTTATTTGGCTAGTTTTGGACCACTGATACACTCCACCAGGCAAACAGTAGCAGACCAATTCTCATTTTCTAATCTTTCTTTGGATCTCTGCTTGGTGTGTGAAGCTTTCTTTTAAATGAATGTAAGTGATGTAAAGGTTAAGAGGAGACAGAAACCCTAATGCTTTAAAGTTCACTTATCATTTAGCTAACATAATTTCTTGAGGGAAGACAGTTCACTGAATGCTTATCAGTCCTTCCTATTGTTTGATATCTTGACACCCAATTAACTGGGGCTTCAAAGAGTTTAGCTCAACTTGAAAAATAAGAAAAGCACAATTCCTTTCTTATTTTTTTACTGTCCCCGAGACACTGTCCCATAAAGGCATATTTTATCACATCATACTTAGGCATTTTTAAACTCTCAATTTTATTAGTTTTATGGAAATTACATCTTAACTAATATCTACTAATGCTCACAATAGCCTTAAGATAAAAACAAAGTATTTGGAATAGAGGCCACTCTGGGCAACCCAGCTGGTGTGAATAAGTTCAATTACTAAAATCTCCGGTGTCATGATCCTCAAGGTTTAATTAATTTCTGTGAGAATTGAATATTTCCTGGAGATTTACTGTCTTGACATAATTTAAGCCCTCAAAGCCATTACAAATGGGTGATCTTAAATGGAGCAATGGATTAAGGGGCTCCAGTATTAGTTTTTAATGTGCAATACAATTAATTTAGGGGTCATATACTTGAACGAAAATACTGGGTAAAGTGTAATTAGTTGTAAGGTTTATGTTTACATATTTTACTTGCTTTGGATTTTCACATGTTTCCTGTGCATGAGTTCCTGGTTTATTTTCTTTCTCATACTTCTCTGTGAAGACTGCTAACCCTATCATAGACATATTCTTGGGGTAATTTTGCAGCCATATTTCAAGGAAGATACCTAGGACATGACATATATTAATAACCATTTTATTTATGGATATTTGTAGTTTTTAGATACAATTGTTATTGGAACATGTCTTATGCCAGGAAATGATAGTGACTAGACTTGGATCTCTGTGCCAGTTCTGTGCAGTTACTGCTCCCTGAGACTGAATGTATCAACCCAGAATCTACACATTACTATGGCTTTCTCTCATAACCTCTGATCCCTCCTGGGCCCCAGAACAGAATTCCAACCATAATTCCAAAGTACATGCTATTTTATGTAATTTGATCACCTGGGACAGCATGCAACTCACAGCACTATTTCCTTTTTCCTTTTTTTTTTTTTCTAGCTGCCAAGAAACTCATACCAAATTTGAACTTTAATCCTTACAACTATATTGACTCCTGTAGTTGAAATTTTGAGCAGAAAAGTTTTGGAGGTGGAATGCTTACTTTACAAAGAAGGACACTAGGATGCAAAATTGAGTAACCTGACATAGCACAGATACTTGGTGGTAGTTATATTAAAATTATATTCAAGAAATATAGCATGATGTTGGATAAGGATCCTATGAGCACAATTTTAGCCAATGGGAAACATTTCCTTAAAGTTTTCTAGTTTATATATATAGACTTGAGAGGAGTAAATAACATAGTCCACTGTCAATATAATTTTCAAAGTTTTACTGGTGTTTTCATAGTTTTATTTTCTATAAGATTTCTATAGGCTGATTACTTTCCTTTAATAACTAAATTAAACCTACAGAGAAACTAATTTTTAAAATTTTTAAAAATCTTTCATAATTTTTAGTTAGCCAACAAATGGTACATTATTAGTTTTTGATGTAGTGTTCAACGAATCATTAGTTGCATATAACACCCAGTTTTCATCCCAACATGGGCCCTCTTTAATACCCATCAACCGGTCACCCCATCCCCCAACCATAGAACCTAATTTTAAGAGTGATAAAAACATTCTGACATTAAAATTAGTTGTTGAAACATGGGGGAAAAAAAGCCTTTTAGACAAAGTTGTATTTAATATTGATCATTAATCATGGTAATGATCATTAATATTTGGAACTTGGCAAACTTAAATATTAAATTACATCAAAAACCTCAAAATCTTAATTGTTTTATACATCAATATTTATTTGTCAATACTTAAAGTAAGTAAACACAAGTATCATTTTTTAACACTAATGAAATTTAAACATAACAAGATATTTTATTAAGAAAGTCCATTTCAAATAATCTGAGGCATCTTTATTCTTTTCCATTCCTGGTCTTCTTTTAGGTATCTCAGTCTAAGGCTGGCCTATTGCTGTCTTACACTTCAACATTTACCACTCACTTGGCACTGATTACTGAAAGGAGCAGAATTTGCATCTCAAAATATGTCTCTTTGATGTAAGGATTATTTTAGGTTGATTATTTTTAAGAAAGAGCAGACATGAAAAAGTGAGCGAAGTTATTCTTTTGTAAGACACATTTATCTTCAAAAGGAAAATCTCCATTTTTAAAGGAGTCTCCCTCTCTGTACCAAGAAGAGAGGATGACTAAATCTCTAGAAACTCTAATCAGTGAGGAAAGCAAAAATCTAAATCTCCATAACAACCTACCCTTGACTACTGTACTTTTCCTGGTAACCACCCATAACTGGCTTCCATTCCTAAACATCTTCTTTTGCTTTTCGTTGTTGTTGTTGTGTTGCATTTCTATATATCAATAATTATTTTTTTTTCAGTGTTCCAAAATTCATGGTTTAGGCACCACACCCAGTGCTCCATGCAATACATGCCCTACTTAATGCCCGCCACCAGGCTCACCCAACCCTCCACTCCCCTGCCCTCCAAAACCCTCAGTGTGATTTTTAGAGTCCACAGTCTCTCATGGTTTGTCTCCCCCTCTGATTTCCCCCTACTCACTTCTCCTCTTCATCTCCCAATGCCCTCCAATGCCTATTCCTTATGCTCCATAAGTAAGTGAAACCATATGATAACTGGCTCTCTCTGACTTATTTCACTCAGCATAATCTCTTTCAGTCCCGTCCATCTTGATACAAAAGTTGGGTATTCATCCTTTCTCATGGAAGCATAATACTCCATTGTATATATGTACTGTATCTTCTTTATCCATTCATACATTGAAGGGCATCTTGGTTCTTTCCACAATTTGGCAATGTGGCCATTGCTGCTATGAACATTAGGGTACGGATGGCCCTTCTTTTCACTACATCTGTATCTTTGGGGTTAATACCCAGTAGTGCAATTGCAGGGTCATAGGGTAGCTCTATATTTAATTTCTTAAGGAATCTCCACACTGGTTTCCAAAGTGGCTGCACCAACTTGCATTCCCACCAACAGTGTAAGAGGGTTCCCCTTTCTCCACATCATTTCCAACACTTGTTGTTTACTCTCTTGTTGATTTTGGCCATTCTAACTGGTGTAAGGTGGTATCTCAATGTGGTTTTGATTTGAATCATCCTGCTGGCTAATGATGATGAACATTTTTTCATGTGTCTGTTAGCCATTTCTATGTCTTCTTTGGAGAAGTGTCTGTTCATGTCTTCTGCCCATTTTTTGATGTGATTATCTGTTTTGTGTGTGTTGAGTCTGAGGAGTTCTTCATAGATCTTGGATATTATCCCTTTCTCTATAGTGTCATTTGTGAATATCTTCTCCCATTCTGTGGGTTGCCTCTTTGTTTTGTTACTGTTTCCTTTGCTGTGCTGAAGCATTTGATTTTGATGAAGTCCCAAAAGTTCATTTTCGCTTTGTTTCCTTCGCTTTGGAGACATATCTTTAAAGAAGTTGCTGTGACCAATGTCGAAGAGGTGACTGCTGATGTTCTCCGCTAGGATTTTGATAGATTCCTGCCTCACATTGAGGTCTTTTATCCATTTTGAGTTTATCTTCGTGTATGGTGTAAGAGAATGGCCGAGTTTCATTCTTCTATACATAGCTATCTAATTTTCCCAGCACCATTTATTGAAGAGACTGTCTTTTTTCCACTGGTTATTTTTTCTTGCTTTGTCAAAGATTATTTGACCATAGAGTTGAGGGTCCATATCTGGGCTCTCTACTCTGTTTCACTGGTCTATGTGTCTGTTTTTGTGCTAGTACCATGCTGTGTTGGTGATCACAGCTTTGTAGTAAAGCTTAAAATCAGGTAACGTTGATGCCCCCAGTTTTGTTTTTCTTTTTCAACATTTCCTTAGCAATTCAGTGTCTCTTTTGGTTCCATACAAATTTTAGGATTGTTCCAGCTCTTTGAAAAATGCTGGTGGAATTTTGATTGGGAATGGCATCGAAAGTGTAGATTTCTCTAGGCAGTAAAGACATTTTAACAATGTTTATTCTTCCAATCCATGAGCATCGAATCCTCTTCCATCTTTTTGTGTCTTCTTCAATTTCCTTCATGAGTGTTCTGTAGTTCCTTGAGTACAGATCCTTTAACTCTTTGGTTAGGTTTATTCCCAGGCATCTTATGGTTCTTGGTGTTATAGTAAGTGGAATCAATTAGATTTTAAACTAAAGACTGTAGTCAAAGAAAAAGAAGGACACTACATCACTCTTGAAGCATCTATCCACCAAGAAGATCTAACGATTGTAAATATTTATGCTCCCAATATGAGGGCAGCCAACTACATGTGACAACTGTTAACCAATATAAACAATCATATTGATATGAATACATTAATAGTAGGGGATCTTAACATGCCACTCTCAGTAACAGACAGATCATCCAAGCAGAAAATCAGTAAAGAGCACTGAATGACACATTGGACCAGATGGACCTCATAGATATGTACAGAACATTCCATCCTAAAACAACAGAATACGCATTCTTCTCGTGTGCACATGGAACTTTCTCCAGAATAGACCAAATACTGGGTCACAAATCACAGCTCAACCAATATCAAAAGATTGAGATTATTCCCTGCATATTCTCAGACCACAATGCTTTGAAACTGGAACTCAACCACAAGAAAAAGTTTGGAAGGAATTCAAATACTTGGAAGCTAAAGACCATCCTGCTTAAGAATGTTTGAATCAACCAGGACATCAAAGAAGAACTTAAATAATTCATGGGAACCAATGAGAATGAAGACACATAGGTCCAAAACCTATGAGATATGGCAAAGGTGGTCCTAAGGGGGGAAATACATAGACATCCAAGCCTCACTCCAAAAAAAAAAAAAAAAAAAAATTGAAAAATCCAGAATATACCAGCTCTCTTTACATCTTAGAGAACTGGAAAATCAGCAATTAATTAAGCCAACTTGATGCAGAAGAAGAGAAATAATCAAGATTAGAGCCGAGATCAATGACGTAGAAACTAGAGATACAATAGAACACATCAATGAAACTAGAAGCTGTTTTTTGAAAGAATCAATAAGATCAATAAACCATTGGCCAAACCAATCCAAAAGAAAAGAGAGAGGGCCCAAATTAATAAAATTATGAATGAAAAGGAGAGATCATGACTAACACCGAGGAAATAGAAACAATTATCAGAAATTATTATCAACAGTTATATGTCAATATGTTAAGCAACCTAGATGAAATGGATGCATTCCTAGAAACCTATAAACTTCCCAAACTGAAACAGGAAGAAATTGACAACCAATTTCTAGTGACAAGATTGAAGCAGTGATTAAAAACTCACCAAAAAACAAGAGCCCAGGACTTGATGGATTCCCTGAAGAATTCTGCCAAACATTCAAAGAAGAAATAATACCTATTTTCCTGAAGCTGTTTCAAAAAATAGAAATGGAAGGAAAACTTCCAGACTCTTTCTATGAAGCCAGCATTACCCTGATCCCCAAGCCAAGCAAAGACCCCACAAAAAAGAGAATTTTAGATCAATATCCCTGATGAATATGGATGCCAAGATTTTCAACAAGATCCTAGCTAATAGGTGCCAACAGTACATTAAAAAGATTATTCACCATGACCAGGTGGGATTTATTCATGAGATGCAAGGGTGGTTCAACATTCATAAATCAGTCAATGTGATAGAACAAATCAGTAAGAGAAGAGAGAGGAACCACATGGTCCTCTCAATTGATGCAGAAAAAGCATTTGACAAGATACAGCACATGTTCCTGATTAAAATGCTTCAAAGGATAGGGATAGAGGGAACATTCTTCAACTTCATAAAATCTATCTATGAAAAACCCACAGTGAATATCATTCAATGGGGAAAAGATGACACCCTTCCCTTTGAGATCAGGAACATGACAAAGATGTCCACTTTTGCCACTGTTGTTAAACATAGTACTAGAAACCCTAGAAACAGCAATCAGACAACAAAAAGAAATAAAATGTATTCAGATTGGCAAAGAAGAAATCAAACTCTCTCTCTCTTCACAGATGATATGATACTTGATATGGAAAACCCAAAAGACTCCACCCTCAAACTACCAGAACTCATACAGCAATTCAGTAATGTGGCAGGATACAAAATCAATGTACAGAAATCAGTTGCTTTCTTATACACTAAGAATGAAAATATAGGAAGGGAAATTAGAGAACCTTCTTTGGTTTAACTGCAGATGGTATTTAAGGTGGTGGCTTGGGCCATTTTGGGGCATTAACTCGGTTTTTCTGGGTATCTGTCATGTATACTGGAGATAATATGTTATTAAATTTCTGTTTGTTTTTCTCATATGAATCTGTCTTTTATTATAGAGGTCTCAGGCAAGAACCTAGGAGGGTACAGGGAAAATTATTATTTACCACTGTGACCCTATTGTGGAACTCTCCCAATACCTTCATTGTTCAGAATGAAAAGAAGCTTCCTCAGCAGGGAATTTGTAACAAATTGTGTTCTTATCAAAAACACATAGTTGATTAAAAGACAAACATGTGAAAACTAGAAAACAATGTGAAGAATCATCCCTCAGACTCAACCAAGTCTCACGAGTTAAATTTTACTTAGCATTCACAGAACAAAAATACCCATTAGTTTCTTACTGATCCGACAAAGCCAATCTCCATAGGGCAATGGTTAAAAAGAAAAATGGAAAAAGTAAATATTCCTATCTTGAATAAAATTCTACATTTTACACAATGACAACTTTACTTAGTTTTTAACGCACACTATGAAGAGTACAAAGTTTGCATATGGAAAATGTCAGATTGAAAGACAGATGCTCAGTGAAATTAAGCATTCTGCCCACAGAGAATTGAAACTACTTCTGGGAGAGGATTTAGCTTATATTAAAGTGCCCTCTTGAGGATGAAAACTTGACTACATAATAAAAAATTATTACTGAAATACCAAAAGCTCTCATCGAATTATCAAAAGAAATGTCTTCAAATGGTCAAACCTGTTTCAGAACTAATGAAGATATACCTATGTTTCTTTCTATCTCTCTTTTTCTTTCTTACTCTTTCTTGCTTGCTTGCTTGCTTTCTTCTTTCGTGTAAAGGAAGTGATCATTTGCCTGCCTTCGTTCCTACTGGTTCTCTTTAAAGGAGAAAAATTCTGCAAGAACAGCTAGTATATCTAAAGGGTAGGAGGTTTTCTCTATATCTCATTGTTTAATAAATAGAACATTTGTTATTGTGAAGAAATATTACTTTCAAGAACTCTTTTTAATTTCTGCCAAGAAAAAGAACTTCCTGTGAATTGATTCTATTTCAGTCTCAGACCTTGCCAAGGCTTAGTTGTGAGTGAAAGATGTTGTGTGTTTCTCTTTAATCAGTTCACAAAGTTTATTGCTGAATTGCCAGATTTTCAATCCAGAGTGGTCCGGTAACTCTCTCGAGGCTGCCATTACAGTTATGATGCATGTAGACCTCAATGTGTTCTTGAATTCCTGGCTGCTAGGATGTTTTGTGAAGCTATCCTTCAGAGTGGTTTTCCTACTGGCACAGCATCCCGGACAGGTCTCTCTTCTTGGCACTTCCCTGACTTTAAGGAAATACCTTTAATCTTCTGCTGTATATGTGTGTGTGTGTGTGTGTGTGTGTGTGTGTGTGTATAGTGTGTGTGTATATATAGTGTGTGTGTGTGTGTATTTCTACCTTTTTGTGTCTTCAGCATGCTCATTATGTACTTGAAACTTCTCCAAGTGTTTAAGCTTTCAAAAATAAATGCAAAGACATCTACAAGTACTTCCTTTTTTTCAGTCCTAACATTCCTCTCTTGTGACAATGAGCATAAAACCGCCGATCAGCATAAAGAGGGAGAAAGAAAAGGGAAAATTTCAAGGGAGAAATATATACTATTTCCTCAAAAAAACATTGAAACAAAGATTAGGATCCTTAGAATACTATCAAACATGTAGCTATGAGGGATCATAAATATATAGGCAACTAGATGACACATATGCTAAAAACAAATTTCCTATAAAATTCAGATGCCTTATTATATTACTATATTATATATATACATACATATATGATTATATCGCCAATGTATTATATATACATACATATTATTACACCTACAATATATTGTTTTTCCCAGATTAAATGAACACCTCATTTTTAGAGGTCTGTCTAGAACAAAGTGCTAACATAGTAACTTTTTTGATGGTATATTCCCTGATTAAGTTTGGAAACAGAGGTTAATAAAATTACCAGATGTGGTCTGTCATTACTCCAAAAACCAAATGTTTTAGTTAATCTCTAATCTTCTTGCTTTGTGTTTTAAAATGGCAAGAACAATAACTTATTCTTGGTGTCTGAGGGATAGCTCTTTGTCTCTTGTAGCTTTTAACCTAAGCGGTGCATGAGAATTTCTCCATTTTCTCTGGCGCTGTACTTTATTTGGTTTGTTCAGACATCCTGTGTAGTCATATGACTATTAAATATTTACACTTCAGTTTTAACTTTGTCTTTAGACTGAGGTATCAACATTATATCATTAAGAGAATAAATAAAAATATTTTCAAACTCAATCAAATCTCAATCTCTTCTTACCAAGTTGAAGTAGTAAACAAGATAATTTGAATATCCTTGTGGGAGAGCAATATATGTGTAGTGAAGTTCATCCTACATAAATACAAAGCGACCCAAGCAGCCAAAGCTTTCTTTCAAAATAGAAGTCTAAAAGACAGCATTAGCCAAAATGATTAGAAAAAATTAATGTAGCATATCCCACAGTTTGAGTTGTTAATACCAATCCGGCATGACCAATGCTATTGAGGAGACATAGGAATAACTTTATTAAGACTATTAATTTATAATTTGCCTCCAGGATCTATCAATTATTTTTACAGATCATATGAGATGGTAAAAAGGAATTTATGTGTACTAATATACCTGTATATTATAGATTCTTAATTAAAATTTACATTTTCTGGTGCCCTCAGATAGCTGATGTTGTTGTAAATTAATGGTTTGAGTGGGCTTAGGTAATTCTAAATATTTCCATCAAGCATGCACGATTAAAACCGAAAAGTAAGTATGCATTACATTTTTTCCTGGATCATTTCCAAATGTGAAGAATTCCTTATGCAAGCATCATATTCATTCCAAAAGAACACTCAGATAGGGGTAACAACAATAGAATGCTTTCATTATAATTTTCTAATTTGAGCCATGCATTCATGTGTAAGCCTTCTACAATTGTTTATACTAAATCCTGCTAATTGTAATACTGCTTTTAAGTTTATTTTAGCAAGCTTAGCTATAACCATATATCATGTATCAGGATTCAACAAATCCCCCAGTCATTTTATCAGTGCAAACTACCTTGGGTGCTCTGATGGGCCAGTGCCAAGAGACCCTGGTCCTTCCATCACTCAGAGTCATAACCTTCTCCTTTAATGAACACTATTTTAATTGGAACTAGCTCTTAAATGATTGTAGATTTATCTTTATTATAATCAGAATTGTAAAGCCTGTAAGGCTCGCACAAATTAAATGACTCTTTAGTCATTCTTTTACAGTTTGAGGAGTTGGCAAAACATTCAGAGCACCTGATCTCTTATACGAATCCCTTAGAATTTTCGTAGATTCACTATCTCTACCTTTCCTTGATATTCTTACTCAAACTTCCATACATTTTTTTACCCAATTGGTATAAAGTATCAGTTATGCAAGATCAATTAGTTCTAGAGATGTGTTATACAGCATAGGGTTTTTAGTCAACAACTATGGTGGATTTAAAAATAGTTAAGAGGATAGATCTCGTGTCAGTGTTCTTACAACATACACACGAGCAATCACAGTGATGTATATGTTTATTACATTAATTATAGTGACTGCTTAACTGTGTGTGAATATTCATACAGCCATGAAGTTTTACCTGTTAACCATGGGCAGGTTTTGCATATCAATTATACTTCAATAAAGCTGTTGAGAAAAGAAAATGTCAGAAAAATGTTTTCTCAATTATTTTAATATATTCTATATTTATATTTATATTAACATTTATATTTACTTAAAAAGTGGTATCACAATTTTTTTTTGCATTTTATTTAAAATGCTTGGCATTTAACCTGGATTATGGATTAAATAGGCTTGGGAATGTAACTACCACTTACAATATAGTTTTTCATTAGGAAAATATGTTTTGAGTGCCAAACAATTGATCTGTGAATTATTTTGATACATAAAACTGTATTGGGAGGGATTACTTTACTTCCTTAATACATCTAAATTATGGAATTCTAGGTAACAAGAACAACTGAAGACTTTATGCCAAGGTGCCTAATGGTGACCAATGGTGACAACTAATACCAAGAGAAATAGAGTCACAGAAGGAGCTGGTACAAATTTTAACATAGCATCAACAACTACTTCTGGAAAAGAAAAAAAAAAAGGACATGGATTAGAAGAAACTTCCACACTGTCATTAAAGTAGTTCTATATCATTTGCAGTCACAAGATTTCAGTAATCTCATAATGAATTATTTTTCGTTTAATATTTAAGGACAGAGTCAGGTAGTTTCTGTTGTTGTTGCTGTTGTTGTTTTAGGCTATGTGTTACATACTTCTACTGTTTTTCTAGCTTAATAGGCTGGAATTTACTCCTTCTATCTGCACCTCTTCAAAAGCTGAAGCTAAGTAATGGTCCTGAACAAGTCTGAACATAACATTTGACAGTATCAACATAGGGAAAAACTTGCTTTTTTCTCCTGTGCAAAATCCATTTCAACAAGGGTATAGAAAAGAGTTACCAATAAAGATTTCATGTTTCAAAAACCATTTGAATTCCTTCTCCTATGACCTATGTCCTTACTTTATTTACTATGATCTGACAAGAATCATGTTCATAAATACAAGTATTTCCCAACTCCCTTTTGGAAATGAATATGCCCTTCCACGTACAAACTGAATCACCATGGAACTCTATAATTCTAGCACCCTGCGACTACCTCTTGGTTACTTTCATTTTTGTTAAGAGGGGAAAATATAGCTAAGACCCCCTGTCCATTAGAGTGTGGTTGATTTAGACATTTTTCAGACATGGGATCTACTAACAGTAAGTGGCATCCATCTGCTTTCAGTGTTTGCACAGCTTCCTCTCCAGGGACCACCTAGGAGTCAACCTGGCCATGCTGGTTTCTCATTCCCATTGTCCTTCTCTTTCTTCCTCACAAAAGCCTCAGCCATTACTTAAATTATTGAGTCAGGAATAGTTACAAGAAGCATCATAGTGTCAACTGCAAAGGTTGCACAGGTGAGATAATCGGCAGGACTCATGAATGTCCGCATGAGGTTCTAACAAAGGTAAATGATACTGTACAGAATAGAAGGACAGCACAGGCAAGTGACAGGGCCCAACAGACTGGAAGCTTGACTCCCCTGGAACATTTCTCACTTACACAGTGAGTGCTGTGTACTTTGTCTCCAGACCACAAACCACCTAGAGGTGTGTGAGGAGCTGTATTCGTTTCATGTAGCTGCTGTAACAAATTACTACTGACCTGGTGGCTTCAAACAACAAAATATGTGATATACAGTTCTGGAAGCCAAAACTCTGAAATCAGCATCACTGGGTCAAAGTCAGGTTTTCAGCAAGGGCTACGCTCCCTATGGAGGCTCTAAGAGACAGTCTGTGCCTTGCCTCTTCCAGTTTCTGGTGGCTGCCATTCCTTGGCTACTAATGGATGAATGGACTGTCCACAGTGGCTGTGACACTCCAGTCTTAGCCTTCATGGTCACATTGCCTTCTCCTCTTTTGTGAGTCTCATATCTTCCTCTACCTTCATCTTATAAGAATATATGTGATTGTATTTCGGACTTATTTGGGTAGTCCAAGATACTTGTCCCTATCTCAAGATACTTGGCATAATCACATTTCCAAAATTTTTTTTCCTCTTGTTTTGCCATATAAAGTAACACTATCCGTGTTCGGGGACTAGGATGTGGATATCTTTTGAGGAGGTATTATTCAGTTTATCACAGGAATCTTCATTGCAGGAAGTCAATCAATACTTCCACCGTGGTCTTGATTCACAGCCTACTGGTCACATTGATAGGACAGGCTAGCTAAACTTTTGAGCCAGCAATAATAAATAAATAAACAAGCTGGCCCTTGGTGTTGCCAGAGGCATTTCAAAGATTAAGCAGTACATTTTAGATTACTAGGTAGCCCATTCATCCACCAGAAGCCCATCCAGTCAGTACCAAGATTCCAGGTACACTCAGAGCTTAGCGTGGAGGTAGCCCAATCCAGCAATAAGATAATTGTATGTTACTCAAGGGAAATTTAAGAGAACAATTTAAGTATTCTTATTTGTTTCAGGAAGGAAAAAGAGGTTCAGTTAGGGAAAAAATATGAGACGGGTCCTCATATAACAGGATGAAGAGAACATACAGAGCTTTTGTTCAAAATTGGCATTCAAGACAAGTGACAGTATTCTCCCCAACTAAACAGAACCTATACAATTCTCATAACCACAATAACAGCAATGAAACATCGAACATTGCAACTACATTGTAATTCTACTCGAGCAACTCCTGTTGAAAATGTTGAAAACCAGATGGTAAACTTTGATAATCATCTGCTACTCTCCACCTTTCTGATTCACCAAATCACCAGATTTTCCCACCTCAGAAATTGTTTTTTTCTCATGCTTATCCCTTTATTTCCACTTCCAAAGCTGTTTTTCAGGCTATATTTTCAAGAGAGGTAAACTATGCTTGCTACTGTCATCATTGCAGCCTTTCCTTATCTATGCTTTAATCTGTTGAT
Source organism: Meles meles (assembly GCF_922984935.1). Lineage (NCBI taxonomy): Eukaryota > Metazoa > Chordata > Mammalia > Carnivora > Mustelidae > Meles > Meles meles. Next base: position 78,715,041 of record NC_060075.1, read on the forward strand.
AGAATTCTCTTCCTAAAATACTGATTATTCTAAATTACTTTCTTCTATGCCTAAAATACAGATTATTCTATAGTACTTTCATCTGAATTTGACTTTCAAAATCTCCTTGAAATATTCTGCTTGCTTTGTGCTTTTTGCAGAAGAAGTTAAGAATAAGCTTTTATTTTCTTCAATAAGTTATTATATGATTAGGTCCATGGTTATTTACTTAAGGCACCAATAAAAGCCTCTTTGTCCTCATCTCATTGATTTTGGGCAACAAAGCACACACAAAGCAGAAAAAGATCTGTCCTTAAAAACACATTAATATTTACAAAATGGAGAAAATCTAAACATACTAAATTTCTGTGTCTTTTGGGGCTTACGGGGTAAGCTTACTATACAGAACAGAAGGAAAGCCTCACTGGGTAAGCCATATAATGTAGCGCAGAATATGCACAAGTAGGCAGAACTACAGGTGAGCATCAGCAGATCTTGAGGAGATATTGTTATTACGTCCTTGTATATGTGACTTATACAAGGCTATTTTAGAAGGCTATAACTCAGAAAAATAATGTTTTTGGAACTAAGTATGTAAAAAAAATAAGAGAATATTTTATCCAAAGAGACAAGAGAAAATCTCAAACAATTGTTTTCATATATTTTTTTCATATTGTGAGAGAGAAGAAAAATCTAACCATACCAGAAATCTCACAATTAGTTATATACATCACGCATTGACTCACTGTACGTAAAGCACATATGTATGCTGGAAAAAACAAACAAAAAACTCACAAAGGACAGAAACAAAAACAAAACAACTAAAACGGCACAGGCTTTTTGAAAGAATGGTGTTTCCATGCCAACTGTGATTCACTTGCAGTTCAACCAGACCCTGACCTCACCAAAATACCTAAATATGTTGGCACAGCCAACCTTAGAACCAGTTCCAGTTTATAGAAGAAATTATGTGCTTAGTGACATGGAGCACATATTTCCCATTTTCTTTTTCTGTTACATAAAGAACATAGGTAGGAAAAAGGGCACTCATTATACCATAACAACTGTAAACATATTGCATGGCCAAATAAATTATTTTACTAATATGTGCCCTTAGGGTGTCTGCGGATTATCCATGAGAAATTTGAAATTATTTGAAAATCACTGTTGTGGTATTTCCATACAAGCTTATATTAAAAATTAACCTACCCTCACTCTTCCTAATCAAGTAGTGGCACGCTCCAGTTAAAACTTGATATACTTGAGGGGCGCCTGGGTGGCTCAGTGGGTTAAAGCCTCTGCCTTCGGCTCAGGTCATGATCCCGGGGTCCTGGGATCGAGCCCCACATCGGGCTCTCTGCTCAGCAGGGAGCCTGCTTCCTTCTCTCTCTCTGCCTGCCTCTCTGCCTACTTGAGATCTCTGTCTGTCAAATAAATAAATTAAAAAAATCTTAAAAAAAAAACTTGATATACTTGATAGTTATTTGATAAAGGTCATGTAGTTCACATATATATTTGATGACACATTGCAGAAAAAAGTATTGTTGTGATCCATAAGGAAAGTTAAAAAAATATATATATACAGATATATATATATATCACAAGTATATTTTAATTAGCTGCAAAGCAGAAAACCAACAATATATAGATAGAGCCTAGCATTTAAAATTACAAATCTGGGCTTTAAGTCAAAGATCAATTCACTGATTCACTGACATGTTTTGAATCTCAATTTACTAATTTATAAAATACAGCGATAACCTAGGATAAAATTTGGTAATATAAATACAAAATTTAGACAGTTGCAACCCCAGATAGATTTGCCTTCAAATCCTGGCTTCATCATTTACTAACAATGAACTTGGGCAAAAATCATTTCTTAAAAATCAAACCTGTTAAATAACCTTATACATTATATTACATTATAATAACCTGTACACATTATGAAGTTATGTTAAGAATTAAATTAATGGGTGAGCCTGGTGGTGGGTATTAAGGAGGGCACGTATTGCATGGAGCACTGGGTGTGGTGAATAAACAATGAATCTTGGAACACTGAAAAAAGGTAAAATAAAATTACAAAAAAAACCAACCCTAAATTATAAAAAAGCATAGTAAGGGCTAAGTAAAAGGTAATACTTATCAGTATTCCTTATCTGAGAAGTATTTCTTCTCTTTTCCTTCCTAATACAAAATAGTTACAATAAGGACACCTTTATTCTAGAGTTGTGAGGACAAAAGGAGACAATGTGTATAGAACTATTTGAGCACACACAAAGCAACATCTATGTTTTATTTTTTCATGATGTGTAGTCTTAAATTAGACCAGTGACCAATGGGCACATACACAAAAGTGCTAAATAGACATGACCTCAATTTAACTAATTCAATGTTTTAAAATATTTGCCATGTGAAAATTATATTATCGGCAGATGAAGGATATATTTGCTTGAATGTGCTCGCTATTTTCTATGCTCATATTTTAAACCTTTCACCAAACTTTAAGTCAAAACATAACTCTTGCATTTCCATGACTGTGCTCTTGCTCATTTTCAGATGTATCCTGGAATTTAAGAAATTTAAATAGGGGGCGCCTGGGTGGCTCAGTGGGTCAAAGCCTCTCCCTTCAGCTCAGGTCATGATCTCAGGGTCCTGGGATCGAGCCCCGCATCAGGCTCTCTGCTCTGCAGGAAGCCTGCTTCCTCCTCTCTCTCTGCCTAGTTGTGATTTCTCTCTGTCGAATAAATAAAAAATATATAAAAAAAGAAGTTTAAATAGTCTAAGAGACTAAAGTGATTACAGAAAGCACAGTTTTTAATCTGATATTGTCTGCTTTTCTTCACTACCAGAACACCTAAGAGACTTGAGAGTAGTTTATAATCTGCAGTAACCAAGTAGATAAATGTTAACTGTTTTTGAGGCATTCAGTGATACAGGGGTGGCTGGCTACTCTATATATGAGCTAATTAAATCTACATGCTAAATCTTACAGACTGTTTCCCTGGTAACTGCAAAGCAAAACAGTCTTCCTTGTTTGTCTTCCATGAGATCATCACTGAAATAACGAGACGTGCAGTATTAGATTCATAAGATTGTCTATTACCTTTTCCCATAGCTTTGGAAATGCCAAAATTGTTTTAAATTGCCATGAAGACTCTTAACCAACATTGTCAGAGAAATGGCTTGTATATGAGGTAATTTTCTTGCTGATTTAAACTTAATTTCTAAGGGCTTACCTTTATTATTTTTTTTAATAGACTTGATAGATTTCCCAAGTATAATATGTGTCCCTTATCTACTTAAATACTGTGGATAAACATAAGTTTGACTTATCTTAATGAGGTAGGGGATCATTAAAATGATCAAATGTTATATTGAACAGCAAAAGAGCAAAGGCCTCAAGGGCAAGTAAACTCTTTGAAACATGTTGAAAATACTAATCCTTTTGCCTTTCCACAGAATGACCTTTTTTGTGTGTTTTGATTTTTATAATTACTCTCTTTCATTCACAGTCAAGCTATCCTTATCTAGGTGCCGAGCTTCTAAAGAGCAAGACTGTCTCATTAATCATCCTACATCTCCCCCACCCTACTTTGATCTGTCGGCCACCAGCAGCTACTGAGTTCTTCCCAATTCATCTTTCTTATTTACCATTTATAAGCTTCTGTGAGCTGGAATGCTGCCTTATCAAACTTGCCAAAATATTGCTCAGCAGTGTTGTAGGCTCTGAGACAGTGTCTGAGATACCTGTCTTAGCACACGTACTTCCTGACCTCAGGACTGACGTGTACCTTCCTAGGAGCCCTCTGGATAGTTGAGGTTGCCACGTTACTGACTGCGCTTGGCTTCAAGCAGTTTTACTCATATGGGTTTGTTACAAAGATGTCTGGTTCGTATGACAGTTTAGATGTCACACCCACTTTGTAAATTACACAATGCTATACTGGCCGTCTGAATTTTGAAATATTACCTTTGAAAACTAGATTAAATAAAGTAATAGGGCCAAAACCCTTCAATTCAAATAATGACAGTTCATATCTCCATTTACCAAATACTTCCATAAACACTTTTGTAATGATTTGCAACAGAGCACAGTATTGTTTCTGACATTTTCCTACACTAATTAAGACAAAGATGGGCTCACACACCCAGTTTTTCATATAGTTTTACTGTACCAGACGAGAGCTAATACCTTCATATTGAAGAACACTTGGGAATCCATTGCCTCTGTTCCTTTATCAGACATAACATGTGATACACCATATGTAAAGCTGACAGTTGCCATTGTTTAATCACTGTTCGGAGTAGAAGCAGATAAAGCATTACTTATCATTATTGGGATTTATATCAGTATTGTCTTTTGTAGCTTTGAATACTGAAACAATGAGAATATTTCCTGCTTAATTTTCCAAAACTGAATCAGGAATAAATGGAAATCTAATAATCAGTAATAACAAAATTGAACTTGTTGTCAAAAAACTACCAACAAACAAAAGTCCAGGACCAAATAGATTCACAAGTAAATTCTACAAAACATTTAAAGAAACGTTAATATCTATACTTCCCAAACTATTCCAAAAAATAGAAGAGGAAAGACAGTTTCCAAATACATTTTATGAGGCCAGCATTACCTAGATACCCAAACCAGAAAAAGACTCCACATAAAAAGAAAATTATAGGCTAGTATGTCTGATGAGCATAGATGGAAAAATCCTCAACAAAATATTAATAAACCATATTCAACAATACATTAAAAGGATATTTCATGGGTGCCTGGATGGCTCAGTGAGTTAAGCCTCTGTCCAGCTCAGGTCATGATCCCTGGGTCCTGGGATCGATGCCCGCATCAGTTTCTCTGCTCAGCAGGAGGCCTGCTTCCCCCTCTCTCCGCCTGCCTCTCTGCCTACTGGTGATCTCTCTCTCACTCTCTGTCAAATAAATAAATAAAATCTTAAAAAAAGAAAGAAAGAAAAAAGAGGGTATTTCACTACAATAAACTGGGATTTATTCCAGGGATGCAAGGATGGTTCAATAATCACAAATCAATCAACATAATATATCACATGAACAAAATGGAAAATGAAAATCAAATGATCACTTCAATAGATGCAGAAAAAGCATTTGAAAAAAATTCAACATTCATTATGATAAAACTCTCAACAAATTTGGGTTTAGAGTATACATATTTTAACATAATAAAGTCCATATAGAAAAAACCTACATTTAATATACTCAATGATGAAAAACTCAGAGCTTTTCCTCTAAGATAAGGAACAAAACAAGAATATCCACTTTCGCTCTTTTTCTTTCAATATAGTATTGGAATTCTTCACCGAAGTAATCAGAGAAGAGAGGGAAGTAAAAGGCATCCATACCAGTGAGGAAGAAGAAGGAAGAAGTTAAAGTGTCATTATTTGCAGATGACATAATTCTATACATAGAAAACTCTGAAGACTCTACCAAAAACCTATTTAAAGTACTGAATGAACTTAGTAAAGTTTCAGGATACAAAATTAATGTACAGAAATTAGTTGCAATTATGTGCAATAATAATGGAGTGGCAAGAAGAGAAATTAAGAAAATAATTCCATTTATAGTTACACCAAAGGAAATAAAATACCTAGGAATGAACTTAACCAAAACTGTGAAAAACCAGTGCTCTGAAAATTATAAAACCCTGCTGAAAGATATTGATGATGACATACACAAATAGAAAGATAGTCCATGCTCATGGATTAGAAGAATTAAGATTGCTAAAATTTCCATAGTACCTAAAGCAAGTTACAGATTTAATGCAATTCCTATCAAAATATCTGTAACACCTTTCAGAGAACCAGACCAAATAACCTTAAAATTAATATAAAACCACACAAGACCTCATATCAGGGAGATCATATGATAGTTGTCTTTCTCCGATTGACTTATTTCACTAAGCATGATACGCTCTAGTTCCATCCACGTTGTCGCAAATAGCATGATTTCATTTCTTTTGATGGCTGCATAGTATTCCATTGTGTATATATACCACATCTTCTTTATCCATTCATCTGTTGATGGACATCTAGGTTCTTTCCATAGTTTGGCTATTGTAGACATTGCTGCTATAAACATTCGGGTACACGTGCCCCTTCGGATCACTATGTTTGTATCTTTAGGGTAAATACCCAGTAGTGCAATTGCTGGGTCATAGGGTAGTTCTATTTTCAACATTTTGAGGAACCTCCATGCTGTTTTCCACACAAGAACTCAAACAGTCAAAACAATTTTGTGACTGAAGAACAAAACTGGAGGTTTCACAATCCCAGATTTCAAGATACACTATAAAACTGTAGAAATCAAAGCAGTATGGTACTGGCACAGAAATAGACACAGTGATCAACAGACAAGGATAGAGGGTTCAGAAATAAACCCACACTTTTATCATCAATTAATCTATGACAAATGATTAAAGAATATACATCGGGGAAAAGACTTTAAATAAAAGGCACTTGGAACACTGAGCAGCTGCATGTAAAATAATGATTACTTATTCTTTTTTTTTTTTTTTTGCCTCTGCCCCACCCCATGTGTAGCAATTGTTTCTAACAGCCACATTTTTTTTTTTAATATTTTATTTATCTGACAGAGAGAAATCACACCAGGCAGAGAGGCAGGCAGAGAGAGAAGGAAGCAGGCTCCCTGCGGAGCAGAGAGCCCGATGCGGGGCTCGATCCCAGGATCCTGGGATCATGACCTGAGCCGAAGGCAGAGGCTTTAACCCACTGAGCCACCCAGGCGCCCCTCTGACAGCCACATTTTTTAAATTTAGTGAATTTTGTAATCATTTGAAGGCTGGCATTTCTATTATTCGTTTCCCATTTTTGATTTTTATTTTGAGGCTAATGGATTAATATTCTCCCTCTGTAGATTACTAAGTAATGGGAAATATAAGAATTCATCTAAGAATGTTGGCAGTTTGTCTTCTACATCACCGAAATAGTTTTCTAAGTAAGTGTATTATAATAAAGAAGAATTTACAAGGAAGATAAAACTAAAGGAAAGGTAATGCTCTTATTAACTGTTTTGGGTTCTATAAAAATAATTGTATTGGAAAAAATTAGAAATTAAAGATAAATGAAATCAACCATAAATCTTAGTTTATCTATAATTAAATAAGAATTTTAGTATGTACTATTTTACCATAAGAAATAAAAAAGGAATAATTTCTCCATGTTATGCTTCCATTTGAGGTATATAGTTAAAGGAACATGGACTCAATACTTAAAACTGTTGAAATAAATCAATATAACTGTGGACACCTCTCCCAAGTTATTTCCTCACATCTTTCAACAACGGCTGTCCTCCTTTACACCATCCTTTCCTTTCCTTCTAAGTCTCCACTATTCCTAGTATATTATGCTTTATTTTATATTACTAATGTAGAGATCACAGGCAATGGGGAGACAGTTACATAATGGTGTTGACTCCCCTCACAGTTACTGAAGATACTGTAAACCTTAGTAAGTTTAAACTGGAACAGAACTTCTCCGCAGTCAAGAAAAAATACAGTGCTATATTTTTTCTATTAAAATTATCCATCAATGTTATGTATAGCTTGGTGAACTATAGTTAACATTGATGTGTAGTACCTAGGAATGTTCTTAAGAGAGTAGATGCTAATGGGTCTTTTCACAAAGAAAAAAAATATTTTTTTTCTTTTTCTTTTCCCCTTTTCTTTCTTTCTTCTCTTTCTTTTTTGGGGGGGTATCTATAGGAGATGGGAGATGTTAACTAAACTCAATGTGGTAATTATGTCATACTAAACACAAGTCAACTCATTATGCTGATTACCTTAAACTTATAGAGTGCTGTATGGAAACTATATCTTAAGAAAAGCGGAAAATAAATTACATAAATTAAAAATTGGCACTCTCCTCACATAAAAAAAAAAAATCATCCAGAAAAATCTTATTTCACTTTGGTAAACACATGGAATTTTCTTGCTTTCAGAGAGGAAATTGAGGGGTGTTTTTCAAAGTTTTATTTAGATTATCTTTGGTATTCGTAAATATAGATGCACTGTATTTGTATTACGCAAAATGTTGTTAAGCACATAAATAAATGATGCTGTGCTTTAGCAATTATTTGAGTGAATTTAAGTTTGTAAGGTGAATGTACTAAATACCATTAAATATAGAGTGCTTTCCCTTTGTCTTGATTAGTTCAGATGCAAGTTGTAACTTACACAATCACAGAGTTTAGGGAAGACTGAGTAATAAAAGACATAAGCATATTAGATATCTCAAGATATCAGTTCTTTTCATATCAGTCAATATACAAAGAGACAGATGGTCTCCCTTTTATACGTTTGATTCTTTTTTATTTTATTTTATTTATTTATTTGATAGCGAGATCACAAGTAGGCAGAGAGACAGGCAGAGAGAGAGGGAGAGCAGGCTCTCCACTGAGCAGAGAGCCGGACACAGGGCTTGATCCCAGGACCCTCGTGACCTGAGCAGAAGGCAGAGGCCCAACCCACTGAGCCACCCAGGCACCCCTGTATGTTTGATTCTTCATTAATAATTAGTTCTGGTGTTTTATTATTGCCTTTATGTCAAAAAAGCAGTTACTACACATGACTTGTTACTCACAAGAAAATGAGGAGAAAGGTAGAAAGAACACTAAACGCTCCATACACACACACACACACACATTTTTCCAATGCATCCTCAGCTTGCTGTGTGAATATTTAAGAGAAGCTAAAGGCACCTCAGGAGCAAGAAAGCACATGTTTCAGCCTCATAATCACATCTACCCTTTGACATTGCATTGCAACAAGCCACAGTGCATCCTGACCTTGAACTACTGTTACACAGCTTGAAAGGATTTACATATGAAAAAGATACTGTATATTTAGTTGGTAGAAAGCCAAGTATTCAGTGAGAAACAATAAAAAGAAAGTGAATGAAACACATTATTTGCCTGGAGGACAGGCCTGCTTTTCTGCCTTGTGAGTTAATCCTCAGAGATCTTTGACTTCCTGGATAGAGACAGAGCACTGGGTTTAATATTTGTAACCTCAGATCATATTTTCAATACTTATTTTTTAAAAAATATATAAAATTGACTTAATTTGTACAAAAACCATGTAATTCTTGCACTGAAGTCAATCTAGAACATTTTTGAGGGGAAATTGAGTGCATCTGTCCATTCATTCATTCAGCCATTATATTTATTAAGTGCCTGATACTGTTCTTTGTATTAGAATATAGCAGTGAAGGAAGAATTAACTACTGGGTATTTCCTTAAGTTTATATTCTAGACAATGAACTTAGTCACCAAAACCAACGGAAGAGTAGCATAAACAGTATGTTAAATAGTGATAAGTAGTGTAAAGGAAGATAAAGCAGAGAGTAAGGGTTGTGAGGGGTGGATTGGAGGTCAGTTGTAGATAGATTGCTGGAGAAAATCTCTGCTTAAGATCACATCTAAGTACAGTAAAAGAAGGACGAGGAGGAGAGAATTATGGGGGTGCTGGGTCCATGAAGCAGAGAGTATGAGTGGTGGAAGGATCCAGTGTGTGCTCAGAGAAGTAAAAGGAGGGCAGAGGACTTGGAAAAGACTGAGGAGGGAAGAGTAGGCAAAGTGGAGGCCAGATCCGTAGGTCACTGTAAAAACTTTGGCCTTTCTGTAAAGTGACATGTGTGTCACCGGAAGTTTTAAGAAGTAGAGTAATACAATTAAACTCCAGTGCTTTATTGAGCTAAGACTATGGAGGAGGGAATGGATGGGAAAGGATTAAAATGGGAACACTAGTTAGGAGTCTGTTGCAGGTGGTTGAGGCCAAGGTGGTAAGTGTGGACATGGTGTGAGGTCACCAGATTCAAGTTATATTTGAAGGTTGCCAGTGCGTGTGGGGTGTGACACGACAGAGAAGTGAAGCTCTGGGGATTGTGCAACATAAAGGTGTGAATTACCAGCAACAAAAGTGGAAAATACAGGGGGGCAGATTGTGAGGAAACTGAGTTTAGTGTTTTTGAACATGTGTATTATGAAATACCATTGTATGTTCAAGTGGAAATGTGGAGTAGGTAATTTGACATGTGAGTCTGGATTTCAGGAAAGACCTGAAAAACAAGAGAGGTAGAATGAGCCTATAGATAGTATTTTAACACTTCAGCATTGTCCTCTAATGCACAAATAAACAGAAGTGGTAAATGATCAAAGAACAAATTTTAGAAACCCAGAACATTACAGTCAGCTCTAAAAATGGCTTATCGCACACCTCTTAGGATTACAGCCCAAATTTGCCATTGTTATGGAATGTAATTAGAATAGAACTGTGAGTTTTTGTATGACTCCTTTAGTCATTGTAATAAAATTTTAACCAGGTGGGCTTATAATAACTAGCAGACAGGCCATTTTGCCTTTTTTGTGTGTGGCTATTAATTGGTCTTAATTATCAAAAGGTTTTAATGAAATAAGGACATGACCTTATTCCTTAACACAATATATTCACTTCAGCAGCAATTTTTATAAATCTATTAACATATGCCCATAAATAGCTTATTGATTGCTATATATTCTACTTGTCAATATTGAATTTTTAATATTGATCTGCTGTCTACAAGGTTGACTAAAGATACAAGACTAAACTATTTTGAGACAATGTTACTCTTCAAAGTTATAAGAATTGGAGCAGTGAGTACCTAACAAATGCTGAATAATTACTAATTAATTGCTAATGAAACACAAAGTAATTACAAATAACATTCAAGTTTCAGATTTTGAGCTATTACAGATGAACTATAATGTATTTAATAAAGACACAGAATGCAAACTCATCCGCTTTACAACTAGAAACACTGACTATACCATTGAATTACTTGTGGATGATAATGAGGTATCACTGACAGCCTATTCATAATTTTGAGTGTTTAATTAAGGTTTCAAATTCATCAACAAGGGTTCTTATATGTAAGTAATGTAGAAGTGAACAATGACGAGTAAACTGAGTTTTACCAAAGGCAACTGTTCATCCAGGTATCCACGACTCTGCCATATATTTCAGTGCGTTTAAAAATTACTTGACCCAAAATAGAGTGTGATATCACTTCACACCAAAGTGATTTAAATTAACAACATAGGAAACAGTAGGTATTGGTGAGGAGATAGAGAAAAGGGAACATTCTTCCACTGCTGGTAGGAATGCAAAATGATTCAGCCAATCTGGAAAAAAGTATGGAGTTCTCCCAAAAAGTTAAAAATTGAACTACCCTAAGACCCAACAATTGCACTACTAGGTATTTACCCAAATACAAAAATTCTAATTTGAAGGGATTCATGCACTCCAATGTTTAGAGCAGCATTATCAATAATAGCCAAATTATGGAAAGAGCTAAAATGTCCATTGACTAATGAATCAATAAAGAAGATATGGTATAGATACACAGTGGAATATTGCTCAGTCATAAAAATAGCGAAATCTAGCCATTTGCAATAAGGTGGACACAGCGACAGTGTGTCATGCTAAGCAAAATAAGTCAGTCAGTGAAAGACAAACGTCATATGATTTCACTCATATATGAAATTTAAGAAACAAAACAAACAATCCTAGGAGAGAAAAAGAGAGAGGCAAACTAACAAACAGACTTAACTATAGAGAACAAACTGATGGCAACCAGAGGGGAGGTGGCTGGGGGATGGCAGAACAGGTGATGGCGATTAAGGAGGGCACTTGTGATGAGCACCAGGCATCAAATGGAAGTGTTGAGTAACTGAATTGTACACTTGAAACAGATATTACACTGTATGGTACTAACTGGAATTTAAATAAAACATGAAACTTAAAAAAAGAAAAAAATTATCTAACCCCCCCCCCAAAATGACAGATGTCCCATCACAGAGGGATGGGCTGAGACTTTCACAAAGAAACAGATGGTGCTCAACCATGCTAGAAGAAATATTAAACTATACTTTCTTTCTATAGATTCCACAGAAGATATTGTTGAAATTATTGTCACAGGAAGAGAACCTCAATGAGTAATTCCAGTCTCTACCGCAATTTAAATTAAGTAACTGGAATTTAAATTAAAAACTAACTGGAATTTAAATTAAAAAAAAATTAGACGGCCAATTATTTGTCTCTTTTGTAACTTAGAAAGAAAATAGCTCAATAAATATTCCTACTGAGTATTAAATCTAATGTATTACTTCTAATAATCTTAGGTGCCATTTTGTATAAATTGTTTATATTTCTCACAAAGCCAATATTGACTCAAGTGTTGATGATGAAAAATTTTTTCTATATCTTATATTGTCAAAATCATACAAGTTTTCAAGTATTTTATAAATTGAAAAATCTATAAAGTAAAATGGTGAACTTTCTACTTGTTGACACTAGATGGTGGTAGAACACTTTAAAAAGGTAGTCTAAATCAACAAGGATCAAAGAATCAATACAAATAAAATGGAAACAAAATGCCCAGAGACTAAATGTCTATTTTTGAATTCAGTAGTTTATTTTTGTGGCAAATTCTTGCTAAATCAGTTATTAGCATCCGGCAAGAATAACTCCTCAAATTTTATTTTATTTCATTTTAATTTTTTTCTTTTTAAAAAAATATGTAAATTCAATTTAGTTAACCTGTAATGTATTATTAGTTTCAGGGGTAGAATTTAGTGATTCATCAGTTGCATATGAGACTAAGTGCTCATTACATCAAGTGTCCTCCTTAATGCCCATCACCCAGTTACCTCTCCCCCCCCGACCCTCCTCTCATTCCTTAAATTTTAAATAAATTCCAATACCAATCCCAGTTCATGAGTCTTTTTTTTAAATTTTTTTTTTAGATTTTATTTGTTTATTTGACAAAGATCACAAGCAGGCAGAGGCAGGCAGAGAGAGGAAGGGAAGCGGGCTCCCTGCTGAGCAGAGAGCCCGATGTGGGGCTCGATCTCAGAACCCTGGGATCATGACCTGAGCTGAAGGCAGAGGCTTTAACCCACTGAGCCACCCAGGTGCCCGCAGTTCATGAGTCTTAAACCCATTTTCCCTCCTCCTACCACAGTTACTTATTGGAATGGTTTATCAAAGTTTTATTACAAAAACAAGATGGAGAAACCTCTGGTAATTGTGGATTTACAACGCTTTTGTGACAGTATATTCACAAAAGACACATTAATTAGGGTAAATTCTACATTAACAATGTGGAAAGGTAGATCCTGAAGCTGTGATATGAGCACAACATCTTTGACAAGGTGAATCATAATGAAATAAAAATGATCATTTAATTTAAGTAGTTTTAAGCCACACACAAATCTATCTGGGAAGTAGGAGTCATTTTATTTTTCAAGAGCAATTCAAGCCAAGATTGTAATCATCTTTTTGAATAGCAGGTATCTCAGTGCAAATCCCTCACAACCTCCTTACTATGGAAACCTATAAAGATTAAATGACTAGCCCAAAATTGCTGGAATTAGGGGCTTGGTCAAGTGTTCTCTGAAATACACCATTTCTGACACTTCTGATTCACTTGTCCTCATGTTATGAGTTATCTTTTGATATCCAGCCATTTTATTTGTCTAGGGAAATAAACAGCAAAGCCAACATCTGGATATGTGTACTGCGGTTCATACAATTATCTGTAGAGTATTGTAATCATGCCTCCAACACAAATGTAATTGTCCCCAGGGTGCCGCCATTGTTCTGCTCTCCACATCCACATCAGGCTGGGACACACCACTCGCTCTGGCAAAAGCTGCTCGGCTCTAATGGTACTTGACTTATTGCTCATGAGTATCTATTTTAAGTACTTGTATATAGGTTAAAATGAATGAGACAATACTGTGGTCGGAAAAAGAAAACTAAAATTGAGGAATTAAAACATGCCAGTCATAATGAAGAATGTGTGCTTGGTGCATCAGACACATTCAGTACAGAATCAGGGCTCCATTTCCTATGGCACATATTATATTTGATTATCACTGTTAGGACTACTTCACATCAATAGTACCACACAGACTTTCTGTAATTGCCACATCTTTTCATAGAATCAGTATTTTCTTAAGGGTCAAACCTAGAACACTGGAGCTAAAAAAGCTCTATTAATAAAAACTTTGTTGTCAAAGGTATGAAAACTCTGCACAGTCTATACTAAAGTATCTCTACCACACAATTTTTTTTTTAAAGATTTTGTTTATTTATTTGACAGAGAGAGATCACAAGTAGGCAGAGAGGCAGGCAGAGAGCGAGAGGGGAAGGAAGCAGGTTCCCTGCTGAGCAGAGAGCCGGATATGGGGCTCGATCCCAGGATCCTGGGATCATGACCTGAGCCGAAGGTAGAGGCTTTAGCCCACTGAGCCACCCAGGCGCCCCCACACAATTTTTTTTAACGATTTTTTAAATTTATTTATTTGAAAGAGAGAGATCACAAATAGGCAGAGAGCCAGGCAGAGACAGAGAGAGGGAAGCAGGCTCCCCACTGAGCAGAGAACCCGATGTGGGGGCTCGATTCTAGGACCCTGGGATCATGACCTGAGCTGAAAACAAAGGCTTAACCCACTGAGCCACCCACGTGCCACACTACCATACATTTTTTTTTTTTTTGACTCAACAAATATTAGCAGATTAATGGAGATCTTTAAGGAACCTGTTAATTTTTTTTTATTTTAGGCTATACAACTTATTTTAACCCTAGAACTTATTTTTATAGAACACATTTTGGGAAATAACACTCTCATTTTTGTCATAATCCTCAACCTGTTGCGTTCTCCTCCATTTAAATCACAGTACTTCCATGTCCTTAGCACTCATTTGTGAATATTTAACTCCGTAAATATTTAGCTTCTGAACATGTCGTAGCTTTACATTTGTCACTCTCAGTATGTTCTTGGCATCCCATTTTCTTCACACTTCCTCACTATCTCAAGATAAAAATTCTAAATGCATATGCGGAAACAAAAAATCTGAGTCTTGACTCCAGTCCACATTTAATACAATTTTTATGTTATGTGATCCAAACCCAGCAGGGAGACACTAACACAAACAGAAGTGGAATTCCCTAAGGTTGGGAAATATTCAGCCCTCAAAATGTATCCCTCTAACAAAGCACAGCATAAAACAACTTTTTCTTTAGTAATAGATTTTCTAATATGCTAATCTTGGTACTGCCAGTAAATCTCCCTCAACACATATAGATATTTATGCCTATGCTCTCACTTCATACACTTCAGGCAACAAATCAGGAGGCAGGAGGCATTATAATCTGAAATCAACTTTCACAGCAAAATTTCATGAATTTATTATTTATATCATATTCTTTGAAGAAACTAGTTTAGGCAAATGGCAATACGGTTCACAAAGTCAATATAACTGTTGGAACATAAAGAACCATGAAGATATTTTTGAAAGTTAATTATCTAAGCCCAACATGAATACATAATTTCTAATTTAATTAAGCATTTTATTTTGGGAATATAGAATAATTGATTTTCATTTTTTAATTTTTTGGAAAAAAAGTAAGGCTTTTATTGGTTTTGTGTTGGAGGGGTAGAATTCTAAAAGGAATTTAGAAGGGTACCTGGGTGGCTCAGTGGGTTAAAGCCTCTGCCTTCGGCTCAGGTCATGATCTCAGGGTCTTGGGATAGAGCCCTGCGTCGGGCTTTCTGCTCAGCAGGGAGCCTGCTTCCCTTCCTCTCTCTGCCTGCCTCTCTGCCTAGTTGTGATCTCTCTCTGTCAAATAAATAAATAAAATCTTTAAAAATAAATAAATAAAATAAAATAAAGATAAAAGGAATTTATAGCACAGCTCTTCAGTTGCTAGGTCTAGATCATCTTAATGCCAAATGAATTCAATATTAGTCTCATAGCAAGTAGGAACACTGTAAGCCTACAGAAAATTTCATTATAACTACTCACAAAACATTTCAAGTTTCCCAAGTCACTGAAGATCAAATTTTTCATCACCCTTGCAGGATTTATTGTGAGTGTTATTTTAAGACTCATAACAATCGCAGGATACTCTTTTTATTCCAAACTCAGTGTTTCCTTGGCATTTTAGTTCTCTTAAAAACCTTTTATACTTCTTATCTGTTTTTTCCCAGTCAGCTCCAAGGGCCAGCAGTCATGCCCAAAGCTCTCTTTCAGACATGTATTTCAAATCTGACTTATGTTTTTCCTGTTTGTGTTTTTCTTTTGTTTTGTTTTGTTTTTTGCCCATGGCTTTCCCTCCCCCAAGTCTGGGCTTACCTGAAGCAAAGGGATTACATTCATCTGGTGTTTACCTCAAGACCAAGTCACAAGGCTCAACTGAGGAATATCACAGATCTTGTTTTTAATTCGCACATATTATTTTTGTTTGGAGAAAAACAGTAGGCTTTTAAGACTCTAAAAGTTTAAAATTTATGGACTTTTCTCTATCCTTTTCTATTTCTGCTCAAAACCGGGCCAAATATTTTTTGATCTCCTCTTTCTTGGAATATGTTGCCCAAGGAAGACTCCAACAGGCAATGAGCAGGGATGCACTCACATACATACATATATACATATGTGTATATATATATACACACACGCATATATATTTCATTTTTTCTTTTTTATTATGTTCAGTTAGCCAACATATAGTACATTATTAGTTACTGATCCAGTGTTCAATGATTCGTTAGTTGTCTATAATACCCAAGCTCATCACAGCATGTGCCCTCCTTAATACCCATCAGCCAGCTACCGCCCCTCCCATTCTGAAACCGTTTCCTGAGTCCATAGTTTCTAATGGTTTTTCTCCCTCTCTGATTCATCTCAGAGGAAGAGATTGTCAAACTTACTTGTAAATAAGATGTAAATTTACCATACTGAGATATGATTTGTCACTGATAACAATGGCAAAAACTTAAAAGTTTAGCAGGTTCTCACGATCAGGTGGGTAGAAATGAAAAAAGATACAACCACTCTGGTAACTTGATAACTGCAAAATGATATGTAAGTTAACCTTTTGATCCAGAAAAAACACTCCTAGGAATCTGTTCTCAAAAACAAAGTGGTGGGGTGCCTGGGTGGCTCATTGGGTTAAGCCTCTGCCTTCAGCTCAGGTCATGATCTCAGGGTCTTGGGATCAAGTCCTGCATCGGACTCTCTGCTCAGCAGGGAACCTGCTTTCCTCTCTTTCTCTGCCTGCCTCTCTGCCTACTTGTGATCTCTCTCTGTCAAATAAATAAAATCTTTTTTTTTTTAAAAAGTGGCACAGATATAATGCAAAGCACAAGATTATTCCTTGTTGCACTATTTTAAGTAACAAAAGACCAAAACAAAACAAAACAAATGAGCAAAACCCAAATAATTTTTTTACAGATTTTATTTATTTATTTGACAGACAGAGATCACAAGTAGGCAGAGAAGCAGGTAGAGAGAGAGGGGGAAGCAGGCTCCCTGCTGAGCAGAGAGCCCAATGCAGGGCTCGATAGACCCTGGGATCATGACCTGAGCCGAGGGCAAAGGCTTTAACCCACTGAGCCACCCAGGTGCTCCAAAACCCAAATAATTTTTAACCAATGACACAGTTTGAATTAAGATCCACATAAGAAAGAACTATCAAGAATAGAAAACATCTTTCTATATGCTTGGGTAAGGATGATAAGGCTATGTTGTGTGAAAAGCAAGATGTAAAACACTACAAATGGTATTCAATTCTTACTGAAGAAAAGACACAGATTGAGGGGCGCCTGGGTGGCTCAGTGGGTTAAACTGCCTTCAGATTAAATAATGCTCCCAGGGTCCTGGGATCGAGCCCCGCATCAGGCTCTCTGGTCAGCAGGGAGCCTGCTTCCCCTTCTCTCTCTCTGCCTGCCTCTCTGCCTACTTGTGATCTCTGTCTGTCAAATAAATAAATAAAATCTTTAAAAAAAAAGACACAGATTGAGCATAGAAATAATATTTGTTTTTTTTCCAACAGGAAGAATACAGAAAAAAAACTAATTTTTTGTGTGTGTGTTTTAAAGATTCATTTATTTATTTGAGAAAGAAAGAGAGAGAAAGAGAGAGTGAGTGCAAAGCAGAAGGATGGGCAGAAGGGAAAGGAGAGAAGCAGATTCCCTTTGAGCATGGAGCCCAGCATGGGGCTTGATGCCACAACTCTGTGATCATGACTGAGTGGAAATTGAGTCTGATGCTTGACTGACTGAGCTACCCAGGCAGCCCTAAAAAACTTGTTTTGTTTTGAATTACTTAATTAATTTGCTTCTTTGTCAGACAGAGAGAGGACAAGCAGGCGGAGCAGTGGCAGAGGGAGAAGCAAGCTCCCCGCTGAGCAGGGAGCCTGATGTGGGACTTGATCCTAGGACCCTGGAATCATGACCTGAGATAAAGGCAGATGTTTAACTGATTAGGTGTCCCTAAAACAACTGTGTCTTCAGAGTGGAACTAGATGGAAGTTATATGGATAGAATTTAGAATTCTCTCAAAAGACTTTGGGTTTGTACATTTCACTTCACAGCTATGTAACCATTTTAATAAAATTAAAAAGAAAAAAGCAAAGGAAAATTAAATAAAGGAATCTATTATCAAATTATTGCTTATACAAATAAAATGTATTTAAATTTAGAGAGAGAAATGTTTTATCTCCCTAGTGAAATTTTACATATTTATGAATTTTATTTGTATACATGTGTATATGTAAATACATAAAGGGAGACAGATACAAACACACTTGAAGAGAGAGAAAGAGACATGCATCATATATAAGTGACATGAAATTAAAAAAACTGTTTCTATAAAATCAGTTATCAATAATCTGTCATAAGGGACACTACAGAAGAAAAGGTTAGTAAATTACAATACAAAGCAAGAGAAATTATCCAAAATCAATCACAGAGAGAAAAAAACCTGTAAATACATATATAGAACACCAGTATTTTGTAGATAGAACCTCAAGTGTGTTACCTTTGTGTATCAGAGGACTCAGGCATAAATTACAAACTGCTACACAGAAATGGTGATAGGTCTTAAGGTACTGATTGGTCTTAACGTGGTGGGGAATTATAAAAAGAAAATTTTGTTTACGTGTTGGCAAATATACTCCAATATATTTGCATTCACCCTCATTATCATTATCAATGCTTCTTGATGTTACAAATTGCTTCTTTTAAGTTTAACGAGCATAACTCAAGAGAATGTGGGGCTTACCACATTTAATACACCATTTAGCCTGCCCTAAATATGAGACCTTGATCTTCAAACTCTTAGGTCTGAATGAGCTTGATGCATTGAAATCTTTCAATTTAAAGATTATAAAGGCTTATTGAATAAGGGCACCTTTGTTATCAAATAGGTTTTTAAAATAACCTACTCTTTTGATGGTTGAATTATAAATGGATTTAATTTCATTGGTCAACTGCCAGCTCAGAGAATGAAGGGGTACATGATTGGTGAAATGCACTTTAACGTTTGTAGAACACAAGCATTTAATCATATACTTCATGATAGATAACGAAAAAAAAACCCACCATATTTGGCTTCTTCATTCTTATTCTACTTTGGGGATTATCCTGCACATTTACAACTGAATTAAATTTCTGCATTTGATGTGGTGATCTCAAGTAAGCAAAACCTTTTTGGGGAGAATTATGTGTCTTTAAATTCTTTTCTGATTCCACCTCTCATTAGTTCTCCTTATTAGAACCCAATAAAAAGGGATCTTCCTACAAGGTATCGGAATGAGACTTGAGAAGCTATCATTTATAATCTTAGCGGAGGAGGTTTCAGGCAGCTCTACAATTAAAACTGCAGAACAGCCACCTATAAGCTGTTTGCTTTGGCTTCCTATCTCCAGGGTAAATTCTTTGAGTTTTGTAGACATGAGGATTCAACTCAGTAGAATTTTTCAGCAGAATTTTTTATGGTACCTTGCATCATGGCTAATGTGAGTAAGAAATTCAAAAGTTAAAATAGCTGAACTTGTACCCAGTATGTAAATCACAAGACAGTATATTAGAGGTGGTCCCTTCATGAGCAAGTTAAAGGTTACCATCTTTATCTACCCTATGTCTCTAACACTACCCAACAGTGCAGGGACTGGTGAGAAAGATGAGATCAATTTTCTAATACTGAAATTAATTTTTTCCTGTATGTTGGAAGGTAAAGGTAGTTTGTTAAAGTTCATACCTCTGTAAAGGTTATTTTGGAGTATAGGAGAGCCATGTGGCTGTGTACATTTCCCTTACCTCTAGCCACGTTACAATTATTTTTATTGGAATTTTTTCATCTTAATTTTATGTTTAATTGTATTTCCCTAAATAAGTTTATTTTTTTTCCAAAAACTGTATCTAATGATACCATGCCTTATCTTGTTGTATCATCCAGAACTTCTAACACCATGTTAAATACTAATGTTGCTATTAGCATTCGGGCTTCAATGAGATGTTTCCAGTATTTCACTTTATAGTATGGGGTTGCTTGCTCTTTGATGACTGTTATCTTTTATAAGTTTACCACTTGTAGACTGTTTTGCAGCTTGTTAAAACTTAGTTGTTGGCGGCACCTGGGTGACTCAGTGGGTTAAGTCTCTGCCTTCAGGTCAGGTCATGATCTCAGGGTCCTGGGATCAAGCCCCGCATTGGGCTCTCTGCTAAGCAGGGAGCCTTTTCCCTCCCTCTCTCTCTCTGCCTGCCTCTCTGCCTACTTGTGATCTCTCTCTCTCTGCCTGTCAAATAAATAAAATCTTAAAAAAAAAAAACTTAGTTGTTGTTTGATTGTTTTTTGGGGGTTTTTTTGTTTGTTTTTTTTAAGAGAGAGAGCGTGGTGGGGGTGGGGGGAGCAGAAGGAGACAGAGAGAGAGAATCTTGAGCTGGCTCCACTCCCAGCATGTATCCAGAGGTAGGGCTCCTCTCAGGATCCTGAGATCATGATCTGAGCCGAAATCAAGAGTCAGCTGCTTAACTGAATGAGCCACTCAGACACCCTGATTCTTTGGTTAGAAACAAATGTTCTGTTATTATTCTTTAATAAAACAGTGATAGGTATTTTTAAAATATTAAAACTATTAATATGGTATATTTAAAAAAGTTGTTTAACAATAACTATGTTTGAATTTTTAGGCTAAAACCTGTTAGTTAACACATTATTCTCTTTATGTATTATTTACTTTAGAACTTATTGTGATTTATTTAAAAATTGTATCCATATTTTTGTTTTAAAATGAGCTACGGTTTTCTTTTTTGTGCTATATGTTTCAGATATTGGTACCAGAATTATTATATTTTTGCAAAACTAATTAAGAATCATTCCATCGGGGCACCTGGGTGGCTCAGTGGTTTAAGCCACTGCCTTCGGCTCAGGTCATGATCTCAGGGTCCTGGGATCGAGTCCCATGTCTGGCTCTCTGCTCTGAAGGGAGCCTGCTACCCTCTCACTCTCTCTGCCTGCCTCTCTGTCTACTTGTGATCTCTCTCTGTCAAATAAATAAATAAAATCTTTAAAAAAAAAAGAATCATTCCATCTTTTTTAATGTTCCAGAAGAGTTTAAATATCAACATTATCTGTTATTGAAAGCTGGTCATAGCATGACTGATTTCTTATTACACTGAACCAGCCCAAACCTCCACAGCTAAAATCGGAGTAGAAAGAATAGGTACTGAGATCATTCCAAACTCAGGCCAACTCATTTAAGGCACAAGGCGAGAGACATTTTCCTTTTCTTATTCATCTTCCATGCAGCAATAACAGTGAGTTAGTAGAAGTGAATTGGAATGAATTACATTTACGTGATTTACTAACTACTCATCCCTGACCAGAGCCAGTGGAGAAGCAACCAGTCTGCAGTGTCTCATGTGCCCTCAACCGCACATTCTGTGATAAATACATTTATCAAAAAAACTTTAAATTCCTCCTTTTCATTCTTCTTTTGATTCCAGCTCTGGTTTGCATCCAGTATTCGTTTCCAGAATTCCTTCCTGGCTGGCCTAGTGTGCCCATATTTGGCCACCAGGACTGCCGATTTCCCTGTCCAAATTAGGGTTGGAAACCCATCTTGTGTATTAGGATGTAATTATGTGAATGGTCTGGTGGCTCCCAGTTAGCTCATTTGATAACCGCGAAGTCTTTATATGATGATAATCCTAAAGTTAATGTCAGTTTTCTTCAAAATATGTATTAGTCATAGTGAGTTTCTGTGGTTATATAAAGGATCAGACATTTACTTTCCATTACTTATTGTAGTAAACAAGTTAGTGTTACACTGAACTTCTAATATTTCAACATTGTTGTGACTTTATGTGGGTTTTATTTTTTGTTTGTTTGCTTTAGTTTTCATTTCTTTTTTTGGAGGGGGATGCAAACTGGTTTTCCTCAGATTGCTAAATCTATTCTTTGCTACTATATGATTTATGATTTACACTTAGAAACACATATACATTCTAGTCAGTTTTAATTCTACAGATTCATCTGTAAATTCATCTGACACAAGGAAAATTTTTATTATTTAGCACTGGGTCGTTTGCAGATTCTAACTTGTCCCACTTTCTAATCCTGCATGTTTGATTTTATTAAAGTTAACAGACTATTCTCCAGAATTGTTTTGTCTCCTATTTTTAGTTTCCTTTCTCATCATCAAGGTCCATGTCTCCTCTCTTCTACATTTTCTTCTTTTTCCTCCTCTTCCTCCTCTTTTTCTATGTCTGCTTCTATCATGTCTTATGGCCTCTTTACTTCCATTTCTTGTTCTTCCAAAGAAAAGCCTGATGAACGAGCTGTGTCTTTTTGACTGGCTGGCAAATAGAACACTGAATGGAACGGAGGCTTTCGTTCTTCTTTGTTATCTTTGCTTCTTACTCTTTAAAGGCAGCTTCTTTGTAGCTTTTTCTTCCTCTGCCATTTCTTTTTCTTGCATTTATACATTTGAGGCTCTTCAGTTACTTGATGCATTTGGAAGACTATACTCCATGCTTCTGAGTTAGCCAAGTTTTATCACAGTACCATGGTGACAGGTACTAAGATGATACGGTATATGGAAAAATACAAAATGACAACATTTTTCTATTTTAAACTAAGATTAATATGCCCCATGGTTAAATATAATTTTTCTTTACTCACAACATTTCAGAATTGGCCTGTCAGTGCTTCCTGTTTTATATACATTTCTCATTACTATGCTTTTGTTTTTCTATTTGCTTTTCCTTTTCCTATGGGTTTATAAGAGAGCATAATCATTGATACAGTGTTAAATGTATGTATATATGAACTACATCATCTGGAAATGTCTTAGCAGAGTGATTTTAATGTGACTGCTTTTTCTCATCAACAATATTAACAGACAAACCTAATTTATGGAAGTCGATTGGTTTATTTTGACATTTTGATGGAATAACTTTAAATATTTTTGAACCAGGAAATGTCAGTGTTTAATAAATGGGCTCAGTGAGATGTTTTCATGGATTGGTTTCTCATTTCTAATTATTTATTGCCAACAATTTAAAATACTTAAATCCAGAATGATTCAGGACTTTACATTTATCCCTTTCATTTATAAGAGGACTGTAGCTAAGATTACAAAAGATAAAGTTCTAATGTTCATTTAAGCATATCATAGCTTTTAAAATGATTATATATTTGAAAAGCCATTTGGAGGTTGTTAAAAATGAAATTGAAGCTACGAAAATTGAAAAAAAGAAAAATCCATCAAGCAAGTATTATTTTAAGTGCCTTTTAACTCCACCTAGTGTAGACAAAACTTTATGCCCAAGGTTCCATCTAAAATACTTGAAGCATGAAAGAGTTTAATCACAGAATGAAGAAAAGTTCATCTCTTGGATGATTTTATTTTCTCCCAATTCATGGCTTTGACTGTAATCATCATTTACTCATAAAAATGTAAAATTCTTTAAAAAAAGAAAATCAATAAATGAGTGATAAAACTGAAGAATGTTCATTTCTTTCCTGGACTCTTTGAACACAAATAGATTTTCCAAATAACCAAAGTACCTTATTAGTTACTAACTACTACCAGAGGCATCATGGATAAATTACTCAGTATCTCCACACCTCATGAGACAGCAACAAAAAGTGGGATTTTAATTTAGAATCGCAAGCAATAGAAAACATATTATCTTAATTTAAATATTCAGTATGTTACTTATCTAGTTGTTACTGTTTTAAAGTTAATAATGAATTATGACAACCCTGAGATCATAACATGATCCAAAATCAAGAGTCAGATGCTTAACCCACTGAGTCAGCCTGGCATCCCTCACATTTTTTAAATTAAAGTAACTAATATGGTTCTAGACAGACGTATTCTTTCCATTGTTTGTTTCTTTTTCATAGAATAATAAAATCTCAGAGTTAGAGGGAGCAGAATGCTGGTCTTCTAAAATCAGTTTAGGAGTGTTTACTCCTCCTTGATTTTTGGAAGAGTGTGGGAAGCAATCGTGTTAATTCTCTTAAGAATTGAGTAAAAGCCACAAATGAAGCCATTTGGTTATGGCCTTTTCTTCATTGGGAGATTTTTTTTTCCTGATTAAATCTTCTTAATAGTAATTACTTATTCATATTTTCTATTTTTTCCTAATTCTTTGTATGTTGTATGTTTCTAAAAGTTGTATGTTTCTAAAAATTGTATGTTTCTAAAAATTGTTCCATTTCTTGTAGACTGTCTAGTTTGTTGGTGTATAGTTATTCATAATAGCCTCTTACAATTCCTTGTGTTTCTGTGGTATCAGTTGTAATGTCCCCTTTTCATTTATACTTTTGTTGATTTGTGTCTTCTCTCTTTCGTCTGGGTTAGTCTCGTAAAAAGTTTGTCAGCTTTGTTTATCTTTTCAAAGAATCAAATGTTTGGTTAAGTTTTTCTATTTTTCTGATCTCTATTTCAACTATTTCTGCTCTAATTTTCTTTGTTCCCTCTCTTTCTCCTAATTTTGGGCTAAGTTTTTTCTTTTTTCTAGTTCTTTAAGGTGTAGAGTGAGGTATCAAAGCTGTTGGTAGATTCATTGCAGTCCCTTTTACAATGCCATTCTAATGGCTTTTTTTACAGCAATGGAAAAAAAATTCCTCAAATTTATTTGAAACCACAAAAATCTCAAATAGCCAAAGAAATCCTGAGAGAATAGCAGGAGACAAGACACTGCCTGATTTCAAGCTATACTAAAAAGCTCTGGTTAAAACAGTATGGCATTGGCATAAAAGCAGACCAATAGAACAGTTGAACAGATTTAAGAGCCCAGAAATAAATCCAAGTAGGCAGTCTACTAATATTTGACAAAAGAGCCAAGAAAAATCAATGGAGAACATGGAGTCTTCTCAGAAAATGGTGCTAAGAAAAGTAGATCGTCACATGGAAAGGAGTGGCATTTCCCCATATCTTACACCACTCACAAAAATTAACTAGAAATTCATGAAAGATTTAAATGTAAGACTGGAAACCATGTAAGTCCTAGAAGAAAACATAGGAATAAACCTCCTTGACATGGTTCTTGGCAATGATTTTTTGGATGTGACACAAGCAACATGATAAAAAAAATAAGTGAGACTATATAAAACTAAAAAGCTTCTGCATAGAAAAATAATGATCAATAAAGTAAAAAGATAAACCACATATCTGACAAGGGGTTAATATTCAACATATATAAAGAACTCAACTTAATAGTGAAACTTGACCCCCCCCAAAACAAACAAACAAAAAGAAAAAATGAGCAAAGTACCTGAATAGATTTTTTTCCCCCAAAGAAGATTTACGAATGAACAACAGGTATATGAAAGGATGCTTAACATCACCAGTCATTAGGGAAATGCAGATTGAAACCCCAATGGATACCACTTCACACATGTTAGAATGATTATCATCAAAAAGATGCTAAGAGATAAAAAATGCTGGTATGGATGTGTAGAAAAGGAAACACTTGTGCTCTGTTGGTGGGATTGTAAATTAGTGCAGCCATTATGAAAAACAACGTGGAGGTTCCTTAAAAAATTAAAAATAGAACTACCTTATGATCCATCAATTCCACTCTGGGAATATGTCCAAAGGAAAGAAAAACACTAACTCAAAAAGATATCTGAACTCCCATGTTCATTGCAGCACTTTTTTTTTTTTTTACAATAGCCAAGAGAAAGAAACAAGCTAACTGTCCACTGATAGATAAATGGATAAATGTGATATGGAATGGAATATTATTCATCCATAAAAAAAGAAGGATATCCTACTATTTGTGACAATATGGATGGACTTTAAAGGCATTATGATAAATGAAAGAAGTCAGAGAAAGACATCAACTGTATGATTTCACTTATATGTAAAATCTAATAAAAGCAACACAATACTCACAGAAAAAGAGATCAGAGTTGTGCTTCCCAGAGACAGGAGGTGGGGAGATGGAGGCTTGCCAGATGGTGGTCAAAATGTACACATTTTCAGTTTAAGAGAGGTAAGTACTAGGGATGTAATGTACAACATGGTGACGATAGCTAGTGTT
This sequence comes from Meles meles, assembly GCF_922984935.1. NCBI lineage: Eukaryota > Metazoa > Chordata > Mammalia > Carnivora > Mustelidae > Meles > Meles meles. The sequence continues at coordinate 78,741,456 of NC_060075.1, forward strand.
GCTATATGATATATGAGAAAATTCTTAGGAGAGTAGATGCTAAGAGTTATCATAACAAAGGAAAATTATTTTTCTTTTCTTTGCACCTATGTGAGAAGATGGATGTTAACAAAACTGATCACGGTAATCATTTCACAATATATATAAATCAAACCATCATGTAGTATACCTTAAACTTACCCAGTGATGTGAGTCAATTATTTCTTAACTAAAGTGGAGACAAATGTAAGCATATTATTACTTCATCCAGATGGGATATTCCCCTTTGTACTCCATGCTGCCACTTTGCTTTGTGTCAACTTTAAAACCTCTTACAGAGTTGTCTGGCTCTTTCTCTTTCAGCTAAGGTAGCTTCTCTTCCTGGAGCAGAGCTAACATATTTAGTTTCCCACACCATACTGGACAAAAGGTATTTGTGGGGCTTCTCTCAGGCCCATCTCTCAAAGAAGCAGCACATTGGTGAAAACCACGGAACGATGATGTCACTTCTTAGTTAAACCAACTAAACTAGATGAATCCAAAGCGACATTCTGCTTGAAAGTTCTAGGATTCTATGGCAGTTCCTATTCCATAGTATGTCCTACTACTTTTCTTTTTTAAATATTTATTTATTTATTTGACAGAGCGATCACACGTAGGCAGAGAGGCAGGCAGAGAGAGAGGGGGAAGCAAGCTCTATGCCAAACAGAGAGCCGGATGCAGGGCTTGATCCCAGGACCCTGGGATCATGACCAGAACTGAAGGCAGAGGCTTAACCCGACCCACTGAGCCACCCAGGTGCCCCTGTCCTACTACTTTTTAAAAAGTAGCCATACCAGTTTTTTTTTCCCCTCCTGTTTATTTCTGACTGGTATCTAGTTATTTTACCTACCATATATATAACACAAAGATCTGGAGAAAAATTGTTGTCTTGCATTTACTGACAAATGGAATAAAATAATTTCAAATAGGTTACCAATTGTAAATTTATAGAAAAAAGTATTTTTGACATATAAACCAATTTTTCAGTTATGCTTTAAGGTAAAGACATTATATTTCAAATCTAGTAGTCTAAAACAAGGCCTGAGAAAATTATTCCATATGAAGGTAAAAGGATAGGAAGTTAACCCTGATAAGATCCCCTGGGGAGAAATGAAATTCTCAGGATTCTTATAGTAGCACAAAGAATGGGGGTCATGAATGTGTTCTTTCAGGGACCAGTCCTCACTTTAAAAGACCTTGATACACTGATGAGTTCATACCTAAGATTGGTCATAATAAAAATGCAGATATTCCTGTGAGAGTTTATTTTCTGAACACATAATAGTTAGCATCTCATAGTGGAATACAATTCTTAAAGTTTGCACTGGTTTCTGGAAGAAATGAACACATTGGAGACTTTACTAATTATCTACTTTTCCTAACTGATTACTTCAAATCCTTTTTGGAAAGTGCAAGTGTTTAAATTATAATATGACTTTGTGTTTGTTGATACCTTAGTGTATTCTATGTAAAATCTGTAATACACTTTAAAGATTTTTCATTAATGTAGTGATTATCCTTCTAACACCAAACCAGATTTCCTGCTAAACTATCTGGCTTGCCCTAGCCTTTGAAGGTTTGCTACACTATCATGGGATATCCCATTACACTCTTTCTTTGGAGAGCACAAAGCTCATTTTCTGAAATTAAAGTCCTCTTAAGACAAATGTAAATTCTCTCTTCTCTTTCCACCCCCTAGTCTCTTTCTTTCCCTCTCTCCTTTTCTAATGCTGGTTAGATCTTTTCAGAACATTTGAGCATATTTTTAAAAGGAGAACATTTACATAAACTTTTTGGCTGTTTCAACTCTTCATTGTAGTTCAATGATTTCTGTATCTCCAGTTAGGAAGCAACTGCTAAAACCATTACAAGTTTCTGGAACGTGAAAGAAATTGGTTTGTAGAAAGGAAATCTTTCTGTGTCCCTTTCACACCAAGGAGGAGAAAAAAGGGCTTAAGGGAATGACTTTTCACTGGAACTACAAGTACAAAGGGATAAGAAATAAAAGAATCATTGATGCAGTGTATTTAGGCTAGTAGATCTCAGACTTCAGTGTACATCAGAATCACCTAGAAGAGGACTTGGTAAAACACAGATTGCTGAGTCCCATCCCCAGAGTTTCTCATTCAGTAGGTCAGGGATGAGTCTCGAAAATGTGTGTTTTTAAAGGGCTTTCAGGTGATTCTGATGCTTTTGTTCCAGGGACCATGTTTTGAGAACCATGGATATAAGTTCCAGTCAAAGAAATCTATTATGTAGTTCCTAGTGTTTTATGTGTTTCTTTTGTAAGTGTTAAGAAAATAACGATTTATAAGAAAAGGATTTGATGGCTTACTTTACATGCAAAGTTTTCATCATTCGGGATTGCACAGTTGGTGAATAATCCAGGCTTATTACTTTTCTATTTGTTATTCTATTGCCATTTGATGATTTTCAGTTATATTTTTATCTAATTTCAATGGAGGAAAGCAGTTATGCAAATCCTTGTATAAGATTAATTAATAGATAATCTAAACCCAGTTTGGCTGCATTAGTTTATTGTAAAATATGTGTCCACCTAGTGACCTTTAATCAGTGAGCAGAGAAAGATGACTGTATTTTGGAGATATTTTAAAACCACATTTGAAAGAAAGAGAGACAGAAAGAAAGAAAAAAAAGAAGAGCAGAGAAAGAGAGGAAGAAACAGAGAGAAAGAAAGATAATATTCCCCAAATTAGCTACCTGGAACAGCTAACTCAAATTAATTGAGTTAATAACATTCTAGCATATTGTCAACTTTTTTAATACTATCATGCTGGATCATCAGTGACTGTACAGCTTTCCAAATAATGATATGTTTTTACTCATAAAGTTTTTAAAAAAATGTTTAGCTATACACCAAACATTTTAACATTTTGTCTTGAGTTCCTCTTGGCAGGATCTATCTTGCTGATTTGGTGCATTACATTTTTGTGGGTTGATGAATACTGTATAATTCAATGTAGATTCCTCCAATGCACAGACATTTTGCACTGGACGCACACCAGCTCCAAGTATGTGTCCTTTGCCTTTTATGATCTGTGAGTAACACATAGCCCGACTGGATTCCAGTCTACAAACACGAAAAACAAAGACTGGGAAAAACTAATCTTGTTTCTGAGCAAGTATCTGAACACATGTGAGCTCTTAGCTTATTACTATCCATTTGCAGAGTATATGACTTAGTTCATTTGTGAAAAAGCAATACATAAGGAAAGATTTGCTGATTTTTACTTAAATAGTTCATTAACTGATGTCAGCATTTGCTGAATGTTAACTGAACTCTTCTAACTGGTTAAACTGGAAAATTAGCAAATAGTTATAGAAACTGGCAATTCAGAAGTTCCACAAGTGGTATCACTGTTTTTCTATAGTCCGAAAATGCCAATTGACTATGGTTAAAGTTATCTGGAAATATAGTTTAAAATAACATTGTTATAGAAGTCTAATTAAACATACATGATCTCTTAATAAAATTCTTTTACGTTGAAGCAGCATGAGATACAGAATATTATAACTATTCCTAAGAGGGTTTTAAGAATCATGGTAATAAGCATATAAATCATTAATTTGTTTCATTTATTTCTAGGTCTGAAAAAATTAAAGAGTGCTATTTGTTAAATTTTAATTTCCGTCCTCTCCATGTAGCGGTAAGCAAATTTTATTTATTGCTTTTGTGTGTTTTTTGGTCTAATTATTAAATAATCCTTTTAACAGAATCTTCCAGGCTGAAAAGTTTTCAAAGTTGTATTCAGTAATGTAAAGCCCTCCAAAATTAGCCATCATTTCCCAGTCACTTAGTGAACTGTTCCATTCTGGGGTTTCAGCCAGTCAAACAGGAAAGATGCTAAGTATGAAGTAGAGAAATTGAGGTCAAAGGTAGGTGACAGGGAAAGGAAAAAAAAAAAAAAAAGTGGAGCTACAAAAGAGTCCCTGTCAAGGAGAAAGTGTTCAGATGTACACCTATTAAAAACCATGGCTTCATCTGATTTCATCTTTCATTCAGGAATGGCATGAAGGAAATGTTACTAATCTCAATACCCAACTGCAGGTCCGCGTTTTATGACATCCTGGCGTCAGTCAGCGTATTGGATAACCCGGTAATGCTCTCCGGTTCTTTTCTCTCTTTAGACCGAATGTATAAACTGCCCTTTGTTTCCACACAGTCATTCCACTGTTTGGAACTTCTGGTAACACGAAAGTTCATTCCCTTGTGGTAATTGATACATTGGGCCCACAAGCCACTTTCTACCATATATACTTCAAGTATCACTGTAGATCAAAACATATAGTAAGTAAAAGGATAAATGTGCCTGGTGTTTGGAAATGTAAAATTTATTCTCCTTTAACCACCCACTTCCCAATTTCCTCTCAAGGTAGACTTTGAAGGGCCATTTTGAGCCCACTTTTTTTTTTTTTAACTCCTCTCAGAACTTGTTTTCCTTGTTGAAAGAGAAGAATGACTTTTGCAGATTTTTTCTCATGGGAAAAAGGAATATGATAAAATATATTCAATATGCAGAAAATAAGAGAAATATAAATGAAATGGAGAAAAAGCATCTACTCAACAGCAACACAACATGTTAGAAAATAGCTATTAAGCAACACACAACTCACAAATACTGACAGAAAATTATTTTTAATAGCGATGATGATAGTCGTAAATATATTTTCATGCACTATATAAATGAACATATACTAAAGAGTTCTTAATTTCCATTCTGGTCTTTTCCCTAGTTAGCCATGGGCCAGCGCAAGCTAAGGCAAATTGCCTTTACTCACCCCCCCTTAACTCTGATATACAGATAATAGCATTTGCTGTGCTTATCATTCAAATTCATGGTGACAATGTGATGAGAAGATGATATATGCTTTTAGGGCCCTCATGTGTTATTTAAACACAAGTGTTTTTCATACTGTTGATGGTCCTAACCCCAGTATCTTAATTAGGTGTATTAATACAGCGTACATTCATTCATCAGTTATTCAATGAACATTAATTGATTACCTCATGTGAAGAGTTTGAATGAATGTGTCCACTGATAGAGTATTTTCAAGACAGATATGAAAGTATTGAGCTTTACTTTATGCTCCTTTTTCTAGTTTCTCAGAAGAAGAAGAAAAGGAAACAGATACATGATACACTAGTGATTGTTTGAATGGGAACTTTAAGTAGTAGGGAACTTTCAAGGAATTCACTTTGAAAACGAAATAGAACAAAAACAAATAGGGAAAGAACAAACGATAATGCAAGTGGATGTCCCACTTCGTAAGAAGATGAAAGGATCTGGTATTTCTGGAACAATTCCGCACTTGTAATTAGATGTGTAGGATACTGTACTATTACCTCTTTTGCTGCTAAAAGAGCTAATATTTACTGATTCCCACAAATATAAATTATACCCAGAGCCAGTATGTGCCATGGTTCAGAGCACAAGCTATAGGGCAAGGTTATCTGTGCTTAAATCTTGGCACCATTGTTTTTAGCTCTATGACCTGAGAAAGCTACTAAAATTCACCATGACTCCATTTCCTCATCTGTAAAATTAGGGGAATTAGGACATCTATCTTGTGGTATTTTTGTGAGGATGAAATAAATTCGTGTGGGAAATACTTAGAAGAGTGCCTGGTGCATTGTAAACACCACACAGCTGTTAAGTAGTAGTATTATCTTCACGTGTTTTCCTTAGAGTCTCTAAAGACAAACACTACACATTAATTGATAATAAGATAGATTATCTGTAATTAAAACCATCCTAGAAAATTAAAGCCACAAATAATAATATTAATAATAATAGTAAGAATAACCATATATGTAGAAAGATTAACTTTGCTGGGTACTGTCCTAAATTTGTTAGTCCTAAATTTGCTACCATGAATTATCATCTCAACCCTAGGTTAGTTACTGTACTTTTCTCAATTCTTCATATTAAAAAACTGAGGCATTGTAAGATAAACTAATTTAGGGGCATCTGGGTGGCTCAGCGGGTTAAGCCTCTGCCTTCAGCTCAGGTCATGATCTCAGGGTCCTGGGATCGAGCCTCACATTGGGCTCTCTGCTCAGCAGGGAGCCTGCTTACCCGCCCCCCTACCCCCCCGCCTATCTCTCTGCCTACTTGTGATCTCTCTCTGTCAAATAAATAAATAAAATCTTAAAAAAATAATAAACTAATTTACATAGGGCCATACAGCTCAGTTGAGCTGTGGTTTGAATACCACAGCTTTGTCTCTAGAGCTTACCGTGCCGACTGGTAGTGTCTCTGAGAGGACCAAAATAGATAGAAAGATTTCTATCTGTAGTAATTTAAAGCTACTTAAAATGTTCACAGGAACGTCCATTTTCTTTAATATTCTGGATAAACAGAATTTTATTACACATACTTCTAAGGCGTCATTAAGTTTCTAGAAACTTCAATCTTGAGCTATTTGACTAGTCCCACACAGTAAAATGTATTCATAGATTTGCCACAAGATGGCAAACTTTGCTAAGAAGTGCTCATCCTTTCCAGGTGCAGAGCCCTGGTTAGGTACTTCATGGTAGAGCCAGGGAGAGAAAAAATAAATAAATAAAATAAAATTAAGATGAGTAGACTTGTGTGAGTGTTTTTATATAAATAAAGATATTTAACTTTTATTTAACCATGCTCATTCTTGGCAGAAAACATGCAACAATATTATTCAACTCATGCATTCAAAGTTATGCCTTTTGTTTCTCTTTAGTGAAAGCATATATTCAGTGTTCTCTCAAGATCAAAGCTCTTGGCCTGACTTTGTGATGCTTTCTCATGAAATATTTTGATTATATAGAGATTATCTATCCCCTGAGAAAAAAAACCCTCTTTCAATGTACCTATCCATATGGGTGCTTTGGATGGACATAAACATTTGCATTTGAACTGTTCTGTGGCCTGTCAACATCACCACGGCCCATCAACACTGCCAGGCCATTAGCAGGAGACTAAACACTGGAACAGAGTCCTTGATAAGTTAGACGGACTAACTCTGAACCTAGGAAAATGGTCCTTTATGGGCAGATTCTGAGGGCGAATCCCATGCACAAAATAACTAAAAGTTTGACCTGTAGGTTCAGTACTATGAAAAAGTGGAATGAAAACACTATGAGACATAGTATAAAATACACCTTTCATATTATCAAAACAGAATCTATTTTTCAAACTCCAGTTCCAATAGGATTTCAAAGCCTTGCTTGCACGAGAAAAAGTGGGGCATGGTGAGGAAGATTTTCATGGGGGAAGTCACAACTGTGAGAGCTAGCATCTGTTCAGAGAGCTGACAGTCCTCTTTAAACTACGTAGAACAATTCCCAGACAGCTATAGGACTGTCCTTCCATGAGTGGTGAGGTCGAGGAAAAGTCATGTGTGGCTCAAACTTTCTCACCCCAGAATCCGAGAGCCTAAATCTATCGAGCACACAACTCTGGCCAGCTCTAAAGTGGAAAACGGATTTGAGAGATTAAACCCTATCTCTTGTGTACAAAGGCACGGAACTAAATTCAGGACTACTGGGTTGGCTGTGAGATTGGAATGCTCAAACCAAAGCCAGCAGACCATAATCTCAGGGCTGAGGTCTAGACCTTAAGACACTTGGTGGTTGTTGTTACCCCTTAGGAGAGAGAATGAGCTTTTTAAGAGGCAAAGCTTTTCATATAGACTTTTAAAAAAAGATTCTATTTATTTACTTGTGAAGAAAAAGCAGGAGAAGGAGCAGAAGGAAAGGGACAAGCAGAATCTTTGCTGAGTGTGGAGCCCAATGCAGAGCTCAATCCCAGGACCCTGAGATCATGACCTGAGCTGAAATCGAGAGTCAGTCGCTTAACCCACTGAGCCACCCAGGGGTCCCTCATACAAACTTTAAAAACTTCTAATTTGTTTATATACATAAGAGGACTGAGCTGAGCTCCTCTCATTAAGACCTTTCTCTGTGATCCAATTCAATCTAACTTACACTTAGCTCTTAAAAATTAGTACTTCAAAATGTTTGCAAAATTCACCTATTTCTGCATACCTACATTTGAATATAGCTAAGCACTGTCCACCCAGAGAGATTGTTGGAGGTCAGCTGCTGTGAGAGTTGTTAAAATAAGAAGTCAGTGTTTCACAGATTGAGTTCTTATGTAACTTGTAAAGTAGTAAATTGAATGGAACATTTCAAAATTTCTAATAATAATACTATTAAGAGTGTGCCTGGATGAAGATTTAGGTTAGCCCTGGACAGTGGCCCTTCCTATGATCCTTGTGGTAGAGATTCCCCCAAGTAGCAAATGGCATGCCTCTGCTTCTTGCCATTTTAAGACATTTTAAGATTAATGGAAAAAGCAGAAGAAAAGTAGAATCTGGGCATTTTCACCAAGAACAATTTGTGAGATGTCCATCGACTAAAACAAGAATTTGAATAAACTCCATTTGTCCTAGAATTTCTATCCAGCATTCACTGCTTCTTTAACTCATATTAAGATCGGTTGTTATGAAATACTTTGCTACTATGAAGATGTAGTGGCTAACATTTATATTTTAAAAAATGGAAAGTACAGGGACGCCTGGGTGGCTCAGTTGGTTAAGCCACTGCCTTCGGCTCGGGTCATGATTCTAGCGTCCTGGGATCAAGTCCCACATCAGGCTCACTGCTCAGCGGGGAACCTGCTTCTCCCTCTGCCTCTGCCTGCTACTCTGCCTGCCTGTGCTCACTCTCTCTCTCTGACAAATAAATAAATAAAATCTTAAAAAAAAAAAGGAAAATACATATTTAAGATTGGCAGTGGGAGTGATAGATCCCTCTCTCTGTAAATCAAGGAGGGCTTTTAAGTCTGTTTTCTAGATCCCTGTAGAACATTATTATGCCCGATGGTGCCGAACTACTATTAGTATATAAGATTTCTGGTTTTGCCCTGACAGAAAAACACACGCTTGGCACTTTGATACAACACAGTTTTGTTATCTCACATTTCTGTTGCTCTGAAATCCAGTTGGCTGGTTTATTGGTTCTGAGAATTACAAGGCTGAAATCAGAATGAGGCCAGTCAGAGCCTCATTCCTTTCTGGAAGCTCGTGGGGAGAATCCATTTCTAGAGACATGCACGTGGTTTGCAGATTTAGTTTCATGTGGCTGTAGGACTGAGAGCTCCATTTCCTTGCTGAAAGGTTGCCCATTAGGTCTTAGAAGTCTTTCTCCAGTCTCATGCTCTCCCCCAAAGCCCGTGACAAGCAAGTTTAAGTCAAATCCTTCAAACACCTCATTTCTTACTCTCTCGTTGACTCTTCTGCCTTTCTCTTCCACTTTTAGGGGTTCATGTGATTCCACTGGGTCCATTTGGGTAATCGTTCCTGAACCTTAAGGTAAGCTGATCTGAAAGCAGCCTTATAAACATTTGCCAAGCCCCTTTTGCCACATGACTTGGCCACAGAATCTGGTGATTAGGGCATGGACATCTTTGGGGGAATCATTAATCTGCCTATCAGACTAAGTTAAGTGCTATAGACTCTATCTGATAAGAGAATTATCCCAACATCACAAAATATGTTTTCATTGCTAGACCTTTTTGTCTGTTTTGTTTTGTTCTAATGCATATCTCTCTAATTCTTACATATACTTATTAGAAATTCTAATCTAGAAGAACCAGTTGGGAATCACTTGCATTTATCTAAGAATTTCGTAGACATATTTCTTCCAATCATCGTATCTGCAGGTAATTCAGTGGAAGATTAAATGACTTTTCCAAGATCCCTAGCAAAAGAATGGCACATTTGTTCCCAAAGAGAACCAAGCACTGTTACAGTGAAAATGCCATCAGAACACACTTAAATGTCTCCCAGACAACTGCCTTGATGTGACCCACATCTGACCAATATCTTCGTATCTATAACAGGCAGCATCAGTAGAACTTTGAAACTCAATGACCTTGTATGACTGACTCTAGAAGAGAAATAGAATTTATAACAAAATTCATTTTAGCATTTGGTAAAAGTATAACTTAGGAGGCTTTGATGAATAATTCAAAAACTGGAAGAAGCAGGTTTCATAGGGGAGCCGGGGTGAGGTTCAGATTAAGCTAAAACAAGCTTAACAAATACCAATGGTAACAACAGCAACAACGATAATAATAATAATGGCAAGTAATTGCTAAAGAGGGTAAAGCTCACTTGACATGTCTGGGAAAGTGCTCAATCAAGAAGAGACTTGAATGGGTGGGACAATAGTCTGAAGACAGAGAAGGGCAGGCTCGGTGGGGGGTGAGCTTTCTTCATTAGTCAGTTGATCAAATAGCTGCGTGTTATACTTGCTATCTTTGGGATGGGAAGGAATAATGTTCTCCTGTGTTCTGATTAAGCCACAGTCTTAGGATGGTGCTGTGTTCTTGGGTCACAGTAGTATGGACTTTATAACACTAGCTTTTCCTACAACTTTAGAGTAGGGATAGCATGTATTCCTGCTCATTCTTGGAGAAGATACTTCTTTCCCCTCTTATCTCCCCCCCTGGAATGGAATGTATTTCTCTTTCTTTCTTCTTTCAGATTTTAATTAATTTATTTGAGTAAGAAAGAGAGAGAGAACAAGCAGGGGGGTGTGGAGGAGGGCAACAGGCCAAGGGAGAGGGAGAAGCAGGCTCCCCACTGAGGAGGGAACCTGATGCTGGACTCCATCCCAGAACCCTGGGATCATGACCTGAGCTGAAGGCAGATGCTTAACCAGCTGAGCCACCGAGGCATCCATGGAATTGTTTTCTCCCAATACCCTAAAGTGGTACCCTTTGCTGTCCTTCCCCTGCAGATTAAGGCATTAAGGCATTTTGTATGATGCATGCAGATGAAGTCCATAGACCACTCTGGCCCCCACCCTGGTAAAGCCAGGTCCTCAATAGAAGCTTTCTCAAGGTTCTCTCTGATATTTCCTATGAGTCTACAGCGGCATTTGTGGAGGCAACGCTTAAAAGTGTGTACTTGCCTCCAAAGCCATCATATTCTCATTACCCTGCACTCAATCTTTAGCAATTAAATGAAAAATTTTAGCTGCATCTTTTTATAGGAAATATGAAGGATGGTGGTGTTGGTGAATTCAGGTAAGCAAGGATTCAGGTCCTCTTTCTCCCTGCAGTGCCTGTTACTCCCCAGATTTTTGGTTACTTGGTTGCTCTGTGACTTCATTACCCTAGTGGCCTAAAAAAGTAAAGTGATTTTTAGGTCTATTATTTCCCCCTTCCTTGTAAAGATTAAAGTAATGTTATTTCTAACCTGAAACAGGGGTATTCTTGTTCATTCACTTAAACACTCCAGGCTATGACTTCAAGTCTCCCCCACCCCAAAAATGGGGGATACCAAATCTCCTCTATAGGATTATTGAACACCAACATTTTGGAATATAAGATATTTCCAACAATCTACTTCAGGTTGTTTGAGAAGCCTTTTATTCCTATGTCCCTTCTATAGAAAGAAAATAATCATGGTTCTGATCTCTTTAATTATTTGTGTTAATTAATGTCACTCCCCCTGCCCCCTTCAGCATGAGACAAGAACATGTGGTGTGGATGTCCACATTTCCATTTGATGCACACACGCATCGGCACACAAACATGTACATGCACACCCACTGGAATCAGGCATTTCGATTGTATGCCAGGAGTGAACACATGCTAGGGCCATCTGTCATCTGTAAAATATAATATAAGAAAATGCATGCCATCATATTTACTGAATAAAAAACTATTCTGGCACTTAATCGGATGCATAATGTAAACAGCACATTTTTTGGACCATTAAATTAAGTTGCTGCTTATTAACTTTCCTGGGATTCCCAAAAGGAATTATTTGACTGTTACTTTCTTAGTCACTTCTATCTGCTACAGAAAGGGCCAAGTAGATTACAGTAATCATGCAAGTCTATTAAGGGTTCGTTCTGCTATAAAATATTTTAAGAAACATAACAAATGGAGCAGGAAGATATTTCAAATACAGTGGTCAGTCAGACATCCTTAAAATATATGTATATTACGTTGAATAACATGTTTATCCCCCATGTCCTTAAGTTTTATACTGCTTAGAGTCCAAGTGATAAAGCAACATATACAGAAAGGTGGGAAATACATTATGAAGACTCTGATGTTAAAAAATATATATACTTGCCACTATGCTTTATTCATTAAAGTGTCATAACTTGGACATTTTACTTTTGAAAATAACATGATGAAGCAAAGTGAAGACTGGTTTTGAAATTCAAAAATATGAGTGCCATGCAAATTTCATTGTTCTCTTTCTGATTTGAAGTCTCATATTTTTTTCTCTAAGTATTTTTTGTGGCTTGATTTGTGTTTCTTTAAAAGCCAACTAATAGCATTAGAGTAAGTGTAAGGTATATTAAAATTCCTTGATGAAAACTTGAAACTGATACTTGTAATTATTTGATATAACTGGCTACATGAGTTTCCTTTTTATAATGCGTTTAAATGGATTGATGGAAAATTCCAACTTTTAAATCTCACAGCCTCATCTAATAATTGAATTCCTGCTATCCTCACTGGTCTACAATTTAATAACCAACAATTATATAACCTCTCTCACTATATCAGTTGTGAAAGATTTTCTCTAGGCTGTAGGTACCAAAAATTACTGTGTGTTTCCCCACATACACTCTCACCCTTTCCATGAGTATTAGAATCCTTATTTGTGAGTTACTGGCAATTTTCCAGGGTTAAACTCCATGGTCCAGCCTCATGGCGATGAGGATGCCAAGGAAATGTAAGCAGTTCTTGGAGGAAGCTTTAGGGGAAGCACTTTAAAGACTTGTGACTCAGTTGGGAAGCATTCTTTATTGTTCTTGTCCCATCTTAATTCCTGCTGCTTCACATATGGCTGGACAGAGCTACACAGCCATCTTAGGAACAGGATGAAAGGCTAAGAGAAACACAGAAACTTGGCTCTCATATCCTGAACTGCAGAAACAATGCTAGTGACTGCCTACTTCTGGGTCTCTTGTTATATGTGAAAAATACACCCCTTTTGTGTAGACCACTGTAATCAGGTGTCTGATAATAGCAGTCATCTGCATTTTTTATTTAAATATGATATCCAGAGATGAATGAAAAGAACACACTTCCTCTATGCAATATCAGACGTAAGACCGTGACCAATTCCTGTTACCCAAGACAACTCTTAAAATAGTTGTTTATATTTTCAGTTTCGTTTTTATTGTCTGCATGTCATGTACAAAGCCCTCATATTTTAGTTGCTCATATTTTCTCTTCTTAAATTTGGTCAAGATAACCAATGCTTTATGTCCCAGACCAACCAAGAAATGTCCCTTCCTAGATCCATGTCCTACTACTGGCTTTTTTACTTCATACACTGATTTTCTAGTTGGAAGGGGGTAGGAACACCCTGCGTGTACCATATTGTAATTAGGATGGGAATATCTCAATCAAAAGCTGATGGTGCTAATTTAGACAAATGATTGAAGGAAAAGTTTGTTTTAATCTATAAACTAGTGCTATATTCAAGGCATTTTCAGGTATAAAGTTTATTTGTAAAACCAGAGAAAATGGTTGATAATGATATTTCTATGATGCATGGAAAAATATCTTACACATTTTCTAATAAAATAATTTAACATATTCAACCAACCACTGATTTGACATAATATTCCACAAAGAGTAATGTCTGGGGCATACTGTGCCTTTGTTTATAAGTCCCATCAAGAGTAAGTTAGGAAGCTACTAGAATAATTGAGAACTTCTTTTTTAAAGTTTAGCCCAGACTAGCAGTTTATAGGCATATACGTTAAAATTTTTTTTTCATGCATATGCTCGAATGATTTCTGTTAGAAAATGAGAGTGCTTAACATGAAATCTCAAAATTTTGAGAGTTTGTACTTGTGTGAGGTGCTTTATTTCTTGTGAGTAATAATTTCACAAGACAAGTTTTCAGCTCTTAAAGAACCAAATTATGGAAGAAATATTGTAATGGTGATTTTGACAACTTGAAAAACAGAAACATAGAAACCCATAGACTTAGTTTGAATTCTAATTCTACCAAAGAAATTTTCAGCCCAATACTTACTATGAGATACAAAGTAAGTACATTCCACATGGTACTAGGTACTCAAAAAACAATTTTGAGTATCATCAGTCCTAGATTTGAACTCCAGATCTACTTAATAAGCTATAAGAGCATGCACATACTCGTTTTCTCACTGGAGAAACAAAGCTAAAAAGATTACCCAACTTTTTCTTTAAGTTATTATGAACTTTGGATTAGATAGTATATTTTAGAAAGTTAGTACTGTGGCTAGTAGCAATTATTTCCAATCTATGTTGGTTATCTTTAACTATGAACAATATTGTAGAACTATAAAAATTTGATACTTTTAAAAAAGCACTTTCAATTACACTACGTATTTTAACCAAGTGCTTCTGTAAGATAAAAAGGAAAACTTCTCTGTAAGATAAAAAGGAAAACTTCTCATCTACACATTTATGGAGAAGGAAACTGTGGTGAAGATTAACTACGCTATCAAGTTAATTATACAAGTGGAAGATGATTTAATTCTAGACTAAGATCCTTGATTCTCTCAACACTGCCCTCAGAGCATTGCTTTCACAAATGTTCTGTCAAACTTTTATCTCTTTTCATCCATCTTCTGAATCTTATGAAATTCAAGGAGTCAAGATGCTATGCAGTGTTGTTCTAAGGGTTTTATGTGGTAAACTTACCCCAAAGTTCATCCATGATAGTTCCCTGTTCCTAGCCCTCTTGAAACCCCACCCCCACTCATCCCCATATTGCTTCCATGTGGTTGCTGTGATTTCTGATACTATCTGTGAAATTCTGACTCATTCATTTTTGGGAAATTATTTGTGCTTAAAAATAAAAGACAAATCTGAAAAAGTAGACCAAGTGAAAAATAACTAACATGACCTTTATATACGTGCCTTTCTCCTTAATTTTTGTTGGTGTTACATTTTATGGATATCTATATGGAATCTTTGGAACTTTTGAGGTACATTTTTATTACATCAATGGTGAAAAAACAGCCATGTAAAAATATATAAGGAAATGGTCTTATTTGAAAGAGCTCAGTTGAAATCAACATGTGTTGCCAATTGCACGTGGTACAAACTTTTAATTCAATGTGTTAATTCAAAAAAGCTCCTTGACAGACTGTCTGGATATATGATTTCAGTGTTAATAGACCTTCTACACCATGCCACAACTCAATATACCGTATACAGATATACAGTATACAGATCTAGTTATCTGCAGTGATATTCTACACCATGCCACAACTCAGTATACAGTATACTAAATCTCCCAAAAATAAATGATTTATACAAAATCAGAACACAGAACTTGAATTTTTTTACACTGTTTTGCCAATAATTATGATTTCCAAGTGTCTGGACTTACTTTTCCTAAGTCAGTTTTTTTCCTTAGGATTACACAAAAGAAACAATGTGGACCAACAATGCATTTCTTTTCATCTTTCACTATAATAGTTTCATTCAACTGTTTATATAGCATTAATCAGGAAGTTAATCTAACCTCATGACAACCGCCACCACCACCACAACTTTTAGCAAAACTTTTTGAAACCTTGATGCAAATGTTTATAAGACCACATAGCCTATTTTCTTTGAAAAGACTTTTCTTCTAACTTTTGTATCTACCTTCTAATCTATGTTTTCATTCATTTAACTTTGAATCGTACATTACTTAACAATATCCCTTAAAAAAAATCAAAAATCAAAGCACAAGTAAAAGCTTTCAAATGAAAGGGAAGCATTTGTAACATACCAAGATAGTTTTAAACTCAAATAATTTTCAGCTATTCATCAGGCAAGTCCTTAAAATCCCTCTTTAAACAACACTGACTATAACCACACCTAGGGGCTCAATTTTCAAAAGGAAAATATCACATGAACACTTCTGGGATAAGCTTCGTAAATGGGCTCATCTGCTTAATCTAAAAACAGATCTTGGGAAACAAAATTAGAGGGTGTGAAAAACATTTTAAAATGTTATTCCTTGCACCAAAAGGCCAAATCATGGCACTGTGACTGGAAAAAAAGCCCAGCTATAATTAATGCCCTTCATATTAAAAGAAAAAAGTCTGGCATAGGTATAAAGCAATCTGATACTTGTAACTTTCCAAACTCTACAGTTTGGCCTCATTTTTTTCTTTCCTGATTCTAGAATTTCATTCAAAAATCTACCTAGAGGCTGAGAGAGATGTCTGATTCAACCAAGACTCAGAAAAGAACAAGAGCTATCATTACTCAACATTTTTTGGGAATAAAGACGAGACCTACTCTAGCATCTCTCAGATTTACCATTCATTCTTTCCCTACACTTCTTTCACAGTTAGGGAGAACAAGATCAAGAACAAGGATTTCCCTGAGCCATCACCTTTTTTCTTCAATGAAATGTTGCATCAAACAACTATGTGCCATCTGTATATGATATTCTAACTAGAAATTTTATTTTGAGTCACCACTTCATTAAGATTTATTTTAATAAGTCTCTAAATGCTGGATTACCAATTTGAGATTGCACTCTGCAAAGAATGAGTGAAGAGAGATTTGAGAACAACATCTTCTAGTTTTCCATTTAAATATCATTGTGGCAATAATGTGAAAGATGGCTTGAGAGAGAGACAACTCAGAAAGCCCTGCAGCTAGTGTAAGAGAGATTCCATGTGCACTTGAGCTAAGGCAGTGGCAAAGAGGATGGAGAGATGAAAATGGTCTAAAGCTATGATTCCTCAAATTTCAGTGGGCAGCAGATTCAGAGTATCTGGTGTTGGGATGGAAACGGAGAATGTGCATTTCTATTAAGTTCCAAGGTAACACTGACGCTGGCAGGACAGGACCCCCCTTTCAAAACAACTGGACTAAAACTTTTCTACTCCAAGGGTGCTCTTTGTTCCAGCAGCACTTACTAGAAACTTATTAGAAACAGAAAGGATCAGGCCCAACGTCTACCGTATCTAAATGTATCTACTGTATCTAAATCTACTATAGTCCTACTGTGTCTAAATCTGCATTTTTACAAGACCCTCAGATGGTCCTATGAAGATTAAGTTTGAGATACAGTGTACTGGTCTAAAATGAAGAACGGATAGGATCAATAGAGTTTGGAAAGAATGAAAGGAAGGGTCTAGCGTGACCAGAGCTGTCACCTCGAGAATTAGGTAGAGAGCAGTGATGGTGTTTAGTAAGCTTCTTCTCATTGGTGGAGATTTGACAAAATTTAGTAATTTAACAAAATTTCTACAAACCTCAAATTCTAACATAAAAGATAGTGCACAAGACTAGTGCACTAGCCCCAATAGTATATGTGGGTTATGAGTGTCCTCTTCTGAAAACTGAGAATGAGAACCATGCTTTGTCTACCGAGTCTTGCTCTGCAAATGGAAAAAAATTCAGTTCCTGGATCTGATTCTGGACTTAGGTTTCCATCAATTCTGGTAAGAGATCTGGTCTGAGGCCAGATAGCTAAGTCATCTCCTTCCTTCCCACAGGTTAGCCAATCTCTTGCTTTTTTATGTTAACAAAAATGGAAAGTAACTGCACTTTTTTTTAAAATAAGTGGATTATTAAATTAAACTAAGAGGTTCTAAAACAATATGAAAATAGGGCTGCTCCTCTGTTCTATATATGTGTTGCTCTTCAGGACTTTCTGTCTTGGGGAAAGATGAAATTTTGGCCAACTCCTCTGTCTCTGAGAACAGGACTCAGTAAATGATGTCAGGAACCAAGAATTATAGGCAGACACATTTTTGAAAGATGAGTGGCTAAACATATGCTCTACTCATCGGTGGAGTATGGCAGTCACAGAGAAAACAGTTCACATCCAAATCCAGGCCCCTTGCTGAGTGGTTGCAAGATTTTTGGGAATTCCCTTCACATCTCTAAATTTAAGGCTTTTCATATCGATTTTATATTAATCTTAACACATGGTTTATGTGAGAACTAAATGAGGTACTATGCAAGAAAACACAATACCGGAAGGTTAATTACGCAGTATTTTTAGGTATCTCCTGTTTTTTCTTATCCATCGGCCAGAATAAATACAACATAAATAAATATGCCATATTTTCCTGGCTACTCCTGAAAATCTGGACTGGATCAGCAGGCCAGAACTGTAAGCATTACAGTTTTCAACCACTGGGCTGCACACTGACATGCCAGGAGCTCTTCTTGCACAGATGAGCTAATCCACTGCTCTCAAAAGCAACACATAAATAATTGTTTAATGTGCAATGCACCACTCTTAATTGGCACTTTATAGTGCCAATTATAAGACAAAGCACTGAAATGAGCAGGCCATGCGATGCACTAACACAATTAGCTGTATTTATAAACAAGAGACAAACAACTTTCCAAGACATCAAACTGCCACAAAAGACATGCGAAGTGCTCTTTTGCAATATATTAGAATTTTCTCTGTTAATATTCAACGGAGCACTGTTGGGGTAAAAACGTTCTTTTCAACCAGTGACATAGCACAAAGTTGACCCAAATATTTTGATCGATGGTATATTTATACAAATGATCATGTAGTTATTCTGTAATAATGATAGCATGCTAGTTTTTGCAGACTTTTTAGTTGTGTTCTGAATCTTTGAATTCTTTAACCGAAAAATCAAGTATCTGAGAGTTTAATGGGAAAAATTAGAGAAAGAGAGAGACTGAGAACTCTGTCAAAGTGTCTCTCTGTTGAGGAAGAGACCAGAGAAATGAGAGGAACTGAGACCAAAACTGCAGAACAATAATACAGAGATAGCTCTGTTTCCCTGTCCACACCCAGGATGCCGTCTTCCCTTTGACCAACTTTAAGTCAAGGTGGATTCTGTCTATGCCCTGAATATTCAGGGGCCTCTCACTTCAGCAAGGTTAGCAATGGGGGAGAAAATTAGAGATGCAAGATTATGCCAAAGGAAATATCCACAGAGAGGACACACTCTCTTTGACCCACACAGGGAGTCAGGTGAAGTGGCTGGGAAATGTACCATTACATGATACGGTGGCAATGGAATAGAGTGTTCTTCCTTTACCATTACATGTCTGGAAATAATTTACCTTGAAATATTCACTGAAGTGTGGTTCTCTTACCGTGTCAAAGGAAATATAGGGTATGAAGAGCATACCTGGGAACATGAATGACTATTAGAGGCAAGAAGCACAACATTACCTTGGGTTTCTGGTTGCCCTGTAACATATTTACAATTTCTCCCTCCCAATAAAAATGAATTACCTCTCTAGACTGTTGAGCTCCACTCTGAAATTCTCTCTCTTGACCCATCAAAGTAAAACTATTAGGAGAAAAAAAAAAGAGCAAGAAATGAATAGACTGCTAGTGGGAAGAATTCTCTAGAGTGTCTGGGTCCGGTCAGAGCCTATCCTATGCACGTGATCCTATGTCTGTTCCCATGACTAAGGTCACAACGTCACCTGCACTTGTCATAGACGGGTATTAGTGACCTCAATCAGAATATCATGAGTTTAAGAAATTTTAGCATAAGAGGGGCACCTGGGTGGCTCAGTGGGTTAAAGCCTCTGCCTTCGTCTCAGGTCATGATCCCGGGGTCCTGGGATCGAGCCCCACATCGGGCTCTCTGTGAAGCAAGGAGCCTGCTTCCCTTCCTCTCTCTCTGCCTGCCTCTCTGCCTACTTGTGTCTCTGTCTGTCAAATAAATAAAATCTTTAAAAAAAAAAAAGGAATTTTAGCATAAGAAAAATAAAATATGGATTTAAGAAATGCTAAAATTTAGGAATGCCAACTTGTATGAATAAGAAAAACTCTAGATCTCTGTCTCTCTTTTGGGGAGATAAAATATTCTAGAACGTTATATATAATGAAAGCAAAAAGTTTTAGAATCTTGTCACTACAATCCCTGAGCAGAAGAAAATCAACACATTTCAGATCATGTAAATTGTAAGAGGTGTTTGTTTCATTTTGTTTAAATTCTCATCTCTGGGCATCACCGGTTTTTTCCCCACACTGTGATAAGAAAGATGGGTATGTACATATAATTACAGATAAAACATCTGTGAATTCCACTTTTGAACCACAAAATACATATATATTTTAAATGAGTCTTCAAGTTTTCAAAAATCTTTCATTTTCCTTTTCTAGTAGGATAAGGGAAAAGCCACGCAGACTCTCTACCTCTGCTCTACAGTGAATTTCCACCAGCCAGCCACAAATGGAAAGGATTTCTATGTTTGTAGCACTTTATAACTACACAGTTTTTTTGCCCTTCAAAGAATAAGAGCAGAATGAACATTTATTGCTTTGGGACGGCAGTTCCGGGGATTCAGTGCACAGAGACATGCACTCTATTGCCTTAGAGAATGAGGAGATTTCACATCAGATAAATGAAATACTGTCTAGCCACATTTTATTTCTTAGGCACATGTTCTTTGTGTGCACTTTTTAAAAACTTGAGACTAATTTTGTCAACAGAATGCAATTTCAATTTGTACTCTGATTTTTAAATTTCCTTTAAACACCTTTCTGCAAATATTTGGTTTCTATGGATGCTCACCCTCAGTGTTTGCATGGGGGTTTTGTTGCCAGAGATGAATGAATCAGAAATTTGCTCAGTATATTGGCCAAATGGAGTGGTACATTTCATCTTAACTTTGACAATGCCAGGACATGTTTATTTGCACAACACCAAAACATGGCACTGTGCCTCACAACAAACTGGTCTACAACAAATTCAGGATTGTCTGGTAATATGGAAGAAATGCTTTAACACCAGATTTTCTTTTATATATAGTTGTGTTGAAAATAGGTTCATAAAACTATCACAGGATGTGGAGTCTGTTGAAGTGAATGGAAAGCAGAAGATGGATCCTTGGCAAAAAGGAAACTGTAAAGTGTTTCTCTTTGGATGGAAAAGAGGACAAAAATAGTGGAATGGGAGACATAATAAAACATTAGAGAGACTTTAAGGAAGAATTCACATGTTTTGCATTAAGCTTCTCTATTGTCAATTACAGAATCTGTTTAATATTTAATTAAAGGCTGAAAAGGAATATGTAAACTAGTATAGGAAGTTCAGAGAAGAATTGAAAGTGATTTAACAATTTATGGATTGTGGGCATATGACAAGAAATCAAGAAAATTTAAGATGAATTTTTAGCTTCATAAGTGAGTTAAGGTGGTCAATATGGGAAGAAAAGGCGTGGATATCATGACTCTCTACTGAGTTTCATGGTCCCAACAAAGAAAAACATAATTACAGCAGAAGAGAAGGAAATATAAATTAGAGGATAAAAGTTAGGGAAGTATTCTACATAAAATATTAGTAACGCTGTCTTCTCTTATAAGATTAGAAGAAGTTGATTTGAGATTCTAAATACCAATGTGTATATGAAATAAAAACTGCTTACCATATTCACTACAACACTTGTTTTTATAAATGTATGGAAGTCCAAGGTAGAATGCAGAAACAAAAACTGATTTATAATAAATCATATAATTCCTATAAAAATAAAGGGTATGGGTTAGTAAAAAAAAAAAAAAGTACCTAATATTTATTGAACAATTAGTAAGTGCCGGGCATTTATTTAAGCTTCAAAGCAATTACATATGGCAGACACAATTACAGCCACAGTTTACATAAAGAACTGAAACCAGAATTGGTTAAGTAAACTGTCCAATTTACAGATCCAGTAATGTCAGAACCGCTCACCTATTTCTGTAACCACTCCATAATACCACCCTGCCTTAACCACTTGCAGTACGTGTAAGATTAAGTAACCATTTTCTTAAGAAAACCTCATTTTCATGGGCCTTAAAATTTTTAAACGGGAGTGGTTTAAAGAGAGGCCAAAAGAAAATTTAACACAAGTATTTCATTTTGAGCAACTTGAAAGAGAACTGTTTAATTTTTCTTGGCATTATTAATGCATTAAAAATAATTTGATAATTATAGATTTTTACACTACTTTTATAGTGTATGTTTCGTCTGGTCTTTTTATGTCAGATCTGGGAATTTGCTCCTAGAACTGCCTCTCTAGAAGGCTGTTCTTTGTCAACTTGATGTAAAATGACAACAGAACTTTATACACTTCATTACTTCTAAGCAGGTAAAGAGATTTTGTAAGAGACAGACAATAAGAAACTGATTTACACAGAATGAAAGGAGCTGAAAAAGGAGAAAAGAGAAAAATGAGTCTATTTCAGGCACAGTTGGGAAGAAATGTCGAGAGCCCCTAGGATCAATCTGCTGTAGAAAGAAAAAAGGACATTAAGATACTGATGACGACCTTGACTTTTCTTGCTTGGATGTCAGGTGTGAGAAAAGATTACATAAATGGACCCAGGAGTACATGAGTCATCCTTAGTTTCAATTTTGTTTTTACTCCTAAATAGCCTAAGTAAGAATCTCATGTCTATTTACCTGAAGTGACTTCTCTGAGGTACATGATACGGTTGAACATTTTCCCGTGTAAATCTTTCTCCCCCTCTGCTCGCACGGTGTCATACCTTCCTCATCTCTTTCCCTCTGATTCTTCTCCATGCCCTGATTTTTATTCCTCTGCAATCTCTGTAAATGTTAGCTTCCCCCAGAATCCCAGCTATATATATAAGGAAGAGCAGGGATTTTGAAGTCAGTCCAATATGCAATCATATTTCTGCTCTTCCACTCATTATGAACATATGTGGTCTCTTTATAGCCTCTTTGACCTCCTTTAACAGCCTACAAGTCCTGCCAATGGTGCAGCTCAGGCTCTCGCTTATTGATCCAGCCTCATCCATTAAAACTCTCTCTTCCCCTCTTGCACAACCTCTGTAGTCTGGGCATCAGCCTTATCAAAGTAATGTTCTCTGCTTTTTCTGAGTATTGACCTACTGTTGTGGCTGTGTGTCACACACATCTACGTTCCCTTGGATGAATCCAAATTATAACTCAGGTCCCACTAGGCACTGATGCCACTTCCTCGGGAATGACTTTCCTGATACCGTCAGGTTCGGGTTAAAGCACCACCTACAAATGCCTAATGCTCCTGGAGTTGTGATGACCATGTAACTTATCTTCCGAACTTGGACATAACCGAAGGTCCAAAGAGGTGCTATTATAATTCTGCCAGTAAAGCAGATAAAGCTCTGACTACTCTACTTCCTGCCAACTCTGCTTTCTCCACTGTACCACTGTTAATTTGCTAACCAATTCTTTGTTTCTAACACAAAATACTCCATAAAGAATGGGCAGAATTTTTCTTTAAATTTTGAATGTTTATCCTAATGACTGATGCATAGTATGTACCCTACAATATACGTTTTGTCATATTTCTCACAAGACAGATATTTATAATATAATTATTATTCATAAAATTACATTTTCTTTGTAGTTTACAGACATGATTTTTTTCTTCTGAATGAATTAAGTGTACCAATAGTACTTTTTAAATTTAAATTCAATTAATTAGCAAAATAGCATAATAGCATATTATTAGTTTCAGAGGTAGAGTTCAGAGATTCATCAGTTTTGTAGAACACCCAGTGCTCATCACATCATGTGCCCTCCTTAATGTTCATCCCTCTGTTACCCGATTCCCCCTTTCCTCTTCCCTCCCCTCCAGCAGCCCTCAGTTTGATTCCTATGGTTAAGAATCTGTTATGGTGCTCTCCCTGATTATGCCTTGTTTTATTTTTCCCTTCCTTCCTCTATGGTCCCCTGTTTTGTTTCTTAAATTCCACATATGAGTGAAATCATATAATTGTTTTTCTCTGATTGACTTATTTCGCATAGCATAATACCCTCTAGTTCCATCCACGTCATTGCAAATGGCAAAATTTCATTTATGATGAATAATATTCCATTGTATACATAACCTACTACTTCTTTAGCCATTCATCTGTTGATGAACATCTCAGCTCTTTCCATAGTTTGGCTGTTATGGACATTGCTGCTATAAATTTTGGGGTGCAGGTGCCCCTTCTGATCACTATATTTGTATCTTTGTAGTGTATCCTTGGTAGTGCATTTGCTGGGTTGTTGGATAGCTCTATTTTTTTTTTAAAGATTTTATTTATTTATTTGACAGATAGAGATCACAAGTAGGCAGAGAGAGAGGGAGGAGGAAGCAGGCTCCCCGCTGAGCAGAGAGCCTGATGCGGGGCTCGATCCCAGGACCCTGAGATCATGACCGGAGCCGAAGGCAGAGGCTTTAACCCACTGAGCCATCCAGGTGCCCCTGGATAGCTCTATTTTTAACTTGTTGAGGAACCTCCATACTGTTTTCCAGAGTGGCTGCACCAGCTTGCATTCCCACCAACAGTGGGTTCCCTTTTTTCCACATCCTCACCAAAATTTGTTGTTTCCTGACTGGTTAATTTTGACCAGTTCTGACTGGTGTGAGGTGGTATTTCATTGTGGCTTTGATTTGCATTTCCCTGATGCCAAGTGATGTTGGGCATTTTTTCATGTGCCTGTTAGCCATCTGTGTGTCTTCTTTGGAGAAATGTCTGTTCATGTCTTCTGCTCATTTCTTGATTGGATGATTTGTTCTTTGGGTGTTAAGTTTGATAAATTCTTTTTTTTTTTTTAAAGATTTGATTTACTTATTTGACAGACAAGTAGGCAGAGACACAGGCAGAGACAGAGGAGGAAGCAGGCTCCCCGCTGAGCAGAGAGTCCTATGCGGGGCTCTATCCCAGGATCCTGGGATCATGACCTGAGCTGAAGGCAGAGGCTTTAACCCACTGAGACACCCAGGCGCCCCAAGTTTGATAAATTCTTATAGATTTTGGATACTAACCCTTTATCTAATAAAAGATTTGAAAAAATCTTCTCCCATTCTGTAGGTCATCTTTTGGTTTTGTTGACTGCTTCCTTTGATGTGCAAAAGTTTTTTATCTTGAAGTTCTAATAGTTCATATTTGTCTTTGTTTCCCCTGCCTTTGGAGATGGGTCTACCTAGAAGTTGCTGCAGCCGAGGTCACAGAGGTTGCTGCATGTATTCTCTTCTAGGATTTTGATAGAGTCCTATTGCTATCTCTCTGTCTTAGGTCTTTCATCCATTTTGAGTCTATTTTTGTGTGTGATGTAAGTAAATGTTCTAGTTTCATTCTTCTGCATGTGGCTGTCCAATCTTCCCAACACCATTTGTTGAGGAGATGGTCTTTTTTTTTTTTTTTTAATATTTTGTTTATCTGATGGAGAGAAATCACAACTAGGCAGGCAGAGAGAGAGGAGGAAGCAGGCTCCCCGCGGAGCAGAGAGCCCAATGTGGGGCTCAATCCCAGGACCCTGAGATCATGACCCGAGCCGAAGGCAGAGGCTTTAACCCACTGAGCCACCCAGGCGCCCCGAGGAGATGGTCTTTTTTCCATAGTATATTCTTTCCTGCTTTATCAATAACTGGTTGACCATAGAGTAGTACTGAATTTTAATCAAAATAATTTGGTGGCAGTTCTCCAGAATTTCTATTTAGAAAACCACATTTGTAGAAAAATAACGTTCTTGGTCTTTTCCAACCCTGATGCCCTTTTTGTTTTTGTTGTTACTCAATTTCCTAGCATTTCTAGTTTATTAATTAAAAACAATGGTATTGGTAGTCTCAAACCTTATAATATATATAAGCAATCATATATATGTATATATGCTTATCAACAATAGTATTAAATATATATGATATTATCAAAAGTTTTAAAGTCAGTTTCTGCCATGTCTAAATATCCTCCATATTTTCTAAGTATTTGTCTACTTGTTCTTTTTATTATGAAAACTAGCAAATATAAAAAATGCATGAACCATATGTGCCTAATTTATTAAAAAGCATAGTTATTAGTATATAAAAAAAGCATAATTATATGCACAATTTAATAAAAATGTAAAATGTACATATGTATAAGTATGCCAATAGTTATACAATACTATACTAGCAATACTGGGTCATAGGTATAACGATATTATCATGTTTAGTAGATTACACCTATTTTTCATGGTTATTCACATTCTTGTCAGCATTTTGTGTCTGGGTATGTTGCTCCACATTATTTTTACAATATTTTTAACAGCTGAGGTGCCTGGATAGCTCAATCAGTTAAGTGTCTGACTCTTGGTTTCAGCTCAGGTCATAATCTCATGGGTGGTAAGATCAAGCCCCTTGTTCACACTCAGCAGGGAGTCTGCTTAAAGATTTTTTCCCTCTGCCCCTCCTCCTACACTCTCTCTCTCTCAAATAAATCTTAAAAAAATCTTTAACAGCTTTATTGAAGTTTAATTTATATAACACAGAATTCACTTGTTTCCAAGTATAAACAAATTAAATGTTTTCAGTGAAATTGTAGAGTTTATCAGCATGTAGTATCAATATGGTGATATGTATTGACACCATGACACACTTTTAAAAGGTTTCCTTCACCAGGGGCTCTGGATGGCTCAGGCAGTTAAGTGACTGTCTTCAGCTCAGGTTATGATCTCAGGGTCCTGGGATCAAGCCCCACACTGGGCTCCCTGCTCAGCAGGTAGCCTGCTTCTCCCTCTCCCATGCTTGTGCTCTCCCTCTCTCACTCTTTCTCTCCCTCAAATAAATAAAATCTTAAAAAAAATTTTTAAAAATGAACATTTCCTTCACCCTAAGAATATCCGTCATGACCGCTGCTGTTCTTCTCCATTCCCACTTCCTGCCTCGGACAACAACTTCTGTTTTCTATCTCTACAGATGTTCCTTTTCTGAACATTCCATATAAACCAAACCATAGAAGTTGCGGCTCCATGTTATTAGCAACAGTGTCAGACATTAAAACTTTGATAAACTGAAGAATGTGTAATTTATTCTACAATTTTTTTTGCAATCTTCTGATTATTTATATGACTACATACCTTCTCTTATATCTATTATCAACTTAATGTTTGTTTTCCGTGAACTGCTTGCTTGAGATTTATTTTTTCCATTTTCTTATTCAATTATCCATGTGTGTTGGAGATTTGTTGGAATTCCAAAATCTCCTTTTGTCAGGTATACATATTGCAGGGCCACTTGTGTGGCTCGGTCAATTAAGCACCTGAGGTTATGATCTCAGGGTTGTGAGACTGAGGCTCAGTTTGGGCTCACGGATGAATGTGGAGTCTGCTTATGATTCTCTCTCCCCTTCTTTCTCTAACCCACACCATCTTTCTTGGGGGAGAAAAAAGTTACACTTATTGCAAATACCATTCATTCCACAACTTTTATGCTCATATGGTCTTTTCCTGAGGAACAGAAGTTTTTAGCTTAATATAACAAAGATTATCTTTTTATTTTTTACTCAAGAAATTCTTCCTTATATCAAAATTATAAAGATAATCTCTTATAATATTTTGTTAAAACTTTATAGTTTTGTTTTCCATAGTTTGTTCTGGAATTCATCTGTAACTAATTTTTTATATATTATTAGGAACTCTCTCGATACCATATTCTTATATAAGTATACCCAATTTTTTCAGCATTTTTTAATGATTTATTTATTTGACAGAGCAAGAGATCACAAGTAGGCAGAGAGGCAGGCAAAGAGAGAGGGGAAGCAGGCTCCCTGCTGAGCAGAGAGCCCGATTCGGGTTATGTGGGTCTCCATCCCAGGACCCTGAGATCATGACCTGAGCCAAAGGCAGAGGCTTAACCCACTGAGCCACCCAGTTGCCCCTCAGCATATTTTTTAAAGAGACCCTTCTTTTCTGGCTGATCTACCATGCCATCTCTGTCATATGTCAGTTGTCCATGTAGGACTGTAGGCATTTTTCACAGTTAAGTATAGTTGTAACTACATCACACAAGTGTCAGAATATACTGTTTCATTCTTGTTTATTCAAAATATTTTAAAATTTTATTCTGATTTTCTTGCAACCAATGATAATTAGTTGTATATTTCAATTGGTTTTATACTCCTTAATTTCCAGTTGAAAGCTTTTCCTAATTTTGTTTATTATCACTTTCAGGCTTACTTGTGCCATTATGAAAGAACTTGCTTTGCATGACTTAAGTCCATTAGAATTTATACTAATGCAAAATTGATAGAACTTTCTGGTAGAAAGTTCTGGTAGAACTTTCTGGTAGGTAAACTTTTATTTTCAATGTTGTGACATTTATCTCAAAAAATGCTTTTTGCCTTACAGTCTATTTTAAATGAACAGAACTACACTGTATTTCTTTTGATTGGTGTTTGCCTGATATATCCTTTCAAGTTTTACTCTCAACCTGTTTTCTACTGTGTAACATGTTTTTTTTTTTTTTGTATTTTTTTTTCCATTTTATTTATTTTTTCAGCGTAACAGTATTCATTCTTTTTGCACAACACCCAGTGCTCCATGCAAAACGTGCCTTCCCCATTACCCACCACCTGTTCCCCCAACCTCCCACCCCTGACCCTTCAAAACCCTCAGTGTAACATGTTTTTTTTGAATGTTGTGTATTTGGAGTTTCTAACCTAAACTGTGTATTTCTTTTCTTTTATTGTAACTGAGCCCTTTAGTCCACCTTCATTTACTGTAGTTTTTGATATATTTAGGTTAAAATTTTTCCTTTTATTTTTTGCTTACTGTTGTTTTTAATCCATTCCATTTTTACTTTCTTCTCTCTTTCATGCTGAGTATTTTTTTCTTCACCTGTTTGAAGTCTTGCTTATATTCAGTTTTTTTCTTCACTCGATAGAAAATACAACACATATAATTATTAACCTAAAATTAATACCTCTACTTTCTCAAACCAAAAAACCTTAGAACACAATAGCTGCATATAAACCCTTTCCAAACCTTTCATCATAATTGTTATATATTTTCAATTCAATTGCTTTTCTAAAACCTCCACTAGATGCTGTTATATGTCGTTAATGTTTATTTACATTTATGTATGTAATTATCACTTTTTTTTCTCTATACCATCTCCTACCTCCAATATGTTCAGTGAAATATTATCTAATAAATGTCTGCTGGTCCCAGACTCATTCATTTATGTGTTCTCAAACTTTGTCTATTTCATTTTCATTTGTTGAAGTTATTTTCTTGGGTACATTAAAAATAGTGTTAATATTCTCTGATCCCACATTTCCTTGTGAGAAATTTTTAAGGTTAACTTCACATCCTGTAAGATAGATTTCTTCGTAACTTCTGTATAAGATTCTAATTGTTCTGGTTATTAGCAATATTCCTACATTATATCTGTGAATAGTAATTACATATAACTGGAGTTTAGTTCTTTTTAAGATCTGCATTGTGAATTTATAGGTTCTGATTCTCTAGGGAAATATCCTTTTCTTTCATTTCTTTAAAAATATTAAATACATTACATTTTAGCATCTGATCTAATAATTTCAGTATCTGACTTTTTGCATGAACTCCTTCTCTTTAACATTGTTGCTTGTGTTCAGTCATGGTAACTCTGTGCCATGTGCTTGGTTTTCTTTGCCTGGTGCTGTGATGACTTTTCACAATGGCTTCTACGTGCATACTAAGGTTTAAAATTGGCATCTATCCCAGAGAGTATTTGCATTTTCATTTGCTTTAACCAAGAACCTGAGGTATTACCAAAGAGTTTAAATGAATCCATGCTTAAAGATTCTTTGACTGTTCAAACAAGCAAATTTGAATTAAAATTCATATGCTATCTGACCAGGGGTTCAAAAATCTCTGGGCGGAAAGATTTAACTTTGTCTTAGTTTTGTTTTCTGTGCTCAAACTAGGACTACAACTTTTCCTGAATGGACAGCTATAATCTGTTATTATCCTCAAGGGTATAGCCCAAATGTCCCCTTGGCTCTTTGAGCCTTCAGAACCATAGCTCAGTTTCTCAGCTGTATTTTATCACGATTGGCAAGTATGTTCAGAACAAAAGCAACTTCTCCAAATTACTTTTTAGTCTTTAGATTCTTGTTATCTTCATAGCTATTCCTACTTCTGAGAAAGTTCCTACTTCTAACAAAATATTTTTCATATGTTCATCACACATTTTATGCTATTTTTTTAAATCAGTATTGGCCTACAAATGTAGTCTGCTATCAATGTTAGCAGAAACAATAATCCTGCATTTAAAATAAAGTGGTGATATGATTCTAAAACATGTTTAGCTATATAAAGAAACCATGAACTGGAGAATGGATTCAACCAGAGCTGAGATTTCCTAAGGAAGTATCACTAGGTTAGACTGACTAAGAGAGTTGAAGTTGTAAATAAGGGCTGATGAAATCCAAACTAGGTAGAAGAATAAGTTGATAATGTAAGAAAAGTAAGAAAAAATAAAATTTCTTTAATTCTGTACTGAATTGAGATGGCTGCTGAAAATCAGGAAATTGGAAAGGTAAAATTATACTTTTAGAGAAACATTTTTTGGGAATGCCAAAGTCTAAGTTTTGAATTGTCAGTTGTGACTGAGGTATGGTAGAGAATAAGATCATGAGGAAACTGGGCTAAATGTGAAGAACACAGACAAGTTTTTGTAATGGAAAACCATTAAACTATATCAGAGTCCTGTTGCTAGTAAGAAATGGATCTGGCCTCTGCAAAAGCTGTTTACATTCCATTTTTACTTACCCTTGAGATAATGTCTTTTGCTGCTATAGAAACCCTAACAATTAAGCTCCATTTATTGAAGTGTAATGACTGAAGCTCTACTCCTCAAATATACTATATTATTAATTAAAAATAGGAATTGACTGAATGTCCAAGTTTAGCTTTTGACACTGATTAGAGAATTAACAACAGGATATGCCCTAGTAAATGATCTGTTGAATAAAATGGATTCACATTATGTAGTATGGCCCTTTTTGCAATATAACATGTATTATTGATGTAAATATAAGAAAATTTTTTCTCAAAAAATTCCTCTAATCCTCAATTTAAATGTTTTCTTTCCCTTTCTCCAGTATTTAAAATTGACTTATGTCATCAATTAGATTCCTTCCTGCTTATTCTTTCACCATTTTTTGCTGTTGTTATTTCTATTTTAATAGTCTCTTTCACTTAAAAATTACAAATAGATGTATTTTAAGCATATATATCAAGATAACTATTGTTTTTAATAGATATTGTTTTTCTGTGAAATAATCCTATCTGTTATATTTCTGAGCACTTCAATGGTCTAGAACTAACTTCTTTCATAGAATTATGGGGAATTGAGACTTGCCCTTGGACTACATACAAGCAGTACACAAATGCAAGAAGATTTAACTTGTAAAAGATTCAAACTCTTAGGATTTCATATTGAGCTCATCTCCGCAAAAAGCAGATACATGAACTGACAAATCCCTTAAACTTTCTAAATGTCCTATTTCTCATTTATAAAATGGATAGCTTATTTATATTATTGCCATCCTCAAAGGACAGCATACTAAAATAAGGCAAGTGTAGGAGTCGAAACTGTATTAACTAAAAACTATTATGGATGTGAAATATCCTCTTTATAGATTGTCAACCATTTACAACTCTGCCTCCTCAATGGGCTATATGAAAGGTTGTTTTAAATAACACTGAACAGGTCTTAAATGAACACAGCATCCCCGAGTATGATTAGAGCTCACTGTATATAGTATACACCACTGTTTGAACTACATGAAAGATGAAAAATCCGAGCTCTGTTAGCATCCACTATAAGGCTAAGAAGTAACTGCTTTATTGGAGAATTAAAAACGTGGATATTAATGACAAATTCACTTAAATTCTTTACCATTCTCAACAGTAACACCTGAAGGAGAAAGCATACAAATATTTTCATTGCTTAAAAGGAATCAGTAATATGGTATCACTGAAAGGAAAGTTTCTGTGACTTGCTAAAGAGTTATAATTGTTCAAATAAAATAGTATCCTTAATAATCATTTTCCTTTTCTGTTTTTTCTTTTTTTTCAACATTTCATTTAGATACACCATTGATATCTGAGGCTGCTAAAACTCCCCAAGGAAGAAGTTGATAGATCTGGGATGCTGCTCTCTTCCTTGCCAAAGCTCTTAGACTTTTTGTTTTCAGCAGTTTTGCATGACATATGGAGACTGTTTCATATCACTGCTAATGATTTTTTAATTTCAAAGTCTTTTATTTTTTATGAGTGGCTTAATAAAATGACATGTCTGTACATGTGCGGAAAGAGTGATTTTATGGCTAGAGATTATTTAAAATCTAATTGGCATTAGTCCCATTTCATTAGAAAGCAATCTTACTAAGATATTAAAATAATTATATAAACTCTGAGACAATAAAAATATCGCTCAGTGTGTATTTCATTGGTTAGTGTACTCGCCCCCTCCGAAAATATATTAGAACCACAGACTTGAAGATATCCGTACGCCAACATCTTTTCTTTGGTTGGTTATGGTCTTCAAAGCTCTTTTTTCAATTGCACTCAGTCATCTAATCTTAATGCTGAAACTGGATAATGAGTTTGACAGAAATCAATTAATACAGTGGACATAATAGTCAAAAATTATACTTTCTTGCATTGAGAGTGTTATAAGTCTATATATTTGGATAATACCCATATAAAATAACAATTGAAAATTGTAAGTAGTGCCCTCAAAATTGTATCTTTAATTTAATTTTCTTTATCCGTGAAATTATCTGATTGTCTATTCTGAAAAAAATTTAAAAAGTTTGCCTTCCACTTCCAATTTAGGGAATATTTGTGTAGTTTCTAGAGGATGTGTATATATGTTCAGTGGCCAAGAGCCCAGGAAATTTAATGTGGAAGTCTACTATGTGTGAGAGAACCCACACCATGAATAACAGGCCCACAAAAAGTCCAAAGGTAAAATTCTACTGTTTCTCATAAGAGATCTCATTTCATTGTGAATACTGTTTTTTTTTTTTTCCAGGACATATATGTTATTCTTACAGGCAAACACACAATTAAGACTGAAAAGAATAAATTTATAATGAGAAACCCTAGGTAAGCCCTAGGTATGCTTTATTTTATCTTCACTTTGTATAGTTAAATAATTAGCTGCCTGAAAAAGAAATTTTGTCTGTGATAAGAGGTAAGAATTTATGCTGCTTCCCCCAGAAATACTGTTGTCCAATTTTCACAGTGACATGTAATGAATAATTCATAATCCATCCATTGTTATTTTTGTAGTAATAGCCATTGGTTTTGGTTTTGTTTATAATGAAGATTCTTTCTGATACTTGTATTTTCCCTTTACATGTCTATGTTTATGCA
Organism: Meles meles; assembly: GCF_922984935.1. Classification (NCBI taxonomy): domain Eukaryota; kingdom Metazoa; phylum Chordata; class Mammalia; order Carnivora; family Mustelidae; genus Meles; species Meles meles. Next base: position 78,774,640 of record NC_060075.1, read on the forward strand.
GTACCACACTATTTTAATTATTATATTGTAATGTTTAGTAGGTAGAACTGCATTAACACTTTTCTTTAAAGAAATTATATTAGCTATTCTTTCAAATAAAATTTCTAAAAGAAATCTTAATGTATCCTGTACTACCACTCTCTGAAGAAAAAAAATTATTTTAGGATTTTGATTCTAATTATGATCCAAAAACTAATTTAGGAATATTCATTTTATTAATAATAATGTAATCATTGTATTCAGCCACAAACACTTCTCCATTTTTAAAATAATTTCACATTTAGTAGTGTAACTTTATAATTTTATTTATTTTAAAATAATACATATTTGTTTAGACTATTAAAAATTTTTATTTTCTTACCTTTGAATAATGACCTATTGTGTTTTATTTCTTTTCTAAAAGACAAATTATGATATATATTATTTATTTTATTAAAGACAAGTTATTGAGGGTATAAATGAATCAGCTATTGATTTATGTACATTTTAATTATATCTACATTTTTATACCATTGTATTAGTAAGGGGAATTTTTAAGTTGTTCATCTTTTGGTTTTTTATGCAACACAATGGGCCACAAACGGGGGATGTTATTTTCTATTTTTTCTGTTAGGTCATTTACTTCTTACCAAGTATTAGAATGCTGGCAAAAATCTTTCGAAACATAATAAAGTCAGATTTTGTGTAATATCTAATAATTCATATTTTATTTTAAAGAACATACAAGTATATATACATTCATGTGGAAGATGACAAAGTTCTCCTTTTCAGTGGAATGCTAACCAAAATGTACAGTGATGGAGTTAGAAAATCACTATTTCACAACCATGTTAGTAAAAGCTGATTCTGGCAAGAGTAATCAGTAGATGATAAAACAAGTATATTCATGTTTGATGAAAAAGCATATTACATAGCATCTAACCATGCCTAACCATGAACTTACTAATTTCAAAGAGAAAGATAGTAACTTGACTGTCTAATAATATGATGGATTTTTGTCTGTTTTTAGAAAGAGAGGGAGGAGGGAGAGGGATAGTGGGAGAGGGGTAAAAAGAATCTTAAGCAGGCTCCATGACCAGATGGAGCCCTTCACAGGGCTCAGTCTCATGACCCTGAGATCATGACTGAAGCCAAAACCAAAAGATGCCTAACTGACTGAACCACCCAGGCACCCCTGGTGGATTGTATTTTAACTCTGTAGTTAAAATTAATATCACCAAAAGCAATCTTATGAAATGACAAAGCCAGAGGCATCATGCTGCCTGATCTCACACTTTATCAGAAAGGTATAGTAATCAACACAGTATGGTATTGGCATAAAAGTGGATGCACAGGTCAAGAGAAGAGAACAGAGAGCTCAGAAATGGACCCACATGTATACAGTCAGTTAAATTAGGACATAGGAGTGAAGAACAGTCAGTCTCTTTGATAAATGAGGGTAGGGAAATTGGACAGTCACATGCAAAAATTGAACCCATATCTTACTCTACTCACAAGAATGACTTCAAAATGGATAAAAGACTTCAACTGAAGATCTGAAACCATACAACGCCTAAAGAAAAATTTAAGAGTTCCTTGCTATTTTATTATTTATTATTTTATTATTAAATTATTATAAAATATATATTATTAAATTATTATAAAATATAAATTATTATAAAATAAATTATTATAAAATATTATTATTAAATAAATAATATTTATTATTTGAAGTAAGTTCCTTGCTATTAGTCTTGGTGATGATTTTTTTCACCTGGCTCCAAGAGCAAAAATAAACAAATGAGACTACATCAAGATAAGAAGCTTCGGCATAGCAAAGGAAATGAAAAAGCAATCTACTGAATGGGAGAAAATATTTGCAAACTGTGTATTAGATAAGGGGTTAATAACAAAATTAGATTAAAAAAACTTATGCCATCTAAGAGCAGAAGGAGAAAACAAGAAACAAATTTGAATAAAAAATGAGCAGAGGATTTATTTTTTTTATTTACTTATTATTTATTTATTTATTTGACAGACAGAGATCACAAGAAAAAATTTGATTAAAAAATGAGAGGATTTATTTTTTTATTTACTTTTTATTTATTTATTTATTTGACAGACAGAGATGACAAGAAGGTAGGTGAAGAGGCAGGCGGAGAGAAGGAGAGAAGGAAGCAGGCTCCCCGCTGAGCAGAGAGCCCGATGCAGGGCTCAATGCCAGGACCCTGGGATCATGACCTGAGCAGAAGGCAGAGGCTTAACCCACTGAGCCACCCAGGTGCCCCTGAGCAGAGGATTTAAACAGACATCTTCTTCCAAACAGATGACTTACAGGTATATGAAAAGATATTCAACAACACCAATCACAGGTGAAATACAAATCAAAACCATAACAAAGTGTTACCTCATGTCTGTTAGGACAGCTATTATTAAAAAAAAGGAAGTAACAAGAGGTGGCGAGGATGTAAAGAAAAGGAAACCCTTGCCCACTGTTGATGAGAATGGGAACTGGTGTAGCCACTCAGAAACTACTACGGACTTTTCTCAAAAATTTGAAAATAAAAATACTATATGATCCACTATTTTCACTTCTGTGTATTTATCTGAAGGAAATGAACATACTCTGTTGGCAAGGTACCTGCACCCCTATGCTTATTGCAACATTATTCACAATAGCCAAGGTATGGAAACAACCTACATGTCTATCAAAGGATTAATGATTATAGAAAATGTGATAAAATATATAGATACAGAATGGAGTATTAGCCATAAATATAATGAAATTCTGCCATTTCCGAGGACATGGACGGATCTTGAGGTCATTACGCTACATGAAATAAGTCAGAAAAGGAATGACAAATACAATATGATCTCAGTTATATGTGGAATTAATTTTAAAAAGTTATATGTGGAATTAATAAAAAAAAGCTCATAAATAGAGGACAGATTGGAGGTTGCCAGAGGCAGGGGTTGAGGGATACTGAAATGGGTTAAAGGGATCAAAAGGTACAAATTTCCAATTATAAAGTCAGTCAGTTCTGGGGAGGTAATGTAAAATATGATGACTATCACTAATAGTCTTGTATCCTATATTTATTACAAGTTGCTAGAAGAGTAAGTCATATAAGTCCTCATTACAAGAAAAAAAACTTTTATAACTATGTATGGCAACTAGACTTACTGTATTAATCATTTTGCTATTATATATCAAATGAATATGTTCTATATCTCAAACTATTATGTCAATTATATCTCAATTAAAAATTGTTATCACCAATAATGGTGCAAATTGATACTGTGTACCTACTAAGTTCCACAGTGAGAAGGGTGCAAAATCACTATTATTACACAGTGAGAAGGATGCAAAATCATTATTATTATTATGTTATTGGAAATTTACAACACGAACCTGATCATGAAGATATAACAAACCCAAACTGAGGGATATTTTACAAATACAATGTCCTGTGCCGTTTCATAATCTTGAAAGATACAAAAAAAACTGAGGAACTGTTCTAGATTAAAGGAGAATAAAGAGACATTTCTACTAAATGCCATGCATGATGATTTAGTCCATTATCCAGTATGATTCAATCCATATTGAAGGGGAAAAAAAAAAAGCCATACAGACATTATTTAGACAATGCTTGAAACTGGAATCTGTACTATATATTAGGTAAGAGTATGTATCAATATTAATTTACCCAATTTGAATAGTTTAATTCTGTTTGTAGAAGAGAATATCGTGATTCCCAGAAATAGGTTCTGAAGTGTTTAAGGGTAAGAAATAGGATTTTAATTGTTCTCAAATAGAAAGAATTACAGACTAGCTAGAGATAAGGGAAACAGTGTAAACTGATAAATATTACAGAATATGGTAAAGAGTATACTAGATTCCCTAGTACTAAGTGGAAACCTTCCTAGAAATTCAGAATTATATAAAACAAAAAACCTGAACATGTTTTTTTTTCTTTATCATACATCTCAGTCTATGGGAGAAAGTTTCCCTTTTATTTATAATTGTAGCATGTTGAAAGAGCTGTATCAGCCTAACTCAGTCACTGTAACTACTTTTGAATGTTGGTTACCTTTAATGTTCCCCGTATTCACCCTGCAAATGCATGCAGTCTGGATGAGAAACAGAATGGTCCCAGGGTTCTATGGTTCAACCTCAATTCAATGACTCACTCTTTGATTTGCCCTACTGCAAAAATCTATCTGACATTTTCTGGTCTGAATGTACCTCTGAGAAGGACACAGGCCAAGCAAGTAGTCTCTGGTTAGGATTGCCCTGATTTTTGTTTTGTTTTTCCTTTGTGTCTCTATCTTATCTATTGAGGATTGAGAGAAGACTCTGAACTCACTGAGGTCAACATGATGTACAATAGTTATCTTTCCTCCTATATCTTATTCACAGAGAAATGGTAGCAGGAAATAATCTGGGAATATAGGTATTTGAGATTTGGATTTATATATATAACCAAAAATCTGTGCTAATCTGCATAACAACATAGTTTTTGATATCTTTGTGTCTGTTCATTAATGTCACCTTTTTGTGAAAATAAATATTCTAGAAAATACCATTAGAAAGGCTGGCTAATTCAGCCCTTCATTTAAGTTATAGCTAAGAAATTTCAGGTAGATCTCTAGCCTTTCAACCATGATGATTAAGTAGTCCAGAACCTGGCAGAAAATTAAGTTTTAAGTTTATTAAAGCACTGGAAGTTTACTGGTTTCATCCAATTTATAATCCTCTATGGGATTTCCAGAGAGTTGAAGACTTTGGCAAGACCTTAATGTTTGAATGAAATGTGGATAATCCAGAAAGCATGAGCACTTGAGTATCATGGTGCACTTAAGTAATGTGAGCTGAAATTATACATATATGTGTATATATAAGAAATTACATACATATATAATATATAAATACTTCATTTATAGTCATAGGTGGTAGTAATAAAAATTTGGCACAGTAAGAGTAATGTTCAAATTGATTATTACTTTTCTTGGGTTGTCAGTGGGACGGACCTGCTCTGTATATACATTTCTAGGGTGAGCAGAATGGTTATGTAGCATACAATATTCATAAGAAACAGGAAATGGCACATAACTTTGGATGAATTATTATGTCAACTGACACACTTTATTATATAGTTTTATCCAGTCAAACTTGAAGGAATACAATGTACAGGTCAGTGACTTTGGGGTGGGGCAAGGGGTGGGGGAGCCTCATGAAACTTCAAACACCACACCCCTCCATTTTGTTTTGTTTCTTTTTTGAAAATAAAAACATTGTAATTCTCAAACATTTTTATGCAAAATAGGCCAGAGAAACTAAGCACTTCAGAGTATAAAAACATCAGATAATATGCAAATGTAGCTTTTCAATTAATAGCCATTCATCTTGTTAAACATTAAATTTATAGGAAGTTTTTAGTGAAAAGAGGAGGGGGAGTCTTGTCAGTTACTAAGAAGTTAACTGACCTATAATTACCATACTGTGAGTAAAATTAAAAAGATAATATCAAGATTTCCCCATATTGTTTTCAGAGTAATGGAATATTCCCATTTTAAAACAAATACAGGGGCACCTGGGTGGCTCAGTGGGTTAAAGCCTCTGCTTTCGGCTCAGGTCATGATCCCAGTGTCCTGGGATCGAGCCCCACGTCGGGCTCTCTGCTCCGTGGAGAGCCTGCTTCCTCCTCTCTCTCTGCCTAGTTGTGATTTCTCTCTGTCGAATAAATAAAATATTAAAAAAAAAAAAACAAATACAAAAATCACAGTTTAAAAAATGAAATTCATGTTTCTTATTGATATTTTCTCTTTCCCTTATCCTCTCTTAAAAAACAAACATGAAAACATCTCCTTTGACCTCACATTCTCCAGCAAGTGTAGGTATAGGTCTTCAATTTTTTTCTCTGATTTTCTCTTTATCTTTAATTTGTCCTCTACCCTACTATTTCACCAAATTTTATTTTCCCCATGGTCATCAACAAACTCCTGAATCCAATAGTCCATTTTCAGTTCTCCACTTTCTTGATTTACCTCCAGTGTTTGAAAGTTTTCATCCTCTCTCTCTTGAAGTACCTTTCTGCCTCCAACAGCCTGACTCATCTCCTGAACTACCCCCACTTCATTAGTCACTCACACCTGGTCTCTGGTTGCTTCGCCTTTTCCTTTCCAACTTCTGAATAGTAGTGTAACCAAGGGTTATCCCTCCAATCCTGCCCTTTTCTCCCTACCCACACTCTTTATGCATGGCTTAACTACCATGAGTGAGATCCAAGGAGAATAGGCAAGTGCTTCTTCCCACAGGACATAGTGCAGAAGCAAATAAGTTCCAAAAGCTGCCTCTTGGTTCCAGAAATATTTTTGCTCTTCCCTTTCATCAATTAACAAGATGTCTCTAAACATTTTTAAAACTCCTTGCTAAGTCATAGGATGCACCTTTTGTGCCCCGTTGTTTTGTGTACAACTTTCCAGATTTAATTCTACAACTGCCTCATAGTACAATTCCATGTTTAGTAAATTTTTCAGGATTAATTTTTTTGATATAAGTTTGCTTGTGTCCTTTGTTTTTCTGATAATTGTTTTACTTAATATACACAATTATATAAATCACTTCCAGTTCTTAGTTCAAAACAATAGCATATCACTATTACTATTACTTTGGTTTTCCACATGTATTCCTTATAAACCTATGAAATTACACTGATCAAATTTCAAAGTATTGAAATTATTGCTACAATTGAAATCTAGATTATTTGTCTTTTGTAAACTTTTTTTTTTCTTTGTGATTTATAGAATACTAGACCAAGGATATAGAGCTAAGAAGTTATATCTCAACTGATTTCCTACGAATACATACATACATGAGTATAATATGAAATCATAGGAGAAACACAGTATTTTAATATGTTAGAAAATATCAACTCTTTTTGCAGAGCATCAAGAACATCTCCAAAAAGACAGCATTTTAAAAAGTTGGTAAAAGCTACCTACCACCCAAAATGTAGTCATTTGGGAGAGTATTGCTATAATCATGTAGTTATTTTAATACCCTTCCCACATTATTTCTCCATTTTATTTTCAAGCTTAAAATATCTATCTTTCCTTTAGTATTATAAATTTCAACAAAAAGTAAGATTCAAACTCCATGACATTATTGTTCTAGAATGATGAACAAAATTCCAAGAATATTTGAAAAACTGAATGTCATTTACTTAAGAGTAAGTACACCAACATGTATGATTTATTTCTACCAGTTGTAATTATTTTCACTTTCAAAACTCAAATTTTTCTACCTTTATAATGAACATTCATTTCAAGTTAGTTCCTGGTCCTTTTGAAGTGACCCTAAAAATCTTTGATATCTTTGTTACTATCCTGTGTGACACCATGTTCCATGCTTAATTTGGACATTTTCTGCTTCAGAATTAGAGTCAGTCATTTCTCTAAGAGTTACTCATTTTACTTAGTACAAAAAGTAATTAAGATCCCAATCTGGGAAATAAAAACCCTTAGCTCTTATTAATACTCAGTTGGCCATTCTTTTCAGGCCTTTACAGTGAACTAAGTGAAGAAACTAAGTTGATGATAGATATTCTTTTTTAAAGATTTTATTTATTAATTTGACTGACAGAGAGAGAGAGAAACAGAGAGAGATAGCACAAACAGGGAGAGCAGCAGGCAGAGAGAGATGGACAAGCAGGTTTTGCACTGGGCAGGGAGCCTGATGTAGGGCTCCACGTCAGGACTTCTGATCATGCCCTGAGCTAAAGACAGATAATTAACCAAGTGAGCCACCCAGGTGCCCTAAACAGACACTTTTAAAGAGATATAAGACTTCATGAAGTCTTGACACCACTCCCATTCAAATTTAGGAATGCCAGATTTTTTATAGATCTACATTACATTCATATCTCTCTCCTTTTGTAACTAGAATCCAAGTTCTCCAGGGCACACAAGATAATACAGTTTGTATATTCCATCAGCATTATTTTAAATTTATCCCACATTATACACACATTCCCAGGAAAATGACATTAATTCTTCCATCACATAAGTAATTACTGAGAACAGTTTAACTTTTTGCATATGTTTTCCCAATTTCCCACAGTTTTTTTATTTATTTATTTTTTTTTTTTAAAGATTTATTTATTTGACAGAGAGAAATCACAAGAGAGGCAGGCAGAGAGAGAGGAAGGGAAGCAGCCTCTCCGCTGAGCAGAGAGCCCGATGTGGGACTCGATCCCAGGACCCTGAGATCATGACCTGAGCCGAAGGCAGCGGCTTAACCCACTGAGCCACCCAGGCGCCCAATTTCCCACAGTTTTAATAGTTGTTTTATATCTACAATGTCTGGCCATGCAATCATCCTTTACTGTTCTCCTTCATGTTTAAGCCTTGTTCAATTTTAATTCTGTGAGTAACTACATGCTTAACTTTCACCACCCTCCTTGTGTCAATGCCTTAGAGCCATTTACTTGTCTGAAGATTGTTCTCTACATTTCTCTGGAAGTCTCCAGGAAATAATATTCAGTCAGTATTTTTGAACAAAACAATTATTGTTGAAAGTCTAATGGTAATTTTCTATCTCAGGTAAGTTTTTGTCTTGATACCCAACTGAGCTTTTGCTTTTAAAAATCTTTTCAAGTGTCGGGAAGCCTGGCTGGCTCAGTTGGTTGAGCGGCTGCCTTCGGCTTGGGTCATGATCCCAGCGTCCTGGGATCCATCCCACAATAGGGCTCCTTGCTCCACAGGGAGCCTGCTTCTCCCTCTACCTCTGCCTGCCACTCTGTCTGCCTGTGCTCACTCTGAGAAATAAATAAAATCTTTAAAAAAAAATCTTTTCAAGTGTAATAATTTTAATAAAGTATGTCTGGGGGTTGGTCACTCTGGATCTTCTTTAGTAGGGATTTACACTATTTTAACTTCAGGGAAATTTTCTCAAGTTATAGTTTGTTTTTCTTTTTGTTATTTTTCCATGCTTTGGGTTTCTTCTTTAGAAAGTCTTATGTCTATTTTGATCTTCTTTGCCTGGCTTCAATAACCATAACTTTTCATTGAAATTTTATCTTTTTTTCTTTTTAAAATAGTCATTTTAAACTTCAAATTTTGAAAAAAGCAATTTCTACTTTACTTCTTTTAAAAATTATGTTGTCATTAATTTTTTTCTTTTAATTCTTTCCTGAGTAATATCACTTCAACTTTGATTTATTCTAATACTCATTTATGTTGTTGTTTTATGTCTACTATCATTTTTAATTGGCTTATAACTCATCCTAAAATTTTTGTTTTCTGCAGGAATATTATTCTCTACCATATTTTTTCTTATAATAGATCTGTATGGAATTTGACCTTGATAAAAATCTGTTGCTTATTATGCAAAATAGCTTTTCTGAACTTTTAAAAGGAGACATGGTTCTGAAACTTTTTGAATTTAGTGCTCCATTTTGTTTTTGTTTTTTGAATGAGAAAAAAAATAATAGCATGCTTTCTGTGATTTACTGGGTTTAATCTTTACCTACTTATCTGGAATTTTCTTCTTTCCTCTTTGTTCTTATCTTGCTTAATTTTTTTTTTTAACTTTAAAACTCAGATCTTTAGTAGCAGTCTTTAGAACACTCTAGATTAAAAATGTAATAATTTTGTTAAAGCATGCAAAGAAGTGTAACAGTGAATAAAAACCACAACTGACAAAAATATTGGTTAACATTCCAAACATGTATAACCAATGAACATGGCCCAAGTATTTTTTTATTGGTATTCACTTCAGAAACTTGAATCCACAGATATAAGCAGTATATTACCAGAAAGTTACAAGTAAACACAGATTATACATGCAAATTTCTGTTCACAAAGGTCACATATGCAGGTATGTGAATTAGAAGCGTGCGTCTAGATTATGGCCAAACTGTTTTAAAATTATCTTGCTTAATTTTTATTTCACTCTCAGCTTTTCCTCCTCAGGGTAGTCAGCTTGCAGAGCTCTTAAAGACTTCACTGTTTATGGTGGATCCCATGTTCTAATCCACCATTTCACCAGATGGACCTCCTCCCCATGGCAGCTCATGTTTTTCTACTGCTCTTGGATGTGTCAGATGCCTTGCAGCTTCACTTTGCTTTCAGCCTCACATATGTGGGTGCCGTGCAGGTTTGGTGGGGGTTTTTGGTTGTTGTTTTGTTTTTGAATCCAACCTGCTTTTATTTTGGGATTCATGAGGATAACTTGCCACCTAGTTATGTTGTAAATACTTTCCATGAGTTTTTGTTTTTGGTAGATATTTTACTGTTTTTTTTTCAAATATGAGAATTGAAAGAGATTTAAGAATTGTCACTACTACCATTTGTCAAGAATCCTCCATAGTTAATATTTCCTCAAACATTTTGATGTATTCCTTATTGAGAATATTTCTCTGGATATCCAGTCAGCTGAAATGCTAAATATGAAATTCCTTTCTATAGATTCAAGTTTCCTGATTTTACCTCAATGTTTTTCTAGTAATTTCTCTATCATCTAATTTTTATTAGGTAATTGACTTTTTTATGTTTGTCTTACACTTGTTTTGCTACCTGATTTTTTTCATATTTATATACTAATTCGAAATTATCATTCTCCTTTCCTTTTTTACAAGTCACTTTAAAGACCTACTGATTTTATTTGTTCTATTAGGCTCTTTAATTGCAGGGTTGAGATAGTGAGGAAATGGGTAAAAGCCCCAAAGTCTCAGAAAGTTAAGAAACTACAAACCTACTTCCCCCCACACTACCACACATATAAAACATATGTAATTTTTGTAATAATATATAATTGTAATAATATGTAACTTTTCCAATTCAGGTTTGTGAGTTTATTTTTTGGCTTTTAAAATTATAACTGAATGAATAGGCATTGTATAAGTTAGGTAAAAGAAACTGCTAAATAAATAATACCCAAAGTAATAATCCCAAAACATGACAGACCACTCATGAAAATCAAAATGGATACTCCAAGTTGGCTGACATTTCCCCTTCCAATCTCAAGAGGTTTTCAAGATTGTCCAGTTATTGCTTTCAAATAGGCAGAGGAAAGAAGAGGTGGTGGAGAAAAAGCCCAGCTTCTTCTGGATCACCTTGGGTCACACTTTATTTCTGAGAACCAGTACTATGCCTGGAAATGGATATGAAGGAAAATGTAGTCCCCATCTCTTCAGCTACTTTCTAATATTCTATACTACAGAACGGTACAGTCTTGATTCTCTGTAAAGTGTTTTAGATGACTATCCAAACATCCATGGACATTTAAATAAATGTGGTTAAAGTGATCATCACTAGGGATTAAAATAAAAAACACAATTAAACCCAAATAACCTTTCCTTATTCTCACTCTAATTAGCAGCTCACAGTCTCTTAAACATCTTTCTTTTTAATTATAAAGACTTATTCAAAGAAAAAAATTTGTTTTATCAAAACAGCTAAAGAATTCTAGCCTAGCTGGGCTGTCACTGATCTGAGATCAGCAGAGTGCCTGGCTTGATCGTTTCCTAACTTTGTTTCCTTGGACAAGTTATTTGGTCTTTCTTTGCTTCATTTTCTTGAACTGTAGAATAAAGACTTAAATAGGACTTAACTCACAGAGTAATAGTGAAGTATATATAAATTATTATTTTTAAAGCACAGAGAATAGAGGCTAGCACATAAAAATTGCATTAGTTGTTTTTGTTTTATAATTATTTTGTTGGACATTTTTAAATCACTACAAAATTGTCTGTTGGATTATATGAGATAGCATTAACAAAATATTTTGGAAACAATAGCTTCCTATGCAAATCCAAGGTATTCTTTTTTTTTTTTTTTAAATCCAAGGTATTCTTATCACAAATCAATACTGTTTAGCTGTGACAAATATCCTGAATGTCCCATTCAGTCATTCTTTTCACTCACCCTGATTCTTTAAATTGGTGGCAAGTGGGTGCTCCTATCTTAATAAATTAATCTTGGATGAGGCTCCATTCCCTACAGGCAGGTACTAGTGTGAGACTGTTTCTCCTTACAGATCTCACTGAACACATGGATCTGGTTAAGATCCAGGGTGAAACAGTAACAGAAAGCGCTAACATAAAACCTGCGTATTTCCTCTGTGAACCATCTATTTCAAGAATGATATCAGCCATTCCTTGAAAAAGTCCATGTGGTGCATAATAACCCTGTTGTATCTCAGAATAGGATTTCTTTAGTCATTTACATGATAGTTTCGAAGGACGTATATCTTGTGAAGCCAAAGCACAATTGTAAGTTTTCAAAGATAACCACTACTTTAGAGGGAGGCATGACTAAGAATTTAACCAAAATGATGACATAACCCCAGCAACAGATCCATACAAAGTTTGTCATAACTTGCACCCTACCTCTACAAACTCCTTCCAAAAAAAAAAAAAAAAAAATCAAAGAAGATACAATAAAATAACTGCCAAATGGAATAGTCTGTGTGCTTCATCCTAGTGGTATGGTAAGTTGTTTACAGATTGATTATCTATGAGAAACAAAGATTCTTTTTATATTCTCCAAGGAAATTTAGACAGTTAGATGTTCTATTATTATCTCCTATTATATTATTAAAGTCAGGAATTGGAGATGTGAAATGCATGAATTTCCATATTTTGTAAGAAGTCATGTAAACTTCTAAAATATAGTTCTCAGTAACAAGTATTATCTTTGGAATGCCATTAATATTGTATGCTTATTTTTCCAGGGCCTTCTAAATATAAGTGTTCCCTATAGACTTGGTTCTATTTAAATATATGTTCTCCCAATTGCCTATTTCTTTTTTTTTTTTTCATTTTATTTATTTTTTCAGTGTAACAGTATTCATTCTTTTTGCACAACACCCAGTGATCCATGCAAAATGTGCCCTCCCCATTACCCACCACCTGTTCCCCCAACCTCCCACCCCTGACCCTTCAAAACCCTCAGGTTGCCCCAACCTCCCATCCCTGACCCTTCAAAACCCTCAGGTTGTTTTTCAGAGTCCATAGTCTCTTATGGTTCGCATTGCTTATCAAAGTGTTTTGAACTTAGAAGACGGCACACTTCTGGATCAGACTAACGCTTTTCTCTCACTATCTTGAGAAATAATCTGTGGTTTAGAGAAGTTAATTATGTAAAATAATACCTTAACATACACTCAAAAGCTATCTTACCAAATACATGATTGAATTAATGTCACCCACTCAATGGAAAAACTGGCATAGAATACATTTTTGCTCTTGATCCCTACTCTCTTCATTAAAAACTTAATGCGCAGGCTTCAGCCTTTTGTCATGATGTAATGTGTTTTAAATAGAGGCGTGAAGCCAATCTAAGTGAACAATGATTTGCATATCTTGATTTGGGCTGTCTGAATGCACTGTGGAAGCATAATTTCAGTGCTATGAGTTTTCTATATTTAATGCTTCATCCACTGTGGTATAAGCAATGAGGTTTATGTTTGCTATTTCATTTGAACTTTTAAAGAACCTTGTGAGAGGTAGACAGGGCAGTAATTATTATGAGAAAAGCGAGAATCTGTGGTGCCAGGGTGGCTCAGTCATTAAGCATCTTTGGCTCAGGTCATCATCCCAGGGTTCTGGGATCAAGCCCTGCATCGCATCGGGTTCCTGCTCGGTGGGAAGCCTGCTTCTCCCTCTGTCGTTCCCCTTGCTTGTGCTCCCTCTCTCGCTGTCTCTCTCTCTCTCTGTAAACTAAATAAATAAAACCTTTTAAAAAAAAGTGAGAATCTGGGGTGCTATAAAACCTGTTAAGAATTTTGGGGAGGCATTTTCATATACCCCAAATTTTCTTTCATTCTTTGGAAAGTCACAATAATATTTTATGTATAAATCTAAGCATATTACACTTATATGTATGTATGTAAGTTGAGGACAGTGAAGATGTGTGACTCTCTCTTTTATCATAATCTATTTACTACTGAGATTCTGTATGTCTAAATGTATATATAGGTCTCTTTTATGAAGTTTATTTATGGACAGTCTACAAAGCCTACTGGAATATATCATAATTTAAGAAAACAGAAAAACTACTGAAAATGAAAGTATTAAAAAAAGAGGTGCTAAAAGCATGAAGACAAAATATATTTGCCCAGCTGAGCTTCACTGAGACTTGTGTCTCAGTGTTTTGGAGAAAATTAACCAAAAAACAAAACTACACAAAAAAGACAAAAACAAAAACAAAAAACTTTATTTCTTTTCCCAACACACACAGAACCAGATGGCTTCACTGGTGAAATGTACCAAACATTTAAAGAAGAATTAATACCACTCTTTCTCAAACTCTACTGAAAAACAGAAGATGTGGAAACACTTTTTAACTTATTTTACAAGGTCAGCATTACCCTGAGATGAAAACCAGACAAGAATGCCAACAAGAAAACAAAATTATAGGCCAATATTACCAATGAAAATAAATGCAAAATCCTCAATAAAATATGAATAGGCCCATTTTAACAAGATGCTAAAAGGATCATACACCATGATCAAGCGGAATTTATTCTAGGCATGCAAGGAAGGTTCAACACTTCCAAATCAATCTATGTGATGCAGGACACTAACAAAATGAAGGATCAAAACCAACAAAATGAAGCAAAATGAACAATAATGAAATTTAAAAAAATCATATGACCATCTCAATAGAGGTAGTAAAAACATTTAACAAAATTCAACATTATGATAAAAACTTGCAAAAAGTAGGTATAGAGGGAGTTACTTAACATAACAAAGAGCATATTGATCAAGCTTAAACCTAATGTCATAATCTATGGTGAAAACCTTAAAGGTTTTCTTCTAAAATTAGAAACAAGAAAGGATGTCCACTCTTACCACTTCTATTTAACAGTAGTGAGAGTCTTAGCCAGAGCAATTAGTCCACAAAAAGAAATAAAAAGAATCCAAATCAGAGAAGAAGAAGGGAAACTTTCTCTATGTGAAGATGACATGTTATTATATAGAGAAAACTCTATAAAGTTTGCACCAAAAGACTGTTAGAATAAATATAGTAAAGTTGCAGTACACAAAAATCAATATATAAAAGTCAGTTGCATTTTTATAGACTATTGACGAACTCTAAGAAAGCAAATTGAGGGAAAAAAATTTAAAATTTCAACAGAAAGAATCAAGTACATAGGATTCAATTTAGCTAAGGAGATAAAAGGCCCATACAGTGAAAACTGTAAGACTCTGATTAAAGAAACTGAAGATGACACAAATAAATAGATATTCTGAGCTCATAGATTTGAAGAATTATTGTTAAAATGATCATACTACCTAAAACAATTAATAGATTCAGTGTAATCTCTATAATTCCAATGTAATTTTTCTAGAAATAGAACAGGGAATACTAAAATTTGTAATGAACCAAAGAAGACTCCCCCCCACCCCAACCCTGCCCTGTCAAGTAGCCAAAGTAATCTTGGGAATGTTGAAGATGATTTTTTGGATTTGACAACAAAAAGCAAAGATGTTAAAATAAAAAATTTAAAAAGTGGGAGGATTTGACTTCTTCTATGCCAATTTGAATGCTTTTTTTGTTGTTGTTTTCTGATTGTTTTTGCAAGGAGTTCTAATACTATGTTGAACAACAGTGGCGAGAGTGTACATCTTTGTCATGTTCCTGATCTCAAAGGGAAGGCTGTCAGCTTTTCTCCATTAAGAATGATATTCCCTGTGGGTTTTTCATAGACAAATTTTATGAAGTCGAGGAATGTTCCCTCTACCCCTATACTTTGAATCGTTTTAATCAGAAATGGATGCGGTATCTTGTCAAATGCTTTTTCTTCATCAATTGAGAGGACCATGTGGTTCTTCTCCCTTCTCTCATTAATTTGTTCTATCATATTGATTGATTTGTGAATGTTGAACCATCCTTGCATCCCATGGATAAATCCTACCTGGTCACGGTGGATAATCTTTAATGTACCATTGGAACCTATTAGCTAGAATCTTGTTGAGAATCTTGGCATCCATATTCATCAGGGATATCGGTCTGAAATTCTCCTTTTTGGTGGGATCTTTGCCTGGTTTGGGGATCAGGGTAATGCTGGCTTCATAAAAAGAGTCAGGAAGTTTTCCTTTTGTTTCTTTCTTTTGAAACAACTTCAGGAGAATAGGTGTTATCTCTTCTTTGAATGTTTGGTAGAATTCTCCAGGAAATCCATCAGGTCCTGGGCTCTTGTTTTTTGGGGAGTTTTTGATCACTGCTTCAATCTCATTACTAGATATTGGTCTATTCTGGTTGTCACTTTCTTCCTGATTCAGTTCTGGAAGTTTATAGGTTTCCAGGAATGTATCCATTTCATCTAGGTTGCTTAACTTACTGGCATATAACTGTTGATAATAATTTCTGATGGTTTCTATTTCCTTGGTGTTAGTCATGATCTCTCCCTTTTCATTCATAATTTTGTTAATTTGGGTCTTCTTTCTTTTCTTTTGAATTAGCTTGGCCAATGGTTTATCAGTCTTATTCTTTCAAAAAACCAGTTTCTAGCTTCATTGATGTGTTCTACTGTATCTCTAGTTTATATCTCATTGATCTCTGCTCTAATCTTTATTATTTCCCAACTTGTGTGTGGGTTTGGCTTAATTTGTTATTTTCCAGTTCTTTAAAGTAATGGCTCCAGAATGGGAGAAGATATTCGCAAATGACACTATAGACAAAGGGATGATATCCAAGATCTATAAAGAACTCCTCAAACTCAACACACACAAAACAGATAATCACGTCACAAATGGACAGAAGACATGAACAGACACTTCTCCAAAGAAGACATACAAATGGCTAATAGACACATAAAAAATGTTCATAAGCATTAGCCATCAGCGAGATTCAAATCAAAACCACATTGGGATACCACCTTACACCAGTTAGAATGGACAAAATCAACAAGAGAGTAAACAACAAGTGTTGGAGATGATGTGGAGAAAGGGGAACGCCCTTACACTGTTGGTGGAAATGCAAGTTGGTACAACCACTTTGGAAATCAGTATGGAGATTCCTTAAGAAATTAAAAATAGAACTACCTATGACCCTGCAATTGAACTACTGGGTATATACTCCAAAGATACAGATGTAGTGAAAAGAAGGACCATCTCTACCCCAATGTTCATAGCAGCAATGGCCACAGTTGTCAAACTGCAGAAAGAAACAAGATGCCCTTCAATGGACCAATGGATAAAGAAGTTATGGTTCATATATACAATGGAGTATTATGCTTCCATCAGAAAGGATGAATACCCCACTTTTGTATCAACATGGACGGAACTGAAAGAGATTATGCTGAGTGAAATAAGGCAAGCAGAGAGAGTCAATGATCATATGGTTTCACTTACTTGTGGAGTATACAGAATAACATGGAGGACATTGGGATATGGAGAGAAGTGAGATGGAAGAAATTGGAGGGGGAGACAAACCATGAGAGACTGTGGACTCTGAGAAACAAACTGAGGGTTTGGGGGGGTGTGGGGGGTTGGGTGAGTCTCAGTATTATGGAGGCCACATATTGCATGGAGCACTGGGTGTGTGCACAAACAATGAATTTTGGAACACTGAAAAAAATTTTAAAAGTGGAACATCAAACTAAAAACCTCTGCATAGTAAAGAAAACCATCAACAAAATAAAAAGACAACTTACCAAATAGGAAAAATATTTGCAGATTATATGCCCAATAAAGAATATCCAAATACATAAGGAACTCACATAAAGGAAAAAACAATCCAAATAATCCAATAAAAAAGGAGAACATCTGAACAGACATTCTCCCAAAGAAGACATACAGATGGTCAAAGAGTACATGAAAAGATGTTCAACATTAGTAATCATCCGGGGGGTGGGGGATCAAAAACCACAATAGGTATCCCCTCACACCTATTGGAATGGCTATTATCAGGAAGACAAGAAAGAACAACTGTTGGCAAGGATATGTAGAAAAAGAAGTATTTTTGCACTGTTGGTGGGAATGTAAATGCAACCACTAGGGAAAACAGAGATGAAGTTCTTCAAAAACTCAAAATTCAACTGCCAAATGATCCAACAATTCTACTTCTGGATATTTATCCAAAGGAAATGAAAACACTAAGTCAAAATGATTTCTGCATCTTCAGTTCATCACAGCATTACTTCAAATAGCCAAGCTATGGAAACAATCTAAGTGTCCATCAAGGGTAGAATGGGTAAACAAAACTTCACACACACACACTGGGGTGTTATTTAGCCATAAAAAATGTAGGAAATCCTGTCATTTGCAACAATATGGATGTAACTTGAGGGCATTAGGCTAAGTGAAGTAAGTCAGAGAATGACAAATGACTAATGATTTAACTTATATGTAAAATCTAAAAATCAAAACAACAAAAAAACAAATTTTAGTTATGAAATAAGTCCTGAGGATGTCATGTACAGCATGGTGACTACAGTAATACTATGTTTGTATATTTGAAATTACTTATGAGAGATTTTAAAATTTCTCAGTACGAGAAAACAGAAATTTCTAACTGGTGATGGATGTTGACTGAACTTACTGTGTTTATCATTTTACAACATATACATGCACCAAATCATATGTTACAATACTGTATTAGTTTCTCATGTCAAATATATTTTAATTTAAAAAAAAATAATTGAGGGTCACCTGGGTCGCTCAATTTGTTAAGCATCTGCCTTCGGTTCAGTTCATGATTCCAGGGTCCTGGGATAAAGCCCTGCATAGGAGCCCCTGCTCAGTGGGGAGTCTGCTTCTCCTTCTCCTCCCACTTGTGCTCTGTCATTATTTCTGTCACTATCTGTCTCTCTCTCTCTCTCAAATAAATCAATAAAATCTTAAAAAATTATAAAATCAAAAAAATAATTAAAGCAAAAAATTAGTAATAAAGTAACTATTTTGTCACTAAAAAGTACTTTAAGAATTTGAAAGGAAAAAGAATCTCTTTCCTTCAGGAGACATGAACTAGTCGTAGGATTTGGAGGCAAGAGCAGGGGACCTGATGGCAACAGAGCCTGTCCTGTGACAGCAGAGCTATCAAAAGTGGCCGGAAGCCTCCAGGGATTACCAGTAAGTAGTTGGTCCTATGTGGTAGCGTAATAGCAAACTAAAGGTGTCTTGACAGGCACTTTTCCATGCTTTAGAATCAGGGAAGAACTTCCTGATCAGGAGATGACCTCAAGGTCAGAAAGTCTGGAAAAACTTGGTCAAGAAAACACGAAGTGAGAATAATTTTGAAGATAATTTCATGTACTACTGAAGATAGGCAGTAGAACAAAAAAATTCATGAATATATAACTCAGGGTATAAATTTAGCCCTACTGTTTCTTGGTACAATTGCCTACAGAAAGTTGAGATCAGATAAGAATGGTTATAAAAATAAAATACTTTCTTATACTTCCCTTTATTTAATCCTATAGATAAATACAATAT
This sequence comes from Meles meles, assembly GCF_922984935.1. Lineage (NCBI taxonomy): Eukaryota > Metazoa > Chordata > Mammalia > Carnivora > Mustelidae > Meles > Meles meles. The sequence continues at coordinate 78,794,064 of NC_060075.1, forward strand.
ATAGGAAAATGTTCAAAATTGAATAGAAATAGAAAAATGAGCAGAGAACATCAATGACATCATTGACATAGCAGTTGTAAATGATAAAGCAGAATTGAAACCAAATAGATCCAGAAACAGTATTCTTTGTTTCCTGATTCTTAATTCACTACTTTTTCTTTTTTTGCCTGCTCTATGACATCAAATATCCTGAGCTTTGCTTTAGCAATTGCACAATTTTTTTTAGAGAAAATATTGTAATTTTTATACAACTCAGTTATAAAAATAGTATAGTAACTAAGCACATTTAGTGTAGAGGGATTCAATTATTGAAATTCAGAGAGATCATTCTTTTCTTTTTCATTATAAAAATATATGCTTATATAAAAATTCCAAAACACATATTAGATTGTAAAATGAGAAGTAAGAGATTCCAAATAACACCAACCTCCAAAAATGTCCCCATTACTGGTTTCTTGTTGATGTGTCCAAAAATGTTTCATGAACAACTGTATTTTTAACACAGCATCAATCAAATAAACATAGTTATGCAATTTATTTCCTATAATGACTTGAACTGTCTTGGGTATATTTCCCAGTATAAAAATAAATTTATGAATGTGTTATGCTGTTAAGTACATATTTCTCTAGTGCAAAGAATGTTGCCTTCAAAGTTGTTTTTTAATAATTTCCCATGGAACTATAATCATAAACTACTGAGTATCAAATTGTTAAAAGTTATGTGTTAAAAGGGTTAAAAGTTATGTGAGTTTTCAATTTTGATAGTTATTGGAAAGTACACTCTAGGTGTGTATAAATTTCTGTATATACTATACTATAATTTCTGTATATTCCTATACTATAAAATAGTATAGGAAACCATTTCTTAGTAGTTTCAGCCTTCACACACATGCAGGGGTGTGCACGTGTGTGCTTGTGTGCACACATGCAGACACACAATTTCTTTGAATCAATATAAAGGTCTTTCACTGTATGTCAAGTGGCCCATATGTACATGTGGTTTTGGCTGTTTGTTCTTTTTTTCTTCCTGTGAAGTACATGTTGTAGTCCTTGGACATATATGCCCCATCTATTTACTTGAAATGGAAATCTTCACTTTTCAATTGATCAGTGAGTTTTATAATGTAGGAATCTTTTCTGTACATCATTTTTTTGCAGATACATTACCTGATTTTCTTTAAACATTGTGAAAATGAAAAGCATTATAGATTTATAAGATTTATTCACATACTTAAAAATTATATAAAGTCTACTTTAAAAAAAAATCTGTTCAGTAGTTCCTAAGCCTAGAGCCATGTTTATTCCCTCAAGTATTACCTAAAGAAAAAAAAAATCCTACTAGTATTTTATGATTATCTTTAAATATTTGATTAATCTGAAATCTTACTTTTGAGTAACAGAAATACAGTAAGGTATAAAATTGATTTTCCCCTAATGTACTCTCAGTGTAGAATCACACTTCATCAAATAATTTATTTTTCCCCACAGATTATCCCCTGCATATACATATACATTTATTTATGTAACTTTTTGTCAAAATACCTTCATTACTAAAAATTATCAAGTGAATTTTTAGATTTATGAAGAAATTAATTGCTGATTAACTATATCAGATTTTAGTGTTAATCCTTTTATTATTATCAAGTTGTATCTTCTCTTGAAAAATCACTTTTTGAAAAACATACAGCTAATTGATGAGATCATGGAAGAGTAAATTAATAACTTCAGGAATAAGTAATGATTTCTTAAATAGGACATAAAGATTACCCATAAAGAAAAATAAATGAGAGTTACATTAAAAATTAAGTATCTCATTTCATTAAAATACATCAATAACAAAGTAAGAAAGCAAGACATCAGTGGAGAACAATATGTACTTTGCAGGATATATTAACAAAGAAGACTCATAAACTTCTCTAAATCTTTTTTTTTAAGATTTTATTTATTTATTTGACAGACAGAGATCACAAATAGGCAGACAGGCAGGCAGAGAGAGAGAGAGAGGAGGAAGCAGGCTCCCTGCTGAGCAGAGAACCCGATTCGGGACTTGATTCCAGTACCCTGAGATCATGACCTGAGCCGAAGGCAGAGGCTTAACCCACTGAGCCACCCAGGTGTCCAAACTTCTATAAATCTTAATAAAAAAAAGGTCAAAAGAAAAACCACCTTGAAAAATCACTTCAATAAAGAACACATCCAAATGGTTAATAAACGTAAGAACGAATGTTTACCCTCATTACTTAGTTTAAATGGAAAACAGTTACATTCGCAGCTAGAGAGGGGCAAAGACCTACCCACCCAGCCGAGGGGCAGCCCATTTGGTTCTCAGAAGGCATGCTGTGTAGGGGGTTTTGGCAGTTGCTGACACTATCTGCTTGCTGTGCAGAGGCCATAGATGGCCTCCAGCTGCCTTCTCCTTGAGTTCAGCCATGGCTGCAGTCTCCTCAGTCCGGAGACTTCTGCCTGGGCAGGCCAGGCTCTGTGCCTGCCAGCAGCACCAAGCTTGACACACACTTGTAGGCTCTTTACAAAACATGCAGAGACCGATGCATACACTTTTGCACCCCTCTCCCACTTCTAACCCCCCAGGTCTTCAGTTTCCTGAAACCAGCAGCCATCTAACCAATAACAAGATCAGCCTGAGTGATGCAGAGATCTACAGCTTCGACTCTGACTACATGCTGGCGTAGTACACAGATGAACTACATTGGGGGATCTTCAGTGCCACACCATGACATCCTGAGTGCATACTCACTGCAGCAGATCAGTGGTTTTTAGAACAAAAGTCCCTCCATCCAGTAGTAGTTCACTGACATCTTCTGGTTGCCTGAGATAGCTTTGCTTTCCTGTGTGGTGGACCACTTCCTGGCCCATGACATGGAGACTGTCCAAGTGAGTCTCTACAAGAATGTGATACATGTCAGTTGAGATGTGCCATAAAGGGTCTGCTATACCAGTGGATACAATGAGACATGGAGAAGTTCCTCCTGAGATAGGAGGAAATCTTTGCCATCTCGAGCAGCCTGGTGATTCATGGGAAAAAGTTGGCCCTCCTTACCAACAGTCCCTTCAGCTTCATGGATAAAGTGATGTGACACACGGTAGGTCTTAAATTGTGTTAACTCTCCAAGGAGGTCATTGGTTAGGTGGACAAGCCCAGATTTTTCACTGACAGAAATTGAAAAGCCTTTCAGAAAATTCAATGAGAAATTCTTGCACCACTGAAAAAAGGCCAAGAGCTATTGGGAGGGAAAACTTTTGGGCTCCCTACACATGATTTAGGGCAAGTCCCTATGTGTTCTATCTCAGAGACCACCTCTACTGTCAACTGGAAGATCTGCTGAACAGCTGGTGTGAGGTCATTATCATCTCCAGCCTGGAGTCACCATTGAAGCCACATCTTCAGTGAAGAGCAGAGCCTGCTCATGGACTCAGCAGCGGTGCTCACTGGAATTTTAGATCACAGACAGACTTTCCAGGACACAGAGTCATTCATGGCAGGTGCAAGGTGTGTGGATGAAGGAGCAGGAGGAGCTGAGGGACAATACGAAGGTTCTATTTTACATTCAGGTGGGAGAATCTTCCACGACTTCCACAACCCTGCCTACTTCCTGTGATGCCTCCTTTAGCTACCTGCTTAACTGCATGGATTTCACCTCTTGTCCATACTACACTCCTCTGCAGCACAAGTCCCCTGCTCTGTAACCACTACATACATTCTTCCTTGGCAACATGGCCCATGTCTGCTGAGGATGACATTGTGGGGAACTGGCTCCCAGCCAACCTGCCGTGCCCACTCTGGGCATCTGTCGACAAGCTATGAGAGTGGTTTCCTTCCCAGAAAAAATAAATTTAAAAATTAATAATACAAATGAAGAAACACCTTTCACTACATGGTATCAGAATGGCTAAAGCAAAGAAGATACCAACTGTTGACAGGATATGGAGAAACTAGAACTCTCCTACACTGCTGGCAGGAGTGTAAATTTTACATCTATGCTGATAGACTGGCAATAATCTTCTAAGGCAATAATCTACTATACATAGTCGTCATGACTGAAATTTCCATTCCTAATATAGACTCAAGAGAAATACATTTCATTACCCTAAATTGTACATAAGAAAATCTATAGCAGCATTTTTATATTAAATTTGACTGAAAATAACTCAACATCTATTAACAGTAGAACTGGATAAAAGAACTGTGGCACATACATAACATGGCATAGTATCCAAGAAGAAAACAAACTACTATCAATATAACAACATAGATAGACTTCACCTGCAAACTATAGTATGACAGGAGTTAAAAACAAAAATTAGTTATAATTACATTTATATAAAAATCCAAACAGATGGAAACTCATCTATAGTACTGAAAATCTAGCTAATGTTGAGGGAGGAGGTGGTATTAGTGATTGGAAGGAGGCATAAGAGGTACTTCTGGGTATTGGCAATATTCCATTGCTTGGCCTGTGCATTTCCATACATAGGTTACAGTTAAGTTACTAGAAAGCAAGCAAGCACGCCTGAGTAACTCCATTAAGAATACTATCTGATTGGCAAACTTCTATCTGTGTCCTTAGCCAAACTCTACAATATCTTTCAGCGAAGCCTGAAAATACATGAAAGCAAACTTCAGTTTGCTCCAAAAAATGGTTGATAACAAGGAATTATTGCTCTGGTTTTGCTGAATATGAGTTTCCAAAACTCCAAGATTTTTCCACCTTAAAAATCTTTCATAGCTTTAAATATTCTGGAAGAATTGGTCTAGTCTTTTTGTGAATGCATGGATTCTTTTTGTTTCGCAAGAAGTAAATCTAAAATCAACATCATTAGTCTTATCTGCCAAGTCAAATGTACAACCTGAGCCATTTTTAGACTGAAAGTGGGGGAAAAAGCACTTAAGTATCCAGCCTCTTTACAATGTCAGCCTAAGCGGGACCAAACAGCTGTGTCTTTCAAGAAGTAATCATCCAGTCAGAGGTGCCATAGCTCACAATTCTATGATGTAATGCACTCAGGGACAATTAACTTAAATTCCCATTTTCATCATGTGAAATGCCAACTATGCTGTCTCTTTATAGGCTGTTCTCCCGGATTCTTGGCACCATTTTATACTTGTTCCTAATTCCCCAACTGATAACATGAATAGTCTCACTTAGCTTGTATTTTTTTTCCTCTTTCCACTAAGTGTTTTCCCTATCTGATTCACCTATTACAAGGCTTTTTTCCCTGAAATTCTGAGGTTTCTTGCCTTCCTAATACTAGAAAATGTCTACATTTGATGGACGGGGATGATTCAAAGTCAGAAATGAACTCTGGTAAATGCGTATACACATGCAGCCTTGCAGCACGATTCTTAAGCATTTCAGGTATGCCAGGCAGCTTGTAAGCTGTCCTTGTGAGTCTGGGGACTCTATGCCCATCTGGAAGAAGCTACCACCTGGTCCTGTGTGGCAGCAATGTGAGAGGTAGGCTCAGGGCATCCAACTTGTCCCACTTCTTTCCCCACTCATCGCTAACACAAATGCCTTAGGCGGCACACAGCAGTACTTCCTCTGGGGAGACACAGGGGTCATATATTATAACACGGCCTCTATCACTTCCTTTCACGTCTCTCCCATGTCCTAGAGAAAATACCACCTTTTCGTCTTTTTCAGGAATCGAATAAATGGGTGCCACCAGACAGACCATAAAGAACTAAGCCTTAAAGCGCAGAATCATTTTGAAACCGCTGGGGCAGGAAGTGCAAAAGCCAGAACTACTTCCGGGTCAGCTCCCCTAGTCCCATATACAAACACAAGCTGCAGGGCCGACTGCAAAGCTGGGCAGCATAGCTGACCTGGGAGTGTATGGTACTTTTTAGTTCACTGAGGTGGTGTCTTTTTCCATTCAAGACTGGTGGAAAGAGCATTTGTTCCAGCCAGATAAGAAGTAATCCTTTGGCGGTGATTCAGATGGATTTGCACAGTAAGATTTTCTTGGAAGAAAAATGAATCCCTAAACCGTTTCTTTTCCTGCCACCACTGCAGCACTAACAGTGATTTACAGCAGCACATTGCCTAATTTTCCATCTGTATATTATTTGGAAAGGGTAAAACTTATGGTAACGTAATGTGCAAATGAGTGAAAACGGGATTTGTTTGCTTTCTGTCCTGCCTACACACAGTCAGGGTTTTTTATGTGCGATGCATGGAATCTGTTTGCTTGATGTGTAAGCTGTGTCTCAGTGTGAGTTCCTGGTGTGGTTCCACATCAGGCTGCTGGGAAACTTCAGGAATGTATCATAGGTACAACACCAGGAGATGGCTCATATGGGAGATAGAATCTATGGCAGCTTATTCACTATTCTGTCAGAGCACTGAAAGGCTGTTGTGAGACAAGCAAATGGCGAAAACCCCCTGCTTCTCCCACTTCAGGTTGTAGTAAGACAAGAAGATAATTTTCTTTGGTAACTTTTTTCAGCACGTTGAGAACTTAGGGGTTGGTAGGATAGACGTGGAGCAAAGAGGGTGGGATTCTCTCTCCACAATCCAATTATTCAACCAGATTTGTTCCTCTTTTCTCTCTTTTACATATTGAAAACATGCTTAGTTGGGGATACAGTTATGATTCATTTGAAATTCAGTCTCAAAAGTTGCAATTTACCAGATGCAACAAATGAAAGATGAAGAGAAAAGAAGCTGAATTCCACAGGGGTCTTTGTATCTCATTGTTTAGGACAAATATAATAGGCAGCATGGATAAGAATCACTGTGATATATTTGATTATTTCTTTAAACCTTCTCATAAATGATTATTCTTGTAATGTCTCCTAATGAGATTATGAAATTGTATAGGAAAGAGGTAAAGTGAATATTACATATTTGGAAAATAGAATTCCATTGAGTAACCTCACTTGCAGTTCTCCTTTCATCAGCATCAAATTTCAGGATTATTTTTGTTTTAACTCAAAATATAGATTGTTATCCTCAAACTATGTGCCAAGTGTTCTGCTGCTGTTTGAAGACTTCATTTATGAGAGAAGTCTTCTGACTCAATGGAAATGGGATACAACATTTCAGTATTTCTTCAAAGTCTTTAGTCAATAGTGTGCAGTGTTGTGTATGTGTACTGTGTACATGGTCTAAATTAGTTTGCTCTATTATGGTAAGAGAAGTAATTACTAGAAGAAAAACAGAATTGCTGGCACAGACTCATGTTGATTTTCTCTAACTTATGGAAAGGTTATTCTTCAGAAGTAACTGGAGATTAGAAAGCACTGACATTAACTATTTTAGCAGGAAAGTTGGCCCTTGTGGGTCCAGTTAGTCCTGCAATTCTGTGAAAGTAATCTGAACTTACTGGCACATTATGAAAACAGAAGATAATAACACCTCCTTGTCCCAGCTTCCCAGTTCAGTCTTTCATCCTTTTCCAGATGTGGCAAGTCACTAGGGAAATATGGTTGTCTCCAAGAAAGGGCTCCGGAGCCAGGCGTACATCAGGGAATGTGATCAGTGGTTACATGTAAGGATACATGTGCCCTGGCTCATCTGCCTGATGTATCAATGTTTGAGGGCTATTTCTTGCACTTGGCTTTCGATAATGTGAGTAAATTCTAAATACCTTTTCTTCCCCCAAGATCTTTGTGTTTAATATTATAAGAGCCAATAATGTACCCAGAGAGTAACACCATCATCAGTGATCTTAAAGTTTAATACCTTAAAAGTAAACTATAAAGTTACTATTTAATACATAGTATATAAAAGCATTCTATACAGTTTGGGCATTTTTTATAATGAAGTTGTAATTAATTATTATTTCTGTCACAGAGTTCAACTCGAACTTGGCTGAAGCAAAGAATTTCTCATTATGTATCAAATATCTCATGAGATGTCTCTTATTCAGATGTTTTTAGCCTGAGGTACAAAGATGTAATTCAGCAAATTCACAAAACTTCTAAACCAACACACATACACACACACACACACCCCCCTTAGGTATATGGTATATAATCAGGGTTTGTTTGTTTGCTTGTTTTTTGCTAAAGAAAACATGACTTGTATTCCAAAATGAATTTAACCCTGAAATGGATTAAAAAACCCACTGATTTGTAATTATTTCATTATTACTAATAGTAATACTAAAGTCACACTTTGCTGATGAATCCAAACTAAAATTTGTAAAACAAATAAAAAAATAACTATAGGCATCTTCAAGTATGTGATTTTCTTATTGTAAAACAGGCCAACATATTATCTCCTGACACCTATGAGGATGATAGCATGGATTACAAAGTAGTTCATCAAAAGTTTTCCCCAAGACTTTGTGTTCATTCTCTCCTCTCTCCGTCTGTCTCTCTCTCTCTCCCTCTATGTCTCAGTCAATAAGTACAACACATCTATTAGAAAGCAAAGAAGACGAACTCCCAAAGATGTGAATTATAACATTGAGAGTGATTCCTAGTTTCCTGACACTATTCAAAATGTTTCACAGATTTTATCTAATTTAATCTCCAAAACAATTTTAGGATTTAGGCTCTATGGTTTTCATCCCGTTTTTACAAATGATAAAAGTAACACAGAGAAGTTGCTTGCTAGACCCACGATCAAAGTTACTAAGTAGACTGGCCTCAGAGTCTGCAAATGAGCCACCACTTTTACCGTGCCTTGAAAATCAAAGATAACATAGTAAAAGAAACAGTACATAATTCAAGATTCATGTCTCAAACTAGAGTAACAGCAGGAGTCCTTTTACTTTTCCTTTTTATCAGCAATACCAGATCTTCCCCATTCCTGTTTCCACAGTTTCTGTAGCCCTCAAACTTCAGCCACATCAGTGATGTTAGTGATGTGGAGCATGTTTCGTTGTCTTCTTGTGTTTTATTTCCCTCAACCTCCCTTGGGATGGGAGGTAGGATTTTTATAGTCAAATGTCATAAATTAGAATGGTAACCCCATCTTATGATTGGATACGGCACCCAGACTTTCATATTTCAAGCCAACACAAACATGCTGATGGAATGCACCTATGAAATTTTGTGAAAAATTCAGTGCACACTCCAGTTTTCTTATTTCACTCATTAATGGTCAGAAAGTACCAATTTAGGCCAGTTATATGGTTTAATGATATCATCTATGGTATCATAACATCCCTGTTTATGATTACTAGATAGAAATTTAGTTTGACTTTGTTCTTAAGTAGCTATTCTAACTAAGTGAATGGAAGTTTCGGCTCTCCATAGTTGCAAAATGTTTAAGAAAGAAGATTAACTGCCAAACAGTCAAATTAGAGATGTGCTGATTTAGCACATATTTCTCTGATCAGCAAGTAAAACAGGCATCCAGGAATTGACAAGTCATACTGAGACAAATTAAAGCTTCTACAAAATCTAAACAGAGTTTCTTTTTATGAATTTTTTTTTTTCGGGTTCCTGGATAAGTGCATGTATACACCACACTTTTAGCAATTGCTTTATCAGAGTGTGAAGAAATCATGCAAATGTAAAAAGGACATGGAGTGATAATTCCCAGGACATCTGGCATGTAGGAAAAATTTGTCATACTTAACAAGAAGAAGAACAAAAAGTTGGCCTAAGAATGTATTACTCTATTTTTGCTTTGTTTTATATATTTAAGTTCTGTTATGTACTTTGAGGAACATAAAATATAATGCATGGTCATTTTGCCAAAATTAAAATAATCTCTCATTTGCACACAACCTTAAGGAAAGCATCTCTTACAAAACTGAGCTTTTCTCAACTATAAAAATCTTAGATTTGTTAAATCAATCTAAAGTAGTAGTTAGATAGAATATTTATTTTACTGGAAATAGTGTAACCATCTGCTTCGGATTATCCAGGTGGTCCTGTTTTACAGAAAAAAATCATCAGGAACAATATTTCTAAGAGTTTGTATATAACATGTTTTTCTCTCAGTGTGGTTCCTTGTATTATGAAACTATGCTTAAAGATATAACAACAGCTTCACATGATTTCCAAATTCAGTTCCTCGCAGAAGACATAGACACTTTATCAGTCAATCTCACTATCAGAAATTCTGAACCAATTCTAAGGCTGCTTACTTCATTTATCACACTTCACGGCAGTAAGTAAAGGAGTGAGGGGCATGTGAAGTATGCTAGCTGTTGGTTTTTGTTTGTAAATAAATCTTCATTATTTTGCAGTAACCTCATGACTTATTACTTTTTCTGTTACAGTGTAGTCTTGAGCATTAGAAAAACTCCTACAATTTAACTGTGCACTTGACACGACATCGAAGTAAGGCCTAAAGACGGCAGGATTATCCATGACCATATGTCTAAAATGATACCCAATATTAAGCCCTTATTTTCCAAACTACTTGCTAGAAATTACAATGTGGGGCGCCTGGGTGACTCAGTGGGTTAAAGCCTCTGCCTTTGGCTCAGGTCATGATCTCAGGGTCCTGGGATCGAGCCCCGCATCGGGCTCTGTGCTCTGCAGGGAGCCTGCTTCCTCCTCTCTCTCTGCCTGCCTCTCTGCCTGCTTGTGATTTCTTTCTGTCAAATAAAATATTTAAAAAAAAAGAAATTACAATGTAAGTTACCACCTGTGTTTTATTTTAATACTGTTAATCTTCCAATCCGGTAGTTGTACTGTACACAGATCTGCAACCACATACTCTACCACACAACTTTATTTCACAGTGACAATTATTTTAGAATAGCATTGCCTTCTATTTGTGTGATTAGACTATCATAACATGAAAGTATGTAATACGTGTTGATGTGCATATGGCTGTATCGTATATTTAAGACCGATAGAATATATGGTTTGGTCAATCAGTCATTTTGAAAAAAGTCAAAACTTCAGGAAAATGTGAGTCATTTTATTACCACATTCCATCTAAATATTTTGACACAGACCCATCTGGATAGAATCCTGTGCAACTTATTTCTGATGACCTATAATTTTGATGTTTGGACAGAAATTTTAACACAATTACATCAGTTCTTAAGTTGGCACATTGAGGTTTCAAATAGACATGGAAGAGCCTACTTTTATAGATGCTTATATGCCCAATCAGTTCAACAGGATTTGAAAACAAGCCAGTGGAAAGATGGAGCAAAGGTGGTAAAAAAAAAAAATTTAGAGCTTTAGGAAAAAGATAAATAGATCAAGTGAGCAAAAGACAAAAACACTGTGGTGAGGAATAAAACCAGACTGGATCTATAACATAAAATATGAGCTAACAATAAAACAAATGCCATTTAGAAACAGATGCAACACTCAGCCCTGAAATAAATATGAACAATTACATTGCTATTTACTAAGCATATTTACTTGATTGTCAGCAGAATTTATGCTTCTCTTAACATGAGAATATTATGTGTGTGTGTATACACACACATTATACATTTGGACCTTCAAACAGCTATCTCATTAATAAAACATAGTCTTTTTTTTTAAGTAAAAAACCTCAAAGCTCCTTGGGAATGTGATTATAACCCATGGGAATGGAGTAATCTCAACCAACTGTAACTATCACACTTTTTTATAGGTACATAATACATTAGACACACGGGCACACATCCTACCTTACGGTGAGTCAAGTTATCGATCAGATTTCTCTCCACCATTTCTCCTTTAAGTATCAGATTTGAGTGTAACCACATCAGTCTCAAATACATTTTTAATGTAGATTCTGACTGAGATTTTCCTGTGTCACATACATACATATGTAACATATTTCAAAGGAGCAGACTTGCCTTTTAATGACAAACCAAAATCCAGAATGCTGTATCTACTATATTGTTTAAATTGCTTAAAATTCAGAAACCATCCTAACAACCCCTAAGTAAAGTCCAAACCCTAGATTATCCTACCAAGGAAGAACTGGATGGTCAAAACAATCATAAATACACATACCATATGAATATGTACTTGATGATCAGCAAAGATAACCCAGGAAGATGAAATGATGTGAGTCATAATTAAAAACACTCCAGCAATCATCTATAAAAGGTTTGTGGTAATGTGAGACGTCTTGTTTGCAGAACTATCATAATTCAGACTTGGCATTTGGCTCTTCCTTGGTCACCGCAAGTTTGTTCTAGGTTATTATTGCACATTCTATAACTGAGTTGCAGCAATGATAGAAGCCAGTTTCCATATTAGCTATTTGACCATTAGCTTGGGATGCAGCCTAGATCCCACAAAAAGTGATCTTATTGAGAGGAGCATTGGATTTGCACCATCGAAAGATTTTTCTTCCTTTTGTTGATCCCTTAAGTGCATGCAAACACACACTACAAGCAGCTTGCCAAAGCACTTTAAAATAATGCCCCTAATTAAAACAAGCCATTTCCATTATTTGATGTACAAAATGTTCCTAGTATGAGGTCTATCAAAAAAATTATATATTGAGTATCAAAGTGCATTTTCTTGAGCTGGGAACGTATTTCTACACTGTATTTTGAATTCGTAGATAGTATGAAATGTGTGTGCTCGTTCCTTTTGTATCTTAGGATTCGTGGAAAATGTATAGTCATTGACATTGCTGATACAACACAAGATCATTTAAAAATATACCCAGGGGGCGCCTGGGTGGCTCAATGGATTAAGCCTCTGCCTTCGGCTCAGGTCATGATCTCAGGGTCCTGGGATCGAGCCCCGCGTCGGGCTCTCTGCTAACCAGAGAGCCTTCTTCCCCCTCAATTTCTGCCTGACTCTCTGCCTACTTGTGATCTCTCTCTCTCTGTCAAATAAATAAATAAAATCTTTTAAATAAAAAGAAAAAAATATATACACAGAATGATGAATTTGGGACCAAGTTAATTTGATTTGGTCCCTTTTTCATCAGTTCCTTGTAAATGCAATCTAATTTACCACGCCCAATTTTGAACTTAAAACCACTAAAATCTTGAGTTGCATTTCATTAGCTAACATGGTATATGAATGTGATGATGTGTATTTTTCCTATCTAATGGTGTGTTTCTAGAATTATCCACTGGTGTTCTATGTCAGATAATTATAGGACTTCTTTTTCACACATAATTGATATATTAAATGATAATACTTTTCTAAAAATAATTCAGATTCAAGATCTATGCTATTTTATTCTCTGTGATGGCACAATGAACCTTTATTAAGTCTGCATTTGGTGCAAACTATTTTTACAGTGTTGTCTTGAAGGAAACGTTGACCCTGATACCAAGTACTTCTATACTTATCCCAGTAAGAGGTCAAAATATGTTTTAAAAATATTATTATTAAATGAAATATTATAGTCTGTTATTTCTAATTAAATCCCCAACTGATAAAAACTTATAAAAAATCAGGACAACGAACATGTGAAAAACATATTCTAAGAGAATATTTCTCAAACATTAATATGCTTTGATTTTGCTCATATGTGTAAATCACATCTGAACACTTATTATTTTCAGAAAAGTTCAAAACAATGTGAAAGTATACAATGCATAATAGTTTTCCTTTAGATGGACATAAAAATATATCAAAGTCAAGTCACTATTCCTTTACAGTAGGATAAGGATATAAATTATTAGGATTACATTATCTACTCTGACCTTGAGAATGACTTACTCACCAGGATTTTCAAAATTGCATTTTAATATAACCAGTATATGGGTACCTGGCACCCTCAGTCGGTTAAGGGTCTGACTTTTGATTTCGGCCCAGGTCATGATAGGGTCGTGAGATTGAGCCCTGCATCAGGCTCCATACTCAGCATGAAGACTGCTTGTCCCTCACCCTTCCCTATACTTGTGCTTGCTCTCTTTCTCTCAAATAAATAAATAAAAACATTAAAATACCTATTAAGTATGAACACTAAAAACTGAGTCTAAATCATATTAGGGTTAGCCAACTATAAAGAAATTATGATTTGGTATGTTTCAACCATTATCAATAGTATTCTGGTCCTTGGTAAGATAGATAGAGTGAACATACTGTACTTTGAGTCCATTCAATGAAGCTAAAAATCTTAGATAGAATGCATCCTACAGTAAGTGAACTCCAAGTAGTAAATGGTAACAAGAAGTTTGGGAGGAAAGAGCAGAAATAGAGATTACACTGAATCAGTGTTCAAGCTACCCTTATGTTTTTTCCTCCAGGATTCCTTGGCCTAAGTGGAAGGTGGCATTGGACATGTACAGGTTACTCTAGGATCACTCTCTAGTTCAGGCCTGTAGATAGAAAAAGAGGTCTCCTGGCAGGCACATCAAAGCAACAGGAGCCCAAGGTCATCTGGAACTCTGAGCAAAGTGAGGTTTCCTCTCTGGGCAAACTGGGGAAGCTATAGTCCCAGCATGTGTGGCACATTTCTGTTCATCTTTTCTCTTTCTGTCTTGTATGCCAGCACTGTGACAGGGACTGTGCAGCAGTACGAGGTAAATAAAGTGCCAGCATTCCAGCTGCAGGAACAAAAGGGGAACCTCTAGGAAATAGGCAGATATTACAGACATCAAATAAAGGGAAGAACTTGAGAAAGACAATCTGTGAAGTTGTTACTAGCTCCTGGGATTATCCACCCTCCTACACATGCCAAGGTATGCATTCATGCATGGATCTGTCCTAAAGAGTAGACAAATAAATGATCTTGGGAACCAAACTAAGAGACAGACAACCACCCAGTTCCTAGACTATTGCAGTGTGTAGCACACTTTGGAAATAAAAATGAAACACAATTCAGAACTGGTAAGATAGAACTGCGGCCTAAAGCCAAGTCTGCTAAACAAAATATAAATATTACCTGCAGGTTTTAGAGACTGTGAGAGTCTCCTAACACAACATTCTAGATGTCCAAGATGCATTTAAAAAGTTTTCCATATATAAAAGGCAAGGAAAATATCAACAGGCATGTTAAACAATGATCAGTGTATGTCAATGATATGACACAGATGTTGGAATTATTTGACAAAGATTTTAAAGCAGCTGTTAAAAAATGTTCGAATAAGTAAAGTGATCACTTTTGAAATCAATGGAAAGCTAGAAAAGCTCATTAAATAGACAGATTATATGGACAAGGCTTGAAAAGGAAATTCTATAACTTAAAAATAACAGTCTCCCAAGTAAAACTAGCAGAGTGGATATGACAGAGAAATGAATAAGTATAACTGTAGATAGATTAGTAGAAAATAATATAAACAACAGACACGAAACACATTAGAAAAAAATTGCACAAACCTAAGGAACATATTGGACAATACCAAACAGCCCAGGAGAGGAAAATAGTACGGAAAAAAAAAGTAAATATTATTTTCCCTGTATTATAAAAAATAAACTTACAGATTTCAGAAACTTACTAACCCAAACAGAATAAACCCTATGAAATTTATCCAGGTGTAATAAAAGTCCTAGAAAATAGAGATAGGGAAAAAACATTTTCAAGGCAGTCAGAAAAAAAAAACAAAAACAAAAAACCAACTACCATTATTGTTGGAGAATAAGGATTTGAAGTTTGACAAATTTTATTCCAGAAATAAGAGATAGAAAGAGTAAAATTTTAAAGTGCTGAGTGAATAAAATTTTTACCCCAGAATTCTATATCTAGTGAAAATAGCCTTTAGGAATGAAGGAGAAATAAAATATATTTTTTTAAAGATTTTATTTATTTATTTGACAGAGAGAGATCACAAGTAGGCAGAGAGACAGGAAGAGAGAGAGGGGGCAGCAGCCTCCCCGCTGAGCAGAGAGCCGGATGCGGGGCTCGATCCCAGGACCCTGAGACCATGACCTGAGCCGAAGGCAGAGGCTTAACCCACTGAGCCACCCAGGTGCCCCTGTACTTTAATTCTTTAAGATACATTTGATGGATGAAAAATTTTAACACTATCTGAAGAAATGTCAATTTTATGTAGGGATAATATATGACAAATACAGTATAAGGGGAGAGGTAAGGAATATATATTGTGCCAAGGTTTCTATTTGCAAGTAGTAAAATACTGTTTCTAAGCAGAATGTGAAAGTAGTAGAATATTGTTTCTAAGCAGAATGTGAAAATTTATCATTGTAATCCCTTTGGAGAATGACTGTAAGAACTATGTAAAGAGAAACTATACAAAGAACAAAGAAGAGATCAATTTAAGTAAAATAATAAATGTTCAATTAACCCAGGAGACAGAAAGAGGAAACAGAGTAAGGGAATGAGAGAAAGCAAACCAACAAACAGAAATACTATACCTACTTTTAAAAGTATCAGTAATTATATTGAATTAAAATGTCTATACACTTTGATAAAATGAGAGATTGTCAGAATTTTAAAAAGATGCAACAATTATCTTCTGTCTACAACAAGTCATGTTAAATATAATAATATAGAGAAACGTGTTTCCAGAACGTCCGTGTGGGGAATTCCATGGTAGCTCTTCTCAGTTCAACAACTATAATAGATGAAAACAATCATTCAGAGTATCTGGAAAGAGTTCTAAAGGATTTCAGCAAATGGAAGGATAGGTGTTAAAGAAAATCTAGTAAATCTGGGTGTTAACAATGAGTTTCTAACATCTGAGTCACAACATCCTCCTTTCTTCCCTCACACAAGCTCGGAAAGTTCTATTCTAGGTGGACTGCGAGCAAGAAGACAAGGCTCCCTCTCTCCCCAACTCCTGATCAACTTCTGTTTCTGTCTTGCCACCAGCATTTATTTATTATTACGATAATAATAATAATAATGTCACTATTATTATTATTACCTCATCCTGTTGTGTACTGCAGAAGCTCTCCTCCAGATAATTGCAGGGGATGTCCAAGTCTTCCTTCCTCTACTCAGCCCCTACCTCTTTTATAGTCAAAGCCCTACCCCAGACATGGCAGGTTGACAGCACTCTGTCCCAAACTCTCTAGCACCAGCTCACACTTAGAAAAGGCAAGCAGGGGGCGCCTGGGTGGCTCAGTGGGTTAAGCCGCTGCCTTCGGCTCAGGTCATGATCTCAGGGTCCTGGGATCGAGTCCCGCATCGGGCTCTCTGCTCAGCAGGGAGCCTGCTTCCTTCTCTCTCTGTCTGCCTCTCTATTAAAAAAAAGAAAAAAAAGAAAAGGCAAGCAGAAAATCAAAGTCTGCCATCAACACAGTGCATCCCATATGCAGAGCAGGGGTGTCATCGCCAGAAAAGTGGTTGCTTAATAGCAGCAGCACAAAGGTTCTGCCTAGGGATACACAACAGCTCAGCATCGTAGATGAATCTCAAAAATACAATGCTAGATGAAAAAGCAACGCATATAAAAATATAGAGCTGAAAGTATTTAAAAGAAGTTCAGAGACAAAATCCTATTAGGTATGGTAGAATTTTTTTAAAGAAAACAGAAAATGAGAAAAACAAAACTTGGAAAAGTATTAATTAGCCATGGGGACAAAAGTTAGGAGACTCTAACAGGAAGGGGAAACTTAAGAACATTGTTCTAGTATTGATATTCATTGGTATTAGTAATATTCTAACTTGGAAGAAAGGGAGCAAAGCACAAGCATTTATTATTATTCTTGATACAAATACACATACATATAGAATACTTATATCTTATATACATTTTGATGTCATCATGTTTCTAGAAAACTTAAAAATTCAAATTAAAAAAAAAAACAAGATGAAGAGCAGGCAGAGCCCACAATCCCTCACCCTTAAATTTCTCTTAAAATTCTAATAAAAAATATAATTCACATTCTAAGTGAAGATAGGATACTGGTGATAAGGAAGTGAAAACGGTAAAAGAATAGATCCTCTTTAGGTCTTTCAATTGTTTACTCTCAAAAAATTTGAACATCAGGATAAAATTATAGAAAGAGAGAAAATAGTATTTTCTCTTGTGAAATAACAATGATTGTAACTAAGATGAGATTGTGAAGGATATGGGGGAGGGTATGTGCTATGGTGAGTGCTGTGAATTGTGTAAGACTGATGATTCACAGACCTGTACCCCTGAAACAAAAATACATTATATGTTAACAAAAAAAATTTTTTTAAGATTTTATTTATTTATTTGACAGACAGAGATCACAAGTAGGCAGAGAGGCAGGCAGAGAGAGAGGAGGAAACAGGCTCCCTGCAGAGCAGAGAGCCTGATGTGGGGCTCGATTCTAGGACCCTGGGATCATGACCTGAGCCAAAGGCAGAGGCTTTAACCCACTGAGCCACTCAGGCACCCCGTTAACAAAAATTTTTTAAAAGATGGGATTGTGAGGATTCCCCTTCCTGGATGTTTCCTTAACAAAGTATTAAATTTGTCAGTTCTCCAAACTGCTGTTGTAATATTTTGTTGCCTTTATCCCGACATTTGAAAATCTCTGATCTCATTCTCTCTTTACAGGAACCACAATCTTTGGATCCATTTTGTTTTTCAATAAAGGCTTGTGGTTCTGAAGAAAAGGTTTCCTTGAATAACTCAAGTAAATACTAGATTTAAATAAAGTCATTCATACTCATTAATAATAGTAAAACCCAGGAAAACAAAATAGCAATGCCATCTGTACCTAGCTCTTCATGAAATAAAATTCTAGCTTTTAGTGAGTAAAAATATTATTTTCATGTTCAGAAATATATGACCCTAAGTCTTAGAGACCTCATGATATTCCCATTCTCTCCAGAATAGCAATTTTCTGTCTTCTATAATTCGCATTTTGATTAACTGTAATAATTGCAAAATGGGAATGCAGAAATGAACTTGACTGGAGTCTTTTCCTTTCATTGAATAGAAAAGAAAAAAATAGTGCTCACTTAAAATAATTTTTTCCAGTATACTCAAGTTTTAGTAAAGATTATTAAAATTGTGTTGACATTTAATTAATGTAATATTAGTGTTGAAGCCATCTACTGATGTGGATCGATTTTTGTTTTCTTAGGGAAAACAAAGACCTTGTCCTCCACTCCGACCCAGCTTGGTTGGGAGTAGCTTCTACATGAGGCACGAGGCAAGAATACATATTCTTGGCCAAGGCCTCTTCAGAACAAGAAATTAAATCATGAAAAATAAAGATATACACGTTTTATTTTATTTATTCTGTGTTTTTATTTGTCAGCTAGAGATTGCACAAGCAGGGGCACCGCCGACAGAGGGAGAAGCAGGCTCCCTCCTGAGCAGGAAGCCCTATGCAGGGCTTGGTCCCAGGGCCCTGGGACCATGACCAGAGTCAAAGGTAGATACTTAACTGACTGAGCCACCCAGGCGTCCCAGAATATATACATTTTTTAAAGATCACAGGTAGAATAAACTATAATTAGAGGTTCACTGGAATTTTGTCATCAAAAAAAGAACATAACTTTGAGAAGGCAAACTTAAGATACTTTTCATTATTAATGCTACATGGGAAAAGGTCAACCCCAAGTCCCTAAGTGGCAGGTAGTAAAAGAATAGCTATGAATTGTTGAAGCCTGATCCGAATCATTGAGATGGTGACCTGTTATCCTTCCATAATAAAAATGTTTGTACCATACTTTAAAAAAAAAATCGTTTTTCACTATGAACTTTGCATGCCACTAATGTTTGTCTACATACAGTAATAAAAGAGCTCATATAACTTAATAATTTGAGTTCTTGCAATGAACAAACTCTTTGATAAATGTAGGTAGTCCTAATTTAAATTTAGATAAATCTCTGTGGACATAAAGATGTTTCTGGGTTCTGTTACTGAGGGCTATTTAATAAGGCTTAGAGAATCAAAAGGTTTCTTAGGCTTTGCTATATTACAAGGCACCCCAACACTAAGTCCAGTCTTTTTGCCAACTGAAAAAAATCTAATGTAATTATTGCAGTTTAGATGATTCCCGAAACAACTTTAATGTATTCAACCAGAAGCATGCACCTGGGTCATTGAAAATAGCCTGACCTCAAGATATGCATTTCAGGGGCGCCTGGGTGGCTCAGTGGGTTAAGCCGCTGCCTTCGGCTCAGGTCATGATCTCAGGGTCCTGGGATCGAGTCCCGCATCGAGCTCTCTGCTCAGCAGGGAGCCTGCTTCCCTCTCTCTCTCTCTGCCTGCCTCTCTGTCCACTTGTGATCTCTCTCTGTCAAATGAATAAATAAAATCTTTAAAAAAAAAAATTTAAAAAAAAAGATATGCATTTCAAGTGCCTGCTTTCAGATTTCTGTTCCACTTTCTTCTTACTGATTTTTCATTTTCATTCTTCAACTAGGTCTTTGTTACCTACTATTCTAAACTCTTGGCAATTCCTACTCTCACATTCCTGCAGTCCTCCTTTACTCTGTCACCATCCCCAGTTTCATGTCCTATGTCTACCCTTTCAAACTCTAATTTCCTTGTACCCATTCACTTGGCCCTCCCTCCACCTTGTGTTTTCACCATCTTAAGGCTCCACATTATGTAAGGGCAAGACTCAAAGTTCTCCAGGGGTATGTGGAATTATCTTTTCCCATTTTATTAGATACACACACTCCAGAAAGACTGAAACACTAGGTCAAGATCATAGATTTTATTAGTGATGAGAGAGAACTTGGTAGTTGTATTATGATTCCCAGTCCAGTGTGTTTCTATCAAATCACAAGAATTGATATATCACGGGGGAGGAGAGGAAAATTAAAATAATATTAAATTTGGGGCCTCTTTTTAGAACCTTTCTTACTAGTCTTTAGGATTCTTTTGCATTACCTCAATTTTGGGTAAAAGTAATATAGAAACAAATACCATATTTCCCTAAGCTCAGGCACTGATTTGACTATTTTCAAAATATAAACTGGTAATAACTTCTCTCTACAACTTCATCTACTGTTGATTTCATTAATATATATTATGTGCTAACCTTAATTTATTAGAGATTTAAAATAATACTGACGGATGTAAAAACAAAGCTTCTGTTTCCTCCTTCTCACTGTAAGGAAACTTAATTAGAAAAAAATCCTCTAAGAGTGGCAGTTCTGCCTCTGATTCTTTCTGTCATCCTGCTTTCAACCCTTTTCCCTAAACTCCTGAGCACATATTTTCTTGAAGTGGCTTTTAGTCCGTCTGCAACACCCATATCTTTTATTTTTTAAATTTTCTTGAGAGGGAGGGGTTGGGGCAGAGAGAGGGAGAATCTTATGCAGGGCTCAATCTCACGACCTTGAGATCATGACCTATCCTAAATCAAGAGTTCAATGCCTCACTGACTGACTGAGCCACCCAGGCAGCCAACACCAGTACCTTCTTGATGGCCCTGATTAACTTCTGCTTCTTTCTTCTCCTCTAAAGTCAATGTATAAAATGACACAAATCCATACTTGTATTTAATACCATTAACAGAAAAGAGAGTGATTTTAATATCAAATATGACAGTTACTAAAATGCGAACACTTTAAAAGGAATAATTTTGACAGCTTTTTTTCTAATTTCAGAGGAGTTTATTATATGGCTAGATGTGTCATTTTATATTATTTTCCAGATTTGAGGATATAACCCTTCAAATAAAAGTATATTATTTAGAGAAAATTTGATTTAAGTAGTAATTCCAGATTGTAAACATTAGAACCATTCAGTCTAATCAGACTGACCCTAGCAATGAATCATTGCTCTCATTAAATTCTAAATAAATCCACGTAATCTACTTTGCTTGCTTTTAGAGTTTCCTGGTAATATTGTGTGTCTGTGGCATAGGTGTCTTTCACATGGCAAAAGGATTTATTCCAATTTTTTCCCATTAACCCAGTAAGAGATTTCAACTGAGAGTAGTATAATTCAGATTTTCTGTTTCAACCCTAGAATTTCTGAGTCCAATTTGAGATCAAGACAAACACTACATGCCCCAAAATAGCCACTAATTAAGTTTTGTAACTGAGCGCAGTTTTTTTTTGAAACTTCATTCATTTGGATGTTTGACATTTTAGGTTAAACATAGAAAATTGTGTAAAAAAAATTGGTTTCACATAATGGATAGGGGGGAGGAGTCAAGATGGCGGAGAAGTAGCAGGCTGAGACTACATCAGGTAGCAGGAGATCAGCTCGATAGCTTATCTAAACATTGCAAACACCTACAAATCCAACGGGAGAGCGAAGAGAAGAAGAACAGCAACTCTAGAAACAGAAAATCAACCACTTTCTGAAAGGTAGGACTGGCGGAGAAGTGAATCTAAAACGACGGGAAGATAGACCGCGGGGGGAGGGGCCGGCTCCCGGCAAGCGGCGGAGGAACGGAGCACAAAATCAGGACTCACATAATGGATAGGATTTGGACTTCATACTTTCATCTTTCTCCCTTAGAGGATTAAGGAGCTTATATAATGTCAGTATTAATTATACTGTAAAATGTTATTAACACATAGGGCATGTAAAATTAGTTAATACATAGAGTATTAACACACTAGAGCCACTGGTTGGACAAAAATAAAATGTGCTCAGATGGTTACCTCCTTCCTGCCTCACTGTTATTGGAAAACCTGGAGTCTGACTTTCGTCATATTGGTTTGTGGGAACTGGCCTCATGGAATAAATGTTTATAAGATCAGTCCTTGAAAGGACACTGTCAACATCTTTAAACCATGGGTTTGAATATTTTATTCTTTTCTTTACTGTGTAATTTTAAACTTTTAAAAATATCTGACTATTGGACTTTATAAAAGTTGTTTTTAGTCTTGAGTCTAAAGTATTCTTACTCTAGTTCAATTTTCCAGCAAAAATTTGAGTGCAGCATTGAGTAATGGAACCGTATATCCACATGTAATTGATTTCATTGTGTTAAATGGTCATGTTTGCTTCTTTCTGTAATTTCCCACATATTTTAATGGTTAGTGTTACCTTTACTGGAACTGACTGTAAAAAATTAAGTTTTTTAAGCTTTTGGCCAAGAAAGCAAAATCATTTTTAAGTTGTTCTTCTTATTCTTCACTGAGTTTGAAAAATATTGGTGAATACAAATTACACTAACAAGGAACACAAAGACATATAGAACTTTCTTATCATTATGCAAAGAGACCTGAGAATGAAACATCAATTTCATTCTTAATCAGTTACCTCTGGTAGGTATTCTGGATTTTTTTTCTCACTTCACTCTCTTAACTGGAGAGACTGGGTATGACATTTTATTTCCAAGACTTCTGTGCCCCTAGGCTCTTGAATGCAGACTTGTTTCTGTTGACATGAATGTGTGATATTTTTTAAAGAAAAATGAGAGCAAGAGTCACCTTTCTGCACTGGTAAGAAAGATCATCGAAGTGTGAAAAAAAAAGTTGCATTTTTGCATCATTTCATTAGTTACGCTGCAGCATTCTAAGTACCAAAAGGAAGTTCCATCAGCAGTGACTAATGAGTTAACAGGGGTTCTTGACTGGAGCTACCAGATTCCTTGAGTGTGGTTACTGATGCACTGCCTTGATCTCAACTCTGGCGGCTTGAGAGTTAGTTGCTCTATCAACTCTGTATTGGCCTGAGATCATTTACAGAGTACATGTCTCCAGCATCCCATAGAATTTTGTACATAATTCCTTTTCTTTGTAACCTATGAGAAAACCACTAAGATGATTTATGTTCCCAGCACTGGACTTTGACATGGTAACTTTATTTGGTGATTCTGTTAGATTTAGTATTCCTTAATCTACTTCTCTTACAATATAGCTTCTATTCTTTTTAAAACATTTATTTATTTGATAGAGGAAGACACAGAGAGACAGAGAGAATATGCTGAGTAGAAGACAGGGAGAAGACAGAGCTGATGCTCTGTTGAGCACAGGGCCCTACACAGGGCCAGATCCTACAACACATGAGACCACGACCTGAGCCAAACACAGTCCTTTAGTCGATCAACTGAGTCACCCAGGCATCCCTAGCTTTTATGTTTTTTAATCAAACTCCATATAAATCATTTGAACTTCATCTTGCTCATGGAATAACAGCACCATTTTATCCTCAGCAGAAGAAAACAGTGATTGATTGATTTTAACTTAATTTGAGAAACCCACTTCTGGAGATTTTTTCTGATATGGATTCTAAATCATGCTTTCCAAAAAGTATTGTTTCCAAATCATTGATTTTTCTCAGACTCCTTTGGGCTTTGAATGAGTACTATCTGAGCCAGAAAAATACAAAGATTTCAGTGCCATTTTTCTACTAATTTTTCTATAAATTATTTTCAAGCACCTTCTCTGGACAGAGTTTGGAGTCTATATCAATTATTTATTATGTATCTCAAAGTTTAGTATAAATAAATCAAGTAGTATTTATTGAGCAACTTGGTGGAAAATAACACATCCAAGACCGGGCTACAGTGTATGCAGAACTTATGATTTATTTGAGATAAAAGTGGCATATTTTCACTTCAGAGATACAGAGTGGAGTGGAAAGAAAAATCCACAAAAGACATCTTGGACTTAAAAACTGAATACGTTTAATAGCATACTTAGTATTCAGTGAACCAATTACTATTGATAAATTGCATTATCTGTGCCTAAATTTTCTAACCTGTAAGACAGGGCTAGGATTGGGTGCTTGACATAAGCAGCTGCTCAGGTTATGTATATTTTGACACTATCCCATTTCCACTGCACCACTTGTTTCTGACAAGATGTTCTTTAACGTTTATGATAAAAGGTCTTTCTTTGAAAATTACTGGTATTCATTTGTTGCAGTATTTTAAAACTTTACAGCCATTTTTAATATACATAAATATCTGAACCATATACTATATTCTAATTTGACCACCACTTTGTACATTTTGGACAGATTGTACATTTACAGGTATACAATAAAATAACTACTGACTTCAACTCTGCATATAGGAGCTTGTACTTTTTAGAAATTACCTGAAATTCTCATTCTGCTAAACAATAAATACAAGATGTAGGGTAATTCTTAGAACAAATCACACTTCTTATTCCTAAGAAAGGAAAAGGGTAGGAAGGCATGAAGACAGACCTTTTATCTATTTTATAATGATTTTTTGGACTCCTGTTTAGACATGAATGAACCCAGAAATGTCTGGCTTTAATGAGGCGTATGCAAAGGAAGTAAACTGTGCAGTTACATGCCAAATGGTCCTAAGTCCGCTCTCTGTGAGTCTAACCCAGAAGAATCTCAAGTGGAGTGGGAGCACTTTAAGAGACTCACAAATTTGATGCCCACCCTCATTTGAAGATCAGGGACCTACATTACCAAGTATGATAAAAAACTATAAGATCTCAAAAATATTCTAAATTTAAACATCAGAGTTGGGACAGAAACAGCCAAGTGATAGGACATCAGAATCTGATTATTTACAAATCATTAAAAAAATAGCACAATTAACTTGGACCATCTCCAGATGAGTCAGTAGAACTGGACAAGTGCCATTGTTATTTTTAGTATGGATATAAATGTCAGGCACATATGTGCACCACTGCTTATGTCTAAGCCCAGAAAAGGGATTTTAGGAAGGGAAAGAAACTTACTGAAGAATATTCCCCTTTTCCCTCCAGAGCAGTAACTACAAAGGACTTGAGGTTTATTTCTCATACCTTGAATTTTAGTATGAACGAAACAAGTTACACTTAATTTTCTGTGAGAGTTTGTGGACAAACAATAGCAATATTGAAGCAATTTTATTTACACTCTCCTCTTTATCACAACATCCTCTAATATATAGTATCTAATAGTAGTCTCTCTTTGTTGGTTTCATGTAGAATAAATGAACTCAATCTATTTTTCTGAGTCTTTATGAAAATTCTCTTTTAAAGTCCGTATGGGGCATCAGTAGTAACCAAGAAATTTTGGGGGACATACAGCAGAAATTCTTTGTCCTAATGATATTCATTCTCTCATTCTTCCTTAATAACAACTATAAATTTTTGTCCTGGAGACTAGTGAGCTCTACTAAATATTATCATTCTTCTTTGCTATTAGAAGTCAGCATAGGACAAATTTCCCATCATTGAGGCATAATTGGAAATCTGTGAAGTGTTTCCAAAAAAGTCTTTGATTTTCTAGAAAATAAAGTCAGACTAAGTTGTACTACTTTATTCCTGCCTGGAGTTGGACATGGAGTCTGAGTTGCAGTAACCCAGCTGTGCAGGAACCCAGTTTCCCTTCTCTGGAGGGAGAGGTCCTTGATAATCAGCTCTGCTTAATCCTCTGTCCCCTGCCAGGTTACCAGATGTCTACTGAACTGAACAAAAAGGTTTAGAATTTAGAGAGTGTGACGAGGCTTAATCCAGATTAATATCACCCTACGCACCTCAGAATGTTTATTTCCAACACTTAGGAACACTTTTTCTCCCCTAAATTACTTGGCAAATGGGACAGGGGCAGCCAGCAGCAAGGGCCAGGAACTGGCTCATCTCATGTCATATTATTTCTCTCTTTCAGAGTCTTACTTTTTCATACACCCAGCCTTGTACGTGTGATGGCTAATTAAAAATAAGTTGCTGGGGGGAGGTGGGATTGGGAGAGGGGGAGCGGGCTATGGACATTGGGGAGGGGAGGCGAACCATAAGAGACTATGTACTCTGAAAAACAACCTGAGGGTTTTGAAGGGTCAGGGGTGGGAGGTTGGGGCAACCTGAGGGTTTTGAAGGGTCAGGGGTGGGAGGTTGGGGGAACAGGTGGTGGGTAATGGGGAGGGCACGTTTTGCATGGAGCACTGGGTGTTGTGCAAAAAGAATGAATACTGTTACACTGAAAAAAATAAATAAAATGAAAAAAAAAATTAAAAAAAAAACAAAACAAAACAAAAAAATAAATAAATAAATAAACAAATAAAAGAAGTAAAAAAAAAAAACAACAACAAAAACAAAAAAAACCCCACCAAAAAAACAGCTGCTTAACAAATGTGTGTGTTTTTATCAGAATTCTAATAAAAATTACAAAGATCAGGAAAGTAACATGTTAATATTGAATTATCATAATGGAATCACTATGATTAAAAAGAGTATGATTTCTTACCCCGACTATGACCTTTACTTTCCACACTTTTGTGAGGTTTTGTTTCATATATACAATCTCTACACTTATTCAAAATGTCAAAGATTCAACACTGCTTCTACTAATAATTATAGTTTTATATGTTACACATTCCTTTTCTCATCTAGTCTTTCATTCAATCTCCTCAATGTCCTGGATACCAAAAAACAATCAGTCTCAGAAGTGCAAAAACTAGGAGCAACATTTTATGTCATTATAAATAAGAATTAAAGGTACAAATCAGTCGACTAGTAAGGCTGTCAAAGAACCAACAACTGAATAAATGACAGGGAAATTCCCCAGAAGGCGAAATGATTTGGATGAAAGTTATTGGCTACTATGGATTTTGGATGAACAGAAAAGTGATTGAAACCTTTTTCCTGTCTAAGAAGCAATGCCATTATCTTAAGTGGAATGGAGTATTGCTGTGTTGCAGGGTCTCTAACACACGAGTTGTCATTCAGCATGCTCATGTCCCACTGGAGAACAGGATTAGAAGAGAGAAAACTATGGAGTGATCAAACATCTGCCAAAACCAACTCTTTTTTCCCCCCTTAATGGAAATGGTGCTGGGACATATGCGTGCATGTTCTAATGAGCCAAATTGAAGTTATTTATTACACACTGCTTATTGTAAAGCTTAGATAATATATTGACACTGGGTGGGAATCATTCCAGCAAGAATTTTATTGAAGTGAACAGCACAATAAGAAAACTGGTTGTATCATAGTTATTAGCGACATCTAAAGACTGGCTTCCAAAAGTGAGAACTTAAAGCAACGCCGTACTGAAGTATTTAATTCTACTCCATCATTCTTTAAATCAGGATTGATGTGGTTTGTCTTTCCAAAGAGAAAGAAAGTTACTTACATATTACATATATGTAACATTTTTTTATATATGTATTTACAAATTTACTTTAATTATAGACTACAAATGAAGAGGATACTACCGCCTCTGTACTGCTTGTATTAATACATGAATCAAGAAAAAGGATCATCTTTGGGATGGGAAAGAAAGGCTAAAGCATAGGTTTTGCCTCATTGTTTTGGTAATCAGTACCTCAAGGGATAAAAACTGACATTGGAACAGAACGGACTTTTTGTTTTCCTTCTTAGAGAGCATATGCCTCCAGAACAAACTAGATTCTCTGTTTCAAGGCAATTTGCATTACAATATGGTGGTTTACAAGTGTTTACTAGAGATTAGTTTTCGTACAAGACATTGCACATGGATTATGGAGATTAACCGCAGAACAAGGGCGACCCATTATTACATTCAATTCATAAATGAAGGAACGGGAAGTCAGAGGGATCATGCCGACAACATGTCACGGAGAACTTATCAAAACCTAGTTTGTCTTTACTTAAAAACTCCATTATGCTGTAGTCCTCATACTCCAATTATCCGAGGTCTGTGAAGACAATAACCCCAGCTGTCTGAAATTACCCTGCCTGGGCCAAACATCCAGGTCATGTCCCAGAATGCTCTTTCCTCTACATTGCAAATATACTGTGCACCCATCAAGTAAAGGGTAGCTTTTGTGAAAACAAACAAGAGCCCAAGTGGGAAAGAGACTTCTTGGAATGCTTTACTGGTGAGCCATTTTCCTCAAACCAGAGTCAAACGACTAAGAATAATTTCTACCTGCATCACTTTCCTATTATTGCTATAACCAACCACCATAAACCAAGTGATTTAAAACAATCAAAGTTTCATCTTACCGTTCTGGAGGTTAGAAGTCCAAAATGGGTCTCACAGGGCTAAATCAGTGTTACAGGGCTGAGTTTCTCTCCGGAGGCTACCGATCTTCCTTGGAACATGGCTTCCTTCTCCCCGTCTATAGTAAGGACCAATGAGCCTGCTTGCATACTTTACCACACTGACTCTTCTGCTTCCCTCTTCCACATTTAAGTATCCCACTGATTACATTGGACACACGTGGATAACCTGGAATAATACCTCCTAGTTGAAAGTCAAATTATTGGCAATGTTACTTCCAGCTGGAACCTCAATTTCCCTTTGCCATATAACACAATAGAGTCACAAAGTGCCAGGGATCAGGGATGTAGACACCATTTATGATCCATTATTCTGCTACCCCATCACCCCTTTAAAATTAACAGTGGAAAAATCAAAAGTTGTAGCAGGGACAAAAGGTCAAATGTGGACAAAACCTCAAATTGTTTTTCAACACAGCCTAAGCCCTGCAAATCAAGAGGATGACCCCGACAGGAGCGTCAGAACAAACCACGAAAATCCCTCTAAAATTGCCTGGAAATTTCAGAAGCAGCATGGCTGCCTGAAAATTGCTTGACCTTAACCAAGTCTGTGAACTTGCATTTCTAGACCTCAGATTCCTCATCTTCAAAATAATAGTGAGACAGTCCATGGTGTCATTCCCAGCAGCAGAGTGTGATGGACTGAAAGGCGGGGTTTCGATGAAGAAAGGAAATTCAGAGAAACATGAGGACAGGTGGCTTGTGATAACACTGCACCTAACGAAACACAAGGCAATTAACATTTTACTACCTTTAAAAATCCCCAAATCTGGGGCGCCTGGGTGGCTCAGTGGGTTAAAGCCTCTGCCTTTCGCTCAGGTCATGATCCCAGGGTCCGGAATCGAGCCCCGCATCGGGCTCCTTGGCGGGGAGCCTGCTTCCTCCTCTCTCTCTGCCTGCCTCTCTACTTGTGATCTCTATCTGTCAAATAAATAAATAAAATCTTTAAAAAAAAAAATCCCCAAATCTGGCACTGATAACAATAGTGCAATTATGAGCAGAGAACGTGATTTTTCTTAAAATTTATTGATGATGAAGGATGTGGGCTTAGAAGCATTTTGGTCAAAGTAAAGTGAATACCCATGAGAACGAAATAATTTTTACTCAATTATGTATTGTATTTGTTGTCAAAAGCATGAAAATTAATTGAAATATTATAAGCAGGGACATAAAAATCTTTTTTAAGAATTAAAAACAATAGGATTAAAACATGATTAATGGGCTAATGAAAGCAGTGGTCGTAATACAATAATGTATAAAGAATGTGGGAAACTATCTGCATCTCCTATTAACAACATTTCACATCATATTAAATAAGGATTTATGATCTTATATTATGTCTGATATTATAAAACCAAAATAAAAACTCTAGTATCAATTATTTAAAAGTATAAACAAGAAATAAAATGGATAAAGCAGAAAAGTACTTTCTGATGTCAAATATTGCCAATCTTTAGGAAAATAACTATGTTAGTTCAATTTTTTCTCTAAATATACGCACCCTTTTCTCTTCATATTACATATAATTATATACATGTGATTCAAACATAACTTTGTGGGTATTGATTTTATAATAGTCCAGAAGCTGTTGAAATGCTGAAGATATCTTGTGGCTAAGAAAAAAAAAAGTCAAATTCAAGGAAAAGCAGATGGGGATAAGGCAGAAATATAAAACCAGTAAGAAAAAAAAAAAAAAACCTTCCAAGATATGTGAACCTGGACACTTCTGTAATCTCTCCGGTTCTTATTTTCCTTATTTGTAACATACATGATGTTTTTCTTGTCTATCAAATCTGTGATTCTATAAAAAATGAACTGATAGGGTCCAGGAGATTCAAGGAACAACTGGAAAATGAAAATTGTTCCATATTAAAAGGAGCAAGAGCATAAGAACATTCTAGACAAAGAATAAATATGACCCTCCCAGAAAGTGGCTTTGCTGACAATGGGCTGGGGAGCTGTGGGGGAGGGAGGTGGAAGCAGTTAGAGTTGAAAAGACATTTGGGATCTTGGGGCAAGATGAATTTGCAAAAAAAATGCAAGTAGATAATTAGACTGTGGTTTAGGACTGAAATCATGGGGGGATATATGGAAAGACAGTTTCTCCCCAAAGCCGCAGCGAACAATGACATTTCAACAAAGCTGAAACAGAGGTAGAAAAAAATCCAAAAGGAAATTGGAAGGTAGTCAAATTGTCATTTGTGGCTAGAACAAGCACGAGGATTAATGCATAGTTGGTACTCGATCTGTTGCCCACCTGTCTTTTACACATCTCTGTACCATTTACATAACTAGAAGACTAGAATTCCAAAGATTGTGCATCCACTCTACCCAAGAACCTTGTAACTAGCTATTTTCTTCTTAGGAAACCTACAAGGGTATCTAAGAAATGGTGGAAATCTAATATGGAGAAATTCAAATTTAAAAAATCCAAACTTACTGCATTTCTGCCTTGTCAATGGCATTATACCAGATACCGAAGCTAGGAGAGAATGCTGGAAAAGAGGAGTAAGACTATTTTGCTAATGCAAAGTTTCACAGAGCTCAGTTGCTGCCACATAATGGCCTTTAATACATATTGACGGTGATAAGGATTGCTGGGTAATGAATCTGAAGGCTTAGATGTTCATTTTCGTCCTGTTATTTACTCATTATGCTTCCAAGTCTTCGATGACTCATCTCAGTTCCCACATTTATTAAGTGGTAAAGACAAGTAGCTTTTACACGCCCACTGAAAAGAGATGCTTTTTAATCAACTGTAAAAAACAATAAAAACCCATACGGCTGAGCAAAGCTGGTTGTTGCAGAGCTATTAAGTTGAAAATGGCAATACAACATATCCACCAGGGCTGTAAGAAGACACACAAAATGCTGGTGATATAATGACAGCATACAACAAATGCTGTTGGAAAAATACACAACAGGCATGCCTGGATGACTCAGTCAGTAAGCATCGGATCCTGGTTCTGGCTTAGGTGATCTCAGGGTTCAGGATTGAGGCCTGGGTGGCGCTCCCTGCTCAGCGGGGAGTCTGCTTCTCCCTATGCTTCTGCCCCTCACCACACTCATGCTCTCTCTCTCTCTCTCTCAAATAAATAAATAAAATCTTAAAAAAAAAGAAAAACACAACAGTTTTATTTTCATTAATACATCAACAAAGGATTATGGTATAATGTTAGTGCCAACTGACTCAGTAGACTTGATGCAACGGATCGGAGTGGGTAAAAGGAAATGTTTATTGAAGGATGAGCTAAAGAAAGTGGGTGTGATTGTGGTCTGTGTTTCCTAGATCACAGCCACAGCCACAGCCTTAACACTGTGCTTAGGCACCCCGCCCTCAGTCACTGGATCCTCTACCCTCGCCTATCACAGACCTTCAGGTGAAAACCATTCCGGAGTCTTGAAAACCTCACATCCATTTTAGCTTAATGGTGCTTGCTGAAGACTAAAAGGGTTCTTTGGAAACATTGCAGAGAAAATGTCAAAAACTGCTACTGCTCTTTTTCCTGGGGCAGAGGAAGAGTGACTTACAGTGGTATAAAGAAAATAATAATAAATGTGTGTGTATTTGGTTGAATATAGAAGAAACCACAACTTTAACAGAGAAGTTAAAGTTAAATTTTAGGGAAACCACGAAAATGATTAGATTATGGAATTCTCTCCCTGGGGAAGTAAAGAAACCTTGCCACTACTAAAACTACAACAGGGGAAATTTTGGAGGGTGGAGACAATAAAGGAATTTTAAACAGAAAGGAGAGGATATCGATGACCTTTGATTTTTTTTTTTTTAATAGCATTCTTGGACACCAAACTGCTTGGAGACGGCAACATTTTTTCTGGATTAACTGTAAATAAATCAGAAACATATGTATTAAAATTGTAAAAATGACCCTGGTCATCCCTAATGGGGTGGGGAAAGTTACTCCTTAAATTCCAGCTATTTTCAACTTAGCAAGTGATGCACAAAGGGAAAGTTAACGAGGATAGGTGTAGCCAATTAACGTCAATGTTAAAAGCAAGAAATGTCTGCAAACAGACTTCTGAGGAGGTCTCAGTGCACCGCTTCCCTCTCTGTGCTGTTTTGACCAGTCGCCTCCAAAACGTATCTTTGGGTGACAGAAACTAATTTTGACACAGAATGCTCTGTACTGACTTGCAAGACTGTGCTGTGGCCTCTCAGCAGATTCCCGCTGGACTGGCCCGGAAAACCACTTTGATACATAAATCAATAGAAAGCCCAGGATAACTTTTCAAATTTACTACTGACAACTGAGAAGATCAAGAATGACATCCCATCTTTCTTCCTAGAATTTCAAGCACAGTGAATAAAATTTTTTTGTCCAAAGGGCATATTCTGCACGGGTAGCCACGTCACTGGGAAGAAACACACCCAAATGATCTGAGTTTGTAAATAATAAAGGAAGGGATGGATAGGTGTAGTCGCTATGGGCTTTTCTTCAAATTCCTACCGCCCGTCCCCCTAAGGAAAAATATTCCTTCCGGATGCTCAGATTAAATCCTTTTGGCATAAAAGGCAATAAAATGATGTTCCTTACAACAGTTTTAGGGTCTTAATCTAATGTGATCTGAAGTGATACTTTGACACAAGACAGACCAAAAAAAAAGAAAAAAAAGCCTAATTAGTATTAATGCTTTTCAACCACTTTTCCTGGCCTATAGTTAAGAATTTCTCTTAAGGGGCACCTGGGTGGCTCAGTGGGTTAAAGCCTCTGCCTCTGGCTCGGGTCATGATCTCAGGGTCCTGGGATCCAGCCCTGCATTGGGCTCTCTGCTCAGCAGGGAGCCTGCTTCTCCCCCCACCCCTCCTGCCTGCCTCTCTGCCTACTTGTGATCTCTATCAAATAAATAAATAAAATCTTAAAAAAAAAAAGAATTTCTCTTAAAATTATCACAATTTTCCTTCATAAAAGCATTCAGATAAACATTCATATATTTAGTGAAACGTAGGAAATAACTTCTTTCCAACACAACACTTGTGAAAATTTCAGAGATGAATTCATAAAATTTCAAAATCCCTACCACAGCAATATGTCATTTTTTTTACCATTTTATGGTAATATGTTCTTTAAGTTACATACTTAATAATAATCTAAACAAATCTTCATTACTCAGAAATATGTAAACATCTTTGTGGCATCTCTGTGGACTACCGATAACATATTCAGGACTTTATGGCTGAGGTAAGATGAAATATGAGAGTGATTCATGCTGATCATGGTTTAAATTTGTTTGAGAAACATGTCAATTCTAAAATAATGGATCTATTTTAGGGTTAAGAGAGATACAAGGCTCATGACTTTTGCCAGTTACTCAACTTCTTTATGTTTTTTAAAGGAGGGCACGTGATGGGATGACCACAGGGGGTTATGCACAACTGAAAAATTATTGAACACTACAGCTGAAACTAAGTAGGTACTATAGGCTGGCTAATTGAATTTAAATTAGAAGCAAAGGGGCGCCTGGGTGGCTCAGTTGGTTAAGCATCTGCCTTCAGCTCAGGTCATGATCTCAGGGTCCTGGGATCACGTCCCCACATTGGGCTTCTTGCTCAGTGGGGAGACTGCTTCTCCCTTGGATGCCACTCCCCTGCCTGTGTTTGCTCTCTCTTGCTCTGACAAATAAATAAAATAAAAAATAAAGTATTTATATTAATAAAATCATTTCCAAAACACATTAAGAAGTATTATTATTTGCTAAAAAATACCTTGTAGCTTTATTTGGTGTTTACATGGACATATATATTAAGAACATATATGTGTATGTGTGTTATAATATATAACATATAATATATATGTATCTTATAGAGTTCATTGCATTTACATTATATGCATTTATACACATATATACATTATTCATATGTGTATATATAATATAAACTATATATTATAGAAATACATATGTATATAATTTTCTTATCCCTTAGAATGACCTTCATTTTTTTTCCATGAATAATTTTTATCAGGACTACTTCATAGGCTAAGTAGGATTTTTTAGCCACTTTTACCGTTGATCCAAAAGTTCAATGATCTTTGATAATTGGCTGCACTTTTAGTTCTTGCAGATGTAATAAATTACAGGTTGGGGCTGATGTCACATTGTTTGATATGTTTAACCTTCCATAGTTTCATTGCTTGTTACCCTTGCCTTAAAAACATGAAATCATGTTAAGGAAGTCACTTGTAATGAGCACTGAGTGTTATAGGTGATGAATCACTAAATTCTACCCCTGAAACCAATATTACACTGTATGTTAACGAAGCAGTTAAATTTTAAACTTAAATAAAAACTTGAAACAAAAATAAATAATTAAAAATAAAAACATGATATAGGATGTACTTAAATGAATTTCTCTTTACGGCATTTTCGAAACTCCAGATTAAAAACAAAAAAAACAGAACAAAACAAAAACTCCAAGTCAAGTCAGAGTTTGTAAGAATGCCTCAAAAAAGAAGAGAGAAAATAAGGGTTTATAATGTTTGGAAAACTTTTAGAAGCTTTGTTTCCAGTATTTTATTTTACTTATCAACCTTGGTCCAACGCAAACTAACTAGAGTCAGGATAAATCTAATGATTTTCCAGCAAATGAATTCCAAGCTTGCAAAAACTAAGAACTGATAATAATAAGGACAATATTTTTATATCCACCCCCTCCTATTTAGTTCCATAAAGAGGAAAACTATAAAAATAAATCATGGTCCATCCAAAAGGCAGAAGCACAAACATGACAGGCCCTGTGGTATTATTTCCTGAATGGCTCATGTGATTTTTTTTTTGGAGAGTATTTTTATAGGCTAAATTACAGAATCATAGAATCATGGAATTTTTAGAACTGAAAGGAATTTTAGTGATCACTAGGGTGCTGTTTAGCAAACTCTCCCTTGAATGTTCAAAATAATACCAGAAACAGCTAGTATAACTTCCAAAGACCATCTTCTGTCCAAAGACAGCTTCTTGTGTGTGTTGGGTACCCAGTATTCGACAGCATTGTAGCTACAATGTGGTCTTCTATATCAAGTATAAGTTTGGCTTCTGTAGGATTCTCTCCAAGGAAGTTTATTTTTTGGTGAAGAGTTTATTGGGCATACATATTTATCTAACCATATCCTATAGAGAAATTCAGATAATATTACTAGGATAAGTTTCCAATGTCTAAGAATGAATGCCGCTAACTAAAATCTGCATCATATAGCAGAAACTGTAGCTTAGCTTTTCCTTTGTAGAGTCAGATCTTAGCGGGTTATAATACTTTTTAGGGTAGAGTACATACTACATATCTGTAACTCATATAGAACCTAGCATTGCATACAGTAGGGGCTCAATATTTATTGATTTTTATGTTGCTGTTGTTTATTAAACTTTCAGTAGCATCATCTTGAAAGAAAAACACAACACACCAGAGTATCAGACGGGCAACTAAACTATGCTGTTTATTTTAGTAAACTATTAGAGAAAACGTAACTGCTTAAAGAAGATTATCCCATTAAAGCCTCACAAAAATCTAGTTGGCACGTGCGAAGACAGATGGAGAGGGAGGCTAATTTGTCCCGAGTTATGGAACTGTTAAGGCACAGCACTGAGCTTCAAACTCAAGTATGTCTGTTAAAGCACCACCCACTGCCCCCGTCCTGCCCCATCATGTCAGTAAGTGAAAGAAAGCTAAAAGGAATTGCACATTAGTTCGTCTATTTTTCAAAAGAAGGTGAACAATTCTTGGAAAAATCATGTCAAGTAAAATACATGTAATTATTCTAATTATTGTATGAAAAGGAATTTGTAAACTAAGGTAAATTGAAGAAGAAAAAAAAAAGCTAAGATAAACCATGTAATCTCATTAAAGAGGAAAAACAAAGTTATTCTCCTCAGAAATCTCGTAGTTGGAGCACCTGGGTGGCTCAGTCCGTTGAGCGACTGACTGTGATTTCGGCTCAGGTCTTGATCTCATCATGACTCAGGGTCCTGGGACAGAGTAGTGCTCTGTCCTCAGCAGGGAGTCTGCTTAAGGATTCTCTCTCTCCCTCTCCTTCTGCCCCTCCCCATGCTTATGCAGATCTCTCTCTCTCCTACTTTCTCAAATAAATAAATATATATTTTTTAAAGACAGAAATATCTCTTTCACCCTTACCAGTTTCTTCACATAGAAAAGTAACACACAGTTCCTTGGAAGAAAATACCTGAAAAACATGCTCCCAAGTTTGATTGTCTCAAGTCCCTCCTGTATATTCCTCTCAGTCTAGCTCATAACTGAGTATATGTGGTGGGAATTGTAACCTGTGGAGACATACTTGCTTAGACAGTCAGTGGACCCATCTGCTTCCATGCATGCAAAGTAGTCTTACAGGTTTGTACATTTTCCACAACTGTAATTTTCAATCATGCATGGGTCTGATAAATTATCTCAAAATCATTAAAAATTTCTATTCTCAGTCTGATGAGCTTTTCCCTTTCAAGCATTCTATTAAATGGTTATATTTTTTTCTCTGAACTCCTCTGTCTTTCCAGAGAAATATAGCTTTAACTTGGATTTTTTGGATCAGCACAATTTTATATGGACTTCACGAATAGTTACTATTTAAAATGCATTCTCTTTCAATGGGCATTTTCCCCCATCCTTGTAGGGAGTTTCTAAAGTCACTGGATACCTTTATTTTTATTTAGGTATCTTGGATCGCTCAGAAGGAAAAAAGAAATCTTTCCACTGAAAATAAATCAAAATACTGGGTGGGCTTATAAAGTTCCAAAATTACTCTTAAGTCATATTTAGCTGCCAAAATTGATATAACTTATCAGCTTGAATTTTTAGCACAAGGAAATTTCCAATTATTTGAATGAACTTTTTAGAGTAAACAAAGATATGAATCCTTTCTATGTTCAGCACATTTTTAATATTATGTTTCTCTGACTAGTTTTTATCTGGCTAGAGGAAAAATATAATTAGTATGTTATATGGTTGGAGAAAGATTAATGAACTAATGTGACAACTGATTCCATCTGAACTTAGTGCCCCTATAGTTTGAAATGCCTTAAATATCCATGCCTTCATTCAATACCTTAAATTTAAGGTAGAACTCATGGGAGTAACCATTAACAAAGTCTCAAAACTTTAATATGTAATAGTTCTACTTCATTAACACATTATTTAATGAACTATGCTTTACTACACAAATGCAAAAGCATTCTTAAACTACAATCATTAAGTCTGATTATCCAATATTCAATACTTTTAATAAAAGATCCCATTACAGAGACTGTTAGGATTATATAGGAGGGGAAAAATTATCCACATTTCATTTCATAGGAAACAGGAAGTATGTATAATTTTATAAGAAATTTTGCTTGTAAAGGAAACAGTCAACAAAACAAAGAGGCAACCCATGGAATGGGAGCAGATATTTGCAAATGACAGTACAGAAAAAGGCTGATATCCAGGATCTACAAAGAACTTCTCAAACTCAACACACACAAAACAGATAATAATGTCAAAAAATGGGCAGAAGACATGAACAGACACTTCTCCAATGAAGATATACAAATGGCTACCAGACACATGATAAAACGTTCATCATCATTAGCCATCAGGGAGATTCAAATTAAAACCACATTGAGATACCACCTTATACCAGTTAGAATGGCCAAAATTAGCAAGACAGGAAACAACGTGTGTTGGAGAGAATGTGGAGAAAGGGGAACCCTCTTACACTGTTAGTGGGAATGCAAGTTGGTGCAGTCAATGTGAACAGTGTGGAGATTCCTTAAGAAATTAAACATAGAGCTTCCGTATGACCCTGCAATTGCACTACTGGGTATTTACTCCAAAGAACAGATGTAGTGAAAAGAAGGGCCATCTTTACCCCAATGTTCATAGCAGCAATGGCCATGGTCGCCAAACTGTGGAAAGAACCAAGATGCCCTTCAACAGAAGAATGGATAAGGAAGATGTGGTCCATATACACTATTGAGTATTATGCCTCCATCAGAAAGGATGAATACCCAACTTTTGTATCAACATGGACAGGACTGGAAGAGATTATGCTGAGTGAAATAAGTCAAGCAGAGAGAGTCAATTATCATATGGTTTCACTTATTTGTGGAGCATAAGAAATAACACAGAGGACATGGGGAGATGGAGAGGAGAAAGGAGTTGAGGGAAATTGGAGGGGGAGATGAACCATGAGAGACTGTGTTCTCTGAGGAACTAACTGGGGGTTTGGAGGGGAGGAGGGTGGGAGGTTGGGTGAGCCTGGTTGTGGGCATTATGGAGGGCACATATTGCATGGAGAACTCAGTGTGGTGCATAAACAATGAATCTGTTACACTGAAAAGAAATTTTTAAAAAATTAAAAAAAATAAATTTTGCTTGTTATTTAAATGACCCTTCATCTTAACTTCAAAACTCTCAAATTTTATATATTGCTGAAGTATTTAATTTTATTTCAGTAAGCTTCAGCGCTGCTTTCTAAATGCAACCCATTTAGAAACCTAGAGTCCATTTCTTGGCAAAACCTTTCCTGTCTGCTGCCCATGGAGGGACTAACTTACCCTCTGTGATGTACCTGATAGAGTACACTTTTCAATTGGAGATCGTACCTTATTGTTTTGTAATTATCATTTACATCTGCCTTCTCTTTTAAAATAATGAACTCATAAATGGATGAACACTTTTGTT
This sequence comes from Meles meles, assembly GCF_922984935.1. Lineage (NCBI taxonomy): Eukaryota > Metazoa > Chordata > Mammalia > Carnivora > Mustelidae > Meles > Meles meles. The sequence goes on from NC_060075.1 coordinate 78,833,362, forward strand.
TCATCTTTTTGATACACTCTACTTGACACTTCACATAGCACTTAGAAGATGAACTAGAATGCAAATTTCCTCTAACCAATAAATTGCCCAAGGACGGGCAATTTATTGCTTTTTGTCATTTTCATTGCTGTGATCTCCCAAAAAGTACCTGAAACAGAGAAAATACTCAATTAAGAAATATTCATTGAACTAGTATAGTTCTACTGACTTATTATACTGCATTTAATTAGCTTATTTCTGTTATTTATTTGATTTTAATTGGATTCTAAAGCATCTAATTACAAAAGTTATTATTTGCCTTTCTCTTATTTACAATGAATTACATTATTGTATAAAGTATTCTCTGACTTGGACACCTCAACACACATTTCAGTCATGAAAGGAAAAAAAAGAGAAAAAGAGAATCAAATCTTCAACATCAAATTATAAGTTGTGCCTGCCTTTTCAATGCACTGCCCATCTCAGACATGTGTATTACATCTCCCAAGTCTGGAACTACCATCAGAATTTTAGCACTGAAAATGGGGTGGAAACATTGCTGTACAGCCTCACTCATGATATTTCTGGCACTATTTAGGTCATTTCATGCCAAATAATTGCAAGAGGCCACGTTCAATTTCAGAAGTGCTATCTCGTGCCAGTAACAGGAAGATAAGTGAACATGATGAAACTCTCACAGGTTAACAATAATTACGACAACGTATTTTTCAACCCCTCTCTTTGGCAGTCTCCTGTTTCCAGTCTATAATTTTAATTGCTCCATTCATATTGAATTAAATGTGAACTAGTAAAATTTAACTTGTTTATTTAAAAGAGCACTAGACTGTGAAAATCAAGAGACCCAGATCCATGTACCAATTGAATCATTAACAAGCTCTGTGTCTTTGGCAAGTCACCCCTGTTTTCTTTCTCTTAGCATCCCATAATGAAGAAACAGGAGTCAAGCTGTTTGAAGTCCCTTCGAGCTCTAAAATGCTAAGATCCTTTTGACTTATTCCCAAACATTGGTATTTCCCAATTTTCACTTGAATCATCTGTTTCATGTTCTTTCTTTAGCTTAGAATACCCTCTTTCTTTTCCTTGCCTTTTCACATCTTGGTGGCTTTTCAAGATCCAAACTATTTCAAATTTCCACCAACAATCCTTTCCTGATTGCTCATGTTCTCAAGAATTTTTCTTATTTCTGATCTTTTATATGATTTACTGTGGACATTTTAACAGCCCCATTAATACACTATTTTATTGGGTATGTTAGTTTATTTTTTTATGTTCAAAAATATTGTGTATATATTAGTCTTACATCTCCAAGTAGATTGTGATCCTTTTGTAGGAGAGATAATGGTTATGCTTCTTTTGAATGCCCTATGGCTTTTAGTAGTCTTCTGGTATTCACTAGTTATTAAGAAACACTGATTGCTTAATTGATTATAGAATTGATTACTAAAATATTTGTGCAATTGAAAAAAATTCCACAATTAAAACTTCATTGCTTATCTTTTTGCATAAGATTCTTAAGCAAGATATGAATAAATTTCCCATTTTATTGGTAATGGTGGTATTTGAAGGGCTTTCATTCCCTAATTTATGTACATTGTTGTTCCTGAGAATCAGCTTTGCTTACGGAGGACCAAAAGACTTTTGTAGAGACCCCTGTGTGTGTTCAAGTACCGGCAAATTATACCGTCCCAGATGATTCATTTTAGCTAAAAGATTGCTTCATATGGCCTAAGGAGTGAGAACAGGATCATGACTTGAGAGAACCAGATTTCAGTATCATCTTTGTCAGGAGATCTCTGGGTGACAAAATGAATAATTATGTCTGTGCTCAATTTTCCTATTACATACTTAATTCAGTGTTATTCTCCTGATTTACTTAACAGATTGGATGAAGATAAAACAAGAAAATTAAAACAACAACAACAAACTTTGAAATATATAAGCAATATAAAATGCTATAGGGCGCCTGGGTGGGCTCAGTTGATTAAGTGTCTAACTTCAGCTCATGTTAAGATCTCAGAGTCCTCGGGACACCTGGGTGGCTCAGTGGATTAAGCCGCTGCCTTCGGCTCAGGTCATGATCTCAGGGTCCTGGGATCGAGCCCCGCATCGGGCTCGCTGCTCAGCAGGGAGCCTGCTTCCTCCTCTCTCTCTGCCTGCCTCTCTGCCTGCTTGTGATCTCTCTCTCTGTCAAAGAAATAAATAAAATCTTTAAAAAAAAAAAAAAAGATCTCAGAGTCCTGGGATTAAGCCCCCCAGAGTAAACAGGGCTCCCCACTCAGCAGGGAGTCTGCTTCTCCCTCTCCTTCTCCCTTTGACACTGTCCTCATTTGTGTTCTTCTCCCGCAAATAAATAAATAAAATCTTTTAAAAATACTAGAATATTACTACTTTCAGCTTGCTTTTTCTACCTTCAGTCTAGCTGCTTTCCTTATCAATCACACTGGTTGGGGTTTTGTTCAAACTTGGTAGGAAAAAATCCAAGAAATAGAACTGATACATGAATCTGGGATTTCGCTTTCTCTGGACAATACAAATAGTCAGAAACAATGGATATGAGGACCATCTAAAATGCTAGTGTGAAAATAACTTAGATTTAAAAAATTATCTTTCTATTTTCTGAAGAAAAAGTTTTCTCCATAAAATATTTATAACATAGTATACTTTTTATTTATGGAAATGTATGACTTTTCTACAATGGATAAATTTGCTAAAGAATGTGCCTGAAGATTATAGAAAAGCCTATTTCTTATTTAGTGCCTTAGCGTCATAGTAGATTGTTAAAATATGTGTGTTAAAATATTCGTATGTGTTGCATTAATAATATAGTTCTTTATGGAAATAATTTATAAGGAAACTATAAAACTTTATGGAATAAGATTACAATTATACAGTTCTGATAAATATTAAATAAAAATGTCAGCAGAGAACAAATAAATCAATTGTCCTGGGTTTCCTCTTCAGAAAGTCTACATAAGTTTCTTTTAGTTATCTATTAATCAGATCTCTTTTAGTTTGTTCAGTTTTAATAAGTCTTATTTTATGTTCTTGAATGCTCATTTTTTATCTCCTTTTTCTTTCTTTTGGCTTATTATTTATATTTATTAAGGGCTAATTTTAAATTAATAAGGTCCATTAATTACATCGTTTAATCTTCACAATAAAGCTCTGAGATAAGTAACATTGTTATCTTTATTTAACTAAAGACAGGAATTAAGTTTTAATAAATAAGTAACTCACCTAAGTCCCATAGTAAGCCAATGGTCACGTCACTAACAAAACCCAGGTCTCTTTGAATCCAGAGTAGATGCTTTTAACCATAACGCATTCTCCTTTTGCCTCACCAGCATTATGTTTATTGGTTCTTAATTTTTATTGTTTAAAGAAGTTCTTTAACTGGAATAATAATTGGTCACTGGAATAATTTTCACATCTGAAATTTATAATCAGAACAAAAATTTTACTTTGGTGAGTATATTTGTCTTTATATCAATACTAAGCTACATTTGTTAATAATTATAATATCAGCAATATTAAGAGAATTTTAATGTAATCATAGAATATATATTTTTAATCATATAACTCTCTACACACAAACACATAATAAGACAGGTTGCTTGGTTTTCAATAAAGTCATTTCATTTATTTAAGCAAACTATTTGCCAAGTTCATAAAAAAAAATTTAAAAGACCAAGAAGCTATCATAGATCTGAGGAGACTGAAGAGACTTAAGGACTAAATGCAACACAGTATCTTGGATTAGATCCCGAAACAGGAAAAAAGACATTAGTGGAAAAACTGGTAAAATTCTTAACAGTATACTAAAGTTCATGGGATAATATTGACCAAAGCACCAAGGTATATATTATGTTCACATTAAAGAAAGCTGAGCAGAAGGTGTAAGAAAACTCCCTCAATCACCTTTGCACTCTTCATGCTATAATACTTCATGCTATAATACTTCATGCTATAATACTCCATGCTATAATACTTCATGCTATAATACTTCATGCTATAATACTTCAAGCTATTCAAAATAAAAAGTGTGTAGTTTAAAAAAATACCTTATTGAGTATCTATAATTTGCTATATGGTGTTAAAGAAGAGTCAGGAGAGAAAAATTAACTCAGCTCCTGCCCTCAATGTGTGACAGTCTAATTAGTTAGGAGTTCTGACTGTAAAATAATAGAACATTCCTTTATAATGATGGGTATAAAGGAAAGTAGAAATCAACTCCATTTGTCCAGGATAAAGGAAATACAGTGAGATCCAGAAAATCTTTCACAAATTTTTTATATTATCTAAATTTTAGTGGAGCCAATAAAAAGGGATACTATTTAGAAGCCAACATTGCTTCAGATATTATGGATAATCTTGAAAGATGTACGTGAACTGAATATTTCTCCTTGTGAATAACATGTAAGATAGGTAGTTATATAGATAATAGTTACATAGATATAATAAATAGATATGAATATAAAATTTTCCTTTACTATATTACTAAGATACTTTCGTTAAAATGTGGTATTTAATTTGTTTTATTCTAGACATTAATAGTATCTAATCAACAAGAGACCCAAGAGGGTAGTGTTAACATATTAAACATTCCAACTAGTAGTAGACAGTATAGATAACAATTCTTTAACTGAACAAGATTCTATTACCTCTTGTAGTTAGATTGTAGAAAGACTATTTTTTTTTCAAGAAACAAGGACTTATACTCTGAGTTTTCTCACACTTGTTTATAATACCATCTTTCATATTTCAAATAGGAATTTTTTTCTTTTTTTTTTTAAAGTAATGTCTACACCCAAGGGGGCGGGGGGGTCTGAACTCAGAACCCAAGATCATGGGTCGCATGCTCTGCCAACTGAACCCAACAGGCACCCTGGAAATATTTATCTTAATATGCTTCTCAACTATTCAGTTACATTTGCTACACTGAACAGAATTAGGAAAGCAAATGTAGTAATTGGTTTGATAAGAGGTTTATGTTAATGTTGATAAACATTGTATACTTAAGAGAATAATTATAAGCCAATTATAGGATCTACTTTTGTAACCCATCACTTAGAAACCCATTAACAGAAGGCTCTGTGAACAGAAGAAATACTGTGCATGTCACTATATGTTTGGGTATTATAAATATAGGATTGGAAAGGCTTTGTGAACATTTAACTACATTTTAACCAACATCCTGCAGTCAATTTTCTATCAGTGAAATGCTTCGGAGTTTACACTTGTAGAGTTTCAAGAAATCCAGATGGACCACATTTCCATTTGGCTTCTCCGAGGAGTATGAGAACATGACCGTGTTTCTCACAAAAGTGTACAGTTTTATATTAGTGTTAAGAGCTGCAATATCTTTAAGCTTTTAACTTATTTTGACCTGTTCAAAACAGAATATTCCAGTTTCTTGTCATTTGAGAGTTGTTATGGCTCATGGTGATAACAGTCAGTTTGCCAGTCATAATGGGATGATTTACAAATGTATAATCAATAGCATCATGCTGCCATCTTAGGTATGTAAGGCTGATTTTTTTTTTTTTTTGACACAGCATCAGAAGTATGTGGACATTCATTTGTTTTCCTGGCAGTGGTAATAAATGTGGCTCAGTCCATCTACATTTTGTTCTCTAGTCCTTCATAGGACCTGTGTCTTCCATTTACATTTTAGTTGTAAAATCTGAGTTCTCAGATACAATAAATCTAGCCAACGAAGTAATAAAGTTTGCTTTTGGTTTACCAGCCCCTGCTTTCTGTACATTTTACTGAATCTTTAGACCTTTCAAGAAATGTTCTTAGGATAGCAACTGATGACCTCATTTACATTTCGGCACAACAAACAAAAAGCAAGTCAACTTCTCCCAGTGATATTTTCTTTTTTGGCAGTTGAAAATATATTTAAGAAAAGGAGACAAGAAGGTACCACTATAACATCAGCTACAAATAGGCCTATTATGAGGTCTGATTAAAAGGAAACATAGGGGCACCTGGGTGGCTCAGTGGGTTAAGCCTCTGCCTTCAGCTCAGGTCATGATCCCAGGGTCCTGGGATCGAGCCCTGCATCAGGCTCTCTGCTCAGTGGGGAGCCTGCTTCCTCTCTCTCTCTGCCTGTCTCTCTGCCTACTTGTGATCTCTGTCTGTCAAATAAATTAAAAAAAAAAAAAAGGAAACATAAACTTTTCCATTAACCTAACGTGGACAATACATATGGATGTTTATATTCAAATTTGCTGGGAAATAATTCAGTTCACTCCTGTTATCATGGTATAATTAGGAGAAAGAGTCCCATCTCATTCCCAAAAATGTCCCAAATTAGATCTTAAATGATATAGTTATTTAGCCATATAAAAGTGTTAGCACAGGGGCACCTGGGTAACTCAGTGGTTAAAAGACTGCCTTTGACTCAGGTCATGGCCTCAGGGTCCTGGGATTGAGCCCCAAATTGGGCTCTCTGCTCAGCGGGGAACCTGCTTCCCCCTCTCTCTACCTGCCTGCCTCTCTGCCTACTTGTTATCTCTCTCTCTGTCAAATAAATAAATAAAATCTTGAAAAAAAAAAAAAAGTGTTAGCACAAAGGGACCCAGACTTTGCCCACGATAGGATATAGTGAGGAATAGATGCATGAAAAGACAGATTAATTAATGTGCATTTTTTGACTACTCCTTTTGAATATTTAATAATCCTGCAGTCATTGATAATAAGTTATGATACTTTTTTTTTTTCCTGTTTAAGTCTTTACTTACTTCTGTTGCCTTAAGTGAAAGGAAGGATAGATTCAATGTCATACATTCGGAAAGGGAAAGTCAGCATACATTTTCTGGCAAAAAAAAAAAAATCCCATATCTGCTATCTGTTTCAAATCTTTGTAGGTGAGATGAGCAGAGAGATGATTGCCAAAAAGACTGTATTTGGCTAAAGATCCAAGCCCCAGTATAAAACTAAAACTTGCAGGTGATCCAGCAAGACTGAAAAGCTTTATCTGTTCCAAAGAAATTGAGTGGTATCACATTTGTCATCATTTAAAAAAACATGTAGTCTTAAAAAGTGCAGATAGAAACATACAGAACCAATTAATAAAATCCTTGGAGGAGAGAAACGGTTCAGAAAAGCTGTAATGTCATATACTTCCAAAACGAGCTGTTTTGGTCGCTGGTCTAATTACATTCACAACACACATCATGTTTTTACTGAAAATCCGTGACACAGCCACCAAGCCAGCGGCTGACAATCTCCAAAGGCAGTTCAGATATCAGAGTGGTGATGGCAAGTTCATACCGTTCCACACTTTAGTTGGTTGGGTCACACACTTCACAGGAGTCAGAGTACAGTTTGTGAGGATATCATCGGGGTGCTTTCCACTGAGTTTTTTCCTCAGAGTTCAGATATTTCTCTTTACACGAATACCATTAATCACACAACATGATGTAAATTTGTAACAGAGAAAAAAATCAGGTGTAAGAAGGTTTATTTAACTTTTGTTTAAACTTCATGACAAGGCAAGCCCCTCAAATACCACAGAAATTTTAGAGAAAACCACGCACACAGCTAAATAGAGCAAGATGGGGAAAAAGCATATGCTTCCATTGAGATCCACATCAGCCATAAGCACACATCAAATGAAATTTCTTAATGATGAAAATAAAAATTAATAATAAGTATTTTTCTCTCTGTTGCTGGTGACTCATTATAAACACAGCTAGCTAAGTCTTAGGCAGCAAAAGAGAAACCCTTGAGCCAGACCTAGTGATTTATTTTTTTAAATATCATCCAGTATAAACTTAAAAATTGGAGCTTTTTTATAAATGTATGATTTTAAAAATACCTGAATCCTTCTTTGGATAGGATGTGTTTCCTTCAGTTTAAAATAATCCTTCAAACTTCCCACCATTCTTACACTTGATTTTTGTGTCTGTGTTGTTGATCAGTCAGCACTCAGCACAGGGCCCTCCTTTACTACATTGGCTAAAAAACTTAAAAAAAAAAAAACCAAAAAAACAAAAACAACTTTCCCACCCTTATTGCAACCACAGAGGCAGGGAAACTTAAAATCTATTTTCTCATAGTTTCTTAGAACTGAGTTCTGGATGTGACTTTGCTTCTAGCAACTGATAAACTTGGGTTAGTTTTGGAAGACAGAGGTGATGTTATTTCTGTCTCCAACAAGTCCTTGGAGATGTAAGTGTTTAGTAGCAGTTATACTGATGGACCCAGCATTCCGTGTCTGGTAGCCAGCTACCAAGAGGTAGCTGTAGAGGCCTAGACCTTAGCCACAGGAGATTGCTGAGCCCTGGACTGCAATTATGAATCAGCTATTTCAACAACAGCCCCTTGATTTCAGCTTCTCGTCATTCCATGATGGTGTAAGGGAGGATCTAATTCTCTACTATTAATCTCTCTCTCTCTCTCTTTTTTTTCCCCTAGTAATGGCTAGAAAGATTTCTATTCCCTGTGCTGGCACAGTCCCTTTTAGAAATCCCTGTTCTTCTTTTTTTTTTTAATATTTTTATTTATTTGACAGAGAGATAGGTAGAGCACAAGTAGGCAGAGCGGCAGGCAGAGGGAGAGGGAGAAGCAAGCTCCCTGCTGAGGAGGGAGCCCTATGAGGGGCTCCATCCCAGGACCCTGAGATCATGACCTGAGCCCAAGGCAGATGTTTAACCAACTGAGCCATCCAGGCGCCCCAGGAATCCCTGTCCTATATTTAAAAGCAAGTCACTCTTAGCTGATGTTTATTTTGGAAAATTGTGGAATTATCACTCTTATAGAAATGTAAATTAAACTGGTGTTCATTTTCCCATGAAAAAAATGTAATGGGACATTTTAGGTGACCTGCACTGCTCCAATATCCATTATAAAGTAAATACAAATACTTTTGAGATGGGAAATAAGAGATTAGAGTGATCAAGAGCATTCAAAGAAGAGTATCAAAATCTCACCCGCTTTGTGGATTCATGTTACCTCAACGGACATCTGCTGGTTGGAAAATGAAAGGATGCCAAGGACTGTCCTCCCCCAGAGAGAGGGGAATTCACTGTAATGGAATAAAATGTTCATATTCAGGATTAGACTTTTAGTAGGAAGGCCCACCTGAAGCAAAGATGTTGAGGCTCATTACCTGTATGTCAAATCCAACACAGACCCTCTAACATGATGTACCTTCTCTGGGGACAATGACTAGGGACACTGGGGTCAAGTGAGATTCCACTTCTGGGTGTTGATATACAGAGGCTCCCATAGACTGGCCAATTCAGTGAAGGCAGAGAGAGATGTAGCTTCCTGCTAAACTACCTATGGTTACTGGAACCAGTTTTCGCACGACAATACTGAAACCCTAAGCTATGAAGTAGGTCCTGTTGGCTCCATTATGTCTTTGCCTGAAAAACTAGGATAATTACTTTCTCCCCAGTTCTCTTCTTAGCACTTTTATCAAAGACTTAAATGCTTAGATTAAATATTTCCATTCAAGTAGCCTAATTTCAGTCTATGTAACTTCTTTCAAGCCACCACAGGAGTCTCACGTTGGTCTCCTACCCATGGTGACTTCCCAGAATTGCATACCATTAATCATCCCATTTCTAAAGGATTCCACGGCATTTCTGTCATCCTTAAATATGAACACTGGCACTCTACAATGCAGAATGGAAGTGTTTATGAAAACCTATTTGTAACTTAAACATGCATATGTCAAGAGCAATTTCCTCAAAAGAATTAATAATACAAGAACCCTATTTTATTTCCATTGTGTTGGCAGCAGTAAACAGTGGTTTGTCTTTATAATTACAGTAGGAGATGCTGAAGCATGAAGCTCTTCACTCCACAAGGAGAAACACTTAATGTCACATATGACATAGTCAAGAGAGAAAAAGCTGCTGTCTGGTAACCTCACAAAGGGTGGGTCATGAAGCCAAGGATTCTCTAGAGCCACACACCCTGAGAAAGTTCACTAGTTCAAGTGGATATCTTTTGTGATTTCCAGACACTTAAGCTTTTAATAAAAAAGGAGGCCTCTGTAGCATATAAGATAGTATCACATATGGCAAATAACTAAGTATACAATTGCAGTAAAGTTGCACACAGTTATACAGCATAAAGGTAACAAAAAATAGGAGGAACCTGCTAGTGAAGGTAAGATGTCATTATCACTGCTCACCCAAGGGACTTTGTCCATCAGTTCCCATTGGGGCACCATGCAGGCAGCACACAATGGCACTCTGGCAAAATGGTGGCACAAGTTATTCTGAGAAGTTATGTTCATCTGTTGACTAGAATTTTATTCCTTTTTTTTTTTTAAGATTTTATTTATTTATTTGACAGAGAGAGAGAGAAAACAAGCCGGGAGAGCGGCAGGCAGAGGGAGAGGGAAAAGCAGACTCCCCGCTGAGTAAGGAGCCCGTTATGGCACTCAATCCCAAAACCCTGGAGTCCTGACCTGAGCTGAGGGCAAAAGTTTGACTGAGCAACTCAGGCGTCCCTGTTGACTAGAATTTTAAATAAGAAGTATGCAACAAGGCACACTGACATAAACCAGACATTTCACATTAAATTTCATATAAAAACATTAAAAAGTCTCTGTAATATTTACTTGACTAAACATTCTCCTCAAGGTCTACAAGCTGTTTTCCACACCTTCAGTATGTTTACCCATCTCTGTGCATTTGGTCCTGTTCCTACCCTAACATCAAATCAGCATGTATTCGTTCTGAAAACATAATCACCTATTATTTGCCATGGTGTGATTCTATATAGACAGCAATAAATAGGAATTTCCCCTGCTGTCATAGTCATAGGCTCATATTCAAGTGGGAGAGAGAGAAAGGTAAGCACACAATCACAATATAATATAGCACAGCAACTACACAAGCATGGGCAAGGTAAGGAAACGTAGACGAGGCTGCGATTCAATCTCACTGCACCAGGCCACCAATTATGGCAGAACATACTCCATATACTTCCACACATTTATGACCATTTTGCAGTTGAGGCCACATGACTGTGCCTGCATGTCACCGAAAAGAAAGTCTTCCTCCTCCCTCTCTTCTCTTTGCTCATTATCACGAAGGCCTTAGGGAGATGGCAGAGCCATAGAATAGAAGCAGCCAGAACTCCAAGTTTGTTGGAAGGAGAGGTCTTCCAGAGATTGAGGAATAAACTTTGTCTTGTCAAGCTACTGAAGGGGTATGTGTTCATTGTAGCAGCTATCATTTATATTTTGGCCATACCAGAAAGAAATAATCTGCCCAGTCAACTTAGTTTAATACTACAGCTTGGTACTAGGAATAGAACATTGGTACTGGGAATATAAAAGATTTTGACAGGAGTCATAGATGAGAGTTATCAACTGGTATAGTCAGAAAATAGTCCAAATGTAAATGAAGATACAGTTTCGAAATAGTCTTCAATATTGGGTATCGCCAAAATAGAAGATTTGAAAGTCACATATCAATTGGCAGGATGGGAAAGATAAGATCCACCTATACCTTTAAGAATTTTTTGAAAATCATCTGGTCAGAAATGAGGCATTAAGAGTTTTTCTAGGGAGGCAAGACCATGGCCAAGTCTGTGTCTTTTGAAAAGGTTCATCTGGTAGCAGAATGGAGAATATTATAAAAGTAGTTTGGCAGATAAGTTAAAAACCTAGTACATTAGTCTGAGTAGAAAATAAGACCCTGAGCAAAAGCAGAGACACAAAGTGGCAAGTTTTGAGGTAATGATGATTAACAAGGAAAAGTCTGAAAAGCTGAGGTCATTGATTTTAAATAAGAGAGTTAGGGTGAAGAAGAATCAGAGTTTAGTTCCTAATTTCTGGCAGATGGATCATGGCACCACTAACTAAGAAGTTATGTAGGAGAAAACAGACTTGAAAGCAAAATAATGAGCCTAGGACATAATGAATTTGCAAATTTCCAGGAAACAGAAATATGAGTAAGAAAACCCAGGGATAATGGTTAGAAAAACAGATTTTTCACACAATTCTGTGAACTTAGTAAGCACTCAGTATAGTTGTTTTTCTTTCTTTTTTAAAAACATAAGTTATTGAGGGTAGGAAATTTGAGAACTAGACCACTGATTAGAAAAATATTTGTAATAAACTAAGAAACAAAAATTTTGACGGCGTTGCACTGAGAAAAAACACACAGGCATGCCTGCGTTTCTCAGTCGGTTAAGTATCTGCCTTTGGCTCAGGTCATGATCCCACGGTCCTGGGATCGAGCCCCTTGTCAGGCTCCCTAATCAGCAGGGAGTCTGCTTCTCCCTCTGACCCTCACCCCATTTGTTCTCTTTCTCTCTCTCCCCTCACCTCTCTCAAATAAATAAATAAAAATCTTTAAAAAAAAGAAAGAATGAAAGAAAGAAAGAAACATGCACTTGTTCTAAGAAGTTTTGAGATTTCCAAAGAATTTCTGAAAGAATGACAACCATGCCTCGTTGAATGTCGTCCAGTCTCTGCAGTGGAATCCATTTGCTGAAGAACTGTTTCTACATGTATCTTAAAATGAACTAGGAAGGAACAGATAATTCTTTTTTGAAAAACAGGTAAAAGAAGGGGAAGGGTGAAGCAGAGAGGATAGAGGAATTTTTTAAAAAAGTTTTCGTATAAAATCTTATGAAAAATTCTCCACTGCAATATTTGAGATGACTGATGGAGGGCAAAACAAATGAAAAAAATAAAAGTCTGCTGACAAAAAAAGACATTCTCTGCCACCAAACCTGCTGCAGTGACCTTTCCCCAGCCCACACAGGATGTACTTTCTTACACTGCTTGCCAGATAAGTGGAAGCTTCTCAGTGGCTCCTCCACAATTTACAAGGTTTTAATGTCATCCTGGTATCCAAAACTCATCAATGTCACTACAGGTTTTCCCCACGAGTGTTGCTATAGCACAGTTGTCAAAACTGCAGCCACGAAGTTTAAATAATCAGTATGACATTTTACAAATGAGTAAAAGCCAAGAGACTCAAAGTTCAGAAAGCTTATCCTGAACTAACATTCTTAATTTTCTCCAAGCTTTAAAAGCAAAAGGGAAGAAAAAAGCGCATGGAGCTGGTAAAAATTTTGAAGTCATCTCAGTAGAGTTTTCTGTAACTAATTACCTTTTAAGAATGACTCTTTGCAAAACTAATATAATATTTTATAAGAAGCAGACTCTGAAGGCAGCCCTGTCAAATGGTCAAACTCTTGCCCAGCATACACCTGGCCTTGGTTGTTCTCCTGTGTGACCTTCTGAAGTTACTTAACTTTTCTATTTCCTCATCTGTGAAAAGATAATAAAAACACTCATTTACCCCTGGAACTTTGGAGGAAGTCAGTTAATGAATTAGAAAAAGTTATTCTGAAAATTATACAAGTGCTTCATAAAATCCAATTATCAGTCATACTTTCAGAGCTTTATTTTTTTCTCAAGGGCATTTGCACTAAACTAGATGCAACATACGCATAATTAAACTGTTATGTTTCTTCTTATGTGCAACCAGATGTGTAAGCAAATGTTTGGAACGAAGCAAGCAGAGGATTTTTCTCTTCATGTATATTCTTCAAGACATAAAAGACTGTTTAGCTCAAAAGTAGCTTTGAGCAATGAAGAGTATGTTCCTTGGTATCTCTCTTGAGAAACATTTATGATGAAAACAAGAATCACTTCCACTATTCTAAGAAAGCACATTTTTATATCTCTGGAATTGAGATACAGTTTACAATTATTGAGGCATTTCATAATTTATTGATAATGTTTTTTGCTTTTCTTTGTACAGGAAATAGGATCCCTTAGATTAGATGAGATATGTACAAGTTTTTGAATAGTGCTTTCAAAACGACTTCTTTGTGAGTTCAAAATGAAATGTTACTCAAACAGCAAAAAAAAGATCTTTTCTTTATTTTATAAACACAGAAATTCAGATCACAGCTATTAAGAGCAAATGTGTGTTAGTTCATGCCTTCAAAAGAGATGCCAAGATGGAATTAGATATAGATTTAATGGGGGAGAGACAGGAAAATGCTGGAATACCTCAGATTCTGATGCTGATCTTACATCTTAGTCCTGTTTGAGGAGAGGGAGGAGTAAGAAGTATATTTCAAGAGTCTGTTACTGTAGCTGGGATGGTGGGGAGTTATGAGGTTAAGTCTCTTGATGAAAGAGTTCCAAGTCTCACCACAATGGGCCTACCTTAGTACCATGCTGAGTTCCTTTTTTTTCCTTTTTTTTTTTTAAGATTTTATTTATTTATTTGACGGACAGAAACCACAAGTAGGCAGAGAGGCTGGCAGAGAGGGGCAGGAAGCAGGCTCCCCGCTGAGCAGAGAGCCCTATGCGGGGCTCGATCCCAGAACCCTGGGATCATGACCTGAGCTGATGGCAGAGGCTTTAACCCACTGAGCCACCCAGGTACCCCCATGCTTAGTTTCATTACTGGCTGAGAGCTACTTGAGATGAAAATGACCTTGGCATGACTGTGGGGGTAAATCCTGAGGGGGCAGTAGGTAGGATCTTCCGTCAACTGTGCTCTCCACAGCCAGAGATATTAGCTGTGTATTTTCACGGCCAGTACCCATGGTTTAGGCAAAACACCTCACAAGGAGTGGAACGATTTCCTTTCTATTATGAAACATTTTTACTTTTGTCATAAATGAGAAAAAATATATACCCCATTAATAAATTACGTTTTTGTATCACATATGAGTTTTTATCTCCTAGATGTTAAAGTTCGCCAGCATGGAAAGCCTACTAATTTAGTCTTATAGAACACAACATGAAAATGTTGCTCCATTTTTTCAGCATTCACCCTGGGGTACTTAGTTGTATATTTTGTTCGTGACCCACAGCCTCTCATGGACTTATTAGCAGTGCTGTGGAAAGGTAAAGAGTAAAGAACACCAGCTGAAGATTCAGGAAACCTAGTTCTTTTCTTTTCTCTGAATTCTTCCTCCCTTCCTCCTTCCCTTATTTCCTTCCTTCCTCTCTCCCTCCCTCCCTTTCATCCTTCCTTATCTCTTTCTCTCTTCTCTTTCTCTCTCTCTCCCCTGGTCTCCCTCACTTTCTTTCTCTCTCTCAATGACCTCTGGAAAATCATCCAGGCTCTCTCAGTTATAATTTCTTTATAAATCAAATAAATAATAGCATTTGAAATAGTTAACTTCTAAAAATATGTTCAATTAATTGACTAAATAATGTAGAAATAATTCTGGGTCAGGCCTAACAATACCAATGGAATTTGGATTTCTGCAGGAAATGCTAAGTTGGACCAGTGTAAGGGAACACACCAGGCTGATTCTGTTACTTTCAATTCAAGCCAGATCTGTGGTTTCTAAAGCAAACTTGAGTTATGCTCATATTCTAAGGACTCATCCACTGGTGGCATTGCCTACTAATAACACTGGATTTGTACAAACTGTTATGTTTCTGAAAGGGAAATATGCCTCTAATCTGTGGTTTTTAAAATATATGTATAAAATGTGAAATAACAGAAATTGATCCAAAGAACATGGTTTCTTATAGTTTCAAGATGGATTTTTGGAAAAGCCCATTAATTCTTTCAAGGTAACTCTGTTGACCAAGGCTAAAAGTATATTGTGTAAAACAACAGTAGAAAACAGCTGAAAAGAGTGAATGGATTGAAAAATAAGTTAAAGTTTGTCTCTTAGTTCTGGTTTTAAGACTGTAATTTTTTAACATATTTTCATAATTTATAACTTAATTAGATAATATTGTGATGAAGATGTAAATAATATGATTTCATGTTTCAAGTAAAATATTTTGATTTTGATTTACATAGTATATTATATAAACTACCTTTCTTGATTAACAGACTAATATAATCGAAATAAGCGAAATAAATGACTCCATTATCATCCCCGTTGAAACAAACAACAAATTTAGTGCCAGTAACCAAATCACAATGACTATATATTCAGAAAACTTCTTTTCTTTCTCTCTCTTTCTTTTTTTAAAAGATTTTATTTATTTATTTGACAGAGAAAGAGAACACAAGCAGGGAGAGTGGCAGACAGAGGGAAAGGGAGAAGCAGGCTTCCCACTGAGCAAAGAGCCCAATGTGGGGCTGAATCCCAGGACCCTGGGATCATGACCTGAGCCGAAGGCAGACCCTTAACCAAATGAACCAGCTAGGTGCCCCTAGAAAACTTTTCTTTCTTAGCAAAATTGTAAATAAAATTGAAATAGTCTTAAGGTTCAATAAGGTAAAAGTGAAATGTACATATGCCATTCCAAATAGTCAAATCTAGAGCCATAGAAGAAAGGAACAGTTAGATGTTTGCAGTTGAACAGTTATAATTACTATGTAAGTTAATTTTACATGTTTTACTTGGGGTTTTTTTTTTGGTGAAATTTACATATGAAAACCACCCTTTTAAGTAAATAATTCCTTGAGTTTTGACAAATGTCTTCAAAAAAGAGTAAGCAGGATCAGGATCTAGAACATTTCCATCAACCTAG
Organism: Meles meles; assembly: GCF_922984935.1. Classification (NCBI taxonomy): domain Eukaryota; kingdom Metazoa; phylum Chordata; class Mammalia; order Carnivora; family Mustelidae; genus Meles; species Meles meles. The sequence continues at coordinate 78,849,812 of NC_060075.1, forward strand.
CAGTTTCCTCCTATCCCTTCCCCCACTCCTCAGTCCCAGGCAAATACGCACCTGCTTTCTCATCACTATGGCTTTGCCTTTTCTAGAATTTCTTACAAATGGCATATAGAATGTAGCTGTTTGGGCTAGTTTTGTTCTCTTAACACAATGCTACTAAAATGTGCTTATGCTATCTAATAGCAATGTATACTGTCTATTTCTGAGGATTATTCCATTGTAGGGTGTATCACAATTTGTTTAACCATTCTCCAGTTGATGGACGTCTGTGGTGTTTCCAGTTTCAGGTTATTATGAGCAAAGTCGCTTTGAATATTCAGTAGCAATTCTTCATGTGAACATATATTTTCATTCCTCTTGAGAAAATAGCTAGGAGAAGGAATTCTAGGTTCTATGATAACTGTGTATGTACTTAACTTTATAAGAAACAGTCAATAGCTTTTCAAAGTAGCAGTCTCTTATTGTATGCACAGCGGGGATGTATAAAATTTTAAGTCATTCCAGATCTTCACCACACTTGGTATTATCAGTCTTTTTGTAATTCTAGCAACTCTGGTGGGTTTGAAACGATCATTTTTCTTATTCCAATGGATAACGAATGATGTTGTGAATTTTCACATTATTCTTTGCCATGTGAATGGTATCTTCTATTTTTGAAGTGTCTGGTCAAATCTTTTCCCCCTTTTTAAAATTTGTGTTTTTATCTTGTTTTTATATCACTTTAAGAATGGATTATATTCTGGACGTATGTCTTTTATTGTTAATATGTTTTATAGATAGTAATGTGAACATGCCTTTTTGTCTTAATATAGTGAATGAATTTCAAACAGCAAAAGACCTAATTTTGATTATCTTATTTATCAACTTTTTTTCTTAAGATTTTGTTTATTTATTTGACACAGAGAGAGAGAGAGAGAGAAAGAGAGAGAGAGACAGTGAGAGAGGGAACACATGCAGGGGGAGTGGGAGAGGGAGAAGCAAAGCTCCTCTTGCAGGGCGTGATCCCAGGGCTCTGGGACCATGACCTGAGCTGAAGGCAGATGCTTAATGACTGAGCCAGCCAGATGCCACATAATAATCAAATTTTAAAAGATTTTGTATGCTTTTTGTGTAATATTTAGGCAATCTTTGCCTAATCCAGGATAATAAATACGTTCACCCATTTTCTTCTATAAAATTCATATATTTAGTCACTTTCAATTCTGATTCACTTCACATTTACAAAAGTTTTGTATAATCTCTGATTTTTTTAGTACATGGATAACCAATTGTTCCAATAAAATTTATTAAGAAGATTAGTTTTAGTAAACTTTTAATTTTATTTCAGAAGTTTCAGGTTTACAGAAATAATGCACAGTACAGAGTTCCTGTACACCCCATGCTCAGTTTTCCTTATTATTAATATCTTACATTAGTATGGCACATTTGTCACAGTTAGTGAACAGATAATTGCATGCTATTACTAACAAAAGCACCCACTTCATGCAGCCTTCTTCTATTTATCCCTTATGTCTGTATTCTGTATCAGGAGCTATCCAAGATTCCACATTACATTAATAGCCATGTCACCTTACACACCTCTTTATTGTGACAGTTTGTCACACTTTCCTTACTTTTGATAGCCTTGACAGTTTTGATGATTTTTAGTTGGGCATTTTGTAGAATATTTCTCAGTTGGTTTTGTCTTCCATTTTTCTCATGATTAGACTGGGGTTATATGTTTGGGGAGGAAAACCACAAAAACAGAGTGCCATTTTCATCATAACACATCATATTGAGTGTACTGACTATCAATATGTCTCATCATTTATATTAACCTTGATTGCCTGGTTTGAAATAATTTTTGCCAGATCTCTCTACTGTAAAGTTATTTTCCCCTTCCTTTTCCATACCATTCTATGGAAGAAAGACACTGAAAAGCCCACATTTAGAGAGTGGGGAGATACAGTCATGCCCTTAACAATAGAGTATTGACATAATTTATGTGGCATTCTTCTCCATGGAGATTTGTCTATTCTACCCCACTTTTTTGCTTAATTGTGTATTTACAGAAGTATGAACCTATGAATATATACTTCAAGCTTTGTTTTATAAGCCAATACTTTTTTTTTGTTCTCAAATTGTTTCCACTGTGGTCATTGGGAACCCTTTCTATTGGCTGATACATCCCTTTGACATTCCACTATCCTTTGGGGGATGGTCACTTCCTTACTTTCTGTACTGCAAGGTGTTCTAGGCTCATCCTGCATATTTCTTTCCTAGTTCTAGATTTGGCATTTCACTAAAGAGCCCAGGCTTCTCTTGTTAGAGAATGGACTTACCAACAAAATTCTAGGTGCTAAGTGTGATCATTGTTATCGTATGTCATTGCTTCTTGGCCCTGTAAGCTGAAAGAGCAAAGAAACATAATGTGTCTATACTAACCTGTATGTATATACATACCTATAAATATCTTTATGTATAATAAAATAGCATTAGGCTAAATCTGAATACACATTGATGTCTGAGTCATTATTACATGGATCATGCTAGCTTCCTACCCTTTCTGATTTGAGTTTCCAATCCAATAAGCTCATACCATCTAACATCCACTTACTTAATTGTTCAATTCCAGAGCACATGTATGATGTTTGCAGAATCGGTAACTAATATCCACAGAAAACAATTTTATCAACTAGTTTAGTGCATGTATACAGTTCTATTACCTTTAGGCTTACAGACTGTACTTATTTCCAGAGATACTTAGATCAGCCCTTTTCCTTCACCCTTTTCAGTGAGGCTATCTCACTGAAATACTGCAAGGATAGACACTATGGAAAGATGTTCAGATTCCAGGTGGTGAGTAGTAAGGAGGGCAGGTATTGCATGGAGCACTGGGTATGGTGCATAAACAATGAATACTGCTACGCTGAAAAGAAATTAAAAAAAAAAGAAATTAAAAAAAAAAGAAAGATGTCCTGATTTGCAAATCAGAATACCCATGAAAGGAGCTTTTATTTTTTATCTTTTATTTTATTTTATTTTATTTTGAGAAAGAAGAGGAGAGATGGGTCAGACACTTAACCAAATAAGGCACCCAAGTGCCCCAACACTATCTTTTTACATACAAATTTTTTATATATTTATAATTTCAAATTTGATTGTTGCTATGTTGGGTTCTCTAGGTTTTATGCTATGCTTACAAAAGACGTTTATACCCTCAACTTAATAGTTTCCTAGTAGTTTGATGTTTTTTATTTTTACATAGAGGTCTTTAATCCATCAGTCAAGTTGGTCATATCTGTTTTTCCTTATCAAACATTTTGTTATGAAATAATTTATTAAATCAAAACCTACAGAAAACTTTCTTTAAAAATCTTGTAATTAAATGTTACTTTACATGAATATAGCTTTCTGGTGTGCTAAAATAACTCCATCTAAAATTCTGAAATCACTAATTACCCATTGTTGTCAACCATTTAATACAGTAAATGAGACAAAAGTAATGCATTTGTTTGGTAACCAAATTTTCTTTCTTAGAGCTTGTAGATTTTCTTCATGTAATTGGTATTCAAACATTTCACTGACGTACGACTAGTTTAATAAGAGTCCCTTTCTAAATTCAGTGGCACTTTCTGATACAATATTTAAGTCTTTTTTCAATTCAGTAAAAAGATAAAAAGTCATATGGAAATGTAATCCACTGCTCAAGTTATGCAAAATAAAATCAAATCTGGATACCTTAATGGAAGACTCAAGTAATATTGTTCATAGAGGAGTATGAAATAAGAAAATTATATTAAAATATTTTTAACATTCATTATTTTAAAAACAGAAAAGTTGAATCATGTCTCCCCTGATTTCTACATTTTATTTACATGCTCCCAAAAAACTTTCTAGCATTTTTCCTTTTACCTATTTCTTCATTACTCCTGGTAGCATGATGTTACCTTTTCCCTATTCTATCATATTTTATAAGTTGTTTGCTTTCTTTCTTTTTCTACCTTTCAATATCCATTTTTTTTTCCTGAAGCAGGAAAGCTCCATATTGTACTTGCCACATGAATGAACAGACAAGCAGATTACTTATATCTTGTTCAATGTCCACTTCCATGTTTGAAATCCCCTGTCATATTCACAAATAAAAAGTAAGTTCATATTTAGGGTGACCAACCTTCCTGGTTTTTTTTGTTTGTTTCTTTTTTGTTCTTGTTTTGTTTTTACCTGGAAATGGCTTAGTTTTAGTATTGAGAGTTCCACATCTTGGAAAACTCCTCAGCCTTGGGGAAATCAGGATAGTTGGTCACCCTAGAACTGGCAGAACTCTTAGCCCAGCGTTTAGTGATTAATTGGTTTTCTATTTTGTTCAACTGGGTTTCACTTCAGAGTGGCCATGCTATAGAATATCTATAGACAGCATGTAGTATCATAGCCCAGTTTATATAATTAGGAGCAAAGAACCAATAATAATTATGAGCCTATAGACTCCGGTGGACTTCATAATTAGAAAGGGCTTTGGACTTTCATCTCATGAAATTACACATTCACACCCATCTTACCATGAACACAAGAGCAAGGAAACAGGCTAATATTTAAAATAACATGAAAACATCTGTATTCTTCAAACTTGATCTAGGATGATCAGCAATAACAGAGAACCAGTTTTGTTGACCTGGTTCAAGTTCTAAATCCAGGTCATCTGGCCTCATTGCTAATGGTATTTCTTCCCAGAATCTGGCAGATTTTTCTGTGTCTGAATGTGTTTTTTTTTAATAGATTTTTATTTGTTTATTTGATAGACAGAGATTGCAACTAGTCAGAGAGGCAGGCAGGGAGAGAGAGGAGGAAGCAGGCTCCCTGCTGAGCAGAGAGCCTGATGTGGGGCTTGATCCCAGGACCCCAAGATCATGACCTGAGCTGAAGGCAGAGGCTTTAACCCACTGAGCCACCCAGGCACCCCGAATGTGTTTTTTATTAGGACTTTATAAAAGGTCAGAGGTTAGCTCAGATGTCATTTTTCAGTGAAAGTCTTGGTTTCCATTTTTTATTTAGAAAATACTGACTTAATTATTACCTGTTTCAAATTTAGAAAAAAAACTATTTATAATTAAAGTACTTTTTAGCAATCAAGGCAAAATGACCAGAAAAACAAATAAACAAATAATAACAACATTTGAGGAGAGGTTGGAGAGTTACAGGAACAATGCACTTCTTAATTGTGGATCCTAGATATCAAATATTTGATATTTGATATTGTGGTCAAATATTTGATATTCTGGTATTCACATTAGTGAATACAAAAAATGTAGTCCATGTCTTCCTCTTGCAATCTGTGAAGTGTGTACATTCAGAAGCTAGAGAGCTCTTTATAGACTTGGGTCCTTCTACGTCAAGAGGTATTACTTAAAGACATTTTAAACATAAGTTATTTTATAAGTGGCTATTATTTGTAAAGTTATTTAATAAGTGTGATATTTAAAAATTTAAAATTTAACTTTTTTAAAAAAGATTTATTTATTGGAGAGAGAGAACAAAAGCACAGGTGGCAGGAGGAGCAGAGGGAGAGGGAGAAGCAGAATCCCCACTAAGAAGGGAGGCCAACGGTAGACTTGATCCCAGGACCCCGAGAATCATCACCTGAGCCAAAAGCAGATGCTTAAGTGACTGAGCCACCCAGGCACCTCAAAATTTAACTTTTAAGAGCACATTCATCATCACTTAGAGATAAACAATAATAAATTTGAGTTATGCTTTCCTTAAAAGGATAAGATATAGGGGTGTGTGTGTGTGTGTGTGTGTGTGTGTGTGTGTGTGTGTGTATTAGAGAGAGAGAGCTGGGTGTAGGGAATGGCAGAGGGAGAGAAAGAGAGAAAATCTTAAGCAGGCTCTGGCTCTGCATGGTACCCGAAAGGGGACTGGAGGAGTCCTGGATCTCATAACCTTAAGGTCATGACCCGAGCAGAAATTAAGGGTAGGACACTTAACCAATTGAGCCACCCCAGTGCCCGCATATATGTATTTCTATCTATTTAGTAACTGACCTGATAGAAGCACCAATAACAAATAGTCATACTGCTTATGAGCACATACATCTACTTTTTAAAAGGTTTTATTATTTATTTGACAGAGAGAGACACAGTGAGTGAGGGAACACAAGCAGGAGGAGTGGGAGATGGAGAAGCAGGCTTCCCTCTAAGCCCGGATACAGATGCAGGTCTCTAGCCCGGGACCCTGGGATCATGACCTGAGCAGAAGGCAGATGCTTAATGATGGACCCACCCCGGCACCCCACATACATGTACTTTTACCACACCATGCTCAAAATACCATTTATGATTATTTGCTAGAATGTATATGATTCACCAATAAATAAAGATGAATTCAGTTACTTTACAAAAGTAAAAATTAACCTTGTTATGGAGGGTAATATCAATTAATATCATAACTGCTTTTGGGTAAGATAAACTAATCTGGAAGTAAGTAGGTTCATCTTTGTATCTCCTCATTATGAATCATGGCTAGACTCTGGATGGATGTCACTTCAAGTGGGTAAGATTTACCAGTAAAGAACTTGGAATCAAAATCAAACAAACCCAATTAAGGCAGATCACTTCACTATCAATGAAAAGTTACAAAGCAGCTCCCATCATGGTTTTTCATTTAGGTTCCACATATGACTCAAGCACATAGCTGGAGACACTAAACTAACCCTGTGCAAAGGTACTGTTAACACCTTGATCTCTAAATTCAGGTGGACATTTGTTTAAATGGGCTTTTCAACTCAGGAGTTGAGTGATGGTAAAGTAATATTTTAACTTCAACTTTTGGTTTTCTTTAATCTATAAGATGGGGGTAATAATGTTGTTTACATTTTAGGGACATTATATTGTATAAAGTAATACACCTAAAAGCCACTTACATTTTATTGTCTAAAGCCATTCCCTTGCAAACACCTGGCATATTAAAAAGTCCAATCCCCAAGTGTCCAGACAGAAATTCAGAAATATTAACAATAAATTGTTATGCCTACCAACTTCTGTGAGCTCAGGTTTAATTGAGCCCCAGGTTGAACCAAAGTGGGCCCCAAATGAAATAAAGAGAAATATTTCACAAACTGCTATTGACACCTTATTTTAAAAACGAACTGCCTTTTTTGGAATAACTGCTCAGAAGAGTTAGCTTCTAGTTTCATAACAAGCAGAGAATGTTAAAAGGATTTCTCATATCTTCAGAATATTCCCATAATTTGACAAGAATTTTAGTAGAGGAGAAAAATGACCATCAATTCTTTAGAAGGGAGGCTTGTGTCAGACTTGGGAACTATACCTTTCCACTGTGTTTCTTTCTTTTTTTTTTTTTTCATTTTATTTATTTTTTTCAGTGTAACAGTATTCATTCTTTTTGCACAACACCCAGTGCTCCATGCAAAACGTGCCCTCCCCATTACCCACCACCTGTTCCCCCAACCTCCCACCCCTGACCCTTCAAAACCCTCCTGGGGAGAGGTGGGATTGGGAGAGGGGGAGCGGGCTATGGACATTGGGGAGGGGAGGCGAACCATAAGAGACTATGTACTCTGAAAAACAACCTGAGGGTTTTGAAGGGTCCACTGTGTTTCTAAGTCTGACTCTTCAGATGTTTGCCGTCCCTCATTATTCACCAAGATTAGGCAAACAGCATTGTTTGAAGGAATGACCCTCTCTGAACTTGGTTTTCCTGCCTAAAATCTTTCATTTGTTTGTTTTTGTTTATTGCTCAAAACCTACTAGTTGTATATGCCAGAATCTTAATATGCAATCTCTCTATTTAGAACAAGATGGTATGAGATGCAAAGAGTTTGTTCCAGGCCATTAGGGGAAGCATGGTAGTTGTGTGTATAGTAATTATTGTTCTGGGAACCGTTAACATATGGGTCTCCAGAGGTTATGGTGGTGAATTTTTCTAGAACCATTAAAAAAAAAAAGGAACATAGAACATGTATTAGGGAACATCAATAAGGCATGTGCAAGAAGGTCCTGAGTCTAAATTCTGCCGCTGACAAACTGCAGGACTCGGACTTCTCAATATCAATGTTCTCATCTGAAAGCAAATAGAATAATAACACCCATTTCAAGGGACTGATCACAGATTAAATGCATGTGAAATGCTTAGCGTAAGTTTTAGTGGGTAGTAAGCATTTTTGAAGTATTTGTTCTCTTTTATTATGCTATCTTCTTACTTTGGTGACTTAAAAATCTAAAAGTTAAAAATTTTTAAATAGTTTTAAGAGGCTATAAATTAATGAGATAAAGCTTAAGATGAGGGGAAAGGTACATAAATTTTAAAATAAATATAAAATAAATAACATTTTATGATAACAGAGCCAAGAATATACAGTGGGTAACAGAAGGTCTTTTCTTTTTTTTTTTTTAAGATATTATTTATTTACTTGACAGACAGAGATCACAAGTAGGCATAGAGGCAGGCAGAGAGAGAGAAGGAGGCAGGCTCCCTGCCGAGCAGAGAGCCCGATGTGGGGCTCGATCCCAGGACCCTGGGATCATGACCTGAGCTGAAGGCAGAGGCTTTAACCCACTGAGCCACCCAGGCGCCCCCAGAAGGTCTTTTCAATAAATGGTGTTTGGGAAAACTGACGGCCACATGCAAAACGATGAAACTGGACCACTATTTTATACCACACACAAAATTAACTCAAAATAGATGAAAGACTTAATTCTAAGACCTGAAATCATAAAACTCCTAGAAGAGAACATAGGCAGTAAATTCCTTGACATTGGTCTTGGTGATAGTTTTTTGGATCTGCCTCCAAAAGCAAGGACAATAAAATAAAAAATGAACAAATGGGATTACATCAAATGAAAAAGCTTCTGCACAGTAAAGGAAACCATCGACAAAATGGAAAGGCAGCCTACTGAATTGGGGCAAATATTTATTAATCATTTATATGTATATTCAAATCACATAAAGAATTCATTCAACTCAATAACAAAAAACCCAACAATCAAATAAAAAAGTGGGCATAGGACAGTCAACAGGTGTATGAAAAGATACTCAACATCACTAATCATCATGGAAATGCAAATCAAAACAACTATAAGATATCAATTCATGTCTGTTAGAATGACTAATTTCTGAAAAATAAGAGATAGCAAGTGTTGTCAAAAGTGTGGAAAAAGGGGAAACCTTGTTCACTATTGGTGGAAATGTAAATTTTCTACTATGGCAAAAAATATGGAGGCTCCTTTAAAAAAATAAAAACTAACTTGAAATGATTTCTGCACTCACATGTTCATTGCAGCATTATTTGCAGTGGCCAAGATAGAGAACAACCTAATTGCCCATTGTTGTTGGATGAGCGGATAAAGAAAATGACTATATGTATTCATAATGAAATATTATTTAGCCAAAAAGAAAGAGCTCTTGCCATTTGCAACAACATGGATGGTCCTTAAGAGCATTATGTTAAGTAAAATAAATCACACAAAAAAGATAAATACCCTATGATCTCACATATATATATGGAATCTTAAATAAAACAAAACAAACAGTATGGCAGTTATTCAAAAAGTTAAAAATAGAGTCTCCTTAGGATCTAGTAATTGCACTGCTAGTATTTATCCAAAGGATACAAAAATACTGTTTTGAAGGGGTACATGTATCCTGATGTTTATAGTAGCATTATCTCCAATAGCAAGATTATGGAAAGAGCCCAAATGTCCATCGACTGATGAATGGACTAAAGAACATGTGGTATTATATGTACAATGGAATATTACTCAGCCATATAAAGAAAAGAATCTTGTCACTTGCAATGATGTGGATAGAGCTAGAGGCTATTATGCTAAGTGAAATAAGTAAGTCAGTGAAAGATAAATACCATATGTGGAATTTAAGAAACAAAACGAATGATCCTGGGGGTTAGGGAGAGAGAAACCAAGAAACAGATACTTAACTATAGAGAACAAAATGATCTTTACCAGAGGGGAGGTGGGTGGGGGATGGGTAGGTGATGGAGATTAAAGAGTATGCTTATGGTGATAAGTACCAAGTGTTGTATGTAAACCCTTAAATTGTAAACCTGAAACAAATATTACACTGTATCTTAACTAACTGGAATTTAAGTAAAAACTTTAAAAAACTTAAAATCTTAAAAAAAATTAGGAAAACAAAAAACAAAACAAAGCAAAACCCTCATAGACAGATTGCTGGTTGCCAGAGGCTGGGAATTAAGGATGAACAAAAAGGGTAATAGTGACCAAAATACACAAACTTCCAATTATCAGATGGATAGGTACTGGGATTCTAAGGTACAGAATGGTGACTACTGTTAATAATACTGTATTATAGGGGTGCCTGGGTGGCTCAGTGGGTTAAAGCCTCTGCCTTCGGCTCAGGTCATGATCACAGGGTCCTGGGATTGAGCCCCACATTGGGCTTTCTGCTCCGTGGGGGGCCTGCTTCATCCTCTCTCTCTGCCTGCCTCTCTGCCTACTTGTGATCTCTGTCAAATACATAAATAAAATATTAAAATAATAATAATAATACTGTATTTTATATTTGCAAATTGATAAGAAATCATATCTTAAAAGTTCTCATCACAAAAACAAAAATTTGTGTAATATGTGTCTTGATAGATGTTAACTAGATTTAATGTTTAATCATCTTGCAATATGTATACATTGAATCATTATGTTGTACATTGGAAACTAATACAATGTTATGACAATTATATCTCAAGAATCAGAAAAAATAATTATATGCATACAAAAATACATACATATAAATAACATTTACTTATGATAATCTATAAATGTAAATATAAAAATAAAGTAATATGGTGAAAGATAAAATATAAAATTTTTGTTTTGGGAATACTATTTTTTTAAAGATTATCTAGTTTTTTAGAGATAGAGAGTGGGGCAAGGAGCAGAGAGAGAGAGAGAGTCTCAAGCAGTCTCTGCTTTTAGTGCTGAGCCCAACACAGAGCTTTATCTCTGGACCCTGAGATCATGACCTGATTGCAAAACAAGAGTCAGATGCTCAACTGTACCACCCAGAATCCCCTATTTTGAGAATAATATTAATGAATTTTAGAACTTGATTAAAACTACTGATTAAACATTGAACTGACTATAGGGGCACCTGGCTGGCTTCAGTCGGTAGAGTACGGGGCTCTTAATCTTGGGGCTAAAAGTTTGAGCCCCATGTTAGGTGTAGAGATTACTTTAAAATAAAAAACTTTATAAAGAAAATAAAAATAAAACTTGCAGTGATTATAGATTCTTTTCTAATTTCTTTGCACTAGATAGTGAGCTTGAGTCAAACATGTACACTGAGCACATCCTTTTGCACATCCTCTTGTAGTAGAATTGTAAGAAATGGCAATATTGATGTTAAACAGTAAAATATACCATTATATACATAGGCACACACATATATAATAGTGTATATATGCATATATTATAATGCATCTATGTATGTGTACACTATATGTATATCTCTGTGTGTAACATATACTATCATAGCTTCCACACAAAACATTTCTGTTCCTAGACTTACATTCACCTCCTGATTAGAATGTCCCATTCTGTGGTGGACAGAATTATTTCTCTCTGTGTCCTTTGTCTGTGTATACATACTGCATTCCCACTCTTCACTTGTTTTATTTTCCTTTGGTCACTTTCCACTTTTAACTTCAAATGCCTAAGCATCTCTTTATCTTCAACAAGTATGCAGGCTTGGCACTTGAGTCGGTGATCTCATCTGTTAAATTAGGACCACCGTGTCAAAGCTTCATGAAATATGAGCCAAATGTATTGCAAAGTGCTTTCTAAATGTGAGGTTATAAATAATAAATAGGGTCTATTTATAACAGACAGCAAATAAATGGTGGACCTTTTAAAGTGGTCTCGTATTGTTTAAATATTGTCTGATATATGATGAGGAAAGAAAAGAGAAGATAATACTACCTTTGTTTCTACTCCATGCCACTATAAACTTACTCCATTTCATGGACTTCTAATGACATTTCTATTTAAAATAAATGTAAGGGCATAATTGCAATTCCATAAAAGCATATCTAGAAACTCAAATGATAGACAGTGCTGTGACTTGGTTATCACAGGTGCCAAATAACCTAATGGAAAAGAAATTTTGATTGACCTTCTGACTTCATGGAACCACAAAACTCCAGTCATTCTGCTATTTCACTTAAGTGTATTATGTCCCAGACAGGCACTGTCTGAAAATATTGAGTAGCATGAAACTCAACTCTAGGAATAAAGCTCTGTGGGCCCTGAAATAAACCATTTTTATTTCCAAAAGAAGCCAGAAATGAACCGTAGTATCACAGAACCTGAAAACTGAAAAATGCCCACTGGCCCATTTTATTCCCTCAGTGTTTCTATACATAAAGCATGTCTCCCCAAAGAATACTAACAATACTTCCTTCTTCTGTTAAATGATTCAGAGGATGGCCTTTCCACAATTGCTTTCATTTTTATAGTTTGAAAGCCCAGCATTCATCTATGTAACCCATAACCTTTTTTTATTTTTTTGTTCTTGTATTTGTAAAACCAGGTTAATTCAGGGAGAATATAAGCCGGTCCATATTTTAGCACTTCCTGCACTTTGCCTGCCTCTAAAGGGCCAGAGTTATTTACCATGAGAGCCGGGGGCTATTACTATGGTCTTTCATACATCACACCAGAACTTACACTTAGAGAGAAATACACTCTCAGAATTGCCCTCCAAAGACACAAAGGTATCACTATTCACTCTTTTCTCATCATATAACCATACAGAACTGTCTCAATTATCTTAAATACTAAAGACTTCTTTAATTAGAAAGTTATTTTCATGGATGCCTTGCTGGAATGACTGAAATTGCATTAAATCCCCTTCAGATTATAAGAGAAAAAAAATCTGTTGAAAGTTTTTAGCTTGAAGAGTGCCACCTATAAAACATTAACACAAATGGAAAAGTATGATTAGCCAGCAAACAGTGGGACCCTTAGGCACTGGGTCAAGAAATGAGTGGAAAGAGTTTTGAAAGACTTTGAATATGAAGGACAAAATCAAGAGTAGGGAAGAAATGGAAAACACATTTTGCCTATGGCATACCCTCTTCGTAATCTTGTGCCTTACAAAATTTTAAAGGTTTTGACTAAGATGTTGATTTATATGCATACATATGCTTACTTGATAATATTTGGATTTAGGGTATTAATAAGTGATGATTAAAGAAAATTGTGGCCTTCATATGTGCCTAAGGGCAGCCTTGACAGGCTTTCCAATAATTACCATATTTCTGATTACAGAAGGAAAGTTGAATTTTAAAGCAGAACACCAAAGTTTTAATTAAATGTACAAGAGAAAGTTGATACTAAGTCATACAAGAGAAAATTACTGAAGCATATCCAATTTGATCAGAAGTCAAGAATTTTCAGTAACAAGAAAAACTCCTAATCATAAGATCTTGTTAATACCAACACACATCTTATTCATCTGATAATTCTGTCAAATTTTAATAAGAAGTATCCAAAACCAACATTGTCTAAACAATGTTTTCTTAGAACTATGGAATTGCATCCTGTCCTGTGTTTTTGACACATATCCAGGATTTGTATTACATGTGTACTAACAATAGAAAGGTATTTTTCAAATTAAAAGTACTGGAAAATGGGAAAGAGAGAAGTGTAATAGGATTTGGGAATCCAGTGAATTGATTTTCTTCATCTTGCCCTAGTTAACTTTGTGGCTATTCATTTCCACGGTAGTCATTTCCACATACTCAACTATATGTTCCTTTGATCTAAAAATAACTAAAGAATTTATTAAGTTCTACCTAATTTTAATAGCAGAATGGAAATTTTTTTAAATTTCACATTGAAGGAACAGACCACATTTATTACAGGCTCTTCATATTACTTCATGGTAAATATGTTACAATGATTATGTACTACAGGAGAGACTTGAGTTACTAAATAATGAATGATATAACTAATGAACATAATAGCCAGCATTCATTCATTGGTTAAACACTGCCTGCTTATTTTGTTCACTGCACTGCCTGAGGCATCACAGAGTCAGACAAAAATACATGTCTTCTTCCTTAAAGACCTCTCCCAGGTTGTGGGTTAATCAAGTAAAGAATCTAAGGATTGGACTAGCACTAAGAACATAGGAAGAAACACTATGTAAGGATATCCAACCACACTGGGGCAGAGTCTAAATCTAAATCAGAAGCTTCCCAAGTGCACACACACAAATAATAATCCTTGGTTGGTAACACACTGTCATCATAGATCTATGCATAGCGCTTTAAAAAATAATTAATATCATATGTATGTGTATGCCTAAATAACATACTCTTCAGTTTTGCTTGCATTTATCTTTTAATTCCATCTGTTTGTTTTTACTGAAATAATGAACACCCCAAAACCCATCATTAAACCCCAAACTAAAGCAGACTGACACATTTATGATTAATAGTTCATATCGACCTCTCCTTTTCATCTCTGTCTTTCTCCTATCCTTCCCCACCACCATCACAGAAATAACCACTATGCTGAATTCCACTATCATTTCTAAGTTTTTTATATATATACATATATATACAAATATATATATATCACACATGTATATAAATAACATAAACGTGTGTTGCTTCTTTTAAATTTATAAATTTCAAAACCCAAGTGATGTTTCAGAGTTTGAACAGGTGGTATTACTGAGTACTCGCTGTCTGATCAAGAGTGTTTCAAGTGCTATGGATACTTCCTCTAGGATGCAGGTGTAATTCCATCCCTTTCCACAAACTATTATGAACATGCCAATTGTGGGGACTCCAAAGGGAGAAAACAAAAAAGAAAATGCCAATTTATTCCTTTACTTTTTTATACTTTGTCATTGCCATCCTATTATTACTCTACTTGTCACGTAAAAAGTATAGCAGAATCATCTGAGCTAACTTTCGAAACACAAATATGGGTGTTAAGCCCTGCATCCAGTCTAGTGTGCGGAGGAGACCCTAGCCTTGTTCACACTGAAGAATGTTCCTAGATGATGGTGAAATGTTTTGTGGTTTCCATTCCTTAAATCTGGGAGGAGAAATAAAGCTCTGAAAACAAAACAAATGCTAAGCTGGTTAAGTTCTTCTCAGCATGTCTAAAATCTGGGGATCTGCTACCAGATGAAAGAGGATCCAGAAGAGGTAGTATGTACAGTAGTGAGGAGTATAGAGGCTAGACTAGATGGTCTGGGTTTAGACTCCCAGTTATGTGAGCATGGGCAAACCACTGACTCTCTCTGTGAGCCCGTTTTATCATTTACTTATTTGAGATGTTATCATGATAGAATCTTCCTTATAAGTTTATAATGATAAATTAATACAGGTAAAACAGTACCTGGTAATAGTCACTGTTCTTAGAAGATTTTGTTTTTATCTTGTGGGACTGTTGCAAGGATTCTTTGGCTAAGCTTTTATCAGGAATGAATTCTTAGAGATCACAGATGTAAATTTGATGTTTTCACCCACATGTTTTCAATCATAATGTAACCAAGAGGGATATCAATTAATTACTCTTTATGACATGAGGCAGATACAGTTTTATGAGATCTGTAGCTTATACAATTTGGAGACCTTGCTTTAAAAATAAAAAATTATGAATTTAAACTTCAGTATGAAAATGATTTATCTAGAAGGGGAAAATAAATCGCAAAGTTAACAATTTTTTGATATCTATCACACACATAAAAAAAAACCCAGAAATATATTATCAATGTGTTTTTAATTTAGTTATCTGCCTGACACAGTTTTATGATACATTTTGCCCTACAGTTTTTGGCTTAAACCTCCAACTTTTCATATGATAATGCATTTGTGATAATTTCTGTGGAGAAAGAGTTGAAATTGCTTTTCATCACAGCTAATGGAAACTTGTTTTTTATTATTATTACTTAGTGTTAAGATTTTAGGTCACAGTTAAGTTTATGCCTGAAAGAAAAACAAGTTTTAGTCTGATTATCAGTTGATGGGAAAAAAATTGAGTCCGAGCACTGAAGGACAGGGGTTTCCTACCTTGATATGACCTTTGGCTTTGTATCTTTATGCCACCATGTTGGACAAGCTATCATGCACTCCTGCAAGGGAATGGTGAGCAATAAATTAACTGTGTATGCACAGAAGTCATTGCCAAATCACATATGATTGCTAAAAAGATACCCTACTAAACCCAAAGATATCCCAATTTTCCCTTAATGTCCGTGGCCACTCCACAGCCACTTGACACTGAAGCTGAAGTGAACAGACAAGAATGCTAAGTGGTTTATATTTAAATAACTTGCTTTGGTAAAATTTGGTAAAAATATTAAACTATGTGAATACACTGCTTGGACCTTGGCCAGGAGGGGGTGCTCATGCAAGTGAGGAGGTCTGGAGCTTAAACTCTGATCTGATGCAGGTAAAAACTTTACCATAAGAATTAAAGATATTTTTAAAAATCTGTACTAATTCAGCAGTATCTCTTGCCAAAGATCATATTGGTTATAAACACAAGAAAAAATACAGGTATCCTTACAGAATAACTAGGTACACCTTTCTTTCAATTTCACTTGAAGTTTTGGAGAAAAGCGTGATATCTAATTGACAAGAAATGTAAATGCTGTTTATTCTGAGGTAGAATTCTGAGGTAGAATGACATCTCTTCAAAAATATGATGACGGTACTTTTTATTTAAGTCTCGTGCTTGTGGTGGGTTGCTTGGGTCTACTTCCTCCAAATTTTAAGGTTGTAATATTTTTTTTTCCTCTGAAAAAGCAACATTAGATTATGTGTACAAAATATTTATGATGCTTTAAGAATGATTAAAGGACTTTTCATATTAAGTTTCTTTCCTACAATAAAACAGATACGGCTCCAGTAATATGAAAGTATTATTAAATTTGAAAAATTATTTTAACAAATGTATTATCAAACTTCATGGGACCTCTTTACAAGGCATACCTCATTCAAGATGGATCATTTCATATCACCTTGATTAAGTATATTAACTTCAGGCCATTGAATACAGGAAAAAAAACAAAAACAAAATAGTGACTCGATAATAATTTATGGTTTGCCCAAGGTAATACAATTTTGGAAACAGGATTCAAGTTCAGATTCCATGGCAGCTCTCTCAGGCCTTCTCCCAAATGTCTTCTCCCAAAGTAAACTGAGCAGACTTGTCAAATGTGTTTGACATGCATTTCCTAAGACAAGGTTGGTATGTGATTTGCAACAACAGTACCATCATTCATTAGTAAGTTTAAAACTATAAGAATCAAAATTTAAGACGAAACATATAAAATTATTTTATATGCTAGCATTAATTTCAAGTGTTCAATTAACTATTGCTTTGAAAAGCCAGGTGTGGGCCATTTTGCATTTTATAAGAGCGAAAAACATGGAAAATGCCAGAAGGTATAATTTACCACCCAATACGGATAGCCCAAATACTGTATTTGATAGCAAGGATCAGTTTTCAAGACCCTGCATCCCAATTTTCTCCTGTCAGTAAATCCGCTGCTTTATCACAGACACATTGCATTTGGGAAAACTTTCCCCAAATTACTAACTTCCTCTTTATGCTCTGAATCAAAATCAATCCCAGAAAAATGTGCCTAAAGCTGCCTAAATAAAGTTTTCAATAGCCATTTGGTCTTTTTATAGGAAGAGATTCCTTCTGGCTTTTCAAGATACTCTTCTCATTTTGAAGCTAACATAAAATCTGATTAATGTAGCAGGACTACCTTGTCCTCTTCTCTATCTATAAATTTTTGCAGTCTCATATATGAAAAGAGCTGTCTGGAACAGCATGACAAAATGGAGAACAGATGGATAAGAGACAGCATAATGAGGAAAACCACAATGAATAAGAGACATTACTGTTCATTATTACTCATATTCACGCTAAGTATTTATTATGCATCTACCTTTAGGTGATTTATGTTTTAATATTTTGGAAAATAAAAGCCTTCCAAAAAAGTTTCCATGAATACATTCTCTCTCGATCTGTCATTTGAAACCATTATTATAGCTTACCAGTGGAATGTATTTTCTCTTTTAAGAGATAGAGGGCACTAGAAAGGCCTACAGAAAACGTATAAAATATTCATAAAGCTTTCCATAGTCTGGCTATTGTAGACATTGCTGCTATAAACATTCGGGTACACGTGCCCCTTCGGATCACTATGTTTGTATCTTTAGGGTAAATACCCAGTAGTGCAATTGCTGGGTCATAGGGTAGTTCTATTTTCAACATTTTGAGGAACCTCCATGCTGTTTTCCAGAGTGGTTGGACCAGCTTGCATTCCCACCAACAGTGGAGGAGGGTTCCCCTTTCTCCACATCCTCTCCAGCATCTGTCATTTCCTGACTTGTTAATTTTAGCCATTCTGACTGGTGTGAGGTGATATCTCATTGTGGTTTTGATTTGTATTTCCCTGATGCCGAGTGACGTGGAGCACTTTTTCATGTGTCTGTTGGCCATCTGGATGTCTTCTACCCATGAGACTATGAGGAGCTAAGTAGGTATTAAAGATGTACTCCTAACAGGCCTTGGATTAAAGACATTAATGGAAAGTAGCTGTTGCTAACTATGGTTTGATGGCAGCAGCAAAAGGAAAGAGGAAAATAAATGGAAGAGTTAGTGAGGAACGCCTGGGAGCCCACACTTAACGGCTGACTGGAGAAGCACCTATGGCACAGAACGAGGTAGAAGAAATGGAAAACCGGAACAAACGACTTAGGTGAGTCCTTCTTGAGCTCTGTATCTTGTAGGCGCATTTAATAGAAGATTTTGCTCTGTATAATTACAACTGATTAGTCAATTTTTTTCACAGTGTCTAGAATCACAGTAACCACATGATTCTTTTCACCCGAACCACACTGGCCTTTCATGAAATTATGTAATTTGATTTCATAATGTATGAAACAACATGACCATAAATAATATAAACAAAACTTCCCAGAATGAGCAATCACCTAAATTTTTACATAACTTGCATATTTTCATGGTGAGTAGAATTTTTTTTCTTCCTTTAGAAAATAGGATATGCTTTCGATATCATATCATATCACTGGAGATTTTTTCCAGAAGGAGGCTTTATTTTTAGGGAATGTGTAACATAGTGATATTAAAACAGTAATAATAATATGCCTTGTAGTTGGTTTTACTTATACAGTAAACTTTCTGAAGACTTCAGTTTCTCTCTTTTTTAAATTTTTACTTAAATTAACATATAATATATTATTGATTTCAGAGGTAGAGGTCAGTGATTCATCAGTCTTATATAACACCCAGTGCTCATTACATCACATGCCCTCCTTAACGTCCATCATTCAGTTACCCCATCCTCTCATCCCTTCCCCGTCCAGCAACTCTCAGTTTGTTTCCTATGCTTAAGAGTCTCTTATGGTTTCTCTCCCTCTCTGATTTCATCTTGTTTTATTTTTTTCCTCTCTTTCCCTATGATCCTCTGTTTTGTTTCTTAAATCCCACATGAGTGAAATCATATGATAATTGTCTTTCTCTGACTGACTTATTTTGCTTAGCATAATACTCTTTGGTTCCATCCATGTCATTGCAAATGGCAACATTTCATTTTTGATGGCTGAGTAATATTCAATTATAGATATAGACATAAGATATATAGATTTATAGACATATATATAATATCCCACATCTTTTTTATCCATTCATCTGTCAGTGGACATCTGGGCTCTTTCCAGAGTTCGACTATTGTAAATATTGCTGCTATAAACATTGGGGTGCAGGTGTCCCTTCAGATCAATTTCTCTCTTTCAAACACTATCTCAAGATCCTAGATTCTCCCTTGTAGCGATTTTACTTATAAGTAAACATGATAAGCATACTTGAATACAAAAATTGCTTTATGTAGATAGGAAGATGCAAAATTTTTATAATCATTTCATAATAATAATTAAATATAGCTACCTTTTACAAGCCTGGCTTAGGTGTTTTATATCTACATTCTCAATTAATCTCCCAAAATGTCTTGATGAGGTAGGTATTACTTCTCTCTCCTTTTCATACATAAAAATATGGAGGCCTGGAGAAGTAAGGTCACACCACTAGCATGTGGTGGGGTTGGGGGAGGTCTTGAATTTGAATGCACACAATCAAGCTCTGGTAAAGTTGTGCTCCTAACCTCTCTCTGATTCTTCCTTGCTATGTTGCTTCTGCATATATTAAGTGCTGGGAACTTGTCTGAGCTCATTACATGTATTCATTCAATCAATTCTTTTTCAGCCCTGTTATGATTAGGCACCACCACTATATTCATTCTATATATGAGAAATTCGGACCCTCAGAATTGCATGGTTTGCCCAAGTCACCTTGCTCTTAAAGCAAGGGAAATGCAAAAGACTTCTATAAATAGAAGAAAGTTTATCTCCTTAGTCTGATGTCCTAGTCCAGCTGATTCCAAGCTGGTTGGATACAACACAAGGAGATAAATACAGATAGCCTAACACCCGGTCTAGTGCTTTCTCAATTCTTATGTAAGAATTGATATGCACAAAGTACATACCAACTGGGCTAAACCCACCAGAAAGGACACTGATTGCCACATGTTTCTAATTTTTAATAAAACCTGAATCTCACTTATGAACCAGGATTCAGCTGGTCCAGAGATTTTAGCTACCAAAAAAAAAATTGAATTTTAGCCAGTTACCAGGATTTGATAAAGACAAAAAAAAATTGTACAGAACAAAGAAATATACAGTTTATGATAAAATTAGGGTAATTAAGGTACTCATACACACACACATACACACACACACACACACACTCAATATGCTGTGTTTCTGCTAATACGTTTCATTCAACCTTTTCTCACTCGGAATTGTAGAAATCTTTATGCACCTGTAGACCAGAGTCCATAGTGTGTCCTATCCTCTCTTCCTGTTCTCCTCTGTTTTAGATTGCTTGCAGATTCTCTGATCTACCTGGGAATGGTCATCAGTAGTGAACTTCTAGAAGCGAACTGGTGATTACTTGTGAACACCAGTTCTTTTTATTACTAACTGGATATTAACAGATGCTGTAATTTGCAGTTGTTCAATGTTCAGATTTAAATACAACTTCCCTCCAATAAGTTCAGTAAAAACATCACCCCAAAACTGCCTCTCTGTATAGTGGCAAGGTATTCCATTAATTTCACTTCCCTGTGCAGTTTGGGGTCTGTCCCAACTGCAGACAGTCCAACTGCAGCAGCTTTCTCGGGAAAGACTGATTGTGAAGTCACCTCAGCTTTGAAAGAAAATAAAGCAGCTGCAATGAACAGCCATGAGACAATTAACTGGAGTATATAGATTAAGCTTGTATTCTGGGAATGCTAATTTTTTTCCGCAACCGAGAATGTATAACAAAAGAAGAAATTACTAACTAAAAAATGTACCATAAAATATCTTCAAATTAAATGCAGCCAGATATAACATAAACATATGCATACATATGGATGAGATATTCACTTGATGACTTTGGAACTCATAATTATGTTACATGAAACATCTACCCCAAAGCTGACTTTTTCCCACATATTGCTTTAATTGCTAACTATGTCTCAGGACCCCATTTGGAAAAGCTGACAGGAGACTGGCCTGGTATGTTATATTTGGTAAGCTTAGGATTTATGAGGATTTCTAAAACCAGGCAACCATCAGAATAAAGGGTAAATCCCTGTAGGGTACACCATATTACAAAGTCTGCAAAATAAATTTATTGTGTGTTCTAAGTAGTCAATCCACATAACCTGCAAACCCAGCAAAGCATGGAAAGTTTCATTTGTCCAAAGTAATCTTAGCCCATGACCAAGTGTAGTCAAGGTATAAAAATGCATGTGTCACATGTGTGTCCTGGAGGCTTCATAGAGAGTGAGTGTTGTGAGCCTCTACTTTTTTCCATTAAACCTACATTTTCTTTTGCTCACAATTATTCACTTATGTTGGCTCTACATAGGGGTTGAGAGGAAAGCCCTCAAAGAAGGAATTCTACTGGGGCCATTTCTTTAGTAACCTACAGAATTATTTTATAACAATATTTTATAACAATTTTTGAACAGAGCGAAAAGTCCAGAAAATTAAAAGTCCCATGACTTGGTACATGCAGGCTTACTAGAAGTTTCCTCCTCTTTATCTTCACCACTGTCTGATATTCAGCTCTAAATAAAATAGATACAAAAACATTTCCTTTGTTTTGAGCTAGGACCTGGTTTTCTTAATGTCTATGTTCAAGGTTAACTTTTTTTTTAATAATTTTTTTAATTTTTTTATTATTTATTTGAGAGAGAATGAGTGAGAGAGAGCATGAGAAAGGAGAAGGTCAGAGGGAGAAGCAGACTCCCCAGGGAGCTGGGAGCCCGATGCGGGACTCGATCCTGGAAGTCCGGGATCATGACCTGAGCTGAAGGCAGTTGCTCAACCAACTGAGACACCCAGGCGCCCACAAGGTTAACTTTTTATATTGAAGTAAGGTTAATATATAAGTTTATATTAGTTTCAGGTATACAACATAGTTATTCAACATATATATACATATATGTATGTGTGTAATAGATATATGTACATATATATATATTATAAAATGGTCACCACAATTAGTTACCATCTGTCCACCATACAATGTTACAATATTATTAACTATATTCCCTGTGTTATATTTTTCATTCTTGTGATTTTTTTTATTTTCTAGCTGGAAGTGTGTACTTCTTAAACCTCTTCACTTTGCTCATCCCCCTACACACTTTCCCTCTGGCAGCCACCAGTTTGTTTTCTGTATTTATAGATCTGTTTATATTTCTTTTTTTGTTTTGTTTTGCTTTTTAGATTTCACATATAAGTGAAGTCATATGATATTTGTCTTTCTCTGACTTATTTCCCTTAGTGTAATACCTTCCAGGTTCATCCATGCTATCACAAGTGGCAAAATTTCATTCTTTCAATTGCTGAGAAACATTCCATTGTATATATGCTATACCTTCTTTATCCAATCCTCTACTGACAGAAACGTAGGTTGCCTCCATATCTTGACTATTGTAAATAATGCTGCAATAAACATGGGGGTGCATGTGTCATTTTGAGTGTTTTCCTTGTCTAGGGTTTTTATTACCATGTCCTTTCTTTCTTTTTGTCCCCTTTATTACTTGAATTTTTCTTTTGCCTTACTACTTTAGTCCTAGGGAAAGTGTGTGTGTGTGTGTGTGTGTGTGTGTGTGTGTGTGTGTGTGTGTGTGAGAGAGAGAGAGAAGTTTGGAGACAGAGAGACACTGAGAAAGGAAACTGTATTTTAACAAGTACTTCAGGGAATTCTTGTATGACCTAATTTAAGAGCAAATACCCTAGATTTCCAATCTAGTATTCCTTTTACCCCATAGTGATGCGGTATGACTCAGTTTAGTTAAATTCAACAAACATGCTTTGAGTATCTGCTATTGATCACAGATTTTAGTTTGAGCTGTGTATACACATATGAGTAAGAGATAATCTGTCTTCAGGGAACTCACATTTAATATTCTATTTTTAAACCATTATGTATTATCACAATGACTTTTCTAGACTCTTTAAATAATACAATTGCAAATTTTCCATCCATGTAAGAAATTCAACACGGAGAAGTAATTTTGAAACAAAACTTTCTTGATCTCAGTTACATTGCAAGGTTTTGGAATGAGGGTGTCAACAGTTTATTTTGACATGCTTCTATGAATTTCGCACACAAAATTCTGTTTTATGCATTACCCCCCTAACTGCTCATCTGATCTCTATAGCTTATGAGGTTTGAGAGGCTGAGATCAGGAAAATCTCCCGAGTGCCCAAAGGCATCACAATTGCTTTATTTCAAACCCTTGTTTAGAGAAGTGGGTTCCAGAAATGTTCTTCAGTTTTAAAATTTTGGGGAAAATATTAAGAGAAAATTTCATAACTTCTATTGAATGAGATTAACTTTGAAATGTAGATAGCTATTTCAATGATGTGTCTGACACAGCATTGTCAAAATACCGTCAAAATGTTTATAGTGCATTTCCCAATCTTACTGTTGATAAGAACCCTGAGTAAAAATCAAGCAAGGCATCAGTTATTATTCACTAATCAATATAAGATTCTCTGTGTTAACAAGTTTTTAGTTACAAAAGAATCACCACATAAATAAATAAAGTAAGAAGACTCCAACGTTCAGGGCTGTTTCCTTTTCAAACTTTTTCAGAGTTTTCAGTATATTCTTCTTGAGTTAGAAAATGGTTTTTCATACTAAATTCTTCATTTTTACTTCTTTCATTCATTGTGCTTTTTTTCCTTTCAGACATTGTATTGTGTCCTGCATCTGACATTACAAAAAACAATCTGCATTTTCCCCCCCACTTCAAACAATTGCTAAATACCACTATGGACTTTGCTCCTTTTGTGAAATTCCAGAGAAATCTGCAACTCACCTCAGACTTGACGTGTATCATAAACAGGCTCAGGCCCTCTTCTGAGAGCATGCAGAGCATGGCCTATCTGGCAAGACTGAGCTGTGGCCCTATTTCTGGCAAAGCAATCATTCAAGGGAGCCAAGAATAAGAGTATTGGAAGGAACTGCCCATATATCAGACTAAAAAAGTGATGAGTGTATGAAATCTCCCAGTGGGTAGAGAGCCATTCCTAAATTATGCTGGCTGCCTTTGCAGACACATAGAATGCCCTTCCCTTACTTTGTTCTCATTGGGATCTTCCGCTTTCACATAGGAGACCAACTGTGGTGACACAGTCAACTCATTTGAGAAAACACATTCAAACTACAGGCTTTTCATTAAGGTGCAATTTATTTCATAAACGTTCCTTTGAAATTTTCAGACACTTAAATGGTGCCAAGTTGAAATCTCATTTCTATTCATTAAGCAATTAATCTTATAATTAGTCCACATGTTTCCATGCACAAAAAGAAGGATTGCTTTATACTAAGATTTGTGCGACAAGGCATGTAGGAAAAAGAAAGTTCCAGGACTAGTAGTAACAACAGAACTAGCAACATCATAATAAAAACAAAAACAATAGAAATAATGATAATGTACTTAGATTACTTTCCCTGTGGAGGTGATGTACTTTGTATTTTGATTGGGCTATATTATTTGCTACAACAACCTTATAAGTAGGTATTATTATTAGACTCAGCTTAATAATTGAAGATATTGAGACTTGGGCAGGTTACAGACTTTCAGCAAGCTTACAGAGCCAAGAGATAAAAACATGAGAGGTAAAAGAAACCCACCATACTGAAAATCGACATACATTAGCTGAATTAATCCACATAGAAATCCTCAGAAAATAAGTACGTATCCATATTTGTTAGTTCAAATCATCATCAGATTAAATGTTTTCCCTGGAAGGTACACCATGGAATTCTGATTTAAACCAGGGTCTGACCCCAAAGACCATGATGTTTCCATTAATCTTACACATTACTGGGTGTATTTCTCAAAGAGGAGTAGGAGCTGAAGAGGGTGGGTAAATGGAAGCTCTTTAGTCAGGAGAGACAAAAACATTTTTATATCCACTTTTACAGCACGTGGCAGATATAGTAACAACCCTTTGATAACATCATAGTTATAACATCATTGAATTCTGATGACCATTTTTCATGTTTCTATCCAGTCTACCCCTCTAATCTTTCATTAATCGTACAATCATGATGGAACACCCCAAAGCCAGTCCAACTGACATTTCATCTCTGAGAAAAAACCTGCAGGCTTATTCCCTCACAGGAAAAAGTCAGATTCACATAATCCTTTTACTCACATAGCCCCCTTTATTCTCATTAAAGGTCATTTTGCCTAAAAACGGAGACCAGTTTCATTCAAATGAAAGTCATACCTAAAAGAAAACTGTTGAGTCAGATGATATAACCAGTAAGCATAGAATGGAATGCTATTTGTCTCTATTTATCTCTAGATACACCTTAACTACCATCTCTCAGTTGAAATGTACAGAGATTTTACACTCATTTTATATCACCTTTCTGAAAAGTTATCAAAAACTTTAATTATGAATACTTCAGACCTGGTTTTGTAATCAGAATCATGGAAATATGTTTTAATTAGCAAGACTGATTTTCAACATATTTAGAAAAATAAATGGCTGCTTCATTGTATTATCTAACATGAAAATGTGCTAAAACACTTGAGGGGATGCAATGAACCCAGGAGAAAACGGTTCTTACTGGGCTTCTTTACCAGGTTTATTCATTGCTATTAGTTCACTTCAATTATACTGTTAGTACTCCTCCTTAAAGCAATGATTTATTCACCTCCATACAACAAGCATTATGACATATATTACATGAAAACAAAACCCCCAAGGTGCTAAAGCTTAAACCGCAAGTCTACTTTGTCAAGGTCAGATAATCCCCTTGGGAATGGAGAATTTGGCTGAAGCAGGTTGTAATATTTTAAGGGTTGTCACGAACTTGGTTAAGATGTGTTCTCCTTAAAAAGGCAGTTCAATTGCATCAAATTTCAGGGATTTTTGGTTTTGTTTTTGTTTTTTAATATTGACTTTGAGTTCTAAGACACTAGCAAGGTACAAATTTCATATGATCAATTTCAAATTGGGGGCACATAGTATAAATGAACCAAATTTATTTGTACTAGCAATGCATTTCAGATTTTTTAAATTCATATTTTTGTTTAAGTAATAAAAAACTTAACTTTACAGTAATCAATGCATAGAGGCCTAACCATACAGTGATGACATTTTTAAAATGTCACTGTGATTTAAATGGGACAGATTACCTTAAAATTTTAACTTGTGCATTCAGAGCTCCCAGGAAGAAATGGGTCAAGAGAGTGTAAGGCATCCCATTAAAAAGTGATTCCAAACAGTTCTTCTTGTCCCAAAGCTTGGGAGGTTCACAAACACTTAGAGTCATAACACTAGTATCTCGGTAATTTTTTCTTTGCATGTCTTAGGCCAAAAAAAATACCTAACAGTTCCATTTCTTTAGTAGCTAATTCCAAACAGTTAAGTAAGTATTTACATCTTAACAATTTAATAAGCTTCTGGGAAGAGATACACACAAATGGGAAAAAATGAAATAATACTTTTATTTCATTCTTAACTATTTATTTACAAATTGGATGTGTGCACCTGCTTGGCTCCGAAGCCCTTAGATCAAGCACTCACATACTCTTTTCCTGTGTCATGTTAGTTTCTTGTGGGACTTTCATCACGCAACCACAGGAAACACAGTTTGGCAAGTTATGATGTCATCAAGAGGAATGTAACTCAATGAAATGTTGAAACTGTTAATAGCTGACGGGGTGTCTGACAGATGTTGAGTCCTGCTGTGTTTTCTCTGAACATTTAAAATAACATGCAGCTCTCCCCTGAGTTTGCTGAAGCTCTTGAGAGAGTACGTTGGTGCCCAGTTCGGGAAGTGAGGTTGTAGTCTATAGATCTCATTGCTGTACAGATCTACTGCTAATGATGCTTGTTTTTTAAAGCTGGTGTTTTCCTATCAAACCCATAATAGCTTCAGCTTACCAACAGTCCTTCCTTCTGCCCTACGCACAGAATCCTGTGAGCCAGGAGACAGGACTAGCAGCAGCTCGTTCCAATCGGCCTTGACTGGACTGAGGTGTGAGAAGTGGCAATTGTATCGAGGCACTGGAACACTGAAGCTTGTCTTTCCAGGAATATTTTTTCTCTGTTCTACTTTTTCCCTTAATGTTATTGGTTGTGCAGGTTCCAGGGAAATTCATTTGATAGAACTTTTGTCTAGGAACAGTTTGATTACAAAATTTTTAAAAAGTCATATTGGGTATAGGGAAATATCAGTGAAGATTCAGAATAATAGGTAAAGAGATATTTCCATATGGGAACTTTCTGTACTCAGTTTCTTGTCCAATCAGTGAAGTATCCAGGCACCATTTCTTCCTGTTAATGTCCAGGAACTATCTCTTTGTGATTATTGTTAAGTGTGCCATCCTGGCCAATTTCATTTATCCCGCCAAGATAAAAAGGTATAGGATGATCTCACTTATATATGGAATCCAAAATGTGAAACAAACAAGCAAAAAACCAAGCTCATAGATAAAGAAAACAGACTGGTGGTTGGGGAAGAGGGAATGGGGGAAATGGGTAAAGGGGTCAAGAAGTACAGACTTCTAGTTATAAAGTCAATAAGTCATGGACATGTTATGCACAGGTTTGTGACTATAGTTAATAATGCTGTGTTGAATATTTGAAAGTTACTAAGAAATTAAACCTTGAAAGTTCTTAACACAAGAAAAAAATTGTAAGTATGAATGGTAATGAATGTTAACTAGACTTATTGGGATGATCCTCTTGGATATATACAAATGTTGAATCATTATGTTGTACACCAGAAATAAAGATATTGTTGTATGTCAATTGTACCTTGATAAAAAAATAATTAAGTATTTTTTAGGGACAACTTGGTGGCTTGGTCAGTTGAGCACTGAACTCTTGGTTTTGGTAAAGGTCTTGATCTCAGGATCCTGGGATCAAGCCCAAAGTCAGGTTCTGTGCTCAGCAGGGAGTCTGCTGGAGATTATATCTCTCTCCCTGCTTCTGTTCCTCCCCCAACTTGAGCTCTCTCTCTAAAATAAATAAATATTTTTTTTAAAAAAAGTTTTTTTTAAAGTAACAATGCAATTAATACAACACCATGAAACAATGTAGAAAGTCTTGCCTCTACAGTTTCTGAACATCACTTACTTAACACTGATTTCACCATTCCTCATAAATCTGCATTTTCTGTGGTGCTGCTCATGAATATTGGTTTCCAATTACTCTTTCACAGACTATTAATGTTACTATACTTTGTTGATGAAGACAGCAAATGCAAGACTTATATGTAATATAAATAAGCATGTGGACAATAATTCATTTTCTGGTAAGATTAAATTTATCTTTAAAATTTTGTTGACAAGTATGTACCACAACACGGGGTGCCTGGGTGGCTCAGTTGGTTAAGCGTCTGCCTTCAGCTCAGGTCATGATCTCTGGGTCCTGGGATCCAGCCCCACATGGGGCCCCCTGCTCAACGGGGAGTATGCTTCTCCCTCTTCCTCTGCCCACCCTACTTGCGCTCTCATGCTTGGTTTCTCTCTCTCTAAAAGAAATAAATAAAATCTTTTAAAAAATGCAGGACAACACATCTTCTGGCCATGCCTTCTCCTGGAATCATTAGCTAGTCAATAACCACTGGATTCCTAGAAAGCAGTCTTCCCAGTATTGGTTGCATTCTCGCCTTCCACATACTGAGGAGGTTGTCCATCAGAAGGGCCTGTTGATCTTACAGAATGACACTCTCAAAAGCCCTTGGAGCAGACAGACATGGCCTCTCCAAGCATGTCCTATTGTATGGTCTGGAGTGAGTGGTGAGACCCAGCAGGGAGGGATGGGTGGAGGGTAGGGCACCAGACAAAGCTAAGACAAACCACTTCAGTTGAAGGTTGTTTAGAGAAGTGGTATTCCCTCCGAGTCTGTTTTTTAGTGACTTAGCCACCAGAAGCAACGTGCTTCATCTTAAGCAGGTTGTCCTCCTCTTGGTGTTGCTCCCCTTGGACCCTCTATTTGAATGTGACCCCCAATATATTGGTTTGCAAGTTAAAAATTATGTCACAAACATCCCCACTTTTCTTTTTTAAGATTTTATTTATCTATTTATTTTAGAGAGCATGAGAGCATGGGGAAGGGGCAGAGAGAGGGAGAAAGGGAGAGAATCTCAAGTAGGATCCATGCTGAGTGCCGAGTCCAACACGGGGTTCGAGCTCATGACCCAGAGAACATGATCTGAGCTGAAACCAAAAGTTGGTCGCTTAACCCTCTGAGCCACACAGGCACCCCACCAATGTTCCCCTTTGCAATTTGTGTTTTCACCTGCCATCTTTGTAATCAATAACAGGATTTTATAATCTGTGTTGCTCCCTGATTGTCTACCACTCCACAGTATTTTTATTTATTTATTTTTTAATTTATTTTGGAGAGAAAGGGTGCAGGAGTGGGAGGAGGAGAGGGAGAGGGAGAGAGAGAATCTCAGGCAGACTCCCTGCTCCCCACGGAGCCCAACACAGGACTCAATCTCAGGACCCTGGGATCATGATCTGAGCCACAACTAAGAGTTCGACACTTAACTGAATGAGCCACTCAGGTGTCCTTAGAGTTTCACGGTATTAATGAAAACTGACAAAGGCAACTCACTCTGGAATGAATTTTAGCATAACTTTGATCTTCCATAGTATCATTGTCTTGACATAGACCTGACACAAAGAAAAAGAAACAAAAATGGAAAATTATGAATTTGGTCAGGTAGAGGCAAGGTTTAGATGAAATCCTTAATTGTATATCATTTTGACAATTATCCTGCTTATTTTGTTTAGTTTTATCTGTGTATTTTTGGTTAGTCTCTTGTTGTATGGTTTAGGTTCAAATATTTGATATGAGACATGCTACAGTACGAAGATATTTAGAGTGGGTGTCAGGCCTCTTTTTCTAGGCTGACTCTGTAGTGAAGTTCCTATACTAATCACATTTGACTCAGTTTCAACTGATATAATACAAAAATTATATTATCTGAACTCTCAGGTCCCATTATGTATTAACATTCTAGACAGCTATGGTTTTAAGTTAATAAATAACTGTGACTTAGGCTGATACAACCCAAATTTATGTAATTTTGACCACACCATTCCCCTTTTATATCTGATAGATTTATGGATTAAAGAAATTAAAGTCACCCTAGACAGTTATTAGAATATCATTAACATTCACATCAATCCTCTCCCCAAAACAGTGAGAACAAACCTAACATGATTAATATAATTTGAAAGAACTAGAACATTCTTTGCTACATATAAAAAAAAAACTAGACCTGAGCCTATGCAAGTAGTCCTATCACTTCTCTTTGCATTTTTAGATAATAAGAGAATCGCCATTCCTTTATGCTATAAATACAGTTTTCAATTTATTTATTGCTACTTTAATCTTTTTTAAAGGATAAAACTTCTCCCTAATCAGGATCAGAAATAGGAGGAACATAGAAAGTGCTGGTATAGTCCATCTTCTTTTCCTACTTACCCATCCCCAGTTAGACATCACCACTTGAGATTGTCAACGTTGAAAGGACAGGGGGAAACAAAGTGATTAGGGATTTGTCTTTGGCTTCTTAATTTATGTTCCAGTTATTGTTAACTTGTTTACCTTCAGTCTCTAATTTACTATTTAGTCATTTTTTGTTTACTTTTATTATTTTTGCAGCATGTATGGGAAGAGGAAGTCTACTACAGACACTGAGCATCCCTGACACTTGACTATGTCAACCCGCAAGGTTTATCTTCATACAGAGAAATTTGTGTAGTTAGCCACATAGGTACCTGAGAAGGTTAAGAAGATCATTGAGTAAATACATGTATCCGTTTGCTTCAAAAGGGAGGCAGCTCCTTTGGCTATGGCTTGCTATAATGTCTGCTGCTTGAGAAAAGGAAGTACCTGGCCACTGGCCTGAGGTTTCTCCCTGTAAAAGAAACTCACTGTGTGTGCAGGTATCCTCTGGCTCTTCATGTACATGATCCTGTGGGGACTGGGGCTCTAACGACCCACAGAAATAAACTGACATGGGGAATGATGATTCAATAATTCCCTGGTTTTTATCAGTTTCCATGAAATTGTGGCAGCTTAGCTTAATATCTTGCAAGTAGGTAAAATCCCACAGTTTTTCACAATTCTTGACAGTGTTTGGCAATGAAAATGGCCTGCTAACAGAGACAAAGCTTTCTGGAAAAGGAGAAAGACCTGGGCCCTGTTGGCCAATTGATGGATTTAAGGGAAGTTCTTGGGAATTTGCAGCAAGTTTATTGATTGAATGGTATGGTCAGATGAACAATAAATGTTTCTGAACCATGCTATTGCATTCAATGACAAGAAATTAATCAGTTTTTACCAGTGTATTTCCTATGTATTTAATTGGCTGTGATTAAAAACCTTCAAAAAAAGTTAATAAGGAAAAGGGAGTAGATAATTTTAATTTTGCATTGCTTGAATAAAAATATATATGAGATAGCCAAGTATATTCTAGGTTATCTCTCATTAATTTAGCATTTCATACCCATATACTCATTATCAAAATTACCAGTATTACCAGTATCTGATTAAAGAAAACCAGTATCTGATTAAACACTTTCCTATATTAAATCACTAATTAATAAGAGCTAGTTTAAGATTAAAAAACCCAAGATCCTAGGAATTATTTACAAATTGTTATTTAGAATCTCAATCACATAAGGTAATTTTAATCTCTGTATTTTTCATCATGTCATCTGCCCCATTTTTCCAGCTACATACACTTCACTATATATTTATAACAGGGTTACTGTAACATGTAATAAAAGGTAATTCTGCCCCTCACAAATGCCTATTTGAAAAGTATCATAAATGTTTTCATTAAACACTGCAAAAAAGAAAGCCTGCTAGAAAAGATTAAGAGAATGCACTTGACTAAAGACCTGTGGAGGACTTGGAATTTCTACAGCAGAGTTCCTTCTTAATGAGTGGTTACTTTGTGTCTGGTATTGTTCTGAATGATTCACCTTCACTTATTTACTATGTGATGCTGTGGTTAAGCTTTACCAATAACAACATTTTACAAAGAAGGAAAATAAGAAACAGACTTCCAGTAAGAAATAGAGTTCCTATTCCTGTTTCAGAGTCAGGTTTTTAGTTGCTGTGCTAGGTCAGGGAAGTTGAGGTCTGAATTGTTCTAGGTCTGGGTTTCCTCATTATGTGAAAATGTGGACAGGGTAACATTGAGGATACCTTTCAAAAGTGAGAATTTTTACATCATCAGAGGAGAAATCACATTTACATGATTAAATTTTATTAGGCATATAATTTAATTTCTGATTACAAGTTTTAAGTTTCTGAAATTTCATGAGTGCTTACAGACTTGATATTCCTTTTGTAAGTTTTTGTTTTAATTTCAGTTAGTCAGCAAACAGTGTTATATTAGTTTCTGTTGTACAGTACAATTCCATACATCACCCAGCACTCAACACAACAAGTGCATTTCTCAATCCCCATCACCTATTTCCCCCACATCCCCCCCCACACACCCTCCCACCCCTGGTAACCCTCAATGTTCTCTATAGTTAAGAGTCTGTTTCTTGGTCTCTCTCTCTCTTTTCTTTTGCTCATTTGTTCTGTTTCTGACAGAATTTTTATTCTTACCATCTTAGAGTAGACAGAGTCTCGGTGGTCATATTTTACAAATATGATCTCCTAAGACTCACTTTAATAATTCAAATCTGAATGACCTGGGAAGTACTAAGCACACACAAAAAAATTAATGTTCTCCAAGTAAGACACTTCCACATACATTTTCTTAAAGAAGCCATCTTTACTAAAATCTTGTCAGAGCAAAGACTACTCAAGGTCGTGGTATCTCTCTTCTTTAAACAAAATTTGAGTTCCCCTCCCTCCAAATTCCTCACTTTAAATGTGTATTACCAAAACCTATTTATTATTATGTTTGGGGGCAAAAGAAAAGACTCACATCTCAGATCTTGAACTAAGATATAAACAACAGAGTATTGTTTGGCCAACAGTCAAATACTACGGCATTTAACCCTTAACCTTTCCCATCTCTAAGACATTTTCTCTTTTTATCAGAATATTAATCTCTCCATGTTAGCTACTTCTGCCTTCTCGGCATAGTTAACCTTAATTCATGGTGATCTTGTCAAAATAATTCTATTTCACCTTTTAGAGCAATTCCAGCTGTTTCTTTCTGTAATGGAGTTCTGTTTTTACTGAAAGAACATGCAAATCAGAAAAGGTAAGACTCAGTTTATTCTTTTCTTATAAATAAAGTGTTTGCATTGTGAACAAAGTATTAATTCTATCTTTAAAAGGTAAGCAAACCAGTTTTGCTTAGTATAATTATGATGCATCGCTTACATATTTAAGACCAAATGCCTTAAGTACAGCCTGCACTCAGTATCTAATTCCTGTGACAAAGATGACTGTTGAAAATTTTACCAAACAAAAATTTATATAAACTTGTCCCACATTTCTCATATTTTTCAAATATGCATATCAAAATGTGTGGTTCACACGAGCCAAAGATCCACAGGACTTTCAACCAAAGTGTTATCATTTTTCCCAAAGTATTGGGGTATATCGAATGAGTATGTGAGAAATATTGCTTTCATTTGTTTTAGCATATTACTATCCATTTATAACAAGAAATCAACTATAGAAGGAGCAGAGGTTGGCAAGTGATTATTCAAATTCTAAGTTTGTTCCACTGTAGTCTTGTTTCTTTGTCATTAATCACTCTTTTGTATAGTATATCATTATTACAACAACTTCGAATGAGAAAATATAGGGGCTATGTATTTCAAGAATTTGGCTTGGCAACCTCAGACATTTAGCTAAAGTGAGGCAGTAAAGTCCTTAATTACCTTTGGTATTTCTCTTCCCAAATTTTATGTATCTTTTCTGCCACAAGTCTTCCTTACCTCTTATCTAGAGTATGACATCACTCTCTTACCTGGGCTACCCATCCACAGCCTATCAACACCTTGCCCTTCATACCATATAAACATAATTGACAAATTATCTTTCTGAAGCATAGTTCTGATGATGTTATTTGGAATCAAACTTTTAAACTATAATTTACATTAAATGATATGCCCACATTTTAATTCTATAGTATGACGCTATGATGTGTATAAACCTTTAAGCTGTCACCAAAATCTAGATATTGAGAATTTCTCTCACTCCAGAACATCCTTTTGTGTCCCTGTTCATTCAGTTCTCTCCCAAACTCTGACCCCAGACAACTAAGCAATAATTTATTTTTACCTCTCCTGGGACCTTATAAAAATATTAAACACACTGTATGTCTAGCTTCTTTAGCCAGACACACTTGCTGCGTGTCTGTTCTTTTTTTTTAAGAGTTTATTGATTTATTTGACAGAGAGAGGTCACAGGTAGGCAGAGAGGCGGGCAGAGAGAGAGAGGAAGGGAAGCAGGCTCCCCGCTGAGCAGAGAGCCAGATGCGGGGCTCAATCCCAGGACCCTGGGATCATGACCTGAGCCGAAAGCAGAGGCTTTAACCCACTGAGCCACCCAGGTGCCCCTGTGTGTCTGTTCTTATATCTGAAGTCTGTTCTTGTTCATTGATTAGTCATACGCCGTTGTATGCATGTACTAGTTTGTATCTCTGCTCACATGTTTATATTTATCTGGGTTGTTTCAAGTCAGAAGTGAATATAAATAAAGCAGCTATGAACATTGGCATATGTCACTGATGGACATGGGTTTTCATCTATCCTGGGAAAATATGTTAAACTTTAACAAGAAACATCAAAATATTTTTCAAGGTCATTCTTAAAATACATGAGAACTCAAATAGCTCATATTCTGGTCAATACTTGATAACGTATTTTTAATTTTTGTCATTTTAGTGAGTGTGTAGTATCTCATTGTGGTTTTAAGGTTAAGCTCTTCTAATGAACGTCTCTTCATGATCTTATGAGTCATCTATATATCTTATTTTGTGAGGTATCTGCCTAAGACTTGCTGATTTAGAAAAATGGTTTTTTTTTTAGTATTAATTTGCAAAAGCCCATATATGTCCTAGATAGAAGCTTTTTGTCAGATATATGTTTGGAATATACTTTCTCCTCCAATGTGAACCTTTTTTCAAAAGCAGAAACCTTAACTTGCTCTGAAGTCCAACTTAATAATTAATGCATTTGTGACTAATGCTTTCTGTGTCCTCTCCTAGAAATTTTTCCCTATACCTAGTTTGTTAAGACTTTTTCTATATTTTCTTTTTAAAAAATGTATTTGTTTATGTGAGAGACAGCAAGCCCATGCAAGCATACACAAGTGGGAGGAGGGGCAAAGGGAGAAGAGGCTGAGGCTCAGCTGGAGGGGGGAAGGCTCTATGAGGGGCTTCATGAGGTCTCCACGAGGGGCTCCCTGTGGGCTCCAAGTAGGGCTCAATCACAGGAACCTAAGATCATGACCTGAGCTGAAGTCAAACACTTAACCAACTGAACCAGCCAGGCACCCCAGATTTTTCTCTATATTTTCTACTTGAAGGTTTACAGTTTTAACTTCTACGTTTATAAATACTACTCATTTTGAATTTTTAGAAATAATAATCTAGAGGGGTCAATGTTCACATTTTATCCAGTTGTTCGAGGAGTATTCATTGAAAAGACTGTCTTTTCTCCATTAAACGATCTTGAAATCTTTGCTGGAAATCAGTTGACCATGACTGTATAAATCTATTCCTAGACTCTATATGTCCATTCGTCCACATGTCTATCCTTATGACATGCTCCACTCCCGCTTCACTGCACCTCTACAGTAGATCTTGAAAGAGGATAGTGTTGTCATCCCATGTATTTTTCTTTTTCACTACTGTTTTGAATTTCTAGGTTTTTGTTTTTCCATAATAATTTAGATCAGCTTAACAATGTCTACAAAAAAGCTTGCTTGTGATATTGATTGGGGGTTACTTGAATCTACAGATCAATGTGGGGGAAATTTGATACTTTAACATTATTTTTTCCAGTTCATGAGCCCATATACACTGCCATTTATATATTGTTCCTAAATTCCTCTTATAAATATTTTGTTTTCAAAGTACACATTTTATAGGCCTTTAAAAAATTATTCTTCGGATGTTTTACTTTAATGTCATTATAAATCGTTTGCTATTACTCTTTTCCAATTGTTCATTTCCAGTCTACATAACTATATTTATTTTTATAAGTTTACATGCACCGATTAGTTGCTTTATATCCAAAGCATATTCTTAAATTATCAGAGTTTACTTAAAGTAAATATTTATGACTGCCTACTTCACACTTCCCATTAAATATTATAACATTATATAATTCCATTTACTTAGCCATCATTCTTTTGACTATTGTAATAACTTTCATTTTTACCCCATTCATAAACCCTTATCTACAATGTTATCATTCTGGGTTTAAAAACGATTATTGGGCGCCTGGGGCTCAGTTGGTTAAACCAAGGCCATTGACTCAGGTCATGATCCCAGAGTTCTGGGATTGAGATCCACATTTGACTCCTAGCTCCACGGGGAGTCTGCTTCTCCCTCTGACCTTCTCCCCTCTCATGCTCTCTCTCACTCTCTCTTTCTTTCTCAAATAAATAAAATCTTACAAAATAAAAAAATAAAAAGCAATTTATCTTATATGAAATTTTGCTAAAAATTAAACACAGTTTTTATACTTGTCCAATTATTTACCATTTTTTGTGCTCTTCATTCGTTCCTTTAGATCTGAATATACCAAAGAGGTATGATTCTATCCAATCTATCTAGGAATGAGTTACCATTTCCCTTCATCCTGAAGAGCAACATCCTTTAGCTCCTCCTGCACTACATTCTGCTAATGATACAACCTCAAAGCTTTCTTTTATCTGAAAATGTCTTTATATATATATATATATATATATATATATATATATATATATATACTCTTTTTAGAAGCATGCTTTCATAGGGTTTAGAATTCAGACTGGACAAATATTTTTTATTTTTTCAGCACAATAATGAAAAAAGTTTTAAATCTAAGTATAGAAATTTCAGGGTTGACTCAGTGCCTCAACAATATTGAAGATTCAGATTCCATTTGCATTTCAGCTTCACAATTCTTAGCATATCATTTTATGGTGCTATGAGTCCAAGAAGACTGTTATAGTGGCAGAAATTATGTCTTTAATGCATGTTGTAAGTGGAAATGGTTTTCTAGCTTCATCTGAAATGTAGTGAATTTTTCCTGAAGGTTTGACCCAACTTCCATTTAAATTCATTGATTAAAATAGAACTTTGTAATCATCAATAGCTGTAATATGAGGCTGGAAAAGTCAGTATTCGACTTTCATCCTCTGTAGTGTGATTCAATGAAGGAGAAAATTTTCAGTATGGATTTGGGGTCACCCATCAGCAGCATTTGTTTTTATATGAAGAGAAACTCAGAAATAATATCATATGGCAATTGAAATTACAGGAGTAGAAAGAGAATATGCAATTATAATCCTAGAAGGGGGAGAGAAATAAAGAGGAAGAGGAAATATTTGAAAAATATTTTGACATCTATTGACATGTACCTTAAATATATTGCAAAATTGACTGCTGGTTCACCATTCAGGGTAAGTGATATTGATCATATATCTGAAATATACATGTACTGAAAATTACAAGAAGCCATAAATCATTAAACACTTGCTTTCAAACAAGATCTCATGGAGACAAAATGTGAAAGTTTAACAAACTCTATAAAACCAATGATTTACATGTTTTTTAACTATATCTCTATACTCTGAAATACATGGCTTTGAAATACTTAATTTATATTTTGTAATAGAAATCTGTTGGACTATTGCAGCAATTAAATTTATTAGGGTACTGATACACTAAGATTTTATTTGGAATGTAAATGTCTACTTTTATAAAACCAATAAAAAGTTTAGTTATTAGAAGAATATGTGAAGGATAAAAGAAGAATGTTGCTTTTGTATTTGAGTAATTTGGAGAGCAATATACATATCATACAGCACCATATCCTACAATTTTGACCACTAACCTGAAGCACAAATTTTAAAGTAAAAACAAACAAAAATAAAACAAACAAACAACAACAACAAAAATAAAGGGAAGATCCTTATTGTAAGAACTGAAACCAAAAAATTCCTAGAAGAAAACAGGCACTAATCTCTTTGACATTGGCCTTAAAAACATTTTTCTAGGTATGTCACCCTGGGTAAGGGAAACAAAAGCAAAATAAACTATTGTGTTTACACCAAAATGAAAAAGTTTTGCACAGGTGAAGGAGACCATCAACAGAGCAAAGAGACAAACTACTGAATGGGAGAAGGTAGTTGCAAATGATATAGCAGATAAGGAGTTAACGGTCCAAATATATAAAGAAATTATGTAACTCAACACCAAAAAGACAATCCCCTTATAGGCAGAAGATCTGAATAGGCATTTTTTCTAAAGAAGACATACAGATGGCCAACAGACATGAGAAGATGCTTAATATCACTAATCATCAGGAAAATGCAAATCTAAACCTCAATGAGATATTTCCTCACACCTGTCAAAATGGCTAGAATCAAAAAGACAAGAAGTAACAATTGTTGCCAAACATGTGGAGAAAAAGGAAGCATGCTACACTGTAAATGAAAATGTAAAGGGTGCAGCCACTGTGGAAGAGTGTATGGGGATTCTCCACGTAATTAAAAATAGAAATACCAGATGATCCAGTTATCCCAGTACTGGGTAGTTACCCAAAGAAAACCAGAATACCAATTTGAAAAGATATATACACCACTGTGTTTATAGCAGCATTATTTATAAAAGCTGAGATGTGGAAGCAGCCCAAGTGTCTATCAATAGATGACTGGATAAAGAAGATGTGCTATATGTATGAATATTATTGAGCTATCAAAAAGGATGAGATCTTGTCATTTGCGACAACATAGATAGACTCAAAAGACCATATGCTAAGTGAATAAGTCAGACAGAGAAAGACAAATACATATGATTTTACTTAAATGTGGAATCTAAAAAAAAACAAAACAACAAACAAGCCATAAAACAGACTCTTAAATACAGAGAACAAATTGGTAGTTGCCAGAGGCAAGGTGGGTGGGTGAATGAGTGAAACAGATAAGGGGATTAGGAGGTACAAACTTCCAGTCATAAAATAAATAAGTCACAAAAATGAAAAGTACAACAAAGGAAATATAGTCAATAATGTTGTAATAACATTGTATGGTGACTCTACTTATCATGGTAAGCACTAAGTAATGTACAGGATTGTTGAATCAATACATTATACACCTGAAATTAATATAACATTGTGTAGTAAATGTATTTTAATAAAATAGTAATAAAGAGCAGACTACTACAATTAATTGTTCACAAAAAAATCAACATGTAAATATAAGAAATACTTTTATTTTAAAAATTTATAAAGGGGACATATAAAAACTTAACAAATTTGTGTGAAATCATTTTCAATTTCTCTTCTCTTTTACCCATTCTATCTTAGTACCAAGATCTGCTATCTTTGAAGAATAAAGTGCTTTGCTAAGTTCAGTGATTTAAAATAATACAATATATTGGCATCACACATGAGCTATTATTTTTGAAATAATATTATTTAGAAATAATACTTTACAATTTATAGTTTTAATAGGATGCAGTTAAATCTGTCTTTTTGCCTTTTTTCTTGGGATTTACTCAAAATTTCTAAAAAGAGTGAGAAAGAAAATGCAAATTTTACCTCTGATAAACCGTACAGAAACACAAACTCTTTGTATCACAAGTGAATAAGAAGGGATCCCAAATGTAGCAATGGTCAAGGGGGAGTGTAGGAAGACACAGCAATCTCCCTTTAGGGTATACCGAGTGGTACACTTCTTCAGAGTAAGGGACACAAAGGCTTCAACTGACAGGTCCCTGTTTGCAATAATCAGAAATAGTTCCCTGAGATGGCAGTGGAAGCTGCTGTGGACTTGATTCGATTTCCAGTCATAGAGATGAGCAATATTTTCATAGAACAATTTACCAGTCAGGCAGTGTAGAAGACAGTGATTGAACTGGAAGCAATATCCTCAGTTGCCCGAGAGAAGTAACAGATGAAAGAACTTGCCCACAAAATCCTTTCCTATAGCTAATTCACAATATCTTGGAAATGACCTGGATTTGCCAATGGGGAAAGCCAATGGGACAGTGCAGTTCCTCAAGGGAGAGAAAGTATGACTCACTGACATTATACATAACACAGTCACCATTTAAATACAAAAGTAACAGATACATTTTTGCAATAACACAGGGGTTATATTGTTCGTATATTGCTTATAAGCTTTTGTTTAATTTACTAATTGAGGCTGAACTTCAGGCAAACTTGAAATGATGATGAACTTATGGCAAGAAGAATGTGTGACAATAAATAAGTTAAATATGGAGTTTTGGCTTACAAATTACCATACAAATGTCATACACCCTAACATCTTGGAAAAGACAAAAGTAAAAAGATTTGTCGCAGAAAGGAGAAAAGAAATTGGGTAGGTAATGTAATTTCCTCATTTTTTACATGTATAAAAAATTATTTAAGACTAACAAAATCACAGAGGTATGGGTAATTTAGTTATCTGTAAGTAAATTCTCCTTCTTGGAAAAGAATTTATCTATATAATAAAACAATAAAATATATAAAATTTTAACTAAAGTAAATCAAGATTAAAAGGAAGATAATAAAATTATGTAAAATAAGAAATACCAAGTGGAAGGTTGCCATCAATATATAGGAAATTATTATAAGTATTTTAAGAGAGTTCTTTGTTCAACTGCATGAAATAAGTTTTTAAACCTAGGTACAACAGACGCTTCTCATGAAAATATAAGTTATCGAAACTGACAGACAAGGTATAGAAAGTCTAAACTGAAAAAAAAAGGCCATAATAAATAAATTGTATTTTTGAAGATATTCTTCACTCAAGAAAACACTGGGCCTAGGGCCTAGATTTTCCTACAGGAGTACCTCACAGAGTTTATAATGACAGATTTGGTACATGTTCTTTAACATTATCTTTGAGGTTCAGCATTGTACATCAGTAAAAAGAATCAAAGTATTGACTAAAAAGAAGTAAAATATGCTGCTAGCTGAACAGATTCATTGAACTTATGCAGTCAACCTGACCAAAATAATTTAACGAATATCCATTACTTTGGATATTAACCATTGCAAACATAAGTTTTCAGGATTCAATACTTTAACATCGAGATAAAATGGGCGAGGGAGACAAGATGGTGGGGAAGTAGGAGGAGGCGCCGTTTCAACCTGTCCCCTAAAGTGAGCTGATTACCTACCAAAGAACTCTGATCACCTCCAGGGACAGAGCCCGGGGTGGGGGTTTTTTGGATCTCTCCGGGGACAGAAGGCACCAGTGGGCAGGTAAAGCAGAGTGGGAACGTTGGACTGATATCGGAAGATAAACAAAAGGGGGAAGGAGCCACCAGAGGTGACTGTAATATCCCAATACGAGAGTGCCCTGTGACTGGGGACCAGCATTAACTTGGAGTCTCATTGAAAGCATTCAAAAAGAGCAAAAGATCACGGGGGGAAATTGTGGGAATTGGGGCAGTTAGGGACAGGGGATTAAATCCCTGGACCCAGGATAAGCCTCCCCTGGCACTGAGCCAGAGAGAGTGTGGCGGAGAAACCAGGTCCTGGGCCCTGAGCTGCCAGCACGCCAGAGAATGCGTGGGGTCCGGCTCCTGTGTGGGGCTGGGAGCCTCACCAGACAGCAGAACACTGCGCCATGCTATCAGAGCCCGAGACGCGTGTGCCCCACACCCTCCCCTGGGAGAGGCGTGCACAGGCACCAGCCCAGGGCTCTCAGACCAGAAAAACCAGGCACTCCCAGCAAGGGCCAGCAGGAAAATCTCAGTGTGCTATCGCTGCTTGGAACCTCTCTGGTGGTCTGGAGCTGCCCAGACAGCCACCACCTCCATGGCTTTGGGTACAAGGAGGAGATCCTGCATCCCCAGGGACCGTGACTCAGAACCTACTCTGCCAGCAGCTCTGCAGCACCCACAGGGGAGCAATCTGAGGCTTCTCTCTGAAAGGGAGGTCAGGGTGCAGTTTGCTTTCCTCTAAACCTCCAAAAACCATCAAAAGCTGTCAAGGTGAGAGAAAAAACAAAAACAAAAACAAAAACAAACAAACAAACATAAAAACCTCCAGAGAACAAAAGCCCGAAAAACCCGTTTCCTCAGAGCCCACCCCTTGAGGGGGGAGGGAGGACTTAACTCAGGGAACATTATTGACCGAAAACCCACATGGCAGGCCCCTCCCCCCAGAAAACCAACCAGGAAAGAAAAAAAATAAAAGACAAGAGAACAACCACCACTACTTCATAGATACAACTTTTATTTTTAACTCGTTCCCACTATTCTGTTTCATTTTTTTATATAGATAATTTTTTAACCTATTTACCATCACAGTGAGATGTCCAGTACATCAAATTCCTTAATAACCTTCTAACCTGAACTTTTTGATACATACACCCGTGTCTTTCTTTTGCTTTTCTATTTTTTTTAAATTTTTTTTTTAATTTTAGTATAGTTTAGTCTAATTTATTCTTTTTTAATTTTTATTTTCTAATATACATATAGAGTTAAACTTCAAGGTAACCCCCTTTCCCCAATGAATGCTACCCCTATAGGAAAACCAATTTTTAATCCCCCTGTATCTTAGGAAAGTTGAGTCCTTTGACCAAGATAGCAAGATACATCCAGGAAGAATCAAAATAACCTTCCCTGCCCACACTGAGAATTTATAACCACTCTCCCATCTTTTTCTTCCACCAGTGTTTCTGTGTATTTGTGTTTGTCCTGATAGTATATAAATCTTATACTTGGGGTTCTTTTTGACAAGGTTTTTCCTTTTTTTGCTTCTCTCTCTCTATATATATATATAGATATATATATATTTTTTCTCTTGTCATATACTTTTATCAGTCTGTTTGTTTGTCTGTTTTTGTTTGTATACATCATAAATCTTACCTTGGGCCCCATTTGGGCTGAGCCTTCTCTTTTATCTTCACTTTTTTTCCTGTCTCTCTCTCTCCCTTTTTTCTTTTTCTTTTCTTTTTTCTCTCATTTGGGTGGGGAATCCTGACTGCGCAACAGTGTTCCAGGGTGCACCTTGACTGCACCACAGTCGATACATCCAGCTACATCCATTCAGTCATCTCTCACCAAAATGACTAGGAGGAGGAATGCCCCACAGAAGAAAAATACAGAGGATGGGCCTTCTGCAACAGAGCTAATGGCTATTGACATAGACAATGTGTCGGAAAAGGAATTCAGGCTAACAATTATCCAGGCAATAGCTAGGTTGGAGAAAGCCATGGATGACCAAACGGAATGGATTAGGGCAGAACTGAAAGCCACCAGGCATGATGTTCACAATGCTCTCAATGAATTCCAATCTAATCTAAATTCTCTAAAAGCTAGGGTAACTGAGACAGAAGATAGAATTAGTGATCTGGAGGACAAACAGACAGAGAGAAAGGATCAGGAGGAAGCCTGGAACAAACAGCTTAGAAGCCACGAAAACAGAATCAGGGAAATAAATGATGCCATGAAACGTTCCAACGTCAGAATTATTGGAATCCCTGAAGGGGAGGAGAAAGAAAGAAGTCTACAAGATATAGTGGAACAAGTTCTACATGAAAATTCCAATCTCATGAATGGAACCAGCGTTCATGTACTAGAGGCAGAACAGTCTCCCCCCAAGATTATAGATTCTAAAAAAAATCAAGGCACCTGATAGTAAAATTGAGAAATCATAATTGTAGATACAATCTGTTGAAAGTCGCTAGGACAAAGAAGCTCCTTACGTACAGAGGAAAGTCCATCAGAATTATGTCAGACCTGTCCACAGAGACCTGGCAAGCCAGAAAGGGCTGGAAATATATATTCAGGGTACTAAATGAGAAGAACATGCAGCCAAGAATACTTTATCCAGCAAGACTGACATTCAAAATGGATGGAAAGATAAAGAGTTTCCAAGACCGGCAAGACTTAAAAGACTATGCAACCATCAAGCCGACACTGCAGGAAATATTAAGGGGGGTTCTATAAAAGAGAAAAAATCCTAAAAAATATCATTGAACAGAAATATAGAGACAATCTACAGACATAAAGACTTCAAAGGTAACACAATGTCAATAAAAATGTATCTAGGGGCGCCTGGGTGGCTCAGTGGGTTAAGCTGCTGCCTTTGGCTCAGGTCATGATCTCAGGGTCCTGG
Source organism: Meles meles (assembly GCF_922984935.1). NCBI lineage: Eukaryota > Metazoa > Chordata > Mammalia > Carnivora > Mustelidae > Meles > Meles meles. The sequence continues at coordinate 78,894,725 of NC_060075.1, forward strand.
GATCGAGTCCCGCATTGGGCTCTCTGCTTGGCAGGGAGTCTGCTTTCCCCTCTCTCTCTCGTTGTCTGCCTCTCTGCCTACTTGAAAAAAAAAGAAAAAAAGAAAAAAAGAAAAACGTATCTATCAATAATCGCTCTCAATGTGAATGGCCTAAATGCGCCCATAAAACGACACAGGGTTGCAGATTGGATAAAACAACAGGACGCATCCATATGTTGTCTACAAGAGACCCATTTTGAACCTAAAGATACACCCAGACTGAAAGTGAAGGGATGGAGAAGCATCTTTCATGCCAATGGGCCTCAAAAGAAGCCCGGGGTAGCGATTCTCATATCAGATAAATTAGATTTTAAACTAAAGAGTGTAGTCAGAGATACAGAAGGACACTACATAATTCTTTTTTTTTTTAAAGATTTTATTTATTTATTTGACAGAGAGAGATCACAAGCAGACAGAGAGAGAGAGAGAGAGGGAAGCAGGCTCCCCGCTGAGCAGAGAGCCCAATGCGGGACTCAATCCCAAGACCCCGAGATCATGACCTGAGCCGAAGGCAGCGGCTTAACCCACTGAGCCACCCAGGCGCCCCAAGGACACTACATAATTCTTAAAGGGACTATCCACCAAGATCATCTAACAATTGTAAATATCAACCCCCCAATATGGGAGCAGCCAATTACATAACAAAATTATTAATCATTAATAAATAATAATTTATTAATAATAATTAAGAAAATTTAATAATTATCACTTTATTAATAATGATTAAGAAAATTATTAATCAGTAATAAAGAGTCATATTGATATGAATACATTAATAGTAGGAGATCTTAACACTCCTTTCTCAGTAATAGATCATCGAAGCAGAAAATCAATAAAGAAACAAGAGCATTGAATGACACATTGGACCAGATGGACCTCATAGATATATACAGAACATTCCACCCTAAAACAACAGAATACTCATTCTTCTCAAGTGCACATGGCACCTTCTCCAGAATAGACCACATACTGGGTCACAAAACAGGACTCAACTGATACCAAAAGACTGACATTATTCCCTGCATATTCTCAGATCACAATGCTTTGAAACTGGAGCTCAATCACAAGGAAAAGTTTGGAAGGAACTCAAATACCTGGAAGCTAAAGACCACCTTGCTTAAGAATGCTTGGATCAACCAGGAGATCAAAGAAGAACTTAAACAATTCATGGAAGCCAATGAGAATGAAGACACTTCAGTTCAAAACCTATGGGATACAGCAAAGGCGGTACTAAGGGGCAAATACATACCCAGCCAAGCCTCCCTCAAAAAACTGAAAAATCCAGAATACACCAGCTGTCTCTACACCTTAAAGAGCTAGAGAAACAACAACAAATTAAACCAACTCCACACATAAGAAGGGAAATAATCAAGATTAGAGCAGAGATCAATGAGGTAGATTGATACAGTAGAATGTATCAAGGAAACTAGAAGCTGCTTTTTTGAAGGAATCAATAAGATTGATAAACCATTGGCTACACTAATCCAAAAGAAAAGAGAGAAAGCCCAAATTAATGAAATTATGAATGAAAATGGAGAGATCACAACTAACACCAAGGAAGTAGAAACAATCATCAGAAGTTATTATCAACAGTTATATGCCAATAAGCTAAGCAACCTAGATGAAATGGATGCATTCCCAGAAAACTATAAGCTCCCAAAATTGAACCAGGAAGAAACTGAAAACCTGAATAGACCGATATCTAGTAACGAGATTGAAGCAGTGATCAAAAACCTCCCAAAAAACAAGAGCCCAGGACCTGATGGATTCCCTGGGGAATTCTATAAAACTTTCCAAGAAGAAATAACACCTATTCTCCTGTAGTTGTTTCAAAAAACTGAAGCAGAAGGAAAACTTCCAGACTCTTTTTATGAAGCCAGCGTTACCCTGATCCCCAAACCAGGCAAAGTCCCTACCAAAAAGGAGAATTTCAGACCAATATCACTGATGAATACGGACGCTAAGATTCTCAACAAGATCCTAGAAAACAAGATCCAACAGTACCTTAAAAAGATTATCCACCATGAGCAGGTGGGATTCATCCCTGGGTTACAAGGATGGTTCAACATTCACAAATCAATCAATGTGATAGAACAAATCAATAAGAGAAGAGATAAAAACCACATGGTCTTCTCAATTGATGCACAAAAAGCATTTGACAAAATCCAACATCTGTTCCTGATTAAAACGCTTCAAAGAATAGGGATAGAGGGAACATTCCTGAACTTCATAAAATCTATCTATGAAAGACCCACAGCAAATATCATCCTCAATGGGAAAAAGCTGGCAGCCTTCCCGTTGAGATCAGGAACACAACAAGGATGCCCACTCTCACCACTCTTGTTCAACATAGCATTAGAAGTCCTAGCAACGGCAATCAGACAACAAAGAGAAATAAAAGGTATCCAAATTGGCAATGAAGAAGTCAAACTCACTCTCTTCACAGATGACATGATTCTTTATATGGAAAACCCTATAGACTCCACCCCCAAACTACTAGAACTCATACAGCAATTCAGTAACGTGGCAGGATACAAAGTCAATGTACAGAAATCAGTGGCTTTCTTATACACAAACAATGAAAATACAGAAAGGGAAATTAGAGAATTGATTCCATTTACTATAGCACCAAGAACCATAAGATACCTGGGAATAAACCTAACCAAAGAGGTAAAGGATCTGTACTCGAGGAACTACAGAAAACTCATGAAAGAAACTGAAGAAGACACAAAAAGATGGAAGACCATTCCATGCTCTTGGATCAGAAGAATAAACATTGTTAAACTGTCTATACTGCCTAGGGCAATCTTTACTTTTAATGCCATTCCGATCAAAATTCCACCAGTATTTTTCAAAGAGCTGGAGCAAATAATCCTAAAAATAATCCTAAAAAAATCCTAAAATCCTAAAATCCTAAAAATCCTAAAAATCCTAATTTGTTTGGAATCAGAAGAGACCCCGAATTGCTAAGGAAATGTTGAAAAACGAAAATAAAACTGGCGGCATCACGTTACCTGATTTCAAGCTATACTACAAAGCTGTGATCACCAAGATGGCGTGGTACTGGCATAAAAACAGACACATAGACCAGTGGAACAGAGGAGAAAGCCCAGATATGAACCCTCAACTCTATGATCAAATAATTTTCGACAAAACAGGAAAAAATATACAGTGGAAAAAAGACAGTCTCTTCAATAAATGGTGCTGGGAAAACTGGACATATATATGTAGAAGAATGAAACTCGACCATTCTCTTACACCATACACAAAGATAAACTCGAAATGGATAAAAGACCTCAACGTGAGATAGGAATCCATCAGAATCCGAGAGGAGAACATAGGCAGTAATCTCTTCGATATCAGCCACAGCAACTTCTTTCAAGATATGTCTCCAAAGGCCAAGGAAACAAAAGCGAAAATGAACTTTTGGGACTTCATCAAGATCACAAGCTTCTGCACAGGAAAGGAAACAGTCAACAAAACAAAAAGGCAACCCATGGAATGGGAGAAGATATTTGCAAATGACAGTACAGACAAAAGGTTGATATCCAGGATCTATAAAGAACTCCTCAAAAAATGGGCAGAAGATATGAACAGACACTTTTCCAATGAAGACATACAAATGGCTATCAGACACATGGAAAAAATGTTGATCATCACTAGCCATCAGGGAGATTCAAATTAAAACCACATTGAGATACCACCTCACACTAGTTAGAATGGCCAAAATTAGCAAGACAGGAAACAACATGTGTTGGACAGGATGTGGAGAAAGGGGAACCCTCTTACACTGTTGGTAGGAATGCAAGTGGTGCAGCCGCTTTGGAGAACAGTGTGGAGATTCCTCAAGAAAATAAAATAGAACTTCCCTATGACCTTGCAATTGCACTACTGGGTATTTACCCCAAAGATACAGATGTAGTGAAAAGAAGGGCCATCTGTACCCCAATGTTTATAGCAGCAATGGCCACAGTTGCCAAGCTGTGGAAAGAACCAAGATGCCCCTCAACGGATGAATGGATAAGGAAGATGTGGTCCATATACACGATGGAGTATTATGCCTCTATCAGAAAAGATGAATACCCAACTTTTGTAGCAATGTGGACGGGACTGGAAGAGATTATGCTGAGTGAAATAAGTCAAGCAGAGAGAGTCAATTATCATATGGTTTCACTTATTTGTGGAGCATAACAAATAACATGGAGGACAAGGGGAGATGGAGAGGTAAAGGGAGTTGAGGGAAATTGGAAGGGGAGGTGAACCATGAGAGACTATGGACTCTGAAAAACAACCTGAGGGTTTTGAAGGGGTGGGGGTTGGGGGAACAAGGTGGTGGGTATTAGGGAGGGCACGTGTTGCAAGGAGCACTGGGTGTGGTGCAAAAACAATGAATACTGTTACACTGAAAAGAAAAAAAAAAAGATAAAATGGGCAATTAATTCACTTGGCATTGATTTACTTATAGTGTTGTCCAAAGCAATATTGGTAGGAGGAGAATATAACAATGTAAGAAATCAAAATGTAATTTTATTTCTTCAACAAGCTCAATTCATGCAGAATCTTGTGCCTTTTCTCATATCATTGAAAATTATAGTCCAAACTATAAGCAGTTGTCTGTAACTAAGTCCGCTTTGTTTTCCATCATCAAACAATGGATGATCCTTAAGTAGTTATCTTTTAAGTATGTTATAACAATTAAATTTGGTGTAACTCATAACTTTTTTTATATAAGGTACTTAAGTTTTCTCAGATTATAGTAGCCTCCAATTTGTTTTATTAGAATCAGGATGTGATTTCATGCAGACAGTGAACTCTGTAAAATGACAAAAACCAAATGCAGACAGTGAACTCTGTAAAATGACAAAAACCAAGCAAATAGCATTTTATTATGTTTGGTCCACATGAAGCCAAATAACCATTTAAAATATCTTGTTAAAGATAATTTATAGAAATCAATGAGTAAATGTCAAAATGGTTTATTTTAAAATTTCTGCTTCATCAATGACCAATCTCAAATCAGCATTAAAAGAAAAAGATCTGCTGGAAAATTGCCTTTGGCATCACTGAGTGTTACGCTTATAAATACCTTCTTATGTTGTATCTCAATAGCATCTAACTCCATCTAGAAATGAAATGGTGGGTCTTCAAGTCAGTTAATAAATTGTATTTCTGTTTAAAATAATGACTATGGGGCATTTCGGTGCCTCACTTGGTTAAGTGGCTGACTCTTGATTTTGGCTCAGGTCATGATCTCAGTGTCCCAGGACGGAGCCCTGGGCAGGCTCCATACTCAAGGGGGAGTCTGCTTGAGAATTCTCTCTCTCCCTCACCCTCTGCCCCTCCCTGGGCTCATGCATGTGCAGACACACTGCAGACCTTCTCTCTCTCTCTCAAATAAATAAATAAATCTTTAAAAATAAAATTTAAAAATCCAACTAAATTTAAATTGAACATAAAATAACAAAGAGTAGATATAGAGTAGCTTTGACTTCATCCTTACATGAATGTTACAATATGCTTAATCACATCAATAATAATATGATGAACATTGAGGATAGCCATAAAAAAAATGTCAATATTACCAAGGATAAGAGCAGAAGTAAATTACTATTTCTGACTGACAAATGGAGAAACTGAAGTTTACATAGAACCACACTCAGAAAAGAGTCAATAACCAAACTAGATCTTGATAAACTCCAAACTCCTAAGCCACTCACATTCCCTGAAATCACACTTCTTCCGTTATGTTTTGGAACTATATTTTTTATGGGTCTCTTTCATTACAAAGTTGGCCAAGTGGGAAACTCCCTTAAAATCCTGAGGTTTTGGGGGCGCCTGGGTGGCTCAGTGGATTAAGCCGCTGCCTTCGGCTCAGGTCATGATCTCGGGGTCCTGGGATCGAGCCCCGCTTCGGGCTCTCTGCTCCGCAGGGAGCCTGCTTCCTCCTCTCTCTCTCTGCCTGCCTCTCTGCCTACTTGTGATCTCTCTCTCTGTCAAATAAATAATAAAAAAATAAATAAATAAAAAATTAAAAAAAAAATCCTGAGGTTTTGTATGCAGATTATCTTGACAAAGGTATACGGTAAGAAGAAAAATGAGTTAATAATTCTCATGTGTTTTGGCTTAGGAGAAAAATTCATATACATCATTGTGTATATGACAAAATCTTTCCTGTTTATGAGAAAGAAGGATCATACATGAAAGACTTCTAGCTTCAGTTGTGATTAAAAATAGAGAAAGGTATTTCCTTCTTGGTACAATCCCTAATAACATTTTCTCCTCCAGTTTTAGTAGATGTTTTGATATTTATGATAGCAATATCTAAAAACTTTATTAATATGTGATATTCAGTGTTATGGCTGTAATTCATCTTGGATTTTTTGTTTGTTTGTTTGTAAACATTTTATTTATCCATTTAAGAGAGAGAGAGAGACAGAGTGACAGATATAGTGAGAGAGAGCATAAGCAAGGAGGAGAGGGAAAAGCAGACTCCCCACTGAACAGGGAGCCCCACACAGGGCTCCATCGTAGCCAAAAGCAGACACTTAACTGAACCACCCAGGAGCCCCCCAATTTTTTTAGTATATTTTATTCTTACCCTCAGCATTTTGCAAGTATGATCACTAATTTTGAATGATTCTGAGTATATTATAATTGCTATATAATAAAACTCTTATTTTAATTCTTATAACAGTTATTGGGTGGAAATGACAACTCAGATGCTGGGTTAATATCTGAGATTCAGTGATGGTTTAAACATGGTTCCTGCTCACAAGGAGCTTAGTTTAATGGGAGAAAAAGCAATATAAATGAATAAAAGCAATCTCTTCACATATTTTCTTTTCTTATGTACAAAATCATAAGACTTAAACTCTATAGTTTCAAATATTGAAAACATCACCTAGAATTTGCTGTTGGTAATAAGAGTTGTGCTCACTTTATCTTGTTATAAAAAGTTAACATGGGGCGCCTGGGTGGCTCAGTGGATTAAGCCACTGCCTTTGGCTCAGGTCATGATCTCAGGGTCCTGGGATCGAGCCCCGCATCGGGCTCTCTGCTCCGCAGGGAGCCTGCTTCCTCCTCTCTCTTTCTGCCTGCCTCTCTGCCTGCTTGTGATCTCTCTCTGTCAAATAAATAAATAAAATCTTTTAAAAAAAAAAGTTAACATAATAATAATTCCAAATTATTTAAATAGAATAAACTGTGCTATAAAAGCACAAGGGAAAGAACCAATTAATTTGACCTGAAGGGAGACAGGGATATTTCCACACAATTGTCAGATATTAATTTCTGAGGGTTTACCTTTTTTTTTTCTTTTTCAGTATCTGCTACTTCTTCAATATATCCCTGGCTAAATGAAACATAATTATTTTGGCCTTCTTTATCTAGAAAATGAAATAATGCAATTTTAACTTATAATGCATACGAATTAGTTTGGCCCAATTAACTGAGATTTTACTATTATTGATGTTTCTAGAATTGCAATAAAATGTGTCTGTCCATAGTAATAAACGAACATGAAAGTTAATATGTTATATATATTTGGCAGAAATAGTCCTGAAGATCTAACCTTCTGTGATATAAGCTAAACTATCATTTGAAAAAGACTGAGTTTTGCATTCAGTGGTTGTTATTTTTTAAAGATTTATTTATTTTAGAGAGAGAGAGAGAGGGAGAAAGCACAGGCACAAGAGGGGCAGAGGGAGAAGGAGAAAGCATCTCAAATAGCCTCCATACTGAGTGTGGAGCCTGTCTCAGGGCTCGATTCCATGACCTGAGCCAAAACTGGGAGTTGGATGCCTTACTGACTGAACCACCAGGTGCCTCTGGTGCTTTTATTTTTAATTTCCCCATATCTTCATTCATATTTGCCTTATTTTTCTTATATATTTTTACCTTCAAATTACAAAAGTACTTTTGATTATAATTCTAACTTTCCTTTTCCTTGTCAACAAAGTAAAACCTAGTTGAAAAATAATTGCCCCCATTTAACACGGAGGAAACCCAGATAACTCATGTTATGACCTGGAATTGACCCCCCAGGGGTGGTTAGCAAGTTCCTGAGTGAGGGGTGCTGTTAAAAGAATGAGTGTCCACTTGACATACATAATTCTCTGGCTGTGTTATTTATGCAGAATGTGGTAACATGAAACAGATTTTCAGAATATAAAGGAAGATGAGTTACAGTGTTGTCTACTGTTGAAATTTTAGTTCAAAATCTAATGAATGCAGGTAATTTGGAGTAAGACCAAACCTAATTTGGAGTAAGACCAAACCTAATCAATGTCAACTAAAAAGATGATTAATTGAAAAACCTGGTTTCACTGGTCAGCAATTTTCATTAATTTTTTTTTCTTATATGTCAAATTATATGACAGGCTTCACAGTTTCAAGCACTGATATGTTATAGGTAATATGTTATAGGTAATAACAGATGTGCTCAACTTATAATTTATTTTTGCATAACAATTTAGCACTGTTATTCAAGAGTATTTAAATTTATTACATTTTAAATAGGTATCTAAGTGTAGAAATCTCAATGAAAGGGACAAGAAAAAATTCAGTATTCATATTGAGCAGCATTTGGAATTTATTTATTTATTTATTTATTTATTTATTTATTTATTTGACAGACAGATCACAAGTAGGCATAGCAGTAGGCAGACAGAGAGAGGAGGAAGCAGGCTCCCTGCTGAGCAGAGAGCCCGATGCGGGACTCAATCCCAGGACCCTGAGATCATGACCTGAGCCGAAGCAGAGGCTTTAACCCACTGAGCCACCCAGGCACCCAGCATCTGGAATTTAATGGACAGAGAAACTTTGTCACCAAGAGAGCTGGAAGTTATTTCAAGATTTTTTTGAAATCATGGAAGTGTATGACCAAGAGTACAGTGACAAAGGAAATGGGACACATTGGGACACCTTTATTTAGGAATTGTGGAAAACATACCAGGAAAAGTGACAGAGACAGAAAGACAAGAAAGAAGAGAGAATGGAAGGTAGGAAATGGAACTACATAAATAATGTTGCATAAACTAAAACCAGAAACAGAGTTTAAGAAAGAAGGGTAGCAATATGGAACAGAAAATCTTTGTGATTGGTCACTAGAAAGACACCATTGACCAAAGAAAGAAATGGTTATTGGGTTAGGGCAGGAGTAGAAGGCAGCTTGCAGGGACTTATGGACTTATGGAGAACTGAGAAAAAGATTCAGCAAGTATCAATTAATTTTGTGAAAATATTAGTAGCATAAAGAGGAATTCTAAAAACCTGGCTTGATTTCCTTGCAAATTTATGTAATAATTAATTTTAAAAAGATGTAAAGAAGGAAAAATGGTTGAAGAGAGGTAGTTGACAGAAAAAGTCAAAGCCACATGTTAAATGAAATATTTTCTTGGAGAAATTTTGGCATACAAGAGAAAGCATTTATTTGATCATGCTATTCCATGAAAGTCTCCAAAGAGCAGCGGATAAAGGGATACAGGGCATTTGTATTTTTTTGCCAGATATTTTTTCTTTGTTGTCTCTTCTGTCTCTGTAAGTGAAGGAATTTTTGGCAAACAATTTCAAGATGAACTTATAATAATAGGTATATGCTGTCATTAAAGTGTGTGCAGGCATTCATGGGAGAGGGAGAGAGACCCTTCCATCATCTGGAAGCTAACTTCGCTAACATTCCCACTGCCTATCTTCCAGACATTAAAGCATTAGTGATTCAAAGCACTGCACTAACTGATCACCTCTGTGACTCCATGGCAACCACTGAAATGTTCAATTCTGTCTCAAAGGAATTATTTAAGCCAATAGAAGATAAATATTTTCAGAATTTATTCATTTCCATCCCTCTTTGCCAGGTACTGAGACAGCCTGACAGAGGCAGATACTAAAATTTCAAATTAAGTTTAAATATTAAATTTTTTCTCAATAATATTAGTGTAGAGAACTCACCAGTGATCATAATGAACTAAGAGAAGCATTGTACTTAATAGTCAGTAAGCTAAAAACATCCATACATTTTTTTTTTTTTCTCAAACCCTTCCATAGGCAGAGGTTTCACATTCAGTAAAGCAGGGAGAAACAGAAAGACTTTTCAACACCTAAGCTGAGGCTACTTTACCACATTTCTTTTTTTTTATTATTATTTATTAAAGTTTTAGAGAAAATGAAGGACATTTTTCACATGCTTACCTTAATTCACTATATATGCAATCCAACAAATGATTTATGTTTACTAGTTGCATAACTGTTTCTTCATGATGCCTGACCATAATTTGATTTCATTTTTTTAAAAAATCACATTTTGTCTGATCCCCAAGCCATTTAATTTATTATAATTCATAAATTTCTATTCCATGCCGATCATTGTTTAAGAGCAGAGATTATGAAAAATGTAGTATAGCATTAAAATATGGTAATGTATTGTATAGTAATTACATAGTAATATAATATAGTAAAGTAATATTGTGTTAAAGACAGAATGGAAACAGCTGTCATAAAATGAATAAGAGATAAGTTTTTGTGTCATCTATAATTTCAAAGGCCATGTAAGCTGCTGAGAAAACATGGGGAATAATCCATATCTCCCTGCAAAAATAAAAGACCATCACTGGGAAGGTATTTCAAAAGTCAGCTTTTTCACCACTCACCAAAACTGAAAAACATACAATTTAAAAAATTCTTCCATGCATGTTGTACTTAATGAATTCCAGATAATAGTGCTAACGGATTTGTATTAAGATTCTTTAAAACGCAAGTCAGTGAAGAGCTAATAATCAACCAATCAGAAGTTCAGCATGATTTTGATTCTCAGGTTCTAGAATCCATGAATTGTTCTTGAAGTTATAATCAGTTGCTATACCATAGTGTCTGTCTATGGATGGAATTGTGAGGATTGATGGCATCTAACGTGCACAGTCATAGACTATAAGAGTGGTTTTCCTTACTTGTCTGACAATCTAGAATTACATGTATCTAAGAGACATATCAGTGCCAGGTGTGTGACATGGACCTTCTTCCTTAAAATGTTGCTCTGACTTAAAGATCACCAAATGGGAGACAGGAATGTAAACACATTGCAGTGTGTAGATATATCTTATATTTCACATATTTTTTTTTTCAGTTGAAGTCAGAGAACATTGAAATACCTATTTTTTTTTTTAATTTTGAGATTGTGTGGGGAGATGGTTTACAGAAGAGATCATGGTTTACGGCCCCAAGTACCCAAAAGCCCAAAGATTCATGTCATCTCTCGATTGGTCACCAAGGCCTCCGATTCCACTAAGTCCTTAAACACACACAAGTCAGGACGTCCACCTTGGACCTTGCTCCTCTCACTTCTGCTAATACATTTCAAACGTGGCATTTTCCTAAGAAATTAATTTTATGTGAACATATATTTCTTTACATTCTTAATCTCTGTCAATCACATGAAACTCTATTGTTGGTCATGTTATTGGACTCAGTTCTTAATTTGATGCATCCCTCAGTGTTCGGGGGGAAAAAAACCAAAAACAGAAAATGCCTTGAGTATTTTCAGCAGGAAGATATTTGATACAGGGACTTTAACCCCGAAAGTCATTCTAAGTGCTGAAGGTATATAAGGGGACGCCCTGTAAGTTCTCCATGAATAATACAGCACTGACCCACTGAGGAAATAACTTCTGAGGCTGCTGCTAGGGTTATGCTGAAAGGAAGAAATAGCCACTGTTACCTGATAAGTACCTCTCACACAGGTGAAGAAGGCATAGTGAATGCTGCTTTAGGGAAGTCCCATAAATTCATACTGTTAGACTTTGGTAATTGTCAATAGTACAGAAAGGTAAGTGTCCCTTTCATTTTTGCCTGGCTAAACACGTTTTACAGCTAGAATCTGAAAGAATTTCTGGAAAATCTTGATTTTTAGCATCTCATCGAGAAGAACTGGACATTCAGGTGACAATCTTAAGAACCCAACAGTCATCTAAATATAATAGAGTAACTCAACGCCAAGTGACAGCAAACCAATTAGCTATTCCAGTGGTGAATTCCACAGATCTGGTCCTCGTCCATCATGGTAGCACTCACACACAGACTAAGCTTAATCATATCAACAGATTAAGTGGTAGAATTTCTCATGCTCTTACATCTGAGTGAAAGAAAGAAAAACTATTTAAGGATTAAAAATGTCTATAGATTCTCAATAGTAATGACTGCCAAGACCCTTTGCCTAGAGTTATTTATGTTATGACAATAAAATTGTGGTTTTCATGGCCACAGAGAAAAACTAGTCCATTCTTATCTACATGAATCCACAGCAGCAGTTTTGCCAAGTATTTTGATTACATATTCTCATTGCCAAACGCTAATGTATAAACTTGGCTCTGTTGTGTTAATCATGCCATTTTGGTTCAGCTCTATTTTGTCTTACCAACAATTGATATCATAAAACTGTACCCATTAAGCCACAGACTGAGGAGAGTTCCTTAATGTACCCTGCAGCTTTTCAATCAAAAGCAGATCGTGACAACTCCTTTCAGGGAAAGAAATCCAGAAAGAAATCTTTCTGCTAGGCTATTATGGAAAAGTTAGATTTAGAATATGATTATCTTCAGGAAAATTAATACATTGCCAGAGTTGGTAAAGACCTTAGATATTGTCTTATCTTACGTTTCTCGGAAAATAGTGCCTGAGACAAAGGATGCTGTATGAGTAGTTTATCAGAGACAGTGATCCCAGGAACAAGGCTTGATGCATGTGAGAGCCAGTATGTTATCAAATTGGCCACTACTATGGAAACAAAATGTTATTCTTCTGGGGGCCATATGAGAAACCTCATGATCACTTACTGGACCAAAAAAAAAAAAAATGTATTTATTTATCAGTTCCTTATCCCCATGTTCAAAGATTGTTCCAAGAGATATTAACTTCTTTGTTGAGGAAGAGACACAAGAGCAAAGAAGTCCTGGGGCACAAACATCCTTGGAGTGGCCTGATATACACTTTCATTATAGAAAATGTTTCACACCCCAGAAGATAAGGCCCAGTTTTTATAGGCTGTTTCATCACTTCATTAGATCAGCTTCTTCTGGGTGATGGGATATATGTTAGACCAGCAGATACCATAATTATGTACCCATCATTGTACTTCTTTTGACATAAAATGAATCCCTTGATCTGAGCCAATACTGTACAATATACTACTCTAGCAAAACAAACACTTCTATGATGATGTTTTCAAAGGCACTGTACACTGGGAAAGCAAACTCATATCCAGCCTTGGTGTCACTTCTGGTAAGAAGGACCTACTTGCCTCTCCTGGACAAAAGGGGGTATAAGTCACCACCTGCAGGCAAGAGGCTAATTTTTGGCAGGAATTATGCCGTATCAAAGAAAAAGTATCAAGAATGATCCAAAGCCTTAAGAGATTCCCAAATATATATTTTTGGTAAAGTTCCAAGTATATTGCTCAGGGCATCCTTTATCAGAGAAGGCTAATGGCAAGAACTAGGAGGACAGAGGTTGAAGTCCTATACCTGCATGAAGCTGAGTATATCCTGGTGAAACTTATCAACAAAGCAGTATCTATAATAAGAATTGAGACAAGAGAATTTTAAGTGGGCACAGGTTTCCTATAAAATACAATACAAATAATACAGTACAAATAATATATTCTCTCTTCCCACTAATGTAGGAACTTCACCATTCCTAATAGTTAAGTATTTGGCCTCTGCTAAAATGTTTTAAATGAGGTTAATTAATAGTTCCCTGTGCTGCCCAGGATGGCATTATCTGGAGATCATTCTAGAAGGCATTCTCATGGAATTTGCATGATGTACAGGCATGAGAAATTACTTAGAGGATGAGAATATGAGAAATGCTTGAGAAAATGAGCATGAGAAAATGCTTAGAGGATGGGATCATTCAGTGAACTACTGGAATCAAAAGGAAGATGGCATTCAAAATTCAGAAATTTTGAGTCTTTTGAACAACTGTGCTTTAGACCAAACGTTCTGTCACTTTTGGACCCAACAACAGAATAGAGACATGAAAGTGAATGGATGAGGATGGTGTTAGATCCCTCAAGTGATGAGGAAAGGGGGTGCCGGAAGGAGGAGTATGGAAAAGTGTACATGGCCCCACTGGCTGACAAGGGACCCCAAAAGTATTTGCTCCCACATCATGACCGTGGGTGCCACTGTACTTTTTGAGACCAATACACCATACCTGGAGCTGGGCTGAGGCAGGGGGATGGGGAGGAGGGGGCAGTTGGTGGCGGGGGGAGGGTTAGGCAGGGGTCACCTATAAAAGGATGTCTGCAGACATTGAATGAATGAAATGGGTGGCTGGTATAACTGTTCCTCAAGATGACTTACATCATACTTCAACTGCTCCTGGCATCTTTGTTGAGAGAAGGGAATCTCCCTTTTCATTATAAAAAGACTGAAAGATATTTCATAAAATAAAGTAAATCTTGAAAGCGAAATGTGTAAAGATGTGTAAACAACTGTATATTGAAATGATTTCTGCCTGTTCAATGTCTTGCATTTCTCAAATCAGTGTTATCAGTCTTATCTTTGGAAAGACAGAACAGGTTCTCTAGATTCTGGCTGCCAATCCTTCAGTTTCTTGAAAACTATTACCACCATCTCATACCCTGTTTCCTTCCTAGCTTCATCAAAATCAACAACTGGTCTTCACTTCACAGTCTTTCTGGGGAATTTGCCATCCTTGTCATGTTTCTCAGATCTCTTTTTACACATCCTCCTTCAACTGGGTTTTCTAAAACAGAACATCTTCTAGGGCTAACTACACAGCCAAATCTCCAAGCAAAAGTGGAACAAACTGAAGGAATGATCAGATCACTTGTGGAGGTTAGGAGAGCAGAATCAGGCCCTGGTTTAATGCAAGTATGGAAAACAGAAAGAAAGGTCAAGTGGAAGGGGAGATGAACCATGAGAGACTATGGACTCTGAAAAACAACCAGAGGGTTTTGAAAGGGGGGGGGGGGAGGTCGAGGAACCAGGTGGTGGGTAATGGGGAAGGCACGTACTGCATGGAGCATTGGGTGTGATGCCAAAACAATGAACACTGTTATGCTGTAAATAAACAAATAAAAAATAAAATTAAAAAAAAAAAAGAAAGAAAGGTCAAGCACCCAGAAATTAAGGTGAGGTCAGTAGCAGTGGAGGCTAAAAGAAAAAGAGAGAGAAATACACAATCTATGGTTAAGGATAAGTCACCATGAGAGATAAGCATCTGGATTCCCAGACAATTGCTGCCCCTGGTGCTGCCTTGAAATTATTCCCAACATTCCCAGCTTATTAGTTTCATCCTTGATCTTATACATATTGCTGTAGGGTTTTTGTTTGTAGACTAACTGGTAAACATCTATAGATCCAAACAACATATAGGATCCCAATATCTTTATATAAATGCAGAAACTATAACAACAGAAACAACAAACTTTAATTTTGGGGTACAAAATTCCAGACAGGGTGCCAAACGATTTTACATATGCTTTATATTAAATATCCACTATTACCCTTACGATAAGTATTATTATCTAAGTGGTAGGTATTTAGGTTTTTTGCCCAAGGTCACATAACAAATAAGTCAGTATAATGTAAAATTCAGCAAACAATTTTAAAGTTTCCGCTCTTTACAAAGCAGAATGATAAATGTTGTTTTTTCTTAAAAGTCTCTTACACCAAGGGGCTCTAGTAAGTGACACAAACATACTCTAAATAATTGTTATAAAAGGTCACCTTCTTTGTTGCATCATTACAGAAATCAAAGCCTAGAATCATACGTTCAGATAGGAAGGAATGACTAATTTCATCTGACACTCCTGGGGGAACGACTGGTTCTTGAGGGGTTAGCAGATTTCTCTAAGTGGAGAAATGGTAAATACATAGAATTTAAATAAAATAAATCCAGTAGGAAACGACTGGAATTGTCTAGATGAGATATAACAACAACCTCAATAAAGCTCAAATGGTACAAGTGACTATTAATTTGTTTAATTTGTTCTCTTTTTGCAAATTAGAATGTTAAAGATAAACCCAATTCTTTAACAATCCCTCTTCCATATTCTTAATGCCACTGAAATGAATTTGCTTTCCATATATCCATTTGCTTTTACAGAGAATTATAGATACATGTATAGTACATGTGAAATACATAGTTATATGTAATTATAAACACACATATATATATAGTTTATGCATATACTGTGGTATTATTATATTAGTTCCCTACAGCTGCCATAACAAAGTATCACAAACTCAATAGATGGTTTAACCACAGAAATTGTCTCAGAGGTCTTGATGTTACAAGTCCTAAATCACAGTGTTGGCAAGGTTGGTTCCTCCTGAGGCCTATGAAACAGAAGGTCTCTCCCCTAACCTTTAGTGATTTGTTGGAAGTAGCGGGCATTCCTTGGCTTAGAAAAACATCACCCTGATCCTGCTTTTGTTTTCATTTGATTCTCTTTCCCCATGTGCATGTTTGTCTCCAAATTTTCTCTTTATATGTACAGTGTAGATATCACTGTATATTTGATTCTCTTTCCCCATGTGCATGTTTGTCTCCAAATTTTCTCTTTATATATACAGTGTAGCTATCACTGTATATTTGGGCCTACTGTAATGATTTCATTTTAACTTGATTTTCTCTGTAAAGACCTTTGGTAAACTCTGAAATTTTATGTCCCTCCAAAATTTTTATGTTGAAACCCTTATCCTCAATGTGATGATATTTAAAGTGGGATCTCTGAGAGGTAATTAGGTCATGAGGTTGGAATCCTCATGACATGGTTAGTGCCCTTATGAGAAGAGACAAGAGAACTTGCTGTTTCCCTCTCTCTTCACCATCTGAGGACACAGTTGGCTGTCTCCATGCCTGAAAGGGGACACTACCAGAGATGGTATCTGTCAATACCTTGCGACCTCCTATCCTTTAAAATTATGAGAAATAAGTTTGTCTTGTTTAAGCCACCAGTATATAAGCATTTTTGTTATGGCAGTCTGACCTGTCTAAGACACCCTATCTCCAAATAAGGTCACATTTTGAGGTACAGAGGGATAGAACTTCAACATATGGATTTGTCTAAAGACACTATTAAACCAAAAACAGCTGTGAAAAATGTGCTTGCTTCAGATTTAACATTCTTGGATATATGAAATAACTAGATACAGACATTAATGGAATGTACAAATTTAAAATTTTTAAATGACCTTAATTTCCATCTAAGGTAGGTATTTCTTGAAGATGATAATATAATTTTATTTTTACTAGCTATTTTATACTTGATAAACTAAGGATCAATACTGGTAGGCATATTTTTATACACATGTAAGTTCTATTAAAGCATTTTCAATGGCAGTAATAATCCTTTTGACTATATTATATAATAAGCAAACAGTGTTTTTATTAACAATGGTTCTTAAATTGGAATATATTTAGAAAACATGACAGCATCAATGATAAATTATTAAAGATATTTTTTCAAGGTTTAGAGAGAGTAAAAGTAATTTTGGATAACATGATTCTGAACTAAAGACCCATTATTTCAGAATAAAAACAAATGCATGACACCTGACACCTGGATGGTTCAGCCAGTTAAACATCTGTCTACTGATAGGTCCCCCCCAAAATGGGTCCATGGTTAAAGGAGTTAGACTGGTATAAAGCGAAGGTCAAGCAAAGCTTTATTCTGTGCCAAGCATCAAGAATCAGACCGAATGTTTGGGGATACACCTCTTACAAACGAGGGCGACCCTTCTCTGTTTCCCAGACTAGCTTTTAAGTCAAAGGTCTTGTGGTCAGGCCTGGCCACGCACAGGTGGCCAATGAGATTGTAACGCACAGGTGGCCAATGAGATTGTAACACACATGGGGAAACTCCATAGTCATGTTAGGTTGCACGTAAGTGACCAACTGAATTACAATTTACCCTATAGACATTTGACCTAGCCTATCACCTTGGTTAGAATTGGCGCCCAAAAGGATCCCAAAGGGCGGGGCCCATACTCCTTGGTAGCTAGGGAGACAGTATGCAAACCCCCCCCACCCCCGCCCATCAGATGTCTCCACATGGCCTGACCCACCCTTGTATTTGGGCTTTGTTACCTGGAGCTGGTTTCCCCGGACTTGTTTTTAAGTAAGTCCCCTGGGGAAAGGGGAGCAGGGACAGTTTAAGGGTTAAACAAAAAGGTTATTGTTTTAACCTTGATGGAAGCCTCTGGCTAAATAGGTCCTTACATCTACCTTTGGCTCAGATCATGATCCCAGGGTCTTGGAAGCAAGCTCCCTGCTCAGCGGGGAGTCTGCTTCTCCCACTGCCCCTCATGTGTGCTCACATGCTCTCTCTCTCTCTCTCACAAAAATAAATAAATAAAATCTTTAAAAAAAGAATAAAAACAAATGCTACTGAGGTGATTCATTTTTTTATGTCACATTCATTTGTAAAATATTGATTTTAGGGGAGGAGTCAAGATGGCGGAGAAGTAGCAGCCTGGGACTACATCAGGTAGCAGGAGATCAGCTCGATAGCTTATCTAAACATTGCAAACACCTACAAATCCAATGGGAGAGCGAAGAGAAGAAGAACAGCAACTCTAGAAACAGAAAATCAACCACTTTCTGAAAGGTAGGACTGGCGGAGAAGTGAATCTAAAACGACGGGAAGATAGACCGCGGGGGGAGGGGCCGGCTCCCGGCAAGCGGCGGAGGAACGGAGCACAAAATCAGGACTTTTAAAAGTCTGTTCCACTGAGGGACATTGCTCCAGGGGCTAAACCGGGGTGAAGCCCACGCGGGGCCAGCGTGGCCCCAGGCCCCGCAGGGTCACAGAAGGATCAGGGGTGTCGGAGTGTCGGAGAGCTCGCAGGTATTAGAACGGAGAAGCTGGCTGGAGAGACAGAGCCGAGGACCAAACTCTCAGCTCGGGGTTACCTTGAACTGGTCGCGGGCTGGGTGAGCTCGGAGCGCGGCTGGAGGCTGGGGATACGGGAGTGATTGGGTGCTGTCCTCTGGGGGCGCACTGAGGAGTGGGGCCCCAGGCTCTCGGCTCCTCCGGGCTGGAGACTGGGAGGCCGCCATTTTCATTCCCGTCCTCCGGAACTCTACGGAAAGCGTTCAGGGAACAGAAGCTCCCAAAAGCGAACCCGAGCCGATTACTTAGTCCGGCCGCCGGTAAGGGCGGTGCAATCCCGCCTCGGGCAAAGACACTTGAGAGTCACTACAACAGGCCCCTCCCCCAGAAGATCAACAAAATATCCAGCCAGGACGAAGTTCATCTATCAAGGAGAAAGCAGATTCAATTCCTAAGACAGCAGAGCAATTCCAGAGGAGGAGAAAGCAAAGCACGGAACTCATGGCTTTCTCCCCATGATTCTTTAGTCTTGTGGCTACTTCAATTTTTTTTTCTTTTTTCAATTTTTTTTCTTTTTTCTTTTTTCTTCTTCTGCTAAATTTTTTTTAAACTTTTACCCTTTTCTTTTTTAACATTTTTTGACTAGTTCATCTAAATATATATATTTTTTCTTTCTTTTTTATATTTTTTATTTGTTTTATTTTTTAAATTTTTTTCTTTCTTTTTTTTTTTTCTTTTTTTTTCAGAAGCTGTTTTTATCCCCTTTCTCCCCCCCACAATTTGGGGTCTCTTCTGATTTGGTTACAGCGCATTTTTCCGGGGTCTTTGCCACCCTTTTAGTAGTTTATTTGCTCCTTCATATTCTCTTATCTGGACAAAATGACAAGGCGGAAAAAATCACCACAAACAAAAGAACAAGAGACAGTACCGAAGGCTAGGGACCTAATCAACACAGACATGGGTAATATGTCAGATCAAGAGTTCAGAATGACGATTCTGAACATTCTAGCTGGGCTCGAAAAAGGCATGGAAGATATTACAGAAACCCTCTCTGGAGATATTAAAGCCCTTTCTGGAGAAATTAAAGAACTAAAATCTAACCAAGTTGAAATCAAAAAAGCTATTAATGAGGTGCAATCAAAAATGGAGGCTCTCACTGCTAGGATAAATGAGGCAGAAGAAAGAATTAGTGATATAGAAGACCAAATGACAGAGAATAAGGAAGCCGAGCAAAAGAGGGACAAACAGCTACTGGACCATGAGGGGAGAATTCGAGAGATAAGTGACACCATAAGACGAAACAACATTAGAATAATTGGGATTCCAGAAGAAGAAGAAACAGAGAGGGGAGCAGAAGGTCTATTGGAGAGAATCATTGGAGAGAATTTCCCTAATATGGCAAAGGGAACAAGCATCAAAATCCAGGAGATGCAGAGAACCCCCCTCAAAATCAACAAGAATAGGTCCACACCCCGTCACCTAATAGTAAAATTTACAAGTCTTAGTGACAAAGAGAAAATCCTGAAAGCAGCCCGAGAAAAGAAGTCTGTAACATACAATGGTAAAAATATTAGATTGGCGGCAGACTTATCCACAGAGACCTGGCAGGCCAGAAAGAGCTGGCATGATATATTCAGAGCACTCAACGAGAAAAACATGCAGCCCAGAATACTCTATCCAGCTAGGCTATCATTGAAAATAGAAGGAGAGATCAAAAGCTTTCAGGACAAACAAAAACTGAAAGAATTTGCAAACACCAAACCAGCTCTCCAGGAAATATTGAAAGGGGTCCTCTAAGCAAAGAGAGAGCCTAAAAGTAGTAGATCAAAAAGGTACAGAACAATATACAGTAACAGTCACCTTACAGGCTAATAATGGCACTAAATTCATATCTCTCAATAGTTACCCTGAATGTTAATGGGCTAAATGCCCCAATCAAAAGACACAGGGTATCAGAATGAATAAAAAAACAAAACCCATCAGTATGTTGCCTACAAGAAACTCATTTTAGATGCGAAGACACCTCCAGATTTAAAGTGAGGGGGTGGAAAACAATTTACCATGCTAATGGGCATCAGAAGAAAGCTGGGGTGGCAATCCTTATATCAGATCAATTAGATTTTAAGCCAAAGACTATAATAAGAGATGAGGAAGGACACTATATCCTACTCAAAGGGTCTGTCCAACAAGAAGATCTAACCATTTTAAATATCTATGCCCCTAACGTGGGAGCAGCCAACTATATCAACCAATTAATAACAAAATCAAAGAAACACATCAATAATAATACAATAATAGTAGGGGACTTTAACACTCCCCTCACTGAAATGGACAGATCATCCAAGCAAAAGATCAACAAGGAAATAAAGGCCTTAAATGACACACTGGACCAGATGGACATCACAGATATATTCAGAACATTTCATCCCAAAGCAACAGAATACACATTCTTCTCTAGTGCACATGGAACCTTCTCCAGAATAGATCACATCCTGGGTCACAAATCAGGTCTCAACCGGTATCAAAAGATTAGGATTATTCCTTGCATATTTTCAGACCACAATGCTCTGAAGCTAGAACTCAATCACAAGAGGAAAGCTGGAAAGAACCCAAATACATGGAGACTAAACAGCATCCTTCTAAAGAATGAATGGGTTAACCAGGAAATTAAAGAAGAATTGAAAAAATTCATGGAAACAAATGATAATGAAAACACAACAGTTCAAAATCTGTGGGACACAGCAAAGGCAGTCCTGAGAGGAAAATATATAGCGGTACAAGCCTTTCTCAAGAAACAAGAAAGGTCTCAAGTACACAACCTAACCCTACACGTAAAGGAGCTGGAGAAAGAACAAGAAAGAAACCCTAAACCCAGCAGGAGAAGAGAAATCATAAAGATCAGAGCAGAAATCAAAGAAATAGAAACCAAAAAAACAATAGAAAAAATCAATGAAACTAGGAGCTGGTTCTTTGAAAGAATCAATAAGATTGATAAACCCCTGGCCAGACTCATCAAAAAGAAAAGAGAAAGGACCCAAATCAATAAAGTCATGAATGAAAGAGGAGAGATCACAACTAACACCAAAGAAATACAGACAATTATAAGAACATACTATGAGCAATTCTACGCCAACAAATTGGACAATCTGGAAGAAATGGATGCATTCCTAGAGACATATAAACTACCACAACTGAACCAGGAAGAAATAGAAAACCTGAACAGGCCCATAACCAGTAAGGAGATTGAAACAGTCATCAAAAATCTCCAAACAAACAAAAGCCCAGGGCCAGACGGCTTCCCAGGGGAATTCTACCAAACATTTAAAGAAGAACTAATTCCTATTCTCTTGAAACTGTTCCAAAAAATAGAAACGGAAGGAAAACTTCCAAACTCATTTTATGAGGCCAGCATCACCTTGATCCCAAAAGCAGACAAGGATCCCACCAAAAAAGAGAACTACAGACCAATATCCTTGATGAACACAGATGCAAAAATTCTCGCCAAAATACTAGCCAATAGGATTCAACAGTACATTAAAAGGATTATTCACCATGATCAAGTGGGATTTATTCCAGGGCTGCAGGGTTGGTTCAACATCCGCAAATCAATCAATGTGATAGAACACATTAATAAAAGAAAGAACAAGAACCATATGATACTCTCAATAGATGCTGAAAAAGCATTTGACAAAGTACAGCATACCTTCCTGATCAAAACTCTTCAAAGTGTGGGGATAGAGGGCACATACCTCAATATTATCAAAGCCATCTATGAAAAACCCACCGCAAATATCATTCTCAATGGAGAAAAACTGAAAGCTTTTCCATTAAGGTCAGGAACACGGCAGGGATGTCCATTATCACCACTGCTATTCAACATAGTACTAGAAGTCCTAGCCTCAGCAATCAGACAACAAAAAGAAATTAAAGGCATCCAAATTGGTAAAGAAGAAGTCAAACTATCACTCTTCGCAGATGATATGACACTATATGTGGAAAACCCAAAAGACTCCACTCCAAAACTGCTAGAACTTGTACAGGAATTCAGTAAAGTGTCAGGATATAAAATCAATGCACAGAAATCAGTTGCATTTCTGTACACCAACAACAAGACTGAAGAAAGAGAAATTAAGGAGTCAATCCCATTTACAATTGTACCCAAAACTATAAGATACCTAGGAATAAACCTAACCAAAGAGACTAAGAATCTATACACAGAAAATTATAAAGTACTCATGAAAGAAACTGAGGAAGACACAAAAAAATGGAAAAATGTTCCATGCTCCTGGATTGGAAAAATAAATATTGTGAAAATGTCTATGCTACCTAAAGCAATCTACACATTTAATGCAATCCCTATCAAAATACCATCCATTTTTTTCAAAGAAATGGAACAAATAATCCTAAAATTTATATGGAACCAGAAAAGACCTCGAATAGCCAAAGGAATATTGAAGAACAAAGCCGAAGTTGGTGGCATCACAATTCCGGACTTCAAGCTCTATTACAAAGCTGTCATCATCAAGACAGCATGGTACTGGCACAAAAACAGACACATAGATCAGTGGAACAGAATAGAGAGCCCAGAAATCGACCCTCAACTCTATGGTCAACTAATCTTCGACAAAGCAGGAAAGAATGTCCAGTGGAAAAAAGACAGCCTCTTCAATAAATGGTGCTGGGAAAATTGGACAGCCACATGCAGAAAAATGAAATTGGACCACTTCCTTACACCACACATGAAAATAGACTCCAAATGGATGAAGGACCTCAATGTGAGAAAGGAATCCATCAAAATCCTTGAGGAGAATGCAGGCAGCAACCTCTTCGACCTCAGCCGTAGCAACATCTTCCTAGGAACAACGGCAAAGGCAAGGGAAGCAAGGGCAAAAATGAACTATTGGGATTTCATCAAGATCAAAAGCTTTTGCACAGCAAAGGAAACAGTTAACAAAACCAAAAGACAACTGACAGAATGGGAGAAGATATTTGCAAACGACATATCAGATAAAGGGCTAGTATCCAAAATCTATAAGGAACTTAGCAAACTCAACACCCAAAGAACAAACAATCCAATCAAGAAATGGGCAGAGGACATGAACAGACATTTCTGCAAAGAAGACATCCAGATGGCCAACAGACACATGAAAAAGTGCTCCACGTCACTCGGCATCAGGGAAATACAAATCAAAACCACAATGAGATATCACCTCACACCAGTCAGAATGGCTAAAATTAACAAGTCAGGAAATGACAGATGCTGGCGAGGATGTGGAGAAAGGGGAACCCTCCTCCACTGTTGGTGGGAATGCAAGCTGGTGCAACCACTCTGGAAAACAGCATGGAGGTTCCTCAAAATGTTGAAAATAGAGCTACCCTATGACCCAGCAATTGCACGACTGGGTATTTACCCTAAAGATACAAACATAGTGATCCGAAGGGGCACGTGTACCCGAATGTTTATAGCAGCAATGTCTACAATAGCCATACTATGGAAAGAACCTAGATGTCCATCAACAGATGAATGGATAAAGAAGAAGTGGTATATATACACAATGGAATACTATGCAGCCATCAAAAGAAATGAAATCATGCCATTTGCGACGACGTGGATGGAACTAGAACGTATCATGCTTAGTGAAATAAGTCAATCGGAGAAAGACAACTATCATATGATCTCCCTGATATGAGGACATGGAGAAGCAACATGGTGGGGTAGGGGGATAGGAGAAGAGTAAATGAAACAAGATGGGATTGGGAGGGAGACAAACCATAAATGACTCTTAATCTCACAAAACAAACTGGGGGTTGCTGGGGGGAGGTGGGATTGGGAGAGGAGGAGCGGGCTATGGACATTGGGGAGGGGAGGCGAACCATAAGAGACTATGTACTCTGAAAAACAACCTGAGGGTTTTGAAGGGTCAGGGGTGGGAGGTTGGGGCAACCTGAGGGTTTTGAAGGGTCAGGGGTGGGAGGTTGGGGGAACAGGTGGTGGGTAATGGGGAGGGCACGTTTTGCATGGAGCACTGGGTGTTGTGCAAAAAGAATGAATACTGTTACACTGAAAAAATAAATAAAATGAAAAAAAAATATTAATTTTATTGCTGATTTCCATTAGCAAATTTAGTCATTTATCCAGGGACAGAATTTGGAGCACATTATTTTTTTCTCTTGGTTTAATATGAAATGGCATTAAAGAACGGGAGGAAATAACTATAACTCAGACTTTCCCCTTCAACTTCAGTAAAACTTTTGGCCAGTATTATATCTAAAAGAGGACTTTACTGCTTCAGATGCTTTTAATTCCAGAATAGTTTCTTGTTCTAATATTCTAAGTTTCCTAATTTTATCCACATGGTTTCCTCCATTATATAAAGTCAAATTAAGAAGTGGAAGACTGATCTGAATCCCTCTATTTGCTCAAAGTCTGTGCAGCATGCCAAGTAGTCCACAGAGTACTTCAGAAGTCTCAGATCAACACTGGGGTATTGCATAGCTCCTCATCGCTTATTTATAAGGCTGTGTTAGAAAGGAAGCCTGAACTCAGTTCAGAAATCAACAGAGTGTCTGGAAACAAAGAATGAGTAGGCCCAGAATAAACAGACCCAGAAGTTACAAAGAATTCTAGAAACAAACAGACATCCTGGACACTGCGATCAATTACTCAGAGACTGGTTAATTTCTACCACGGTATTTAAGTAAACATAATGCACTCTTCCGGATTTTTCACCATATAATGTGAACTCTTTTGCACAAGAATAGATAATATTACACCGTATCTGTCAATCAGCGTCTGACTAACTGACCTGTGACACTTTGGGAATGGGAAGAAACTTACTTCTTTGTTATTACTTGTTGCTCCCTCTTTAATACAAAAAATTTGCTTTCTGTATGGCCATCAAGATAAATGTGGACATTTCTGTAGTGCATAACTCTCTCATTGTAGTAATACTAGATTTCAGAAAGCCTTTGTAAATTTAAGTGAGAACAAATACTGATGTTTGCTACTATGCTCTGAAATATATTGCAAGTTAAACAGGAAAGTGGGAGAATTGAGGAAGTGGGAAGGGAAATGGGATTACGGATTATACAGCAAATGCCAAACTGAAGAGTGCCAAAAAAAACCCCTATTACCAAGTTTGTCAGTGATATATCTTGGTGTTTGCTTTCCTTCAGCCATGACATGCACTCCCCTGTAAAGACTCAAGACCACTTAATTATAGGATACTAATGCATCACGATTTCATGATGTAGTCCTGGAATGTATCAATCATAACACTCTCCTTTAAGTAGGTAAACAATTATCAATTTTGCTTTAACATTTTAATTCTCAAATTTTGAGGTAGGCATTTTATGACTGGATAGTCAACCATCATTGTGATTAAATATTCAAAAATGTTCATTTATGTTTACACACAGCAGCTTGGCTCACTGAATGTCTTATAGGTGGGCTACCCTGATGATTTTTAAACATACAGCATTAATTAGTGGCAAGATATGATGCCAGTGGGATAACACATAGCACCTAAATAAAAAGTTCAACAAGAGGTGCCTGGGTGGCTCAGGGGGTTAAGCCTCTGCCTTCAGTGCAGGTCATGGTCTCAGGGTCCTGGGATCGAGCCCTGCATTGGGTTCTCTGCTGGGCGGGGAGCCTGCTCCCCGCCCCTGCCTGCCTCTCTGCTTACTTGTGATTTCTGTCTGTGTGCCAAATAAATAAGTAAAATCTATAAAAAATTTTTTTTAAAAAGTTTGGCAATGTAACAAGTCTATGTGTGAAACTGACAGACATATACATTATGTGAAGGACTACCTCTCTTCTCAGGGGTAGTCTAAAAAATTTTTTTTTATATTTCCCAATATTAGATCTTTGAACAATACAGTTTAAAGTTTACTCTGGCTGGGTGAGATTATAACCAGAGGCAAGATTTGAAATAATTTCTGCGTCTATATAGACCAGCTATATAATTTCCATTATCTAATGCAAAATGAAAATGTGTGGTCCCTTGCTTAGTATCTTGTCATTAAAAGTGCAAAAATATAAAAATCCTTACCTTAAAAGATTTCTTGCTAAACATAATTCTAAACATAATAAAGGCACTAGTACTTGAGAAAAAATAATATTAATTTACAAACTGCAAATAAATTGTGTTGTAATTTTATATAATACCTTAAATAGTAATAATTTCTTACTGTAGTATATTGATTAATCATATAATTGTCTCAGTTTTTATTTACAAGTTCATCAAAATTTATGTTTATAGTTACATTGTTTATAATATAGCTGAAAGCAATGTTGGTCACTCTTGGTAAATGAACAATTGCAAATAATTTTGATAATTTCTAATTTTGAGGGAGATTTTTCTACTGATACAACTGCTTCTGGAACCAATAAGAATGTCCATAAGCTATAATAACACTAGGATAAATTTCTTATAAATTATTTCAAAATATAAAATTTAGTACATCTGGACCTGATGTTTCTCATGGAACATTTTTTCTAAAAAGATTTAACTCTTCATACAAATCAGTTTCTTATTTAACTTAAATGTAAATTTATATAATGGCATTTTAATGTTTCCTTTGGCATTTTCTATAACTTGTGGGGGTCATATAAGAAACAAACCAGTTTCATGATATGCACATAATTCAAAATGCCTGTCTGTGCATTCTACTTCTGTATCTTTCAAAAAAATTTAATTTAAAATTGTCTTCCTTGTTAATAATAGAGTCATCCAAACTTCATATAAAAATTGTCTTCTTTTCCAATAATACAATGATATTTAAATTCCATTTCCAAATCTTTGGGAATTTTCTCTGCAACATTACATAAGTAATCAAAACTAGAGATTGTAACTCTACTAAGTGTTCTAATAGCTCCCCATATTCTTTATTACAATACTCATGGATAAACTTCTATTTTGCAATAATTGACTGACATATTTTACTGCTTGATTGTCAGCAGGTTCTGTCCCAGTACACAGCCTGGAGAGTTAATGTATCTACAGATACTTCAAAGATAGGCGTCATAGACAAATGAGCAAGCAGCCTCACACCTCAGATCCTGATACCCATACAGAGCCCCTCCTCCCTCCACAGCCACTGCTGCCTGGTACTTTTTCCTGCTGTAGCCATTGCTGTCTCTAGTCTGGCCTCCAGTCCTGGCTTGGCAGCCCAGGCATATGATTCTGTGCTATGCCAACTGCTATACATGCATACTTCTACCACACTGAGAGGTTTGAGCCAGCAGGTGTTGACTACTGCTGAACCACAACCACGTGAGTGCTCTACCAACCAGCGTGTCTCCTCTGGTCACATGCATGCTCTATTGTTCCATCAGGCTTCACTTAAAAAACTCAAGTCCAAAGAATTTCAAGATGATGAAAGTAAAGCATTAAAGCATTGGGCCGTTCTCAGTGTGGGATCTGTCCAACTAGAAGATCACATGCCAGTGAAGCTGACTGTAGTAGGAGGTAATAGTTTGGCTAGATAAGTCAGTGATTTGGAAGTAGAAAGATTGAAAGATTATACAGTGATGAATTTGGGGGAAAGACAATTTTATGACAGTGAATGCTCACCAGAGAGCCTTCACCAGAGGGGGTCAGGGGGGACTAAACAAAATATTGATTAAACTATCCAAAGTGACTATTTTTATCCATCCTAATGACACAAAACTAAAGCAACCATGGGAGTGGGGATGAGAGTGTTTGAGAAAACTAAGAACATGAACTTCTTACCGTGTTCTTCTGGGACTAACTCCCAGTTTTCCAGGAACAAATCCAGTGCTTATTTCATGATTAGTCACTGGGCCACCCACTTGTGTGGTAGGATGTAAGTCTGCCACAAACCTAGAATTAACGACAAAACAATAAATTATCTATCTACAGTAGAGCAAGAAATTGTTTTGTATGGTAGTATTGAGACCTTTCAATGCTGACACGTTCTCATGTCAAAGTGATACTATAAAAGGCAGTGAGCCTTTTCAGTGGTTAAGTATTTTGTTGAAAGTCACGCTCAAATAAGGGGCAAAGAAAGGATTTGAACCCGGAAGCTCAAGTTTAAGAGCTGTAGTCACAACCTCCTAGTCAACACTGGCTTCCAGTATGACCTGGTCTCCCTTCAACCTTAAAATCACACATCTCAGATAAGTACTCATCACTGCCAACCGTCATCTCAAAGCCAGAACCCTAGCAGATAGCCTAGAAGATCACTGTCCCACTCTCCACAGACTATGTCTTCCTAATCCTTTCTCTTTACTGAGTGGATGGATGATCCCAGTTTGCAGACACTATCAGATGCAGTCAATCTCATCTTCCTCCTCTAATATAATATAAGAATTCTCTAATATGATATAATTCTTCCTTTTCTAGTCTAAGGATAAAGGTGTCAGTTGTGTTATGGAGCATATATCGCATTTCTCAAAAACTGATTAACAAGCACCCCCTTTCCCTATCACATGATCAGTTTCTCATTTTGTATTGGAACATTGGATCAGAATAGAAATATGTCATAACATTTTTTTTAACCTTAACATTTTTTTTAAAGATTTTATTTATTTATTTGACAGAGAGAGATCACAAGTAGGCAAAGAGGCAGGCAGAGAGAGAGAGAGGGAAGCAGGCTCCCCGCTGAGCAGAGAGCCCGATGTGGGACTCGATCCCAGGACCCTGAGATCATGACCTGAGCCGAAGGCAGCGGCTTAATCCACTGAGCCACCCAGGCGCCCCAACCTTAACATTTTTTAAAGAGCTACTTCTTGGGAAAATTCTCTCGACTTTCTCCATCCACTCTATTTTATTACATTATATCCTTAACCCATTCCACTAAAATAGCTCTTATTAAATTCACAGATGATCTCTCTAAGGTCAGTGGCCAACTTTCTATCTTCAGGTTATTTGATTTCTTAGCAGCATTTTAAATTGAAGGACCCTTTACTAATGCATGCTATTAAATGTCCCTTGTAGTAGCTTCCAGATAAGCAACACCTGTGACCACCCTGAGGCAACAGAATGGACACTGCCCAAGTTTGGTTCATATTTTGAGACTGATGATGCCACACACATGAAGGGAATATAAGGTTTATTACATAATAAGACTTTTTAGGAAGAGCAGAACATTTCTAAACAGGTCCAAAAATGGCTTGTGAGAGCAGGGAAAGATGACTGGTCTAGGGTTTTTTATTATCTTTAGCGGGGGAAAGAGAAAATCAGGTAAAGGTTCCCTCACAGTGGCAGAGGTTCCTGATGGTTTGAACCTCTCAGGAGAATCAAAGGAGGAATGAAGCCAAACTTTCTTATCAGCTTACCTAGATGTGGGTGAGAGAGGAAGAGGGAAGAGTGACGCCTGAAAGCTGTGGACAAACATCACAAAAATATAGCCAGACCCTTTATTATATGTGGGAACTTGTAAAATAAGCAAATGATTGGGCTCATCTCAGAACTACTAAATCAGAAACTTGGAGGGTGAGGCCAGTCATCTGTCTTAACAAGTTTTCCAGGAGATTTTGATGCACGCTCAAGAGTGAGAACCACGCTCTCTGTTCTAACAAAACAAGGTTTATCTGTGTTTTCTCCCACCTCGTGAGACCCATTTTTTAAGACCCCTTTACTAGCCTTTATTCTACCTGCTCTTTAAATTAACACAATTTCAGCCTTCTTTCCTCTACTTAAATTGACTTTCATGACTTTAAAATCCATCAGGAAGTTGTGACTCCTAAATCTTTGACTCCAGTCTGGCTTCTTTCCACTGTGTTCCAGTCTCACTTTTACAAATGCCTTCAGCATCTCTTCTTGGATTTATAATGGGCATACCAAATTTACCATGGTTTAAATAGAAAGCTTGTTCACCCTTGGCCCCTTGGAAATTCTCCAGACAGTTCTATTTCTGAGAAAATCGTTCCTATCTCAGATGATCACACTACTATCCCATCAGTTACCCAGGTCACAATTCTTGGAGCTATTGGTAAAACCACTACATGTTAAATGTTGTTGGTTCTTCCTTTAAAATGGCTAATACAACCTCTAGTCATCCCATTCAGTTCCAAGTACAGTTGAAAACACAATCATTTTATCTGGACTAGGTCAGCAATCTCATATCAGGGCCACGGGCCTCCACTCTTAATTCCCACTGAGTAAATTTTCCAGGCAACAGCCAAAGTGCTTATTTTAAAACAAAAATCTGACCATGATATACCCTTGAACACAAAACAAAGCAAGGGTGTATCATGGACAGATTTCTGCAACACCTCCAAAGGTTTTCTATCATAATGAGAGTAAAAGTAAAATTCCTTATTGTAGTACACGAAGATCTCTGTGATCTTTCACAGGCTTGCCCTCTAATCTCCCTTACTTCTCAATTCCCCTAATCATGCATGTTAATTTATCAAAAGTAATTGATAGTCTTTCTAGTTCTCAAAAACAACTTGAGAGCAAAGATTTTTTCTTATTTTTCAACTATCTCTAATTTAACCTCATATGAATAAACATGAAATTCTCCTGACACATATTAGATTACTCAAAAAATAATGAATGACTCAATGTGTTCTAGCTGGATAATTTAGTGGAACACTTTTGGAAATGTATGCATAAGAGTGATGTCATGTGTTTACTGCATCAAGAAATAGAAAGTAATGGAGATTTCAGCCAGCTCTTGTCCTGTCCACGCCCACACTCTTGGATGAGGGGCCTTGCTTGACCAAGGTTCTCGCGGAGTGGCTTGCCATGGTATATGTCCCTATTGATTGGATCAGTGGCAGACCTCTAATCCAAGAGAGCTCAATCCTAGGCAGACCAAAAGCCTAGAATATAGGCAGACATTAAAGCATTTGTCTTTAATAGGAATGTGTAAGTTGTTCAGAAATTTACATAACCTTTTCTGGAAATTTAAACTAAAAATAGAGGAGAAAATCAGCAATTGCTTCCATGTAGGAAAAAAGAAGCCATTTATGCAGGATATTATATTATTTGTTAAATATGAAACTGAAGATTCATAAGCTATTGGTCCTGAGAGCTCTAGTGCTCCCTTATATCAAGAGCTACCCTTCAGCTCTTCTCTGGAGCAGATCAGGGTTAACGTAGCTGGTGTTCTTAAATTGTCACGAACAGTGTAAGGGAAATGAAAATTAAAACATGAGTGATCTGGCACCTAACAAACTACAAATTATGTAAGCTGCATAGATAGGGAATGAGAAAGAAGGTAGTAAGTAAACGTGTTTTATTCAAGAAGAGTAGCAAGTACAAAATACAGAAGCGTATCTGCACTGAGCAATGCTACTATGATTTCATTGCATTGGAATAAAATGCAATGTGAGAGCAGAGTTGAGAAAACTGGCTGACCTGTATTTCTAAACAGATGGGGCACATAGGAAAGAAGAGGCTAAAAATGAGAGGACAGTTTAAAAGGTTCCTAAGCAGGAGATACAATATTAGCTAACTGAATAAAAAAGCCATGAGAAAAAAATTCTAAGTCAAAGTTGTGGAAACTAAATAAAACTTGCTTTGAAATAACTAAAAGTCAAGTAAAAGTGAATGAAGATCATACAATAAAGTTGACATATAATCAAGTTGACAGGTTCCCCCTCTGGTCATTTGTTTGCTAAAAAGAGGAACAATTTAACCTACCAGAGAAAATTTATCAACATTTTGTCTTTTAATATTTTTCAGTAATAAAATTTGTCTGTTAATAACATTTTTTTAATATTTTATTTATTTATTTGACAGAGAGATAGGTCATAAGTAGGCAGAGAGGCAGGCAGAGAGAGAGGGAGAAACAGGCTCCCCACTGAGCAGAGAGCCCGATGCGGGGCTCGATCTCAGAACCCTGAGATCATGACCTGAGCCGAAGGCAGAGGCTTAAACCATTGAGCCCCAGGACCCTGTTAATAACATTTTGATAGAGTCCAATCTGAACAAGCACTCATTTTTTTTTTTTTGTCTTTACAAATCACCTGGACTTACAGACATATTCTGCAAAGCCCCTTAGAAATGAAAGAATATTCTCATTAGACTTTAGGTCCTTCCTTTTCTCAGCTATATTGACAATACTGGCTGAGTCTCTGCTACTCTCAAACAGCCACACAATGAAACTCACTTCTGACTATAACATACATTATAAGTGCTTGTAAAGATGTAGACAAAAAGAAATAAACAAAGCTACTTGACATGCACCAATGGTTTTTTTAAGAATATCAGCTCATGGACTATTTCATAAACAAGAGTCACTAATTTTGTTCAAACAAAGATGTGGCTCAATTCTTCCCACCCAAATTGGTTTATTAATTTCTAGCTGTCATGTGCCGTGGTTACAGAGCTCCCCACGAAACTGTAGCCTGCCTGCATGTGCTTTCAAGTACCGTAGCTTTTGGACCTGATTCAAACTCATCTGTAGGTCTGTGGTTTTAAGAAATAGAGAAATAAATTCAAGAATGCTCATCATTATGTGGCTTATAAATGAAATAGAAGACTGACTTTTCTCATAGTAATTTGAAGCAGACAAAGTAAATCTACAGAAAAAATAAGCTCTTTTTCAAAGATATTCCCAAATAAAAATTAAGTTATTAAATTTGTATAACACATTAGTATTAGCACCCATAAACACACACATAAGCAAACATACCAGAATATATACTTGTCATAAATTAATTTAATTTTAATGTATTTATTCAGTCAGCAAAAACTTACAAAGTACATCTTTGTGCCAGGGACCATGCTATATATTAGTAACTTATTAAACATCTTGCTTACTCTCTTTGAAATCTTTACATAGTACCCTCATAGATAGAACACTTAGCATAATTCTGATAAGAATAAAAAGAGCCAGGGCACCTGGGTGGCTCATTGGGTTAAAGCCTCTGCCTTCAGCTCGGGTCATGATCTCAGGGTCCTCGGATCGAGCCCCACATCGGGCTCTCTGCTCCGCGGGGAGCCTGCTTCCTCTCTCACTCTCTGCCTGTCTCTCTGCCTGCTTGTGATCTCTGTCTGTCAAATAAATAAATAAAATCTTCAAAAAAAAAAAAAGAATAAAAGGAACCATAAATTATGGTCCCCTTGTTTCAAGGAACTTAGTCTAGTTGTATAGATAAAATACTTGCCAAAAAAAAATGGGTAAATCCTAATAACGATACGTGGCACCATGTGATAAGATGTAATCAAAGTATTACTGGCTGAATTACTCTTGAGCATAAGGAAAGAGTGAAATTTCACTATAAATTTGTGTATACAGGAAAGGCACCAGGAGGATTTATCTCCTAATAAATCCGGGTTGAGCTCAGAATGTGAAAGAAAAAAATGATTAAAAAGAGCTTTCTTGGGGCACTTGGATGGCCCAGTTGGAAGGTCATGATCTGAGGGTTCTGGGATCCAGGCATGCTTTAGGCTTGACGCTCAGCCGGTAGTCTGCTTAAGATCCTCTTCCTCTCCTCTCTCTCTGCCTCTCTTCCACTCACACTTTGGCACCACTGAAAGAGTCTCACCTTCTGCATTCTAACAATAGACAGAGGAGAATATCTGGACCTGGAACTGGTAGAGATGGAATCCGAAGACTTTTAATGGGGTATCTGAGGATCTCCGGTGGCTGGGTTTTCTGAATTATGCAGGGCAAAAGAAGGAGCCTACTTCTTTTTGTTTGAAAAAAGCTTCCCCTTATATGAGGACTCTACCGATGGCAAGAGCTTCACAAAACAATGCTTTCTTCTGGATCTGTTTTTAGTTATCTTTCTGAACATCACACCCATTCGTAGAGTCAAATATCAGTGTCATCCAATTAGAAAAGTGCTGTGTGTACTACAGGCTGAGTGGGATTTACCCCAAAGGAGCTGCTGGATCTAGCTAACATGCATGAGTTGGAGTAAATAAGAGTGGATAATAGGGATGCTGGGTCAAGTGGAGCAGACTGTGAAACTAGATAAGGAACATTAACAGTATGGAGCTACTCTCTCGTGACACAGGATTTAACAACCTGGCAAAGGTCCCTGGGAGAAAATTCTAACAGACTGATGGCTTAGCTCTCAGCCCCTAGAATGAAGTGGAAGCCAGATATTTCTGCTTCCACTTAAACGTTAGAAAGTTGGAGACACTATCACTTCCATAACAGTAAGATTTTTTTTTGAAGCAATCAAATAGCTGTAGTCACAGTGTCACCAAGTTGGCTGAAATCAAAGGCTCCCTCACCACCCCCACCCCACTTGGGTAGGTAGGGAAGAATCTGATACAATGTTACTAAATTACTAAAGGAGAAGTGTGGGCCAGAAAGACTATATATATATAAAATACCTGGGAGCTCCAGAGACAGGGCTAGTTTTAAATCACTCACTTTCAGTAGTTCTACTGAACTGAAAAGAAAGATCTGGGCAGTCAGGAGTGAGAGCAGCCAACTAAAGTCAAAAGATAAAAATGAAAGTAACAGTGAAATCTTGAATCACTTATATTGGTATGAGCAGGAGTCTAAAATCAGAAGTCTATATTCTTCCCTATTTATTTCCCCCCACGAACAGATGGTAGACATGGGAACTCATCTCACTGTTAAGACAGACTTGAACAGAAACCTCTGGAGATTTGGTCTGAGAAGAGGGAGAAAGCCAAGGGCTAGGAATGGAAAAATACTAAGTCAGAGTGGAGAAAAATTATCTTGTGGTTCCTTGATAGAGAAACCTCCAAATGGAGATACCAGGGCCAGGAATGCAGATATTCATAAAAACATAGCCAGTTGGGCGCCTGGGTTGCTCAGTGGGCTAAGCCGCTGCCTTCGGCTCAAGTCATGATCTCAGGGTCCTGGGATCGAGTCCTGCATTGGGCTCTCTGCTCAGCAGGGAGCCTACTTCCCCCTCTCTCTCTGCCTGCCTCTCTGCCTACTTGTGATCTCTCTCTGTCAAATAAATAAATAAAATCTTAAAAAAATAAAAAAAACATAGCCAGTTATGGGGTCCTGGGTTCTTGACCGCAACTCCCTTCAGAGACTGTAATGCACTGACTGTACCCCAGGACCTGGGTGGGGAAGTCAGCTTTCCTCCCATGAGTCCTGCCAGGTAAAGCTTTTGTGACTGCCTGTGGACTTGAATGATCATACATAGTTTTTTTAGTACTGAACAACACTACTAATCGATCTGACTTTTATGAAATATTTCCCAACAACAACCAAACCTAAGAACTCACATTTAAGAGTTCACATTGAATATTTGCCAAAATAGATCACCTTATGGGCCTTAAAACAAACAAAACACAAGAAAGAAAATCACACAAAATGTGCCCTCAATATACAGCAGAATCAAATCAGAAATCAATGAAATAAATAAATTTAGAAAGTCCCCAAATATTTGGAAATTAAGTAATAACCTCTTAAATAATCCATGGACAAATAGGATATCATAAGGAAAATCAGAACACATTTTTAACTGACTGAAAATGAAACCACAACATTTCATAAGATGTGGGATTTATACTGCTTATAGATCCACTTAGAGTATTGCATGCATATGTTAGAAAAAAAGAAAGACATTAAATAAATGACCTAATATTCCAACTCAATAAATGGAAAGAGTAAATTAAATCCAAAGCAAGTGGAAGAGAAGGAAAACTTAAAATAGAGAAATAATTTAATAAAATTAAAATAATATTTTTAAAAGATTTATCAATTGATTTATTGATTGATCGATTTTTATTTTTATTATGTATATGTATTTTTTTATTTTAGAGAGAGAGAAAGCAGGAGGATAAGGGTGAGAGATTTTCAAGCTGACTCCACACTGGAGCATGGAGCCGGATGCAGGGCTTGATCTCACAACCCTGAGATCAGGACCTGAGCCAAAACCAAGAGCTGGATGCTTAACGCACTGCACTACCAAAGTGCCCCAGAAGAGTGGTTTTAAATCCATAAAAGCAAAGGTATTTCTTTGAAAATACCAACAAATTGATAAGACTCCAGCCAGACTAACAAAGTGAAAAAGAAACAAGACTTATATTACCAACATCAGAGATGAAGAGTGTGACATCACTGCAGACTTTAATGGAATATGATGAACACCTTCATGCCCCCAAATCTGATCATTTAGATGAAATGGACAAATTCCTTGAAAGGCACAAATGACTAGTGGCCATAGGAGAAAAAGAAAAACATAAAGAGTAATATATCTATTAAAGCCTTTGATTACTTCATTGAAAATTTTTATCAAATATATATGGGAAAATAATAGAAGTGGAAAGGAGGAGGAAATATTTCTCAAGTCATTTAATGAGATCTACATAACAAATATAGAAAAATTATAAGAAAATAAAATTACAAACCAATATCCATCACGCAAATAGACAAAATCATCATTCTAAAAAATTAGCCAATATAATGCAGATTTTTAAAAACATGCTAGCATCTAATGACCAAATTGGGGCTTATTCCAGGAATTCAAGGCTGGCTCAATATTTCAAAGTCAAATAATTCAATTCATCATGTCACCATACTAAAGAATA
The DNA here is from genome assembly GCF_922984935.1 of Meles meles. Lineage (NCBI taxonomy): Eukaryota > Metazoa > Chordata > Mammalia > Carnivora > Mustelidae > Meles > Meles meles. The sequence goes on from NC_060075.1 coordinate 78,932,069, forward strand.
AGATATGACCTTTGCAGGAAATGCAGAAAACATAATTGGAAAAATTCAATTCTCATTCATGATAAAAATTCTAAGCAATCTATGCACTAAGGGATAATTATATGAATACATTATAATACATTATAATGTATTCAGCCTGATAAAAGCATTCACCAAAGTTCTACAGCCAGTATCATAGTTGATAGTAAAATATTGAATATTTCCCCTTACAATCAGGAACTGACAGGGATGTCCACTTTTAAGAACTATATTTAACATCATACTGAAGGTTGTAGTCAGTTCCTTACAGGGGAAAAAATGTTAAAATATGTACAGATGCGAAATAAACGCATTTAAGGGCACCTGGGTGGCTGAGTTGGTTAAACATCCAATTCTCCAATTTAGCTCAGGTCATGATTTCAGGGTCGTGAGACTGAGCCCCTCATCAGATTCCAACCTAAGCAGATTCTGCCTAAGATTCTTTCCTTCTCCCTCTGCCCCTTCCCCGTCCCCTCTCAAGTAAATAAATAAACAAATAAGAATAAGTACATTTAGAGCTCTATTTTCAAGCAATATTATTGTCAATGGAGAACATTTGAATGTTTGAAAAAGCTACTAAAGTGAATAAGTGAGTTTAGAGTGGAGATGGGATGCAAGTTCAATGGAAGACAATGAAATGCATTTCTAATCATTATCATGAATGATTACAAATTAAAAACAAATTACTTTTTACCATGCATCAACTAAATACAGAATGTTTGCTTGCATCTAAAAAACTACTGCAAGATCTGTGTCTAAAAACTATAACACATAAATGAGGGTAAACAAAAACCTAAATAATGGAGAGACATAATGAGTTCATGTATTTTAAGATTCAGTACTGTTAAGACACCATTTATCAATTTGAACTAGAGATTCAAAACAATCCCAATGAAAATGCCAAAAATCTCTTAGCTAGATTAGCTAATCCTATTTTCTTAAAAAATAACATATTGGGAGAACACACACTACCTGATTTAAGACTTCTTAGAAACATACAATAATAAATTCAGTATAGTAATGAGAAAGGAAAACATGCATAGATAAATGAAAGAGAATAGGATCCAGAAATATAACCACACAACTCATTCTGACAGACTGAAAAACCAATCAATGGGAAAAGAATAGTATTATCAGTAAGTAATATAGCATTTTGATAGCCTTAAGTGACACATCTTTCACCACATAAAAATTAACTTGGAGTGAATCATTGATATAAATACAAAATATACAACTATAAAATTTCTGTTAAAAATATAGAAGACAAGGGGCGCCTGGGTGGCTCAGCGGGTTAAGGTCTCTGCCTTCAGCTCGGGTCATGATCCCGGGGTGCTGGGATCGAGCCCCGCATCGGGCTCTCTGCTTGGCTGGGAGCCTGCTTCCCCCTCTCTCTCTGCCTGCCTCTCTGCCTACTTGTAATCTCTATCTGTCAAATAAATAAATCTTTAAAAAAATATATATATAGAAGACAAGATTTTCAGCCTTGAATTAGGAAAAGTTGTCTTTGATTGAAAATACAAACCATAAGCCATAAAAGAAAATATATTAGACTTCACCAAATTAAAAACTTCTGCTCTTTGAAAGACATTAAGAGAAAGATAACTGCAAATTGAGGAAAAAAACCTTCAAAATGTATTTCTGAGAAAAGACAGTTATCTCAAATATATCAAGAACATTTGTGAACCATTAAATAAAAAGAAACATCCCAATTTTTTTTTAAATGGACAAAACATTTAAGATACTTTAGATATTTATCAAAGAAAATACACAATAAATAACTTCATATAAAGATGTTCAACATCATTAGACATTAGGGAAATGCAGGTGAGATCCACTAGGAGTTACCACACACACCTATTAGAAGGGTAACATCAACAACAAGATCTGACAATGCCAAGTGCTGGAAAAGATGTAAAACAACTAGAAGTTTCATCCACTCTTGGTGAAAAAAAATTTCATTTTATGGTGGAACCATTTTGCATCTCTGCTTAAAAATTGGGGCTATTTTTATTTAAAGCCATCTCTACACCCAACCTGGGCCTTGAACTCACTCCGGCCCCTGAGATCAAGAGTTACATGCTCCACTGACAGAGCCAGCCAGGGGCTCCTAGTTGGGCTATTTCTTATAACACTAAACATGTACTTACCATATGTTTCTGCAATCCTACTCTAAAATATTTACCCAAAATAAATAAAACCTGGACACAAATGTGTGTATGACCATTTCAATCAGAATGAGCAAAAATTTGCAAATATCCTTCAAATACTGAATTAGTTAAAAAATTGACACATCCATGCCATAGACCACTAATCTTCAATATAAAGACAAACCACTGATACATGTAACAACATGCTTGAGTCTCAAAAGAATTTGCAAAGGGGAAGAAGCCAGACTAAAAAGGCAACATATCAAATGATTCTTGTACCTGAAATTTGGCAAAAGAAAAACTGTAGAAAAGATAATAGACCCACTGTAAGGAGTTGTATGAAGGTTATATGAGGGAACTTTTTTGAGGTGATTTCAATATTCTATGTCTTGATTATTATGATGCTATACAGCTATTATCATTACCATTTGTAGAAATAAATATTGTAAAGAGCTAAATTTTACCACATATAAATTATACCTCAATAAATCTGTGTTTGAAAAAATTGTGATGCATGACATTAAATGTCTGAGACATGGCCTAACTGACATGGCAGAAAGTAGAGGAAGAGAGCAAAAGGCTCACTTATAAGGTGATTATCTACAATAGGTCTACTGTGAGAATGAAAAACCCAGCCGTTCCCCAGGTTTTGCATGAAGCCTAGGAGAACCCTTGGTTTTCAAAGTGGTAAATAATGTTCAGTGAAGGAGGATACAAACATCTTCATCATTGCAAAGCTCAGTAAAGGAAATAATAAGATTCAAGAGTAGCCTTGGTTAGGTGGTAGCCCTTAACCATAAGAAGCCAGTGAGCATATTTGCTGATGAGAAGTTAGGTCAGAATAGCAGCCAGGGATAGGACCCTCAGAGATCTAAGGAGATTCTAAAGGACTAGAGTTTTTTGTTGGTTTTATTTTTGTTGTTTGGTAGCAATGCATATGGTGACCCAAAATGTCTGTTCTCAGATCAGTACTCATCAGATTAAACTAATCCTAAATTCTCTTCAGGAAGGACCCTGCAACCCTGGGTCAAATGATGTAATGGACATCACCTTGGTCTTCCACCAAAGGGACCTCAGGGAAATTTTATCAGGTAACTTTATCCTGGGGAAAGAGGGATACCAGATCACCCAAGTGATGTTAGATTTAGAGTCTCAGTTAATGTTGATAACTGGAAATCTAGAGAAACCAGCATGTGGGTGTCATACAATCATGAGTGGCGTCCTAGGCCCATCAACCTCATAGTGGGCCCACTAAATAAATCTGTGGACCCTTCCACTATTAATTATCCTGGTTGCTAAATATATAATTGAAATGTACCTAACTAGCAGTTGGCAGAAACTTCACATTAATTCCTCAATCTCTGGGGAACAAACTAAAGTGTAAGGCAATAAACCTACCCTCGGCCCTCATCTCCTGGGTAGGAAAATAAACCAAAATTGATATTTCATAGTATGGTGAATGACAGAGGTTGGGGCTACTGTCAAACACTGATAGGATCCAGGAGCAGATACCATGTAGGGAGAGATGACCTCATTTCTGCTTCCACACATTTCACCATGATCCTTGAAAAATCAAATGGAGAGTGGGGAATGGCAGTGGACTGCTAGGAGCTTATAGAAGTGATGAGAATCCCAGCTGCTGTATTTACTAGAGAGGATTAGCCATGGATCCTGGGACATGATACACTGCCACAGTTTTGGTACATGCCTTGTCTTCAAAAGCCCAATGGAAAGAAGGGTCAGAAGCAGTTTTCTTTTCCAGGAGGTGGAAATATATACATTTGATGTCTTGTCTTAGAGATATATTCATTCTGTTGCTATCTCTTACAACATAGATCAGGTGAAAATCCAGCAGAAAATAAAATTGATCCACTGTATTGATGATATTATATAAATTCACTGAACGGTAAAAAGTAGTAAGCACTCCTGCAAATCTTCAGTTAAAGTTATTGTCATATGATTTTTTTTTTTTTTTGCTGGTGTAGATGTGATTTTAACATGAATGATATTTTAATGGACACTGTTAAATAATAACACATGTATAGCAACAGTATTATAATCGTGTTCATCAAATTTACTGGACTGTCTTCTGAATGCTATAATGTTTCTATTCTTTGATTTTTTTTTTCTATTCAAATCATGGCAACAGTAAGTTATGTCACTTTGCTTCATGCTTCCAATTTGGTATAATTTTTAAAATTTTTCTTATTTTGCTCCATAGACCAGAATTCCTAGCACGATGCTGAATAAAAAGTAGCAACAGTTAGAATCCTTCTCTCATCTCTGGTTCCAGAGACAGTGCTTTTAACATTTACTCATTATGAATAATATTGGAATCTTAACCTTGATATCCTTTCTCAAGTTATGACAATTCTCTTCTTGTCTACATTGACTGCTTGATGTACCATCTATTTCTCAATATAATAGATTTTTCAAATTGACTTTGCAGTTCTATCAATTTTTGGATTTATGTACTTTAAAGCCATATGATTAAGGAATCCACTAATATTAGATAACTGATACATTTGAATTTATTTTTTCCATTTAATGTTGCACATTTGTTTCAACTTCTATGTTTTACTTTTATATTTCTTTTTTGCTTCTTAAAAACTAAAAAATAACTGCTTTTTCCTCATGCATTCATCTTTATTGACATTATTTTAATTCTTTGAATTGCTGTTCTTCAGAAGTCTAGCACATACACCTGAAGTTTAAACCTAAGCATTTGTTTGGTACTGATTTCTCTTCAAACTATGACTTCCTTGTTATTAGCTATTATTAACCAACATTTTAGTATCATTCTGTGTTTCTAATCCCACAGATTAAATATTTTTGTTGGTTTATACAGTTCTATATGTTTAGATTTGCCCACACGTTTATGCTTTGAATTTTTTGCTGGCTCTTCCTGTTTGCTTTTCAGACCTACTTTCAGGATGTTTTTTGTACTTCCTAAGGTAACATTTTTGAGATTGTATTGATGAAAAATTCTACTTCTATTTATCTAAAGATATTTCAATTTTACTTTGAAACTTAAAGAATAGTTAATTGGATATTCATTTTTAGAACAACTTATTTTCTACAATAACTGGTTTCTATCGTTGGTCCTATGAATTCTGTTGTGAATCTCGTACACATCCTTTGTAAATATTTTCAGGGTAAAATTTTAAATACTCACTTTATCTTGGTATACTGCCATTTCATCACATGTCTTAAGAATCAATTTATTTTTATTTGTCATGACTGAGTTCATGGTATTTCCTGAATCTGAAAACGTATGCCTTTTTAACTCAGGAAAATTTTTATATTCTCAAACATGATATTTCATAGTAGTGCCAACTTTCCTTCCCACATTCTTTCTTAATTATTGTCTGAGATCTGTTAAAATATACATTAGTCATTTTTAATCTATCTTCCATGATTTATTCTCACTCATATTTTTTTTCTTTCATGGTCTTTATCAGATTGTGATATATCTCCTTGTCATACGTAACTTTATATCTGTATCTGAATCTCTATCTAGCTATCATCTCAAATATTTTGATCTGAAGAACTCTTTTCACACTTAAAAATTATCAAGAGTCCCTTTCTAAGAAAACACATCTGTGTTTCACTTTAACTCACACACTTAAAACAGTTCTAACACCAGATGTGGAGGGTTTTTTTCCCCCCACACCAAGCAATTCTCTATGACACTAGCTAGAGGTCCAACAATTCAGTTCAATTTTTTTTTTTTAAAGATTTTATTTATTTGACAGAGAGAGAGGTCACAAGTAGGCAGAGAGGCAGGCAGAGAGAGAGGAGGAAGCAGGCTCCCCGCGGAGCAGAGAGCCCGATGCGGGGCTCGATCCCAGGACCCTGAGATCATGACCTGAGCCGAAGGCAGCGGCTTAATCCACTGAGCCACCCAGGCGCCCCAATTCAGTTCAATTTAATTGTAACACCAACCAGTCTTATGATACTGAGTCTTCGCCCTAGGCAGGCTCCATTGGTTAAAAACTCATCCCATAAAACTGCCCCCCCCATGTTCATATGTAGTTGTTCTCTTGGTTATCTCCAACCTTTGTCTGATTTCGCTAAAAACCAGAGGTTTCCTACAACCTCATTAGATTGATCATTTGCCAAAACAGTTCACAGAACCCAGGAAAATCCTTACTTATGTTTACCAGTTTATTATATAGCAGAGGATGTAATGAAGGATAGAGGTAAAGAGCCACATTAAAAGATATATTGGTTGAGATCTGCAAATGTCCCCAGCACAGAGCCTTGTGGATTTGGGTACATGGATGTGTTCTCTCTGTACGTGTATGTGTTCAACAAGGTGGAAGATTCAGAATCCCATACTTTTGGGATTTTTATGGAGACTTTATCACATAGGCATGATTGATCATTAACTCCTCTCTAGCCCCTCTCTCCTTCCTGGAGGATAGGGTGAGTGTGACTAAAAGTTCCAGGCTTCTAATTATAGCTTGGTCTTTCTGCTGACTAACCCCCACTCAAGAGTCCAAGAATCATGCATCAGAACAAAAGATATTTCTATTGCCCCCCAAATTCCAAGGGATTTAGGAGTTGCATGTTGGACATTCCTTACACTCAGAAAATTATGATGTTCTTAGGAGGTCTTTATATCAGACACCAGAGTCATGTTAAAATGAAATATTTTCCTAGCAGCCTTATTGACAAGGGTTTCAGAAGTTCTGTGGAAGGAACCAGAGCCAGAGACCAAAATATATATTTCTTGTTATTTCGCCATCCCCAAAAGATTTTGTTCATCCATATGAATATCTATCAATATTTATTGATTAGAAGCTGAAAAAATGTTAAGATACTTACCAACTTAAACATAATGAATTTTAAAATAACAATGATATATCTACTACCTGTTAGCATAAGGAAAAATATTATCAGAACAATTATATTTTATTAAATGATTATATTTTATGCAAATAGCTGTATTTCCAAAAATGAAGAAATTCAGTAAGAAGTAGTTTTTTTGTACATATCTTTAATATTTGTTTTAATAGAAGACAGCTGTTTATCTTGTGCAATCAAATTTTTGCAATATGATGTTTTGGTTGAATATGAAGAAAACTCAAGCTTACACAAATCTATAACTGGAAAAGGGCAGATAATTTTAATAACCTTTTCAGATAACTAGGGATATTCTATTTTGTCACTACACTAAAATTTGGCAAGTGGTAGGTTTGTATCTTAAAGTAGACTAGCAGCGAGAAATATGAAACCATGTCCATGAACATCCTTTAGCCTCTTACTTTAAAATCCAACAAATTATCTTGCATTTTAAGTATATTCTTTAGCTAAGTATGATTTCATAACATCATGAATTGATCACTTGGAAAATACTTGTTCATGGAGTTATGCAGCTCTCCCAAATGTTGGCACATTTCATAATACAAACCAAACAATAACTTTTATTATTAGCATCAAAGATCTTATCAGATACAACTTTTAGAAGTGGGAAACTGTCAAGTTTATGGTGGTGGAGACAAGTTACCGAAAATTCTAACTCTTGCTATAGGGTGCCAATATTATCTTGGCAATAATATCATCGGCTGTTGATCATAGGACAGGCTCCCTTTGTTCATTTTCAGGAAGATACCTGCCAAGTACCAGAGTAAGAATAGACATGGTTTGTCTGTTAGTTATTACTTCAAGTAAAAATACTGTGTTTCATGAACAGGCGGCTGGTTCAACTAACAATTCAAATCATGGTGTAGTTTATGTTCCCTGAAACAGTGATCTTCATACCATATGCAGCATGAGGGCTTTGTATATACTCACGCAATTGCATAAAATACTTTAAAAAGTGTACCTGAGCGTACAGCTTACAAATAGTCATTTTTACGGATTCTTTCAGGACATTGCGAAGTAATCACTGGATTTTTTTTCCCATAGCAAATGCATGGTGATTAAAAACAAACAAACAAACAAACAAACAAAAACCAAACCAAAACAAACAAACAAAAAACTCTAGTATAGTTTGCTACCACTGCCTCAATCACTCAAAGCTTCCAGCAGTTTTGTCCCATTTTTATTTTTGCAAATGTCAACATGGTAAAAAAACAAACAAACAAACAAAAAAGGCTATTAACTGCCAACTATTGCTATGAAAATCGTTTTGACTTCATGAGCCCCTTGAAAAGTCTTAAGATTCTCCAGGTATCCACAGAACATTTCAAGAATGGGACAAGATAGAGAGCAGATAGCTTTTTTCCAGTTTACACCAGTTGTGTACTTTCTGGTTTAATCCTTCAAATGAGTTTTTACTTGTGTATTATTTTCCAAAAAATCATCTTTTGTTGTTTTCACATTTTTCTTTTACTTTAATGATCTCGTTTCTTATCTGCTCTCAATAGTACATTTTGTCTCACATATTTCATCTTTTTAATGTCTGAATTATTTGTGGGTCTTCTTCTGTGGGTCTCATGCTGCTAGTGCTCGCTCATTTTTGCCGTCTTTCTTTGTGTGTGTGCTTTGCTGTTCTATTCAGAGTTCCTGTGCATCTGAATTCCATAGGTGGGAATGCTTTTTAAGGCCCCTATCCAAGGCAACCTCCTTCAGAGAGGATTTGCATTAGCTTTTGTTGAGTAATAGGAGCCTTTACAAACCCCCGTCAGCCCGCTCAGATCAGCTTTAAGTTTTTCATATAAATTTGCTTCATTAGGGACATTTTGGGGATATGTGGATGATACTGGTATCATGAATTCAGGCCACAGACCTTCCTGAGCTTCCCCACGTGGTTACAAACATTCAGAAGAGAGATTTCGTTCTCTCCATTCAGAGCCAGATTTGAGGAAGGTGTCTCCCTTTGCAGAGCGGTGAGTTCTGTGCCTTACCCTTTCATTGGGAGTATAGCTTTTTGAAACCCCAGCTTTATGGGAGCATCTCTCCCCAGGCTCCTCATCATGGTAGGACCTGGATTTCCATTTGTGTTCTTGCTTGAGCTGAGTATTTCCCGACTTTCTTAGCAGTTGGGCAATGCGTATAAAGTGATATATTTTTTAATTTTGTATAATCTTTTCAGCGTTTACAATGGACGTTTATATGAGATATTTCAACATAGTCTCCGTTCACTCTTCAACTCACTTCAGACTGGCTTCTGCAGTACCCGATTGTTCTTGTCAGTTTGCAAGTTATATATTCTTGTTTCCAGCTCCATTTTGAAAAGCTTCTTGGCCAGAATCTATACAGTTCTTGTTCCCTCCTTCACCTTCTTGATCGCTCATTTACTTTCCACCACAACTGTCAATCTTTCTCAGAACACTTCATTAGTTTCATCTTCTACCTAATTTATGTGTGTGTGTGTATATACAGATTCAAAAAGGATGTATGTGGACTTCCAACGTTTTTGTTGGAGTTCCAAGACTTTAAATTCCAGATTTTTCTTCACTTGACAGACCCCTTTTCTTTGTTGCAATTAACATATCCAATTGTCTATCTGATTCAAATACTTACGTATTTTCCCAACTCAAATTTAATATCTGCATCCAAAATTGACTTCCTCTATTCAAGCTTAAGCAATATTTATTATATAATATATTATATACACAAAATAACATATGTTGTCTTTGAAACATACTAACAAAATAAACACCTATTAGCTGACCACCTAACAAAATTACTAGAATATTACCAATAGCACTGAATCTCTACTTGTGTGCTTCTCCCTAGCCTTATCTCCTCTTGGCTATTTTGATTTTGTTTTATTAATCATTCTCCTGTCTTCCTATAGCATTTGAATATATATGTGTCTCTAAACAATGTACATATTGTGATTTATGAAAATATCACCATATGTACATATATACATGAGTTAACTTTTTCATTAAAAATCTCACTTTTAAGATTTATTTATGTTGTTCTCATAATACTGGTTTATTTTTTTACTTGTACATACTATCACACTATGCGAATATAGCACAATTTATTTATACATTCTCTTGCCAACGAACACAGGGTTGTTTCCAACATTTTGCTTTGAAAGCAATGCTGTAAGATGTCCCAGGTCCATCCTTGGTCATGTTTCATGCTTGGTGGTTCAATGTACCTCCTGAGAATGTGCCAAGTTCCTCTCCAGAGCCCAATCTTGGGCAAGTATTTCTAGTTTCTATAGAACATATGCCTAAAAGTACAACAGAGTTGTGGAGAATATACATATTCTACTTTATAACAACTAAATTATTATTCAAATGACTTGTTCTAGTTTACAACTCAGTCAACAGTTTATGTAAATTCTCATTGTTCTACATGCTTGCAAACACTTGGTATAATCAAACATCTTTATTTTGCCAAGTTAGAGCATGTAACAATACATCTCATTGATGGCTTCATTTTTATTTATGTAGAGTTTTGAGGAATTGAGGAAATGTTATTCCTCTGATAAGAAATGCCTGTTCACTATACCAGTTAGAATGGCCAAAATTAACAAGACAGTGAACAACAAGGGTTGGAGGGGTGTGGAGAAGGGGAAACCCTCTTACACTGTTGGTGGGAATGCAAGTTGGTGCAGCCACTTTGGAAAACAGTGTGGAGATTCCTTAAGAAATTAAAAATTGAGCTACCTATGACCCTGCAATTGCACTACTGGGTATTTACTCCAAAGATACAGATGTAGTGAAAAGAAGGGCCATCTGTACCCCAATGTTCATCGCAGCAATGGCCACAGTGGCCAAACTGCAGAAAGAACCAAGATGCCCTTCAACGGACAAATGGATAAAGAAGTTATGGTCCATGTGAACAATGGAGTATTATGCTTCCATTAGAAAGGATGAATACCCAACTTTTGTATCAATATGGACGGGACTGAAAGAGATTATGCTGAGTGAAATAAGTTAAGCAGAGAGAGCCAGTTATTATATGGTTTCACTTACTTGTGGAGTATAAGAAATAACACGGAGGACATTGGGAGATGGAGAGGAGAAGTGAGATGGGGGAAATTGGAGGGGAAGATGAACCATGAGAGACTGTGGACTCTGAGAAACAAACTAAGGGGTTTGGAGGGGAGGGGGTTGGGGGAATGGGTGAGCCTGGTGGTGGGTATTAAGGAGGGCATGTATTGCATGGAGCACTGGGTGTGCTACATAAAAAATGAATGCTGGAACACTGAAAAGAAATTAAATAAAATAAAATGGAAAAAAAAAAGAGAAATGTCTGTTCACATTTTTTCCTGTCACTTATTTTATGCTGTGTGTCTTAATTTTTAAGCAAGTGATCCCAATGAGTATTTCATATATTTCGGATACTGATTATTTGGCATGATGTGTATTGTAAATAGCTTCTAGCTTGACTTTTTATTTATATTTTTAAGCTATTTGCTGATGATATAGGACAAAAAATTCTCTGCGGCCATATTAGTAAATGTGCTAATAATTTTTACAGATTCTTTTGGATGGTTTTTAATTGATTTATTAATTTTTTACCCATTTTTCCCATTAGACTCTAAGCTCACAGACTCTGACACCATGTTTATGCTGTTCAGTGTAGTATCTTCTGTTAATGTCAGAGTTCTTGAAGCAGTCAATATGTATGTGCTGATTGACTGGAATGAGTCTTACTATCTGTAGAAAACTAAGGGAAAATTAGCAATCATTGGCTTTTTCAGTCATCAAGTAAAAATGTTTTTGTGCATAGAGTACAAACCAGGTGCTTCAGAAAAATAAGAGATACAAGATGTGGCTTCTACCCTCCGGACATTTTTATAGCCACAGACTCCTTTCTTTTCACAATTGGAACTATAATCCCTTTATTTAGTCTACTTTGAGCAATAGACTATTCTCTTTAGGTATTGTTTTTTAATACATACAGCTGTTTTTAAAACATTTTCAACATTTGTTTCACTGTGTGGTATTTACCATGTAAAACAACTTTAATGTAGCTTGTATCTCCAGGAAATTATTTGAAACACCTGCATTTAACTTTACTGAGCATTAGAAAAATTGCCACATGTTCGGATTTCATAAACCACATACGTTGAATATCTTAAAAAACACTAGTTGTACAAAAACAAAATATTACTTTTATTTATAATAACTAAGGTGTGGAAAGTATATTAGCACCGTCTGAGTAGAAAATGAATTTTGTTCTTTTAAACACAGGAGGCACCCTCTTCTACTTGAATTTTTTTTTAAACTCAATAAATTATTATATATTATATATTCCCAGGGAGAGCTGGGAATAATGCCAAGCACTCTGAGGTAGAAAGTTAAAGGACTTAGAGCAGATGGAGGGCTTTTCTTTATAGGACTTTGAATATCGCCTGGGCAAGATAGACCAAAGCTCAGCAAATGTCGCTCAAAGAATAAAAATAACATACGAGGCATTCTACCCACCAAAATTATCTACTCTCTAGAACTCCTCCTGTGCACCACACTCATAATGATTTCTACCGAACTGAGTGATATAGATGTATTTTAAGAATATTGTAAGATGCTAGACATTACAAGTGAATTTCTTTTATCATTATCTAAGCATAGGACTTATGGTAATTGTAGTAATCACAAGGCTGCATTTAGCCAGAAACACTCCATCATCTTGCAACGTAAGGTTACCATACCATACAATTTAAGTCAGTATTGATATTTATATTTCAGTATTTTTTCATGCAGATGTCCTTACTCACATTTGAAGTCTTGATAAAACCATTATATATTAAAAATAAGATAAATTTATTTAATTGATCACAGTTTTAATTTATTTTCTATAAAAGTATTATTTAAAGAGGGTATAAAAAAAGAGGGTAACAGACGTTTAAAATAGCAGGTTGTTTTTGATGAGTCTAGCATTTGTCAAATCTTTAAATGATTAGCTTCTTTATAATTTTTAAGAGATAATGGCAAACACAGTCATTTGGGCAAAGACACAATAGAAGTGCTGATGAAATGAAAGATGTTAAACATATATAATATTAATTACACGCATACTATATAAAATATATCGCATGCATATGCCTATATATACATATTTGCATGTGTGTATACAATTTCATATATATGTGTGCATACTTATGTTTTATGTGTCATATGCATGTGTTTCTTTCCCTTCATTTTTAAAAAATTCTTTGTATTTTTGGGGCACCGTGGTGGCTCAGTTGTTTGGCTATCTGACTCTCAATTTTGGCTCCGGTCACGGTCTCAGGGTTCTGGCGTCAAGCCCCATGTGGGGCTCTGTGCTCAGTGGGGATTCTGCATCTCTCCCTCTTCCCCTACCCCCATTCCTGCTCTCGCTCTCTAAAGTAAATAAATAAATCTTTCTTAAAAAATTATTTTCATTTTTTTTCTTGGTCTCTAACTGAATTGTTTCTAACTCCTTCCCCAAACCTACTTCCTGTCCCTCATTTTCTTGCCCTCTTTCCTTTCTTTGCTTCTGCAAAACAGAGACCGGACAATTCTGAAATAAAGAAGTACAAAGATTATAACTCCTACAATAGCATATTCTGTCAGGTTATAGTCACCATTATTCTTCCCTAAATCAGCACTTTCAGGGTTGTTGGTGTTAAACAACCTCACCCACACATCTCCCCAAGGTGTTAGAGCTGACAATCAGTAGACCTAGGGCTTTAATCGAAGCCTTCTGGATCAAAACTCCTTGATCTTTACCACTGCATTTTGATTGACATAAAAAGAACGAAGATATATATTTTTGTGATATTCTATGACTGATAGCTTTTGGAAATCAGTTGAATGTGGAAGAGAAAGAAATGGGAGTAGGTAAAGGAAATGCCAAGAACAGTCAGGGAAAGGAACCAAAGCAGTCAAAGGAAATTCTAACACATCATTATAGTACTGACACACTGGTCAGGAAAGAGAAACCACAATTTATATTTGAAAACTGATGGAATTTAATATAGGTAATTAGTTATACTGATCTTCGAGGCTGGGAGAGTTTAGGGAAAGACTAGACTCTAATTGCAGGAAACAGCTACAACCCTAGAGTTCAGGGAACAAAGGGAAGAAGTTGCTATTATCCGAATCTAGAAACTCAGAGGAGTTAGGGCTCACATCCCTGAGGAGTGCCGACTGTGGTCAAGGACACAGAAGAGCTGGTTCTGTGTATGCAAAGAGAAGCTGGATGCTGCAACCAAGGGCTGCTAGGAGATGCTGAGAGGAATAGCAAACAAATGGCAACAAATTACATTCTCCCAGTATCATTGTATCACTACCCATGGGTACTGAAAGGAAGCCCAACTGGTAAAGGAGAAAGGCCATTTGCAGATTCTTTACAGATTCTGGTCTAGTAGATTTCTGAGCTAGAAAATGCAAATAACCAGCACAATTATATCGAGACCACAGATACGGTGAGTAGCTTATAGGTGTTAGTGTTGATGTGCTAAATAATAAATTCAGGATTGAAATAGTTCATTTTGGGAGTGCCTGAGTGACTCAGTTGGTTAAGCATCTGACTTTTGGTTTCTGCTCAGGTCATGATCTCAGGTCCTGACGTAGAGTTTCCGATTGGAAACTCAGTGGGGAGCCTGCTTGAAGATTCTCTCCCTCTGCGCCTCGCCCAACTCATGCTCTCTCTCTCTCTCTCTCTCTCAAATAAATAAATAACTAAATATTTTAAAAAAGAAAGTTAAATTGGAGATGTTTGTGAGACATGAAGAGCGAACCCATGTATTTGGATCTTCAAGTATATGTGTAGCATGGGGATATGTTATTACTGAAGACACAGATATCATTCATTCATTCATTCATTCCTTTGCTCAATATCCCATTGATAAATACGTAATAGTAGAACTGTGGACTGATTCATAGCATGAAGATAAATAAATACTGAGGAAAGAAAAGAGCAAAGGATATAAATCCCAGGATATCTATTTCTAAAAAGGCTCAGGATATTTATCAATCATGAGGTGTTTGTCTTTCACTACTTAGCCTCTTTGTACCTCAGTTTTCCTTTTTGTAGGATAAAGAAAATAATATTCGCTTCATAGGGCAGTTGTGAGGATTAAGAGAATCAATAACAAATGCTTAGAAACCTGCCAAGGATATTGTAAACATCCAAACAGTATTAGTTTTTACCATAATTACAGAAAAGCTCAGTGAAGAAATTATCACTATTATTGTTAAAGGAACAATTGGAATTATGATTTATTTATTGAACCTCTACAACACAGATCTTTTTTTCTGTACTACTTTTTGTTCCTATGTATTGCTGCCCAGATTATGCATTCCACAACCCTACATAAGCCATTCACATAATGGCATCCTGCAATGAGACAGTCGAGATAATTTTCCACTTAAGTAAAATATAAAGCTTGTTTTCTGCTTCAATGCATCCAAATGTTATTCAAAGCTACTAGAATTACAGCAGCTGCTTTCTGATTTATAGGTGAGAGAATCGATTGCAGAATAAATGACAGCAGAAGAATGAGGGAAAATGTATGCATAAGCTTTAAACTTAATTTGTAGAGTTTAAAATGGTGAAAGGCATGATTTGGGTGTCATTTCAGCTTTTTCAAATGCGGTAAGTATCTTCTAGTTATGTGAACTTTTTTTTTTTAAAGATATATGTATTTATTTATTTGACACAGAGAGACACAGAGAAGGAACACAAGCAGGGGGAGCAGGGGTGGGGAAAGAGCAGGTTCCCTAAAGAGCAGGGAGCCCAGTGCAGGGTTTGATCCCAGAACCCTGGGATTATGACCTGAGCCGAGGCAGATGATTAATGATTGATCCACCCAGGCGCCCCTAGTTATGTGCACATTTATGAAGAAAAATGCATATGGAAAAATGCATTGTACAATGAGACAGTTACTGACAACCTAGCGAATGAACAGTGCCCCAGGTGAAAAATTAGCAGTTGGAAAATGCAAGGTGGGATTACTGAGTTGATAGGGAGTTTCAAAACACCTGATAAGAATTGAGATGTTTTGTAATTTGGTCTATTTTAGACTCTGCATTTTTACAAAAGGAATAACTTGATGCATCTTCATAGTGAAATTCTTCTTCTCTCTTATCTGATTACCAGAACGGAGAGCTACAGTTGTATTACTTAACTCTCAAGTCTTTCAAAACTTCTCTACAGAGATATGTATAAAAAATCATCTAAAGAGAGATTGCAGTAATTCAGATATCTTGCACATTAGAGAACTCTGAAAGCTTTTACTTATTAACTTGTTCATTTATGTAGTGCAGTCCATTTGCGAATAACTTTTTGAGATCCCCTCTCAAACTCAGATGACATGAATTCCTTCTATCCCAGATATTTGGGAGTGGGGTGTATTTAAACTGTTCATATATGGCAACTTACCTAGCAATGTCTGAAAACATGATTTTTGAAGATGTTTATGTTTGAAAAATGTAAGCTACAAATAACTTTATCTGTGATGATTCTATCTTTATTCGAATGAAATATAAAAACTGGGTCAAATTTAGAAGCACGTGAATAAAATTAATGGTTTAAGTTTTATCACTATTTGCCTCAAAAAAATGAATTTTATAAACACCCGAGGAATAGAGTAAGGGATCAAAATGACAGACTATGCGATCCTCAAAAAGAAGAGAGCCAAGTCAAAGTGCAACTCCTTTAAAAAAAAAAAAAAATTTCCAGGGGTGTGGGTGGGGGGTAAGCCCACAGATTTCACTTCTTTGAGGCCTCATAGTTGAAGAGATTCTTTTAACAAATGCTTTAAAACTTGAGCTGTTCTATCATAATTTAAAAGTCTTGAAATTCATGTTATGCAGAGACTAGAGATAAGGTTAATTTGCCATGTCTTTAATGTGTTAACTATAGTATTTTTTTAACAATAGTCTGAGAGAATATAATTATAATTTGAAACATTAGCTATTTTTTTTCTATTTATTCACTTTAGATGCTCAGAAATTGATTATCTTTTAGTAAAAGCCAAATATGCAGAATAATAAATGCAGAGCAAACTGGGTATGAGTGAGTGGATGAGAGACAAATGTATTTTGAAATGATTTTTCTGCAAAAGTAATATGAAGATGGCACTAATGTATGTTCTAGTTCCATAACTCTTTTTATAAATATAAATATCAACATACAACATAGTTTTTCTTGCAATTAAGGAAATTCATGCTTTGGTTTTCACTGTATTTTCATAGATAAAGGGGCATTAATAATATTTCATCAACACTAGCTCTAATGTCCTTTGAGAAGAGAGTCTGTAAATGCCGGAAAGAAAGTTAAATAAAATTACTCAAAATTGATATTGTAAGGAAAAAAGGTTGGTTGGCTTTGATTCAACTTGACTCACATGATGAGACTGAACAATAACACATTTGAAGGTATAGATGAAACTTGGTGAAATTCTTATTACAGAATGTCAACTTGATTGGTATAATCGTTATCTGTGTATAAATACAGAGTTTCTGAGAGCTACAGGGCTTGGCTTCGGGATCTAAGAATCCAAATTAAAGAGCCTAGACTGCCTGGAGCCACAGGTTTAAATCCTGTCAACCAACCCTTTCCTCTTTTTGAAGCAGATAAACCAGGTTGCTCAAAGCCAGCTCAGCGTCTGGGGTGGGGTGGAGATCTCTCAGTGACACTTTCAAACCCTGGCCTGATTATACTTTGGGGACATGAAAGATTATTTTGTCTGTCTTCTGCAGTAGTACAACTTCATATTTGCCACATTTCTGGGAGCTAGACCAAAACACAAGGTGGGCCAACAGCCACCAGGACCCAACAGGGTATGTGGAATTTTAAAATGTTTTTATGTCTTTTATTGCCTCGGATGTATTTTCTAAGGGCATTAAGGATAGGAGAAATCATTTTGTACAAACCCCAGGAAGATGACCTCTGATGATCAGATATTTATAAGCTACTTTGATCATCCAGTTAAGGATTGAAAAGGAAAAACAAAGCATGAAGCAGAAACCCACAACGGTAACTCCTGGGTCAGAAGGCAGATGCAACTCAAGGAAAAACAAAGGCAATGGAACCCAGGGGACCCTTCAGCACCCAGTCG
This sequence comes from Meles meles, assembly GCF_922984935.1. Taxonomy (NCBI): domain Eukaryota; kingdom Metazoa; phylum Chordata; class Mammalia; order Carnivora; family Mustelidae; genus Meles; species Meles meles. The sequence goes on from NC_060075.1 coordinate 78,950,183, forward strand.
TTTCTTCAGCAGCAAACGGGGCCAGGGACACGCACCTCAGTCAAGGCAGTCTTCAGGTATGCAGTGGTCCAGAAATTGTAAGAATTTAACCAGCGGATGAAAACACCTTGATTTATTTTTTTTATATATTTTTGAAAATCAGAAGGTGAAAACGTGAATATCACAAAGTCTGTCTTTTTCCCAAGAAAGGTAAGAATACCATTAGAGTGAAAAAGCATGTGGTTTATTTCAAGAAGGTAAGTGAAGTGATTCAGAGCCTTTATTTAAAAAAGAATTTCCATTGTGGGGAAAATGAATAATGAATAAAGAGAACAAGACCAAACAATACACTTCTCAGATGATGTTGATGAAAAGAAATGAAAAATTCCTTGAAGAATTCAACCAACAAAAATAGCAAAGCAGAGAGATGAATGTGTCTTTTTTTGTCAAAACAGAGCATTAAATCTGGATCAAAATCTTTTTCTATATATACTTTTATTATTTACATTAGCCAAAAAATTAGCAGTATTAAAATTATTAAGTAAAAGAGATGCTGACTAAATGCCAAAGGATTTAGAAGCTTCTCCGTTGTCTTTTGATGTACTGAGTTGTATTAAAAACATGGGAATTACAGACCACTGCAGAAGCTATTCCACCTGCTTTGAAATAACTGACAGACCAATTAAGCAACACTGCATTGAACAAGTTCCATGGAAAATACGTTTTTGTGGACAATGTATCATGTTTAATTCATAGTCATGAACAATAGTTTCACACCATTCTTAAACCGCGGTCATTACAGGGTTCTTTGGCTAAGTACAAGCTGCCTCTGGAAAGTAAAAAAAAATTGTCTCTGAACCGTCCTCAGCCATACCTGAGAACAGAACGCAAGAACAAGGGTACCTTTCAGGAGATTATCTACAAAGGAGGAGCAAATAAATCCTTTCTTGAAGCCTCCCAAACCCGTCTAATGCCAAAATATTTTTGAAAGAACATGTTTATTTCAGAAATCAATAACTAGGATAGACAATTACTCTTTTTTTTTTCTCCAGAAAAAGGTTCAGAACACATAGCAACACAGCTGCTCTCTCTCTTGAATGCAGAAAAATAGCCAGGAATTCAGGCTATAATTATGTATAATGGACATCAATTTGCCCGTCTAGATTTTTCAGTTTACAATATCCCAGGAATTTGCAGGTGTCACAACTTTGCCACATACAGCCCTGAAAGTGGTATTAACTGTCAAGTCTACTGACTTACTATACAGAAAAGTCTGAATAGGCCTCTGAGGTGTATCACTTAACAGATGACTTGTGTTCACAAAAAAGGCAGCCATCAGATCCCTTGGACAATCACGAATGTCACAGCAACCATGACAGAAATTTCACCAAACAATATATTCCAACAACAGGGCTCAAAAAAAATTCTAGTTTATAACAAAGATAATGAGAGGTCATCTGCTTTATCCTTGCTGCTCTACAACAACAATTTAGTTGAGAAAGCTGTCTGGGATTTACTCTTTTATACAACTTACCTCCTGTGTTAACTTGCATGGACCTTAAGGCCAAGGGGTTAGTTTTAACACTGTGGAGACTCTAATTATGAACCAAAAATTAAAATACATGGTCCTGATATAGGGACAAACTATTTTAATTTGGTATGTCTTAGAAAACTTGGGATGCATGGTGTCTGGTCTTACACATTTTAAAATTATTCATAAATCCTAGCACCATTAATCTTCGATCATAGATGTTATTCAAAAAGCATTACTGAATGAGTAATTCATTTACAAATTTAAATACATTTAAATTAAATATAAAAAATTAAATATATTTAAAAAGCATAGTGAATGAGTGATCAAATTATTAAAGTTATAATTAATTTAATTTTAATTTAATTTAATAGGAGTTAAATCTTTCTTCCAGGTTCAGGGTTATGTCTTGTGTATGAAATGCAGCAGTTTTTTTCTGGACATCTGAGTGTTAAATTAGTGTTGGTAGCATGAAACTGTTTAGTCAGAATTTTTGTGTCATCCTGTCAAAATAAATGAAACTACGAAGATGAAGATATAAATCTTTTAACTAAAATTTTAACAGCTGCACATATATAAAATATTTAAATCACACAATCACCTTGAAATGTCATTATAAATAGCAAAAAGATCTGTATTTCAACAAAAAAGATAGAATTTGTTTATTTTGCTACAAATGTAGCTTGAATTAAAATCTATTAAGGTGGTTGAGCAAAGAGTGACACAGACTTTCTAATTTTTGGTTAACTATGAACAAAACGACAGAACTACAGCTACATCTAATGATTGGAAAAAAGTAATTTACAGATATCATTTTTGGTGAAACAAATTACAGCTACATCTAATATCTAAATAGTTATATAAGATTGGAAAAAAAGTAATTTACAGATATCATTTCCTCTACTCAAAAGTAAGCATCATTTGTTTAGCAGTTTCTACTTTAACATTTCTGTTTTATTGGTAATTATTTTCATTGAGTATTAGTCATACAATAGATTTTAAATATCAATAAACTTTGTTATGGCACATAATGCCCAAATAACTAATTAAATGAGTCACTTTCATTAATTAGTCAATCAGTTTTAGTAGTGAAAAATAATTGGGTATGTCAATTAACTAGTCAGTGTAGCTGGAACATTCCAAGTGCTGTACAACAAGGGTGTGTAAATTTTATTGCGTTCATAGAGTCACTTCAATTATAAGTAGCTATTTTAGTGGGTTTCTATTACAATAGTTCTTTTCTTTTGACATGAGAAGAGTTCTGTGTTCTGCTTTGGTTTTCATTAAATTGACCAATTATTTTTAAAAGCATTCGCTTTACTGTGTATTTTACGTTTTGAATCTCAGAATAACTTACTGGCATAAAATTTGTAAACTCATGCCCATTAGTTGCTAATATTCCATGATGGAAAATAAAATTAGCAAGTTTGGGGAAACAGTTGTGTGCCCATCTGTATTTGCATGTATATATGTATGTGAGTTCTATGGGGTTAAAAAAAAAATGACCTCTTTGTAGGGCGTCAGTTTCCATTCAATAAAAAGAGTTGATAGGTTTTAATTGTTGTTATTTAGCATCTAACTAATAAATAACTCCTTATTCACCATAATGATGAGGTAGTTAAACTTTTTCCTCTATGAGACAAATGTGCTATGATTTGAAAGCCATTTGTAGAAATACAAACCTCAGAAAAATGCTACCTTTGTTTTTAACATTCAGCACAGTTTCTCCCTAGTTTTATTTTTGAATGTTTACTTGTACTCTAAATCATTGTTCTGAATGACTTTCCATTGTGCTTATTATTGATTGTTTTTCAGCCTCAAACCCTTCCTTCTGCATTTTGCTCTGTGAAAGAAAGCCTGGGATTTGAGAAGCACATTTCTTAATTACCCACTGGCACCCCATTAGGTTTACTAGACGGAGAGGGCAGTGTGGAAGACAGAAGAGACTTATTCCTCCCCTTTGCTTCCTAATCTTCCCGGTGGGCACTGCTCCAGCCCAGCCATAGTTCTGCTCCCCCACAGCAGAAGTTGGTTCCATTTGCAGCTTCTCTTCCCTGCTCCCAGAATGCACCATATCATGTCCCCTCCAAAATACCCATCTCACATGGAAAGATGTTCATGGTCACTTACCATCAGGGAAATGCAAATCAATTCTACAATGAGTTATCACCTCACAGCTGTCAGAATGGCTAAAATCAACAGCACAAGAAACAACAGGTGTTGGCAAGGATGTGGAGAACAATGAAACCTCGTGCACTGTTGGTGGGAATACGAACTGGGGCAGCCACTGTGGAAATCAGTATGGAGGTTCCTCAAACTGCTAGAAAGAGAACTAAGCTATGATCCAGCATTCCACCACTGGATATTTACGCAAAGTATACAAAAATACGAATTCAAAGGAATATACGCATGCTGATGTTTATAGCAACATTCTCTACAATAGCCAAGATATGGAACCAGTCCAGGTATCCATTAATAGATGAATGGATCAAGAAGATGTGAGAGAGATAGATATCTATATTTATACAGACATACATAATGGATAGTATTCAACCATAAAGAAATGAAATCTTGCCATTTACAAGGATATGGATAGAAGTAGAAAATATAATGCTAAGGGAAACAAGTCAATCAGAAAGGACAAATACAATAAGATTTCATTCATCTGTGGAATTTAAGAAAACAAATGAGCAAAGGGGGAAAAGAGAGCGAGAAATAATCCAAGAAACAGACTCTTTAACTACAGAGAACAGGCTGATGGTTACTAGAGTGGAGATGGGTGAAACAGGTGATGGGGATTAAGGAGAACACCTGTGATGAGCATTGGGTGTTGCATGGAAGTGTCGAATCACTAAATTGTACACCCGACATGGGTATTACACTGTATGTTCACTAACTGGAATTAAAATAAAAACTTAAAAAGAATAATAATAAAAACTTAAATAAATACACATCTCTATGGGCTGACATCCTTTCTGGAGAGTCTCAGATGGGCAGGGGTCCTCCTCTTACTGCCTGAGTACCAGCCCAGGTGAACAGTGTCCTCTCTTCAAAGATCTGGGGCCCATCCCTGAGTGCGGGATCCTTTTTTTCAAATTCCAGGCTGAAATCTAGTCCTAAGCCCTTCCCTGTGTCTCCTGGCCCCAGCACTGGTAAGTGCTTCCTTTGGTTCCTACCCCTGTGATAACTCAGTGTTCTGCATTTGCCTTTCCAGTTCTCCAATACTCGCAAGCAATTTCTTAAATTACTTATTTTTTCTCCATTAAAATGACTGCTGTTTCTGTTCTAGGCCAGACCCTGACTGACTCTTACTAGTCAGGACCTATCATCATTTAGTTATCATTCTTAGTTGTAAGGCAACGTAAAGAGTAAAATCTAAAATAGACTCTACTTCAAACAGATTTAAACTCAGTAATTTAATTTAAATTTTATATCCATGTTTATTTCATTTTGGCTTTGGCTACATTATATCTGATTTAAATCAAATAATTGTGGAAATGTAGAGCTGGAATAGATTTTAAAGATCATCTGGCCCAGTACTAATATGGAAAAGCACCTGAAGTTAAAATTTTCTTTGGGGATTTTCATACCCATAACAAAAGACCATAAAACACTGACATATTTAATTCTCTCATATGAACTGGAAACACTTACCAGCAGAAATATGACTATATTATAATCATGAAAAATAAATTATACCCTGAACTACAAAAATGATAAGATGGTGGTAGAGTATGATTTACCAGTTCTAAATACTTCCATTAGTATTACTTAAATACTGATTTGTATGTGATAATAGTTTGCTAATCTTTATTAGCTGGTAAGTTATAGCAGAAGTCTAAGAACCACTGTTGAGGGAAAAATACTAAAATTAAGAAAACTATGTGCAAGATTTGACTGTTGTGATGGAATAACCCAATCTAGTCTCTGGAACTGAAGAGTGTTTCAGATTTAGTCTACACCCTCAGTTGATAAATGACTTTTGTTTCAAATGATATATATTCAGGAGATTATAAAGTCAAAATCTCCTGATAAAACAAGGTTACTTTTTATTATGCTGCAAATATTAATTATTAATATGGAATGTGATTATATTATTTATTTTTTCTGATTTTAGATTAATTACAAAAGTAACTTACCAATTTAGAACTAAGTCTGGATAAAAATTGGTCAGTATGCAGAAAATAGAGCTTTCAATTCATAAATTTTTTTTAAAAAATGTACCTGAATTAAAAGAGAAGTTGGTTTACTTGCAGAATTCTTTTCCAAGCACTATCAAAAGCCATGATAAAGTAATGAGAATTTGTTTATAACAATTCATAAAATTTTGACACATAACTGCCAGTAGAAATAGTTCTAACTTTTGAAAGTCCATATCTAAGAGTTTACCCTTCATTAACTTACAAATAAAATTCAAATTTGCCATCCTAAATTTTGACAAGGGATCAATATAATTCCGTGTACATTATCTCATTTATCCCCTGGACCAATCAAGGAAGAACAGGAATTCACCTTTTCTTCTCAGGATCAGAGAGGCCAGCTACCTCAGGTACTATAACAAGAGAGTCAAGACACTAGTTTGGACTTAAATTAGTCTCACAGTTAAATTCTCCCTCTTCTTTATCCTGTGGCTTTATCTTTCAAGACACTTCTAACATAGCATAATCTAAATCATATATATATATATGTATATATATATACACACATATATATACACATATATAATATTTATGATAAACATCATGTATTTGTATTACTTTCTTTAAAAGCAAAAGTATTGTTTTTCTCTCAGGATCTCTTATTCCTAGAAAACAGTATTGAAAAAGAGAAATATGGTAAGAATGTTACTATGATATATGAAACAAAATACCTTCTGAATGCTGTACTCCTTTTAAATAAGTCTTGCCCTTTAAAACTTTGTTCATGAGGCATGACAAGTTATTATCTGAATGTGTCATCATGACCAGTATAGCCTAAAGTAAATTTTCTATTTTCCCCCTTTGTTCTGATAGAAGCAATATTGAACACAGGAAGAAAGAAAGAAGAACCTGTCAAGTGTAAGACTTCTATCTCCCTCAAATTTGACAGTTGATGCTTTCAAGGCTTGATTCACATGCTTCATAATCAGATATGCAAGACAGATGCATGACTCTCAAGAGATTAGCCTAAAAAATTAGCACTTTAGACTTTTTATTTATAAGTATAAAATAAAATTTTACTTAAAGGAGTATGAGGCTTCAGTTACCAGGAAGAAGAGAAGCATAAGAATTGCTAAGCGGCTCTGTGCTTGCAAGGCTCTGGCAGGCAATGGCAGAAGGGGCTTTCCTTCTCTCTCCTAATTTGCTGACAGTCGGATCCCTGCCTCTCCAAGGAGGTAGAATTCAGTCACAGTATTTTCTGATCTGGGAACTGATGAACAGGGAAATCAGGTATCTGCCCTGTCCAACCCTGAAACCATGGGTATATCCTCTCAGTGAAGACCTCCATCTTCAATAAACCAACTTCTCCTATCTCTGTCTCCATCAAGTTCAGATCACAAGTGTTAAATGTTAACCAACACAAACGAACAAAGATAAAAAGACACACCAAAAACAGACTCTAGAAAAAACTGGTATTTTCCAGAGAGGAGGTGAGTGAGGGGATGGGATAAAGAGATGAAAGGCATTAAGAGATACAAACTTCCAGTTACAAAATAAATAAGTCAGAGAGATGAAAAGTAAAAAGAAACAAATAAAATTTAAAAAGGGAAAATATGCTAACACTACTTATTAAGACACATTTTTTTTCCATTTTATTTATTTTTTCAGCGTAACAGTATTCATTGTTTTTGCACAACACCCAGTGCCCCATGCAAAACGTGCCCTCCCTATTACCCACCACCTGTTCCCCCAGCCTCCCACCCCTGACCCTTCAAAACCCTCAGGTTGTTTTTCAGAGTCCATAGTCTCTTATGGTTCACCTCCCCTTCCAAATTTTTTTTTTTAATAAACATATAATATATTTTTATCCCCAGGGGTACAGGTCTGTGAATCAGTATTTACCCTAAAGATACAAACATAGTGATCCGAAGGGGCACGTGTACCCGAATGTTTATAGCAGCAATGTCTACAATAGCCAAACTATGGAAAGAACCTAGATGTCCATCAACAGATGAATGGATAAGACACATTTTTTAAAAAAGATTTTATTTATTTATTTGACAGACAGAGATCACAAGTAGGCAGAGCAGCAGGCAGAGAGAGAGAGGGGAAGCAGGCTCCCTGCTGTGCAGAGAGCCCAATGTGGGGCTCCATGCGGGGCTCCGGGGCATGATGCCAGGACCCTGAGATCATGACCTAATCTGAAGGCAGAGGCTTTAAGCAACTGAGCCACCTATGTGCCCCTTAAAACACATTTTTGACAACTCTTTATTACCCAGTGTACCAAACCATATTTTTATAACTCCATCTTAATTATTTATTTATTTATTTATTTGACAGAGAGAGATCACAAGTAGGCAGAGAGGCAGGCAGAGAGAGAAGAGGAAGCAGGCTCCCTGTGGAGCAGAGAGCCCGATGCGGGGCTCGATCCCAGGACCCTGAGATCATGACCTGAGCTGAAGGCAGCGGCTTAATCCACTGAGCCACCCAGGCGCCCCTCCATCTTAATTTTTTCAATCATTTGTTGCATCATTAAAAGACAGCCTTTTCCTAAATAAGCAATAATGTGCTTTTATCAATATCAATATTTTTCATTTGCTTTTATAAATGTCACCAACACACTTTGAAATGTTTTTTAAAAAGCACATTGGATCACTTAGTCAGGTTGATACTAGATATGAGTGTGTTGTCTAGGTATTAGCACAGCACACTATCATCTTAAAAAAAAAAAGCCAGCTAGATTAATGTGTCCAGTATAATAGCTGAACTTTATATTTTGAATAACCTCAGCAGAGAATTCAGCACCTGAAAGTATATAAATAAGATGTAACTTCTGTAAACAGAAATTATACGTTTTTAGTGACATCTCTCTGCTTTCATCAGTCCCACACATAGTGATCTATAAACAGTATTTCTCTACCAATATTTTTTTTTAATTTTAAAATATTTTATTTATTTGACAGAGAGAAATCACAAGCAGGCAGAGAGTCAGGCAGGGAGAGAGGAGGAAGCAGGTTCCCTGCGGAGCAAAGAGCCCCATGCAGGGCTCGATCCCAGGACCCTGAGATCATGACCTGAGCTGAAGGCAGAGGCTTTAACTGAGCCACCCAGGCGCCCCTCTCTACCAATATTAAAATGGAATTCAAACATATCAAAATGGATAAGACATACTGGCATGTTGTGGCCTGAAGGAACCAACTAATCTTATCTAAAAGAAGGTGAAGGAAGAGGGAATATTTTCAGGTATATTGAGTGTGTGGCAGGTGTGGCAGGGCCTGTGTTTGTGAGTGTAAAAGACACAAAGATTGAAAGGAGAAGGAGATGAAAAATGTAAAAGCCCGTGACAAAATAGTACATACTTCAAAAAAATATAAAGTTTTGTGATCCCCATGCAAAATATGAAGTCCTGCTGAATTAATTATAAAATTATGGATTTTTAATTTCCTTTCCTAGGCTTTCTCATGGGAAGCAATAGTGTGCAAGGGAAACTGGTTCAGTCCTCACTCAGAAACTCTGCCATCAATTCCTGGTCATCTCTGGTTGCTTTCCCACCCGGATGGAGATGCTGCTAAAGTACCTGACAAGGAGTCTGTGGTACACTTGTCACGTGGGATGATACCCCACCACGCAGCATGAGGAGCGTTGCAGGCGATAGACATGCTAAATTAAATCAAGATGTTTGTTTCCAGTAAGCACAAGTGCCCCTTGACAGGTTTCCAGATTCAGGTGCTTATAAAAACAGGTATGGGGGGGCAACACTAATTTTAAATCCTACCGAGCTACATACAGCAATTGCAGATTATGGAAATACTTCAAAGTTTATAGGATTACGAAATGGAAAATGATCAGGGTTCTGGGTGTGGGTCCTTTAGAAGTATTTTCCAAATAGTTCTGCGTTGGAAAATAGGATCCATGTGCTCCAATTTACCTGAACACGTTCCAAACAAAATTTAAGTGTTTACATAAGAAAATTCAAAATACAGTGATTTAATGTCTAGCAGACACAAAGACCATCTGTAGTATGACTATCTCATATTTAATTTACACGAAATCATTAAAAATAACCTAGTAAAGTGGATTATTTTCACCACTTCATCATGTACCAATATATGAGAATATTTTGATTTTTATTAAAAGACCTAGGACATGTCACCCTTCAGAATCAAAAGTTTAATTCTGAAAACGGAAAACAAGACAAAAAGGTCTTGTTTTGTTTATTTAATTGAAAAGGGATGGAGATGTAAAGGAAACTTGCAAATTCAAAAGGAGAAGGAAGCCGTTCCTAAATCTTGGCCCGGCACTAAATTAATTTTGTCCCGGTGCAACATGGTGAATAAGACAAAATTTTTTTCTTTGTAGAATTTACATTTTAATAGGAAGGAAGAAAGACTCTACATGCAATAAATAAGTAAACAGACGTAAGTACGGAAATACAGCAGGTGATTGAGGAAGAGCATAATGAAGTGACAGGGCTGAGAACTATGCCAGAAAGAGTGACCAGCGAAAGCCCCTCTAAGGGTAGACTTCTCTGGGGAGAAGAATGTTGAGAAATTACCAGGTCTAAAACTGCGGACCCTGAGGAATCTGACCAGGGCTATGGCTGAGGGTGAAAATTGCAAATAACTATTTCACTACTATGCTGTATCAGGAGCCATCCTTTACTATGATGATGGTATTGGTGTACCATGGAAGTTCTTTATTCTTAGCATAAGAATTTCTCCATGAAATGTGGAGGTGTGAAACATCATAAAGGTGTGAAAGTCATAAAGCAATTCATTTTCAAATGGTTCAGCTAAAAAAATGCATATAAATAGGAAAAGAATATGAAAGAAAAAAATACACCAGAAGAAATGTTAAAATTGATTATCCTAGAGGTATCCTGGTGGCTCCGATGGTTAAGCCTCTGCCTTCGACTCAGGTGGTGATCTCCAGGTCCTGGGATCGAGCCCCGCATTGGGCTCCCCGCTTGGTGGGGAGAGGAGTCTCCCTCTCTCTCTGCTTCTCCCCAACCCCCGCATGTGCTCTCTCCTCTCAAATGAATAAAATATTTTTAAAAATTGATGATTTTAGGTGAAAGATAATGATGGTTAATTATACGATTTTATTAACTTTCCCATCAATTTGAAATTTTCTGAAAGAAGAAATTGGGGGAAAAGAAACTTACTGAAAAAACAGGAATTAAATTCATCCACAAACTAATTGGCAATGATTATATCAAATTAAGGTGTTTTAGAGTAAGTTTTCTTTTATTAAATTCTCTATGCTTCCATTTTAGGACAAATGGGATACCGTCACATGCCCAACAAAATAACACATTTCACCATGTCCAGATAACAGTGTAGCAAATGCTTGAAATAAAGAGGACAGCCAGAATTGTGAGTCTGCATGATAACTGAAGCTGAGTCTGTTCTGATCCTATCTATGCTTTAGTTTTTCTTTGGCTACTTTGGCTCCGAGTCTGGCCTATTCCACAATTCCACCCACTCCTCTCTCGTCCTCTGTCTGTCCAGTCTCCCTAGAGCTTCAGTTACTATCCTGGCCTATAGGATGAATTACCTACTTCTCCTTCCTTATCGTACATAGCTTTGCTTCTTTTCTCCCAGTTTGACCTTTATTCCCTCCTCCCCCACCATTCTTCCCCAGGCATGCATGAGCCTGAAAAATCTGGTTGTGCTTTGCCAAACTCATTTTTTGCAGAAACTTTCATATTACTCTCTACACTAACCATGCTGAATCACTATGAAGTTCCTCTAAATGTCAAGATGTTTCACATTTGCATGACTTTGTTGAAACTGCTACTTACATTTCAAATGCTCTATTCTACAAATTGCGCACCCTCTCTACTCAACACATTACTCAAAATTGATTTTGCAAGTGAAGATTTTTTTCCAGCAATCTCCCATCCCACTCCAGAACTACCTACCTGTATTATAGTTCCAAAACATTCAATAACGCTTTGCTAGAAACTCTTGTTATTTACGTGGATGTCTCTTTTTTGGAATAATACTTTTTTAAAGCAGGGATCTTGCCTAATTCATCATAAATGCAAAGCACGAAGCATTCTGTGTGTCACAGAGAGCCACTGAACCATTTGTTGAAATGATGAATGGATTCAATTACAAGACTAAATTATCTAGTCATTGTCAATATAATTGCATTAAAGTAGATTTATGTTTACCCTGTGAAATACTTTAAGTGTATTACATTTATTAAAACATATTTAATACCTTCTGTGTACAAGTCCAGGATTAATTGCTAAGTATAAAGAGATAGAAAAAATTCCATGTCTTCAGTGAGATCAATGTCAAGAAGAAGAGACAGACAAAAAGTTATGGGAGTAATAAATGCTTGATAAACTCTATACAAGATGCCACAAGATCCCTGAAGAAGACACCTGTCCTAAGCTGGAATTAGGAGAAGAATTTGAATACTAGCTCCCTTGATAAAAAGGATATATGCTCTGAGACTTCTAATATGCAGAAATAACCTAACTAGAAGAGTATTAGTAAGCTGATTTCAGTAGGACATGACCTTATAAATTTTCCATTACAAGAATATCTCCCTGATAGCCGATCAGAAGCTACATTCAAAAAAAAAAAAAAAAAAACCACCACCCATGTATTGACCAAGAATAGCAAAAACACTTTCGAAGATTTAAATTAAGGCAGTATCAGTAGCTATGGAGAATGAGAACTTACTTATGACAAACTTAGAAAATAGAATAAGATGATTTGTGTATGGCTGTTAAAGTGTAAGAAACAAAAATTGGAAAGATTCTTTAGTTTCTGTCATGTACGGTAAAGTGTCTGTTTATTCTATTCAAGGCAAAGGTGCGTTTGTTAGCAGGTGTGGCGAGGAAGACAGGCACTTGGTTTGATTGTGAACATGTTGAATTTTTAATGCTTGTGAACATTTAAAGGCTGTCTCCAAATCTCAAGTCATGATTTATATGTAAAATACACATTTATGGACACTCAGTAAATGTGTTTGCTAACTCTGTCATTGTGGATGACTTCATCAGGGGAAACTACTTAAGTGATCAAAAAGGCATCCCTGGAAAACTTCAACAGATAAGGAATAAATGTAAAAAAGTGATATTAAGACAGAGTGGCCACAGTTACAGATGTAATACATTCGTAAAGTGGGTCAATCTCTAAGTCAAGGAAAAAAGATTTAAGGAGTTATGAACCATAGTTTCAAATGTCCCAGGGGAACCACTAACCATAAAGCAAGCTTGCCAAAACACTATTGAGATAATACCCTTACACATTTAAAAGTTACTTCCAATTATATACTCTTACTTAGGCAAACAGTAGGTTAAGTCAATAATGCATTCTTTAAGTACCTTATATTCAGAATACTTTAGAAAACTATCCATCAAATGGTTAGTGGTAGAGTTTTTGTTTATTTGACTTTGTTTTCCTGATTTGTTGTATTGGTTTTTTTTTTTTTATTTAAATTCAATTAGAAAACATACAGTACATCATTAGTTTCTGATGTAGTGCTCAAAATCAACCTTTTGAATTCCTTGAGTTTACTTGTTATGTGAACATACAAATTACAAAGAGAAACATGAAAATTGAGAAAACAGTCTTTTATAAAAATATATTAAAACAGGAAATATAGCAAACAAAGGTGTTCTTTTATAACGAGCACAAATTCAATATAAAAAATGTCTTGTGGCTATTTTTCTTAGAGAAGATGTTGGATAGTTCAGTTTTACAAGCCAGGTGATCTGCATTCCGGATAGTATACTATTCTTTTTATTTTAGCTGAGATCTAAGTAAACTACAGTTAAAAGCATGGATCCTAATTGTTCAGAGTTTGATAAATGCATACATCAGTGAAACCACTTTCAACAAAATTTAGAACATTACCAAGCTCCTAGAACATCCTTTATCAAAATTATTATCAAAATCACTCAAATCATAGGTTAGTTTGTTTCTCTATCTGAATTCAGATAAATAAAATCACTCTATTGTTTTGTATCTGGTTTCATTTGCTTACATAATATTCTTTCCTATTGTTGACTGGTCAGCAGCTCATTCTTTTTAAGCTTCAGGGCATATGATATAGTACTAATATTATATTATGTTATATTATATCATCTCATATTATATAGTATGTTAATATATTATGGTTATCTTTGGATAATTTTTAAATAAAGATTTTTAGATCTAATCTTTAGATAAAGAAACAACAATTTGTTTATCTTTGGTTGAAGAATATTTAAATTTCCAACTTTTGGCTATTATGAATAAAGTTTTTATGAATATTTTTATTTTTTTCAAGATTATTTATCTATTTGTAAGACAGTGTATGCATGCAAGCAGGGAATGAGGCAGAGAGAGAGAGAGAGAGAGAGAGAGAATCCTCAACCGGACTCCCCACTAATTGTGGAGCCAATGCAGGGATTGATTCCAGGATCCTGAGATCATGACCTGAGCCAAAATCAAGAGTCAGATGCCCAACTGACTGAGCCATTCAGTCGCCCCTGTTATGAATACTTTTGTATGAATTTTCCTGTGGATTATGTTTTCATCCCTTTTGGTATATGCTGGGTCATATGGTAAAAGTATATCCAATTTTATAAGAAACTTGCAGGCACTTCTCCAAAGTACTGAGAATTTTACATTCTCTCCAGCAAAGTATGAGTCGCTCAATTTCTCACCAATACTGGTGTCATCAGTCATTTTTGTTTGTCATTCTACTGGGTCTGAAATGAATGTATCAGTCTGAATTCATATTGTAATTTTATTATGTATCTCCCTGATAACTAATAATACTGAACACCTTCTCATTTCTTACTGTCCATTTGTATCTTCCATTTGTAAAGTATTCAAGTCTTTGCCCATTTTGGAGACTATTAATTTGTGGGAGTTTTTTAATATATTTTGGATACAAGTTATTCAACATATGTGACTGACTATGTTCTTCAAGACTGTCTTAATGGCATTGCTTGATGATCAGAAAAATTTTAATTTTAAAAAATTATAGGGGTGCCTGGGTGGCTCAGTGGGTTAAAGTCTCTACCTTCAGCTCAGGTCATGATCTCAGGGTCCTGGGATCAAGCCCCGCATTGGGCTCTCTGCTCAGTGGGGAGCCTGCTTCCTCTTCTCTCTCTCTGCCTGCCTCTCTGCCTACTTGTGATCTTTGTCTGTCAAAAAAATAAATAAAAATCTTTAAAAAAATTATAAAGAGATGTTGTTTAACTACTAAGATTATAAATGACCTTTCTCTCGAATTCAATTCATGGGGTTATTATTTTGATTTTTATTAAATATGGGAGATAATCCCACTGGGCTATGATGATTATCCATTTTATATGCTGCTTGATCCAATTAGTAATATTTTGTTAAGAATGGTTATATTTATATTTACGATGCAACATTAGCTTATTATTTTCTTTTCTCATAATATCAAGTTCTAGTACTAGGTCTCTGTGAACTTCATAACATAAACTAGGAAGTGCATCCACTTGTTTTTGAAGTCAATAACCAAAGCAATGGTAGTTAATCAAATAACAAGCTGTTTATGAGAAGTATCTTTGTAAAAATTTCTATAATTCACAGCATTTCAGAACCACTGCAACGAGCTGGTGTAATTTTTCTTCAAAATCTAAGGTTGAAATGAAGTGATCCTACATTAACAAAACTTCAGTTGTACAGGCTGCATCTTCACGTTACCCTCTGTGAGTATGTGGGTGGCTGCTGTCTTCACGGTGAAAATCTTATTAAGCAAAATAGAATATTCGGAATTTTAAAACTCACTTAGAATTGCAGATCTGTCAGTGCTTCAAGCTGGTAGACACTAGTGGCACACATGCTCCCAAATAAGTAAACTGAGACCATATGAGCAACAAATGTAGTCCTCTAGAATTAATGTGAAAGGAGACCTCCCAAACCTTGCTCTCCAAGAGATGAGAGGGAACTGACAGCTCTCTTCAACAGGAGTACGTTCATTTCAAGGAATTGTTCAAAGGTTTATCTGGAATGTAGACCTTTTTTTTATCATCTACATACCAGAGATATGGTAACACGAGAGAAAACATTAAAACTGCTCTTCGAATCAGAAACTACCCCATCCTCTGTGTTAATTCCTTAAAATAATAGTGGAAGCACATTCAAGGCCCCTAAACAGGAAAATGTATTCAGGAGCATGGCCTGTTCTGTTTTATTTCTTTATAAAATGAAATGTATTAACAATGACAGATGAAGCAGAGCCTGGAGGAGATGTGCCAGAGGTGTGGTGACAGTCTGGTATTCACAATGGATGTATCGGTGTGCCTCAGGCATCTGTTTTATATACTTCACGTTTTGAAAGCTAGTAATATGGCATCGTTCCTTAAATTTTACTGGATGTTTTAAGATAAATGTATTCCACCAGAAGTTTGAGGTGGAAGCGGCTTGATATAAAAGGAATGCCAGAATTCCAAGTCAAGGAAATTTTTAGCAAGGATTGAATCATTTCTAATAGCAGGAACAAATATGTTGTGGTTCTCCTTCCTCAATTCCTTAATACCATGTATATGACTAGAAATGTATATACCAACTTATTTTCCTGCTAAGAGAACTCAGTTACTTCTCACAAAGTAGGATTCTTGGGTTCAGTCTCAGTGTAGTGCACATACACTAAAAGCAAGAATCAAAAGTGCATCACTTATAATTAAAATGGGGTTAGACCTTCCCTAATTAGTAATCTGCCAAAAGTAAAACAAACAAAACCAAAACCTACCTTAAGCTACGAGGAATGCACAGTTTTAAAGGAAATGAGTTTTAGTTTTACAGTTTTTAGTCTGGGGTTAAGTTCCATCATAAATGTGCATAAAGTAAACAAACAAACAAAAGTCCTGGAGGGTGGGGGAATAGGGAGGTAGGATAAAAAACTGAAGGCAGGGAAACTATGACTTCTAAAAAAAACTGAGGGAATATCGAGATGGAAAAACAAAGCAAAATAAAATTGGACTCTCAAACTTTGTTCCCATTTCTGAATGATCCTGGAATTATGTATATGCAGGACAGACTCAATGTATCTCAACAAGAGACAAGAAATGTGAATTAAGGTCAGAGGTCCTGCTCAGGGAACAGACTATGGACTTCAAGTCTTACAAAGATATTTGCCAGATAAACAAAAGAAACAAAATTTATCTGAGAAAATATTCAGTTCACAAGTTTCACAAGTTAATATTCATTATGTCCAGGATACGGTCAAAATAAAATAAAATAAAAGGAACATATTTCCAGAAGAAAAGAAAATAACACTGAAATAAACCCGATATGGATTCAAATATTAACTAGATTTATATATTAGACATAAAGTGATAGAATACTCACTGCCCATGAAACATGGAAAGTTAAACTTGTATACTGTAGTCCCATGTAACGACTAAAAATAACACAAGAGGTATAGTATTAAGGATAGTAGGAAAATTAAAGTAGAATTCTAAAAAGTACTAAAATAAGCCCCCCAAAATGAGTCAATAAGAAGAGTGCAGGGGAAACACAGAAGATATGAAGAAAACTCAATAAAATGGTAGATGAATTCAAAATTTATAGTAAATATTACAACAAATGTTAATGGATTAAATACTCCAATTGTTCATCATGTATCTGACAGAGCTTACAGGCAGAATATGAAACACTCTTATGACCTAGTATTAAGAAGAAAATCAACTCATTGAAACAGGTAGACAAAAATGGCAAGCAATTTGAACAGATACTTCACACAAGAAAGTATACAATGATCAATAAGCACATGAAAATACTCAAACCTCCAGTTATCAGGGAAATGCAAGCACAAAAAGACAGAGTTAAATCTAAAAGCTTTATAACACCAACTGTAGCTAAAAATGTAGAACAACTAGAACTTTCCCATACTGTTGGTTGGAATATGAAATGTTATAACCACTTTGGCACATGGCGATATCTACTAAGGTTAACATATATATGCCACATGATCCACAATAACTCCTATTTACCCAACTAACTATAGCCGACCCTATCCAGTTCAACTACTGTAAAAGAAAAAGAGTAGTGGTTGTCTGGGGTTAGGGATTGGGAGACAGGATCGACTGCAAAGGGACACAAAGTAACTATTTCAGGTGAAAGGACATTTTTCTCTCTTGATTGAAGGACAGGTTATATAGTCATATTATGCACATTATACATTACATTTACCTTTACAATTCAATCATACTATACACTTAAAATGGGTGGATTTATATTATGTAAACTAGTCCTCAATACATATGAGAATAATAAATGATAACATTATTTGGGGGTAGATAAAATGTATAAAGAGATGGGGGAAGAAACAAGACCATTTATGTATCGGTACTAAAAATATATTTAAACCTAATGTTTTACTGGGGAAAAAAAATAGTTTTGGCTCATTCCACTTCAGCTCTCCCTTTCTCCCTCTCTTTTGTTTTCTTTCTTTTTCACTTCCTTCCCCTTCATCTTATTCATTTTCTCTTGTCCTTTCCTCATGTCTAAATTAGAATTTTGCATAGATAAATGCCAAATAAAATAAACTATTACATTCAACCATTAAAAATTTCATCCATCAGGGTGCCTGGGTGGCTCAATCATTAAGCATCTGCCTTTGGCTCAGGTCATGATCCCAGGGTCCTGGGATGGAGACCTGCATCTGGCTCCCTGCTCTGCAGGAAGCCTGATTCTCCCTCTCCCACTCCCACTGCTTGTGTTCCCTCTCTCGCTGTGTCTCTATCATGTAAATAAACAAAATCTTAAAAAAAAATTTCTCAGAGTCTACTGAGGGTTTTGGAAGGGAGAGGGGTAAAAGGTTGGGTGAGCTTGGTGGTGGGTATTAAGGAGGCATGTATTACATGGAGTACTGGGTTTGGTACATAAACGATGAATCTTGGAACACTGAAAAAATAAAATTAAATTAAAAAAATAAAATGTGAAGTGTTCTCCAAGCTGTAATTCAAATTCTATTTTCTTTTTTTTTTTAAGATTTTATTTATTTATTTGACAGATAGAGATCACAAGGAGGCAGAGAGGCAGGCAGAGAGAGAGAGAGGAGGAAGCAGGCTCCCTGCTGTCAAATTCTATTTTCTTAAGGAAGACTCTTTCGGCTTTGTCAACCCACACAGATCTCTGCCTTTACTAAGCATAATTATTCTTATTTTTATCATTTTTGTGCTTGTTCTTGGATTGTTCAAATATTTAGTTTGCTCCTCAAGTCATTCCAGGGATGATTGGATGTGAATGTATGAATTAATAAAAATAGTATATTAAAAAAATTTTCATCCATAACCCCTTGATGGTATAAATAATTAGATCAAGGATAGGCTTTTAATTAATGTTTATTTTTACATGTGTAATTACTTTGCTCTTTATTGTTCTTACTTTGTTTTGTTTACCGCTGATTTTCAGCATCTGTAAGTGCTGGGCACATAAAAGGCATTAGAAAAGTATTAGCTGGAAGCTGAGCTCCATTCTTTGCTTATAAAGGCTAGGAAACTGAATACAGAATCATCAATTGCAACATACTGGTCCTCCTTTAAAGGACTGCAAAACACATACGCAAGCACACATTCTCACAAAAACAAAATACCCCATACTGATAGGAAAGATATGAAGAAACTATTTGAAAAAGAAGTGTGTTTCTGACTTCTCTGGGGGAAACAATCTTAAATAGGGTACTTAGAGGAGACAAGAAACCCATATAATCTACAAGAAAAGATTATATGGGTTTCTTTTGCCTTTTTTTTTTTAATTTTATTTCCTCATTTGACAGAGAGAGCATAAACATGGGAAGTGACAGGCAGAGGAAGAGGGAGAAGCAGGCTCCCTACTGAACAGGGAGTCTGATGTGGGGCTGGATCCCAGGACCTTGGGATCATGACCTGAGCTGAAGGCAGCCACTTATCCAACTTCATCACCTAGGCACTCCCAGAAAGCCTTTGGTTAATGGATAGACAGTGATCTCACACTCACACACACACACACACACACACACACACACACCCCATGGCATCTGATTATACATTATCTTTGATATTTAGTTTGGACATCACTATAACTGATTGAGAACATAAACTATTCTTAAGTGCTTACTCAACTCTATGATGCAAAAAACTCCCCCAAATCTGACTAATATTTTATCTGAATGAATGGACTCATCTGCTGTTTCCAAAATCATCTAAACACACATTCAATTGTCATATCACTGAAGTGATTAATTTGAGATATATTCAAAACACACTTTTAGTAAATGGCGAATGTTATCTCAAATAATTTCTGATATTTGATATGAAAAGGAATAATTACTAATATTCTACATAGGGTCAGAATAATTGAGTTGCATTATTTATAAGAATGGATTGTGAAGCATACTGTGTCACAAATGTTAATATCAGTCAAATTCACTTTTCAAACAAGCAAAACATTTTATAAAGCTAAGAATGCATACCTTATCAGTGGGAATGACTTTCAGTTTCCTGCAGACTATCAGGAGTGTCAAAATCAGAGTTGTGATCTTGGAGGAGAGCAAACAGCTCTATGTTTTTTTAATTTACTTTTTTTTTCCCACTTTTTTAAAATTTCTTTTAAGCGTAACAGTATTCATTGTTTTTGCACAACACCCAGTGCTCTATGCAATACATGCCCTCCCTATTACCCACCACCTGGTTCCCCAACCTCCCAACCCCCGCCCCTTCAAAACCCTCAAGTTGTTTTTCAGAGTCCATAGTCTTTCATGGTTCATCTCCCCTTCCAATTTCCCTCAACTCCCTTCTCCTCTCCATCTCCCCATGTCCTCCATGTTATTTGTTATGCTCCACAAATAAATGAAACCATATGATACTTGACTCTCTCTGCTTGACTTATTTCACTCAGCATAATCTCTTCCAGTCCAGTCCATGTTGCTACAAAAGTTGGGTATTAATCTTTTCTGATGGAGGAATAATACTCCATCGTGTATATGGACCACATCTTCCTTATCCATTCGTCCGTTGAAGGGCATCTTGGTTCTTTCCACAGATTGGTGACCGTGGCCATTGCTGCAATAAACATTGGGGTACAGATGGCTCTTCTTTTCACTACATCTGTATCTTTGGGGTAAATACCCAGTAGTGCAATTGCAGGGTCATAGGGAAGCTCTATTTTTAATTTCTTGAGGAATCTCCACACTGTTCTCCAAAGTGGCTGCACCAACTTGCATTCCCACCAACAGTGTATGAGGGTTCCCCTTTAATTTACTTTTAGATTTTATCTTGCTTTCTTAAATTTGGTATACACTTTTTTCTCCCAATGTGGGGCTTGAACTTGCAACCTTGAAATCAAGAACTAAGCTGAGATCAAGAGTTGGATGCATAACTGACTGAGCCAACCAAGCACTCCTGGGATAAATTCTGTTTCACAACCGTTTAGTATAAACTAGAATGGCGCAAAAAAACACAGCACTAAAGCTACTGCTATGTAAGTATAAAAATCATACATTTAAGTTATATGCTGTTGGCAGAAAGAGAGAGAAAGAGAGAAACTCTTTCTGCCATTAAAACCCAACAGCGGTGTAACTTTAACAAGCATGTCAGGAAGTCTAAATCCACTCCAAGCCCATCTTAGTATTCCATAATATTTTTGTTAAGAAAATATATATACTCTTATGTTTCATGGATCTTTGAAGAAATGTTTCAAAGGTTATTGTGTGTAAACATTATTTTCATTTTTTGTTACACACTCTAAACACTAAGCACTTCAAATATACAAATTCATAATACAAACGTTGTCAGTACTTTAGAAAGAATATGAAATAGTATAAAATATTTGTAGGAATATAATTAATTGTATTGTAATTATTATTACACTTAATGTACTCAGTATAAAAGTACAATATCATTGTTTAAGAAAGTTCAGCTTGAAAAAAAATTCAGCTTGAGTAATTTATGTTCTTTTCCTTTTTATCCATCCATGTTTTTAACAATTAAATCAGAGACATTATATATTATAAGTCTGATTATTTGGAAAGATGTCTGTGCTTAATGGACTTGTGAAAGAAATAAGCAAAAGGAGTATTCTCAGTATACAGTTGGATATATCATGTTTTTATATCCAAATAGAAATATAATTTTGCAAATTGAAACTTTTATTTTCCAATTTGATTATAAACTATTGAGTTTTTTGACACTGCACCACATCTTTATCTGCTTAAAAAAGAAAATCCATATTTTATCCTCTAAATTCCAAAGTAAACTTTCCTTATGTTTGGCCATTGGTGGAACATAGTTTTTGTGAGTATTTTATCATGGTCCATTCAAACCCACTCAGGAATCTAAAATGGAATTATTTTAGGAAGTAATTTGGGAAATAAAAAAATTTGCTGACCTAAAAATCATCACCAAATAATTCTGACTTTTAGTGAGAACCAATTAATTAAGGTTATGAATATGAATGTTATGAAGAAGAGTTGATGGTAAATAATATTATTTGCCAAAAAACTATTTTAAAAAATAATGAAATAAAACTGGCATCGTCGGGGTGCCTGGGTGGCTCAGTGGGTTAAAGCCTCAGGTCATGATTTCAGGGTCCTGGGATCAAGCCCCTCATCAGGCTCTCTGCTCAGCAGGGAGCCTGCTTCCTCCTCTCTCGCTCTGCCTACCTCTCTGCCTACTTGTGATCCTGTCTGCCAAATAAATAAATAAAATCTTAAAAAAAAGAGTCTTTCTCTAAAAAAAACTGGCATCCTCTGACACTTATCCTAGTTTCAATCTTACTGTGCATTTAAAAAGATATCTATTGTGTATATGTACCACATCTTCCTTATCCACTCATCTGTTGAAGGGCATCTTGGTTCTTTCCACAGTTTGGCGACCGTGGCCATTGCTACAATAAACATTGGGGTACAGATGGCTCTTCTTTTCACTACAACTGTATCTTTGGGGTAAATACCCAGCAGTGCAATTGCAGGGTGATAGGGAAGCTCTATTCTTAATTTCTTGAGGAATCTCCACACTGTTCTCCAAAGTGGCTGCACCAACTTGCATTCCCACCAACAGTGTAAGAGGGTTCCCCTTTCTCCACATCCTCTCCAACACATATTGTTTCCTGTCTTGCTAATTTTGGCCATTCTAACTGGTGTCAGGTGGTATCTCAATGTAGTTTTAATTTGAATCTCCCTGATGGCTAGTGATGATCAACATTTTTTCATGTGTCTGATAGCCATTTGTATGTCCTCATTGGAGAAGTGTCTGTTCATATCTTCTGCCCATTTTTTGATATGATTATCTGTTTTGTGTGTGTTGAGTTTGAGGAGTTCTTTATAGATCCTGGATATCAACCTTTTGTCTGTACTGTCATTTGCAAATATCTTCTCCCATTCCATGGGTTGCCTCTTTGTTTTGTTGAAGATGTGGTACACATAACAATGGAGTATTATGCCTCCATCAGAAAGGATGAATACCCAACTTTTGTAGCAACGTGGACGGGACTGGAAGAGATTATGCTGAGCAAAATAAGTCAAGCAGAGAGAGTCAAGTATCATATGATCTCACTTATTTGTGGAGCATAACAAAGAACACAGTGGACATGGGGAGATGGAGAGGAGAGGGAGTTGAGGGAAACTGGAGGGGGAGATGAACCATGAGAGACTGTGGACTCTGAAAAACAACCAGAGGGTTTTGAAGGGGCGGGGCGGGGGGTGGTGAGAGGTTGAGGAACCAGGTGGTGGGTAATAGGGAGGGCACATACTGCATGGAGCACTGGGTGTGGTGCAAAAACAATGAACACTGTTATGCTGAAAATAAACAAATTAAAAAAAATAAAATCTTAAAAAAAAAAAAGAAAGCAAATCTCTCTTGCTCAGAGGACATAAATAAACTCTGATACTTCCTTTTCTAAGTGTAAAGATTTGCTTTTCCTCAATAAGCCTTGTAATTACCCTGCAACTTGTACAATTACATTGTATTGATTTTTGTATATGGATGTGAAAACCATTAATTCATTATATATATATATATATTTTAATGATACCACTCCCGCTTAAGAGTTTTGGTATTTTTCATGTTCATGTGATGGAAGACATGTGACCGTCTGGACTTCTGCGGGCCTCTGGTATCCACCTTCCACATTTCAAGAGCGAGGACAAGACTATCTGGCACTGGGTGATGAGCCGTATGAACTGGACTTGCTGGGTGGGACATCTAAGCACCGTGGACATTCCAGGAATTTCAGAGAGGTAGGTGGTCACTGCACAAGACAGGGCTTCCTGTAGCAGCTGAGTGGGGTCTCAGCCTTTGTAGGATCCCCTGGAAGCCAGACTGAGCAGAGGAAATCACCACCAGCAAACCATCAGTGGTGCGCCTCCCCCTCAAATGAATCACAGACTCTCCGGGCCAGAAAAGGTCTCAGTGTGCACCCAGTACAACCGCCCATGTGCTGCCTCTGCCTGCCAGACATCAAAATGGAAACATTTCCTGCTCAGTCTTTGAAGAGCAGAATGCCGCTAAGGACGGCGGATTGGCTCTGCACAGAGAAAATCGAGCCGAGGACCGCCAAACCTGAACAACATCCAAAAGCAGACGTGGTCCCTGTGTTCCAGATGTGGGTGCTCTGAAGGGAGTTCAAATAAAAACAACTTTTGCCTCCTCCAAAAAAAAAAAAAAAAAAGATATCTATTACATTATTGTTACTATAAAGCTTGATACTTTGGTGTTATTATAGTGTTGGCAGCAAACTATGGTGTTATTTGTTAGTAAACTATAATATTATTTGTTAGCAAACAATATCTATACTAGAATTTTTAAAATATTTATGAGACTTTCTATCATTCTATTTTTTTTCAAAATGACATTTAGTGGTTCAGATTTATGAGACCAATTTCGCCCACAGTCATTACATAGAGGCCTATATTAAAGGAATGTCACCTTTGTTTTTCAGGTATTAAATTAAATAAAATTTAAAAAAAATAAAATTTTAAAAGAGAGAGTTTCTATTATGTATCCCTTGCTAGCCTAAGCACCACTACAATATTTCTCACCTGTTGCTGTGAGATAGGCATATTAACCTTAGATTGCAATTCTGAGAGTTAAGTCATTTGCAAAGCATCCAATATTAATAAATAGGGTGAATTCAATTCATCCCTCTTTTTTCACTTTGAATTCTACTATTAGTGACTTATAATTCAATGACCTAAAATATGAAAAACATTGGGTCTGTGATATTTCACGATCTTTGTCAATAATAGCGAGTATAATAACAAAAAAACTAATATATACATTGAGTATGCATTATTATCTAGGAACCAGAGTAAGATTTTTCTAGGAATTTTTAAAATTTAATCATCATTTTTTAAAGATTTTATTTGTTTATTTGCGAGAGAGAGACACACACACAGGAGAGAAAGAATATGGAGGAGCACGGGGGTTGGAGGTTGGGGGGGAGTGAAGAGGGAGATGCAGACTCCCTGCTGAGCAGGGAGCCCCAGGGCCTGCAGACACTTAACAGACTCAGCTACCCAGGTGCCCTGATAGGTGCTATTATACAGATGAGAAAATTGAGACCTCAGATCTAACTGACCAAAAGACACAGTTCCTTCCATGAGGAGAGCCGATCTGAGAATAGGGCAGAGCCAAGAGAGCCACAGGGAATTGGAGTTGTAGTCCCAGAACTATAGTAGCCTCTGGATCAAAACAACCTGAAGCTAAACTTATCTCTGGTTATTTTACTTCCATAAATTTTCACATTGTTGGTTTTTTTTTAATAATTTTGTTTTATTTTTCAGTGTTTCAAGATTCATTGTTTATGCACCACACCCAGTGCTCCATGCAATACGTACCCTCCCTAATACCCACCACCAGGCTCACCCATTCCCCACCCCCTTCCCCTCCAAAATCCTCAGTTTGTTTCTCAGAGTCCGCAGTCTTTCATGGTTCATCTCCCCCTCCGGTTTCCCCCAGTTCACTTCTCCTTTCCGTCTCCTAATGTCCTCCATGTTATTTCTTATGCTCCACAAGTAAGTGAAACCATATGATACTTGACTCTCTCTGCTTGACTGATTTCACTCAGCATAATCTCCTCCAGTCCTGTTCATGTTGATACAAAAGTTGGGTATCCATCCTTTCTGATGGAGGTGTAATATTCTATTGTATGTATGGACCATATCTTCTTCATCCATTTGTCTGTTGAAGGGCATCTTGGCTCTTTCCACATTGTTTTAAGGTATCTTCAATTATAATTTCAAGTCCTCTTTAATCAAAGTCATACCATTATTGTACAAGCTTATGTCTTATATATATTTTAAAAATATTGTCATTTAAAAAGTAGTATCCTTTCTTTTGCATGTTCTTGTCTTCTGTGTTTGCCATTCTTTGCCATGACTTTTGGGTATTATACAGGGTGCTATGCTGAACAGAACTAGTATTTATGCCCGGTATTTTTAGTCCCCTGAGCATTATCACCTATTCTTCCATTCTGCTCTTTTACTTACTTGCAGCCTACTTCCTCTTCAGCTATTCCAGTGTACTAGAGGTGTCAAATGGGCTCAAAAACTAGGCTGTTGTTGGGAAAATATATTTCTCCTCTTCAGTGTATTAGAGCAGGGCTGTTTGTGCTTCTAGATTTCATGAAGATTTTACTGAAACGGAAACAACTTTGACTTCTGGCAGCCTGTCTACTTAGAACTCAGGCATGAGTCCATGGGTTTTGCATCCAAAGAAAAATGAAGTAACAGATATCAAATTACACATAAATGTCTTCTCTGTCCCAATTTTAGGGTTTTGGTATTCCTTGGAGCTTGCCATAACTGCATCTTTTCTGTTTGACTGAATTATTCTAGGAGAGTCTTCAATCAGTTGTGCAAATAGCATTCTGATGCTACCAGTCATATATACCTGATGTGGCTGAAACACAGTCACTGACATCCTTACCATGCAAAAATTTCATCATGAATGATCCCTTGGCTCAGTCTTCTCATTTCCAGAAAGACGATTAATTTTTAAATATTCCTGACCTATTTTCCTGCTCCTTATTTCTCCCCATGTATAGCTGATTAATGGCTCCATTTCTTCTAAGATCTCTGTAGCTACACCCTCCTACACTGACTCTGGGCTTGACCATGTGACCTTCTGTGGATAGCAGTGAATGTAATTTATTCAGGGTGTCAAAAAAACTTGCTTACTTCTGCTTCTCTTGAACAGTTTGGCGTGATTTTTCCTGCCCCTGTGTCATATCATGAAACTATGCTCAGGCTCATCTGCCTAAAAGATGTGAGAATCTCATAGAGATTGTGGAGATTCCTTCTGGAAAGGAAATCTCATGGAGAGTGGAAAACCACGTGAATTGTCCCAGTCACCAGAGCAGTCCTGGATAAAGATCATCCTTTATCAATAAATAGAAAGTCAAATTCCAACTATGTAATGCAATCTAGTTTTGACCAAAGGAATCCTCTAGTTGGGCTCCATGGATGTTGCCAACATTTGATGAGCTAAATAAATACTTCTTGGTTTGAGCCACTGAGTTTTGGCATAATTTGTTATATGGTTGTGTTGATATAGTTACATAACTGATAGGTAATAGCATGAAAACAGAAAAAAGTTATCTGTCTAGGGATGATTGCCATTTGTCATGTTTGTAGACTGAAGGAAGCTAATCAATAGATCATCTTCTCTTCAAAGGTTTGCTATTTCATTTTTGGGTTTTTGTGTTTGTTCATTTGCTGTTTTTTTTTTGTTGTTGTTGTTGTTTCATTTTGTTTGTTTTCTTTTGTTTTGCTTTTTGTTTATTCAGTTAGAGCAGTAGAAGCCTGTGCTTTTTGGGTTATCCCAAAGTCTAACCTGGAAGACAGGACTTAGAAAGCTTATATTCAGAACGATACTCAATTATATCTTTAATTGAGCCTGTTTCAATATTAATGTTTTCTTTCTCCATCTGCTAACTCTTCTCCTCTATCTCATTTGGTCCAAACCTGAGGGAAGCAGAGTAGATCGACTGAGTTGACTCTCTCGATATCCCAATAACTAATACGAAGGCATCATTTGCATATAGAACAAAAAGTTAGGTCTTTAAAAATGTTTACATTATGGAAAAAAACTGAGTAGAAGTATAAAACCAGAGTAATGTAGTGCTGTGTAAAAACTGCTTATTTTGGCCTCAGTAGAACATAAAACAAAAGGGCAGGACTCCAGAGTCCAGTTTAGTGCTCAAATTTTACAAAAGAGAAAACTGAAACCAAATGAGCTCACATGACAAGTCCAATGTCACCTAGTGAGTTTAGGGTAAAAGTTGAGACCAGAGTTTAGTTCATTAGTGTCTGTGTTTTAGGAAAGCAATGAAATACTACAGAAAGAAAACCAAGTCCAATAGCAAAACACCTGAATTTGAGTCTCAGCTTCTCCTCTCACTCAACATGCATTTGGAATCAGCCAAAATTAACTCTTTATGCCTCAGTTTTGTCTTATATAAAATGTGAATAGTAATATCAGTCATGACTTTCCTAAATATTTGCAGGAGAACTATTTAAGTAATAATGCTAGCTCTGTGAATGGAATTTAGTTCATCCTCACAAGCATTTACTACAACTTAATTATATGTCAAGCATTATGCTAATTGTTAAGGATAGAAAAATGGTCTCAGGGAATGTAGGGTCTAAAGAGATAGAAAGATTAAAAAAGTGATATCAAAATACAGTAGTAAGTGCTAAGATAGAGATGTGCAAGGGAGAGGGGTTCTAAAGAAGCATATATACTCTTGTGAGAATAACACCATTCTTGTTAAACCAATTCATAAAGGATAAACTAAAATTGTTCAGGTGAAAAATACATAGGCAGGTCACTCAGGCAGAGGATATGACTTAGGCAAGAAAGTCTGTCAGAATGTAGGTGTGGAACTCCATGGAGTAAAATTTGTATTCCTAAATTTAAAAAGGAGTGGCAAGAAGTGGAAGTACCATTCAGTAAGGGTCAAGTAATAGACTTAGACATTAGAGAGTCATCAAGAAACTTCAGCTGGGAGATCACGTGGTTTGATTTATCTCTCAGTGTGACTATTCTAGTGGGATTGGAGAAAGATCAACAATCTAGGGAAGAAAATATAATAATCTAAATTAGGACAACATAGTAAGGATGGAAAGGAAGTGACTGATTACAGAAATTGTATATGCAGTAAATGTTTATTTTATTATTATTTTATTATAGCGAATTGTTTCCTTGAGGTTTTTTTTTTCCTATAAGATTTAGTAAGTTTAGTGGCTCCAAGAACATGCTTTTTCTCTTATTTGTTACTAGTCTTGCTGTAGTTATATGATCTGTTTATCATGATAAAATGGAATACTCCCCCTTTTTTTTTTTTTGACTTGGCGAGAACCAAATGTAATTGCTTCACTCATTTATACACAAAAAGGAATGTTGAAATCAGTAAACATACATTTTTTTTTTCTAAAGAGCAAGCCAGAAATGCAATATGCCAATATATCCTGGGCAACACTATAATACCAGAATGGTTTCCAAAGGATAATTGATTCAGCATACTGTTAAGGTTTATTCTTACAATAAAAGAACATTTCTCTCTTGATGGCTTTTATGCTCAAATTCCATTTTAAGTTCCTAGAGCAGCAAATGTCTGCAACTATGTAGCACTGACATTATATGGTATCTTTAGGGACACGAGCAAACATGATTGTTCCTACACATATAATGAACAATTCTCAGTGCAGAGAGCCAAGTACGATTTCTCTTACCCTATAAAGATTTCTCCTCCACGAGTATAAGTGCCTGAAGATCCAATAATGGATCAAATGTGTGATCATAGATCACTTATTTCTTCAGGTATGTTGCTCACAATTTTCTAGTAATAAAAAATAGTCTCAGAAGGCATAACCATAATAAAATTTTACAAGTGTTTTTAAAAGGCTATACTGGGAGCCTATTACTCTGTAACATTAAGTGAAGTTAATTCTTTCTTTGCAGGGGGAAAAAAGGAAATTGAAGTGTAGAAATCTTGACTTAATACATGGTTTAAGAATTTGGTCCAAATTTCAAACTCTGAATATTCCTCTTAATACAGTTCTTCTTTTATGATATTGACTTGTCAACTCAACACTTTCATAAGGATTGATTTATTCAGTTCCAGAGAATAAGTGGATGCTATTCATGGATTTATTTAGGAACTGGAGACTTGTCTGGGCCCTTAGTTTTCCTATGGCTTCTTTGCTTCCATTATCAACAGGTCAAAATGAAGCCAAACAGGCCTTTTGGAATAACTAACTTTCCTCACTGCTTTCCTGCATGCCTCATAGATTAGAAGGTTTCAAGATAGTCACATAACTTTCTTGGTGGTCCTCTGGGTTAGGACCACAAAATGTACTTAGATTTGTCCAATCTGGCTATAAGCCTAGTTTTCTGTCCACTACAATTTTTTTTTCAAATATTGTATTCATTTTTGTTCTTAGAAACAGCTATAAAATTATCATAGATAAATCCATTTTAAGTGTACATATCAAATTTAAACTAATTCATAATTGTTACTAATTGGCACAATTGCTATTTAAGTACCTGTGTAGAGATACAAAATATATAGCTTTTAAAGAGAAAGGAAGAGACACACATGCTTCAACCCTGCTTGCAAATTACTTGATTCAATTGCACAGCTCCTCCAAAGGCGCCAAGCCACAGCTGAATAAAAACCGTATGTTGGGATTCTATAATCCACTAACACTCTTAGACACATTATGAGTTGGAAAACAGTAAAAAAAACGATGTAGCTGGTATTTTTAAATGAGATGGCTGCATCATTTCTACATAGGATAACATTTTGTTCTGTTTTTCCTAGTATGTGAGTGGGTGATTAACCACATTTCATGAGCAATACAGTTTTATAAGTAGTAAATAAAACAGATACTTCAGAGAAATAATTCATGAAATGCAATACTGAATTCCCTTATGTTACTCTAAATTGATACAATTTTTTCTTGATTCTATATAGAAAATTCATTTTACTAAAATTACATCGCATTACTAAATTAAACCTATTAACCCTGTGCTTTCTTCTAATAATAGATTTTGTAAAGATTCTTATGGAAGTCATTTCCTTTAAAAAGTGATAGTTATATATGGCATTAGAACAAAACTGATAACAACATAAAATTTAACTAATAGCTCACTCTGCTTTTCTGGACATAAGTGTGTCCAATATCAATTTTCCAAAGAACTAGCATCCCAGAAACAAGCAAGATTTTGCTTCAGTTTCTCAAACTGATGATCAAATTACTGAACAATGGATATTTTGTGTAGTTCCCAGGTCATGTCACAAAGCACTAAATCTATTTAAATGATTTTAAAGCTTTTAATATATTTTCTCAACTCAACTGCAAGTGAAAGAAAATGTGACTCATTAAAAAAAAGAGGTTGTGAGGGGCACGGGAGAGCATTTATGTGTTCACTATAGTTTCTATTGCTTCTGTAATAAATTTCTGTAAACATGGTGATTTAAAAATATATTATTGTCTTACAGTCCTCCAGGTTAGCCACTGGACACGGGTCTCTCTGGACTAAAATGTAGATGTCATTAGGCTTCTTTCCTTTCTGGAGGCTCTAGGGAAGAATCTGTCATCTTATCTTCTCCAGCTACTAAGGGCTTCCCACATTTCTTAGGTCATGGCCCCATTCCTTCATCTTCAAAGCCAGCAAGATACCATCCCATCCAGAATAGCCACACAAATGCCATCCTCAGGGCCATGGTTCCCTCTTAATCCCCTGGATTCCCCTCAGCTCTACTTCCTTTAGTTTGTCAGGATGGATATAGCAGCGGGTCTGACCCACATCCTTTTTAGCTCTATACGAAAGAATATGTCTATTCTTCTTAATCAAAACAAAAGTCTCGATCTACTGTTTTTGATTTTGAGTGGCTTGGTTTGAGGCTTGTTTCTATTATTGATCTAATCACTGTTCCAGGAGGTAATAAGGCCTAAGTTGTGCCATCTTTGGGAGTAGCAATGCTGTCGGCAGAGACACCCATGCACTGAGACCGAACTGGGTAGGGAACCTCAAGTGGGAACTGGCGGCTAATGTCAGAAGAAGAATTAATGGGCACTGGGGGGCAAAGCGAAAAAAAAAAAGTAAAATAAAAAAGCATCAACTACTGCACCAGTCTACGGTATACTCCCATTAACCAAGCAGGAAGAGTGACAGGTATCTATCTGAACTAAGAAGACAATGCTGCAAAAATGAAAAGCCAAACTCTATCATCACAGATGAAAATCTATGTGCTCATGTAATAATGAACCCAAGTACTTAAGAAAAAAAAAAAAAAATCTTCCAGATAGAAACATAACCTTTGTCTCTAGTCTCGTTTTTACTGTTCCCCATTAGAACCCCTTGCTCCAGTCAGTGTGGACCCCTTACCCTGCAGATAATGTGGGCAGTTCGATAAGCTTTCCTTCCTGTTCTTGACTCCAAGCTTCTGAACCTCCGTGAGTCCGTTTCTACATGGAAATAATAACATCAGTCTTGAGAGAGAAATTGTGATTTTGGTGTTCTTTTTTGAAAGAAATGCATTTGATAGCAATTATCATTTTTGTACTTAATTTTTCTAGTGCTCCCTTGGAAGTTATGGTGCTTTGTATTTTAGTTCTATTTTCAGTAACTTTTTCTGTTTACCAATATTACCTACCAATGTAAAATTTAGGTTCATGTAGGGATGAATGTTTACAATCTTTGTGCTTCCCACGATGTTCATTAGTGTAATTTGACTATTATGAGACCCTCTAGTGTGTGTGTATGTACGAATGTATATATCTGGGGAGAGTAGTTTGAAAGCTATTAAACATAATAACTATAAAAGACTCTTAAAGTGAGATGTCCAATTCACCATACTGTTTAAGAAATAATGCCCTAAACCACAAGGGCATATAAATTGTGGGGGTTTTCCCCAAAATGTTGTTTTAATTTCAAATATTTGAGATAATGACTATCCATTACCTTGAGACCAATGCCTGTCTACCGAGTATAGTAAGATGAACATGCATATGGAGTTGCCTTTACCTCTTTTCTTGCCACGGATTTAAGATATGTTGTACATTTAGCCTGAAACACTTCATCAACGAAAAAAAAAAGTCAAGATTTAAGACATAATCAGTTTTAAATTTTGACTTGACTCTTATTGGTGACAACTAGCATATGACTGCATTTTTGCAATCCGTCAGAAGGAAATGATAATGCTACTTCATATGTCTCAGTACTTTTCACTTAAAGGTTTTAAAAAGACATTTTTCAAATAAGAATTAATGAAACCCTCAACGTGCCCCTATGAGTTAGGTAAATATTATTTCAGTCATTTAAACATCTGCAGGCCAATGGCTTTGACAGTTTAGTGACTTAACTTGAGACTACAGATTAAACTGAAGACAGGGCCAAACTCCAGCTTAATAGCTAGGCTGCCAGCTTTCCAATGTGTTGTTTGTTGTCAGTTACAAAGCAAGACCTGCATTTTAAAAAATGGAAGAGACATGTAGTTTTAATTTAAATCAAATTTATCAGGAGCTGGACTGCCCAGCTTTTAACGTGCCCTTCCTTGCTCTGGATTTGTTCCACTGGTTCCTAAGATGCCAAGTTACTCTACTCGTTGGCTGTCATTTGTCTTTCCTAATTTCCTGCTAACCTCTATGAATTCTTGAAAGCATGCCTATCTCTTCCCTTGTGTCCAATGCAGATTCTTCTAGCTGCAAAGGAATTTACATCAAATGGGGAGGAATTCTTTCTATTTTGGATGAGGGCTGTTGGGAGTTGAAAGTGAGGAATTGGCAGAAAGTTCTCTACACTGTATACATCTTTCACCCTCTTACAGCCCATGCCAATAAATATGTTTTTCTTTTATTTTAAATTTTCCTGCTGTGGTCTTCTGTTCATCATCTCTGTTCTCAGGATGAACTTTCCACTATTGACATGATATACAGAGGTGTGCAGTACAGATGGGCTTAAAGGAATCCAAAAACTATGCATATTTTAAAGAACAAAATGAAAGCAGCACAGATATATGTATATACATTTGAAAGCAGCCAAGATTCTGACAGACAATATTTAGAGGTTAACACAATGGAATCAAAGGGAGGAATACCTATTTAATCAGAAGTACAAAACTCAGTGAAAGTTAAACATGCTTTTAAATCATAATAAGGAAAATGCTAGAAAATACACATCCCTGCCGCTAGTGTAATTGAAATCACATAATCTATATCCATCATTTTTTTTTTTCTATTCAGGGGAATACATTATTCGAAAACTCTTTGATGTTAACAACGGACTTCAAGTGGAAGCTTCATGAACCCCTTTTGAAGTACAGGATATTTTAATCCATTTCACAATATGTTTGATGAAATTCCTTCTGGCTTTGCTGCTAAAAAGACAGGAATCTCATCAATGGCTACTGGGAAAGAGGAGGAAGTCCGAAATCAGAGGGCAGAGAATAAGTGGTTTAAGGTGACACTGAAGAAATAACAGACTATGAAGCCAGTCAGTCCTCAATGGGAGGTGGCATATTTAAATTTATCCTAGTCAAGCCAGGATACTCACAGAGCATTATAACTTGGTGGATAGGAATTCTGTCATTTTTACCTTTATTAAGACGAACAGATGTGTGACAATGGCTCTGGTTAGGATAGTTAATTTTTCAGAGCAAAAGCCAAACATTAGGGGCACCTGGGTGGCTCAGTGGGTTAAAGCCTCTGCCTTTCGCTCAGGTGATGATCCCAGGGTCCTGGGATCGAGCCCCGCATCGGGCTCTCTGCTTGGCAGGGAGCCTGCTTCCTCCTCTCTCTCTCTCTCTCTCTGCCTGCCTCTCTCCCTACTTGTGATCTCTATCTGTCAAATAAATAAATAAAATAAAATAAAAAAGCCAAACATAAGTAAACACAGAAAGTGCAATTCTCTGTGTATTGGCTTTTTATTGTTGCAATTATTGATGTGCAATAAATTACCACAAATTTAGCAGCTAAAAGCCACAGCCATTTATTACCTTACAGTTCTATTGATCACAAGCACTGGTTTGGCGTAGCTGGATTCTTGGCTTGGGGTCTCATAAGACTGAAATCCAAGTATCAGCTGGGTTGTGCTCTTACTTTAGAGCTTAGGGTCCACTTCCAAGCACATTGAGGTTGTTGAGAAATGTTAGTTCTTTTGACTTATAGAAGTGAAGTCCCAGCTCCTAGAGGAGCACCATCATTCCCTAACACATGGCAGTCTCAACAACAACGGCACCTTGTTTCTACAATGTTAGTACATGAGTGTTTCTGGCTTCAAAGTGTTGTCTTTCCTTAAGGGCTCATGTGCTTAAGTCAGACCCATCCAGGATTCTCCCTTTTCTAGAGAACTCAAAGTCAGCTAATTAAGGACCTTAATTACATCTTCAAAATCACTTCTGCTGCATAACATAACATATACATGAGAGTTATATCCCATCAGTTTCATAGATGTGCTTATACTTAACAGAATGAGATTATACAGGGCACGGAAACCAGGGAGGCAAAAATCTTAGGTATACTGGAATTCTGTCTACCTTATCACATTCTATTTTTAGTGACTCTAGAAATATATGGGTTGGCCTTACGTAGGGAGGGCTGGAAAAAATGTCAAAATTCCAGTTTCAAAAGGATAACTAGGGTGCAATCACTCATCTAAATAGAAGCCAAGTTATATGAGTTCTGTGAAAGTAGCAGATGTGAAAGTCCAAGTATACCTGAGTATTTAGGGTTCATCTCAACAAGATGAATACCAATATTAGGGAAGAAAGAATTATACCAGACTTCATCAACTGTGGAAATGGGATGACCTGATAGATTGGAATAAACTCAGGCTTTGAAATCGGACTAGAATTAAAATGTTAGCTCTGTCCCTACTTGGCTCAAGACCCTGGGAAAGCTCCTCAAATACAAGTTGAAAATAATGACACATAACACCATAAAATTTTGAGCATAGCACTGAAGATATTGAAGGTACTATGTTGATTTTCTTCCCTGTGTAGGCTCAGAAATACAGTGAGACTGATCCTTTGATTGTATCTGCACTTAAGTGAAGATAAAGTGAAATTGTCTAATGCTGATCAAATGAAATGTTTGTCGTGTTAATTGATGCTAACAATAAATTATTAAGTTGATTCAAAAGCAAAATCCTGACCATCTTAAGTTGATTTAAAAACAAAACCCAGGAAGAGATCATTTTTTAATAAAAATGAAATGATTTTAATTTTTAAACACAATATGTTCACTAATACTAGGAATTGTTTTTTAAAATACTGTTTAATGAAATTATAACCTATAAGGAAAATCTGAGTTGCCTTTGCTGATATGAAACAAAACTTGAAAAATAATTTTCTTCATCCTAGTACTTCACATTTTATTACTCTGTTACTTATTTTATTGTCACTTTTATGAGAGATAAATGTATTAATATATATGCACCAAAAATATATAGGTATAAAAAGTTCAAATAGTGCCATAACTTGGGCCTGCTCAGTATTTAATCAAAGATATTTTCATGAATATGCTTGAGGCTGGTGTCACTTCCTATGTCAAGAGTTTTCTTTTCTGTAAGGTACTTTTGAGGAACAGGTTTTCACTGGAGCCTCTTGTGACTCTGCATTCATCAAGGATAAAGAAGAATCACAGCAAATATTTTTGGTTAGACGGTGATATAAACAATATAGGACTTCTCTTCGAACAAAAGTTAAATTTATTAGTGAAAAATAACAAACATAAATACTTAATGGTGTATCAAATACATTTACCTAAAACTTGCATGTCCTTGAAACATTTTGATTAAATAATTAAACAGTGTTTATTTTATATTATTCACCTCATATCATCCATAGGTTATTCTGCAGTAACTAAAAACCTTAAAATTCTAATGGCATATGACAACAGCAGTTCATTCCTAACTCAAGAAAATATCCACCATGGGAGCTCTACTTCACACTTTCTCATTTGGTAATCAAGGCTAGTTAAGCCTCTGCCATATGGAATATGATGAGTTCCTATGAAAGGAAGAAGATATATAGGTCTTAAAGAATTCCTGAAAGTCTCACATGACAATTCTGTTCACATGTCGTTAGACAAACAAGACATGTGGTCATGCTTAATGTCAAGTGAGTGAATAAGTACATTTTTACCATGTGCAGAAAAGACATATGTAACATACTTTTTTTTTTAAAGATTTTATTTATTTATTTGACAGAGCGAGATCACAAATAGACAGAGAGGCAGGCAGAGAGAGAGAGAAGGAAGCAGGCTCCCGCTGAGCAAAGAGCCCGACGTGGGACTCGATCTCAGGACCCTGAGATCATGACCTGAGCCGAAGGCAGCGGCTTAACCCACTGAGCCACCCAGGCGCCCAACATATGTAACATACTTAATGTCTATCATAGTATCCCCTTCTGGTCATAAAATAGGTATCTCAATTCCCTTTCAGCATAAAATATAAATTTAGTCTTCTAAGGGAGGGAAACCCAAAACACCATAGATTTAAGACACAGCTTGTAGTAAAGGAGGTATATGATGATGCATGGTAGTTTCTCTGTTTTATCCAGATGTGGCTTCTTTAGATTTGAAGATGTAAAAACATAAGAAATTATCTATCCCACACACATCCATTTTGCAGGATGTGACCACAGGCTCACAATAATGGCATAAATGTCCCCATTCACAGAGTGGCAGAATGTGAGACAATTGGCAATCTCTGATCCATAGCAATTCTGAAATCTCTCTGAGCAAATATATTGAGGGCACTGTACTATTGGAGTTGGCAACAACCCTTGCCTTCTTTCTATTCCCTGGATGTACCTTCCTTCACTACAGGTTTCCACAGCTTCTGACTCAGCATTTTTCGAGGGTTCTATATTGCTTGAACTGTCCTTAACAATATTTGAAATAGGGTTTGGGAAACTTGCCTAGGGTAGTAACAGAATGGTGCCCTCCCCCAACCTTTCCCTCACCACACACAAAAGATATATCTATGCCCTAACCCCTAGAACCTATGAATGCAACCTTATTTTTTCAAAGTGTTTCTGCAAATGGAAATAAATTAAGGATCTAAAGATGAGATCATCCTAGGTTATCCAGTTGGACCTACATCCAATGACAAGAAGAGAAGACTCATGCAGAGGAGAGAGTCATGTAAAGACATGAGTACATTGAATATATAGAGAGAGATATATAGATGTAGAGAAAGAGAAAAAATATATAGATATTGTGGCTCTACTGGACATAGCCACAAACTAAGAAATACCTGGATGCACTAGAATCTGGTAGAGGCAAGAAGTTCCCCTCTAGAGCCTTCCGAGGGAACATGGCCCTGTACAAATTTTGATTTCAGACTTCTGGCCTAACAAACTTTGAGAGGATAAATTTTTGTTTGCTGTTTAAGTACACAAGTTCGTGGTAATTTTTTACAACAGTCCTAGAAAACAAAAAACAAACAAACAAATAGTAGACCTTCCTTGGGGCCATGTGACTTGTGTTGGCCAGTAAACTGTAACCATAAAGGATGATAGGCCCTTTCAGGTAGAAATATTAAATTGCCAATGCAGGGCTCTGTAGTACTATTTTTTTCCTTGCCTTAGCGATTGTAGAACCAAGAATTACATGATGCCTACCTACATCGATCTGTGTCTCTGGTTGATTTAATGAGCTGATTAGTCTGGCTGATTTGTTCTGAATGTGATTACAAATGAATTAACATTTGTGGTTTTAGGCCACTGAAATATTTAGCCAGTTAGTTATTATAACATACCTTAGCCCATAAGCATGATTAAAGCCAATAGATATTTGGGGATTAATAGTTTCCTCTTGAAGTTCAAATGCAAGAGTTCATTAATTGCCTTTTAAAACATTTGTTATAATTTCAAATATGGCTTAATAAAGGTCCAAGGAGGTATTAAAGATGGGGAATCAAGCAACTTGGAATAAAAAATGGCTGTATTGAATTTAATTACTTCTGATTTCTTAGAGAACCCTGAGTCTTAATCCTTTCCTCTACAGCATATAAACAATAATGCTGATTCTTTCCTCACTAGGTCTTGTGAAGCTCCAATAAGATAACTGGTGCACAGACTTTGTAAGTTCTAGAAAATTACATATATTTAACTGATTTCCATTCCATATCTCTGATTACAGGAAGTTATTTATATCATAATATTTGGGGACACACCTCTTATGAAGAGGTCCAAAATTTCCAACCTTTCCAAAGTGAATAATATAGATCTCTGATATTTCCATATAGTTGTGAATTCCAGTGATCTACAGCAAAAAAGTCTAAACCAAGAAAATAGAAATACAATCAAGAAACAAATTCTCCTAGATGGATTGTTCACAAAGATTCTTTATTTGTAAGATAATATATGAGATTTGTGGCTTAGAGAACCTGTCTTTTCCTGAGATATGGATGAGGGATGCTTCAAAAATCAGGGACAAACAGGAATAACAAACAGATTTACTAGGGCTTTGATATTTGGAGGCACCTCAAAACCTACAGGAGTCCCCAGGAATTTTGATTAGGACTCTGAGAAATCTTTAAACAGTAAGTTATTTAGAAACTCAAACTGAAGATACAGTGTATGATGAAAACAAGTAGTGATTCTCAGAGCCCATTCTCAAAGTTATTTTACGTCTTAATATAGCTGCTGGAACTTGAGCCATTACATCTGTATTCTGGCAAAAGAAAACAGGAAGTAGGGAGAAAGTCCACCATATTTTTAGGGAGTCTTCCTGAAACTATCCCAGAGTACTTCTAATTACCTATCATTGCAGGGGACTGGTCTCAAAGAGACCAGCTCCTCGCCACAAAGAGGTCAACAAATACCATCCTTTACTTGGGAATGTTGCCACCTTAAGTACCTTTGTTACTCAGGGGTGGTGGGGAGAATGAACATTGTGGTAGGTAAGACAGAACGATTCGCTGCAGGAAATAAACACTGAAGTAGAAATGGATGGGAAGGATAATTAAAGAACAAGTAAAGAAATAATATCATTTATTTGATACCTCAATAAGTATACTTACTTAAAGATACATTTATTCAAGTGAGATCTACTAAGAATAACCTCATGTGAGACACTGGATTATAAGGATTCCACAGTGAGTAGAACATGGTGTTGGGGGATACATACCAATGTTTTGAGAAAGATAGAAGTAATGGGGCTTCAAAACTAAGTGGTGGGAAAAAGAATTAATAAAATGGCAAATCTAGGATTTCATAACTTCTGAGTAATTGAAAAAATACTATTATATATTAATAGGAACAGACAGATAAGGATGAGAACCAAGCTGGAGAAGTACGGAGATGATGCAGTTTGTGCCAATGACTGCTCTACTGGAAGAATTCTCTGATTCTGATTGACAACTGCCCCCCTCACATTCTTTGTTTCCTGAGCATTATGACATGCCTCAATCAAATCATTTAGCACACGGTACTATAAATGATGTCTGCATAACCAACTGCATACCGCAGCCAGCTTTTACCAGGTTGCAATAATGAAATACACACATTTCTTCCCAATATCTTGTTTAGTGACTTCAAGTTGGTAGCTGGAAACCAGTCACGGTGGGAGAATTTATGCCATAAATATTGGCAAATGCTTGCCATCAGACTCTCAGTTTCCCCTGGGAGCTGGCAGTTAAAGATCTATCAGCATATCCCTATGTGTGAACTTCTTCTCAGGCTCTAAGATTTTTGAAGACATAGAATCTACCTGGTCCATATGTAGTGGTGGGAATATGCATTTGGTGGTAGAAGTGGGTGGTGGTTTCATTGACATTCCATAAGAAATGTGTATTTAATTAACAGACAATCAGGAAAAAAAAATCAGCACACAGGTGAAAAGTGATTTGGAGTTCACAAAGATAGCTCAATCTATGTGTGGGGTTGGTGATAGTTAAATTTGAAGAAAAAAATAACATTATATGGATTGTGTTATAAAGTCAGTACAGCTGTTAAATGTCAACGTTCTGGATAAAAATATAATCTTTTTAACATGGAATTTATTTTGTCTTATAATAATCTGGAACTGGAGTCTACAAAAGCACGGTTGATGGCTTCAGAGTATGAGAAGTGGGCTTTACATTAGGTCCCCTTTTTAAAAATGCCATTATATCACATAGATAGGGATAACAGTAATGTAGATGAAGTTTGCTTCCTTCTTTGCGATTACACTATCTTCTCAAGCTTCTATGACACATGATCTTATAAAATAATATAAATCCTTTACACAGACAGAGAATACACAGAGATTACTAAAAAGTAATTCCACTTAAGAGAAGAAGGCTTATGTTTACTTTGAATAAAAGAACATACACCTAAATGTGGAGTAACAACCTAGTGTGATGGGCTAAAGGGCAAG
Organism: Meles meles; assembly: GCF_922984935.1. Taxonomy (NCBI): domain Eukaryota; kingdom Metazoa; phylum Chordata; class Mammalia; order Carnivora; family Mustelidae; genus Meles; species Meles meles. The sequence continues at coordinate 78,991,169 of NC_060075.1, forward strand.
GTCAGCATAGGTTTTTGGTTCATCCTAAAATCTGACTACATACAAATAATCACATTTTGTATCATTTAATAAGGCTGGATATTTCCAGACATACTGAAAAATGAAAGATCCTAAGCCATGTTTCCAAGTCATTTATCTCAAAAGAGTTTACTAATACAAAGAATAATTATATGGATCAAATATAAATTGAGCACGTCCAATAGAGAAAAACACTTTGTTGTGTACTATGTATGCAAACAATGTATTCTAAAGACATAAAATTATAATCATATTAATCATAAGTATAATTGGTCACCTTTATTGAAAAGCATCTAATTATATGATGTCTTGACTGTCCCTGAAAATAAAGAACATATGGTTATTATTAACATGGTTAAGTCTAAAGCTGTGCCTTGCAGCAGAGCATGATAAAACAAATCAGGTTTCTCATCTTTCTAACACCATCTTTGGCTCTCAAATCTATGTGTAAGTGGATGCACAATAGGGGACTACCATCAGTAGTTGAATGAGAATCTTTTCAAAAAATGGATTGATATATCTTTGTCATAAATAAACTATAAATGCACAACTTACTCTGGCTGAATTGTGATGAAACAGAAAATCTTAACACACCAATTACTAGTAAGGAAATTGAATCAATAATGAAAAATCTCCCAACAAACAAAAGTTCAGGACCAGACAGCTTCACTGGACAACTCTACAAATCCTTCTGCCAAACTTTCTCAAACTCTTCCAAAGAATAAAAGAAAAGGGGCATTTTCTAATTTCATTTTTTTTTAAGATTTAAAGATTTTATTCATTTATTTGAGAAAGAGAGGGAGAGAACATAAGTGGAGCTCAGGAAAAGAGGCAGAGGGAGAATCAGACTTGCTGCTGATCTGGGAGCTCATCACAGGGCCTGATCCTTGGACCCTGAGATCATGAACTGAGCCAAAGAAAGACACTTAATTTACTGAGCCAGTCACCCCTCCAATTTCATTTTATGACGTCAGTATTACCAATACCAAATTTAGACAAGGATGCTACAAGAAAACAAAATTACAGGCCAATTTCTCTGATGAACATAGATACAAACTCCTCAACAAAATATTAGTAAATCATATTCAACAGTGCATTAAAGGGATCATACACCATGATCAAGTTTCATTCTATGAATACAAGGATGGCTATACATCTGTTAATCAGTCAACATCACATTAACAAAAAGGATAAAAATAATATAATCATCTCAATAGATTCAGAAGAAATACTTGACAAAATTTAACATTAATTTATGATTAAAAAACTCTCAACAAAGTGGGTATAAAGAAAACATACTTCAAAATAATAAAGGTAATATGTGATAAACTCACAGCTACATTATACTCAAGGGTGGATAGCTAAAAGTCTTTCCTCCAAAATGAGGAACAAGACAAACATGCCCACTCACACCTATTTTATTCAACAAAGAAGTCCTAGCCATGTCAATTAGGCAAAAGGAAATCAAATGTATCTAAATCAGAAACGAAGTAAAACTGAGACTATTTGCAGATAACAAATATATATATATTTATATTTATACAAAATTTAGGATTACTTGTGTTCTAGTTCCTTGAAAAATGCCATTGGAATTCTGATAGGAATTACATTGTATTTGTAGATTGCTTTGGGTAGTATGGATATTTTGACAATATTGATTCTTCCACTTTGTGAGTGTGGAATATCACATAAACCCTGAATAGTCAAAGCAATAATGAAAAAACAAACAAACAACAACAACAACAAAAAAGGAGGTATCACACTTCCTGACTCCAAGTTATATTACAAAGCTAAAATAATTAAAAGGGTATGATGTTGGCATAAAAACAAAAACAAAGATCAATGGAAGAGAATAGAGATTTCAGAAATAAACCCATGCACATATGATCAATTAATTAATTTATAACAAAAGAGCCAATAACACACAAGAGGGAAAGGACAGTCTCTTTAATAAATGGTAATGGGAAAACTGGATAGCCACATGCAAAAGAATGAAACTCAACCACTGTTTTACATCACATACAAAAATGATATCACATACAAAAATTAACTCAAAATGGGCAAAAGACTTGAACATAAACCCCCATAAAACTACTGGAAGAAAACATAAGCTATAAGCTTCTTGACCTAGATACTGGCAATGAGTCTTTTGTATCTGACACCAAGAGCGAAAGCAACAAAGGCAAAAGTAAGTAAATGGGACTTCCTCATACTAAAAAGTTTCCCCACAGCAAGAAACTAACAACAAATGAAAAGGCAATCTATTGAAGGGGAGAAATTATTTGTGAATCATATATCTGAGATGGGGCTAATAGCTAAAATATCAAAAGAACTCCTGTAACTCAGTAGAAAAAAAAGGAAGGTAGGAAGAAGAGAAAACCAATCATGTGAATTAAAAATGGGCAGATCTGAATAGACATTTTTCTAAAGAAAACGGGCAGAAGGCCAATAGGTACATGAAAAGGTGTTCAACATCATTAATCACCATAGAACTGTAAATGAAAACCCCTATAGGGTATCACCTCATACATGTTAGCATGGATGTTATCAAAAAGACAATGAACAACATGTTTTGGCAAGACCTAGAGTAAAGGGGATCCTTCTGCACTGCTGGTAGAAATGTAAACTGGTACAACCATTATGGAAAACCAGATGGAGTTTCTTCAAAAAATTAAAAATAGGACTACCATATAACCCAGCAATTCTGTTTATGGATATTTATTTGAAGAAAATAAAAACATTAAGTCAGAAAGGTATTTCTACCCTCCCATGTCTATCACAACATTATTTACAATAGCCAAGATATGAAAACAATCTAAGAACCTAAATGCTCATAAATGGATAAATGTAAAAGGAATTGTACTCTGTGTGTGTGTGTGTGTGTGTGTGTGTGTAATGGATATTATTCAACCATAAAAAAGAATGAAATTTTGCCATTTGTGACAACAAGAATAGACCTAAAGAGCATTATGCTAAGTGAAATAAGTCAGACAGAGTAAAATGCCATATGATCACTCCTGTGTGTGGAATCTAAAAAGAGAAACATAAACAAGCTCATAGATGCAGAGAATAGACTGGCGCTTGCCAGAGGTGGAGGTGGGGAATGGGGGTAGGAGAAATATGTAAACAGCATCAAGAGAGAAAAAAAATTAAAAATATAACAAGCAATAAGTATTTCTGGAAGACAGAAAATGAAGAATGAAAAGAGAACGATGGTTTATTTACTTAATCAAATTCTACTGTAATCATTTGTTTATAAGTCTTTCCAATTAGACTTAAAAAACATTACAATTTATAATCACTCGAAAAATGACATATTTAAGTGTAACTCTTAAAAAAAACATATACAGGACTTGTATGCTGAATTATACATAATGCTCATGGATGAAATCAAGGAAGATCTAAATAAATGGAGAGAATGAGTGTGTTCCTGGATGGAATATTCAACATAATAATAATGCCAATTCTCCCCAAAGGGATATACAACTTTAATGTTGTTCCAATCAAAACATCAGCAAGATTTTTTTATGTAGACAAAATTACTGTAAAATTTACATCAAAATACAAAGAAAGTAGAATAATGAAAATAATTTTGAGCAAAGAGGATAAAGGAATCAGTCTACCAGGTTTCAAGACTTATTAGATAGTTATATTAATGAAGACTGTGTGATAGTGGTAGAGGGACAGACACAGATCAGTGGAACAGAACAGGGGACCTAGAGAGAGATCACATTAATGTGTTCTAATGATTTTTGACAAAGTTACAAAAGTACTTCAATGGAGGAAAGATGGCCTTTCACTGTTACTACAGCACTATACATACATAAATAAAAAATAAAAATAAATTAAAAAAAAAGAATCTCAATCTAAGTTCACACCTTACATAAAAGGTAACTCATAGATTTAACTATAAGTTGTAAAACTATGAAAGTTCTAGAAAATGACATGGGAAGAAATCTTTGGGATACAGAGCTAGGTGAAGGATTCAAAGTTTTGACATCAAACCCAAGGATCTTAAAAGGAAGCATTGATAAAATTAAATTGAACTTCATCAAGATTAAAAATTTTAGTCTTTTTTTTTTTTTTAAGAGGGTCGTGAAGGGCAGAGGGAAAGAGAAAATCTTTAACTGGCTCCACACCCAGCAGAGAGCCCCATGCAGGGCTTGATCTCACAACCTTGAGATCATAACCTGAGCCAAAATTAAGAGTCAGATACTTAGCTGACTGAATTTCCCAGGTATCCCTGCTCTTTTTTAAAAGATACTATTAAGAGGATAAAAGACAAACTACAGAGTAAAAGGAAATATTTGAAACCACGTATCTGACAACTTTGTACTGGTGTCTAATGTATGTAAAGAAATTTCAAACGTCAACAGTAAAAAACAAAACAAAACAAAATCCAATTAGAAAATGAGCAAAGGACATTATCAAAGAGGATATACATATGGGAATAAGCAGATAAAAAGATGCTTAAAATCATGGGCTGCCTGTGTGACTCAGTCAGATGTCTGACTCTTGGTTTCTGCTCACGTCATGATCTCATCAGTGCTGAGATTGAGCCCCTTCGAGGACTCAGAGGTGAGTCTGTTTAAGGATTCTCTCCCTGTGGTCCTCCCCTGATCCACTGGTGCATGCACGTGTTCTCTCTCTCTCTCTCTCAAATAAATAAATAAATCTTTTAAAAATAAAGATGTTTAACATCATTAGGCATTTAGGAAATACAAACTAAAATCACAATGAGAGATCACTACTATCACAATGGCTAAAATAAAAAAATAGTGAAAACACCAAATGCTGGTGAAGCTGTGGAGAAACTAGAAATCACTCATGCATTGTATCCCAGAGAAATGAAGATGTTTCTTCACACAAAAACTCGTACATGCCTGATTATAGCAGCTTTATTTGTGATAGCCCCAAACTAGAAAAAACCCAGGTATTCTTCAGCGGGTGAACAGTTGAATAAACTGTGGTACACCCATACCATAAAATACTCCCCCAGAAATTAACAGGAACACTAAATACACTCTATAGTATGGATTAATCTTCAGAGAATTTTGCTGAGTGAAAAGAGCCAATCCCCAAAGCTTATACAATGCAAAAGTCCATTTGTATAGTATTCTCGAAATGACAAATTTACAGAGGTGGAAAAGAGATTAGTGGTTACTAGGGGTTAAAGAGTGAGTAGGTTAAGAGAGGAGTGAGTGTGGCTTTCAAAGAGCAATAGGAGGGATCTCTGTGATGACAGAATGCTCTGTATCTAGCCTGCATCAATGTTGACATTCTGGGGTAATACTATACTAGAATTTTGCAAGACGTTACCACTGGGGGAAAATGGATGAAGGGTACGTGGACCTCTCTGTTATTGTTTCTTATAATGCATGTGACTCTACAATGATCTCAAAACAAAAAGTGTGATTATAACAAACAAAAAGGCCCTGAGTCCCCTAAATATATCCTAAATATATTTTTTAACATTTTTCCTTCTGTTTTATTAATTAAATCGCTAGAGTCCATTTAGAAAAAATATCTAATATTTATATTAGGTAACAGTATAGGTATACTTATCATAAACATGTTTTCAACATTTTTTGTTTTCCACATTTCCAGCCATGGTTCCTGACCCTCTTTTGAAATGTCTGCATTTTCTTTTTGGTCTCACATTGGTTATATGAACTATTATAGGATGACATATTTGAATTGTTCAATTTTGTGTTTTTAAGCAGCCATAGATCTTCATGTGTGTTTTGTCTACATACAGCCCTTTATAATTAAATGTAGAACTGTAATGAGATTTGTGACAAAAGAATAAAAGAGTTTGCAGTTTGGGGACTGATCAATGTTTACATCAACCGGTTTAAAGGACTGGTTTCTCCATTTAAAAGAGGCTTCATCCGATATTTAATAATATTCAGTGATCTATTTCTACATGGCTTATCACGTCTGTGACCTTGAACTCATCTTTATGATGAGGATATTTCTAGTAAATCCCTCATAATACTGTTTCAAGGATCAAGAGATAATATATGTAATCATGCTACATTACATTGTCCATATTAATAGCAGTTATTAGATCAGATAATTTTAACTTTAAAGAATCTATAAATTAAAAATTATCTAAAATACTGATAGTAACCAGAGGCCACTGGAAATCACTTGATCATGTGTAATATATATATATATATAAACAGCTGACTATATATTTCACTAGTATTGCTTGCTTTTGTCTAAAAAAATTTTTTGATTTTACCTAAAGTAAAAAATATGTATGAAAATACAATGCTTCCTTGTATCTAAATATTGATTAAAATGTGTTTTTCCAATGATTACTAAAAGAATTCATTCAAAATCCGAAGCTCTGAAATAATCACATCCTTCTGAAAAATCAGCCATTTCGTTTTTCTTGTGGACGGATATATACAAAACTACCAGCAGGTGGCAGTATGTATATGAAAGTGTGTCCTAAATAATTCTGCAAACTAGAGGTTACTGGCTTTTGCTAACAAAGCCATCTATGCATCCACCAAAAGCTTCATTTACAGGGCAAAGTGATGAAATCCTAACTGTTTTAGGATGTAAACATAATAGTGAGGAATTTTTCACTATTATGATCAGTAGAAGATTGTCATTTTTGAAATGCATGAAGTGTTTAATTTAGAATCCAAGTTTCCGCGGGGGGGGGGGGGGGGGGGAGTTCCTGGCTGACATCTGCCTGATTCTTCTCTTCTCTCTCAATTATGATCATATACCCTGTTTAACTGGGAGATCCTCTAGTATACATTCTCATGGCTGATTATGTGTTGACGGTTTCTCCAGCTTGCTCAAATATGTACAAACTACTTTCTATCAAACTGTATATATGTATATATATGAATAAGGAAGGATAAAATAGAAGCAGAGATAGAAATGTAGTAATGTAAATTCTTTAGGATGACTAAACAATGAAATCATGTCTTTTTTTAAAACTGGTAGGAGTTTAAGCCTGTTTTTAAGAACTGACTTGGATGTATATGTAATAATTAAAATTTTTTCGGTCACTCTTATCCTCAAAACTAAGCATGAAGGTCAGAGGTGGCTGAACCTACTAGCATTCCCTCCTCACTGTCCCTGGTCATGAATGTGGCTTTCTGCATAACACGTGTCATCAGAATAACAGTATAGAAGTTTCTAAGACCAGGAAGCCTCCCTGATTTGCAGTAACTTAAATACTAGGGCTGTGACAGTGGAAAAAAGCAACAAGCATTTCACTTGCATTAGATTCATGGAAGTTTTTCTTTTGTTTTTTTTTTCACTTTGTTTTTCTAAGTCAAAGTATTTATCTGCATGTCTCTATATTATGTAACACAAATCTTGTTTAACGGTAAGAATATATACTATAAGCATATGAATAGGGAAGAAGAGAGTAAAAATGAATATGGCACTGAATTTATTCTTTTTCAATTAAAAGTAGTTTTTGCAGTTTAGAACCACGCAGATTTTGTGAATTCTTAATCTAGAACCAACCTGATACATGAAGTATTTGCAAAACATGGAGTTGAGACCTCCTAGTTCCTTTGCTCAAGAAAGAAGTCCAAGCCTGCAGGCCCTGGGGAAGGAAAATGTGTTGCTGCTTATAGTACTGTTCCTTCTCAATTCTATTAACAAAGGCAGTGTTTCTAGGAATAGCCCCAAAGTTGCTACTAGATTATTAAATGCACTTCAAAGTGGATCATATTAAATTCAGAAGCCTTCTCTGCCTCCATCCTACTAAAAGGGAGAGTTTGCAAACCACAGCTCTGTATAATCTCAGAAGCTGGAGAAGTATCAACACTTCTATTCTGAGTTTTCCAGAATTCTCTTCCACAAGCATCTTTCCTACCTTCTAGCTCTGAGAATTTCATGGGTTTTTTTCCTCAGAAAATACTTTGAAATGTAAAAAATTCAAAATAATAATCCACTAGACAAATGTTCATTAAAATATAAAATCTTCCTACAGAACAAAGACCCAGAATGGAATTCCAATCCACGCTGAGTAAATAGGGAAGATGTCTGTAGAGACAAATGAGTTTTCTTAGTAGACCCTGAAGTCACACGAGAAGTGATAAAATTTACTGCATGATCAACCTAAATCAGATATAGTGTGACTCACACCAAGATAAGCATTTTTGACCTCTTCCATTCAAATGACTTAGAGAGATAGGCTACGGGGATAAGTGGGGAAAAAAACAGGAGGCATTAATGCAACAGATTTCTTAAAAGATATGTGTCAGTAAATATGTTTCAAATCCCATACTCAAAAGAGAACAGTGGATTTTTAAATGTTTTTGTAAATTATATTAAAGTATAACATGCATTTGGAAAAATACACAGTCAAATGATACGAACTGATGATACTTCTTACAATGTAAATGACATTTAAGTAACCAGCAATAAGGTCTAGAAGTAGGAGATAACCAGAATGTCAGGGTTACCTGATGCCCACATCCAACACTACTTCCAGGGTGCCCACACCCTATCTTCTGTAATACCAAAGATGACCGTTGCCTTTTCTGAACTTTATATAAATATAATTACATGGTATGTATGCTTCCGTGGGTTTTTTTTTTTTCCACTCAACATAATATTTATGAAGTTCTAGTCAGGCTCTAGCTTGTTCATTATCACTGCCACATAGTTTATTGAATGCATATACCTTAACTTTCAGATAATTTGGGGCTATTATGAATAGTGCTTCTGTGAATATTATAATATATATATTTTGAAGGATATGCGTATATGTGTGTGTGTGTGTGTATACACATACATTGATTTCTGTTGGGTATATAAAACCTAGATTTACAAGTTACATAGATGAATAGCTACTGTCAAACCATTTTTGAAAGTGTTTGTACTCTTTATCACTTTCCCTAGCTATAACGAAAATTTCAATCACTGTATATTTTTACCAGTACTTGGTATTATGCATAATTTTCATTTTAGCCTTCTCCCAATGTACTTCTTAAAACTAAGAATATATATATGTATATATACATATATAATATGTGTATATAAATTATATATAATATCATGTACAAAACATGATACTAGAAAGAGCTTAACATTTGCTATATGTTACAGACTATCAGAGTCTGCAGTGAGAACAAACTGGCTGCTGGTTGGCCTGGATAAGCAGGATCCTTTGTTCCATGACACCTTTCCCTAGACTGAGTGATTTGAGTGGTGACAGCAAAAGAAGATCATGAAGATGGCCCCATTTCTCAATCTGGGAGTCCTTTTAGCAAAATGAGACTTTATGATCCATGGAAGAGGCCACATAGATTGACTTAGTGGCTCTCATGCATGATGTATCATGAGGAACCTAGCTCTCACCTTCAAAAAGCTTACCCTGATGCTTTGGAAGGGTGAGTCTGCTGGCTGTGCTTTGTACAACACTGAAGCAGAGAGGGCCCGAGACAGGCCAGTTTCACTGATGCCGCACTATTCTAGACAGATGGGACCAGAAGCTGAAACAGAAGAACACACTGGAGACACAACCCAAGAATTTCAGCTGCCAGACCTTTGACACCTTCCTGAAAATGAGTCTTCATCCTTGAAAACAAAGACCCTTAAGTTTACTGACTTTCCAGATCGTTACCTTGAATACAAAATGCCCTATGTGTCAGATTAAGAAGATTGAAGGGTCTTGGCCCATTTGGGCCTGTGCTCCTGGGCCTAAATGTCATTTCACAGTTGGTGCCCTTGTGTGTTTGTTAACTTCAGCCTTTAAAGCTGGTTATAAACAATTCTACTTCCCTAGATGATAAGCCAGGAGAACCTGAGGAAGCTACATGGTGAAACAGAGAGACCTGACTTTGAACTTTCAAGCAGAACCTTGGCTACTTCCCTTGACAATGGGGAAAAGTACAGGTTGTTTCATGTGGGAACTGTGGTGATTAGATTAAATGTATAAAATTGTTGGTACCACCTGGCACACACTGGGCATGCAATACACGGTGAGTAACATTTCCAAAATTTTACTATTATTTAGGTTTTACATCTGAAATTTATACCAAGACCAAAGTGCTATTTGTTTTCCCCTATACTATATATTTGTATATAGCATGCAAAGTAATAATTGGGTTCATATTTTCAGGTATTTTTAAGCTGTTGTTTTGGGGGGGGGAAACGTTTTTCTAACAGTCTTGTGATACTTTCATTACCAAAACAAAAACCTGCATATGCGCTTGCTAATGCGAATGTCATTTATGCAGTTAATGCTATTTTTCCTATGATTGTGGGTATCATTTGACTTTTATAGTTACCTAAGAGAACAGTAAGAGAACAGTATTCTAAATACCAATAGCAAGTTACCCTTTAAAGTTAAGCTATACGCATGTGTGATTCAGTGAGAGTAGTTAGCCTACATGTAATTCTACAGTTATAACCAAAACCACAGATTCAGCATTGTTTGGATATGCTTATGCATTGAGCTCTAATGTTTCCATTAAGTGCAACTTCCTTCAACAATACATAACACAGCAAGAATATGAGGGGAAAGAGGGTGGGCAAGGTTTGACCACTGAAGCAAAAGTGCTGAAGAGAAGACTCTGCTCTTTCTTACACAAATATTAGGATCACTTTCTACTAATACAGTGTATATAACGTCATTCCCAGGAGCAGAGACTGAGGAAACATGGGTGAGCTGCTTTTAATAGAAAACTGCATTTAAAATACATCTTCAAAAGGCACATGTGGAAAATCTCAGTAATTAATTCATTAATCATTTTGTTTGGTATGACTGAACGATAATTGGTTCAAAGGCCATGGTAGTTAATATTAGTGGGTCTTAAATTCGACACTATGTGTATAAAGTTGTTATTCACTAGGAAAAGCAGTAAGAAGATTACTTTAATCTCCAATAACCTATCTACAGTCCATGTAATTACTATTTATGAGTTATCAACACTTGCATTGCCTTGCCAATTTTTGTAATGAATCTAAATATTGAATGATTTATTTAAAATTAATTTCATTGTGTATATGGAATGCACTGGGATTAAACAGACATAATAATGCTTTTAAAATTCAAGGACATGGACATGAAAGCAATTAATTACAAAGTAATAGAGTGACATGAGCAGGATAGCACATTAGGAGGTCCTAACAATTTTTTCCCCACAAAAACAATTATTTAACAACTATCCAGTGTAGAAATGTTTTGCAAGAACTCTGGAACACAATAAAGAAGTTGCAGCAATGCACTGGAGAACGAAAACTGAAAATGACCACATCAAAGTCCTACCAAAATTCAAATGGCATTATTTACAGAAATAAAAAAAGAAAGAATTTGGGGGCACCTGGGCGGCTCAGTTGGTGAACCATCTGCTTTGAGGTCATGATTCAGGGGTCCTGGAATAGAGCCCCACAAGGAACTCCCTGCTCGGGGGGGGGGGGGCGGTTCTCCCCCTCACTCTCCCTCGGCCTCTCCCTTGACCTCTGCTGTTCCCTCTGCCTCTCCCACTGTCCCTGCTCTCTCTCTTTCTTTCTCTCTCTCTCTCCTGCACTCTCTCTCTCTCGAATAAATAAATACAATCTTTAAAACATAATAATTTAAAAGTTCATATGGAATCAAAAAAGGACATAAAGAGCTAAAAGGATCTTGAGTCAGAAGACCAAAGCTGGGAGTGTTACACTTTCTAATTTAAAAACAAATTAACAAACAGAACATTAGGAAGATACAGTAATCAAAACAATATAGTACTGTTTGAGTACAATTATCTCAATAAGCACTAAAAACTGTATAGACTTACTTAATCATTATATTGTACACTTGAAACTAATATAATACATGTCAAGTAAAAAAGACAATACAGTACTGGCATAAAAATAGACATGTAGACCAATGGAACAGAACAGAGACCCTAGAAATAAATCTACAGTCAATTGATCTTCAATAAGGTGTCAAGAAACACAATGGGAAACGAACAGTCTCTTCAATAAGTGGTACTAGGAAACTGGATATCCACATGTGAAAAGAATGAAAGTGAACCCCTATCTCACACCATACACAAAAAACCAACTCTAAATGGATTGAAGACTGAAAACATAAAACCCATAGAGGAAAATATTGGGAAAATCTTCCTGACATTGGTCTTGGCAATGATGTCTTAGATATAGCACCAAAAGCATAGACAACAAAAGTAACAGACAAAGGAGTCTACCTCAAACTGAAAAGCTTCTTCAGGCAAAGGAAACAACATAGTGAAAAGGCAATGCTTGGAATGGGAGAAAGTGTTTGCAAATTATTTATCTGATAAGAGTTAATACCAAAATATATACAAAACTCATAGAAATCAATAGCTAAAAAACAAATAATACCATTTAAGAATGGGTAAAGGATAGGAACAGACATCTCTCAAAATAAGACATACACATGGTCAGAAGGCCTCTGAAAGCATACTTGACATCACTAATCATCAGGGAAATACAAATCAAAACCACAGTGAGATATCACAATACACTTTTTAGAATGGCGATTGTTGAAACAGAAAAAGATAATGAGTGTTGACAAGGATGTGGAGAAAATACAACCATTGGGGGGGAAAAAAAGAAAAGAAAAGAAAGCCATTGTTCACTGTTGGTGGGAATGTAAATTGGTACAGCCATTATGGAAAACAGTATGGAGTTTCCTCAAAAATTAAATATAGAACTACCATATGATCAAGCAACTCCACTTCTGGATATATACTCAAAAGAGATGAAATTGGAATCTCAGAGAGGTATCTGAACTTTCATGTTCATTGCAGCATTATTCACAATAGGCAAGATGCAAAAATCACCTTAGTGCTTGCCAACAGATGAATGGATTAAGAAAATGTGGAATATATGTGTGTATACGTTTGTATGTGTGTGTGTGTGTGTATGCACACATATACACATATACAATGGAATATTGTTCAGTGATGAGAAAGAAGGAAATCAGATTACTCGTAGGTAGATCATAAGGCATTATGTTAAGTAAAATAAGCCATAATAACTGACCTTATAACACAGGTTGTATTATGCATAATCATAATCAAAATCATTGTAATATGCATAATTATTTACTTTTTTTCAAGATTTGTTCCTTAAACAAATATTTACTGATATTGAGACAAACACATATACAACAGTACTGTGGATGGTGTGCCTTCAAGGGGTTTCCTTTTTACGGTTCTTTAAAAAGACAAATATAGTAGCTTTTGAGATTTTAAATGAGATAAAAAAATGGACTCCAAATTACAAAGGAACAAGGGTAACACCAGAATAAGACAAAATTAGCTACTTCATGTAAGATTCAGACAAGATAAAGTAGAAGTTTAAACTTCTCCAAAGAAGAAGACATACAAATAGCTAACAGACACATGAAAAACTGTTCAACATCATTAGTTATCAGGGAAATTCAAACCAAAACCACCTTGAGATGCCACCTTACACCAGTTAGAATGGCCAAAATTGAAAAGGCAAGAAACAACAAATGTTGGAGAGGATGTGGAGAAAGAGGAACCCTCTTACACTGTTGGTGAGAATGCAAGTTGGTACAATCACTTTGGAAAACAGTGTGGGGGTTCCTCAAAAAGTTAAAAATAGAGCTACTTTACCCAACAAATATACTGCAGGGTATTTACCCCAAACATACAGATGTAGTGAAAAGAAGGGCTATATGCACCCCAATGTTCATAGCAGCAATGTCCACAATAGCCAAACTGTGGAAGAAGTCAAGATGTCCTTCAAGAGATGAATGAATAAAGAAGATGTGGTCCATATACACAATGGAATATTACTCAGCTATCAGAAAGGATGAATACCCAGCATTTGCATCAATGTGAATAAAACTGGAAGATATTATGCTAAATGAAATAAGTCAAGTAGAGAAAATTAATTATCATATGGTTTCACTTATTTGTGGAACATAAGGAATAGTATAGAGGACATTAGGAGAAGGAAGGGAAAAATGAAGAGAGGCATCTGAGGGGGAGACAAACCATGAAAGACTATGGACTCTGGGAAACGAACTGAGGGTTTTAGAGGGGAAGGAGGATTGGGAGATAGGTTGATGGGTGATGGGTATTAAGGAGGGCATAAATTGCATGGAGTACTGGGTGTTATATGCAAACAATGAATCATGGAACCATACATCAGAAACTAATGATACACTGTATGGTGACTAACATAATAAAAAATATTTTAAGGGGCGCCTGGGTGGCTCAGTGGGTTAAAGCCTCTGCCTTCGGCTCGGGTCATGATCCCAGAGTCCTGGGATCGAGCCCCGCATCGGGCTCTCTGCTCTGCAGGGAGCCTGCTTCCTCCTCTCTCTCTGCCTGCCTCTCTGCCTAGTTGTGATTTCTCTCTGTCAAATAAATAAAAAATATTTTAAAAAAAATATTTTAAAAAATAAAATAAACATCCTTTAGTCATTTCAGGCACAAAGTATAAATGTAATCACATACCACTGATATTGAAGATTAGTAACCTCCCCCCAAAAAATCTTGTTTAAACACACACACACACACACACAGTAGAAGGTCAACAATTAAATTACAGCACAATTTATAAGGCTTTACTTAGTAAAATCTAAATCTAAAATATATGTGTCTTTTTATATTATATTAGAATTATGCAAAAGAAAATCTTTGAGGTATTTGGTACTCACAAAAAAAATGAAAATAAATTTTCATAGACTTTAAACGCTGTTAAGATAGTTGTCATTTTTCACTTTGTTCATTCTTTCCCATCATTATCACTATGCTTTACCACACACATTTTAATGTAAAAGTGCTGAAAAAGGAAGCCCTAGAGCATACAATTTACATTCAATATTTAACACTTTACAATGTCATACAAGTAGCCACTTAAAGAATGGGAACAGTATATTTAAAGCATCTTAAAAATGTAGTGTAATTATACCACAAAGAATTTGCTGCAGTGAGCATTATTTCTAACATCCATCAACTGTATTTTTTTCCTGCTGGTTTACTTAAATTCAGTAAAAATTCTTCTTTAATAGAGAACTGAATCAGAAGAACAAGACCCACACAAAATCTATTATGATGGAAATGGGTGTTTGTTTTACCACTTATATACATACATACATACAAATATATGTGTGTGTGTTTGTGTGTGCACATGTAAATATAAGTATACATATATTTCTAAATTCCACCTGAGAGCAGTGTGTTAAAGGCTATCACATTTTCATTCTTGCCTAAGAGTAAAATTAATCAGAGCAATAAAAAAACTCTTAAGCCAGGAGAGCATCCTGCCTTTACTGAAGGATGTTTCACTCTTGGCAGAGAAACAACATGAATTGTAGCTGCTACTGTAAAGTGGAGGATTATGAGAAAAAAATAATAAATTATGCATCTGAAATTTCCACCAGACAAGGCAGCAATGAGAAGAGTTTTAATAAAGTTGTACAATGAGATGACTTAAGCCAAAAACTCATCATGTAATAGTATCATCATGAGGTGGTTTCCTCATCTAAGGCAAAAGACAGAATGCATATTAAAAAACTTGGGGATAATTAGCCAACTAAAAATGACTTACAAAGAAAATGTAGTAATGGAACAGTAACTTCCTATAAGGATGATGTAAATAGGTATTGTTCAAATAATGCTTCTTCTCTGTTTTAATCCTTTGCATTCTAACTGATCTTGTCACAATTTTGTCAAATAAATCAGAGCTGAAATAATGCTTCTCAATTCGAGTTATACTATCACACTAACTCTTATCCCAAAATTGTTACCTAGTTTTTCATGTCTTATATGTCATGGGAATTAAAACTATAATAGTGAACAAGATAAACAGTAAACTTATGTTTGAATAAGGAAAAAATAAACAAGAAATTAGAATTTGATTGTTACTACAAAGAAAATAAAAAGTTTCAGTGTTCAGAAAAGATGACAAACTGAGATCTGAATGACAGAGTTGGCCGTCAAGCAAAAATCAAGCAAGAGAACATCACAGATAAAACCAAGAGCTTGTGTGAAGCCCCAAAGATTAAGCCCATTGGCTTGAAGCACAGAAAGATCAGTCTTGTGACTGGAGCAGAGAACAAGAAGGAAAGTGGAAGGAAATCAAACTAAAGAGGTAGACAGGAGCCAGGTCCTACAAGGCCTGGGATTTTACTATAAAATATTTTAGAGTTTTAAGATCCTCTAATAAGTGATTAATGAATGATTTAATCAAATAAATGCTTTAAAGATTTTATCTATTTTTCAAAGAGAGAGCAAGAGAGTGCACAAGGAGGGTGCAGAGCAGGCAGGGGGAGAAGCAGGCTCCCCACTGAGCAGGAAGCCTGATGCTGGACTGGATCCCAAGACCCTGGGATCGTGACCTGAGACAAAGGCAGATGCTTAACTAACTGAGACACCCAGGTATCCCCAAATTAACACTTTGAAAAATACCATTGAAGGTTGGGGCATAGATTCTAATAGTTCAAGAGCATAAATAACCATTCAGAAAAGAAAACCTTTGAAATAGTCCAGGTAATAAAAGATTGTGGCACCAACCAGAGATGATCATAGGAGAAATGGATAGAAGTGGGTAGATCTCGGGTAGTTTTTGAACTTGCTGAGAGATTGAATATGGGTACTGAGAAACACAGAATAATCCAGGAAAACATCTAATTATTATTTGATGCTGTTAGTAAAGACAGTGACAAGTAGGTTCAGGTATTGTGCTGGAAGTTAAGGGTTCTATTTTTACCATTTCTTAAGTTTTTATCTATTAGAAATAATCACAGAAATATTAAGCTGTTAAATATAGAATATGAAGCTCAGAGAAGTGGTCAGGACTAAAGAAGTTAATTTAGCAATCAACATATTAAGATAAAACTTAGAACAACATATATAGGATGAGTAGAAAGGACATCTGAAAAGAGAAAAATCTTTGAAGGAGAAAATCATAAAAATGTGAACAGCTGACAACACAGTTGTAAACTTCCATACTTAGAAATGTTATGAAGGAAGATGGCGGAGAAGCAGCAGGCTGAGACTACATCAGGTAGAAGGAGATCAGCTCGATAGCTTATCTAAACATTGCAAACACCTACAAATCCAATGGGAGATCGAAGAGAAGAAGAACAGCAACTCTAGAAACAGAAAATCAACCACTTTCTGAAAGGTAGGACTGGCAGAGAAGTGAATCTAAAATGACGGGAAGATAGACTGTGGGGGAGGGGCCGGCTCCCGGCAAGCGGCGGAGGAATGGAACACAAAATCAGGACTTTTAAAAGTCTGTTCCACTGAGGGACATTCCTCCAGAGGCTAAACCAGGGTGCAGCCCACGCGGGGTCAGTGTGGCCCCAGGTCCCGCAGGGTCACAGAAGGATCGGGGGTGTCGGAGTGTCGCAGAGCTCGCAGGTATTAGAACGGAGAAGCCGGCTGGAGAGACAGAGCCGAGGACTGAACTCTCAGCTCGGGGTTACCTTGAACTGGTCACGGGCTGGGTAAGCTCGGAGCGCGGCTAGAGGCTGGGGATACGGGAGTGATTGGGTGCTGTCCTCTGGGGGCTCATTGAGGAGTGGGGCCCCAGGCTCTCGGTTCCTCCGGGCCGGAGACTAGGAGGCCGCCATTTTCATTCCCATCCTCCGGAACTCTACGGAAAGCATTCAGGGAACAGAAGCTCCCAAAAGCGAACCCGAGCCGATTACTTAGTCCGGCCGCTGGTAAGGGCGGTGTAATCCCACCTCGGGCAAAGACACTTGAGAGTCACTACAACAGGTCCCTCCCCCAGAAGATCAACAAAATATCCAGCCAGGACGAAGTTCATCTATCAAGGAAAGTAGGTTCAATTCCTAAGATAGCAGCGCAATTCCAGAGGAGGAGAAAGCAAAGCATGGAACTCATGGCTTTCTCCCCATGATTCTTTAGTCTTGCAGCTACTTCAATTTTTTTTTTCTTTTTCAATTTTTCTTTTTTCTTCTTCTGCTAAATTTTTTAAAACTTTTACCGTTTTCTTTTTTAACGTTTTTTGCCTAGTTTATCTAAATATATATATTTTTTCTTTCTTTGTTATATTTTTTCTTTATTTGTTTTATTTTTTAAATTTTTTTCTTTTTTTTTTTCTGAACCTCTTTTTATCCCCTTTCTCCCCCACACAATTTGGGGTCTCTTCTCATTTGGTTACAGCGCATTTTTCTGGGGTCTTTGCCACCCTTTTAGTATTTTATTTGCTCCTTCATATCCTCTTATCTGGACAAAATGACAAGGTGGAAAAAATCACCACAAACAGAAGAACAAGAGACCGTACCAAAGGCTAGGGACCTAATCAACACAGACATTGGTAATATGTCAGATCAAGAGTTCAGAATGATGATTCTGAACATTCTAGCCGGGCTCGAAAAAGGCATGGAAGATATTAGAGAAACCCTCTCTGGAGATATTAAAGCCCTTTCTGGAGAAATTAAAGAACTAAAATCTAACCAAGTTGAAATCAAAAAAGCTATTAATGAGGTGCAATAAAAAATGGAGGCTCTCACTGCTAGGATCAATGAGGCAGAAGAAAGAATTAGTGATATAGAAGACCAAATGACAGAGAATAAAGAAGCCGAACAAAAGAGGGACAAACAGCTACTGGACCATGACGGGAGAATTCGAGAGATAAGTGACACCATAAGACGAAAAACATTAGAATAATTGGGATTCCAGAAGAAGAAGAAACAGAGAGGGGAGCAGAAGGTCTATTGGAGAGAATTATTGGAGAGAATTTCCCTAATATGGCAAAGGGAACAAGCATCAAAATCCAGGAGATGCAGAGAACCCCCCTCAAAGTCAACAAGAATAGGTCCACACCCCGTCACCTAATAGTAAAATTTACAAGTCTTGGTGACAAAGAGAAAATCCTGAAAGCAGCCCGAGGAAAGAAGTCTGTAACATACAATGGTAAAAATATTAGATTGGCAGCAGACTTATCCACAGAGACCTGGCAGGCCAGGAAGAGCTGGCATGATATATTCAGAGCACTCAACGAGAAAAACATGCAGCCAAGAATACTCTATCCAGCTAGGCTATCATTGAAAATAGAAGGAGAGATCAAAAGCTTCCAGGACAAACAAAAACTGAAAGAATTTGCAAACACCAAACCAGCTCTCCAGGAAATATTGAAAGGGGTCCTTTAAGCAAAGAGAGAGCCTAAAAGTAGTAGATCAGAAAGGTACAGAGACAATATACAGTAACAGTCACCTTACAGACTAATAATGGCACTAAATTCATATCTCTCAATAGTTACCCTGAATGTTAATGGGCTAAATGCCCCAATCAAAAGACACAGGGTATCAGAATGGATAAAAAAACAAAACAAATCAGTATGTTGCCTACAAGAAACTCATTTTAGATGAGAAGACACCTCCAGATTTAAAGTGAGGGGTTGGAAAACAATTTACCATGCTAATGGGCATCAGAAGAAAGCTGGGGTGGCAATCCTTATATCAGATCCATTAGATTTTAAGCCAAAGACTATAATAATGAGGAAAGTGAGGAGATGAGGAAGGACACTATATCCTACTCAAAGGGTCTGTCCAACAAGAAGATTTAACAATTTTAAATATCTATGCCCCTAACGTGGGAGCAGCCAACTATATCAACCAATTAATAACAAAATCAAAGAAACACATCAATAATAATACAATAATAGTAGGGGACTTTAACACTCCCCTCACTGAAATGGACAGATCATCCAAGCAAAAGATCAACAAGGAAATAAAGGCCTTAAATGACACACTGGACCAGATGGACATCTCAGATCTATTCAGAACATTTCATCCCAAAGCAACAGAATACACATTCTTCTCTAGTGCACATGGAACCTACTCCAGAATAGATCACATCCTGGGTCACAAATCAGGTCTCAACTGGTATCAAAAGATTAGGATCATTCCCTGCATATTTTCAGACCACAATGCTGTGAAGCTAGAACTCAATCACAAGAGGAAAGCTGGAAAGAACCCAAATACGTGGAGACTAAACAGCATCCTTCTAAAGAATGAATGGGTCAACCAGGAAATTAAAGAAGAATTGAAAAAATTCATGGAAACAAATGAAAATGAAAACACAACAGTTCAAAATCTGTGGGACACAGCAAAGGCAGTCCTGAGAGGAAAATATATAGCAGTACAAGCCTTTCTCAAGAAACAAGAAAGGTCTCAAGTACACAACCTAACCCTACACGTAAAGGTGCTGGAGAAAGAACAAGAAAGAAACCCTAAACCCAGCAGGAGAAGAGAAATCATAAAGATCAGAGCCGAAATCAATGAAATAGAAACCAAAAAAACAATAGAAAAATCAATGAAACTAGGAGCTGGTTCTTTGAAAGAATCAATAAGATTGATAAACCCCTGGCCAGACTCATCAAAAAGAAAAGAGAAAGGACCCAAATCAATAAAATCATGAATGAAAGAGGAGAGATCACAACTAACACCAAAGAAATACAGACAATTATAAGAACATACTATGAGCAACTCTACGCCAACAAATTGGACAATCTGGAAGAAATGGATGCATTCCTAGAGACATATAAACTACCACAACTGAACCAGGAAGAAATAGAAAACCTGAACAGGCCCATAACCAGTAAGGAGATTGAAACAGTCATCAATAATCTCCAAACAAACAAAAGCCCAGGGCCAGACGGCTTCCCAGGGGAATTCTACCAAACATTTAAAGAAGAACTCATTCCTATTCTCCTGAAACTGTTCCAAAAAATAGAAATGGAAGGAAAACTTCCAAACTCATTTTATGAGGCCAGCATCACCTTGATCCCAAAAGCAGACAAGGATCCCACCAAAATAGAGAACTACAGACCAATATCCTTGATGAACACAGACGCTAAAATTCTCGCCAAAATACTAGCCAATAGGATTCAACAGTACATTAAAAGGATTATTCACCACGATCAAGTGGGATTTATTCCAGGGCTGCAGGGTTGGTTCAACATCCGCAAATCAATCAATGTGATAGAACACATTACTAAAAGAAAGAACAAGAACCATATGATACTCTCAATAGATGCTGAAAAAGCATTTGACAAAGTACAGCATCCCTTCCTGATCAAAACTCTTCAAAGTGTAGGGACAGAGAGCACATACCTCAATATTATCAAAGCCATCTATGAAAAACCCACCACAAATATCATTCTCAATGGAGAAAAACTGAAAGCTTTTCTGCTAAGGTCAGGAACACGGCAGGGATGTCCATTATCACCACTGCTATTCAACATAGTACTAGAAGTCCTAGCCTCAGCAATCAGACAACAAAAAGAAATTAAAGGCATCCAAATCGGTAAAGAAGAAGTCAAACTATCACTCTTCACAGATGATATGATACTATATGTGGAAAACCCAAAAGACTCCACTCCAAAACTGCTAGAACTTGTACAGGAATTCAGTAAAGTGTCAGGATATAAAATCAATGCACAGAAATCAGTTGCATTTCTGTACACCAACAAGACAGAAGAAAGAGAAATTAAGGAGTCAATCCCATTTACAATTGCACCCAAAACTATAAGATACCTAGGAATAAACCTAACCAGAGAGGCTAAGAATCTATACACAGAAAATTATAAAGTACTCATGAAAGAAATTGAGGAAGACACAAAGAAATGGAAAAATGTCCCATGCTCCTGGATTGGAAGAATAAATATTGTGAAAATGTCCATGCTACCTAAAGCAATCTACACATTTAAGGCAATCCCTATCAAAATACCATCCATTTTTTTCAAAGAAATGGAACAAATAATCCTAAAATTTATATGGAACCAGAAAAGACCTCGAATAGCCAAAGGAATATTGAAAAAGAAAGCCAAAGTGGGTGGCATCACAATTCCGGACTTCAAGCTCTATTACAAAGCTGTCATCATCAAGACAACATGGTACTGGCACAAAAACAGACACATAGATCAGTGGAACAGAATAGAGAGCCCAGAAATCGACCCTCAACTCTATGGCCAACTAATCTTCGACAAAGCAGGAAAGAATGTCCAATGGAAAAAAGACAGCCTCTTCAATAAATGGTGCTGGGAAAATTGGACAGCCACATGCAGAAAAATGAAATTGGACCACTTCCTTACACCACACACGAAAATAGACTCCAAATGGATGAAGGACCTCAATGTGAGAAAGGAATCCATCAAAATCCTTGAGGAGAATGCAGGCAGCAACCTCTTTGACCTCAACCATAGCAACATCTTCCTAGGAACAACGGCAAAGGCAAGGGAAGCAAGGGCAAAAATAAACTATTGGGATTTCATCAAGATCAAAAGCTTTTGCACAGCAAAGGAAACAGTTAACAAAACCAAAAGACAAGTGACAGAATGGGAGAAGATATTTGCAAACGACATATCAGATAAAGGGCTAGTATCCAAAATCTATAAGGAACTTAGCAAACTCAACACCCAAAGAACAAACAATCCAATCAAGAAATGGGCAGAAGACATGAACAGACATTTCTGCAAAGAAGACATCCAGATGGCCAACAGACACATGAAAAAGTGCTCCACGTCACTCGGCATCTGGGAAATACAAATCAAAACCACAATGAGATATCACCTCACACCAGTCAGAATGGCTAAAATTAACAAGTCAGGAAATGACAGATGCTGGCGAGGATGCGGAGAAAGGGGAACCCTCCTCCACTGTTGGTGGGAATGCAAGCTGGTGCAACCACTCTGGAAAACAGCATGGAGGTTCCTCAAAATGTTGAAAACAGAACTACCCTATGACCCAGCAATTGCACTACTGGGTATTTACCCTAAAGATACAAACATAGTGATCCAAAGGGGCACGTGTACCCGAATGTTTATAGCAGCAATGTCTACAATAGCCAAACTATGGAAAGAACCTAGATGTCCATCAACAGATGAATGGATAAAGAAGATGTGGTATATATACACAATGGAATACTATGCAGCCATCAAAAGAAATGAAATCATGCCATTTGCGACGACGTGGATGGAACTAGAGCGTATCATGCTTAGTGAAATAAGTCAATCGGAGAAAGACAACTATCATATGATCTCCCTGATACAAGGACATGGAGAAGCAACATGGGGGGTTAGGGGGATAGGAGAAGAATAAATGAAACAAGATGGGATTGAGAAGGAGACAAACCATAAATGACTCTTAATCCCACAAAACAAACTGGGGGTTGCTGGGGGGAGGTGGGATTGGGAGAGGGGGAAGGGGCTATGGACATTGGGGAGGGGAGGCGAACCATAAGAGACTATGGACTTTGAAAAACAACCTGAGGGTTTTGAAGGGTCAGGGGTGGGAGGCTGGGGGAACAGGTGGTGGGTAATAGGGAGGGCACGTTTTGCATGGAGCACTGGGTGTTGTGCAAAAACAATGAATACTGTTATGCTGAAAAAAATAAATAAAATCGAAAAAAAAAAGATGGCTACTAGAAACTACAACTTGAATCCAAAAAAAAAAAAAAAAGAAATGTTATGAAGTTTCTGGATACTTAATTTTTTTTCTTAAACACATTTCTGAAAAAAAAATGTAGAGAATATTCAGTCCATATAGACCAAAGAAAAAAGAATAAAATATTTGAAGAGACCACTATGACAATTTGCTATGAGAATCAGTGGACCAATGACATTTCTGAAAAATTTCCATGCATACTACAAAACTTTCTACAAAAAAGTGTTTGTTCTAAAATAACATACAAAGAAAAGAATCTTAATAATTCTCCCCATGCTGCTGCTCTCCCCATTCTCTTAGTGGCTTAGAGATTAGTACATATGCTGATAATATTGAGAGTAATTTTATAAATGTATAAGTATATGTCCTCCTGCCAAAAGATTAAAGGATTCTTCCAAGAAAAACTAAGATTTAATTATGCTTTCTTTCTCCATAAAATGAGAGCTAATGAACTATTTGTACAGTGTAGAAAAACAGAGTTTACCAAAACATAAAGACTGGTAATGATTTTATAGTTGTGGATACTGTGAGCTCCATAAGCAGTAAAACAAAAAATACAAAATATTTTTATCTGGCAGGTTTGTACATTTTGAGGCAGTCTACCTTTATAAAAAGTATTTTAGGAGTGAAAAAAAAAAGAAATGGATATTTGAAAATGTGGTATTGCTAAGAAGATACATACTAGACTGCTACAAACTCCATTAAGAGAGACACCCTAGTTAAATTATAAATGCATCATTTATAATTTATAAGTTATTTTAGGATATTTATGACAATGCTTATAGGGTATACTGAACTGAACTTTGTACATTGGATTTATTATTTAGCTATTCTAAAGATTGATGAAATATGTAATTAAATTAATTGAACCATATCTCCTCTGCCTACACAAGTTTCTCAAATATTTGTTTAGCTGCTCTCTCTACTTGGCTCTTCCTAAATCTGGTGTAATCCACACTTTAGCTACTGGTATGATTAACAAGGACAGTCAGTCACACCCCCAAGGACTTTATATATACCATAATGAATTTATATATAAAATACATAGATAAAGGGATACTGTGCTATTGTTCATAACAGCAGCAAAAAATACAGTTATACATATATTCTTTTATATAATATATTTTAATATACATTATTTGTATGTACTTTATTTTTATATTATTTGTATTTTATTTCATATTACCTATATTTTTTGTTAATTATATACATATTCCTATTCAAACAAAATCTGTAGCCTACTCAAAAATTATAATTTATCCATTTTTACTCTGTTTTTGTTCTGTAAAAAGTCACTAAATACCCAAAACAATCTGTAGACTTAATGCAATCCTTTTCAAAGTACCAACAGAGTTTTCCACAGAACTAAAACAAACAATCCTAAAATGTGTACAAAATCCAGAATAGTCAAAGTGACCTTGAAAAAAAAAAAGTGAAGTTAGAGGTATCACAATTCCAGACTTTAAGTTATATTAAAAACTGTGGTGACCAAGATAATACGGTAATGGCATAAAAATAGACAAAGAGAACAATGGAACAGAACAGGAAGCCCAGAAATAAACCTATAATTATACTAGACAGCAACATGCAAAGGAATTAGGCTGGACCACTTTCTTACACCATACACAAAAATAAATTCAAAATGGATTCAGGACATAATAATGAGACCTGAAACCAGAAAAATTCTAGAAGAGAACACAGACAGTAATTTATCTGACAATGGTCAACATCCTTCTAAATATGTCTCTTGAGGTATGAAATAAAACAAAAAATAAATTATTAGGACTAAATCAAAATAAAAAAAAAACTTTAGCTCAGCAAAGGAAACAATCAACAAAACTAAAAGAACCTAAAGAATGGGAGGTGATACTTGCAAATTACATGCCTGATTAAGGGTTAGTATCCAAAATACATAAAGAACTTATATAGCTCAACACTCAAAAAACCAAATAATACAATTTAAAAGTGGGGAGGAGACATGAACAGACACTTTCCAAAGAAGCATGTAGACGTCCAACAGACACATGAAAAGATGTTTAATATCACTTGTCATCAGGGGAATGCAAATCAAAACTACAATGAAACGTTACCTCACACCTCTCAGAATGGATAAAAACCAAAACAACCAACAAGGGTTAGCGAGGATGTGGAGAAAAAGGAACTCTCTTAAACTGTGGTGGGAATGCAAACTGGTGCAGTCACTATGGACAAGAGTATGGAGGTTCTCCATTAGTGCAATAGGAGAAGAATAAATGAAACAAGATGGGATTGGGAGGGAGACAAACCATAAATGACTCTTAATCTCACAAAACAAACTGGGGGTTGCGGCGGGGAGGTGGGGTTGGGAGAGGGGGAGGGGGTTATGGACATTGGGGAGGGTATGTGCTATCGCGAGTGCTGTGAAGTGTGTAAACCTGGTGATTCACAGACCTGTACCCCTGGCGATAAAAATACATTATATGTTTATAAAAAAAAAAAATTGGAAGGGGAGGCGAACCATAAGAGACTATGGACTCTGAAAAACAACCTCAGGGTTTTGAAGGGTCAGGGGTGGGAGGTTGGGGGAACAGGTGGTGGGTAATAGGGAGGGCCCTTTGCATGGAGCACTGGGTGTTGTGCAAAAACCATGAATACTGTTATGCTGAAAAAAAGAATAAAAAAAAAAAAGAGTATGGAGGTTCCTCAAAAGTTAAAATAGAACTGCCTTATGATCCAGTAATTGCAGTACTGGGTATTTATCCAAAGAATACTAAAACACAAATTTAAAAAGATATATCCATCCTTATGTTTATTGTAGGATTATTTACAATAATCAAACAATGGAAGCAGCCCAAGTGTCCATCAACAGATGAATGGATAATGAAGAAAAGATGTATATACACACACAAGGGGATATTATTCATCCACAGAAAAGAATAAAATCCTACATCTATAGTAACATGGATGGGTTTAGAGAGTATAACACCAAGCAGAATAAGTCAGTCAGAGAAAGACAAATAATCTTATGATTTCACTCATATGTGGAATTTAAGAAACAAATGAACAAAGGAAGAAAAAAAAGATAAACCAAGAAAGATACTTTTAACTAGTGAGAACAAAGAGATAGATGGTTACTAGAGAGGAAATGAGAGAAATGGGCAAGATATGGAGGGGCAAAAAATGGAGGGGAGTAAGAGTACATTTATCTGGGCCTGGTTGAGGAAGATTGTGGTAGATGAGGAGGCTCATTTTATCTCACAAATGCAACTAGATAACCATCCAATCATCCTAAATACCTCAAAATTAACCTGAAGTCTAACAGAACAAACTCCACAAGTAAAGGTGAAGAAGAAAGATCCCACATAGAAGAAGGTAGGACAGGTGGAGTAATGGTTTAAGGAAGAAACAGATCACTTGCAGGAGAGTGAAAATTCACAGGTACCTGAAGAATTCCTAGGGCACACAGGAGGAAATTATTCCCTCTTTTCAGGGTATTTCTCTGAGGCAGCTTTCACAGAGACACTTATCCAGGAACAAAAGATCTGGTTGGTGCCATTTATCTACCCTGTCTTTCAGCATAAATACAGAGCCACCCCTGTGGGGAAGCACAGCCCCAAAACTGGATGCCTAACTCACTTACATGAAGACCCACACCCCCGTGTTCTGGCAGAACTGCCCTTCCCAGTCAAGCTTACCTCAGTCCCAGCACAGCAGGCCCCTCTCCCAGGAGACCAAGCACAAGCCCCTGCTCACACCATGTGTCCTGACCAGATAGTTCTGCAGGAACTCAGTTCTAATAGAAGTGCTGTCAGGTCTCGTTTCACAAGAAGATCAGGCACACCTACTCAAAACTCACCACATGCAGGCCAAGGACCAAGCACTGTCCATAGTAGGTAGAGAGAGGCTCTGCAGATGTCTGACCTGAAGGAGAAAGCAGCCAAAACACAAGAGCAGGGTGCATACAGCACACACCAGAGACAATCCCTGAAGTGTCAAGTCCTGGACACTACATGATCTCTTTTTCATAAAGTGGTTACTTTCAGGAACAGGAAACACAACTTGCTTTCTAAAACAGAGACTGCAGAGACACTTAAACAGAATGCAAAGACAGAGGATTTTATCCCAAATGAAAGAACAAGATAAGGCCACAGCCAGAGATCTAAACAAAACAGATAGAAGTAATATGTCTGATGGTGAATTTAAAATATAAGGATCTCACTGGGCTCAAGAAAAGAAAAGAAGCTATCAGGGAGACTCTTTCCACAGAGATGAAAGAGTTAAAAAGAAAAGTCAATGAGAGATGAGGAATATAATAAACAAGATTTGAAACAAGCTTGATGCAATCAATAACAGAATGGGAGAATCAGGGAATAAATTAGTGACCCAGAAAACAAAATAATTGAAAATAATGAAGCTGAACAAAAGCGAGAAAGAATTATGCAACACAAGATCAGACTTAGGGAACTCAGTGACTCCATCAAAAGTAATAACACTTGTATTATAGGAGTTCGAGAGGAAGAAGAGAGAAAAGGGAGCAAAAAATATTTTGGACAATATAGCAGGAAACTTTCCTAATCTGGGCAAAGAAACAAACATCCAGATCCAAGAGGCACAGAGAACTCCCATCAAAATCAACAAAAGCATGCCAACACCAAGACATATTGTACTTAAATTTTCAAAATATAGAGATAAAGAAAAAGTCCTGAAAGCAACAAAATAAAAGAAGTCTTTAACTTGCAAGGGAAGACCCATACAGCTAGCTGGAGATTTCTCAACAGAAACTTGGCAAGCCAGAAGGGAGTGGCGTTCTTTACTCAAAGTGCTGAATAGAAAAATCTGCAGCCAAGAATATTCTAGCCAGCAAGAATGTCAGTCAGAATAGAAGGAGAGATAAAGAGCTTCCCAGACAAACAAAAACTAAAGGAGTTTGTGACCCTGCAAGAAATATTAAGGGGGACTCTTTGAATGCGAAGGAAAAACCAAAAGTGACAAAGACAAGAAAGCATCAGAGAAAATTTCCAGAAACAATGAGTAAACAAATAAAATGGCAATAAATACATGTCTATCTATAATCACTTTCAATTTAAATAGATAAACACCTTAATCAAAAGACAAAGGTTGTCAGAATGGGTTAAGAAAAAAAAAAAAAGACCAACCTATATGCTGTCTACAAGACGCT
Organism: Meles meles; assembly: GCF_922984935.1. NCBI lineage: Eukaryota > Metazoa > Chordata > Mammalia > Carnivora > Mustelidae > Meles > Meles meles. The sequence continues at coordinate 79,019,755 of NC_060075.1, forward strand.
CAGTTTAGACATAAAGACACCTACAGATTGAAAGTGAGAGAAAGGAGAACCATTTATTACACAAATGGATGTTGAAAGAAAGCAGGAGTTGTAATACTTACTTCAGAAAAACTAGACTTCAAAGACTGCAAGAGACAAAGCAAGGTACAATATCATAATAAAGGTGATAATCCAAGAAGAAGATATAGCCATTGTAAATATTTATGCTCCAAATTTGGGAGCACCCAAATATATAAAACAATTAAAAGCAAACATAGAGGAACTCACTGATAAAAATACAATAATAATAGGGGATTTTAACACACTTAAAACAATGGATAGATCATCTAAGCAAACAATCAACAAGGAAAGAGCGAATGTCACGCTGTACCAGATGGACTCAAGAGATAGATTCAGAACATTTCACCATAAAGCAACAGGATACACATTCTTTTCTAGTGATCATGGGGTATTCTCCAGAAGAGATCATACACTAGGTCACAAATCCAATTGGCAAAAAGACTGAAATCATACTATGAACGTTTTCTGACCACAATGCTAGAACACTACAAGTCAACCACAGAAAAAATGTGGAAAGACCACAAATACTTAGAGACTAAGCAAAATACTATTAAATAATGAATGTATCTTCCAAGTACTCAAAGAAGAGATTTTAAAAATAGATGGAAACAAATGAAAATGAAAACATAATGGTCCCAAAGTTTTCGGAAGCAGCAAAAATGGTCCTAAGAAGGAAGAATAAAACAATACAGGCTTATCTTAAGAAGCCAGAAAAACCTCAACTAAACAACTTAAGTTTACACCTAAAGAATCTAGAAAAATAACAGTTGAAGCCTAAAGCCAGCAGAAGGAAGGAAATAATAAAGATTAGAACATAAATAAAGTAGAAACTACAAAAAAAATAGAACAGATCAATGAAACCAGGAGCTGATTCTTTGAAAAAAATAATAAAATTGATAAACCTCTAGCCAGATTATCAAAAAGAAAAGAGAAAGGACCCAAATAAGTAAAATCACAAATGACAGAGGAGAAATAACAACCAACACTATAGAAATACAAAGTATTGTAAGAATATTATGAAACACTATATGCCAACAAACTGGACAACATCGAACAAATAGATAAATTCCTAGAAACATAAACTACCAATACATAGAAAGGAAGAAATAAAAACTTGAACAGATCAATAACCATCAAAGAAACTGAATCAATAATCAAAAAAATCCCAACAAGCTAAAGTTCATTCCCTTCACAGGCAAATTCTACCAAACATTTAGAGTTAATACCTATTCTTTTCAAACTATTCAGAAAAATAGAAAAGGAAGGAAAACTTCCAAACTCATTCTATGAGGCTAGCATCATCCTAATGGCAAAACCAGAAAAATACTCCACCAAAAAGGCAACTACAGCCCAATACCCCTGGATGTAAAAATTCTCAATAAAATACTAGCAAACTGAATCCAACAATACATTGATTCACCACAATCAAGTGGGATTTATTCCTGGGTTGCAAAGGTGGTTCAATATTTGCAAATCAGTCAACATGGTATTCCACATTAATAAAAGAAATTATAAGAACTATATGATCATTTAAATAGAAAAAGAGCATTTGACAAAGTACAACATCCATTCATGACAAAAACCCTCAGTGAAGTTGTGTTAGAGGGACCATACATCAACATAATAAAGGCCATACACAAAAACCCCACAGCTAATATCATCCTCAATGGGGAAAAACTGAGAGTTCTCCTCTATGGTCAGGAACAAGACAGGGATGTCCACTTACACCACTGTTATTTAACATAGTACAGGAAGTCCTAGGCTCAACAATCAGAGAGCAAAAGAAATAAAAGGCAGGGAGTCTGGATGGTTCAGTCTATTAGCATCTGCCTTTGACTCAGGTCATGATCTCAGGTTCCTGTGATTGAAGCCCACAGCTGGCTCCCCACTCAGCAAGGAGTCTGCTTCTCCCTCTCCCCTGACCCTTACCCACTCATACTTGCTCTCTCTCTAATAAATAATTAAATCTTAAAAAAAAAAAAGAAATAAAAAGCATCCAAATTGGCAACGAAGAAGTCAAACTTTCACTCTTTGCAGATGACATGATACTCTACATTGAAAATCCAAAAAACTCTACCCCAAAATTCCTAGAACATCATGATAAATGAATTCAGTAAAGTAGCAGTGTACAAAATCAACATCATGAAATCTGTTGCATTTTAATACACTAATAATGAAGCAGCAGAAAGAGAAATTAAAGATGTAATGCAATCCCATTTATAATTGCATCAAAAACAATAAGATATCTAGGAATAAACCTAACCAAAGAGGTAAAACACCTATACTCTGAAAACACTGATGAAAGAAATTAAAGAGGACACAAAGAAATGGAAACACACTCCATCTTCATGGATGGGAAGAAGAAATATTGTTAAAATGTCCACACTACTTGAAATAAGCTACACGTTCACTTGGCATAAAGTCAATTATCATATAGTTTCACTTATTTGTGGATCATAAGGAATAACATGGAGGACATTAAGAGAAGGAAGGGAAAAATGAAGAGGGGGAAATCAGAGGGGGAGATGAACCATGAGAGACTGTGGTCTCCGGGAAACACACTGAGGGTTGGAGAGGGGAGAGAGGTAGAGGAATGGATGAGCCTGGTGAGGCCTATTAAGGAGGCCACATATTTATTGCATGGAGCACCAGGTGTTACACACAAACAATGAATCACAGAACACTACATTAAAAACTAATGATGTACTGTATGTTGACTAACATAACATAATAAAAAATCAATCAATCCACATATTAGTGAAATTATTTAAAAAAAAACAGTCTACACATCCAATAAAATCCCTATCAGACTATCAACAGCATTTGTCCCAGAACTAGAACAAATAATCCTAAAATCTCTATGGAACCACAAAAGAGCCCTAATAGTCAAAGCAGCATTGAAAAGGAAAAGCAAAACTGGAAGCATCACAATGCCAGACTTCAAGGTACACAAAGCTGTAGTGACCAAAACATTATGGTGCTGGCACAGAAAATTGACCCACAGATCAATAGACCAAATTAGAAAACTCAGTAATTATTATAACAGTATTACAACTATATGGTCAATTAATTTTCAACAAAGCAGAAAAGAATATCCAATGGGAAAAAGACAGTCTCTTCAACAACTGGTGCTGGGTAAAATGGATAGCAACATGAAAAAGAATGAAACTGGACCACTTCCTTTTATCATATACAAAAATAAACTCAAAATGGATGAAATACCTAAATGTGAGACAGGAAACCATAGAAATCCTAGAGAAGAACACAGGCAGTAATCTCTTTGACATCAGCCACAGATACTACTTTCTCAACATGTCTCCTGAGACAAGGGAAACAAAAGCAAAAATAAACTATTGAGACTCCATCAAAATAAAAACTTCTGCACAGCAAAGAAAACAATCAACAAAACTGAAAGGCAGTCTACTAAATGGGATAAGATATTTGCAAATGACATACGTGATAAATGGTTAGTAACCAAAATATGCAAATGACTTAGAAAACTCAACACCCAAAAAATAATCCAGTTTAAAAATAGGCAGACATGAATAGACAGTTTTCCAAAGAAGACATACAGATGACCAATTGATACATGAAAAGATGCTCAATATCATTGACCATCAAGGAAATACAAATCAAAACTACAATGAGATATCACCTCATACCTAACAGAATGACTAAATCAACAACACAAGAAACTACAGGTGTTGGTGAGGATACGGAGAAAAGGGGAATCCTCTTGCACTGTTGGTGGGAATGCAAATTGGTGCAGTCACTCTGGAAGACAATATGAGTTTCCTCAAAAAGTTAAAAATAGAACGACCTACAATCTAGCAATTGCACTACAAGATATTTACCCTAAGAATAGAAGAATATTAATTTAAAGAGATACATGCACCCCAATATGTATGGCACCATCATCTACAATAGCCAAATTATGGGAAAAGTCCAAGTGTCCTTCCACTGATAAATGGATAAAGAAGCAGCGGTATACACACACACACACACACACACACACACACACACACACACACACACACACACAAAAGAATGAAGTCTTAGGGTAGGTATGTGGCTCAGTCGATTAAGTGGAACTCCCGATTTTGGCTCACATCATGATCTCAGGGTTCTAAGACTGACCAGGTGTTGCATGAACTGCTAAGTCACTAAATTGGATATCTGAAACTATTACATTGTAAGTTAACTAACTGGAACCTAAAGAAAAAATTTTTTTAAAATGCATTATATCTCACTAGATCTCTTTTTAAAAGGGAAAAAAGAGTATATTTAATCTCACTTAGCACTGAGTAATATATGAAACTGCTGAGTCACTCTAAGATATGCATGAAACTGATATAATATTGTATGTTAACTACAAAATAAAAAGAAAAAAGAAAAAAAAGCATTAAGATCATATACCACATGATTTTTTCATGGATCAAAATTCTATTGAAAAAGCAGAATTTTCAGCTCCAGTTAGACTACTTTATGGACTACAGCAAAAGATCCTAACCCAAACTCTATGATACCCGTATGCAGGCAAGACTTATTTCAGGGATTCATAATGTTATCAAACTCTATTTCTGTAAGATCTTCTCATTGCTACCTTCTTCTGCCTGTTAATTAATACTGTTTTTCTATAATGTAGCGAAAATGGAGTCAGCCATTTCCAAATATCATTCTCACAAGAGAGCTATCATTTCCATCAAAAGTCTTGACATTCACTTTGATTGCACTGGCTGAAGGCACATGCCTTCCCTGATATTAATCACTCTCTCTAGAGCATTGAATTTGCCGATAACCACAATCCAGGTAAAAATACCTTGACCAGGTGCACCTGGGTGGCTCAGTGGGTTAAGCCTCTGCCTTTGGCTCAGGTCATGATCTGAGATTCCTGGAATCGAGCCCCGCATCGGGCTCTCTGCTCAGCAGGGAGACTACTTCTCCCCCTCTCTCTCTGCCTGCCTCTCTGCCTACCTGTGATCTCTGTCTGTCAAATAAATAAATAAAATCTTAAGAAAAAAAAAACCTTGATCAAAACTTCATGGACCCATAAATGAAGACCAGTGCATTTTGGGAAAGAAGAGAAAAAAAATTTATACACAGGAACAGATGACAAAAATGTACTACAGTTATTTTTTTATTTAATTCAAAGCCATAGGAATTAAGATGTTGTGATGAGAGAAGGATTGATGGGCTAGATTTCTTCTTCACTGAATTCTTCTAATGTGACATTTTACCTATGCCATATTTAGAAGTTTTAGAGCAACCAAAGAATTTGATCCACATACTGAGTAGAAGAAAATATTTCTGGGCTTTGTAGCAGTATGTAATGTTTCCAAAGAATTCTCCTTATATTCCTGATTTGTGCATGTGCAAAAATTGCATAAGTGATTGTGCTCACAACTAGGTCTCTATCAGACGCAGAAGGTCATTTAGATATACATAAGTGTTTCCACATCTCCAAAGCAATGTAGTCCCCAGAAATTTATTTAAAATATCTGAGATTTTCTACCATCAAGAAGTTCATGAATATCAATCATTCAGTGTCTTAGAGTCTAAATTTTGCACATCAACTTTAATAAGTACTTAAATTTAATAGGTAGCAATTTTTTCTATTTTAAAAAAACAACTTTTGTTTGCAAATGATGGTGTTTTAGATTACATCAAACACTGTACCTGTTATAACAGACCAAAAATGAATTTTTGTAGCCTTCACTCTTCTTTTGTTTATTTTTGTTTTTTGTTTGTTTGTTTTTGGGGTTTTTTTCCCCCAGAATTGAGGGGGGACTGATTAGTTGGAGTGTCATCCCACAGAGGAAGTTGGTTCAACTAATCCTCACCGAGTCGCATTTAGACTCCAAACTTGGAATTACTTGTGACTCTTGAAAAGTAAACTGATGGTGTATATATACTCTGGGGATTGCTGTAGAGTCACCCAGCAGAGCAAAAAAGAGAGAAAGGTGAAAGTAGAAGCACAAGGGAAGGAGGAGAGAGAGGAATGGAGAGGGAAGGAAGAGAGGGAAGGGGAGAGGGAGAGAACAAAAGGAAGGGAGAGAGAGAGAGACAGGGAGAGGAGAAGAGGGGAGGGAGAGGGAGAATTCTAATTCCCAAGGATGTAAGCTTTCATTATTCACCTCAGAGGATCTAAGTGATATTAGACTGCTCCAGGGGAGCAAAGGCAAGACTTTGGAACTTCGAAATAGCTTCAGATCATGATGCTTCAGGGACCACTGTAACACAGGCTATACAACCCAGAGACTTTAAACATCTGAGTGTTTGCCAAGAAGCAGAGCTGTTGCCAGGGTAGGGAGAGTTTGAAATGCGGTTGAGCCACACTAAGGAAATACCACAGAAATGAAATGGCTTGGAAACTGAGAAATAAATGAAAGATTGTCATGGAAAGCTTAAAGAAAACTTGCCTTGAAGTGGTACATGGGTTAAAAGATAGAAACATCTCAGCCTTGGTGTAACTGTCTATAGGTCCTTAAGTCTTCCACATGGTAAAAAGTGCCAAAGAAAACCAAGTAAAGCTCCTGAGCTCCTAACAGAGGAGGATAAAAAGGCCTTTATTCTGTTGCAATTAGGCAAATATCTGTTCAATGTTATTGTCATATGTATACTTAGACAACGATTCGGGAGAAATTCTACTGAATGTTGACAAGAGACATTTATGTATCTGTACGTTGATAGCAAACCTCTTCGAGAGCTCCTCCATGTCTGTGACATATCACATTGCCTATTGGAGTTTTTACCGTTAATTCAGTTATCCAGGTAGAAGAGGGAAAATGAAAAATAAAAATCCTAAAAAGCAAAAGATATAGTAAAACTACATTGATTTTTATTTTTATTCTTTTTTTTAAAAGATTTTACTTATTTATTTGACAGACAGAGATCACAAGCAGGCAGAGAGGCAGGCAGAGAGGGGGGCGGGAAACAGGCTCTCTGTTGAGCAGAGATCCCGATGCAGGTCTCGATCCCAGGACCCTGGGATCATGACCTGAGTTGAAGGCAGAGGCTTTAACCCACTGAGCCACCCAGGTGCCCTGAATAAAACTGCATTTAAAACACAGCCAGGTCGTACATTAGTTTTCCATTGCTGTGTAAGAAATTATGGCAAACTTTGTGCCTTGACGCAGCACTAATTCCTCGCTCACAGTTCTGCAGGTGAGAAGTCTGGGCACAGTGTGACTAGGGTTCCTGCTCAGAGTCTCACACAGGCTGAAGGTGAAGGTGCAGGCTGCCATGCTCTCATCTGAAGCTTGAAGGCCAGGTGTAGCCTAAGGACCCAATTCAGTTCCTTGGGGTTGTTAGACTCAGGTCCCTGTTTCCTTGTGGCTCTCAGATGGAGGCCACTTTTATCTCTTAGAGGTCATGTGACCCCCTCTGCTTCAAAACCAGCAACAGAGATGCTCTTGTACATGGAATTCCTCTCTTGGAGAAAATCTGTCACTCAGAAAAGCCCAGTCTTCTTAGGAGCTCACATGATTCGGTCAGTTTCAGACAGGGGTCCCCCTTTTTTAAAGCCAACTAATTTGGGACCTTTTTAGTTACACATTAAAAGCCTTTATACAGAAGCACCCAGATTGGAGTTTAATTGACTAGGAGAAGGTGTATATCCACCAAGGGCTGGGAATCTTAAGAGCCATCAGAATTCTGCCTACCATAAACACTTATAGTGATATTTAGGCATATGGAAATGTGGTGAATTATCTTAAAAAAAAAAAAAGGATGCAGTTTGGGAAATTCTAAGATCTCCTGCTTGGATTAAGAAATGTCTCAGTAGAACTGACTTATCTTCCAATGACATTGCCTTGCATTTTTGAGTTAGGTTTTGATGAACCTTGTATCTTTCCCAACTGTAGTGCATATCTGGTAAGTACACCTTGTTAACATGTACCACTACATGGAGAAAGAGACAAGTAATCAAAAATGGGACATACCAGTAAGACCTGGACTGGTCCAGAACATCAGTGATCTTACCCATGTCCACAGAATTGCTATAATCATAGTTAACTAAGTTTCTGATAAATGTCTTAAGACTCAATGTGCACAGTCAACTAGTAATTATGCAACCAAGAGAGAATTCTCCCATTTGCCTCTCCTTTTGGTCCTGGAGAGGGCCTACGCTGAGCTTCTAGAATTTTAATTTCAGAGATGTCCCATCACTTAACGGAATGGAAAAATTTATTAACAGACACATTATGGGAGTATGGCAATTATCAGTATAAGTGGTATTTTCACTAATTAAAAAAGTAATCACTAATTAAAAAAGTAATACTAGACTGAATTAATTCCTGACATTTCAGAGACTGTTCAAGAAGGATGGTATGTCTGAGATCAGTGTCATAAGCCCTGGAGTAAGTGGCTTCCTATTATTACCGCATTTAAATCTCAGAAATTTGGTAGTTTTATTTACTTATTTATTTTTAAGATTTTTATGTATTTATTTGACAGACAGAGATCACAAATAGGCAGAGGCAGACAGAGAAAGAGAGGAAGAGAAGCAGGCTCCTTGCTGAGCAGAGAGCCCGATGCAGGGCTCGATCCCAGGACACTGGGTAGAGTGTCTTTAGAGCCGAAGGTAGAGGCTTTAACCCACTGAGCCACCCAGGCGCCCCAGAAATGTGGTAGTTTTAAATCAATATTTGACAGATGAGAAAACTGAGCTGTGTAGCTTCCAGCAATTTAGACAACAATTTTAACTCTTAGTCGTCACCATGTTAAATTATTATAATAGCAATACTTACAACAAATAGTGTACTTTTTTATTCACATTTGTTTTCACCACTAGCCTGCGAGGTAGGTTGAAGCTGCTGAATAAACAGCTGTTGAGTTAAGGAATCAAAGAGTTAATAAGAAACACAGGGGAAAAGGAATAATTGGTAACCATTTACTAAACTGGTGTTCACCTAATGGACAAACTTGTCAAGTGAGAAGACTGTGTTCTCAAAGCTGAGATTTCCTTGAATAATTTCCTTACCAGATCTATGCGTCATTAGCCCTTTGGAATGTATCCAGTGCTCTTCTCTTGCCTCTTGTCTATCAACATATATTCGAAGTGTAGTTTCTGCCATTTGCATCTCGGTATGAAGGAAAGTCAGTATGTTTGTACAGATTTGTTTATTTACCAGTAATTTCACTTTATGTTGCAACTTGTATTCACATAATGAAATATTGTTATTAAAAATTAATTTACAAGAGCATTAACATGAAAATCAATTAAAAATGACTTTGAATCGTTATCGCTAACACTTAATGGAAATCTTATTCTACAGCACAATGTTAAAACACTTTAGGTAATAGCTCCTTTAATCCTCACAACCTATAAGGTGGTTACTATAATAGTACAGTTTTACAAATAAGGAAGTTGAAGCATTAGAAAATAATTTTAAGTATGCTGATCAATGTATTACAGTCAATTAGCTGAGAATATGAACCTGGAGAGCTTGGCTTTATTGAGTGTTATGATATACTGCCTTCCACAAAGAGCAGCATTCAGCAAGTACAAACATAAATACGGTTAACAAGAAAAGTTCCCTCAGATCTTGAAGTGTGTAGTTCTGTTTCCTGAACTCTACAATTGCCATCAGTTGATTGGATCCTTCCAGAGATAGCCTATCCACACAAACAGACAAAACCAATATGGTTGTACATGAGACTCTTAGACCAGTTTGGAAGCGATAACATACATCTTCCTGTATCTTGCCAAAAGAAGAAGAAGGAGGAGAAGGAGGAAGAGGAAGAGTGGGAAGAGGAGGAGGGAAAGAAGGGGGAGGAAGAGGAGGGGGAGGAGGAGAAGAAAAAGTAGTAGTCCCCATCATCATCATCATCCTGGGGATGTAAATATACTAATATACTAATCTGGGACTCATGGTAGTATATAAAATGGATACTAAGCTGTGAAACTAAAGAAATATTTAGCTCCTCTGCTTTACAATTTCTTTTCAAGAACTGACAGGTCTGAGATTTTACCATACTTTTTTTTTTATTCGTTTATTTGTTTATTTACAGCATAACAGTGTTCATTGTTTTGGCATCACACCCAGTGCTCCATGCAAAACGTGCCCTCCCCATTACCCACCACCTGTTCCCCCAACCTCCCACCCCTGACCCTTCAAAACCCTCAGGTTGCCCCAACCTCCCACCCCTGACCCTTCAAAACCCTCAGGTTGTTTACCATACTTTTAAACTAGCTAGTTGGTCAGTTTAATGTGTGTGGGCAAAAAACATGAGACTTCAAGATTAGAGGCAAAGGACTCCATTATCCGTGGATTCATTCCCCTGTCAGTTCCCCTTGTCCCCAGTTTCCAAAGGGCCAAAGTGAAAGAGCCCACATGGATACAGCAACACCGTAGGTTTGCATCACAGCTAAGAAATATCAAACAAAGGGAACCCAAAGATTTTGTGATGGGCTGTAAGCAAACTGACCTTTGCTCTGGAAGAGACACTCTCTCAATCTTACAAGGTTATTCTATTTACAAAACTGTTCTTGAAATGATAGTCCAGAGCCAAAGAGCAGTTAGTGCCTTAGCTTACAAGATAAACACTTCATGAAGAACTATCACCCGAACTAAAAGTTGTGGAACTCTGGCCTGTCTCTTAAGCTTTCTGAGCCTGTTTCCTTAATCAGAAAAATAATAGCATTGGTCATTTATTTGTCTAAGGACGGGATATAATAATATACTTTATATCACATTGTGAACTTCAAAGTACTCTAAACAAATACTACAGTTGTTATTCCTATCATCCCTGAGATCACACAGATAAGCACTTTCCTATGGTCAGCAAGTACATGGCCAGTTGGACAGATATTAACTTTGGCAGTACACTTGGACGTGTTCACCTGGGGCATAGAACAATTTCAGTCTGAGTGATAGATTTAGGATTGTGTGGGGTCCAGCCCAGGGACAGTTATAATAAAATCCAATGAATGACAAGGGAAAATGTTAATTCATGATTAGAAAAATAAATCTAACTCCTAAAAGGGGAACAGGACATATTTTTCTCCTGATAACTGCCTGTGTATTTTCAGTGTTTGATTATGTGGTTCATATCAGTTACAATGATATGAAAAACAGCTTATCTAACAGATGGAGTCATAAAGATGACTTATATAAATAAAAACACTCAGTTGATCTTATCCCTGCATAAAAGGTTCTTACTAATAAATTTAAACATCTGATCCTATGAAAGAAACACTAGTTAAGGATTCTGATTTATTAATTATACTTCATTTTTTATGTAATATATTGTTGCATGTATTTGTTTAATTTTTCTTCCTATACCTTCATTTAACAGATGTTGTTATTTTAGTGACCTTTAAAAATTTAAAATTCTTTCTTGAGGTACCTGGGTGGCTCAGGAGGTTGGGTCTCTGCCTTTTAGCTCGGGTCATGGTCTCAGAGTCCTGAAATCAAGCCCCGCATTGGGCTCTCTTCTCAGCGGGGAGCCTGCTTCCCTCCCTCTCTCTCTCAGCCTGCCTCTCTGCCTACTTGTGATCTCTGTCAAGTGAATAAATAAATCTTAAAGAAAATCATTTCTTAAACTTATTAATAGAATAAGGTTTTATTAAGTTATATCTTTAAGTTACATGTCTCTCTGGACTTCTTTCCCTGTGGAAGAAATAAAAATAAATAAATTTGATTTATTCACTTCCCAAATGAACGAGGTATATGGGCACTTTATCGATATATAGAGCAGTTACATTTCTTCCTCTATTGCTGGCTACTTTATCTTTTGAAGGGGGAGAGTAAAATTTTTTCTTTAATTGTAATAAATTCCAGATTTTATAAAATTCCCACAAGCTTTTTAAAAATGAAAACTGACTTTAAAAGTTTTATGTTGTCCCCTCCTCCCACACCCCAGAAGAAGCTCTAACAATATTTAAATGTATTAATCATATTTAGAACAAAGAAATAGGATTAAAATGTAAACATGTTGAAAAAAAGCTATTGTATAGAGAAAAAAACACATAACTCTTTTTATTCGGTTTATAAGGTCATCAGACACAAGGTTAAGTTGTGAAGAATGTGAGGCAAAAAAGCAAAATGGAGTTGCATGAGTGTGTGTGTGTGTGTGTGTGTGTGTGTGTGTGTGTGTGTGTTCCATGTCAGAGAGAAAAGACTAGAGTAACTGATTAAAGTAAAATAAAATGGACTGCTACCATTTCTTTTCGATTTCATGCCATTTTATTGGGAAATGCAACTCATGGAAAAAATACTATATGTAATTATAATTACAGTTTAAGCAATAATAAATAACCACCTGCATAACCCTTATTTGGTCTAAAAAATGGAATTTTGCCAGTAGCAAAGATGCCTGGGTGGCCTTCTGTAATCAGATTTAATCACTTTCCAAGAGGTAAGCTCTACTCTCGAATATTTTGTTAATCATTTCCTTGCCTTTCTGTAATGTTATTATGTATCCTTAAAAATTATTAAATATATTATTATGTAGTCCTTAAAAATCTATTATTTGCCTCTTTTTATTTTTTGCTTTTAATGAATGAGACTATTTTGCACATATTCTTTTGTGACTTATTTCATTCTATAGTATGTTTTTTGAAATTTATCCATGTTGACATATTTAGTTTTTGTTTTGTTTTTGTTTTATTTGTTTATTTATTTATTTATTTATTTGACAGAGAGAGAGATCACAAGTAGTCAGAGAGGCAGGCGGAGAGAGGGGGGTAAGCAGAATCCCTGCTGAGCAGAGAGCCCGACGTGGGGCTCGACCCCAGGTCTCAGAGATCATGACCGGAGCCGAAGGCAGAGGCCCAACCACTGAGCCACCCAGGCACCTCCACATTTAGTTTTTAATTATTATTTTACATTGAAGGCTAATCCAATGTGTGATTATAAAGTAATTTATTTATGAATACAGTTGGCTAAGTCTCTGACTCTTGGTTTTGGCTGAGGTCTCATCTCAGCATTGTGTGATTGAGCCCTGTGTGGGGCTCCATGCTGAGCCTGGAGTCCACTTGGGTTTCTCTCTCTCTCTCTCTCCCTTTGCCTCTCCCCAGGACTCTTTCTCTCTCTCTCTCAAATAAATAAATAAATCTTTGTAAATAAATAAATAAAGTAATTCATTTACATATTGTATTGATCATGTGCTTTTAGGTTGTTGTTTCTTTTGGGGATGTTGTCAGTCTTTCTTATTAATAACATTGCTGGGGACTCCTGGGTGGCTTAGTTGGTTAAGCGGCTGCCTTCAGCTCAGGTCATGACCCCAACATCCTAGGATCGAGTCCCACATCGGGCTCCTTGCTTGACGGGGAGCCTGCTTCTCCCTCTGCCTCTGCTGCCACTCTGCCTGCCAGTGTGCTCTTTCTTTCTCTCTCTGATAAATAAATAAAATCTTTAAAAAAAAATAATATTGCTGCAGCTCTTATATATGACTTCGGGAGCACATATGCAGTAATCCAGTCTTACCCTTTAACACGTGTATATCTAAGAGTGGAACTGTTGGTCTATAATGTATGCAAATCTTCATCTTTAAATGGTATTACCAGTTTTACAAAAAGCTCATACTCAATTTTAACTACCACAAGCAGTGGATAACATTTTCTTTGCTCAATATCCTTGGCCTCTTGACATTTTTTCGCCAGTCTATGTGTGTGCATGTGTATGTGTATACATGCACTCAACATTATAACTTCTGTTTTTTAAAAATATTTTATATATTTAATGTATTTATTTGAGTAGAGGGAGCAAGAGAACAGAAGCAGGCAGAGCAGCAGAGGGAGAGGGAGAAGCAGGCTTCCCACTGAGCCTGATGCTGGGTTCGATCCCAGGACCCTGGGATCATGACCTGAGCCGAAGGCAGACACTTCACTGACTGAGCCATTTAGGCTCCCCTCTATATTTTAGCTTGTAATTGAAATATTTATTTTTCCGATTATTAATGAGAGATAATGCCTTTTGATGATTATGGACCCTGAATATTTCCTATCATATACATTTTAATTAATTTTACCAATTTTCCCATTTTGTTGCTTGAATTTTTCATATTGATTCAAAAGTATTCTTTCTATATCCTAGATACTAATGCTTTACTGATGATATATGTTATAATTGTCTCTTCCCACAAAACAGCTTTTTTTTCCCATTCTTAATTTTTATAAACAGAAATGATTCTTTTAATTTAGCAAGATTTGTCAGTCCATTTCATTATTGTCTTCATTTTTTGTGACTTAAGAAATTATCCTCTATTTCCAAAGTAGATCAATAAAATCTATGTTGCTTTCTAAAAGTTTCCATTTTGGGGGCACCTGGGTGGCTCAGTGGGTTAGGCCACTGCCTTCGGCTCAGGTCATGATCCCGGGGTCCTGGGATTGAGTCCCGCGCCAGGCTCTCTGCTCAGCAGGGAGCCTGCTTCCCTCTCTCTCTCTCTCTCTCTCTCTCTCTGCCTGCCTCTCTATCTACTTGTGATCTCTCTCTGTCAAACAAATAAATAAAATCTTTAAAAAAAATAAAATAAAAAAATAAAAGTTTCCATTTTTGCTTTTCACACTTAGATCTTTAACCAGCCTGTACAGTATTACGGTTTATATGTGAAGCAAGAATCCAATCTTTTCACCCATTTCCTTCATTTCCTTATTTTTCTCTTATGGCTAACCTATTATCTCTGTATCACTAATTGAAAATTCCATTATTTCAGCTACCAACCATTATGATCATAAATTCAGTATTGAAAAACGTTTGTTTCTGGAATCTGCTTTTTTCATTGGTCACTTTGCCTATCCCATAGTGCCGAGTTTGACCAATGGTAAGATACACTATATCCAAAATAACAAGTTGAGTTTTTTAACTGATACAGACAAATATCTGAGAAACATTCATGGATATTGATACAAAGATTATGGGATATGACAGAAGGAATAAAGTTAGATCAAGCCACAAGAACTACCTTTACCTAGGAAAACAAACCAAAAGAATACCACATTTTTAGAGGGGTTGTAGATGTTAGTGTCACCATCAAGGACATGAAAGCTGTAGGAGTGGTGATTCCCATCACCTTCCCATTCAAATCACCTATCCAGTCTGTGCAGAAGACAGGTGGATCTTGGAGAATGACAGTGGACTATTGTCAACTTCACTACATGGTAACTCTTATTGCAGCTGCTGTACTAAATGTGGTTTCGATGATGGAGCAAATTAACATGTCCTCTAATATCTGGCATGCAGCTATTGATCATAGGAGTTGATACAGAGAAATTATTTGACAAAATTCAACAAACAACCATTTATGATAATTTTATAAATAAATTCCAGCAAATTAAGAGAAAGGAACTTCCTCAATCTGATAAAAAGCATCTATAAAATAATTGCATATAACATCATATGGTAGTGATGAAAGACAATGATTTCCCCTAAAATTTAGAAAATAAACAAACAAAACAATGATGCCTTGGACTATTCAAAATAAATTGAAACTTGCAGCCAGAATAATAAGGTAAGGAAAAGAAATAAAAGACACGTTAACAGCAAAGGGGGAAATACAACTGTTCCTTTTCTTTTATTGCTGATGACATGATTGATTGTCAGTGTAGAAAATCACAAGGTATAAACAAACAAATAGACAACAACAAAAACACTTCCAGAACCAATAAGTGAGCATAGCAAGGTACAGGATAAAGGCTTCACACACACACACACACACACACACACACACACACACACACATTCTAGTATACCAGCAGCACACATGTGGAAACCAAAATTAAACCCACAAAACCATTTATAATCTTCCAAAAGAGTAAAATACTGACTTACAAATCTAACAAAACACAGAAAGGAACCATATACTATAAATCACAAAACACTGATGAAAGAAATAAAAAAAAGATCAAAATAAATGGGGACCCATAATGAGTAAATGGATAGGAAAACTCAATACAGTGAAGATATCAATCTTCTTCATCATGGGTATATAAGTTTAATACAAGGCCTATCAAAATCCCTGCAAGATTTCTTCTATGGACAAGCAAGCTTATTCTACAAATCATACAGAAAGTTAAAGGAACAGAATAGCTGAAACAAAATTTTAGAAAGAAGACTAAATGGGGGAAATCATTCTACCCAATGTTAAAACTTACTATATAACTACAGCAATCAAGATAGTATGGAACTGGCAGAGGAATAGACATACAGATCAATGGAAGAGAAAAGGGAACTTGATTCAGTACATTTTGTATTTAAATATTAAAACACAAAACTATAAAGATTTTAGAACATAGAAGAATCCTTTGGATCCCATGGCTAGGTGAGAGTTCTTAGACATGATACCAAAAGCATAATCAATAGAAGACAAAAAATTAACAAATGAGACTTCATCATAATCAAAAACTTGGGTACCATAAAAGACCTTATATAACGGGGATTTAAATCAAGCCAGAAAGTAGGTAAAAAGTATGCAAACTACACATCTAACATAAAAGTCTTATATCTAGAGTATATAGAGATCTCTTCAAACCTAACAGAACAACAAGCTATGCAATTAGAAAGCAAATAAAAAAAAAATACTGACACAGGCACCTGGGTGGCTCAGTGGGTTGAGGCCTCTGCTTTTGGCTTGGGTTGTGGTCCTGGGGTCATGGGATCAAGCCCTGCCTGGGGCTCTCTGCTTGGAGAGCCTGCTTCCCTTCCTCTCTCTCTGCCTGTCTCTCTGCCTAATTGTGATCTCTGTCTGTCAAATAAATAAATAAAATCTTCAAAAAAAATACTAACATGATAGGAATACAAAATAAGTACATGAAAATATCTTCGACACCATTAGCCATTAGAGAAATGCAAATATAGCCACAGTGATACATCATTGCCCCTCCATTAGAAAAGACAAAATTTTAAAAGTGGTGATATTAAATGGAGGTAGAGATGCAGAGATACTTGAGCTTTCTTTTTCTTTTTTTTTAAACAGTTTTTTTTTTTTTTTTTTGTTTTGTTTTTTTTTTTGTTTTTTTTTTTTTTTTTTTTTTTCTCATTTTATTTATTTTTTCAGCGTAACAGTATTCATTCTTTTTGCGCAACACCCAGTGCTCCATGCAAAACGTGCCCTCCCCATTACCCACCACCTGTTCCCCCAACCTCCCACCCCTGACCCTTCAAAACCCTCAGGTTGCCCCAACCTCCCACCCCTGACCCTTCAAAACCCTCAGGTTGTTTTTCAGAGTCCATAGTCTCTTATGGTTCGCTTCCCCTCCCCAATGTCCATAGCCCGCTCCCCCTCCCCCAATCCCACCTCCCCGCAGCAACCCCCAGTTTGTTTTGTGAGATTAAGAGTCATTTATGGTTTGTCTCCCTCCCAATCCCATCTTGTTTCATTTATTCTTCTCCTATCTCCTACCCCCCCATGTTGCTTCTCCATGTCCTCATATCAGGGAGATCATATGATAGTTGTCTTTCTCCGATTGACTTATTTCACTAAGCATGATACGCTCTAGTTCCATCCACGTCGTCGCAAATGGCAAGATTTCATTTCTTTTGATGGCTGCATAGTATTCCATTGTGTATATATACCACATCTTCTTTATCCATTCATCTGTTGATGGACATCTAGGTTCTTTCCATAGTCTGGCTATTGTAGACATTGCTGCTATAAACATTCGGGTACACGTGCCCCTTCGGATCACTATGTTTGTATCTTTAGGGTAAATACCCAGTAGTGCAATTGCTGGGTCATAGGGTAGTTCTATTTTCAACATTTTGAGGAACCTCCATGCTGTTTTCCAGAGTGGTTGCACCAGCTTGCATTCCCACCAACAGTGGAGGAGGGTTCCCCTTTCTCCACATCCTCTCCAGCATCTGTCATTTCCTGACTTGTTCATTTTAGCCATTCTGACTGGTGTGAGGTGATATCTCATTGTGGTTTTGATTTGTATTTCCCTGATGGCGAGTGACGTGGAGCATTTTTTCATGTGTCTGTTGGCCATCTGGATGTCTTCTTTGCAGAAATGTCTGTTCATGTCCTCTGCCCATTTCTTGATTGGATTGTTTGTTCTTTGGGTGTTGAGTTTGCTAAGTTCCTTATAGATTTTGGATACTAGCCCTTTATCTGATATGTCGTTTGCAAATATCTTCTCCCATTCTGTCAGTTGTCTTTTGGTTTTGTTAACTGTTTCCTTTGCTGTGCAAAAGCTTTTGATCTTGATGAAATCCCAACAGTTCATTTTTGCCCTTGCTTCCCTTGCCTTTGCCGTTGTTCCTAGGAAGATGTTGCTACGGCTGAGGTCGAAGAGGTTGCTGCCTGCATTCTCCTCAAGGATTTTGATGGATTCCTTTCTCACATTGAGGTCCTTCATCCATTTGGAGTCTATTTTTGTGTGTGGTGTAAGGAAGTGGTCCAATTTCATTTTTCTGCATGTGGCTGTCCAATTTTCCCAGCACCATTTATTGAAGAGGCTGTCTTTTTTCCATTGGACATTCTTTCCTGCTTTGTCGAAGATTAGTTGACCATAGAGTTGAGGGTCGATTTCTGGGCTCTCTATTCTGTTCCACTGATCTATGTGTCTGTTTTTGTGCCAGTACCATGCTGTCTTGATGATGACAGCTTTGTAATAGAGCTTGAAGTCCGGAATTGTAATGCCACCAACTTTGGCTTTGTTCTTCAATATTCCTTTGGCTATTCGAGGTCTTTTCTGGTTCCATATAAATTTGAGGATTATTTGTTCCATTTCTTTGAAAAAAATGGATGGTATTTTGATAGGGATTGCATTAAATGTGTAGATTGCTTTAGGTAGCATAAACAGTTTTTTAAATATTTTATTTTATTTCTTTTCAGTGTTCCAGAATTCATTGTTTACGTACCACACCCAGTGCCCCATGCAATATGCCCTCCTTAACACCCACCACCAGGCTTTCTTACATTGCTGGTGGGAAGGTAAGATGTACAGCCCCTCAAAAAAGCGGGGGGGGGTGGTTTGGGGCAGTTTCTTACAAATCTAAACATGCATTTACTCTATGAATCAACAATAATATTATTGGGCATGTATTACAGAGAAATGAAAACTTATATTCGCACAATACATACATACATATCTGTACCTAAATGTTCACAGCAGCTTTACTTATAATGGAAAAATTCTAAAAACAACCCAAATATCCTACTTTTGACAAACCTACGAGCAAACTAATACATCCATTTAATGGAATGCCAGAGTGGTTGCACCAGCTTGCATTCCCACCAACAGTGGAGGAGGGTTCCCCTTTCTCCACATCCTCTCCAGCATCTGTCATTTCCTGACTTGTTAATTTTAGCCATTCTGACTGGTGTGAGGTGATATCTCATTGTGGTTTTGATTTGTATTTCCCTGATTGCCATTCACCAATTAAAAAGGACAAAGTAGCGAATGTATCTAACAATCTGAATGGACCCCGAGAACATTATTCTTCATGTAAATTCTCAGTCTTCAAATGTTCACGCTGTATTGTTCTGCTCATATGACACTCTTGAAATGAGAAAAATATGAAGATGGAGAACTTACCACTTGTTGCGGGGAACAGGTAGTGTGTGTGTAGTGGGGTGGAGGATACGAATACAAAGACATGGTAAGCCGGAATTGTTTTTGGTGATGGAACTGTTCTGTATCTTGACTTTGGTGGCAGTTACACAAATCCATACACTTGATAAAATTGCACAGCTCTTCATATTTCCACAAATAAACACAGATTTTAAAATAGGGGAAAGACTATGGTCTAATTAGTAGAAACATGTCATTTCCTGGTTTTAAAATTATACTACAGCTCTGTAAGATGCCACTCTTGGGGAAAAGTGGGTGAAGAGGGCACAGGGCTCTCTACTGTTTTGCAACTTCCTTTGAGTCTGTATTTCAAAATAAAAGTGGTTTTATTTTCCTCCCTAGGCTGATCATTGTTACCTAAAAAGAATAAGAAGTATTTATTCTGGAATGATTTCTAATTACGAATGTGTGGGCATTTGTGTGCTTATGTGTTTGTGTACCTCAGGGAAATTGACATGTAATATTGTCAAATTTTGTTATCCCTTTAGCTTGTAGAGATTGTTCGCAGTGTGTGTGTGTGTGTGTACACCCCAGTGTATGTGCACACATGGGTGTGTTCTTGTGTATGCATCATTTATAGATACTTATAATCCAACATATGGACTCTAGCAGAACTATATGAAAACTAGCATCCATTTATTTATGTTTGGAAATTAAGTTAGCCCCATTAATCTAAATTATGCCTTTGTCACTGAACTCAATGCTCTATATAACCTCCAGCTCATAAAATGAAATACTGCGATTAAAAAAACCAACAAAACCTAAATCCCTTAAGTACTGATATGACTACAGCAAGGTATTCTGTACCACTCACAGAATCCTGTCCTCCCTTGTCTTTAGATTTTTACAGTATAGTTGGAAAGAAACAAAGCTTTTCATGCACTTAGGGTCTCTGAATAGGGACAGTATTTGAGGAGAAAATCCCTACTCACGCACTCCAACATACACAAATGGCTGATATGAACTTTTTGCCAAGAACGGATATCTGAGTGAGAGGAACCAGAAAATTACAGCCAGGAGGCTTCAGAAGGAGGAAAGAAGAGAGAAGGGCTGAAGACAGGGGGTGCAGAAGTGATAAAGCTCTTACCATGGAAAGCGGACGGTTGCTTCCACCCCATTTTTGGCTAGGCACAACGTACAGCTCTGTGGGTCATGAATTAGTTTAAGTTCAGGCCACTTAGAATCAAAACCCAAAACCCAAAAAGGGGCTAAAAAATCAGTGAAATGTAAAAACAGACAGATGATGCTTACTAGCTCCTTTTCTATCAAGTCAGGGGACTTCTTTGATAATGTATTTATAAAAATTCTAAGTCCTCATGTATCAGGAGAACAGTATCACACTCCCTGCTTAGGAAATGGACACCATTCACTGCAGAGTATGGCTTTGCCAGGTAGAATATGGGACCGGGGAAAACTGAGCAAATTGGAAGAGATAGGCGATCCACCCCCCCTAATGAACGACCCTCTGTCCTTTTCTGCCGCAAAGAAGTCAACCTCCTTCTCCATGGATACAGAAGAAATAGGGAAGGCATGTTGATTTGACTTAGTGCCAATTTATTAGCTTGCCTGGGGCATGTACCTGTCTGTGTCTGTCCCGGAAGGTACACATTCTAAATCTGTGTACAAACACACCCACAAACAAGCAAATACACAGACAGTAGTTTTTCCAACTGAAGAAAACACTGCCACGAGTACAAAACCTCTCCTGAAAATGAAGGTTTGGGATTTCACCCCCTCACCCTTAGGAGGCTTCCCTACTTCAGGTCTAGCTGGGCTGCCGAGCGCTGGCACAGAGATATGCTGCAGGTATATACAAACCATTTCTATCAGTTTAGAATTTGGTAGTCTTCTTTATCACACTGGAAACATGCCACATGGCAGAAAGACCCAGTGCTTATACAACAGAATTCTTTCCGACCTTCCTTCTTCCCTTAGTGTAAGATTACATTCATTTATTTGCTTTTAAAAATCCATGTAATTCTGTTCACTGGAAGTTGGCAAGACATTCCAGCCATGCAGAACATAGATAAGTAAAAGTTTCAGGACAGCTTTTGATGGCTAAATCTATTTTTTTTGTTAGAGAAAAGGGAGTCCATTTTTTCTCTTCTCATAGAAAACTATACATAATTGTGTATGATAATAATACAGTCTTTTATTGAAGACTGTTGCAAATAAGGCTCAAGAAATATTTTTATATTTCAGTACCTGGGACTTTAATGTTTTCCTTGGTTGCAATTTATCCTTGAGATATTAGGTACATATATGCATAACTATTCATATCAAAATATTATATATATAAAGATAAATATACATAAAAATCAGAATCAAGCTCAAGGGAAAGAAAGGATATACATTTATGTAATTGTGAAGAAAACAGAGGTTGAGAATAAAATGTGTTTCCTATTTTTCTGCTAGCTTGAAAATACTCTTAAAAATGAACATTTTATTTTCTTTTGGTGGTTCAAGTTTCAATTACTACTTCAAAACATCTCTAAGAGCATAGATAGATATTACTAGCCAGTCAGTTGTTTATCCATTCATTCCACAAATATTTATTGCTCACATATTGAGTGCTTTCCGAAATCCTGGGTAGAAACACAGACAAACTCCTCATGTAATACATGGTCTAGTAAATAAGAAAAGCAATAGATAAACACAAAAGTCTATGCGATTATGATGTAATAACTATAGTGTGATACTGCTTGTAAAAAGTGGAAGCGATTTGGTTGAACTTTATAACAGTTACCCTTCTCTTATTTCAAACTCTCCACATTCCCTTACAATTAGAATTTGGCTTTTTGGGTAGACCTGTCTATAGGGAAATAACATGTTTCCTTATGAATGGAAAATCCAGCCCTTTGATAGTTTTATTACAGATTATAAAAATCATAAATTAATGTTGTGTGTTATGAAAAAAGCAGGAATTCTTTTTTTATTTATTTTTATTTGTTTATTTACAGCATAACAGTGTTCATTGTTTTGGCATCACACCCAGTGCTCCATGCAGTACGTGCCCTCCCTATTACCCACCACCTGGTTCCTCAACCTCCCACCCCCCCCACCCCCTTGCCGCCCCTTCATAACCCTCTGGTTGTTTTTCAGAGTCCATAGTCTCTCATGGTTCATCTCCCCTTCCAGTTTCCCTCAACTCCCTCTCCTCTCCATCTCCCCATGTCCTCCATGTTATTTGTTATGCTCCACAAATAAGTGAGACCATATGATACTTGACTCTCTCTGCTTGACTTATTTCGCTCAGCATAATTTCTTCCAGTCCTGTCCATGTTGCTACAAAAGTTGGGTATTCGTCCTTTCTGATGGAGGCATAATACTCCATTGTGTATATGGACCACATCTTCCTTATCCATTCATCCGTTGAAGGGCATCTTGGTTCTTTCCACAGTTTGGCGACCGTAGCCATTGCTGCAATAAACATTGGGGTACAAATGGCCCTTCTTTTCACTACATCTGTATCTTTGGGGTAAATACCCAGCAGTGCAATTGCAGGGTCATAGGGAAGCTCTATTTTTAATTTCTTCAGGAATCTCCACACTGTTCTCCAAAGTGGCTGCACTAACTTGCATTCCCACCAACAGTGGAAGAGGGTTCCCCTTTCTCCACATCCTCTCCAACACACGTTGTTTCCTGTCTTGCTAATTTTGGCCATTCTAACTGGGGTTAGGTGGTATCTCAATGTTGTTTTAATTTGAATCTCCCTGATGGGTAGTGATGATGAACATTTTTTCATGTGTCTGATAGCCATTTGTATGTCTTCATTGGAGAAGTGTCTGTTCATATCTTCTGCCCATTTTTTGATATGATTATCTGTTTTGTGTGTGTTGAGTTTGAGAAGTTCTTTATAGATCCTGGATATCAACCTTTTGTCTGTACTGTCATTTGCAAATATCTTCTCCCATTCCGTGGGTTGCCTCTTTGTTTTGTTGACTGTTTCCTTTGCTGTGCAGAAGCTTTTGATCTTGATGAAGTCCCAAAAGTTCATTTTGGCTTTTGTTTCCTTGGCCTTTGGAGACATATCTTGAAAGAAGTTGCTGTGGCTGATATCGAAGAGGTTACTGCCTATGTTCTCCTCTAGGATTCTGATAGATTCCTGTCTCACGTTGAGGTCTTTTATCCATTTCGAGTTTATCTTTGTGTACGGTGTAAGAGAATGGTCAAGTTTCATTCTTCTACATATCGCTGTCCAGTTTTCCCAGCACCATTTATTGAAGAGACTGTCTTTTTTCCATTGAATATTTTTTCCTGTTTTGTCGAAGATTATTTGACCATAGAGTTGAGGGTCCATATCTGGGCTCTCCACTCTGTTCCACTGGTCTATGTGTCTGTTTTTATGCCAGTACCACGCTGTCTTGGTGATCACAGCTTTGTAGTAAAGCTTGAAATCGGGTAACGTGATGCCGCCAGTTTTGTTTTTGTTTTTCAACATATCCTTAGCAATTCGGGGTCTCTTCTGGCTCCATACAAATTTTAGGATTATTTGCTCCAGCTCTTTGAAAAATATCGGTGGAATTTTGATCAGAATGGCATTAAAAGTATAGATTGCTCTAGGTAGTATAGACATTTTAACAATGTTTATTCTTCCAATCCAAGAGCATGGAACAGTCTTCCATCTTTTTGTGTCTTCTTCAATTTCTTTCATGAGTGTTCTGTAGTTCCTCGAGTACAGGTCCTTTACTTCTTTGGTTAGGTTTATGCCCAGGTATCTTATGGTTCTTGGTGCTATAGTAAATGGAATCGATTCTCTAATTTCCCTTTCTGTATTTTCATTGTTGGTGTATAAGAAAGCCACTGATTTCTGTACATTGACTTTGTATCCTGCCACGTTACTGAATTGCTGTATGAGTTCTAGTAGTTTGGGGGTGGAGTCTTTGGGGTTTTCCATATAAAGAATCATGTCATCTGCGAAGAGAGAGAGTTTGACTTCTTCCTTGCCAATTTGGATACCTTTTATTTCTCTTTGTTGTCTGATTGCCGTTGCTAGAACTTCTAATACTATGTTGAACAAGAGTGGTGAGAGTGGGCATCCTTGTCGTGTTCCTGATCTCAACGGGAAGGCTGCAAGCTTTTTCCCATTGAAGATGATATTTGCTGTGGGTCTTTCATAGATAGATTTTATGAAGTTCAGGAATGTTCCCTCTATCCCTATACTTTGAAGCGTTTTCATCAGGAACGGATGCTGGATTTTGTCAAATGCTTTTTCTAAAAGCAGGAATTCTTACTCTAACATGTATAATTGTAAGTGGGAGAGATCTTCATGCTCTGATGGGACTGATTTTCATTTCTCTATACTGCTCCTTCTACTAGCGTGGTCTAGTACAAGACAGTAATGAAGAACCAAATGAGCTTGACTGTAAATTCCGCAAGTAGATAGATTTAAAAACAACTAGGATGCCATTAACATAGGATACTACTTACTCATCTTTAGTATATAAAGCCAGTAACAGGGCATAAAAATATTAGAGCTTCAAAAATATATAGTCAATACATAGTCAATATATCAATATATAGTCAGTATATAGTCAATCCATTGCAAGCCACAGTTTCATTAACCGCCCACAAGTGAATTTTTTCTGCCAAGCACATAAATCTACTAAGATCATATGAAGTGTATATTGTCTGTAGACATCAAATGGTAACTCCAAAAAGTTGTTTGGGTTTATTCATATTTTTCTGGCATACGTAATAAAATAATTAAAATATTACTACATTATTTCTAAATCCTTCTGTCTAAGGCATGTTATCTTGGCATATTATTTTGGCAAATTTAACTTATTGATTAGCATCACTTTAGGAATCATTTTCCAATAATGGTGCCAAAATTGAAGTACCAGGTTCTTAGGTACATGCCATTCTGAATTCCTTTAGCATATACTGCCACAAAATTTTAATTAAATCTAACCTACTATATTTACCTAAGTAGAACCCTCCCATTAAATAAATGTATTTGAAATTTTTCCATTAAATAAATGTATTTTAATAGTATAAATCTGACCCCGTTGAAAATGTACTTCCCTTTTCAACAATATGAAGAACTACTTGATAGCTGCTTTTAATGTCTTAGATGTGTTTTTGTTATATATTTTACTTATAGCTGAATGATGTGTGAAGAAATTGAGATCTAGACGTAATTACAGCCTGACCCACATCTATTTAGTAGCTGACCAGTACTACCATTGGGATATAATCAAATGTTCCTGGATTCTAGCTCACTCTAGTTCTCTAAACCCTGCTGCAAAACATTAGAATTAATCACGCTTGAGAATTAAACCTTTTGTGATCCACTATACTTCCCTTTGTTCATATATTTATTCAAATATCACATACACAACACAAGAGTATGGCAAATTATTCTAAGATACTTTTCTGTTTTCTTGTAAAACAATGCAGTTTTGTTTCTTTCTTAAAATAAATTGTTTTATTTGTAGATTCTTCCAGAAGGAAATGGATGCAGTTGTTTTCTTGCTGCCAGAGTGGCCCATCAAAACATTTCTGTTCCAAATGGAACACATTATATATTCAAAAATTCAAGTTAAAGTCTCAAATAAAGGTTAATTATTTTTATGCCATCCTTTGTGCAAGAAAGGATTATTTTGTTTAGAACACATATTTAATTTTCTATGAATTATTTAGATATATAAGTCTTGTAGGAATTGGAACGCTATCTTATTTGTTCATTATTAAAGTAAAAATATTCTAAGTGTTCCCCAAAAATTAGAATCCATTTTGTTCTTTTTAATAATTGAGTTTGAGATTTAGAGTCTATATTTATTTTACTTTCTAAAAGGAAGTATGTTCACTATTGATTTACTATGGAGTTGGGTTTTTGTTGTTGTTTTTACATTACGAGTCTATGTAAGTTTACATTTTTTAAATTCAGTTTGATTAATAGTAAACTCTTAAAATGTCTGTGCATGATAAATCATGTTTTTAAACATTTCAAAAAAAGTAAAGAAAAAAAATCTTTACAGGAACCTGGCCTCAAATACACTGTGGATCTTCTGTTTAACAAAGAAAGAAGTCATAAAAAAATACAGCAAAAAGACATCAGAAAGAAAAAGTAAATATTTTCTGTGTAAAATCTGAAAGAATATTTATTATCCCAAGATACTTTAGTTGCTTTTCCAAGGCCAGAAGTATGATTACAAGAGTAGTCATGTGGGCTCCTCAGATTTTTAGTGTTAGATTATTCTTAATTTTTTGGTTGATTTTTTTAAACTACCTTTGAAAAATAACTTTACCACCAAAGTTTTATTAAATTATGTATTATTAAATTTATTAAATTATGTATATTTATGTACTTATTACATTTATTATTTTTCTCAGCCTATTGAATATAAATTACTTTTGTATAGTATTTGTCTTATTCTTTTAGAGGCTTTCAGTGTTTATGAAAGTAACAATCAACTAAATGCTTGGGTTTTCTATTATCTTTCTTTAAAATTTAATTTTTTCAGTGTTCTTTTGAATAATGTCTTAAGAGAACTTTTAGGTTTTCAGAATTGAGAGGAAGATGTAGAGGTTTCCAGGATACTCCCTGCCACCACACATGCACAGCCTCCCCTCCTATCAACATCACTCACCAGACAGGCACATTTTTTTTACCAAGGTGAAACCTATATGGACACCTCATAATCACCCCCATGTTAACAGTTTACTCACAGTTTTTAGTATTGTACATTCTATGGGTTTGGACAAATGCAAAAATGACATGTATCTATTGTTGTATCACATAGTTTCAGTGTTCTAAAGATTTTACAATTTCACAATTGGATATTTAGTTGTTTTAGCACTGTTTATTGAAGAGATTATCTTTACTCGATTGTATTTCCTTTCCTCCTTTATCAAAGAAGAGTTGATTATATTTTGGGGAATTTATTTCTGAGCTCTTTATTCTGTACCATTGGTCAACTTATCTATTCTCTTAGCAAAACCACACTCTCTTGAATACTGTGTACCTTTATAGTAAACCTTATTGTCAAGCAGTGTCAGTCCTCCAACTCTCTTCTTCTCTTCGATACTATGTTGGTTATGCTAAACCTTTTACCTCTTCACATAAAGTTTAGAATAAGTTTGCTGATATCCATAAAATAACTTGGTATTTAGATTGGAATGGCATTGAATCTATAGATCAAACTGGTGAGAACTGAAATTGTGACAATATTGAGTCTTCCTATCCTAGAATATGGAACATCGCTGCATTTATTTCTTCCTTGATTTTTGTTCACCAGTTTCATAGTATTCCTAATATAAATATTACACAAATTTTTAAGATTTACACTTAAATATTACAGTTTTGATGCTATTGCAAATGGTATTGTGTTTTTAATTTTAATGTTCACTTGCTCACTGTCAGTATATAGGAAAACAAGTGACTTTTGTATATTAACCTTGTATCCCGCAATCTTGCTATAATTTATTAGTTCCAAGAGGTTTTTTGTTGATTCTTTTGGATTTTCTAGACAATCATGTCATATGTAAACAGTTTTATGTTTTCTTCCCCCAATCGGTACACTTTTTATTTTCTTTTCTTGCTTTATTCTTTTAGCAAAGACCCAGTATGATATTGAAAAGGAGCAGTAAAAGGGGATAGCCTTGCCTTATATCTTATCTTAGTGGAACGTTTTTCTCACAATTAAATATAATATTAGAAGCAGATAGTTTGTAGATAGCCTTTATCTAGTTGAAAGTCTCCCTGTTTCTACTTTACTGAGAGTTTTTATCATAAACTGGTGTTGGATTTTGTCAAATCCTCTTTCTGCATCTATTGATATTGTCATGTGATTTCTTTGGTAGTCTCTTGATATAATGAATTATATGAATTGATTTTTGAATGTTGAACACATGAAGGTATTTCTCTCTAGGGCTTGAACATTTCACCAAACCTTTGAGTATGCCAGAACAATTAGATTAATATAAAGTTCTTATCTAGACAGAACCAATATTCTACAGGTATTTTTCAGGGTGTCTTTGTAATGATACAAGGTACAAGATTATATAAGGGTTACTGTAGAAAATTCAGAACAGGACCATACAAAATTGTTTGTACTGAAAACCAAAAAAAATTCATAATATTTGAAATCAACTCCATAGGAGGCCCAAAGCATTAAACTTATATATCTTGAAAGTTCTGGATTTGAAGTAAGGGAAAATGGAGTGTGAAGGCACAGCCTATAGCATACTGCAAGTATATACTTTTGTTGAACAAATAAAAGCAAATAGTAAGTTGTAGGAAAATTTACATTAAAAAGGGAAAAAATGCTCAAAAACTTTTGCCACAGATCACCTATTGCCATATCAGATTGCTAAAAATTCAGGAAGAGACTCCTTTAGGTACAGAATGAGTAGGGGGTATAGATGAGTCACAGTAGAAAGCTGACAGGGTCTTTTTGATGCAGAGATGGGAATAGAGATGCCAAGAGTATTGGGGAATATACCCAGAGCCTTCTTCAGATCAAAGACCTACCCTTTAGAGGAAAGGATTTTGTTGAAGTATAATTCTGAATTCTTATTCCAGGAAAAGAAAGGTAACTCCCCCCCCCCCCCACTTCAGTCCCCTCTATTCCTTGTTTCACTTAAGTGAAAGAAACAAACACATATTAAACAAAAATCAGAGTTTTAAGGAAATAGATGTGCAGTCTGCTGCACCAGGGAAGTGATAGGGAGCAAGGAAGAAAATTGCTCTCACAGTCTTGGGATAGAGGCATTAAAAGACTGAAGTTAATCATAAGGTTATAGAATCTCACCTTCTCCCACATATTATCATCAGGACTCCAGCACAGTAACTTAGCTTGTAGGTAAAGAGTTATAAGACACAGACTCTGAATGAGGACAAGTACGTAGGTAAGATTAAGGTCAAGAGGGAAGACAAAAATAAGGTCACTAGTAGAATTTGAAGCCTGTGGTAGGTACCTCCATCTACATGAAACATTAAACATGGATATCCGAGCTGCTAGTCAGATTAAATCATCTGACTATATCATCATGACATAAATCATCACATTACAAGGCTATTTGCCTCAATCTCTATTCCTTGACAAATCATACCTAGGTTTCAACAAATATAAATAAAACATGCCAAAAGCTAAGAAAGTCTAAGAGAAAAAGAAGTCATCAGAACCAGTCTCAAATGTGACACAGATGTTGAATTTATCAGACAGGAATTTAGACTAACTGTAATTAACATATTGTGGATTCTAATGGAATAAATAGATACAATGAGAGTACATGTGGGTCACGTAAGCCGAGAGATGGAAACTATAAAAGAATCAAAAGGAACTTCCAGAAATAAAAAAGGCAAGAACAGAAATGAAGAATGCTTTTGATGGGCTCGTCAGTAAATGTGACACAGTGGAGTTCAATGAACTTGAAGAAAGTTCAGCTGAAACTTTCCAAACTGAAATGCAAGGAGAAAAAAGTATGAAAAAAAATAAACCCAGAGATCTCGTTGAAGATCTGTGGGAAAATTTCAAAAGGTATAATATGTATGTAATTAGAATACCAGAAGGAAAAAAAAAGAGAGAACAGAGCAAAGGAAATATTAAAAAGAAGTAATGGCCAAGAATTTTACAAAATTATAACAAGTACCAAACCACAGATCCACAAACCAGCTTGGAGAACAAGAAAGAGGATAAATACAAAAAACTCCACACCTTTTCCATGTTGTATTTAAGATGAAGAAAGAAATGACAAAAAAAGAAATCTTGAAGGAAGTCCAAGGAATCAAAAAATTTTATCTATAGAGGAACTATGATATGAATTACATTGGAATCTTATCAGAAACCATGCAATCAAGAAGAAAGTGAAGTAAAATATTTAAAGTTTTGAGAGAATGTTACCTAGAATTCTATTGTCAGATAGATGATCCTTCAAGATTGAAAGAGAAATAAAGAAATTAAAACTGAAAGAATTTATTTCTGGATACTTACACCTCCAAGAAATGTTAAATTTCTCAGGCAGAAGAAGAACAATATAGGTTAGAAATTTGGATTTCTGCAAAAGGAAAGAATGCTAAAGAAGGAATAAAGGAAGACAAAATTTTTTTTTAATGTTACTCTTCTTTTTTTTTTTAAGATTTTATTTATTATTTATTTGACAGAGAGAGATCACAAGTAGGCAGAGAGGCAGGCAGAGAGAGAGGAGGAAGCAGGCTCCCCGCTGAGCAGAGAGCCCGATGTGGGGCTCGATCCCAGGACCCCAGGATCATGACCTGAGCTGAAGGCAGAGGCTTTAACCCACTGAGCCACCCAGGTGCCCCTAATGTTACTCTTCTTAATTGATCTAAAATTAACTGTTCACGCACACATGGGTGGTTCAATTAATTAAGTGGTTCACTCCTAATTTTGGTTCAGGTCATGATCTTGGGGTGATGAAACAGAGCCCTGCTCAGGCTCTGTGCTCTGTGGAGAGTCTTGTGATTCTCTTCCTCTCCATCTCCCTCTGTCCCTCCCCAAATCGTGTCATGTGCATGCAAGCACTCACTCTCTAAAATAAATAAATCAATGTTTAAATAAGTAAATAAATAATAAAAATTTTAAAAAATAACTGTTCAAAGCAGTACTAATAATAAATGTACTGGCTGGTTATAGCATACCCATACCTGAAATGAATGACAGCAGTGTCGCAGGAGAAGAGAGGAAGAAATTAAGAATCCTTTGTTGTATGGTATGTGTACTTCATATGAAATGGTATGACGTTACTTGAAGTTGAACCTATGTCCATGTAGAATGTATATGACAAAGTCTGGAGCAACTACTAGAAAAAATTTCAATAATTGAGATATTAAGAGTGGAGACAAAATGGAATCATATAAAATGCTCAAATAAAGCAGAAAGAGAGGGGAAACCAGAGGAAATACAATGAACAAAAACAGTTACAAACATAGTACATATTAAGCCAACTATGTCAATAATTACTTTAAATGTGAATGATCTAAATAACACCAATTAAAACTAAAGATTTCCAGATTTAAAAACAAACAAACAAACAAATAGAAGCAGGATCCAACCCTATTGTCAACAAGAAATGTATTTTAAATATAAAGACAAAGACAGGTTAAAAGGTAAGATGGAGAAAGGTACCCAATGCTGACACAAATCAAAATAAAGCTGGAATATCTATATTAAGTTCAGACAAAATATAATTCAGAATAAGACATAGTTAAGCATGAAAAGCAGTAGTACATAATGATAAAGTAGAAAATTCTTCAAGAAGACATAACAGATCTAAACATGTACACACCTAAATAAGAGTGTCAAAATAGATGATTCAGAAATGGATAAACCCATGTCACCCTACAGCCTAAAAGCCCAGACCATTAAAAGACACAGAAAGATGAATAATATTCTGAGAAATAGTTGACTTGAAAGACTAAAATATTTAGGCTATATGTTTTATTCAAAACATGGATACAGTGGAAATTTAATATACATTTTAAGGAAAAGATAATCTGGCACATATGTATAAAAGCTGTTCTCTTAAAACATCTAACTTTGCTGTCCTCAGCCTGGGAATCGCCACAATTAAGTAAATCTAAAAAAAAAAAAAAAAAGAGTAACAAAGAATTGTTAATTTTCCCACATATCATAGATAATTGCATAAAGCAAAATAAATATCATTTGTTCTGAATAATTTTAGAGACAGTATTAATTAACTAACAAAACCACCCAAGTTGGATTTTAAACAATAATTTAAATGCCTTTTGTTTTTAACAACATGGTAATTTTGTTATATTTAGATTAACATCTGGCCAATTTGTTAGAGATAGTCACATGTAATTTCAAAACGATTTGAGTAAATATTCTCTTCATCCTGTACTAAATGTTATGTCTATCTGTAACCAAGGTAAAAGGATAAAGTAATTTTCCAATATTATAAGAATACACACACACACACACACACACACACACAAACACACACAAATTATCATGAGCATATTATGAGCTAAAACCTAACCAAGGAATACTAAGCAATGAACAAAAATGAAAGTTTAGCTAATTTGACGACATATGCCAGTATCACCAAAATATCTGAATGTTTAAGCTTTGAATAAGCTGCAATGTGTGTTAGCTGAATTTGAAAATTTCTTTATGTTTAAAGGAAGACAGTATCTCTGATATGCTTAAAGAAATTAAATGCACATTAAAATAAAAAATAAATAATGAGATACTATAAAAATAACCAGAGAAGGAAGGAGAAAAGGGTTAAAAAAATCTAGCTTCTAGAAAAGAAAAAAAAATAATTTTTGAGATTTAAAACTCAATAGAACAACAGAACCAATCCAAAGAAAACAACATATTTGAACTGTAGCATAGATGTTAAGATCTAATTCCAAATGATGCTGAGAGAAAAGTAAAACAGGTGAAGGATGATAAAAGATATGGAGGATAGAAGGAGCATTTCCAAAATACACCTAAATAAGAAGAGAATAGAACAAAATGAAGGTGAAGCAGTATTTGAGAAAAAGTGACTGCAATTATCAAGAATGGATAAAAAGCTCCACAATGAATAGATAAAGAAAGTATAACATATACCAACTGATATGAATAAAAAGATATCCATGGGAGGGGTAGCTAAGCAGATATTGGGAGGACCTTAGTAATATGGACATAAAAAGAGATCACGTACAAAGAAACAATGAAAGACTAACAACCACTTCTCAAAATAAAAATGGAAATGAAATAAGTGAACTAATACCTACAAAGGTTTCAGAAAAATAAAGACAATGATCAAACTGGAATTATATGCCCAAGTGAACTAAAAGAATGAGGGAGATATACAGTTTAAGAAGGAAAAGTTTACCACTAACAGTCTGTCATAAAACAAATTTCCAAAAGATATACTGCAGGAAGAGGAAAAATAGCTCCACCAAAATTAAAGTAAACACTGCAAAATGAAACAATGAGCAAAGAATTGTTAAACAAGTACATAAATCCTAAAACTACTCTCTGTATAAAATAATGTTATTATAAAACATAAATAATAATTTATAATGATGTTTTAATTTGGATGCACTTTTGTAAAAAGTATTACCCATGGAAGAGTCTGCATTGTGTGGATGAAGGTCTTGGTTCTTGGATTCCCCACCAAAGGAACCCACCAAACAATTTAGGTGAGGACCTGCACTAGAATAAAGAGAGCTAGAAGGAAAGTAGCAAGCATAAAGCAGGTTTTGGTTTTTTTTTAAGATTTTATTTATTCATTTGACAGAGAGAGATCACAAGTAGGCAGAGAGGCAGCCAGAGAGAGAGGTGGGGGGAAGCAGACTCCCTGCTGAGCAGACAGCCCAATGTGGGACTCGATCCCCCAACCCTGAGATTATGACCTGAGCCGAAGGCAGAGGCTTAACCCTCTGAGCCACCCAGGTGCCCCATAAAGGAGTTTATTAAGGACAGTATACTCTCAAGGTGGGAGAGTAGGCAGGCCCAGAGGGGCATAAGGCCACAGGGGTACTTTCCTTTTGTGTTTGCAGGGTCTTATGTCATGGACAAGGAGGTCTCTAATGGAGGCTGCTTCCATTTTGGGGACTACTTCCACTGATTGGGAGGGGGAGTTTTTGACCATACAAGGTTTGTACCAGAACTGTCATGGTGACCTTTAGCCATGGAGGGGAGTGGGGGCTAAACCACAATGTGAATGCATTATGAGAGTCTAGAGGTTAGGGTGGGGCAGAGGTAGACTAGGTGAGCACATGTCTACACCTGTGGCTCTTGGTCTTTTAGTCCCAGGGTCTTGGAAGTCACAAGGTCAGGATGTTGTGCTCTCAGGCCTATTTATCACCTTCCTTGCCCCTAGCTGGCATCTCTATCACTTCCCCCTCAGGGAACTGGGACTCTGCCTATGGGTACTCCTTTCACTGCTCATATCTAGCTTCTATCTAACAAAAGAACAAAGCTAAAGCACAACAATATTAATAGTAAAGGGATCAAAGTGTAAGGTCCAATGTGTATTTGAAATTTTTTTCCTGGTATTTTCCAGTGAGAATGAAGCTAATAATTTACTAATCACCAATTAATTTAAAAAGCATACTAAATGTTCACAAATAAACTTTAAACACTGAAATTATGTTTGTAATTCTCAAATCAAAATGAATAAAGCTTAAAGCTAATAATGACAAGAATTACCTCAAAATTTAAGAAGATAATGAAATAACATAAAAATATGGAAGATCTAGAAATCACAATAACTACAAATGTAAAAAAAAATGTGTCATGTAAAGACAGAGATTATAAAAGGATTAAAGAAAACAAAGAAAAAAAAAGCATTCAATTACTGTTTCTTCTAAGAGATATATCCATGAATAGTTAAGAGAAGTTATAAGTAATAAAGTTGGGGAGGGGGAACCCACCAGAAAATAGTAGCCAAAAGAAACTGTAGTAGCTATGTATTACCCTCAGACAAAACAGATTTGAGAACACAAAACAGCTTTATCAGAAATAGCTCCATATAATAATTTTTAATGTTGAATTCACCAGAGATACATGACAGGTCTTAACTTGTATTCACCTAATAAAATATTTAAAGCAAAATTTATAAGACTGCAGGGAAAACAGAAAAATCTACTATTATAATGAGTTATTTCAATACACTTCTGTTATTAATAGGGGAAATAAAAGATAGAGACTAGTAAATACTTGGAAGATTTAAACAGAACCCTGTCTTGTCTCCCGTTTTCCTTCAGGATGAAAACAAATCTTTGCCATGACGCACAACTTTTTGGACTCACCCCTCTACTACCTTTCTGACTTCATTTTATGAGACTCCCTCCCTCATTCAGATTGTTCCCACCCCTGGCCTCCTCACTCTCTGCAAATGTGAGGAATGCTTCCATGCTGAGAACAATGTTCTCCAAGTTTACGTCCTTTCTTTGTTCAGACATCACCTTCTCAGTGACCAAGCTCTTTACTATGCAAGGAACAACTCTCCTAGCTCTCTTTACTACAGATATCCCTTACTCTAGCTTTTTCTTCTCTTTAGCACTTACCTCATTCTAGAATACTATTTAATGTTCTTTTTTTTTTTCCTGTTTACTGTTAATGGTCTTCTTCCCCACTTCCTGCTTGAATGTCAATTGTATAAGGAAAGCAATCAGTGTTTGATTAAGGCATATATAGGAAGCACTTAGAACAATGTGTGGCACATAAAATGTATTCAGTAAATATTTGTTGATTAAATGAAAGGACCAGAAATTGGGCTGTGATGGCAAGGTTAAGCCCAGTAAAAACGATGGAAAGATCAAGGCAAAAATTTTTCCCATAGGAATTCAATTTTGAGAAATGACAAGCAGGAAGAAACTCTGGAGATCGGTTAGTAAAGCTGAAAGCATGCCAGTGTGAGACATGTGTGGTCATCTGTTGATCAGTTGTTGGGCTATCCTTCAGTGCTTCTTAATTAGGAATAATACTGAAAGAATCTAGGATACCTGAGTACTTCTAGGAATAGCTAACACAGTTTTGAATGCATACTCTGGGCCTTACAGAGAGGGACACATCACAATGCCTCATCTCTTGGAACGTGCAACATACTGTGAGAGATATCTTCACCAGAAAAAAAAAAAAGTAACTCAAAATAAGTAGTGATTTATCTAAATATTTTGAAGAGTAATTTTTTAATAAAAGCAAAATTTTATACTGGAAAACAAGTCATATTAAATGTTGTCAAATACCAGGTATATATCTATCTCAAATTTTAAAAAGCTGTTACTCACATTCGAGTACAAAAGGATTCAAATATTTCTATTGAGAGAAACTAGTCTGCTAAACATGGGACTATAAGCTAGAATTTACCAATTATTTTGCAATGCTGATAATTCCTTGATATGCATCTCTCATTTTTATTGATACAATGAAGTATCTATAAGCTTCTTTAGTGAATCTTTATTCTTCTACATTTCTTTCCTTTTCTAGATTCATCCATTCTTCCAAAAGTATATCAATAGTTCAAACTCCCCCTCCACCACATAACTGGGAAATGTAAATAAATAAGTTACCTGCTTAGGGTCTAAAGCCTCCACCACTAACATCCTTCTAATGTTAAAACTGTGATGAGAAGACCAAGTGAAGAAAATCTGAATAAAGAATGTTTTGACTGCTTTTGGCCACCATACAAGACTTAATATGAAAGAGTCTCCAGGGATCCCAGGATGGTTGTCTTCATAGAAGATTTCATAATTCTGGTAATTTTTTCAAGTTCATTTGACAGGCTTGGCTTTAAAACATATTTGTAGAATTAGGCAGTGATCACAATTGGCAAAATGCCTAGTTTCAAAAGCACATTCCTTTTATCTATTTTTTTAAAGCTTTCTTTTTGTCATTAATTTTTACAGCTGAAAATTTCTATACCAGGAAAAATGGTAATATTTATGCCTCATTTTAGAACCCACATGAATATGATCATTTTCTTGGGTTTTTACCCCTAATGTATTGAGTTTATAGCACAGATCTAGTTTCTGTCGTTCCAGAAGATGCTAGATGCTATTTTACTACTTAGTGTTTATTGTTCTGTTTCCACACAAAGAGGCGTGTTCATGATGGCAAATAGAAAAAACAATCCATATTAACCTTTTCATTTACATTTTTTGTTATGTAATGCATTTTAAAAAGTTGCAGTAAGATAAATGAAGTGTGTACATAGTAACTTTGGATCATCACTATTAAAGTTTATATTTTTAAGTCTAAAAGAACACAGAAGCATATATTTTCTACAACAGTTTGCAATTCCCTCATTATTAGTTGAATATAAGGAAAATATTTATATTATTTCATAAAATCAAAGACATTATCAATTATAGTTGCTATTACTGTATGTGCCACCAAGATATCAAAAAATGCCACCAATTATTATAAAATAGCATGAACTATTAGACAAAAAACACATTTTGATGTTAACATATAAAAATATAATCTATCCTTAAATCTATCCTTAAAGTGATTTCAAACATATGTTATTATATATATTTGATATGTGTATTTTAGATGTTAGTGCTAAAATGGTCAGGTCTGCCCTGTTTTAGTGGTTGCATGAAATTCAGCAAATATTAATAGGAACTCCATATTGTAAGATACAGACATTTTAATAGTAATTATAATGAATAAAACATACTTCCTCTTCATAGACTTGGGCAGTTGAAGATATTTTGAAGAGAACCATTCTTAAAAGAGATATGTACATGTCATGAATTTAATGAAACAACTCTTCTCTGCTAG
Source organism: Meles meles (assembly GCF_922984935.1). Lineage (NCBI taxonomy): Eukaryota > Metazoa > Chordata > Mammalia > Carnivora > Mustelidae > Meles > Meles meles. The sequence continues at coordinate 79,057,546 of NC_060075.1, forward strand.
AGATAAATTTATCAGAAAGTTAGATATGAAAATTTGTGGAGGACTACTTCCAAGCAGTGACAGAGTAGCTTCCATCAGAATTTTCCTCAAACAGACAATAATTATTGTCTTCAGGGGATATAGAAATACAGTGAGTAATTATCTGGAAGCATTGGAGGTTAACCAAAAGCAAGTCAAAGATACTGTGTCATCACCAAAGCAGGAAGATGGAAATGTCACTGGATGATTTCCCCCCACCTTTTTGGGTTTTTTTAATATACCTTTTACCTGAAAGTGGGACACAGTCTGTATAACATGGGAAGTGGCAAGAACTCATGAAAACTCAGAGCCTTGTGGAACCATAGGAATGTTTTTGGGGGGTATCACAGCAAGTGGAAAGAAAGACAAAAAAGGAGAGATTCATGTTTCAAAAGCCTCAAATTCTGTCTGAATCTCTGGCTGGCACCTGAATGATGGGTGTACATGGCAGACACAAAGCAGCCCAGCAAGGCTGAAAGAATTCAACGTTCAGATTTCCAAGTCTGCCCACCCCACGAAAGGGAGTTTTGAATTTGAATTCAGCCTAGTCAATGGAGTGTTAACACAAAGAAAAAGCAATCATCTTTTTTTAAGACTATCACCTAAAGTGGAATCTCTACAATTTTCTCCTTTGGAATGCCCAGGACACAATCAAAACTTTGACCCATATCCAAAAAACGGCAACCCTTCTGAGATGATCCAGATGCAGAATTTAGTAGACAACAATTGTAAACCAGCTGTTAAAATTACGGTCATGGACACAAAGGAAAATATGCTTGTAATTAAAAAGAAAGAAAGAAATCTCAAAAGAGAAATGAAAACAGAAAGAACCAAATGGAAATTTTAAAATTAAAAAATACAAAATGAAAGAATAGACCAGGCAATTCACTCTTTTGAGTCTTTTTAACACCTGAATTGGGCAACTTTTCTTTTACTATGATATGTAAATTAAACATTTACTCTTTGACACTTTATACTAAAATGTATCCTAACAGTAAGTAGACAGCACGTGTTACATCATTTTTAGTTTGCTATTCAGTTATCAAAGAGTCATAGAATGTGATGGATGATTGTCAGGCCATGCTTCTATAAAAGAAAACCAACCTCTATCCTGCTGAGCACATACTTCCTTTCAGCTTTAATTTGCTTCAGCCACATCAGAGAGATACAACGGCTGTAATTAAAATTTATAATCTGCAGGAGGGAGGGGGCATGGGTTTTGGTAGAATAGCCTTCTACCAATTACTTCATAGAAACAATTCAGTATGCAGGTTAACAAAATCTCATGTTAGAAAACATCTCAAAATACGTTATTACATTGAGTATATACATTTTTTTTACTTTTGTGAATATCTCTAATGATCATAATTTCAACCTTTATAATATAAAACATTTTAATAAAAAGTTGGATAAATGAACTTAGGCTTTACCCATCAGGGATGTGAAAAGTGTCTACACACTGAAAGATAAAAATAAAACATGAATTGTGCAGCTTTTTCATTTGACTTATTCTAGGTATTTTTTTAAGATTATTTATTTATTTATTTGAAAGAGATACAGCAAGAGAGGGAACATAACCAGGGGGAGTGGGAGAGGAAGAAGCAGGATTCCCACCAAACAGGGAGCTCAATGTGGGACCTGATCCCAGGACCTCAGGATCATGACCAGAGCTGAAGGCAGACACCCAATGACTAAGCCACCTAGGCATCCCTCTAGGTATTTTTAAACTTCTACTATTTCCAACTTTCTTGCTATCTAGGCCCATGGAGATGAATTTTCTTCCCATCAGTGCCAAATATTGAGGTTTGCAGAATTGAATCTGATAAGAGATTTAGAACACAAAATTTAAATATAGTATTTACTTTATATATAAAGCATTAACTCAGTTTGATAGTGCTAGAGAAAAATCATATAGATAAAAATAGATAGCTAAGAGTAGAAAATTACTTATTATGTCCATAAACATTTTTATGTCCGTGAACATTTGTTCAAGGAAAAATATCCATTTATATCTGGAAACAATATAACCTTTTCTCTCTTAAAACTTGAGTGGACATTTCCAAGACAGAACCAATTACCTAATTACCTTTTCTTCCTCAAAACTATCAGTGGAGGGGCACCTGGGTAGCTCAGTCAGTTAAACATCTGCCATCAGCTCAGGTCATGATTCCAGGGTCCTGAGATAGAATGCCACATTGGGCTTCCTGTTCAGCAGGGAGTCTGCCTCTCCCTCTGCCTCTCCCCCTGGCTGGTGCTCTCTCTCTCTCTCTCACTCTTTCTCTCAAATAAATAAATAAATAAATAAATAAATAAAATCATTTAAAAAAAACCCTACCAATGGATTTAGCATATAGATTCCAAATATACCAGCTAAATAAACATTTCTTACTTAAAATACTTAATAAATCAATTAAAAAGAAAATAAGTTTAGTTTCTGGAAGATTATATTCTTTTGGTTTTATACATAATTAACAATTTTTGAACTCTTAATCCCTATTTCAATTTAAAATAGAATATACAGCTAATATTTTAAATATAACATTTTTAATTTAATATCTTCTGAAGAAAAGATACAAAATATTCATTTTGATTGAAATTGTTTCAGTAAGTTATGAACTTTCTCTGTTACATATTTAACCCATTATATATACTTTTGTACATAAACATTTGAAGTTTCTTCAAAAACTTTATTACCTTTTTCCTCTATAAGTTTTAGAAATTTCCTAAAACATGAACACTATATTGTATAGACAGAATAACCATCAAAAGTCAATTTCCAATTTAAACGCTTGAACTGAATTAATAAAAATTTAATTTAAAGCAAATTGTTGACTTTGGGGAACCATAGTCTTTTATATACTTAGACACCATTTATAAGAAAATTCAAAGGAAGGAAAATAGTTTAATGACAAATCATAGAAATGTTACTGGAGTATTTGATGTTCCTATTCAATGTTTTCTTTGGCTGAATATGGAAACCCAAAGATCTAAAGGTGTTTTCTTTTCTTTTTGAACAATTTTGGAGAGTGTATCCCCAATGGAAAAAGTAGAAAAAGAGGAGGATAAAAGTGAGTCCAGTAAAAAGAAACCATTATATTTTCAAAAACTTTGATCTTTGCATGAGGAACTAGTTACAGCATGGAATTATATAATGCTATGTGTACACAAAATACTTGGAGATACTTAATTATAGATGTTACTGAAGAAATTTATAGAGATATGATGTTCTATAGCTACTCTGAAGTGCTTCAAACATTCTGTGTTAATGGAACCTTTCTCTGCTACTTCAGTTTCTTTGATGTGATCCCTGAGAAGTTCTTCTTCAGACACTATACCTTACAAAACTCTCACCAAGTTAGGATGGTTTCAAAACAATCTCATTTGTAAGTATTACAGAGGAGACAGAGAGCTCTTGGTAAGGCCTAATCCCCCAAAATAAACCTTAAAACTAAGGTAGTGGCAAGAGTTTTATGTCTTTTTTCTTTTTTAATGCAGTTAGTAGTGGCCTTAAAGTTTTAAAATTCCAGTTTTTCTTATATATTCAATCATAGGTAATCCAAAAAGGTAAAGGTGATCAAGCAGAAAATGGAAATTCAATGTCACATCATATTGCTTATCTATTATTTTCTGGGTAGAGGTGGCATGCTCAAAAAATAATTATTACTAGTAGGAGTATTATTACCTGGTTTTTCTTTTTTCCTTACAACAATGGAAAAGAAATTAAATATTAACATTGACAAATAATGTACTTGGGTATACAATGTTTAAGTTGAAATGGAATTCTGAAATTAAGGAAAAGTTTTCAAAGGCTCAAAAATATTTTTAAAAATAGAATTTTGGAGTTTTAAACCTTCAGAAACTATACCTTAATTCCAGTGGCTTGCAAAACTGCTAATATTACCAAAGTATTGGCACTGCAGGTGACAAAATTTGGTAGAATTAGCCTTATTTGGTAAAGTGTAATTAAACAGTCAAAAGGTGCCTCTTTCTGTAATTCATCCAATTATTGTTGTCTACCCAAGACTATGGTAAATTAACCAAACCTTAAGTATATTATTAGGGCCAAAATGACAATATGACTATATGGCTATTTGTATATGCAGACATAGGATCTCCATCTCACAATTCATTTAAAAAAAATTAAGAAGAGAAAAGAAGAAAAAGCAAAGAGGAAAAAAAAGCAAAGCTAAGTAGACCGAAGAAAAGAAAGAAAAAAAGAAAAGTACAAATAAATACCTAGCAACATGAAACTCAGTCTCCACATTCCAAAATGAAATAAATCTAATCTGACATATTAAAACAAATTTAGACAGTAGCATATTGAGTTCAAGAATCAAAAGTATGACTTAAATAGTATAAAACTTAACTATTATTATAAACATGTAACACAGGCCAAATTGTTTTGTATGCCAAACTGAAAAAGATGATTTTCCACAGAAGGGCAATTACTGCCAAAGTATGATTTTATTTCTCATGAATACAGACTATTAAATAATTCTCTTTTTCTCGTATCCACTTGCTAAATAGTTTTTGGATATTTTTGTTAATATATATTAGCCAACTGATTCCTAAGTGAGCCTTGACCACAAATTCATCAATATAATGGATATTATGAACTAATAATTCTAAAACCAGACTTACTAGTAATGACTTCCTACTCTGCTCAACCAAACTTAGTTCTTGAGGGAAAGAACATGATTTCATTGACTTTTGTATTACACTGTAATTACTACCTCGTTGAGCATTAAAATCTACTATTATTGGCTGAGTAAAGAAGGAAAGAATAAGCAAATATGGACAATATGACAATCTGTACCAGCCACTGCACACCTAAGCATTTTCAGCTAGAATTCATGAATGAAATAAAATCAATATGAAGTCACTGGAAAATGTAGCATAAAGCTAATCATACTATACTATATATACTATAGCATTGTTAAGAAAATTAAGACAGCTTGTCATTTAGCAATTACCTCCAACCGAATAATTTCGAATTTTCTCTCAAATTCCTGCTCTCTATTTTCAATTATCCATTAGATAAACTACCTGGAGAAATACCTGGAAATTCAAACTCTATAGGGCAAAAGCCAAATCCATTCACATATCCTCAATCTATGAAAAACAATGGGATTATACTAGGCCAAAGTCAAAATAAAAGGTTTTGGTGCCTTCTGTCAAATATCTCTCATAATCAGCTAATCATGTAATTCCTACTTTGTCAACTCTTCCTTTCTGGTCCCCTTTCCTACTTTACACTATATCCTTTTCTTATCTCTGATTTCTGTAGTCTTTATGATACCATTTTATTCTAATGAAGAATTCAGATTAGTTTTTCTAAATCACGCTTAGATTATATTATTACACTTAAATAAAATGGCTACCACCTGAGGGTTTTGAAGGGTCAGGGGTGGGAAGTTGGGGGAACAGGTGGTGGGTAATAGGGAGGGCACGTTTTGCAAGGAGCACTGGGTGTTGTGCAAAAACAATGAATACTGTTACGCTGGAAAAAATAAATAAAATGGAAAAAAAAATGGCTACCACATTAAATACAGTTTGCTCAAATTAGCTTACACCCAAGATTAAAGCCAACTTAGTTCTCAGCCTTTAACCCTAGTAATTCCCTACTTGCATCCAACAGGCCAATCCAACTGGATCATTTCTCTTCCTAAAACAAGTGCTCATGATGTCCCTTCTCCCTAAAAAGTTAAAGATGCAATCCTTTTTTTCCTCTAAGTCCCCCAAACTCTCTTTTAAGATGTTAATTATAATCTGTCTAGTGATGTAGCTAATTTTGTATTTTCTTGCACTCATCTGATATACCTATAAACTATCAGATTGTGGGAACTCTTCTTTATTCTTTCTATGTATTATAGAACATAGCTCTGAGTCTTGCACAGAGTAGTCAAAATAGTCACTGAATGAAATTTAAAAGTCAGCAAGCTAAATAAAAACCGAGATACCTACTTAGGGAATCCCTTACCTCAGTTTGTGGTAGCTGGTCTGTGACTCAGAGTAAACATGTGGATGTCTTGACTGGAATCATCTTTGTGGTTTGTTGTTCTTTGAAATAAAATATATTTGAAGGAATGTTATCAGTGAAAACACACTTTTCATTCTTTTTCCATACAGGTACTGACCACAGAGAGGACTTCCATATGACTAACACAGTGGAAACACCAACTCTTGTCAAGCTATTTTTTCTTTAGAAGATTGGTGACCATCCTGTCACTCATGCTGGCTGCTGAATCAGGGAAAGGAAATGAAAGGGAACCACTGGTACAGTTGAGCAAGTGGCCTGGACACACGCCTACACTTACTGCCAACTAGAAGAAGAAGATGAAGAAGACATGACTTAAGTCACCAAAGTAGTTATTTTCATGGTAAATATAAACTTAGTACTTAGCAGATGGCACATAAAATGGTAATAAGTAATAAACAGATTAGTAAATTACGTATTGCCATTTTATGACAATACTTATTTTTAAATAATATTGTATATATGAAGGGAAAATCGTATGGAAAACCACAGTTAACTTATTATAAAGTGTATCAAGAAGTCTATCGAACTTTCTTAAGTCAAACAAACATTTATTATATTTAATGGCACTAAAAAGAACACAAACATTTGGTAGAAATTACAAGTTGTAAATTTGTAACACACAATTAATGATTTCATAACCTAATTATATCTACTAGTTTATTGTTTTATATGTATATATAAGGCATAATATTTTATTTCATTTTAAGTGATGATAAATAAGGCAGCTGTTAACTATATTCTTGCAAACAAACTAACAAAAAAACCCAAAAGACACAGATATATGGCAAGGACCATTTTTCTTGAACCATCATAGAAAGTAAAGTGTGAACTCTGAGTTTGGAGTCTCTTGTTATTCATCACTGGTTTCCTGGACTGAACACAGTGCCTAGAAACTAGGAGACAGTTAATAAATAAAAACTGAGTCAAATTCCATCTACCAGATTTGATTGTGTAACAATTCTGATGGATTTCTTATTTGGCTATAATTATTAGTCCTATAAGATTTTCTTCAGCTTGTATTATAGATTAGAAATTAAAGTTTGCCATCTGGATGTCTTCTTTGCAGAAATGTCTGTTCATGTCCTCTGCCCATTTCTTGATTGGATTGTTTGTTCTTTGGGTGTTGAGTTTGCTAAGTTCCTTATAGATTTTGGATACTAGCCCTTTATCTGATATGTCATTTGCAAATATCTTCTCCCATTCTGTCAGCTGTCTTTTGGTTTTGTTAACTGTTTCCTTTGCTGTGCAAAAGCTTTTGATCTTGATGAAATCCCAATAGTTCATTTTTGCCCTTGCTTCCCTTGCCTTTGCCGTTGTTCCTAGGAAGATGTTGCTGCGGCTAAGGTCGAAGAGGTTGCTGCCTGCATTCTCCTCAAGGATTTTGATGGATTCCTTTCTCACATTGAGGTCCTTCATCCATTTGGAGTCTATTTTCGTGTGTGGTGTAAGGAAGTGGTCCAATTTCATTTTTCTGCATGTGGCTGTCCAATTTTCCCAGCACCATTTATTGAAGAGGGTGTCTTTTTTCCATTGGACATTCTTTCCTGCTTTGTCGAAGATGAGTTGGCCATAGAGTTGAGGGTCGATTTCTGGGCTCTCTATTCTGTTCCACTGATCTATGGGTCTGTTTTTGTGCCAATACCATGCTGTCTTGATGATGACAGCTTTGTAATAGAGCTTGAAGTCCGGAATTGTGATGCCACCAACTTTGGCTTTGTTCTTCAATATTCCTTTGGCTATTCGAGGTCTCTTCTGGTTCCATATAAATTTTAGGATTATTTTTCCATTTCTTTGAAAAAAATGGACGGTATTTTGATAGGGATTGCATTAAATGTGTAGATTGCTTTAGGTAGCATAGACATTTTCACAGGGAAATACAAATCAAAACCACAATGAGATATCACCTCACACCAGTCAGAATGGCTAAAATTAACAAGTCAGGAAATGACAGATGCTGGAGAGGATGTGGAGAAAGGGGAACCCTCCTCCACTGTTGGTGGGAATGCAAGCTGGTCCAACCACTCTGGAAAACAGCATGGAGGTTCCTCAAAATGTTGAAAATAGAACTACCCTATGACCCAGCAATTGCACTACTGGGTATTTACCCTAAAGATACAAACATAGTGATCCGAAGGGGCACGTGTACCCGAATGTTTATAGCAGCAATGTCTACAATAGCCAGACTATGGAAAGAACCTAGATGTCCATCAACAGATGAATGGATCAAGAAGATGTGGTATATATACACAATGGAATACTATGCAGCCATCAAAAGAAATGAAATCTTGCCATTTGCGACGACGTGGATGGAACTAGAGCATATCATGCTTAGTGAAATAAGTCAATCGGAGAAAGACAACTATCATATGATCTCCCTGATATGAGGACATGGAGAAGCAACATGGGGGAGTAGGGGGATAGGAGAAGAATAAATGAAACAAGATGGGATTGGGAGGGAGACAAACCATAAATGACTCTTAATCTCACAAAACAAACTGGGGGTTGCTGGGGGGAAGTGGGATTGGGAGAGGGGGAGCGGGCTATGGACATTGGGGAGGGGAGGCGAACCATAAGAGACTATGGACTCTGAAAAACAACCTGAGGGTTTTGAAGGGTCAGGGGTGGGAGGTTGGGGGAACAGGTGGTGGGTAATGGGGAGGGCACGTTTTGCATGGAGCACTGGGTGTTGTGCAAAAAGAATGAATACTGTTACACTGAAAAAATAAATAAAATGGAAAAAATAAAAAATAAAAAATAAATAAAAAATAAAAGAAATTAAAGTTTGCCATATGCATTATTTTGATAGGAATGATGATTATACCTTAATGAGAATAAATAATACATTTTTTCCCAAAGAATGAAAATCAGCATTTATAATCTACCACAGACAGGATTCAAGATTGATATTTAAGCCAGTCTAGCACTTGGATTTTAGAAGCTCTGATAACCACATTTTGTGGACTTGGAGAAACAGACTGAACCACTGTAGTTCCTAGCAACACTAAGGATTACTGATGAATATATATATATATATATATATATATATATATATATATATATACACACACATACACACACACACACACTGATGAATATATATATATAAATATATATATTTAAAGCATTTCAATTATGTGTATCATTTTCATGGTATTAGAGATTTTTTGTTTTATTCCATATTTTGTAAAGCTGTGTAGAATTAAAATAAATCCACATCTGATAAACATACATATTTTTGAATATATATATACCCAGATATATTGTTTTACACCACCTTAAGATTTTGTGTGTCTCAACCACTATACTGTGATTCCCTTAAGACTGGGCATGTATAGGCCACCTGGGTGGCTCAGTGGGTTAAAGCCTCTACCTTCAGCTCAGGTCATGATCCCAGGGTCCTGGGATCGAGCCCTACATCAGGTCTCTGCTCAGCAGGGAGCCTGCTTCCCCCTCTCTCTCTCTACCTGCCTCTCTGCCTACTTGTGATCTCTCTGTGAAATAAATAAATAAAATCTTAATTAAAAAAAGACTGGGAATGTATATTACTCAACGCTTTATCCACTTATTAGGAGGTTATTGCTATTCTTCAAGATTGAGGCACCATGACGAGGCAGTAAATCTAGATATTGTGAGAGTATGTGGATTTCATATTCATTTTGAATTTATAGATGACAGAATTTGCTGATGAATTTGAAATATGGTATAAGAGAAAAACTGGTGTCAGGGATATTGTGAAACTTGGGTTTTCATAATTAGCAAGATGAAGCTATCATGTGCTAAGCTCAGTGATAGGAAATACTTAAATTTTTGCTGATAAACTTTATGAACGTATTATTAACAGATATTTTTTCTTCTTGCTATTCAGTTTTTGTATTCCCAGGGAGCCCCAAGGAACAGACTGAAGAATTTAATTGAATTCTCCTATTCAATATTCAATAATCAAGCATGAATTGTGTTACCTCTGGTTGCCTATATGACCAAAGAGAATCAGCCAGCTCTAAATATTTAATCTTCCCAACTGTTCAACACCTGTGAATAGGAAGGCTAATATTTACTAATTCTGCTATTAATGGAGTTGCATAGACAGCTCTAAGAAAATGATCTGAAAAGGGGTGGCTGGGTGGCTCAGTAGGTTAAGCCTCTGCCTTTGGCTTTGGTCATGATCTCAGGGTCCTGGGATTGAGCCCCACATTGGGCTCTCTGCTCGGGGGGGGAGCCTGCTTCGCCCCTCTCTCTCTCTGCCTGCTTCTCTGCCTAATTGTGATCTCTCTCTCTCTCTGTCAAATAAATAAATAAAATCTTAAAATAAAATGTTCTGGTCAAACTAAAAAAGAAAAAGAAAATTGTCAGTGTATAACTTGCCAGCCTCTCTTAATAGAGTGATGCATAGAAATATGATTTACTTTGTGAGGTTAATACAATCAAATTTGTAAAGGGTATAGCAATAGCCAAATAGCATAGCAAAATTGTTTCTTGCTAGAGGAAGTAGATGAAACTGACATAGAGTACAGTCTCACTGCATATACTTCATGTGAATTCAACAACCAGAACATAACTTCTGTGCAACAAGCAACTTATTTTTTACAATAGTAATGGTAGATATGCAGTTCATATTTCCATTCATTTTTCTCTTATGTTCATGAGGAAAACTAGTAAGAGATACACTTTATGTGCTTAAAACATAATTCTCCTTATAAAATAAATATATGCATAAGGAAACAGATTTAAACAATCCCTTTAGAGCATGTTTACCTGGTTGAAGCACTTTTGATTAACATTATACAAGGGAAAGAAGTAAAATTAGCATTTTTTAAAAAAAGGTTTTAACCTAATAAAAAGAGTAAGAACGATTTCATATCCAAGAAACACAACTTTAGAACTATATCTACCTAAGACATAACAGATTCTACATTTTCTTCTAATATTAGCCAGCAGAACAGTTGCTGACTTATCATAACGGAAAAAGAATAAATCTTTTCTATGATATATACCCAATATATTCTGAAGTACAGCAGACCCTTATAAAGAGGTTAGAAGCACCGATGCTCCTGCACAGTTGAACATCCACATATAAGTTTTGACTCCCCAGAAACTTAAATATTAAAAGCCTACTGTGGGCTGGAAAATAATATAAGAATAATATAAGAAGTCATTTATCACATATTTTGTGTATGTATTATATACTTAATTCTTAAATGAAGAAGGAGAAAATGAAATTTTATTAAGAAAATCCTAAGGAGGTGCTTGGGTGTCTCAGTCAGTTGAGCATCTGCCTTTGGCTCAGGTCATGATCATGGATGGGGTCCCAGGATAGAGCCCCATGTTGGCCACCCTGCTCAGTATGGAGTCTGCTTCCCTCATTGTCCCTCCCCTCACTCACACTCTCTCTTTCATTCTCTCTGTCCCTTTTTCAATTAAATAAATAAATAATCTTTAAAAAATCATAAGGAAGAAAAAATACATTTATGGTACTGTACTCTTTTATCACAAAAACAAAAAATCTATGTATCAGTGGACACATGCAATACAAGCTAGTGTCCTCCAAGGGCTAATTGTATATTCATTGTTTCTTAGTTATCGATGATTTGTTTGTATTTATATAGCTTTATGTGTGTTCCTGAAATAGGCTTACATGATGAAGAGGATTTTTTTAATATTTTATTTATTTATTTGAGAGAAAGTGTGCCTATGAGCAGGGAGAAGGGTAGAGGGAAAAAATCTTCAGCAGTCTGCCCAGAGCCGGATGTGGGGCTCCATCTGAGAACCCTGAGATCATGACCTGAGCCAAAACCAAGAGCAGGATGCTTAACCCACGGAGCCACCCAGGTATCCCTGGAAGTTGAGGATTTCTTCATTTTTAAATAGTAAGTTGGTTTGAAACAGGTTCATTTCTAATAATAAAATATCATCATTGAGATGAAGGAAACTTCAAGGAGTTCTTAGAGTAATAACGAGGAGTCTTAAAATCCATTATGGATATTTTTGTAGATTGAATAAACAGGATCTCTCATATTGACACTTATTTTTTTCAATGCCTGTAGATACAATTTTCAAATTATAAATTTATTTTATTGTATCACTGGCCAAATGATACTGTTTGATTGTTACACATTATCCTGATCAGAAGTTATTGAAAGCATCACTACTACCTAGTGGATACCTACAAAATATGTTCACATTAAAACACATTAAAATCTTAAGACTTGAAAAAGTGTAAGTACCAATTTATTCCGCCTTAATGAAGTAACTGTCCTTTAACTGATGCAATCTAATCTTCTGCCCTTTTGTCTGTAGTTAGTGGAGATTGAAAACATCTGGATTTGATCAAATATTCACAATCCTCTCATTTAAGTTACATGATTCAGACTATTTTTTTTTTTTTTACATATTTGGAAAGACTAACTATGTACAAAAAAAGTGGACAGAAGGTCATGCTAACCCTAGATTATTTTGAATTTTTTGAAGCTTCATTGGAAATACCAATGCCCTATCATTATAGTTCTTCACCCTTATTCTACCTGAAAGACGCTGTCATTCTAAACTTCAACCTAAATAAGACTAGCATTGCCCAAATGCTGTCTTTGTTTAATTACTAGTGCTTAGTTGCTGCTCAACACATGTCAAATACAAGTAATTAAAACTAAAGTGCCCTCAAGCAAAACATTAAAAATCTTGGATTCCAAGGGGCGTCATTAAAACCAGATGACTAGCTTGGCTTCTAGAAAGACTTGGCTACAACATATCCACTTCAAATCCATACTGTCTTACTTGCTTACAGCAGAGAATCACTGACTCAAGAACCCGAGGGTCCTCCAAAGTTTATCTAACCTCTTTCCAAGCAGAGTTTTATTTTAATATGTTGGAGGGAAACTATCTAACATCTCTTTAGAATCACATGCAAGAATTTTCCAAGAAGCCTTGCACCATTAATTTGTATAATTTCTGAGTAAAAAAATAAATAAACAAAAAAACCTTGTTTTTATTTTGCCTAAATTCCCTTAATACAATCTCAGCCCATTAAATCTTGGACCCTCTGTTATAAAATAGAACAGCACTAGTTTTCACGGTGTCACTCAATGACACTCCACTCTGCATCACCTTCAATACACAGCAAAATTTATGTACACTCAAAAAAATTGTAAAGCCCATATTTAGTCAATATACATTTTTACCATGTTTGAGCAATTAATACCCAATTATTTAACCACTCATCATTATAGAGTATGAGTTATTATGATACTTCTTTTTTAAGATTCTACTTATTTATTTATTAGAGAGAGAGAAAGAGAGAGAGTGTGTGAGCAGGAAGAGGAGCAGAGCGAGAGAGAGAATCCCAAGCAGCCTCCGTGTTAAGCACGGAGCCCAAAATGAGGCTCTGTGTCATGACCCTGAGTCATGACCTGAGCCAAAACCAAGTGCTCAACCAACTGAGCCACCCAGGTGCCCCATTAATATCCTATTTCTTTTTTTTTTAAAGATTTATTTATTTACTTATTTGACAGAGAGAGAGAGAGATCACAAGTAGGCAAAGAGGCAGGCAGAGAGAGAGGAGGAAGCAGGCTCCCTGCAGAGCAGAGACCCTGATGCGGGGCTCGATCCCAGGACCCTGAGATCATGACCCGAGCTAAAGGCTTTAACCCACTGAGTTATCCAGGCGCCCCGAATATCCTATTTCTTAAGGAATATCCATTTAAGGGACGCCTGAGTGGCTCAGTTGGTTAAGCGGCTCCTTCGGCTCAGGTCATGATCCCAGCATCCTGGGATCGAGTCCCACATCGGGCTTCTTGCTCAGCAGGGAGCCTGCTTCTCCCTCTGCCTCTGCCTGCCACTCTGTCTGCTTGTGCGCACTCTCTCTGACAAAGGAATAAATTAAATTAAATAAAAAAAGGAATATCCATTTAAAAAACATACATTACATTATATAGAGTAGGTTCCCCATCATGGACCGTTTAACGAGGTAATAGGTAAATAACCTCATGGAGTTCATGATTCAAGCATAGAAAATATGCATACGATATTGAAAATACTCTCCTCATATTAGATATCTTAGTAAGTAAGCTTACAATTCCTAAAGCCCACGGTTATTTATCATTTAGCAAATAATTGTAAAATCTGCCAATTATACTGCTTAAGCAAGTACTTTCTTCCTGCCCATCAGCAGAGTACAAAAAAAAAAAAAAAAATCGATGCATCTTTTCCTTTCTGCCACTATATCATAGGGTCAACATACAGCTAAGCAGCTTAAAACCCAGTCTAGTGAGAAGGTTCAGCTTTATGACACAACATCCAATTTTGACAGTGTGTGAAGGAAAAGACAGTCTTTCGAAGTCCAGGTAAATAATGAGTCACATTTTGTTTCCTCTCACACCTGTTTGCTCTGGATACAGTCTGTTAACTGAGCACAGGAGGTTTCTTGATTATAACTCATTCAAAACATGGATGGGAAAGACTTATTTGGTCATTTCAACTGAGAAAATGGAAAAAATATACTGAAAGGATTAGACTTTTATGGTGCTTCATAGTACAAGCCATTATTAGGGCAGCAAGGTATCTATTTCCACAAGGCATCATTTAAAAAGTGTGATATATTTAAGGTACTGAATTATTTTTACTTATTAAACTACCTTAATACAGTAGGAATTCATTCTAATGCTCCTATCATTAAGCAGTTTTTAATACCACTGTAAGACTAAATCTAAAATAAAATACAAAATTATGCTTTTATAGAGCATAAATCTTTATTTTTTCCTGAGTGTTTATCTTTCTTATATGTTATATTACATTATATATATTATATATATAATTATAGATAATTATATATATAAATATACATATATAATCATATATTCTATATATGTTTCTATATACATGGTGTTAAATACCTGGTAAGAAGAGCATATTTCTGCTTTACCTGTCATAAGCATAACTACATATTATGCATAATATGTAATAGACTTATGCCTGTAATATAAATGCATGTCTTGAGAAAAATACAATGATACATTTAATATACTATTTCTTATTAATTTTAAATATTTGTTATTTAATTATTCAATATACTCACAACCTGTGTTTGATTCATAGGCCAAACTAGGTAGAAAACCATGCATCAAACAATATATGAAGTTCTGTACCTACTTATATAAATATTCATCTTTAAATAATGAAGACATGAATTTTAGCATGGGACAATCTAAAACATTTTTCTCTACATAAAACATTTCAGATCTATTATGACCATGATTTTCTAAATACCCAAAACAAATAACCAAATGCATATGATTCAGGTTGATTCAGAGTTAGGTTGCCATCACTTAGTTAACATGCCTCTCATCCATGATTGATTTGGTTAGTTCTTGCTTCGTTGTAGCATTGTAGAAGGTTCCGATTCAGGAAGTAAGTACTTAAGGGCTACACAGGACTTGGTGACTTTGGGAATCACTGTCTCCTGTTTTTCTTAGCTCTGCTTTTTTCTCTCTTGGTCATGTGGTTTTGCCAAAGGTAAAACTTCTCCACCTGAGAGGAGGTGGTAATACTATGTCCACACAAGGCTCTAGACTGTAATTAGCAAAGCTTAGTGAACTCAGAGAAATGTGTTATTTCCCACTCTAGCATCTTCATGTTAAATACCAGCAGAGTTTGTTTTGTTGCCATCACTGGCCAAGAACTGTGGCTAAAGCAATGTGTAATACGGTAAGTCAAACCCATGTCTCAATAGAGAGAAAAGGAAGGCGGGAAAACAGCCATGACACTGGTCCCACCAAAAAGTTCCTCAAGAAAGGATGGAGTTGGCCGTTAATACATGAAATGCAGAAGAAATAAGGGTGTTAAAATTCTGTCCTTTGCACTTCATCTCTTAGCTGTCCAGTTAACACACACATAAACAATCTGATGAGTAATATCACCCACCATAATTATTTCACTCACAATAAAAATGTACTCATCCTCTCCCCAAAGGGCACAACCCAAAGTCACATTAAGTCATTCTGTTGCAAGGCTGGCCTCACAGGGTTAAATGCCTTTCTCTTCATCAAATCCAGATGTGAGTCCTCACAGCACACAGAAATGAGAACAAAATTCTAATTACAAATGTAGCCAGTCCACCTTACACAATGGACAGTGTTGGAAAAAACAGAAATAGTGTAAAAAATATTCCTATGTGAAAAGCAGAAAGGAATAATCACAAGCTCAGATTCCTCTGCTAGTGGCACAAATTCATTGCTTCAACCCACTGTGAGGAACTCCCTTGTCAAGTCATATCCACAGTCACACTCATGAGGTCACTGGAGACGTACTGTGCCTTTGCTAAAGGCTTTGCAACATGAACAGCTCTTTGGAATGGTAGTAGCCTTGGTCCTGTAGGTTCTCAGGGCAATCATAGGTAGCTAATTTCTAAGCATGGATTTTCCAAACAATATGATTCTCTCAAAACCCCAGTCATCCATCAGTTGAGTCATTGAGGGTAATTATCCAAAAAAATCAAAAATAAAAATGCTGTCATATTATGCTTTTTAAGTCTATGTTTTGCTTCTGTGCCTCTTAACAACAATGGGGAGCAAGTCAAGTCATTTTATTCCAGGGCAATGGCTTTTCCCTTGACCTCCCCTCAGGTCACTAAGAATCTATCAGCCATGATGGAGGAGACAGAGACATACATTCATCTTCACTATTCTCCACTGACTCCCTGGAGACGGTGTGCGTGTGTGTGTGTGTGTGTGTGTGTGTGTGTGTAATCTTATAGCAGCTATAATCAGGTGAAGAAAAAAACAAGTATTTCAGAGGTATTTCAGAAGGCCCTGGATATTTGTCTTTCCAGGGTTTCAGTCTTATTCCCTGACCTGTTTCCTATCTCCCTGAGCTGTCCACAACTTAAGAATTTAGCAAAAAATGTAGTGCTTTATACTTCCCTATGGGACGTGATTATCATACTGCTGGTGGCTTTGAGATAAAAATTAATTGCTTTTCAGACTAAGACTACAGGCTGTAAGACTCTAGGCTTACATAACTTTTTTTAAAGAAAAATGAAAAGTTAAATTAAATAAAAGAGTACTTTAAAAATATAGTGCAGGTATATGGTAAAAAATTCAAATAATACCAAAAAATATACAGGGAAAATAATACTTCCTATAAAGCTCATACTCAAATTCTAGGTAACTAACTGAGGCCCATCACTAAAGTTCTATGTGGTACTGCCAGAAATGGCCCATGCATGTATGTAATAGCATGTGTATGTCTGTCACAATGTGATACCACTGCATACCCACCGAAGTGCCTATAATAAAAATGATCAAAACTGTTAAATGTGACAGTAATGAAACTATTTATATACACACTACTAACTAGGTTGAAAATTAGTGTAGGTGCTTTGGAAAATGATTTGTTGGGATCTGCTAAATCTATTTATACTCTATGAATCAACAATTCCTCTCTCAGGTATAAAGCCAACAGAAATGTGTAGATATGCACCAGAACATAAGAATGAGGTCATTTATAACAGGATATTTGTAGTAGCCCCCAATTTTAAAAAAATATAAATTCTTATAAAAAGCAGAAAAAGTAGGGGTACATAGGTGTCTCAGTCAGTTGGGCATCCGACTCCTGATTTTGGCTCAGGTCATGATCTCAGGGTCCTGGCATTGAGCCCTCTGTCAGGTTCCACACTCAGTGGGGAGTATGCTTGAGGATTCTCTCTCTCTCTCCCTCTCCTTCTGCCCCAACCCCTACTCGCTCTCTCTCTAAAATAAAGAAATCTTTAAAAAAAAAAAATAGATAAAAGCAGGGGCTCCTGGTGGCTCAGTGGGTTAAGCCTCTGCCTTCAGCTTGGGTCATGATCTCAGGGTTCTGGGTTCGAGCCCACATTAGGCTCTCTGCTCAGCAGGGAGCCTGCTTCCCCCTCTCTTTCTCTGCCAGCCTCTCTGCCTACTTGTGATCTCTCTCTGTCAAATAAACAAATAAAATCTTTTTAAAAAATAGATAAAAGCAGAATAACTAATAATGTGTTATGTTCTTACAATGTGATATATGGCAATAAGAATGAAAAAGCTACCACTGTTTACAGCAGTAGTGATAAAGATCACAAACATAATGCCAAGTAGAAAAAAAAAAAAAAAAGACACACAAAGAATGTTACATATGATTCCAGTCACATAAAGTACAAAAAGAGGCAAAACTAATCTATGCTCTTAAAAGGCAGTATAGTTGTTATTTTGAGGGTTGACTAGAAAGGTTTACCAGTTATGTTTACTTTTTTATATGTGGATTAAACTTCAAAAATAGTTAAAGCAAATGTGGTAGTGGAAGCATTACACAAAATCTAGAATTATCATGTAGCTAATCAAGAGTTAAAATGAGGGGTGCCTGGGTGGCTCAGTGGGTTAAAGCCTCTGCCTTTGGCTCAGTTCATGATCCCAGGGTCCTGGGATCGAGCCCTGCATTGGGCTCTCTGCTCAGCAGGGAGCCTGCTTCCTCCTCTCTCTCTCTCTGCCTATTTGTGATATCTGTCTGTCAAATAAATAAATAAAATATTTAAAAAAATAAAAAAAGAAAGAAAAAAAAAGTTAAAATGAACGAGGTGGAGTTCTATTTACTGACACAAATATAGCACCAAGAGTATTCTATTCAAAAAGAAAATAGCAAAATACTTAATACAGTACCTAGAATGCAGAGTTCTACTTTCAAATGTACACATACATTTAAAAGTAATTTAAAATAATCACTGGGATATATATTGAACTAGTAAGGGTAGCTATTTCTCAGGAGAAATAATAATATTGTCTCAGTAAGGAATTAAGATGATACTTTGTTCTATTATTAACACTTTTTTCTGTGTGGGCCAAACTATGTATATGTATACACACACACACACACACACACACACACACACACACACACACACACACACATATAAACAGAAATACATACGTATGCATACATTTTACATCGTGTGTGTGTGTGTGTGTGTGTGTGTGTGTGTGTGTGTGTATAAAATCACATATACTTCCAAAAGAGTTTCTGATTTGGAAGATGATAAAGTTCTGGAGATGTGTTTCACAACAGTGTAAATATACTTAACGTTATTGAACTTTAAACTTTAAAATGGTTAAGATAGCAAATTTCATGTTATGTATTTTTTACAATTTTTAAAAAATGAAATTAAGCTGAGTTCCAGAATTTAAAAAAATAGATTGAATTATATACTCATTCTAAATTTTGCTCTACTCTCTTAACATGTCCTAAAATGTATTCACTTTATATAAAAGTGCCTCAATTATTTAAAATGGTTGCAGTATATGCCTTTGTATAGAAATACGACTAATTGTATGCCAGTTCTTCCCACTAATGGGCAGAGACTCCCAAGCATTATTAGTAGCCAGGCAAATAGGGAACATAATCCACCAGAAAGTAATTTTGTACTCCCTATCAAAATAAAAAATTTGTATTTTCTCAGACTGTCTTATTCTACTTCCGGGAAGGAAGGCTGCAGACCCACCTGCACACGGGAGCCAATATGTATGTGCAGCATCTTTTCAATGTCAGGTTCTTCTCCTTAAAAAAAGAAGGAGGAGGACAATGGACTTGGAATTCAACTGGAGAAACTGGTAACCTTCCATATATCTCATTGTTAAGGAATTCCTTAATGAATATTATCCCATTTTATCTTCCAATCCACAATCTTCAATATCCTTAGCAGAATAGACATTGAGTACATTTTCACCTAGGAATACTGTTTCCTTCACTCTAAGGAAAGCAGAGAATTATGGCAGTGTTTTACAAATAGGAACTCTACATTGATGATTCGCCTTGTACTTTGGAACTTATCCATACAGCATGGAAGTAGTTGGGTTAAGTATTTTTTAAAATATTTTAAAATGGGTTAAATAATTTTAAAAATATTCAATATCTAGAGTTATTTATTAGTTCACTTCCCTTCTACATGTCTCAATTCCTCATCTGAAAAATGAAGAAATCATTATTAATTAATTCAGGGGATTTGACCCCTGATTCTATTGCCATAAATTCTAGAAGGTGCTGACCAGATTCCTTTTCAGTAGCAATGAAAACTGCCTTGAAGTAAGAGGCTAGAAAGTTGTATTTGTCTTATATTTCTTATGGTCCTCTTGTTTAATAAGTGGTCACATTCAACAATGGCTTTGTGTTTGCTGGTGATGATAATAGTTTTATTTGTATCTTTACAATCAGACAAGTGGAAATGACTGTGAGTCATTAGATGATGAAATATTTCACTTAAAGTACAAGAGTAGTACTAAAAGCAGGCCCAACAACAATATATATATTTATAGTTTTACACAAATTATCTCTAGACCCTTAAATCAGCCTTACAGGATAGGGTCCATATTTTTAAATAATGACATCAGGGTTCAGAGAGTTGAAATGAATTATCAAATAACACACAGCTGCAGAGAGTAGCTGAAATACAAGTTCAGATCTCTCTGGCTTCAGCCTCTCTCACCATTATGTCATGTTGCTTCAGAAAAAGATAAAGCTGTGTATTTTCTAATTATATCCTATTTTAAAAATGATTTTTATTAACATATAATGTGTTATTAGCCCCAGGGATACAGGTCTGTGAATCATCAGGCTTACACACTTCACAGCACTCACCATAGCACATACCCTCCCCAATGTCCATCACCCAGCCACCCCATCCCTACCCTTCCCACGCCCCAGCAACCCTCAGTTTCCTGAGATTGAGAGTTTCTTATGGTTTGTCTCCCTCCCGATCCCATCTTCTTAAGGAATATCTAATCTTGATGTAAACTTCTGATGGTTTCCTATGCAAATAAGTGAAAACCCTATCAATCTAGTGTACAAGTCTTTTTATTCAATATGCAGCTACTCAATAAAAACTTGAAAAGCTAATGTAAAAATTTTAAACATATTTAGAATCCCAATTTAGTTAAAACTATACATTAGAAACCAAATGACCCAATCTCCGGTCACAGAGATCATGTAAAGTTGAACTTTGAGTCAAGCATGTTTGCTTACCCAATTTGGTATATGATAAGTGCCATGTAGCTCCCATAAATACAGAGAGCACCAAAGGTTTTCCCCACATCAGAGTTTGGGTAACACTTCATTTTACCAAACACAAATATAATATAACTTCCCTATTCTATATTTATGGGGCAGGTGTTGACCATATAATAATAAGTTTACTAAAGTAATGTCAACTGGCAAAGTATATCCCATAAACAATATTGGTAAATACAGTAGGTTCAGGAGGAAAATGTACTGTTTATTTCTGTTTTCCAAACGAGAGGGAAGGTTACAGCACATAGCAATTACTTTGAGGCTTTTTGCTTCACAAAGGTGGCTTCCAATTT
This sequence comes from Meles meles, assembly GCF_922984935.1. NCBI lineage: Eukaryota > Metazoa > Chordata > Mammalia > Carnivora > Mustelidae > Meles > Meles meles. The sequence goes on from NC_060075.1 coordinate 79,078,948, forward strand.
CATGACCACAACTCTGGGGAATGCAGTTAGTGTGGTCAGAGTCTAAGCAGGCCCACCTTCCAACTCACCCTACCAATCAGAGCAGAGCATCTTGCTGGGGGTGAGTGGTGCAGCTTGGTGCTGCAGGTCTCAGAAAGAGAAAAACTAGCCCTATGATTAAGGTCATTGTCAAAACATGGTCTTCTCGTGACAAGAGGTGGTAGTAATAAGCTGTCATTGATGCCCCTTAACTGGAAAAATAACACTCTCCAAAACAGAACTTTTTAGCCTAAATGGAATTAACTGAGGCGTTTTAACTCAAACTACATCGGCTCAAACCAACAAATATTTATTGTTTATGTAGTGGGTAACATTACAGTTACCCATTATAGTTGCTGTGCTACTATTTTAGGAACCATAATAAATAATATCACTTTTTACTTATTAAACCCTTCATCATAAATTCTGCTTAATATGCTCATATTAAGCTAATAATTCAGATTAAATTTCATGTGGGGAACTCTACCGACTTGCCCCAGTCACACCCTTGAACTCTTCTGAAGTACTGTTCTGTACAAAACCTAACAGGACTTAGAAAATTGATTTGCGTTTCTTTATTCATCTAACAGTTCTTGAGTACCAACACTCTGCTATGTGAAATGTATGACGGAGTCCTGGGTTAGTCAGGTTTCTCGAGAAAAACAGAATCAGTAGATTGACAGATATATACATATCCTAAGTTTTTAAATTCAATATATGTAGTTAACATACAGTGTTGTATTATTGTCAGGTGTACCATAGAGTGATGCAATAATTCTATGCATTACTCAGTGCTCATCATGATAAGTTCACTCTTAATTCCCTTTGTCAATTTCACCCACCCCATCCATCCACCTCCCCTCTGGTAACCGTCTGTTCTCTTAGTTAAGAGTCTGGTTTTTGGTTTGTTTCTCCCCTTTTTTCCCCTTTGTTTTGTTTCTTAAATTCCACACATGAGTGAAATCATATGGTATTTGTCTTTGACTGACTTATTTCACTTAGCATTATACTCTGTAGCTCCATCCATGCTGTTGCAAATGGCAAGATTTCATTCTTTTTTATGGTTGAATAACACCCCATTGCATGTATATATAACATATGTAATTATATATGCATATGTTAAATATACCTATATCTTTTTCTTTATCCATTTAGCAATTGGTAGACAAGTTGGGCTATTGTAAATAATGCAACAATAAACATAGGGGTGCATATATCCTTTCAAGTTAGTATTTTTGTATTCTTCTCTATTGATAAATATCCAGTAGTGTGATCACTAGATTATAGAGTAGTCCAATTTAAACATTTTGAGGAAGTTCCGTACTGTCTTGCACAGTGGGTGCACCAGTTTGCATCCCCACCAACAGTGGCAAGATGGTTCCTTTGTCTCCACATCCTTGTCAACACTTGCTGTTTCTTGTGCTATTGATTTTAGCCATTCTAACAGGTGTGAGGGGATATCTCACTGCAGCTTTGACTTGCATTTCCCTGAGGATGAGGGATGTTGAGGCTTCTTATTATGTATGTGTTGGTGATCTGTATATCTCCTTCGAAGAAATATCTATCCATGCCTTCTGCCCATTTTAGATTGGATTATTTGGTTTTAGGGTGTACAGTTTTGTAATTCTTTGTATATTTTAGATACTAACTCTTTGCCAGGTATTTCATTTACAAATATCTTCTTCCATTTAGTAGGTTTTCTTTTAGTTTTGTTGATTGTTTTCCTCACTGTGTAGAAGCTTTTTATTTTGATGTAGTTCCAATAGTTTATTTTTGCTTTTATTTCCCTTGATTCAGGAGACATATCCAGAAAAATGTGGCTATGGTCAATGCCAGAGAAATTAATGCCTGTACTGTCTTCTGGGATATGTATGGCTTTAGGTTTCACATTTAGGTCTTTAAACCATTTTTAGTTTATTTTTTATATGGGGTAAGAAAGTGGTCCAGGGTCATTTTTTTGCATGTAGCCGTCTAGTTTTCCCAACCTCATTTGTTGAAGAGACTTTTTCCCATTGCATATTCTTGCTGCTTTTGTTGAAAATTAATTGACCATATAATCATGGGTTTGTTTCTGGGCTTCCTATCCTGTTCCACTGATCTACGTTTCTATTCTTGTGTCCGTACCATACTCTTTTGATTACTACAGCTTTGGAGTATTAACTTGAAATCTGGAATTATAGTACCTCCAGCTTTGCTTTTCTTTCTCAAGATTGTTTTGGCTATTCCGGATCTTGTGATAAATACATATAATTTTAGCTTGAAAGTTTCTTTATTCTTCAGGACTTGAAAACGGTTTCATTTTATCCTTATTGATAATATATGATTTAGAATTTTTGAAATTAATAAGAAACTATATTTTAGAGCATCCTTATAGAATGACAGTAACTCAACACAAACACAAAAACTTCCTGTCTTTTCACCTGTGCTAAAGTAGGAAAAAAATTCCACTGTCAAATAAGGGTCACTCTCCCAGGGAAAGGAAAAAAAAATCCAAGACAATTATGTTATTTTATGGTTATTTTTCCATCTTACATGATAAGTCTACAGTAGTTTATGGTAACAGCTGTGAGTAGGTGTTTAAAGAATATTTCTTTCCTGTTTCTTTTGGTGACACAAGTCACTTTGATTTTTTTTTTCTTTTGGATATTGATATAAATGAAAACTTTGTTTAGTTCAAATGTTTCATGCTACTTTAAAAAAGGCATTATTTGTGCATTTTTAAAAGAGTGAAATGATGTCAGAAGCTATAAAATTAAATAATTTTAAATATATGTATAACATGACTGTAATATGATGATGGACAATTTGGATCATGTCTAGAGTCATCTGAGGCTGCCCAAAGTCCAACAGAACGTGAATTCCACTTCTATTCTGACTGTTTGTGATTTCATGGCCATGGTTTTCTACTTGGCTATGCTATTTTTCAGATGATTATAAAATAAGATACTGGATTACATACATTAACAGATCTTATTCTGTTTTTCTATTGAGTAGAATCTTAATAATAAAAACATAATAAATCTCAAAATAGTTAAAGCTATCATAAAGATGTTGATATTGAATGTCATACTTTATGTTAAAATTATTATTAAAAATATAGGTAAGTTCTAGTTATTGTTTGGCTTAACAATGATGACAGCTAAAATAAACTATGAGATCTGTTAATGAGAAGCACAATATTCATGACAGGATTTAGGACTGCCATAAACATACATATAAATTTAATGGCATACACACACACACACACGCACACACACACCAGTTTCCATCATCGCCTATGACCACTGCAGCTGATACTGTGGGTTTTTTCAGGAGTTGTGATGTTTAGGAACAGCAGAATGCAGTTTGTTGTCAGTTTTTCACTTGGGCCAAGATCCAAATCTATGGGAATAAGCATTCCTTGTTATATAAGCTATAGAGTCAGCTCAACAAAATTATGATGACATATCCTTTAGTTTTCCATGTAACTCATGGCATTTTTCTAGGAATAAAATAAAATCCATCCAGGCAAACTTTGTTTACAGGTGGAATAACTGCTTCAAGTAGTTTCCTCCCTATAATGTATTGCTTGCATGCATGCTTCTAATAAACATTCTTTTAGCAGTTTATCTGAACTGTCAGAGGATTCAGCGAAATCCTGTTGAGTGTGATGACTGGGATTGCCCTTCTCACATATTTAAGGAATGTTTTGAGTTCAAGGAAGGGGAAACAACTCACATAAGATTATTATAGTAAATTTTTCCAATACTGTTTATTCTGACCAGACAGTGAAATGTACTTGAATGAGTATGACTAGACTTGCCTCAGTAGTGGGCAATGCAAGTTGTTTTTAGACTAGTGGAAGCTTGGAGACGGATGACTCTTTATTTTTTGACTTGACTTGCTTCAGTGACATGAAAGGAAACTGTGGGATGGTGACTAACACAAGTGGGAACAGTGGAAAGGCTAGAGAAAACCAAAATAGAGTTGGTGTTTAAGACATTTCCTTAATTGTTGTTTCTTGACTCAACTCCCCCTCTCTTTCCATCACACATTTTTGGACTGCCTTGAGTTTAGCTTTTGAAATATTTGCTACAGCAATGATTATTTCATACGCAGCACACACAATTTTGGAGGGTCTGGTTTTAAGAGCCTTTAATAGCTCCTTTAATGTTAATGTGAATTATTTATTATAATAATTAAAAATATTAAAGTAAGGCTCTACTAGAAGCCAAACTGAGTATGTTAATAGAATATAAAATCAGAAGCATAAATATTGTTTCAGGCCTTTCAAACTTGGCAATTTTCATTGGAAAAAATATTTCTATAAGGGATTTCTGTGACCTCTTCCACCATGTCTTTGAAGCAGCAAGTAAATATGTTCAAGGAAGCTGACCTCTGAAGAACACTGTTGATGGTATCACTTTCTTGAGTTCTCTTGATACCATATTCTCCTAGACTCCCCTACTGAATATTTATTTTTATTTATCCTTCCTTATTTTTTCTAATCTCTGCATTTTTTATATCTTCAGATTTTACTTCTTTGCCCTTTTTTCACTCTATACTTTCTCAACCAGTCATGTCCCATAAAACTTTCCATAATAATGGGAATTTTCTGAAAGTTGCACTATCCAATATGGTAGAGTTCAATTACGTGTGGCTACATGAGCATTCATTTAAAATATGGTTGAAAGAGTATTAAAGAATATCAATGAAATATCCCTCTCTGTTTACACTACCCACTACCCACTATTGCTATTATCTGCATTTATCCCTTAATTTCTCCTTTTCTTTTCCTCTTTGACTTGCCTTTTCTTGCAACTCATCTTCTTTGAAGATCTCCATTATGCTCACAGACTAATTTATTGCTTATTGCTGTCGGTCTCCAAGTCACTACACAAGCAGTGCTTTATTTACCATATATTTATTAAGCAGTTCATAGGTTTTAGACACCATACAGATATGATTTAACAGTGAAGAATAAGGAACATCTGGAGGCTCAATCAGTTAAGCATCCAACTCTTGATTTCAGCTCAGGTCATGATCTCAGGGCCCTGGGATCATGCCCTGCTTCATGCTCCACGCTCAGTGGGGAATCTGCTTGAAATTCTCTCCCTCTCCCTCTACCCATCTCCCCACTCACACTCTCTCTCTCTAAAATAAATAAATCTTAAAAAAAAAAAAGTGAAGACTAACATTGAAGGAAAAAATGACAAGTGTGATAATTATTTCAAGAGGTAAATATTTACCTACTGAAAATTTTTGTGGGGATATCCCATTAACCCATGTAATTTAGCATGGTCAAAGGATTTTAGGTAATTGCAATTTTCCTAAAGGTAAAAAGTATAAATCCCAGTTTTATATGGTTCCTGTGTTCTGAAGGAAAAAAATAAATAGTGTAAATCACAGTTTCATATGGTTCCTTTGTTCTGGGGGAAAATAATTACATGAATGGGCAAATATAACAGCAATAGCAATAATGAAATTACCTTAACCTGAAACCAGGTATTATGTATTTTGATATATCAATACAAATTTTGGGCATTGTTTAACTGGGCTTCTTCCTTTTAGGGACAATGTGTAGAGGAGCAAGAAGAGCAGAAATCTTGGTTGTCTGAAGTCAAAGGACAATGTGCAAAATTCAATCAGTTTGGGGGTGTGGTGGTGTGGGTATTGTTGTTGTAGCTTGGCTGTTTAATCAGAGATTTGGAGTACCAGTTGAGAGAGGAGATACTGCTTGCAGAATATATCACAAAAGGTAAAAATAGAAATTTCTTCTTATTCAACTATCAACTTAATATTTTTAAAAATTCCAATTCCATAGAGAACTGAAAAAATGTACTAAAACAAGTAACTGTAAACACTTCACCTGGCTTCACTAAGTATCTTCATCTTTCACCATCACTTTATCTTTCTATATATTTGTGTTGGTAAGTAGAATGCAGATATAATAGTTCTTCATAAATATGCCAGCATCACCTTCTAAACATAAAGGCATTCTCCTGCATAATCACATTATCATTATCAGATCTAAAAATAATTTCATAAATGTATAGCCGACAATCAGATATTCCCCAAATGTCCTGGAAGTCTCTTATAGTTTTTCCTGACATAGACGCCAATCAAATTTCATGTATTACATTTGAGTGTTACAGCTCTTTAGTGTGTTTTAATCCAGACACTCCTGTTGTAGCTGTTGTTTGTCTCATTTTCCATGACATCATTGTTTTTCGTTTGGTTGCTTTTGAGGAGTCCAAACCATTTGTCTGGTAGAATGGTCCACTTTATGGATTTGCCCTATTTTATTTCCTTGTAATTACATTCACCTAAAATATTTTTAGCAAAAATGGCAAATCTGTGTGCTTTTTGCAGCACCACAGCAGGAGGTAAAACATGTCTCACTACTGGTGAGACAGTTTGATCATGGGGTCAAGGCTGGTGATCGTAATACCTCTTACTTGTAACTTTTCCCTTTTTATTTAGTAATTTGTAGGGTGCTAACTTACAACCAAACAAAAATGATGTCCCCTAATAATCTTTTAGCCAATGGTTTTAGGATCTATTTATAGTAATCGCCTAAGTTGGTTATTCCATTGGGAGCAATGTAATATTTCATCATTTCTTATATATATATATATATATATATATATTAGTTGACATTCTGTAAAAGAAGTCCTTTCCTTTTTTTGTGTGTGTTTTTGGACTCACATTTTTTAAGGAATTATAATCTAAATCTGTCATTATCCTATTAGAGTCTCAAAATTAACCAGAATAACGGAAGTCCCTTTAGGTCAATGTTGACTCCATCCATTCTTTCCAGAATTCTTTTAGTGTTTTAGCACTTTTTTTTTCCTACTAGAATAATATATATTCATTTCTTTTTGTCAGTAATGGTATTTAGAAACTAAGGTCTCAGTGCTAGGTATTTCACTGCTGTTGTTATCACTGATTCTAGACCTTTACCGTGAATTGATACAGCTACTCATTGTTAGTATTTTTTAATTGAGTTCAGGATATTATTCTTAGCAAAAATTTAACACTAACAAGCTTTTGTCTACATTATTTTGTTTTATATTTGTACATAATTTTTCTGTGAAAATCTTCCTTTTAACAAACACTAACCTATTCATTTTTGTCTACAACACACATAAACAACACCAGAAATGTCCCAATATTACTACTACTACTACTAAATATACTTAACAAATAGCTCTAAATTTTTATTTCCTAATATTTTTTATGCTTAGAATAGATCTTATTAAGTTTGGATGGTCAGAGTACTGTGTTTGAAAGCTACTTCAATTATTTTTATGGTATTGTTATTAAATATATAGTTAGTTCATTTGTCTATTTTGATTACAATTTGCAGTTTGCTTCCTTTTGATATTATTTTCTCTTTATATGTAAACATTTAACTATGTTAAAAATTTACTAAAGGAAATCTTGCTCCTACCACATCCAGCTCCACCCTTTCCCTCCCATCCACTATAAATAAACATTTTCATTAGTTTCTGGTTCATCCCTCCCTTGGTTCTTTCTGGGAAATTATCTGTTTTCACACTTGAGAGCTTATTAAGTTATTAAATACACTCTTTGCTACTTGATTTTACCCATAAAATATGTATTAGATACCACTTCTCCATTATCCATACAAAATTTTTCCCATTCTAATACCTACCTAGTACTTATTTTTGTAGATACTCTTTGACTTCACCATTTTTGCAACGAGTGAGAATATTCCTTTCCAAAAACTCCAGTACAGAGCATGTTATCAAGTTTTGAAGTTTTCCTGGCTGGTAAGTGACAAATAGTAATCTCAGGATAGTTTTACTTTGCATTTTTATTAAGAGTAAAATAGTGCATATTTTCATGTGTTGTGTAAATGTTGTTTCTCTGTAAATTCTAGTCATGTGTTTTATCTATTTTATACATTATTTTATCTTTCATTAATATTTAGAGTCTTTTACGTATTAGAAAGACTAGCACAAGCGTACTTTCATGAGGTGCTATGTAAAGTTGCTGTTTATGACCCAGGTGACACAGAAGTTACTGTTTTCAGAACATGCCTTTTCCCTGTTCCATTACAGAGCAGTCAGTTATCTTTACAGATGCAACCTAAGACCCGTGTTCTGAAAGAAACCTTTCCCGATGTCTTCCTCCCTTTTTTACTCCCAAGATGCCATATTTCCTTCCCTCTATCCCATGGGAACAGAAGGGGAACAAGTGAGACAGAGCTTTTATGGAGTTTGGGAGATCCAAATCTCTCTAATGAAATAATAGAATTAGAGAAAAACAGTGTGGAGGACATGACTGGCATCTAAGAAAGAAAACATAGATGGAAACTCAAGAACACCATCCTCAGTTCCCATGTGGTAATGGAGTCTTTGGCTGATGGCCTCGACCCCACCTGTACAGCTGGAGCCTATTACTAAATGGCTTTCAAGACCAACTTCATTTTACATACCAAAGTCCCTTTCTAAACTTGTCTGAAATAAGTAATGGAGAGGAAATGACAGACTGAAAACTGTCTAGAAGTTACAATTTTAGGATATGATGATTGATTGCTTTGGACGAGGATTTGTAGAAATTCAGGAAATTGTGTGTCAACCATGGTGCACAGCAGAATCCCTCAGAGAGCTTTTTCAAGGCTAACTTTCCAAGGCCCCACCCCAACCCTGGTGAATCAGAAGCTCTGTGACTGCATCCAAGGCTGCTGGCATACGTGCACTTGTGGAAAGAGATGAGGATATTGAGGTATGAGGTGTGAAATGGCACCTCGATTTGCTGTGAGAAGGAACATTTTTCATGTAAGCTCACTGACCATCCAAACTTATACATTTTTTTTTATTGTATTCTTAAAGCCGATCGATGCCTTTTTAAAAGGATTCTTTATATATTCTGGTAATAATCCTTTGTCAGTTCTATGTAAGACAGATAATGTTCTCAGAGTACAGCTTGTCTTTGCATTTTGTTTGAAGCATCTTTTAACTTACAGTAATTTTTTTTTAAAGATTTCGCTTATTTATTTGAGACAGAGGGAGAGAGCACAAGAAAGTGGAGGGGAGGAGGTTGAGGGAGAAGCAGAATCCTCGTGAAGTGGGGAGTCTGGCCCAGTGCTTGAACCCAGGACCCTGAGATCATGACCTGAGTCAAAGTCAGATGTTTAACCAAATGAGCCACCCAGCACACTTATAGCTCCCCCCCCTTTTTTAAAAAATTTAATACAGTTAAATGTACTAATCTTACCTTTTTTGTGGGGGGACCCCTTCTTCAGGCAGTATTTCCCTGACCTGAAACCATCTGTCTTTATTGTCTTCTATAACTTCTTGAAACTTTTATACTTTCCTCTTTCACACTTCAGTCCTGAAAACTTCTAGAAATATTTAATAGCACAAAGTAAAAGTCTCTTTTTATTATATTCTATATGTGTATAAGTCTATTTTTCCAGCAGTGTTTTCTAGATAATTCCATGCTTTTTTTTTTCAGTTATTTCAAAAATACTTGTTGAATTCCCAGCACTATTTATTAGCAGTTAGACTATCATTTCACAAGTCTGTCTGGGAAGCATCCAAGAGACATTAACTGATGCAATGGAGGAGGTGGGTGAGGAAGGGACTGAAAGATTTTAGTTTATTTCCAAGAGAAGTTCTAGGATGGGGCTGGCTTTACAGGTAGATTTACAGGCTTTACAGGCTTTGCAGTTGCACAGGACTTTATGCCAAGAGGGGCCTGGAAGGGCTTGAGTTTCGTGTAATGGTCTGCCACTGTCATACTGACATTTTAATAATACTTTAACATGGAATTTCTCTTTTTAATTTTGTACTGAGTGTACGAGGCCCTGCAAATTATGTCTAGGGAACATTGTTGACAACATTTGTCTTTAGCTTGCTATTATTATTTCCCATCTTCCTTGCAGATTTAAGGATATTCACCTGCTCTTTTATTAAAGAATAGATTTTACTTTTTGCTTTCTTTTCCAATATGAAAATATTTGAGTTAGTTCTTCAGATAAAAGGATCAAAAAATAATTTATACATTGCCTTAGTGAAAGATAACAGATTACTGTGTGATTTATTTTGCTATTTAAAACAGTAATAAAAACAATCTACAATCTGCTTAACAAAAGCATGTTATAAGAGAGTGTATGTGGTAATTATTACACATAAAGATTATTGTCACTCAAGCATTCTCTCAGCCAATACTGACTGAATTTCTTTCTTCCTTAAGGAAGTCTACTGATTAGAAACATAATTTCATAAACTTCTAAACCACATAAGCCTTCCTACAGAGACCTATGACCCTGCACTTTGCCTTCTATCTTTATCTAGCTGAGATTAATAAACACTGAACACCTGAGAATTCTGGTTGATGAGGAGCAAAGGAGAAAGGAAGGGGAGGTGATTTAGATCCCAAGAGAAGGATACTCAGTTCAGATTCCACAATGAGATTCTTTAGACAATATGAAAACATCTTCATCTTATAGGCAGCAGCCCTCTAAGTAATGGTGGAAACCAGCTGACTTCAAATTCTACCCCACTTTCACTGGATATGCCTGGCAAGGGTGGATACCTACTGGTTTGAAAGAAACAGTACACCAGTTCTCATAAAGGTGGAAGTAGATAAGTAGGAGTAATGACAGATTGCACAACCTGGTGTGGGAAACAACAAAGCGAGTAGAAGCTGGGGAAGTTCATAGGCATGAGGGTATCTAAGTTTGAGCAGACACTGGAGACAGAAAGATAAGTAAGGTCTACCCTTCCCTGAGCCATGACTCTGGGAAATATGGAAAGACTGGGCTTCAGGTTATTCATGAAAGGTAATCTGACTTCTTTTTTACCGGGCAAAAGCCATAAAATTTTAAGTTATTTATTTAATTTAAAAGCCCAATATTTATCTGGAAAGGCAACAAAAGGCACTCAAGGGCAAAAATTAGTTAATAAAATCTTTATGATTTTTCTTTTACCAGTAGAGGGACCCATTTCTTATGGTAATATCTTCTCATTTCTTCCCTTCTCAAAGTGATTCTTGGCTATCCATAGGTGAGCCCAGACATTCTTAATCCCTCCTATTTGCTTGGGGCCCCACAGGATGACATAGATAAGGGAGTGGTATCCAAGAGCAGGGGAATGGGGCACAGTCACTGGAATATAAAGATGAGCTAGGAAAGAAGAGCCTGAGTACCCTGAGGTAGGGTGTATGTTTGTAGCAGGGTTTGAGGGGCACAGAGTGACAAGACACAGTACTGTGAGAAAGATGAAAGAAAATATATATCAATTCAGGAATCCTAAATGATTAAAAAAGACATCAAAGAAAAGGAGATCCAAGAGTAGAAGAGTCATGAGATGGTTCTGGCCAGGGAGACTGATGTCTAGAGAGACCAAAATCTCTTCTTCAAAGGAAGGTTAGAATTGAGATACCACGTTTGCTAAGAGAAGAGCATAGAAAAGTGAGAAGAATAAATTACAAGAACATTTCACATTGTAAGCTGTGGATTGTTTTCTTCCTTCTGGTAGAAAATGGAATTTTTCCATCAGTAGGTCAAAATCCAATAGTAAATGTGAAATCACTGACATTAAGAGACAATAAAATAGAATTGTCAGCATCACTGACTATTAAGTAATTTATGAAACTTGCTTTAATTTTTTAATTTTTAATTAACTTGCTTTAATTTTTAACTTTTTAATTTCTATAGAAGCATATGAAAAATGTATTTTAAATATAGAATCTAAAGAACTTCTAAGTTCTATCCAGCTCTAATATATTTAGATCATTGGATTCTGAAGACAGGAAAGGGTTATTTCAGGAGACTGAAATAAGGGCAAAAATAGAGAAAACCAATGATTTTAAAAGCAAATTTTATATACACAAGATCAAAAAAATGTGCTGGAGTGACATAGAACTAATTGTGTATTAAAAAAATCTTTTAAGCACTGTTTTTACTTAATCTAATCAGGATATTACACTTACTTGAGTATTATTTAAACTTTTTAGATTCATTTGTTAAGACAGGCATACTGAATGGAGGAAGAAGAAGTAAGAAAAGATAAACCATAAACGTTATTCTCTTTAATTCATAGCATGGAGGGGCTGGCTACCTATTAGATCGACTAAACACAGAATTTTTAAGAATCTACTTTTCTTACTTTTTTGTTAGCATCCATCAAATTGGACTTCTAAGGGAATAACAAAAGGCTGCTTGCTTGACCAAAAATTTGTAGAAGTGGTAAAACTAAATAATCTCTTGCTAAAATATTATATACAATTCAGAAGCATTTATGTTTCACTATACAAATGTTAATCCTTAACTCAGACACTGTCTCAGTGAATGAGGGAATACTGAAGCCTGTTAAAACCCAGACAGTGCTCCTGAACCAGGGAAATGGGGGAAAGTATAAACAAATCAAATGCTTAACCTTGCAATGAAGACATGTCAACCCAAACATAACTGTATTTCTCATTTTCCCCACATAAAATATTGGCAACACAAGGAGAACTAGCTTTGCACTGTGAACGAAGCAGTGGCATTCATTCTGTTTCTGAATTAGATTCTGTCCTAGAATTATTGACTGGAGTGAATGTTCATATTTTCACATTCCTGGATATTTTCTTCACTCTAGAAAACACTTGCAAGGTTTTCTTAAAGATCTATATCTACAAGAACAAAGGGAAACTAGGGAATGGATCAATTAGCTTTTGCAGTATAATGAGATACATTAAAATTTAATGGCTTAAAACAACAAACATTTATTACTTCTTAAGATTTTTTTGGATTTCTTAGGCAGATCTTTCTCTCTAGGTAGGCTTGATGGTTGAGAATGATCTCACTTGCATGTCTGATTGGTCTACAGTGTCCTCATGGAGGAAGGGTTTTCATTCTCCAGAGCTACCATGGGCTTTGGGTAGCATCGGGGTTCTAAAGCTCAACAAGGGAGCAAGATGCAATGCATACATTGTTTTTGCATCTTTGCATTACACTTGCTAAGTTTCCATTGCTTAAAGCAAGTTACATGAACAAGTCAAGAATCAAGAAAATGAACTCTATCTCTTGATGTCAGAGTTGCAAGTTGGAAAAGATGTGAAGTTAAACTTCATTTGGAGTTTTTTGTTTTGTTTTGTTTTGTTTTTGTTTTTGTTTGAGTATGTTGTAAGGTAAGGGGCCAATGTTATCATTTTGCATTTAGATATCCAGCTTTCCCAGCACCACTTGTTGAAGGTCTATCCTTTCCCCCATGTGCATTCTTGGCATCTTTGTTGAAGATCAGCTGATGGTCTATGTGTGGGCTTATTTCTGGCTCTCTGTTCTGTTCCCTTGTCTTACAGGCATGTCTTCACACCTGTACCATACTGTTTTGATTATGTAGCTTTGTAATATATTTTGAAATCATTGTGCTATCTCCAGCTTTGTTCTTGTTTCCCTAGATTGTTTTGACTATTTGGGATCTTTTGTAGGTCCATATGAATTTTAGGATGTTTTTCCCTTCCTATTTCTCTAAAAAATACCACTAGGTTTTTGATAGGAATAGCACTGAATCTGTAAATCACTTTGGGTAGTATGGATATTTTAACAACATTGAGTCTTTTATTCCAGGAATGCAGGATGTCTTTCCATGTATTTGTGCTTAAGTTTCTTTCAACAATATTTTACAGTTTTCAGTATACAAGTCTTTCACCTCTTTGGTTAAAAGCTCACACTCTAAAACTTAAAAAAAAAAAGAAAGAAAAGAAAAGAAAAAAAACCATAGAGGAAAAGCTATTTGATAGTGGTCTTGACAATGATTTCTTGGCTATCACACCAAAAGCACAACCATCAAAACCAAAAATACACAAGTGGGACTACATCTAACTAAAAAGCTTCTGCACAGTAAAAGATGCCACAAAATGAAAAACCTATTTAGAATGAGAAAAAATACTTGTAAACTCTATGTCTAATAAAGGGTTAATCTCCAAAATATATAACATCTGTAACCTAATAGGAAAAGTAATAATAGCAATAATAACAACCATATTTTAAAATGTGCAAAGAACTTAAATAAACATTTTTCCAAAGAAGACGTACACTTGGCCAACAGATACAAAAAAAACGCACTCAACATCCCTAGTCATCAGTGAAAAGCAAATGAAAACTATAATGAAATATCAACTCACACCTATTTGAATAGCTAACACACACATGCACAGAGAAAACAAAGTGTTAGTGAGTATGTGAAGAAACTATATGCTTGCACGCTGTTAGTGGGAAAGTAAACTGAAAGTCATGGAAAACAGTATAGAGGTTCTTCAAAAAAATTAAAATAAAGCTAATATGTGATCGACCCAGCAATCCCACTTTTGGGTCTATATCAAAAACAGTTGAAATGAGGATCTCAAAGACCTATTTGTACTACCACAGCATTATTCACAATATTGAAGATATGGAAACAACCTAAATGTCCATCAATAGATGAATGGATAAGGAGAATATAAACACACACACGCACGCGTGCACACACACTATATACAATGTGTATGTATATTAATAATAAAATACTACTCAGCCTCAAAGCAAATGAATTCCTGCCATATGCAACAACATTGATGAAACTGGAGGACATTCTGCTAAGTGGAAATAGGCTAATCACAGAAGAACAAATACTACATGATTCTATTTATATGAGATATCTAAACTAGTCACTCATCAAAGCACAAAGTAGTAACTGCCAGGGACTGGTGACAGAAGATTTGGGGAGCTATTGTTCAATGGCTACAAAGTTTCAATTTCACAAGATGACTAAGTTCTAAAGAGCTGATGTACAACACGATGTTCAAAGCTAACAATATTTTATTCTATAATTAAGACTTTATTGAGAGTGTTGATCTCCCACTAAATGTTTTTACCACAAATTAAGGAAAAAGGGTATATTGCAAAGGTACGTGTAAATAGAGAGGGTAATATCTGTGGCCATTTTGGTAATTTACCATAGGAGTAACATGAATAGAATTGTTGGACAAAAAAGCAAAAAAAAAAAAAAAGTTTATAATAACAGCATTAAAAATATTTTTTCTGACTTCTGTTTTGAATTCCAACCAAAATCTTATGTAGAAAAAAAAAAATCTTATGTAGAAAGCTAAGTATCACTTCTAAAGTAGTATCTGAAAAATTAGAGGGTCAGATGAGATTTCTAAGTTTCCATACAGATAATATTCTGAAATTCTGTAATGATATTGATGAAAGAACCCCATTTTCTAGGCCCTGGCATTATTTAGAATTTTAAAGGAACATAGTTTTATTTCTCCTTTTGTTATAACCTTTCCCCAGTGAGAGACTGCCTTGTTCTAACTTCTGTGGATGGGCATAGATCAAGCCCCAAACCTGTGGTCTCCCACTACTAACTCTCCCCATTGGGAGATGCATAGTGCATCATGGTAGATCCGATTTTAGTGATGAGTAGGTAACGTATCCATGATGGGTGAGAGAAGGGGGTGAAGGAAGGATGATAAAGAAAATCTCTCCCGGCACCTCTGAAATCAATCGTACACATCGGAAGTTACTGATTTTGCCGTGGATAAGACCTACCCTTAACTGTGTTTCCTCAGTGCTTGGAAACAAACTCTGAGCTGTTTATCAGATGGAAACTAAAGATCTCAATGTGTGAAGCCATGCTCGCCACTGAGCTCTATATAGATGATGGCATGACATATGCAAATATTCAGAATTCATGGAAAATATTCTCATAAAATGGACCTTTCACTTTTTAGGAAAGTTCCAACAAGCAGAAAGAAAGGAGAAGAAGAAAAAGAGGTCCCTGTCATACCTGTATTCATTTCCAGGGGAGTGTTTTTGATGGTACCTAGTTACAAATGTAATTGTTCGACTGGATCTCTTTTTTTTTTTTTAATTTAATTTAATTTTATTTTACTTTTCACAGCCTTTATTTTCTTTTTTTCCTTTTTAAATTTATTTATTTTTTCAGCGTAACAGTATTCATTGTTTTTTCACAACACCCAGTGCTCCATGCAAAACGTGCCCTCCCTATTACCCACCACCTGTTCCCCCAACCTCCCACCCCTGACCCTTCAAAACCCTCAGGTTGTTTTTCAGAGTCCATAGTCTCTTATGGTTCGCCTCCACTTCCAATTTTTTTTTTTTATAAACATATAATGTATTTTTATCCCCAGGGGTACAGGTCTGTGAATCGCCAGGTTTACACACTTCACAGCACTCACGATAGCACATACCCTCCCCAATGTCCATAGCCCCCTCCCCCTCTCCCAATCCCACCTCCCCCCAGCAACCCCCAGTTTGTTTTGTGAGATTAAGAGTCATTTATGGTTTGTCTCCCTCCCAATCCCATCTTGTGTCATTTATTCTTCTCCTATCCCCCTAACCCCCCATGTTGCTTCTCCATGTCCTCATATCAGGGAGATCATATGATAGGATCTCTTAATATAGCCAAACAATTCAGTGTATAATGTAGCAACTAATAAGAACTCAAAATCTGGATCATCACACCTGATTCTGAATCCCAGTTTTGCCACATGCAAACTGGGTCACCCCGGACAACTAATCACTTAACTATTCCAAGCCTAAACTTTCTAACAGTAAAACTTTCAAAACAATTATATTTATATTTAAAACATATTATAATAAATAATATGATCCATGTGGCTTACAAAAGTTTACCATATGTCATGGAATAGTATATTTTATTAGCTATTATTTGTGGTTAATTTTATTCTGAAAGACAATGGGACAGTTCTTACCTTTCAGTGAACATAAACAGTCAAAATAGCAGCTAACAGGAGGAGATAGAGATGAGTCCCAATGCTAAATATATTCCCAGCCTTTAAAAACTCACAAATATACCTAAGGTTTAAAAGAATTCATTAGGCTAATTTCAAAGAGCAAGAGTTCTCCAAACTCTCCCCAACTTATCCATGTACTATGATTTCTAGTCATAATGATCAGCTAGCTTTTCAGGTATCTGGTCTAAAGACTGGCGACTAACCCTGTTCTTTAATTAGATAATGAAGCCAGACTCTGGAGGATCATCTTCCATTAAGTCATTCCAAGTGGTAAAGTAGGAAAACAAGCAAATGCACATATACATTGGTAGTCTAGAAATGAATTATTTTTCCAAGTTGCCATACTTCCCATTTATTGTCTCAGATAAAGGACCAGGTGTTCATGGAAGCCAACTTTGAGGTTTCTAAATTCTTTCCATCTTCTCTACACCCTGGGGGCAATACTTAGTTCAGCAAAAGATCTAATTCCCTCAGAGCACAGGAAGAGAGCTGTTTATTGTAAGCACTAAGTGCCAAACACATTATTGGAAAAACAGCCAAGATGAGTGCACCATACTCCACGTGAATACCAGAGTTTTCTGGTGTTGTTGTTGGAGTTCATCCGACTGCATTTAAGAAGATTGTAATGTAAGATGGAATATTTTACATGAATATAAAAATCACAGCGAGCAGGAGCCACTTTTTCTAGATTAGCTACCTAGAAAAATCAACAAAGCACAAAATATTGCAATATAGCAGTTTCAGAAAGAGAACAGTAGCCAAGGCTTGGTATCAATCCAGTGTTACAAGTTCATCCAGTGCATCACATTTGAAGCTCTTTGAAACAGCCTGAATCCTATGTTAATGAAAACATTTGAAAGCCAATCAGGGTTGAAGAAACAAAGACATAAAACAGAAAATCTTTTTTTTTTCTGACAACAGAAAATCTTGATATTGTGTTGATAAATGTTAATTTTTCATAAACAGATAAGGGAAAAGCACATTTTATATAAAGAAGCATTCATTTTTAACTATAGCCTTGCATTTATTGTTCTTTACATTTTAATGCTTTCAACAATTTTTTATGAATTTCAGTATTATTTCTAATAATATCAAAGGATGTGAACACAGATGTTAGAGTCCTCAAGCTCAGTTGAGACTGTTACCCTTTTAAACGTCACTGAACTAGATGTTATTTTATTTCTTGTCTAATTTCTTTCAGTGCTTCTTCTGGCATGGTAGGGTGATTGTAATACTACTAAGAAATTGTTTTTTTTTTTTTTTAAGATAAAATTGTCCTGAGATTTATAAAAGAACACCCTTAAAGTTCATCCTTATTTACAATGGGATAGAAAAACTAAACACCTCTCCCCTAGTATATTTTATTATGGACATAATTCACTTAAGCAAAAATTACTAATTTTTTAAGGGAGGCAGAGGCAGGCTTATTTTAATACTATTACGCTGAGATAAGCTCATTTTTTCCATATACAATTAGCTAGCAAATTATAAAGAATTACGTGTTTTTTTTTTAAAGTTTGCCTTTTTTTATGCTAGAAGATAAATTTCAGAAATTCATCCCTTTATTGTTTTGATATCTTAAATTTTATCTTTAAAGAAAATAATGTTTGAAGAGTTAAGTGTAAAAGGTTTCAACATTTTTAAGAGATGGTGCAGCTGGCTCCTTGTAAATAAACAGAATAAAAATTTTAGGAAGAGGGCAGAAATTTCACCTCAGAGATAAGAGAGTCACATGATTTCTACTATACAAGTCTTTTCAATTATAATCTATTTGATTTTGTCATTAGAAAAACTGAAAAAAAACTGAGTATTTTAGGAGCTGTTACTCATAGCTATATATAAAATAGAAGTAAAATACAAATTTACAAAATACATACAAACATATATCTGTGTCATAATTTTCAATGTCTTTCGATACATTGTATTGTAAAGGGTTACAATAACTCCATGAGTGCCTGACTGGTTATGTGTACATGATTGGATATACATAGTAGAACTGGTGCTTAATAAGCAACAAAGAGAGTGTATTTTTCTAATCCATTTTTAAGTAATTGGCAGAGATTTTATATGCTGGCTGCATTTTATAATAGAATCTAGCCCACACCCTCTCTGACTAAGGCAGATAAAGCCGTCTGTCCTAGGAAAAGATAACAGAATGATATTGACATTTTGCAATTCAAATAAATTCATTAACATTTAAAAGATTTTGTTTTGGCTTTTTTTTTCCTTGTTAAATACTGAGGTTTTCTTATACTATCAGTTGGACAGCAACTAAATATTAATATATCAATTAGGTGGGGAAGAAATACCCTGGAACATAGAATGAGAGTGTTATTAATTTCATTACATAATTGAAGGTCTCGTGTGACTGACCAATTTAAAAAGTGGTTCCAATTCTTCACCTCTTTCTGTGTTTATTCCCAACAACTGGACTACACAGCATTTTCTCTCATGAAATGTAGTCTATTTCCCAGCTGCTTAGTTCTAAGTTTGTCTTGTGACTTGCTTTGATCGGTAGAACGTGGCAGAATAGCACTGTGGCAGTCACTAGCCAAAGCCTCCGAGAAAGGGATGCCTTGGTTTTTCCTGGGCTCTTGTCAATTCCATGTGAATGAGCACAAACTACCTTGCTAGGGAATCAGAGTCCCTGTGGAGCACAGCTGAGATTCCTCAACCAACAGCTGGCAGCCCTAGTCACAGAGCTGCCTAAATGCCAGAGCAGAGCGCTGATGCATGAGCTCGCCCAGCCAGATCAGAAGCGCTGGCCTACTGAGCCAGCCTGATTACCTGGGCCACAGAAATCAATGTGTCCTGCTGGGTGTCACTGAGCATTTTGGTTGTCACATGGCATTACTGTGTCGAGAGCTTATGGATACCCCATCTCCAGCTCTAGTTTTGTTGCTTGCCTCCAGGTTTCTTTAGACGAATCTCCCATCCTTGAGGAGGCTGAAGTATGTGGAAAAGCAGTGGTACTGGATAGGAAAACACAGAATCATGACTGGCCCCTATCCTATCTGTGTGATCAGAGAATACTTACTCCACCTCCCAGGGCCTCCCTTTCTTTCCTCATCTGTATGATGCATGTGTGTCAGGCACTGTGTGTGAGGAAATGTCTGTGCTCTTCTGTCTGAGTCTACTACCAAAGGAACTACCACCAAAGTGGTTCTGTGGTCTTATGCTCAAAAGATCCTATACTTCCCACACAACCCTTCCATTTATGTTCTCACAAATTCATCTGACAATCCGAAGCAAGCAATTGTTAAAGGTGAGTAATAATGTACTCTAAAAAGAAATACTAACACAATTATTCGAGTATCTCTATACCAACGAATGCTAAGTGGTTTATGTACATCATCTTAAGGAATCCTTTCAACAAAAATACAAGGTAGTTTTTACCATCCCCATTTTACAGATGAAGAAACAATCTCAGAACCATTTTCTTTTGTAAATTCAAATAATAGCAAAGCCATATTTCAAACACATGTCCGGTCGTAATGACTCTCTATGCCTCTATATTCAAACAGGGATTTTTGAGGCCTGTCCTAAATGCCTATTTGATAACTTGACAGTTGACAGCTATTGCAAGTTTTTTTCTTAATTAATTAAATTTTATTAACATATCATGTATTATTTGTTTCAGGTGTACAGGTCTGTGATTCATCAGTCTTACACAGTTCACAGCACTCACCATAGTAATACCCTCCCCAATGTCCATCACCCAGCCACCCCACCCCTCTCACCCCACTCTGCTCCAGAAATCAAAAGAAACCAAAAGGAAGTTATTATTTTTCAATGACTATGGCAATTATGTATTTTAATTATGTATAAACAAATCTCCAGCCCATAATCAAATATCTATTGGTCCAAAGCTTTTTCTTTGATGAGAAAAGAATATTTCTAAACCAGGATGCGAAGGAATGCAACTTAAAAGTGATATTTAGTGATTCTGAAATCAATTTAAATTAGTCTCCTGGGTAAAAATTATATTAAAATACTTTACCCAAGAAAAAGATAAGAAACTTAATTAGGCAACAGGCACTTACTTTTTAATACAATAAAAAACAGCCCGGAATTGCTTTTGGTGTTGATAAAGAACATCTGGTCTACCTTAAGCACAAAGGAGTGTAGCGCCTAAGTCTATCCTCAAGGTCATCAGAATTTCAGAGATCAGCTGCTTTTAGATAACATACTGGTTCTGTGAGTAAGCTCACCACAGGAAAGCACAGAAATCAGCCCACACAATAATATGGGCATGGAACCCTCCATGGAACCCCACTTAGAGATGCCCTGTAATCTTGGCTGGGGATTGTGGATAGGATTTGGAATCACTGTGCAAGGAGAGGACTCTAGACACCAGGATTTCAACTCTCCCTCTTTACAGGTTAGGCAATGGATACCCCTGCAAAATGAGGGTAGAACAAAAATATGACATACCAAAGACCAACTCTAGCAATAAAAGGGCCGGGGGGTGGGGGTGGGGGTGGAAATCAGCTTCCTGATAAATTAAACAAAAACGAATGAATTGCAAAATAGCTTGGGTTCATAAAATCTCTGTGTGTGTGTGTGTGTGTGTGTGTGTGAGAGAGAGAGAGAGAGAGAGAGAGATGAAGAAAGAAAACATCTATACACTAATGTTTTACTGAGGTTCAGTGTGGAGGCATTAAGTATTTTCTTCTTTGCCTCTTTTTCTTTCTACAAAGAAAAATGTATTTGTAATACAAAGATAACCAAAAACTAAAAAAAAACTGAGTGACAATTGACAACACTGAACTATGTTCACATTGAAGGAATTTCAGCTGACCTCTACAGACAAATTTTTATATCCTCAGACATCTACAGATTCTTCAATAATCATGGAAAGCATTATATATTGAAAGTCAAGTTGATAGAAAAACACCTGAAGAGATGAGTTACTTCTTTCCTCTGCAATAAGCTGAACATAAAAAAAAAATCCCGATTTTACCAATAAAAACTTTTTCATTCCATTCAAATAAATAAACCCACAATGCCATGATGACAGCTGATCAATAGTATGCAATCAAAGCAAAGCAAATCAAATCATTTTTTAAAATTCTTTGTTTCTCTCTTTCTTACAGAGTTTTTCACTAAGTTTAGGGATTTCTCCCATCGTCGTTAAGAATTAGATCAAAAACTTTCCAGTTAAGGTGCCTGGGTGGCTCAGTGGGTTAGGCCTCTGCTTTCGGCTCAGGTCGTGATCTTGGGGTCCTGGAATGGAGTCCCACATCAGGCTCCCTGCTTGCCTGCAGGCACCCCGCCTCTTGGCCTACTTGCGATCTCTAACAAATAAATAAATAAAATCTTTAAAAAAAAACAAAAACTTTCCAGTTAAGAGTTTACTGTCTGATGTAGTACCTACCTAAGAAGTCACTGTTTAAGGAAACAAAATGACATTCCTTTGGCTGATGTTTTAACGTATATCTTCACTTTGTTACTTTATAATGGTAACTATGTTCTCAGAATGAACCATCTTTCTGCTTCAGAGATTTTCTTTTTGGTGGTGCTTTTTCTTTTCCTCAAGTGTGGTTAAGAGCACACAATATGAAATTTACCACTTTAAAGTGCAAAGTTCAATAGTGTTAAGTTTATTCAAATTGTAGCAGAACAGATCTCAAGAATTTTTTCCTTTGTGCAAATTTGAAATTCTGTATCTGTTAACCAAAAAAATCCCCTTTCTCTCTCTGCCCCAGTCCCTGGTAACCACCACTCTGATTTCTTATTCTATGGATGTATCTACTTCACAGAATTCTTACAATAGGAATCAGTGGGTTTTTTGTCGGGGGGAGGGGGGGAGTAGGAATAGCTTATCTAATTAATAGTAACATAATTCCCTCATTTCATCAATATTGTAGTGTTAGGCAGCATTTCCTTCCTTTTTAAGATTAACATTCCATTGTATGTCTACACCACATTCATTTATCCTTCAAAGGTTACTTGGGTTGATCTCACCTCTTGTCAATTGTAAATAGTACCATAAGAGAAGAAGGCAGTTAAAATATCCATTTGAAAGCCTGCTTCTGGGGCTCTTGGGTGGCTCACCTGGTTAAGTGACAGACTTGTTTGCAGCTCGGGTCATGATCTCAGGATCCTAAGATTGAGACCCATGTGGAGCCCCTGGAGGGACTCTGCACTCAACAGGGAGTCTGTTTGTGCCTCTCTCTCCTCCCTCTCTGCCTCTATCCCCTCTACCTTCCCCATGCATGTGGAAGCACACCCTCCCTCTCTAAAATAAATAAATAAAATCATTAAAAAAATAAAAAAACACTTTCAATTCTTTTTGGATATATACTCAGAAATGGAATTGCTAAATTATACAGGAGTTCTTCTTTTATTTTATGGACTTAAGAAGTTAAGAATTTTTTGAGCTTTAAGAACTCCCACGCTGTTTTCTATGGTAGCTGCTGCATGTTTTTAATATATAAATATTGTATGTTTGTATTTTAAAAGGAAAGAAAGAAAAACACTTTCCTTAAAAAATACAGAAGTAAAACTCCATATACAAACTTCGAAAAAAGTACATATGTATTTAAAGTATGATAGTTAAAATTTTTCAGTTGATACCAAAAAAAAAAACCAACAAATGAAATATTTTTCCATTAATTCATTATTTACCATTTACCTGCACTATACAGTAGCAGCTTAGTGCTGGTATTTCTTGGTAAGTGCTTAAATGCGTGAACCAGGACATGAATAGAAAAGCCACATATATACAGTGATCTGAGAACATTTCATCAGTCAGTCCAGGTCTTTGTAAATGCTTTTTAAAAAGTCACACTGGTAGTATAAGAATTGATTAGTAAAATTTAGAGATGAAAATTTCATATACCAAAGCTAAATAGACTATATATAATAGGTTTATTTCAGAAATAGACATTATATGTGAAATCAATATTGGCTTAAATGCTTTTGAAATAAACAGGCCTACATTCATAAGAGTTTTACTTTAAAAATCCCTACTTCTTGGAGGTCCTGGGTGGCTTAGTGGGTTAAGGCCTCTGCCTGGTTCAGGTCATGATCCCAGGGTCCTGGGATCAAGCACCACATCAGGCTCTCTGCTCAACAGGAAGCCTGCTTCCTCCTCTGTCTGCCTCTCTGCCTACTCGGGATCTCTGTATGTCAAATAAACAAATAATAATAATAAAAAGTCTTTAAAAATTCCTACTCTTGAAAATGCCTAACTGATGCAAAATGCCTCTTCTATCTCTTAAAAGGACAATTGTTATTGGATTTAGGGCAAGTCTGGATAATTCACCAGCAGTCTGCCTGGTAAGCTTCTCGTGCTCTGAATTTCTTCATCAGTGAGCTAACCGCATAGATCAACTACCTTACCTATTGAGGCCATAGGACCAAAGCAAAATATTATGTGTTAAAAACAAGAATATGGTTAAATAATTTTAAAAAGGAGAAAAATTGGGGCACCTGGGTGGCTCAATGGATTAAAGCCTCTGCCTTTGGCTCAGGTCATGATCTCAGGGTCCTGGGATGGAGCCCCACATCAGGCTCTCTGCTCAGCAGGGTGCCTGCTTCTCCCTCTCTCTCTCTCAAATAAATAAATAAAATCTTTTAAAAAGTGGGTAAATAATAAAGGAATATCTACATATATATCATTTTATAAATATAAAATTGTCCTATTTTATAAATTATATTTTATGTATATTAAATATATGGAGAAAGAGAGTACATGAATGAAATTATAGGTAGCTGTTATCAAGAGAAAGTTTTAAGGTTGGTTTAAATTTATGGGTTTTCAGGGAAAACTTAAAAACAAGCTGGAATCAGCCGATTTTGTTCATTTTTATTTGTATTCCCAAATATCTTTTTTCCCTTACACTAAATTAATCTGCTAAAGTAATGACACAGTCAGGTAAGCGAAACATTTAGTTTTCCAGGCCGTTTGAGTTGGAAAGATTCATTGCATAATTCCAAACCTACTGAAACTTGAAGGATGGAGATGTGTAACTAGATTTTTTTTTTTTTTTCCAGCCATAAGCCAGACAGTCTTTGGTGTTAGGAGGGAGAAAACAGACTTGGAGAATCAACACTATTCATTACTGGTATATTTGTTTATCCTCCTGTGTGGCCCATTGGATTTTCAGAGACTCAAATTCCCTGTCTTAGCATTCTTATTCAGAAGAAGATGAAAGCATCCTTGTGGAGTATCCCTTTGAATTCCATCACCTGTTTTTCCCTCAATTCATTTATGTAGGACAATTTAGCACATCAGCTCTGGAGTCTGGCCAGGGTCAGAGATCCCAGTCCTACCACTTGTGTGGTATGGGACCCTCAGCCAGTGATGGAGGCTGGGCTGTGCCTCTCGCTACTCTCCCAGTACATACACTCGGCTGTTGCGAGAATGAAACTAATTAATATTGGAGAATATAAAGAGAAGCTTTAATTCCTAATATGTAATACTGACTATATAAACAATAAATGAAGACATAAACTACAAAAAAAAAAAAATGCATAGCCACCCTCTCTCTGAGTGTCCCGGACTGTTTTAACAAATTATTGAAAACCAGTGGCTCTGAACAACAGAAATTACTCTCTGATGGTCTTGGAAGCCAAAAGTCCAAAATCAAGCTGTAGTTAGTGCTGAGTTCTCTTCAAAGGCTCTATGCTCTTGAAGGCAATGACCAGGACAACCCTAGGGACAGGATCTTCGGTCAGCAGATAAATTCTTAGAATACACACAGTGACCAATGGACACTTTCTAAT
Organism: Meles meles; assembly: GCF_922984935.1. Lineage (NCBI taxonomy): Eukaryota > Metazoa > Chordata > Mammalia > Carnivora > Mustelidae > Meles > Meles meles. Next base: position 79,104,460 of record NC_060075.1, read on the forward strand.
TTCAACTTCCTGACTCACCAACATCAATCTGGAGTTGCTGCCCATGATGAGGAAACAGATTCATTTGGTGGATATTTGTTTGGGACAAATGAATCTCTGGCTTGCATCTCAGTAACAGATGTAAGGAAAGAAGACAAGTATTCAAGGGCCTCACCCTCTTTTTCTTCTAAGGGAATAGCCCTGTACTCTCTTTTAGCGCACCATTTCCCATGCCATAGGCTTCATAGTCTTTAAGAGCCTTGTCACAGGATGACTCTATCTGAAATGCCTATATTATACTCTGTTTACCATCCTTGTGAACAGGCAGGAGAGAAAGGCCTGACTTTTGGATACAGGATTCAAAAAGACTCTGTACTCAATGTTACCTTGTTTTGTTTCTAGGTCTTATATTCAGATGAATCTAAGAAAAAATGGATGGTTTTCTAAAATATATTATTGAAAACTCTTGCCCCCCTCCCCGTGTGTGTCAGAATGCAATCTAGTATGTATAATTGAAAAACAACAACAACAACAACAACAACAACAACTTTCTTCGCTTCTTTCTGCCTTCTGGTGATTCTAGGTATTCTTTTGCTAAGTAACTTCAGTCTCTGCCTCTGTTGTTTACATGAGCTCTGCTCTGTTCTCTCTCTCCTTCTGTCTCTTATAAGGTCAACTATCAATCGATTAAGGGTCCCCTGCATAGCCCAGTATCACCTCGCCTGAGATATTTAATTACATCCACAAAGAATGTTAACAAATGAGGTCATATTCGCAGTTCTAAGGGGTAGGACATGGCCTTATTTTTTAAAGGACATCAACACACTATGCCTTCCTTCTCTAATATCTGATTTCTATTTATCAGATCTCTTTAAAATGAAATTAATATCCTTATAGAAATGATCAAGCAATATCTAACTAAACGATGGTTATTTAAAATTAATTTTGTTGATTAAAAATTAATGGTTCATATTAATTAAAAAGCTGCAGCTTTTAAAATTATACTCAACTTAAATGTGGCTTTTAGTATTTTTGAGGAAACTAATCTACCTGATTTTGTTTGATGACAAGAAATTCATTACACATGAGTTTTCGTTTACATCTTTGAACTCAGACTATAGAGCCAACTTTCCAATTATTCACAGTTGCACGTGTACCCGAATGTTTATAGCAGCAATGTCCACAGTAGCCAAACTATGGAAAGAACCTAGATGTCCATCAACAGATGAATGGATAAAGAAGAGGTGGTATATATACACAATGGAATACTATGCAGCCATCAAAAGAAATGAAATCTTGCCATTTGCGACGACGTGGATGGAACTAGAGCGTATCATGCTTAGTGAAATAAGTCAATCGGAGAAAGCCAACTATCATATGATCTCCCTGATATGAGGACATGGAGAAGCATATTTCCATAATTTGTCTTTCAACGTCATAATTATGTTATCAGCGTCTTTACTTGTCTTTGCTAACATCGTCACCATCTTCTGTTCACACCTCCTAGATATAATGTGCCGTCAAGTACCAGATGGAAAGGCAGATGATAAAACATCAAAACATGCAATTAATTGCTTCCTGTCTCCAGGAAATGTTTTGGCCAAAATGTAGGAGGTTTGGAAGAAAAGAGGACAACTTTCATTTAATTTAGTCAGATTCTTGGCTTTTGATCAAGAGGTAATTCTCTCCTTTTCTTCATAGAGGAGAGGCAGAAAAGAATTAAGGCAGGAAAGATGGGAAAGGTCTAGAGCTTCAGCTCTTATCTCCACTGAACCTAGAGGTCATCCTGCAACTTTCTTACTTAGATAAAATGTTTATAGACAAACACCTATACATTACCAAAAAAATTAATAATGTGTTAATTGCAATGGTATGAATTGCCAGAAATCATCTGTTAATATTTTTTTAATTAACGTACTGCCTAACAAAATGTATTTACAAGCTAAAAAGATGACGACTCTTACCCTGAGGCCAGAGATGGTGCAAGACTTATTTTTATCTGGTCAAGGAAAAGCAAATGTATCTACGTCAATACATGGAAAGGAAAAGTTTCATAAAGGTTTCAATTCAGTTAAGGTTTTTATGAGATGTTACTTTAGAAATGTAAAATTTTTGTTTATAAGGGAGGGAATGTAAAAAGACAAAGTTTTTTCAAAGAGACACTGTGGCCTTATAAAGTAATAGGCATGTCAACAGGAATTTGTCACTACAAATTAGGAAAATAGAAGTTTTCTAGAATAGCCATTTTATTTGTCTGTGAGATAATTATAAAAAGTTTTCACCATGTATGATTTTTTAAGTGAAATTGTTTTAAATTAGTTAGATCTATGTCTATTAAGGATTTTGCAGAATCAACTTTCAGACAATTTATTCATCCCTCTACTTCATCCCTCTCCTTCTCATTTTCTTTTGTTAATCACACAAAATTAAACTTAACTTGTTTAATAATTATTTGTTTTTCCATCATTAATTATATTTTTTCATCTTAAAAATCTAATCTAAGATATTTTTGTTTGTTTTTTCACTGGTAAGTCTCCCCAGGATTTTAACCAAAGGGGAAAAATTCCCTATATGTGATATTAATATATTTTCACTACAAAAAAAAAAAAAAACTAACATAAACTCCAGAATTTGACAATTTTCTAATTTGTCGAGTGCCAGTATTTCTTTAAAACATGTAGATCTATAGGTGTTACATGCAACTAATGAATCACTGATCATTGTATCATAAACTAGTGATGTTGGTTAATTGTATTTAAATTTAAAAACATGTAGATATAACACCATTTCATTTATTTTCTTACCAACTATAGAATGATATGCTTGCATGTTTTAAAGTAAAGTACTCTAGAGTAAAAAAAAGAAAAAGAATCAGAAAGCCAATAGTTCACCTAAAGTTGTGATCTTTTAAAAAACAAAATTAGAACAAATTATTTACTTTTTTAAAAAATCATGTTAGGCACAAAGGACTTAATTGGTTTGGCATGTGTTATATTGGAGAGGTCATCTTCACATTCTTGGCAATAGTCATGTAGGTTGTAGTTAATGATAGGACAATTGACCAAGTTCTTTTTTTACTTTTTTTTTTTTTTAAAGATTTTATTTATTTATTTGACAGAATGAGATCAGAAGTAGACAGAGAGGCAGGCAGGGTGGGGGGAATCAGACTCCCCACTGAGCAGAGAGCCTAATGTGGGGCTGGATCCCAGGACCCCAAGACCATGACCTGAGCCTAAGGCAGAGGCCCAACCCACTGAGCCACCCAGGCACCCCACTTTTTTCTCCCCCCACCTTTCTCTTTCTTTCTTCATTCTCTCTCTCCTTTTCTTCCCTTTTCTTCCATCCAATATTAAACAGCAAAATAACATTTAACTTTCATGCACCATCAAAACTAAAAATTTGGGACAAGCAGAAACAACTTTTATTTCATTTTTATATCGAGAGGCAGGCAGTGGGTCACAGGGTCACATGGCAATGAACCATATACTTTAATTCATCAAAATATTGCTTTGTGAATTTAAGATTTTATTTATTTATTTGACAGGCAGAGATCACAAGCAGGCAGAGAGGCAGGCAGAGAGAAAGGAAGAGGCAGGCAGAGAGAGAGGAAGAAGCAGGCTCCCTGCTGAGCAGAGAGCCTGATGCAGGGCTTGATCCCAGGACCTTGGGATCATGACCTGAGCCAAAGGCAGAGGCTTTAACCCAGTGAGCCACCCAGGATCCCCCTACTTTGTGAATTTTTGATGTTCAAGAATCCTACTGAATCTTTGGTTATTGGTATCAGAAAATTTTTAAGTATCTCTTCACAGAAATTGGAAGTCAATCTGTTTTAGTTTGTGATCCCTAGAGCCCATGATGAGAGGAGGACTCAGGTGCATAGAGTCTGTTTGGGAGGTGATCTTAGGAAATGCATGAGTGAGGAAGGGGTAAGATGAGACAGGAAAGGAAGAAAAGCCAGGAAAGGGTGTACTAATAAGAGGGTTTCTGCTGTGGCAAATGATGCTCCATTGGCTGGGCCCCCTTCTGAGAACCTGTGTGGAGCTTGTCTCCAAACTGTTTTCCACCAACTGTCACCCACCAAATCATCTGCTGGTTAAGGGCTGACCCTTTAGATGTGAAATCCAGAGCTCTTCACTGTTTGGAGCTAGAGTGGGCCTCAGAGAGGCAAACAGAGGCAGGTATTTGCAGTGAAGTTCGGTCACAAGCTCTGAACAGAGTTTACCTCAGCTGCAAGAGGATCCAAAGGAGAGAGTCAAGAATCTTCTCCAGAGGTTTGGACAAAATGTAACCCCCCAAAATACTTATGCTTAGATCAAAATCCAGAATCCATGAAATTTTAGAGAATACTGAGCATGAACCAGTGATCCATCTTATAAAACTAGAGAAAAAATTCCTTTAAAAATGACATTTTCCTGAATGTTTCTGAAAAATCCATTCTAGTGCCCATAAATGTACTCAGACTTAATCTTTCAAATTCAGATTTTCTTTCTCTCATTTTCAAAATGAGGAATTTTAGTAGCTCTTTAAAAGTCTCTTTCATTGAAAATTGAGTCAGTGACTGAACTATAAATTCCTTGGAGCTCTAAGATGTTTTAATAAAATTAGGGGAAAAAACAATATTGTCTTGAGCAAACTAAAGGTAAATTTGTTTTTAAAACCGCTATCTATTGGGGAAAATGTATCTTATTTGTAACTCGTAAAACTTAACAGCTAAGTCATTGACTTGAGCTGCTTAGGGTCTATTAAATATCAGTATCAGTATTTTTTTTTCACCAGATCTAGAATACCAGATAAAAAAACAAGTATTTAATCTGATGGATATGGTTTAACTGATTTAAAAAAAAAAAAAAAAGCATCTTAGAAACAATCTGGAAAATATGGATGCAAAGTTTAACAGCTCAGGAACTAGCTGCAATGGGAGAACCATTTGGTCATTGTTACTTAGCATACCCTGTCTTAAAAATATCAAAATCGTATTATCTCAGTATCTATACCTCCTGTGTGTGTGTGTGTGTGTGTGTAAGTTTTCATTAGCAGTTAAATGGGTGTATTTATATTTGACTCATTCCATTTTTAATCCTTTGGTAGTGATACCTAGGCTATGCCCTAAATGTTTATAATAAGCCATCATAAATATCACAAATTTAGAATAACTCCATGTCTTCTGCTTAGCAATCCTTTGCTTAGCCAACAGAAACGTACTTTCTGAGAATGGACTTTGCAGTTTGGGCCAGTGTTTTGGAAACAGAAAGTCTAGCCATTGTGTCTCTAGGACCGCTTGTTTATATGCCTGCACAGTTTATTAGTAAACACAGCTGAATGCCCAAAATTCAAAGCAGATTCTTGAGCAAGCAAATTTGACCTCAGCTATCATGACACTATGTTCACCCTGCAATGGATCTGTTTTCCTTCTCACCCAGCAAACTGAGCATTAAACTGTGTGACGGAGTGTTGTATTAAGAGCCTTTTTACCCAGAACTACCATACCTGCAGAGAAAATCACTGAGTGATCATTAACCTTTGGAACCATAAAATTCTGGCTTGTAAGTGATTCAAATTCTGAGGGGAAGTATTCAATTAATACTGTCAAGCTGTAGGATACAGAAAAAAAAAACATTTCATTGACTCAGAGTTAAGTTCTGTCAAAAAAAAAAAAAAAAAAAAAAGGAAAAGAAAACCCAGCAGGAAACTGTCAGACCATTCTGGACTGTCTCAACCCTGGCTTCCTGGTAACAGTGTCATTTTTTAATAATGTATAAACTGCACGTAGTTGGCAAGTCAGTTGCATCCTTGACCACTGTGCCTGAAAATATGTCCACCGTAGCATATTTCTTCCATATTTTCTCTGCTCTATTTCATGCTCAAGTAATAACTCATTTGTACAAATGGATAGAAACAGCAAATCTAAAAAAGGAGTAATAGTGGGAGGTTGTTTAGGAATCAAAACACTTTAAAATAGCACAGCTGCTGTGATATTGTTATCATGCCAGCTATTTCTGATGGTTGTGATGGGAAGAGGCAGAACAAATTTTCAACGTGACTATTTTGCAAACCATGTTTCCACCATCGTGGTATGTGCTTATCTATCAAGGTGAGGCAGCCCGTTTGTACACACTGAAAAGATGCCAATTAAATACATGTGCTCTTTAGAAGATCTAAGTTTATGAATGCAATTCTTGGTACTTTCTACCCATGGGGCAGAGACCGAACACCAGGCAAGAGTCCCGACTCAAAGAAGTGAATTATGCATTTCATAGAGGATAGCTTATATTCATTTCCTGAAGCATCCAAAATAAATGGTATGATTCATACAAAGTCTTGGGAGCAGCCTATGATTACCTAGCCATTTGCTCCTCTCCTCAAGCCTACAGTCATACTTTCCACCTACTAACACACATCTGAGACTTCCAACCCTGAACGTTTCTCCTTGAAGTGGATATGGCATCATACAGCATTCCTACCCGAAGGAGACTTACAGGTAGAGACTAAGACTATGAAATTTGGAATAAACCACCTTGTGTGATGATTCCTAGCTAGATGACTCACTTTAATTTTTTGGGTCTGTTTCTTCACTATTTCTTCCTCTATAATGTGTGTGTTATAATAGTTTCCAAGGGATTATTCTAAGGACTATGTGAGTGAATTAAGACTAGTATCTGGCCTATAGTAAGTGTTCCGTAAATGTATTTATTATGAAACATTTCCATTTAACCAGGGCTGGCTTCATATGTAGAAATGCTTGTCTATTGTCTGCTAGGGTAAATTAAAGGGCTAATGTGAAAGCCTAATTTACCACCAAAACTTTTTCCCACTTTCACAGTATTCAACATTGACAATATTACAGTGCAGAGTATTTGGGAAAGCAAGGTAAATTATATAAACCCACTGTTAAAATCTATGTATGAAATATATTTCTAGCCTGTCACACTTGAAAAAAATTGATTAAAACATAGCTCACCAAAAATAATCTGGCCAGATTTTAACATTTTCTTTAAATCCCTATTATTGGGTGTCTGGGTGGCTCAGTCCATTGTCTGCCTTTGGCTCAGGTCAGGATCCTGGGATCAAGTCCCGCATCAGGCTCCCTACTTAGCAGGGAGTCTGCTCCTCTCTCTGCCTCTGTCCCTCCCCCCTCTGCTCATTCTCTCTCTCTCTCTCTCTCTCTCAAATAAATAAAATCTTTAAAAATAATAAAAAATAGGGGCACCTGGGTGGCTCAGTGGATTAAGCCACTACCTTCGGCTCAGGTCATGATCTCAGGGTCCTGGGATCGAGCCCCGCATCGGGCTCTGCTCCGCAGGGAGGCTGCTTCCTCCTCTCTCTCTGCCTGCCTCTCTGCCTAGTTGTGATTTCTCTGTCAAATAAATAAAAATATAATAAAAAAATAAAAAATAATAAATCCCTGTTACCATACTAATCCTTCTATTATATCTGTTTGTAAGTTTTTCTCTTAACAAAAACTCTTACTGGGTTGGAGAAGCATCTAAGTCATTCTTGATTGTCTTTACTTCATACATAACTACTCAATATGTACTTTTTGTTAAATGTCATGCCAGTTATATTTTGAAGAGAATATAGAACTACAGAACACAGGTATCATACAGAAGCAAAAACAGCTCTAAGAACCTTAGAGAAAGGAGAGACCAGGGCAGAGAAAGAATGCATGACAGTGAATGTTTCATTCTGGAAACAAAAATGCTGACAGGAATGAGTTAAGAGCTGAGACAGGGCTAAGTGTATTCACTTCATCAGTGGGAGTGTTGGCCTTAATGTGTTACATTTTTTTCAAGGGAGTTAACGTGATAATCTTTCATAAACCTCTCAAACCATTAGGTCTAGAAAAAGAAAGTTTCACTATTTAACATGATTACCTCACCCCAAATGAAGTGATAAGAAAATAAAGTATGAAAAGGAATCTATGACCATGACCCGTCTGTCAATTAGCAAAAAAATGTGTTTTTCTTTTTCAGTGTTTTTCAGATAGCAAGGCTTAGCAACTGCCCCTTTGCTAAACATTATAGAAGATTTCAAATCAACTTTAATTGCATTCAAAGAGTATACAATCATTCATTGTTCAACAGGAGTTATTCTCAACTTGATAGTTAAAACCCTTTATAAAATAATAGGTTACATTTCAATATTTTGACTGGCTAGTTAAACATGAAAATGAGGACCAATGAATACCCAACAGTTTATAACACCAGAAGATAAATATACAATGGGAATTAGAACAATGGTGGAATTAGGTTCCCACGTCTCTTCTTTAAATTTTTATTCAATTTATTTAGACCTAATAAAAAATAATTCATCCATTTCTCCCATCCCCCCACCCCTCTTGCAACACCCGTCTGTTTTATATGAGCTTTTTTGTTTTGTTTTAAAGATTTCACATAGGGGCGCCTGGGTGGATCAGTGGGTTAAAGCCTCTGCCTTCGGCTCAGGTCATGATCCCAGGGTCCTGGGATGGAGCCCCACATCGGGCTTCCTGCTCGGCAGAGAGCTTGCTTCCCCCTCTCTCTCTGCCTGCCTCTCTGCCTACTTATGATCTCTGTCAAATAAATAAATAAAATCTTAAAAAATAATAAAATAAAGATTTCACATATAAGAGGGATAACCGGAGGGTTCAGTCAGTTAAGTGTCTGCCTTCAGCTCAGCTCATGATCTCGAGGTCCTGGGATCAAGCCCCATGTTAGGCTCTGTGCTCAGTGGAGAGCCTACTTCTCCCTCTCCCTCTGCTCCTCCCCCCTGCCTGTGCTCTCTCTCTCTCTTTCAATAAATAAAATCTCAAAAAACAATTTTACATATAAGAAAGATCATACAGTGTATATCTTTCTGTCTGACTTACTTCATTTAGCATAATGCTCTCAAGATACACTCATATTTTTACAAATGGCAAGGTTTCATTCTTTTATAGCTGAATAATATTCCATTATATATGTATATGTATACATATATGTGTATATACGTAAATTATGTCATTCATATATATATATATGTGTGTGTGTGTATATAGATATATAAATTTCTTTACATACTCATCCATTGATGGACACTAAGGTTGCTTCCATGTCTTGGCTACTGTGATTAATGCTGCCATGAACATGGGAATGCCTATATCCTTTGGAGTTAGTGTTTTTATTTTCTTCAGATAAATACCCATATGTGGAATTGCTGGATCATATGGTAGTTCTATGTTTAATTTATTTGAGGAACGTCCTTACTGTTTTCCATTGTGGTTGCACAAATATACATTCTCACCAACAGTGCACAAGAAAATTTCCATTTCTCGGGGCACCTGGGTGGCTCAGTGGGTTAAAGCCTCTGTCTTCGGCTCAGGTCATGATCCCAGGGTTCTGGGATCGAGCCCCGCATCGGGCCCTCTGCTCTGCGGACAGCCTGCTTCCTCCTCTCTCTCTCTGCCTACCTCTCTGCCTACTTGTGATCTCTGGCTGTCAAATAAATAAATAAAATCTTAAAAAAAAAAAAAAAGAAAGAAAATTTCCATTTCTCTGCATCCTTGCCAACACTTGTTTTTTGTTGACATTTTCATAATAGCCATTCTAACACCTGTAAAGTGATTTCTCGTTATGGTTTTGATTTGCATTTCCCTAATGATTAATGATGCTGAGCATCTTTTCATGTACCCGCTTTTGTTAAAAAGTGGCTATTTAGATCTCGTGCTCATTTTTTCCCCATTTTTTTTAAATGAATCAATTTTTTTTGCTATTGAATTGTGTGAGTTCTTTGTATAGTCTGGACATCAGGCCCTTATCTGATACATGATTTGCAATTCTTTTCTCGTATTGGGTAGGTTGCCTTTTCATTTTATTGCTGGTTCACTTTGCTGTACAGAAGTTCCGAGTTTGTTGTAGTCCAACTTACTTATTTTTGCCTTTGTTGTTTTTGCTTTTGGTGTCAGATTTTCAAAAAATCATTGCAAATGATTTTCATATCAAGGAACCTGATAAGTTCCTTGATAAGTTCCATATCAAGGAATTTACCACCCATGTTTTCCTCTAGTATTTTCTATGTATTTATGTCTTACATTCAACCTTTTATCCATTCTGAGTTAATTTTGTGTATCGTATAAGATAGTGGTAGGTGCCATCCTTGTCTGGTTCTGCTAGCAGGGTAATGGAGGCCTTATAAAATATGTTTGGAAGAGTTTCCTCCTCTTCAATTTTTTGAAGAGTTGAGAAGAATTGGTGTTATCCTTCTCTGACTGTTTGTTAGAATTCAGCAGTGAATTCTAGAATTAGGATAGAATTAGAATAGAAATGGCTAGAATTAGAATAGAAAAGTGGCTCTAGACTTTGGTTTGTTGGGAGGTTTTGATTATTGACTCAATTTCCTCTTAGTATTTGGTCTGTTGAGATTTCCTGTTTCATCATGATTCAGTCTTGATTTTTATCTTTCTAGGAATTTTTCTATTCCTTCTACGTTTTCCAGTTTGTTGGTGTATAAGTGTTTATAGTGCTCTCTTACAGTCCCTTGTTCTATGGTATCAATAGTAAATCTCTTTCATTCATGATTTTGAGTCTTGTTTCTTGATGAGTCTAACTGAAGATTTGTCAATTTTTTTTTATCTTTTCCAAGATCATCTGTTCGTAATCTCAAAGATCTTTCATCTTTTTAGTCTCTAATTCAATTACTTCTACTATAATCTTTGTTATTACTTTTTCTTTTTTTAACTTTGAGCTTCTCTAGTTGCTTGAGATGTAAATTTAGATCGAGATTTTTCTTTTTCTTGAGGCAGGCACTTAATGCTATGAACGTCCCTCTTAGAATTGCTCTTACTGCATACCACAAATTTTGGTATATTCTATTTCCATTTGTCTCAAGACTTATTTTTCTTTGACCCCTTCCCTTTGTTATTCAGTAGCATGTTTAATCTGCACATATTTGTGAATTTTCCAGTTTTCTTCATGTAATTAATTTCTAGTTTCAAACCACTGTGGTCAGAAAAGATGTTTGATATGATTTTAGTTCTCTTAAATGTACTGAGACTTGGTTTGTGGTCTAACACATGAAATATCTTCAAAAATGTTTTTTGTGCGCTTGAGAAAAATGTGCATTCTGTTGCTTTTGGATGGAATGTTACTTCTATATCTGTTTAGTCCATCTGCTCTAACATGTCATTTAAGGCTGATATTTCCTTACTAATTTTTTCTGAATGATCCACCCATTGATGCAATTGAGTGCTAAAGTCCCCTACTATTATTTCATTGCAATTTTCCCTTTAGGTCTCTTAATATTTATACACTTAGGTGCTACATGTAATCATAACAAAAGGTAATCATATCTTAATGATCAGTTTTAGGTTCAAGAAAATGAAAGCTGTCTCTGAGTGGATGACAAGCAAGAGGGATGATTTACTCATCAGAAATTTGTGAATGAGAACTTACTGTATTTCAGGCAGTAGTAGGAGGAGAAACAATTAAGGTTTCAACCTTAAATAATCAGAAAGATCAGAAAGAATCTCTCAACAGGGACTTAGTCATCATGAGCCCAACAAATGCCTAGTAGCTAACACACAAGCAGAGATCCCCACGGGTATCAATGCTGATGTTCCAAGTACTAAGGCCACACCGCCTCCTCACAAGGTTCCTGGACTACAATTTCCATTCCTTTCTCATTTTTTGAATTCTCAATTTCTTCTAAAGGAAGTCCTATAAACTATTGTACATCTTTATCTTATACTTTCAACTATGTACTTTTTTTTAATTTGTACATCATACCTCCTTGGAAAAATGTGAGAAAAAAGAACAATTTCTGGATACAGAGATGAAAATGCGTGGTTTGATCAAGCCACAGCTCTGACATTTACTAATTATTTGGGCTTAGAGAAGTTTCAGAACTTCTCTGAGCTTCAGTTTTCTTCACTCAAATATGGGCATAATAATTCCTACCTCATCTGTGTTTTGTAAGAATTAAGACCCAATAGCAGTGAAAAATTTATCAAGTCAGGCCTTTTATCAGTGGTTTAAAAAAAAAAAAAGGCAAACTAAACTTTTCCCAGATGAAATTTCTAGTTGAAGCTCAACAATGAAGGAAATAATATTCAAATGCATTTTTACAAAGTATTTCCTTAAAGTATGAAATATTTACTAACTAAAAGTTTGTTGACAAGAACATTTATGTTTCAGGTTCCAATTTCCTTACATTGGTTGCCTAGAATCAAGAACATTTGGATTCCCACAATAAAGAAGTTGCAAGTGACATTTCAAAAAACAGTTCCTAATTACATTTACCACATTTTGCTGTATAATTAATTTAAAAAGTTACAGATGGCACATAGTAAAACTTTAAACAATAGCCATTTTGTAAAAAAAAATGCAATAGAATTATATATGCAATTATAACTAAAATTGGCTTTATAGTTATAAAATTGACTTTATAGTTATAAAATTATAACTAAAAGCCAATTCATCTTCCCTCCTACCTAGAACTGAGGATCTCTTAAATAGAATAACTCTGGTAATGGTTTTTTATATGTATTATCCAGAAATAGCCTTTACATTTAAAGCATAATAATCAGACATTGTTCAATTTTTTGGTTAATTATTTGCAATACCGTAAGATGATGAACTAAATTGATCTAGAAACTTTAGAGTGTACAAATTTAATCAACTGCTCTCAATCACTTTTTTTTTTTTTAGACTTATTTATTTGAGAGACAGAGAGAGAACAAGAGAGCATGCACACAAGTGGGAGAAGGGGCAGAAGGAGACAGAATCTCAAGCAGACTCCCCACTGAACAAGGAACCTGCCTCAGGGCCAGATCTCATGACCTGAGCCAAAATCAGGAGTTTGGACATTAACTGACTGTGCCACTCAGGCACCCCCAGCTGCTCTCAATTCTTAAAACAATAAAATAACATGGGGCACCTGGGTGGCTCAGTCAGTTATGCATCTGCCTTTAGCTCATTTCAGGATCCCAGGTACTGGGATTGAACCCCACATCGGGCTCCCTGTCAACAGGGAGCCTGCTTTTCTCTCTTCCCCTGCTGTTTCCTCTGCTTGTGTGCTCTCTCGTCAAATAAATAAAATCTTTTTCAAAAAAATCAAAATAATATAATACACAATATTTACTTAAAATTTTTTAATGTTAAAATGATAAAATCATTTCACAATGTAGTGTGTTACGTGCTCCACTTTTTACCAAAAAAACGATTATCCCATGATGAGCATGTGCTCACAGACACATAATTGATGCATGCTAGGCATTTAATGGCACATGGTGTATGTGTGTTCTTGTTGTGTATTGAGACATACATTCTATATGGTGCTTGTGCACAGATATGAATTCGAATGAAGACCCATGATACGTTCAGAAATTCAAATGCATCTTGAGGTGGGTCTAGTAGGAGAGACTGATTTTCAGGTCTGCACACAAATGAGTTCCAGCACCCATGCCAGTTAACCTTTTAGCAAAAGTTATTCCACTGGCATTCTCTAATGTACTCAAACTGAGGAATTTATTCATCTGTTTATAAGACAGTTTTAAGTGTTTTAAATAGATTTATTGTTATTAAGGGTCAAAGTGAAAGAATTCAAAATCTTTGAGTTGCTCCTGAGTTACTTGAGTTTTCCAGTAATTTGGTTTGAAAATAGCATGCCTCCCGAATGTGGTGTTACATTTACTACCGTTATTGAGGCTATTAATTTTTAATCTCTCAAGTTCAGAGTCAATATTTTAGAACTAAATTGTATCCACCATGATTTATCATATAGTTAAATAAATGTAATAGTAAGAGTTAATTGTCAATTAGAGTTAATTAATTAATCTGAAGATCAACTGACCCTACCTTTTTTATTTCTAGGAATATGGTTCAGTTTAAGCATGTTTCTATTACATATATCCAATCTTAGTCAATATTAGTATACTATTTTTATAACCTCCTCCACATTATTAAAAATTAACATAATTGACAAAAATGATGACAAATCTTTTAAATCTATGTTTGCCCTTTATTTCAATATCGTTAGTTAAGAAATAATAAAATATTAACATAGTAATCAAAGGTAAATACTCATAATGCTTAATGCAGTATTGTCTTTATATAGCATTAGATACTTATTAATGATTCAGCCTGAATTACATTGGAAACTAATGACCTGAAAAAGAGACAATAAAGTTTAAATAACAGATTTTGTCCTTCCTTGTAAAAATAACTTTATCATACATATAAGGAATTAGAATATTAGTATGGTCTTTCATATAACTTTTAAATGGCAGAATGCAAATGAGATTTTGAGCCTCAATCATATGATACAAGTTAAAAAATACTGTTAAAAAATTTGTAATTTCAGACAGCTGTAATTGACAATTGGTATAGTCTGACTATAAGTGACTCAAGATTCAGTAATTAAAAAAATGAAAAACGTGTCTATAATTACATATTTCACTGTGGGAATGAATAAATCCTATCTACTCATGCAGTGTTCCTTCTTTGTCTGGGGGATCGCTCAGGATGGAGACTCACCTCCAAGACCGGCTGTGTAGGCCCCTTCCTCCTTGCATCTGCACACAGCTGAACATCTTCATCAGCTGGCAGCTGATGTCAGCTAAATGTCAGCTAAAAGGCCCTGAAACATCATTCTGTGTATAAAAATTGGTACTCCTTGTTCCTAACCAGAGGACCACCCCAGAGCATTGGAAACATTGGTTTCCATTGTGACATGTATTAGTATATTGTACGAAAGGTCTACAGATCTCATGGTGAGAGAAAAAAAAAATTAGGTACAAAAAAATAGGTAACAAATAACCTTTTCAAACTACACTTTAGAATTTAAAACTGTTATTTTCCTCCTTACTATGGATGAATTGGATTCCCGTAATAATTAGCACCTAAAACTATACTGTTTCAAGAATATTAACTTAGAAATCATGAATTGAACACCAATACATACTTTGAAATATATGAAATAATAAAAAATTTTCTATATATGTGTCTTTTAAAAAATATTTTATTTATTTATTTGACAGAGAGAGAGATCACAAGTAGGCAGAGAGGCAGGCAGAGAGACGGGGAAGCAGGGTCCCCGCTGAGCAGAGAGCCCGATGTGGGGATCAATCCCAGGACCCTGAAATCATGACCTGAACTGAAGACAGAGGCTTAAACCAATGAGCCACCCAGGTGCCCCTCTATATATAAGTGTCTATGTGTACTCACGCAACTTTCAAATTTCTGAATTTTTATATCAGCCTATACATTTTAGATATCCAAAGCACTTCTCATGACTTGTTATTAATGTTTTTACTTAATAAGATACAATTGGAGTAAGTGGTCGTGCATATTATTTAGTTAAATTGCTCAATAAAAAAAATCAGAAACAAAAAGAAACTAGAATAAATCAAATGGTGAAATAAATTATATGCATTAATTCATTCAAATTCTAACTCAAAATAATAAAAATCATTTGAGTGTCTGTAAAATGCTTGAATCTCAAGTGGGATTTCGGTTGGTCCAGACAAATCCATCAGCTTAGCTTAAGCAATGTTTAGACAACTAAGTTCCTTTTCCTTACATTAACTATTTCTTTCTCTTTCTTTGATGCACTTTTGTTCTGAGGTACTTAGACATGTATCTAACTTTTAAATTACTCTTTAATTGATTTGGAGAAAGGGAAGTAAGAAAGAGAGAGAGAGCTCGGCTGGGAAAAAAGAGGGCAGTTCCGGAGATATAAAAACAGAAAACAGAGATAAGACACCTAATACCATTATCTGAGCCAAGAGCTTGTCAGTCCACTGCACCCTTCTGGATCAGTGAACAAGAGAAGTCTCATAAACTGGCTTAAGTGAGATTTCTATTACTTGTGTTTTAAGGAGTCTGGATTATTACTGAGAGTCACTGAGGGATTTTTAAACAGGAATAGAATCAGATGGATATTTAGAATGACCATTTCTGTAACAGGGAGGAAGACAGACTGAAGACAGGGAGGAGTTGTTGGCAACAATCACAATGAAGAAAATTATGGGTTAGACTAAGACATTGGTTCCAAGGAGGTAAAAGTGAGAGGATTTAAAGTGTAATCATTTAGGGACTCAGAGGTGAAGAAGAAGAAATCTTAATTAACTCTCAGAATCTGGCCTTGAGAGTTTGGTTTACAACATCATTTGAAAAAATGATGAGTCAGGAAAGCATAATAGCTTTGAGGAGGGCTGATGACAATTTATTTCCAGGACATATTGAGTATCTGTAGACCAGAGAACACACAATAGACAGGTGAGGGAAGTATCTGGAGCTCAGGAGAGAAAATTCTGCTTAACACTAAGTATATTAGGAAGATGTCAAATGGTAACATATACCGTGGAGTGAAAAGTCAAAGGCATCAGAAGAGAACATCAAAATGAAATGGCATTAGGACTGATGACATGAAAATATATACCACAATTTAAGTGAAAAAAATGACATCTCAGCTATAACAGTGCAAAATATATATGTGCAGAAAAAATCTAAATGTTAATACATAAAGAAAATGTGAAATGCTGAGTATCGGAGCTCTATTTTTTTTAGAATTTTTGTTTCTTCTCCTGTTATATTGTTGTCTTTTGTTGAAGTAGCATGCACAAAAATATTCAATAAAAGTGACTCCCCAAGCTATCGTTACCATATAAATAACCACATGAAACCTATTAGCATCTATGAAGTTATTTCTATTAAATTCAGACACATAACCTCTTCATTATTCTTTCCAGATTGTGAGTCCTAATGATTTAAGTGTATCTTTATAAAGAAACATTCCAATCCTTTGATCAGTCTAATTGGGTCTTTAAAAACTTTCTTCACCATTATAGCATTATCGAAGTATAACAACCAGTCATCATGCAATCCATGTTTGTTCCTCAGAAGGCAAAGCTCATGCCCTGCAAGTCTTTTTACCTAGGTAATACCATACTAACCATTGTTCAATAAATGTTGGTTTAATAGTTTAATAAATAAATAAGCACTTAACTTCTCATCAAGTTCCTCACGATGCCAGCCCATCAAAGTCTTTTGTAATGTCATTGGCTTCTATTGGCCTAAGGTTGTCAGGAAACCATCCAGAATTATATCGTTATTTTTACTATATACCAGAGGTTGGCAAATGATGGTCCATGGGCCAAATCTGGACACTTGCTTTTTTATAAACAAAGTGTTACTGCAATACTGCCACACTCACTGTGAAGCCTTAGTGTTTTCTTTTTCACTAAAATGGCAGAAATGAGTAGTTTCAACAGAGACCATAGGGCTCAGAAAGCTTGAAATCTTTAGTATCTGACCCTTCTCAGAATGTTTACAAATTTCAGATATATACAAAAAACGCTATCTAGAGCTTATTCATTATGTGTTTAATGACAATTATATATTTATATATTTTTTTCTTCTGCCTTTCTGTTCATAACTTCATGAATACACTATAGTTTTACCCTATTAATAACCAAAAGAAATGTCATCCTGGCACTTATGAGAAAGAAAAAAGAAAAAAAAAAAAAGAAATCCCTGAATATCCTTTTACAGGTCAATTATAGAAACTGTTACAGAAACAGTTACAGTTCAATTTCTATTGCTAACAAGCAATTACAATATTTTCATATTCTATACAAAGTGCTCATCACATATCTCATTTATCACAAAATTGCTATGACTTAAAAATTTATTATTACTACCCCAAGAAGAAGTAGTATAAGGTAATTACCATTAACATTACTTTTCTCAGAATACACAGCCAGAGAACTATTTATTGCCCTGATTTGATTCAGTCAATAGACTTCGATTCAGTCAATAGAATTCAGTCAATTTAGACTTCAGTCAAAATTGCCCCATTACTTTCTTATTTCACATTAAAATGTACCTTCAGTAAGAAAAGTATCAAAAGCTTTTTCATAGAAAAAAACAAGTTAAGACATTGGTGTATCTTTCCCCCATGTAAGTCAAGAGTAGAATATTCTCTACAAACATTTGTTTTTTCCTGCAGGTGAAAATTGTACTTTCTATATAAATATGAAAAAAACCTTATGTTAATACTCACATTTCAAACATGAAAGAAGCAAATAAACTGTGTCTCACTTCTGCAGGTGTTCTACACATGATACTGTCTTATGTGTGTGACTCATTGCAAGTTACACAGTGGTGGACAATGGGGAGTCCAGGCTGTGTCTCTGAGCTGGTGAGTGACAGTTATTAATAGCAGCAAGCCGGCTGTTGATGGATTACATCAACTCAAGAGCTGAATTTGTTTCCTAGTGATGAACACTAAAACAACTTTAAAATTAGGTTACTTCTTTGACTCAATCCACCCCAGAATGGGAGCGAAATATTATGCTAGCAGTAACAAAGTGCTATTAATCCAGCTCAGCTGCCACCTGCAAATTTCTAGAAGTCCCTCTTCCTCAGCTGTCCCCCAGATAAATCAAAGGCTTATTTTTATAAGTGCTCAGGAGTACAAGCCTCTTAGTTGCCCTCTGAGTTTACTTTCCTTTACCTCCTGTTCGGCTACTGCTGTCATGAGACCAAGGTGGCCCAATGCATGTTGCCCTCTGTCAGTTCTCTAATCAGAAGTGGGTACGTCTTCCTAAATGATCAAGGCATCACCATCTTTCCCAGACCGAGTTCCTCAACCAGACTGCCATTTTGTGACCTCCCATATGCACACACGTTGACTAAGACAAGGCAATACTCTTCTCCTCTTTTACCCTGCGTTGGGTTTATAGATTCTAAGGGAGCTCTGCTAACCCCCCACACACACACACACATCTAAGTGTGTTTGTGCACGTGTGTGTGATCCAACTCGTTTTTTCTTTCACCCCTTTCCCTGGGGTTCCCTACAAAACTTCGTGCCAAAGCCCAATCTAAGCCTCGATAATTACACCCTGCTCTATTCAAAAATTTCTCTTCTCATTGATCTTTCAAGTTTTATTTGGTTAAAGTCCTCTGTAGGATCATTTCTTACCAAAAATTTCATTAGCTCTTCACACACATGGGCCTCTCTCCGAAGAGCATGGGATGAGCCAGCCTTCCTTTTAATCTGCTAAGCCAAGTCTCATTTTTGCAGCAAATACAAAGTTTGACTAACTTCAAGTCCTTCATTTGGGTTCTTGTAGATTAAGAATACCTCACTTCGGTTTCATCTCATGTGACTATTCTTTCCTTTGATTTTTGCAATAATTCAAACTTGGAACTTAACTCTTTTTCCTTAAATCCTTAGAGAAACCACCAAAACATTCTTGCATGTATCACTTTCCTAAGATTTTGGGTGTTCTCACAAGTCGGTTGACCACTGAGTCTCTTGGAATCTCTCTCTCCACCATCCTTTGCTGATTCTAGCCTCTCTCTGTGTTTTGGCCGTATTTTTAAAAAATTCTCCTCTTATCTCTCTGATTTTCCATTTCTCAGGCAATTTTACCCTCAGGTGCTGCTGCAACACATTTCCCATGGCATTTTCACATAAGGCCATTTACACAATCCACTCTTCAGCTTTGGCCTTTGCATATGTAAAGATTCATTAAAAACCCATATTAAAATAAAAGACTTTTCATTCCAGACTTTCTTTCTTTCTAAAGGTAGAGCCCCATTTTACTGTACATTGGCTAACTGAAGTTAGAAAAAAAAGGTAGAGACCCAGGTGACCTCTTTATTTTTATAAACACAGAAAGCCTAGTAAAGGCTTTTAAATTCCAGTGTTTCCCTTCTGGTCCTTCCCTACCAGTTTCTGTAAGCACGAGGAAAGGGTACAGGTGTCTGTCCTCAAAAATACAAACTGTGCTATCCCTTTTGAAGTTAGAAACAACTCCAATTTTATTTTAAATAACATTTTTACTTTTTCCCCTCCCTGAGGGTGATTACCTTCTTATTTGAGAAAAGGAACATCAGAACAACAGTTGATGTGAAAAGTTGAAAAATTGTCATTATTTCTTATCTGCAGAATTCATACTACAAATCTAATGTATTTTTAATATGGTTAGCAAAAGGGTACTTTTCCATTCTATTAGAGGTAACTGCCACAGTTTCTAGGTATTTCCCTTTATGACTCTCAGTAACTTTCAACATCTGGGAAACACCCCATTCTGACTATCCACACATTAGCTCTTATTAGCGCACATTTTTAATTTCATGATTAAAACAACAATCTGAAATTGGAATTCAAAGACTTTCTACCCTGCTTTGCTTTGAGACTTCTTTAAAGGTCCCATCTGCCTCCTGCGGCTAAAAGTGAAGTGTGCCAGGAAAGAGTAGTTTGCAGGCAATAATCAAGGGTAAACACATAGAAGGGAAGAAACGTGATGACTAAAATGCAGGTATGACTCTAGTCTTTCGGAGATCATGACTGAGTACTCAATACCAGTACTCTTGTTGTTGTGAAGCAATACTTCCTATTTTTTTTTCTTTGTACTGTACCCGTCTTTTTTTTAATCAACTGATGTTTGTTAGAGATAATGTGTTGCGTGTCACAGAGCTTCACATGAAAAAGAATCTATGTGTGTATGTTCTGCTTAGAAACAAAAGATGCTCCATTAAAAAAAAAAAAAGATTTTCTTACCCTCTCACCTATAAGATAAAGCCAGAATTATCCTCAAGAGTGTGCCATGGTATAAAAATTTAAAGCATAATAACCATGTCTGCTAATTTGGGATTTACAGGGGATCCTGAACTCTGTAGTGGATAGTCAGGCCCTTTGAATTTTTTTTTTTTTTTAATTCGATTCCAAGAAGTTTGTGCAAAGTTCGAGTAAACCTCTTGGACCAGCTAAAGAGATCTCAGCTGCATTTCAGAGAGTTCAACTCTGGGGAAATTTAAAACGTTTTAAACACATGGTTGAGTTAGTTAGTTACAAAAGCCACTCTTCTCTGGGGGCTTTGCTCAGTGTTGTTCTCTGAGTAATATGGTCCACAGGAGCCACACACTAAATAAATTCTGTCTGCTCCTCTATTTCCTTTCTGTAAACTTTAACTTCTTTCTGTGGAGAGAAAAACCTGTTCCATATGTCTGGGTAATGCTGCTTTAGAGGCATTCACATAGAGATAATAGGCACAGATTCTTGGCATACCCCAGTAGTTCTGAGTAACTTTTATAAGTCTCAGTAACTTTTAAACATCTGCAAAACACCCATTCTCACTGTCTCCAGGGCCCCACATTAGTTCTTATTTGTCCACATCTTTAATCTCAAGATTCAAACAACAATGTGATTGAAATTTGAATTCAAAGGCATTCTTCGCTGCTTTGCTTTGTCCTGGTCCTTGCAGTCTGTCCCGGGTACAAAGCACAATAATTAAAGACACAGCTCCTCAGGATAGTTACAGTGTGTTGATGAAAATAAGAAACAAATGGAATGGTTTTAGTCTTGTGGAGAATGTATGCTTCAGTACAGGAAAAAACCCAACCCGTTGATAACTGCCTTTGCTAGAAATAAATTGGACCCATTCTTGTGGTGTGATGTTGCAGAAATGAAATAAAGACATTTCCTATCTTTCATGTCAATTCTGATTCCAATTTCAATGTTCTCAAGGGGGAAGATGACCAGTGAAAACAGAGCAACCTAAGCAAAAGCAAACGCAAAAGCTAGGATAACCCTAATTATCCTATTTAAATCGAATTTCCACCAAGAGCTTATGAATTTCGTAAGAACAGAAGCCATTGACATGGCTTCATTGGAACATTCATCGTCATGTTTCTGGCACTCAACAGTGATGAGTGAAAGTGTCAGTCAGAGCTGTATAAAGCACTTGTGTGTAAATGTGTTGACAGGTAATCCCTCCAAATTATATTTGGAAGTCATAGGTACTTCCATACTTTGTAAATGAGGAAACTGAGGCTTATATAAGTTATATTACCCAATCTTTTCCATCTATTAAATTGCAGTCAGTCTCATTTCCTTCTGATTATCAATGTCAACCCCATCTGACTGTAAAGCAAGTGATCTTAGCTGTAAATCTATAGCACAGAGAGAGTGAGAGAGGAATGACTTGAATCCAGAGACAGTACAAGGTCAAAATATAAGCAAATCAACAAAACAAGAATGTGCTGATTGACTGGTCATGGGAGCTTTATTAAGGGGGAAGAATGACTAAAGGGGGTGTGTCCTAGTTCTTGGCTTTCTTTGTTGACAGGATGATGATCCCTTTCACTGAGTTAGGGAACGTAAGGAAGGACAGTATTTTAGGGGGAAGGACGATGGTGGTGGTGGCAAAGATATTTCTACATGCAACACCTGGGGTTTAATTTTCCCTTTAGGCATCCAGGAAGAGAGACCATTACACATGAAGATGTGTGGTCTGGGGATCCCTTTACAAGTCTGATCTACTGAGACAGGTTATTGCACCATCTGCGTGTACAGTTGATTCTTATTACTTACGGTAGTTAGGTTCTAGACCGTCACCACCAATACTGAATTAGCAAATAGCTACTTCTTCTAGGAGATAAAGGGCTAGGCTCCACAGAGCCTCTGATCCTAATATTTTTGCCAACTCATCAGTACATAACCTTGTTTGTGTATTTGTGTCTACAAATACCTTAGTCAATACATATTTCTTATACATCATTAGTTATAGAAAACACTAGCCAAAAAAGGCCTAACATTTTCCTGACCCTGGGTAATGTTATCATGCATTTCTTTGGCTTTCGACCTCACCACAATACTGTCTACTAAGGTTTTTCTTAAACTGGTTTGCACAATGGTTAATTTTATGTGTTAAGATGGATGAGCCATGATGTCCAGTGCCCAGCTATTTGGGTCAAATATTATCAGGGATGTTTCTATGAAGATGTTTCTTAGATTCATGAATTTCCTCTTACTCAATTGGGATGTATCATATTATGGATTCATTAACATTGGAGTCATGGTCTACAGCACTGTAACTCATGCTGAACAAATCTCACCTAACACAAGTTTTCTCCATAAGGCACGACACAGACTTCTTGCACTTAGAGCACGAGACAGCCCTTCACAGCTATTCTTGCTGGCCATTTTAGGAAGCAAATTCACCAATAAAAAGCATGCACACAAAAAAATGTGAGAAATGTGACGGTAAGTAGGTATGCAAATGACACCTGTTTACAGTACAAGAACTGAAACAACAAGTCAAAGGATCACCTTTTTCAACATCTTCTGGGAACATGTGCATCGAGGGTCTCAACTTTTTCACACTCTACACATTTTGTGAATGACAGCAAAAGCATCAAGTACAGGTTTGGGGGTTACAGATAACTCATAGAAAATAGCTAGGTTTGCAAATTCAAAATCCAAAACTAATGAGGTACAGTTATATGCAAAAGGTTTTTAACTTATACTTCATTATCTTATCACACGCAGAATGAGCTTAGAGAGCTTTAGATAAAATATATAAAACAGTAAATCAGAATTCAGATAAACATTTCATAGACAAAAGAAATAGGGTTAAGGAGAAAACAAAACATACTCACACCACAGGATTTCATGGTGTTATTAAAAACAGGTCCCACATTTGGCTCTGGGTTTCCGGGTGTGAAGAACTAGATGACTTAAGGGTCAAGTACGGTATGGGAAATAGGGCTGTTGAAGAGAGATAAAAAGAGAGAATTCGTGTGAAGCCCAATGCACCAATTCACTTCCTGGCTTGGTACCACTGTCCTAACCAACGCAAGATATAATCTGGGTATAAAATTTTCTCAAGCAAATAAACACAATGTGGTAGAACATTTCTGAATGAATACATTCTATTAGTGTCAGGAGGACACTTTGCAACTCAATTATCAAATTTGCTGTCTTAATAACTTAATGAAGTGAAAACTAGTGCTAAAGGCAGTAATGATTTCCTTTTAAGCAAAATGTAACTCACAAATTAGTATAGAAATCCTATCAGTGCATTAGGGTTTTGGGTCCAGACTTAAAAGTAGGCTATTCCAGGTATAGAAAAGCATGAGGAGTGAGCTAAAACTGGTGACTGCTGGAGGAAACACACCGCTATTCTTGAGAG
This sequence comes from Meles meles, assembly GCF_922984935.1. Lineage (NCBI taxonomy): Eukaryota > Metazoa > Chordata > Mammalia > Carnivora > Mustelidae > Meles > Meles meles. Next base: position 79,128,374 of record NC_060075.1, read on the forward strand.
CCCATTGTGCAGTGCACAACTCTTTCCAATGCCACACTCAGGCTACAACTAGCAATGCGGGGGATATTTAAACCATTGAAATCAGCAAGTGGTCAGGAATGTTTTTCCACCCCAAAAAAATCAGTTGTTAAACATTCACCATCATGACCCTGACTAAAACTTATACTTCATTATCTTGTTTCTTATAAAACATATCTTATTTTTTTGCTAGGAATTATTGATTTATACTTTACATTTTAATCTGTCAATATATACGATAGTTGTATATCTAAGGAAATGCCAAGAACTCAAAGCCACTGACATTCTCTGGTATTAGTTATTTTAGGTTTGTGCTTCTACTTCCAGAACCTAATTTCTTTCTTTATACAGTGTCAAAAGGTGTTAAAAATTTGAGCTCCAGAATTATTAGAAACTTTATTAAATAGGGACAGATGGGAAAAGTCCTTATTTTGTTTTGACTGTGGACTGACTTAATTGTTATCGCCTGTAACATCACCTTCTCCTGCAGGACTGACATGTCCTAACATCAATGATCTAGACTAGACCCATTCCTCAAAGATAGTAAACAAAAAGGGCAAGTCTAAAATGTAATGCTGCATATGCTTTCCTTTACTCTATTTAAAATTGTATCCTATTATAACCTCTAACTTTATTTTATTTAAAGGTTTTATTTATTTGAGAAAGAGAGAGAGAGAGATGGAGATAGCAAGCAGGAAAGAGAGGGAGAAGCAGACTCCCTGCTAAGCAGGGAGCCTGCTAAGGGACTTGGATCCAGGACTCTGGGATGATGACCTGAGGCAAAGGCAGACACTATAAACTCCCAGGCATCCCTAATCTCTAATTTTTTTAAAAGATTTTATTTATTTATTTGACAGACAGAGATCACAAGTAGGCAGAGAGGCAGGCAGAGAGAGAGGAGGAAGCAGTCTCCCTGCTGAGCAGAGAGCCCGATGCAGGGCTTGATCCCAGAACTCTGGGATGATGACCAGAGCCAAAGGCAGAGGCTTTAACCCACTGAGCCACCCAGGGGCCCCCTAATCTCTAATTTTTTTTAAAAACTTACTTTAATAGGACATTTCCTAGCTACTTTCTTAATTTCCATAATCAGGGCATTATCCAGCTCGGAAGAGATTTCTCTTCAATATAGTCCGAATTTTATAACTTTATGTCCTCTTACTCCTCAGAGTCCTTTTTCAATTTAAATATATTAAATGTTTTTCTTTTTTTAACAATATAATTGAAATACTGTAAACCTAATTCATGTTTTTTAAAGAGAATTGATAGTAAGTACCATCAGATCTATTTTATTTTCTTTAATAGATTTGTTTCTTACATCTTTATTTAAATCCAGTCGTATTCTTACAGTAACATGTACTTTTAGGAGATTTAACCTGATTTCCTTTGGACAAGAATAGGTGATATAAATCCTAATTTTCTTTTTTCTCTGAAGCTCCTCGTCAATAGGTTACTGATCTGTAAATGCATGCTTAAAATAACTCGTATTGTAATTAAGAGTTAAGAAGTTAAATGTAAAGAGTGACAATATCAAGTAGTGACCAGGACATTTCAAATTTTTACTGTATATTTAAATATTCTCAAATTATGTTATATAGGATATTTTCTCCAAATTAGTAAGAGAATTGAGTTTAAAAATTATTTTATAAATTAAAACTTTACAGAAAAGATAACCCGGCTGTTATTTAAACCTGGCTCTGCTGTCTCCAGATGCCACAATGATGCGCATAGTATAGCTAGTGAAAGTGATTCTCTGTGTCCTGCATTCCCAAATTTATCAGTAGAGGCAGGAGAGCATGCCCAGAGATTAAGTCTGGAAATCTGATTATCTAGCCAGCTACTGGTTCCTCTCTGCCATCAACAACCCGGCTCTAACCTCTTTCTACAGCTATAAAATGAAGAACGTTTCTCACTGACTTCCAAGCTTCTTTTTTGGCCCTTCTGATTACAAGTTTTCAAATATAAAGACAAAAACATACAAAACAAAACAGAAAGGACATATAGCAGTGACACTTGGGTCTTCTTTCCTGCTCTTTTGTTCTAAACTTGGAAAAAGTGTGCATGTGTTGGGTGTGAGTTTAAGTTACAGAAAAGGAAACTATTTCAAACCAAATATCATAGTGTGATTTTTTTCCCCCCAAGTATGGGCAACACTGCAATGTGCAATTTTTTAAAGAATGTAAATAAATACTTTGAAAGTTGGCTGTGGCTCCTGGCAAAATGAATTAGGCATTCCTACTCTTGAAAAACAGGTTTTATCTTTTCTAATGCAAATCCAAAAAAGCCCAATCTTGTAAGATAAGCGGCACCACAAGATCAACAAGATTATGCTAGATCATAGATAAGGCCTAAATAGCTTCCATTCAAGCAGGAAAAGAACAGCTCATAATTTATTTTAATAATTTTATATGCACACTTGGAAGTTCTGCAATAGTTGCAATAAAATGATTTTTACTAAACTGGAGAGAATGTTTAGTTTTAACATAATTATGATTCTCCTTATTTCACCATTTTGTATCCTTTAATTCTAGATTCCAGACACCTGGGAAGAAGTTGAAACTTCTTACTACCCTTTGGCCTCCATCCTGATTTCCTTCTGAGCCACACACATGAGAGACTGAGAGCCCCCTTTTTGCAATGACCACTCTTCAGGATGTCTGTAGGGTGGTTAACATACAGGTCCTGACTGACCTTGAATGGAAGGTGAGATCAAAGGACACTGATCACTTCCTAGTGTAATGCCATGTTCCTATTATGCTTTTCAACAATTATCCGGGCACCAACAAATTCCAGGTTCTTCTCCTCTTTTCAAGTTAAGTGATTTACTGAACTATACACTTCCTTCTAACTCAGGCTACAAAGACTCTTATTTGGAGATAAATAACATTCACATTGGGGTACCTGAGTGGCTCAGTGGATTAAGCCTCTACCTTTCACTCAGGTCATGATCTCAGAGTCCTGGGATCAAGCCCTGCATGGGCTCTCTGCTTGGCAGGGAGCCGGCTCCCCCCTCCCCCCACCTTCTGCTGACCTACTTGTGATCTCTCTCCATCAAATAAATAAAATCTTTGGGGCGCCTGGGTGGCTCAGTGGATTAAGCTGCTGCCTTCGGCTCAGGTCATGATCTCAGGGTCCTGGGATCGAGCCCCGCATCGGGCTCTCTGCTCTGCAGGGAGACTGCTTCCTCCTCTCACTCTGCCTGCCTCTCTGCCTACTTGTGATCTTTCTGTCAAATAAATAAATAAAAAATCTTTAAAAAAAAAAAGATTAAAATAAATAAATAAATAAATAAATAAAATCTTTAAATATATATATATATATATGTAAATTACATCCACATTAATACATGGCTTACAAAATCCTTTTGTTGTACCCAATGATTACACAACAAAAATCAAAAAAGACTGGGGGAGAAAAGGTAGAGAAAATTTTTTTTTTTTAAGATTTTATTTATTTATATGACAGAGATCACAAGTAGGCAGAGACACAGGCAGAGAGAGAGAGTGAGGGGGAAGCAGGCTCCCCGCCGAGCAGAGAGCCCAATGTGGGGCTCGATCCCAGGACCCTGGGACCATGACCTGAGTAAAAGGCAGAGGCTTTAACCCACTGAGCCACCCAGGTGCCCCAGGGAGAGAGAATTTAAAGGGATCAATTGGGAACAAGGATGGATTGTGTGCCTAAAGAACTGTACACTATAACTTACTCTTCCAAGGACTGTTACTTCTCTTAAAAAACATTGAGGAAACTTATCCTTATACATGTTTATCAGAATGCTAAAACACACGGTCTTTTAACAATGATTTTCTGCAAGTCCCTTTCTAGGAAATCACAGTAATTATTATTGTTCCTTTGGTCACGTAGCTTTAACTTTGAGATTTCAAAAGAAGAGAAACTTTCTCCCTTTATATGACAGAAACTAAGGCCTAGTAAATAATAAAACTTAAATATAGCAATATGATACATCAATATTTTTTAAAGACTGAGAATTACATATGTAATTTGTCCTGATCAGAAAAAATGAGCAAGCAAAAAACCTCTTTTTTTTTTAAATCCCTCTCTCTTTTTAATTACGTCTTTTTTTAAAATTATTACTCTGCTAACTTGGTGATTTGGAAATATAGCATTTTTAGAAGTGTAATTATAAAGATTGGTAAGAGATCACTAAACCCATTTTTTAGAAATCGGGCAAGCCAGTAACTGTTCTCTATCTCAATTCCCTGATATCAGAAATAAAACATGGGTTGTAACAATCTCTAAGATCTCTTCCAGCTGTAAAATTCTCCGACTTTTCCACTCAATGTGTAATCCGAATTTCCTCTACATGTCTTAATAGGTCAAGATGTATGGTTAACTGCTGGCTTTCATTCAGATCAGAAAACTACAGTGAAATGAATTTCACTGTCTCTAAATCACTGGAGATACATTTCCATATCTTTGAAATTAAAAGCTACTTTTTACATTATGAAATACTTATTTTATTGTATTTTACTATGAAATATACAACTTTAGAACCCCCTGAAACACCTGTTTCAATCCAGCTACACATGTGCTAAAATTGGCAATGATGTTCCTGTACATGGAACAAGGAAACAGTGCTGCCCTGAAATTAGGCCCCTCAGGAATAAAAGACGTGGAACACTTTAATCAAAAATATGTACTTGGGGTGCCTGGGTGGCTCAGTGGGTTAAAGCCTCTGCCTTCGGCTCAGGTCATGATCCCAGGGTCCTGGGATCGAGCCCCACATCGGGCTCACTGCTCTGCAGGGAGCCTGCTTCCTCCTCTCTCTCTGCCTGCCTCTCTGCCTAGTTGTGATTTCTCTCTGTCAAATAAATAAAATATTTAAAAAAAAAAAAATATGTACTTGATGGGGGGAGCGCTTAGGTGGTTCAGTGGGTTAAAGCCTCTACCTTTGGCTCAGGTCATGATCTCAGGGTCCTGGGATAGAGCCCCGCTTAGCGGGGAGCTCCCCCTGCCCCACCCGCCTGCCTCTCTGCCTGCTTAATATGATCTCTGTCTGTCAAATAAATAAATTTTTTTAAAAATGTACTGGGGACGCCTGGGTGGCTCAGTGGGTTAAGCGTCTGACTCTTGATTTCAGCTCTGGTTGGGACCTCAGGGTGGTGGGATAGAGCCCTGCATCAGGCTCTGCACTCAGCATGGAGCCTGCTTGAGATTCTCTCTCTCTAAAATAAATAAAATCTTAAAAAATTAAAAAAAATAGGCACTGATTGTCAACTCTGTGCAAAATATTTTTCTGGCTGCTACAGCACACAGCACAATATCCAAGCTACCAAGCACTTAAAAAAAGGAAAGAACGGGGCGCCTGGGTGGCTCAGTGGGTTAAAGCCTCTGCCTTCGGCTCAGGTCATGATCCCAGGGTCCGAAGATCGAGCCCCGCATTGGACTCTCTGCTCAGCAGGGAGCCTGCTTCCCTTCCTCTCTTTCTGGCTGCCTCTCTGCCTACTTGTCATCTTTGTCTGCCAAATGAATAAATAAAATCTTAAAAAAAATAAAAAAGGAAAGAAGGGGAAGAAATGGATGCATTCCTAGAGACATATAAACTACCACAACTGAACCAGGAAGAAACAGAAAACCTGAACAGGCCCATAACCAGTAAGGAGATTGGAGATGTTTGATGACTGTTTCAAACAAACAAAAGCCCAGGGCCAGATGGCTTCCCAGGGGAATTCTACCAAACATTTAAAGAAGAACTAATTCCTATTCTCCTGAAACTGTTCCAAAAAATAGAAATGGAAGGAAAACTTCCAAACTCATTTTATGAGGCCAGCATCACCTTGATCCCAAAACCAGACAAGGATCCCACCAAAAAAAGAGAACTACAGACCAATATCCTTGATGAACACAGATGCAAAAATTCTCACCAAAATACTAGCCAATAGGATTCAACAGTACATTAAAAGGATTATTCACCACGACCAAGTGGGATTTATTCCAGGGCTGCAAGGTTGGTTCAACATCCACAAATCAATCAATGTGATACAACACATTAATAAAAGAAAGAACAAGAACCATATGATACTCTCAACTGATGCTGAAAAAGCATTTGACAAAGTACAGCATCTCTTCTTGATCAAAACTCTTCAAAGTGTAGGGATAGAGGGCACATACCTCAATATTATCAAAGCCATCTATGAAAAACCCACCGCAAATATCATTCTCAATGGAGAAAAACTGAAAGCTTTTCCGTTAAGGTCAGGAACACGGCAGGGATGTCCATTATCACCACTGCTATTCAACATAGTACTAGAAGTCCTAGCTTCAGCAATCAGACAACAAAAAGAAATTAAAGACATTCAAATCCGCAAACAAGTCAAATTCTCACTCTTTGCAGATAATATGATACTATATGTTGAAAACCCAAAAGACTCCACTCCAAAACTGCTAGAACTTGTACAGGAATTCAGTAAAGTGTCAGGATATAAAATCAATGCACAGAAATCAGTTGCATTTCTGTACACCAAAAAGAAGACAGAAGAAAGAGAAATTAAGGAGTCAATCCCATTTACAATTGCACCCAAAACTATAAGATACCTAGGAATAAACCTAACCAAAGAGGCTAAGAATCTATATGCAGAAAACTATAAAGTACTCATGAAGAGAAATTGAGGAAGACACAAAGAAATGGAAAAATGTCCCATGCTCCTGGATTAGAAGAATAAATATTGTGAAAATGTCTATGCTACCTAAAGCAATCTACACGTTTCATGCAATCCCTATCAAAATACCATCCATTTTTTTCAAAGAAATGGAACAAATAATCCTAAAATTTATATGGAACCAGAAAAGACCTCGAATAGCCAAAGGAATACTGAGAAAGAAAGCCAAAGTGGGTGGCATCACAATTCCGGACTTCAAGCTCTATTACAAAGCTGTCATCATCAAGACAGCATGGTACTGGCACAAAAACAGACACATAGATCAGTGGAACAGAATAGAGAGCCCAGAAATCGACCCTCAACTCTATGGTCAACTCATCTTCGACAAAGCAGGAAAGAATGTCCAGTGGAAAAAAGACAGCCTCTTCAATAAATGGTGCTGGGAAAATTGGACAGCCACATGCAGAAAAATGAAATTGGGCCACTTCCTTACACCACACATGAAAATAGACTCAAAATGGATGAAGGACCTCAATGTGAGAAAGGAATCCATCAAAATCCTTGAGGAGAACACAGGCAGCAACCTCTTCGACCTCAGCCATAGCAACATCTTCCTAGGAACATCGCCAAAACCAACGGAAGCAAGGGCAAAAATGAACTATTGGGATTTCATCAAGATCAAAAGCTTTTGCACAGCAAAGGAAACAGTTAACAAAACCAAAAGACAACTGACAGAATAGGAGATATTTGCAAACGACATATCAGATAAAGGGCTAGTGTCTAAAATCTATAAGGAACTTAGCAAACTCAACACCCAAAGAACAAACAATCCAATCAAGAAATGGGCAGAGGAGGGGCACCTGTGTGGCTCAGTGGGTTAAGCCACTGCCTTCGGCTCAGGTCATGATCTCAGGGTCCTGGGATCGAGCCCCACATTGGGTTCTCTACTCAGCAGGGAGCCTGCATCCCCCTCTCTCTCTGCCTGCCTCTCTACTTGTGATCTCTCTCTCTCTCTCTCTAATAAAAAAAAAAAAAAAGAAAAAAAAAGAAATGGGCAGAGGACATGAACAGACATTTCTGCAAAGAAGACATCCAGATGGCCAACAGACACATGAAAAAGTGCTCCACAACACTCGGCATCAGGGAAATACAAATCAAAACCACAATGAGATATCACCTCACACCAGTCAGAATGGCTAAAATTAACAAGTCAGGAAATGACAGATGCTGGCGAGGATGTGGAGAAAGGGGAACCCTCCTACATTGTTGGTGGGAATGCAAGCTGGTGAAACCACTCTGGAAGACAGCCTGGAGGTTCCTCAAAATGTTGAAAATAGAGGTACCCTACGACCCAGCAATTGCACTACTGGGTATTTACCCTAAAGATACAAACGTAGTAATCCGAAGGGGCACGTGTACCCGAATGTTTATAGCAGCAATGTCTACAATAGCCAAACTATGGAATGAACCTAGATGTCCATCAACAGATGAATGGATAAAGAAGAAGTGGTATATATACACAATGGAATGCTATGCAGCCATCAAAAGAAATGAAATCTTGCCATTTGCGACAATGTGGATGGAACTAGAGGGCATCATGCTTAGTGAAATAAGTCAATTGGAGAAAGACAACTATTATATGATCTCCCTGATATGAGGACGTGGAGATGCAACATGGGGGGTTGGGGGATAGGAGAAGAATAAATGAAACAAGATGGGATTGGGAGGGAGACAAACCATAAGTGACTCTTAATCTCACAAAACAAACTGAGGGTTGCTGGGGGGAGGAGGGTTATGGACATTGGGGAAGGTATGTACTATGGTTAGTGCTGTGAAGTGTGTAAACCTGGCGATTCACAGACCTGTACCCCTGGGGATAAAAATACATTATATGTTTATAAAAATTTTTAAAAAATAAGAAATAAAAAAAATAAATAAAAAAAAGGAAAGAAGGAATAAAGCAAGCATCTATTCCCATCTTCCTTCCTCTTCAGTCAACACTTTTTGATTCTTTATTACTAATTATTGTCCATTGCGTGTGCATTCTAGGGAGAGGTATGCAAAAGAACAGAAAAAACACTACTGACTGAGTATGACAATGGTGGGCAAATCAGCCACAATCTGTGCGATCAACAGGCTGCAGGTGGTTTCTTTAGATTGACCAGTTAAGGGAAGTCCTACTGAAGAGGCATCATTCATGCTCAGATTTCCTTTTCAAAAGCCAATAACCTTTTTGAAGAAAGGAAAGGAGCATAAACAAATCTCTTCAACAGAGTTAAAATAGAATATTCCAAAGTGTACCAGGTGCCTGAGGAACAGTTAGATGGCCAGTGTTCTTGTGATGAGAGTTGAGGTCAAGAAGGTAGGCAGGGGACAGATCAGGTAGAGATTCATAGATATAAATATCGGTTGTATCTTCAATAGTAGGTGAAGCCACTGAAGATATTTAAGGAGGCGAGTGCCATGATTTATATATTCAGTGTGTGTCACTCAGGTTTTCCTGTGCAAAAAATACTTATGGGAAGGAGTCCTGTTAGGATGTTTCTTTAGTAAACTAGGAAGAAATGATGGTGAAATGCTGATGAAATAATGAAATGAAACTGACAAAATGAGAATGAAGCAATGATGGCTTTGGAGGTTGTTAATGGAGCGGAAATGCAGGTAACAGGTTTGGAATATAGTTTGAAGGTCATTGTGATGATACTTGTTTGGATCTCAAGGTTGAGAGGAGAGAAGAAAAGAGAAGGCTTACTCCTAGGTAGTGGCTTAGCAAATGTATCTATGATGATGACTTTTACTGAGATGAGGAATCGGGGAGACCAGATTTGGGGATTTAGCCATATTAACCCAGAGCTGTCTTTCAGACATCCTTTTAACGTTACTGAGAAGGTAGATACACAATCGTATAGATAAGACAAATTTGCACAAGTTTCACTATTTAAATAAGTGAACTTAAGCATCCTAAACACCATGTTAAAATAACACAAAGTTGAAAAAAATACCTATGTTTCTTGTGTTCTTTTCCTACTTTTTTTTAACTGCCTAAACTTTAAGAAGGAAGGAGCGAGGGAAACAGGTAGAGCTTAACTCTAATTGACACCACATATTTCAGAACGGAAACTGCTGAGTTTGTACAAAGTTCCCTAGTCCAGTGACTTATTCAGAGCTAAAGGAAAGAAGTTGACTTTTGTTTAATGCCTAAGTGCTGATATGTACCAGATGATAGTCTACTTTATCTCACTGAATATTTAGGGAAGCTTTTCAATGCATTCATGGTTTTCAGCTTTATAGAGGGAGAAACCAGGATCAGAGAGATTGGGAAGTTTGTTGAAGGGCACCCATATAGAACTGGTAGAGTTGGATGGGAAATGTGTGGAGCTTGGCCCCATATTCTTTTCCCACATTACCACAGAATTCTGTCTGCTGGCTTCTTCATACCAGCTGGCCACCATTTTAATTCAGTCTTCCCTTCATGACTACTTGAAAAAGAAAGCAATCTGTGATTCTCTGTTATTTGCTTCCCCGATTACTTTCTTTGCTTCATATAATTTTCTTCAACTGAATGTACATGTAGTTTATAATGAGTCAAGGGATATTTTTACTTGAAAAGAAAAAAAAAGGACAGGCATGTAATTCATTAGAAGGGATTCTAATGAACACAGCAGAATCAGTTTTGAGCCGAAATATATAAAGTCCTGGGGTTATGATTTAATATTCCTTAATGTTAAACAAAGGACAATTTACCTTTCCTCCTTCCAAAAAAAGAGAAAGAAAGACAGAAAGAAAGAAAAAGAAAGAGGAGAAAGAAAGAAAAATGATAAGAATTCTCTGTCCTCCCAAAATATATTTTTAGTTATGTTGGAAAAATTAAATAATCAGAAAGTATTTGAGTGCCCACTTTGTGTCTAGTGAATCATATAATATATGTATGGTGCATACTATAAAAATATTATTCTGTTGAAGCATTTCTTCAGCAAGGGCAGCAACTTGATTTCAACTTTTTAAAACAATTTTTTTTAAGACAGATCCTCTGATAGAGTTGGTATGCTTTGCAAAACCTACTATTTTAAACAAGACATTTAAACAAAGTTTCCTGAATATTGGCTTGATGCAGTTTCTTATCTTACCTTAGCTTAAGTCAGCAAAATGACTCAGGGTTGCCTGATTTGACTATACTTACACCTTAACTTTGGAGCCAAATAAGGTTATTTCTGTAAGTACATTTTATGAAAATATATATGACCAGTTTATATACATTTATGTATTTGGAAAGATTTTGGTAACAGTTCCTTTCAATGGAAAACAGAACTTCAAAAACTTGATTCCAAAAACTTTATTACAATGTGGGGTACAAATATTAATGTTTTTGAAATTTAAAATATTTCCCAGAATCAGTTTTACTAAAATAAGATTTTTCTGGGGATTCCTGAATGGCTTAGTCAGTAAAGCTTCTAGCTCTTGATCCTGGTTCAGGTCAAGATCTCAGAGACATGAAATCAAGCTCCAAGTCAGGCTCCATGTGTTCAGAGCAGAGTCTGCTTAAGATTCTCTCTCTCAGGGCGCCTGGGTGGCTCAGTGGGTTAAAACCTCTGCCTTCGGCTCAGGTCATGATCTCAGGGTCCTGGGATCGAGCCCCACATCAGGCTTTCTGCTTTGCGGGGAGCCTGCCTCCCCCTCTCTCTACTTGTGATCTCTGTCAAATAAATAAAATCTTAAAAAAAAAAAAAAAAGATTCTCTCTCTCTTTCTCCCACTGACCCTGCTACTGCTGGTGCACTCAAAGTAAGTAACTAACCAAATAATGAAATAAATAAATGTTTTTTATACAAAAAGATTTTTCTGAAATTTGGCTTTGAGGGAAATGACCATCAGGGAAAGTGACTCATAGTCAGTTTGGGGCCAGTGGTTAAAATTAAAACATATGGCACTGTGTAAATTTTTAGAGAAGACCGTAAATAACTATGATCAATTGATTTCCAAGCTTTTTTAGGTATGACAAATTTGAATCAATTCTTGAATTAAATCATTTGGTTATCTCTGTAGGGGAAAGTTTCAGCATAGCCTAGACAGTAATTTGCATTTGGATGAAATCTCCAATTTCTTAGGCATACCTAAGCACAGGAGATACTAGTCCCTTCAATTCCCCCTATACATTGTCACACACATTGCCCCAGGGTGGAAATGTTATTCTTTGAGCTTATTCTTAGCTTTCCTCTATTTTATCTGATACTGCAAAAAAAAAAAAAAAATCCTTAGATATCATTGCTCTGACCAGCTAATACTCCCCCAAAATTGCACCAATTCTATTCTGCTAAGAGTAAAGTTAATATAATCCCAAAATAATTGAATGTACCTTTACTTTCCTGTGATCTTTTTGCTTTGAGTCATACTGACCACATTTAGCTCCTATATTCAAATTAAAATTGTATTTAATTAAGTGGTTTCTCTGTGCTAGGTTACTGAATTAGGGACCAAATATATAGGATTAACAAATTAGACTCAGCCCTGTCTTCATGGAACTTAGACTAATGAAGAAGGCATGAAATTAAAAAGCAAATATATATAAATATATATTAATTATATATATGATTTATATATGTAAGCAAATATATATATAATTTATATATAAGCAAATATATAAATTATATATATAAGTATATATATATAATTATGAACTGTAATAAATGACAAGAGAATCAGAGTGTTATGCAAACAAATAACAGAGAGGAGAAGGTTCTGTATAAAACTGGGGAGTCAAAAAACCCTCTTTGAGAGATGGTAATTAAACCTAGACTTCAGAGATAAGAATAATCTACATTGTCATATGTGTTTGGTGGGTAGTTGGGAAAGAGAGGTTGGTGGAGAATCCTTCAGAAAGAGTTAATCCACACGCAAAGATCCAAAATAAGGAGCAGGGGGGAAGCTTAGTGTTTTTAAGAAATCAAAAATAAGTGAATGGAGCTAGAATCTGGCTATCAAAGTGCGATGTGTATTATACCTGAAAATTATTGGTAGAGTCAGAAGACAACAGGTATCATGAGAGCCCATTGGAAGGCTTTTAAGTAGGATGGTGACGTAACCCCTAATGCTGTTTTCCTTCAGCTGCACTGAAGTAATTCAATATGGTGCCCTTGTAGGTAGAAGAAAAATATGAAAAATGAAGGGGGCTGCTGGACTGATGTTTTGAGGACACACAGACCATCCAGACATTCAGTGGTTCACTAGTAGGACTCATAGACCTTGTATTCACTACAACACAGTAACCATACATGGCAGATGGCAGTAAGGGAAAAGGAAAGAGGCAGAATCAGAAGATGTTGCTGTATATAAACTTTCTACACTCTCCCTCTGGGAAGAGGCTGCTCCAAGGGAGCCCTACCCTCAGCAGTGAAAAGTGTCTTTTCACTGAGCCATGTGTCTGCCTAGGAAACCTGTTTGAGATTCAGGCTGCAAGGTTTTTATTGGAAGATGGTCACAGACGCACAATGATAAATCCGAACTAATGAAATTCCATACTCCCAGAAGCAAACCACTTGTTGAGCGCGCTAGTCAGGTAAAGCAACCTTATCAGCGTGTCAGACACTTCAAAGGGTGAATTTCCAGATGCCAGCCAAGGGCCAAACCCACAAGTAGAGCCTCTAGATAAATGGCTCAGGTCTGATATGGTAAGTCTCTCCTGCCCAGCCACAGACACTGAGATACGAATGAGTCCAAAGCAAAAGGGAGAAGAGTTTTTCAGAAGTCCACAAGTCAATTCCCACAACCGGAAGTGCCTTTTCCTGCAAGAGTACAGGAAGAATTCAAGTCTGTCCCAAATTCTACCTCCTCAACATAATCATCATCCATTCTCTGCCTCCACTCTATCACTGAACGTTCTCTTCCCTGAAACCCTATAGCTACTATTTGTTTCATTCTTCATTCACACTTTATGCATCAACATGTATTTACTTTCCAACTCTTATCATTCATTTTTCTTTTTTCTTTTTTTTTAAGATTTTATTTATTTATTTGACAGAGAGAGAGAGATCAAAAGTAGGCAGAGAGGCAGGCAGAGAGAGAGGGGGAAGCCGGCTCTCTGCCTAGCAGAGAACCCAATGTGGGACTCAATCCCGGGGCCCTGAGATCACGACCTGAGCAGAAGGCAGAGGCTTAACCCACTTAAGCCACCCAGGCGCCCTTTATCATTCATTTTTCATCCTCAGTTGTAAATCTTTACATGAAAAACATGAGTTTTGATGGTGGTAGAAATCATCATTGTGGTCTGTATTACCCAAGATCACAGTGTATGCATAACATCTGTAGACATTACCATTTTCATTCTCATTGTGTCGTTTGTTTCATTCAAAAATATATAGCCATTTCAACAATAAAAGAGTTAAATTTACTTCTAAAGGAAAAATAAATAACCATGTGGAGAAAGATATTTGTGTATATTTAATTGTGTAGTTGGTTTTGTTATTATTTTATCTCCTAGTAGCAATGTGAGCATATTTATTATTGTTTTAAACTTCACCAGCCACCCTAATGGTTTCCTATGTTTGTTTATTTTGGGTTGTGGTTATGATTCCTACATAAATGTTTACAGATCTCTTCAAGTTTCAAATACTTTTGGAAAGGCTATAGCCTCTAAAGGTAAGAATTTATAGTCCCGTGGGTCTATTCACAAAATAGAGTAGCATGTTTAACATGAGAAGTGATGGAAATAGTTTTTATTGCAATAGAATTAATCTATATCTATCCTGTTTTTGCTGAATGGGTAAATATGAAGCTGGTGGGTGGGGGGGGAAGTAATGCCTTTTTGTAGCATACCAGACCTTGGAGTTATGGCTAAGTCTGTAACAATAGCAGTGGGTGGACACATGACAATTAGGAAGTGGATTTCAACCACTAACCCATTCACAAATGCTACACAAAATGCTTTCAGACACAAACCATATTGGTTTCTACCGTGGAAGACTAAATGCACAGTTTCGAAGTTAGGCAACACTTTCCTATTTTATGATGAGCAAAGAGAATTAGAAAATTGAATAACTGTATCAATTTGGTCATTTTAGATACTTATATAAATAACTTAAGTGCAATGTCTCATTTTCCTTTAATTTCTGACCATTTTTCTATTTAATTTTATGACAATAATTTCAAATGCTCTCCTTCCCTACATCTAGCTTGCTTTCTGTATGTACAAGGCATATGAATAGATCAACTATTAAAAACTTGGTAAAATTGGGAAAACTGTGGTTCAAAGCCCTACTCCTCTACTTACTAACTGTACAAATTTGGTAATCTTCCTAAATCTCAGTTCCATCTTTAAGACAGAAAAATTGTACCCTCCCCAACAAGTTTTGTGAGAATTAAAAATAACACATATAAAATGTATAGCAAGTGTTTGATATTAGTAAGCCCTAGCTAAGTATTTTAGAAGGGACTATTATTTGGAGTAGTTGTGTAATTGAACTGGCTATGTCAGGGACAGATTGCGATTTAGTTATCTTATTTCAGAAGTAAGAATATGCCACTTTGGGCTGATAATAGGGCTGAAGACTCAGTCACTATCTTAACCATGCCCTCCTTCAGCTCTAACCAATGTGTCAGCTTTGTGGGTTGATAGAAGAAGGTGAAGGGCAGTATGAATCCAGCTATCCCTTTCATCAGGGAAGCAAGTGATTTTTTTAAGCCCTCTCTATAGATCAATGAAAATCCCTAAAATCAAGATAGGCTGAGATGAATTTCTGTATTTCCAAGCTCTGTAGTAAACACAGCAATCAGAAAAGGGATTGAGACTGGCTTCTAGTTACCTACACAATGTTTCTTCAGTTCCAAGTACGATTTAAGAAATTTTCTTACATTAACTTACTTAATCCCCTTAATAACCCTATATGATCTCAATGTGTTAGACACTTTCTAGCTTTCATTTTGTAGATGAAGGAACTGCAGCATAGAGAGGTTAAACAAGATTTCCAAGGTCACATGGCTTGTATGTGGTGGGATTCAAATCCAGTTAGTGTGACTCCAGAGTCTGTATCCTTAATTCCCATGCTCTACTAACTCTCAGTGAAGACGATGGTGACACTGTTTGCCTAGCTGTGACAGCAGCAGGAAGATCAAGGCCTCCACAGTGGGTAGTAAGAACCCACACTTAAGCAGTGCTAACAGAATAGTTAGTTGCTGTGGTAAGCAGATTTTAAGAGCACAGATTCCTAGCTTTTTAAATTCTCAGAATTTAACACTCATTCTGGGCTGTGGTTCCAGGATAGCTGCTAGAAATACATCTTGAGAATATGACTTGGCCTACAAAGTATGTTCTTCATTTAGGATGGAGGGGGAAAAAAAAAAAAAAAAGGATGATGTAAGTTCCAAAGAAGAGGTCATAAAAAATTTTGAAATTTAGGAGATAAAAATGTTAGGTAACTTTATAGTACTTACAACTCTTCTAGTATGAAAAACAGACAAACAAAAGCCACAACCATCTTTCAGTAATCAACAGATCAGGAAGACAGAGAATTAGGACACAGTTTTCCTGAACAGAATCATCAACCAAGTATTTCATAGTTGACATTTCTGGAATACTTCAATGCAGCAGAATACTTTTCAAGCTCACATGGAAGATTCACCAAGCTAAACCACATGCCAGGTCATCAAATTCATCTCAACAAACTTGAAAGAAGTAAGATGAGAAACAAGGAATTAAACTAGAAATCATTAATAGTAGTATAGCTAGAAAAATCCAACATTTAAAGATTAAACAATATGATTCTAAATAACAGATCAAAGAAGTCTCCAGAATTTAACAAATATTTTGAACTAAATGTCAATGAAAACACAACTTATTAAAAGGTGTGAGGGCACCTGGGTGGTTCAGTGGGATAAAGCCTCTGCCTTCAGCTCAGGTCATAATCTCAGGGTCCTGGGATCGAGTTCCACATAGGGCTCTCTGCTCATCAGGGAGCCTGCTTCCCTCTCTCTGCCTGCCTCTCTGCCTATTGGGGTGCCTGGGTGGCTCAGTCGGTTAAGCAGCTACGTTCAGCTCGGGTCATGATCCCAGGGTTCTGGCATCAAGCTGTGCATCGGGCTCCCTGCTCAGCGGGGAATCTGCTTCTCCTCTGCCTGCTGCTCTGCCTACTTGTACTCTCTGTCAAATAAATAAAATCTTTAAAAAAAAAGTAAAAAAAAGTAAAATGTGTGGAATATTGTGAAAGTAGTGCTGGGGGCGGGGGGGACACATAGGGCATTGAAGGCTATGACTCATGAAACTCAACAATGAAAAGCAAACAACCCAGCTGAAAAGAGGGTAAAAGATCAGAACAGATTCTTACTAAAGAAGATAGGCAGATTGCATAGCAATGTATGAAAAGGTACTCAACATCACCTGTCATTAGGGAATTGTAAATTAAAATGAGTACCACTACACATGCATTAGAATGGCTAAAACCCCAAACATTCACAACACCCTATACTAATGAAGATGTGGAGCATCAGTAACTCTCATTCATTGCTGGTGGGAATGTAAAATGGTGCAGCCACTTTGTAAGAGAATTTGACCACTTTTTACAATGCAAAAAATAGTCTTATAATGAGGCAACACTTGTGCTCCTAGGTATTTATCCAATTGAGTTAAAAACATACCTTCATGTAAAAACTTGCACAGGGATGTTGACAACAGTTTTATTGGTATCATCCCAAACTGGAAGCAACCTACATGTTATTTACAGGTAAAGAAAGTGTGGTATGTCGCACAATGGAATATTATTCCAAACAAACAAACAAACAAAAAATGCACTATTACACCATGAAAAGACAGAGAGGAAACTTAAATACATATTGCTAAGAGAAAGAAGCCAGTCTGAAAAGGCCACATACTATATGATTTCAAGTGTATGACATTCTACTAAAGGCAAAACTACAGACACTGTGAAAAGATCAGTGGTTACAGGTGTTTACGGGGAGAGAGAGAAAAAAAATTAAGCAGAGGAGAGGTTTAGGATTGTCAAACTGTGGGATATTATAATGTAGATATACAGCATCCTGCATTTTCAAAACCAAAGACCTTTGTAAGACCAAGAATAAACCTTAACAAGCAAATTAACAAAAAAAAATCATCAGGAGATGGCAGAAAAGAATGAAGTCCATGGCAAAAAGAAACAAAATACCTAACTATGTTACAAATGTATAAAGTAACTTCGCTGAAAGGAGGAATGGGGATAAAAACATAAAATAATATAAAATTAGATGCAATTATCTCTGTCCAACTTGGGGCCGACTCGAGGTAAAGAGAGCTTTAACACAGCCCAAGTACAATGTGTCCATGACCTCTGAAGGAGTCGGGGTGAAGTGTTCTTCCCAGTAGTCCCCAAACTGACTATTGCTGAATTCTGCCATCTTAAGTCAGTGTGTTTTGGCCTAAGAAATGTGAAACCAAATCAAACTAAATAAACTCTTGTCTATTTTTTCATCTAGAAAATGGTGATAACAAGTCCTTTCCCCAAAGGGCTCTATGTGAACTCAGTCTCATGTATATAATAGCCCTTGTCAAGAGTTACCAGAATCCTAGTGGGTATTCTCATCGTTTGTTTGGTGAAACAGCTCTTTCATTTTCCACCACTTTTTCAGTTCTGTTAGGCAAGAGCAAAATTCAGAATCTAATGTTTCCAAAGTCTATAGTTCTTCTCCTTTGGGTCCCATTCCCACTTCCCAACATTAGCCCAAGCCATAGAGGAGAATCCTATCCATTGGTTGGAGGGTACAATGACATAAACAGACTCTCATAGGAAGGGTGTGGGGGTACAACTAGCTGCAGTTCTCAGGTCGCTGCTTTCTTGGGGAGTACTGACATAAATAGCAAACATGTATTCAATCAGGCAACATCCTCTTAGGAAGATTCTACCATCTCCAGCACCATGTGTATGTTTCTATGAAATTAATTGATGAAATTATCATTTCATCAATTACTTTCATTAATTAATGAAATGATCATTTCATTAATTAATTACTTTCATTAATTAATTAATTTCATAGAAACACCAAATTCATTTTTTAAACCATATAATAATTACTGGTAAGTAACTAGAATTCTAGAAAGAAGTCTTTGCAACTAGGAAAAAAAATACTATGAATTATGATGCCCATAAGGGGTAATATTCTCCTAATGAATAAAAGAATAAAAAATGAGTCCAAAGGGCTATTTTTTACATTAGTGTCAAGCTTCCTTTCATTAAAAATAGATTGCAAAAATATATTGATCGGCTCATACATTTTTTGCCTTACCAGCAATTTTTTTTTATAACTTACTAAAAGTAATACAGGCTACTTCACATCATTCATTTATAAATTGAACTACGTTATAATCACAGGTTTTTTCATTATGAATTAAAATGATTAAAATTGTAAGGAAAAGAAGTCCCGTAAGGTCATTCATAAGTTCCCATGCCTTCCCAAGATTAGTACATGGCCTTCTCTTTTTTGTAGATTAAAATAAAAATATTCTCTAAAAAACTTTAGAGGTCCTAAATGTTTAAAAAATGGTATTTCTTCTTGATTGTCTAGTGTTTCTACAATGGATGCTGTTATGTCTAAGTCAAAATCTGTCACACCTAGAAATGATTTGGTTCACTTATCCCCTAGAGTTTGAGAAATCCTTAGTGTCATCATGTAAAGACTCTCTGCTTATGAATCCAAATTTTTCTGCAGTTTATTCCTTTCATTTTCTACTTCATGTCAGCTGCTTCCTCATGAATACCTTAGGATATTGGCAAAACATGAGTAAGATTTAAAAAAAAATGAATATTCTGAATTAAAATTCTTGAACTCAAAGACAAAATAGGATGAGTTGTTTTTCTCCTTAGGCAAAAGCATCATCAAAGATATTGCAGATGAAGATTTTGCAACTTAAAAGAGCAACATATCATCAGTTAAAAATGAAAATATACATATAAGACACCCAATTTCCTATAGCACCTGGGTGGCTCAGTTGTTTAAGCATCCGACGCTTGATTTCAGGTCAGGTCGTGATCTCAGGGTCATGTGATTGAACCTTGTGTCCAGCTCAATGCTGAGTGTGGAGCCTGCTTGGGATTCTCTCTCCCCATCTCCCTCTATGCCTCCTGCTTGTACTTTCTCTAAATTAATAAGATAAAATTTTAAAAAATCCAGCTTCCTGAAACCTTACACTGGATCTTGGTAAGTTACAAAAATGTCAAAAAGCTCTTTAGATGGTTGTTTTTAAAGGTTCACCTCTTCTGTCCTATTTTGCAGTTCTCTAGAATATTATCTATGAAGACATGCAGGAAGTCTGTTTCTTTAGCCCCTTTCAATCCTAAGGCCCCAGTTAAGACCAGCTTTTTGGTAACCTGGTAAAATGTATTTTAACTCAAATTCTTCTATCCTAAGCCAACAGGAATATGTAAAGCAAAAAACATAAGTCCTTCATTTAGAATTGGCATAATAACCACTCTTGGCATAGAAAAGTTTTAATTAAATATGTATACAGAATTATCCTTCCATATACCTTTATATTAATTGCCTTCCATTGAAATTCAAAACTAAATATGGAGGAACTGAACTGGTCTATGTTTATCAAGGTATATTTTTAGAAAATATCTTGTTTTTATATGCCTGGCTGGATTTAGATCTGTTTTCTGGCTTAAAAAATTTCCAAGAATACTTTTATGTTTCATACATAAAACCATTTCTCCCCAGGCCACATCAGTGGAAGGTATCAACATGGCTCCAGAAAGTAATAAACTACAATTTCTTATTCAGTGTTAGAGGAATTATAACTCCCAATGAAGTTTGACTTATGATTTTTTTTCTGATAATACGTAAATACATCATATCTATTATCAAATGGCCACTATCATTTTCTTCCCTCCTCTAATTCAGTGGTCTTTGGGAAGATTTCCTTTGCTCCCTGAAAATCTATTCATGTAAGTATGTATTCTACAAATATTTGTTTTATCTCTTCTTGTATCAGAAACCTCTGTACCTTGTGTGTACAGCACCAAATAACCAAAACCCTGCCCTCATGCCTCACACATTCAAGTTGGAAAAAATAATTAGCAAAGTAAGTTTTATATAATAGATAAATACACACACACAATTGGTGAGTATGGGGAAAAGTTTAACAGAAAAGAGGAATGAAAGGGCGTGAGTATGGCAGGGAACTGGATCATTTTCATTTCTTTGAATGTCCAAGATGGTAATATAATTTCTTCTTCTGCCACTAGATAATAAATTCTGTGACATAGAAATTTTTCTGTTTCATTAACTATAGTGTTCTCAGCATAAGTACAACTGTGCTGGGCATATCTTAAATATATAATAGACATGCAGGTTGATTGAGCAAATGAATGCTAAGGATGTTAACTACCAAAAGTTGACATTTGTCTTCTACAAATTTTACCTCTTAGGTATTCCTGCTGTATCCATCACCACAGATTTCATCATGTAGCACAGCCACCAGTATTTGGAATTGATCATCAAAATACCAAAGTAGAATTACATTTTCTGGAACTACTTATTCAAAATAGTAAATTATTGAGGATACTAGAAGAGTAGCCATGGGTTATCCCCCAAACCAAGATGAATAGATTTCTTCATTTGGGGTATTATCAACTAGAACTATTGAATTTTAATCAAAGTGCAACTTAGAAGCACATCAAATAATGTTCCATTTGACCAACTCTTAGGAAACAATTCTGTGTGGGTCTCTTATATTAACGTACATTTTACAAACAGAAGCATTAATAGCTTATGATCTGGGCTATCTTTTCAAAGATGTTTGTACTACAAACAACCTTGAAAGAGAGAGAGCATGCCTCTCTCTTGAGCAGAGAGTGTGTGTGTTTTGTATTTTCAAGCACAATACAGATAATATTCCTCCATCCAGTGCCAAGTTCAGGCAGGTTTAGAGTCTATTATAAAAGATTCAGTTTCCCTTATCTTGGAATTCCTCAGCTATGACACCAAACTATGGCATGAGAAGCGTTTATCAGGGCCCATGTGTGTCACCATGTAGGAAATGACAACAAGGGAATTAAAAAAAAAAAAAAAAGGAAGAAGTAGAAGCTCATATTCACTACTTATACTATGAGTAGTAAATACCTTTGTCTCTGATCCAGGAGTCTTGTGTCTTCTGCCAGCGTCCGTTAAATTATGACTGGTTAACCTAAAAGCTTTTCAAGTAGAGTAAATGCTCAGACACTTTACAGTTCTTGACACCAATATTCATTTTATAAAAGAGTTTAAGAAAACTGTTTCCTTTATAACTAGTAGTGGTAGAATGAAGTTTCAATTGAGTGACTTGGGTTGTCGGTAAATAATATTTCAATTTATTCCAAGGTCTACAGACAAATAAATTACTTCTAAAAAGCAATTTAAGAGACTTTCTTTTCATTAATTACAACAAAGTTCAGTCCCTGTAACAGCCTCTGTAAAAGCATGTAGCTCATACAAATACAGTTGTTGACCCTTTAACGTGGGGGTTAAGAGCATTGACCCCAGTGCAGTCAAAAATTCGTAACTTTTATAACTTTTATCTTTCCCAAACTTAACTGTTAATAGCCTACTGTTGGCCAGAAGTCTTACTTAAGTAAGCAGTCAGTAACAAATATTATGTATGTTATATGTATTACTTACTGTATTCTAACAATAAAGCTAAAGAAAATGTTAAAAGTGTAAAAAAAAAATAGAGAGTATGAGAGAGAAAACAAAACAAATTAAAAACAAAGAAAAAAGAAAATGTAAAAATACAATAATAATAAAAAATAAAAGGAAGGGGGCACTGGGTAGCTCAGTCAGTTAAGCTTCTGCCTTTAGCTCAGATCATGATCCCAGGGTTCTGGGATAGAGCCCCATGTTGGGATCCCTGCTCAGTGGGGAGTCTGCTTCTCCCTCTCCCTCTGCTGCTCCCCCTGCTTTGCTCTCTGTCAAATAAATATAATCTCTAAAAAAATTATAAGGAAGCAAAAATACATTTATGGTACTGTTCTGTGTTGTATTGTCAAAAGAAATCTATATGTAAGTAGGTCGATGCAGTTCTAACACCTATTGTTCAAGGGTAAACTATAAAGTTAATTCATATAATTTTTTAATTAATCAGTTCACATTACTTTTATATCACTAAAATAATGTTAATTTCAATATCTCCAAGATATAATTGTATTTAAGATAGATTACTATAGTGGTGCCTTGGTGGCTCAGTTGATTAAGCATCTGCCCTTAGCTTCAGTCCTGATCCTAGGATCCTGGCATCAAGCCCATTGGGCTTCCCGCTCAGTGGGGAGCCTGCTTCTCCCTCTTCCTCTGCCTGCTGCTCCCTCTGCTATGCTCTCTCTCTCTCAAATAAATAAACTTTTAAAAAAAATAATAAAATAAAACACATTTACTGCAGCATTTTGGTAAACACACAAACTTGGGAGTAGGAAATAGAAAGGAATCAAATGGGATACAAGTATAAGGAAGATACAAGTACAGCACAAGAAAAGCAACATTACCTACTGATAATACTATATAACAGCACGTATTTTTTAAATGTGGACAATCCTAAGAGAAATTGGACTTGAGTATGAGATACTCACACCAAAATAGGAATCCTACCTGTGTTCAAGTCACCTACAAGTCACGGTGGAATTGATACCCAGATGCTAGAGGTGATTCCAAGTGCTTTATCTCTATTTTTTACTATATTAGTATAAAGTAGATCATAGTATTTGTTATGCCTCTGAAGTCAGAATAAACTGTAAGACCTTATATAGTAAGGCACTTAAATGGAAATCATGGCAATCCCTATATCATTATCATTCCTATAAAGAGCTTAGTACAGTGCCAGCCCATAGATTCAGTGTTCAATTCATAATTTCCATATCTCTATTACCAACTCTTCAGAATCCTTTAAATATCAGACTAATTATTTCTACCTTATTATTCTTTCTATCCTCATTTTAAAATGAAGAAAATAGCAGTCAATGAAGTTGAGTAATTTGGTTAAGTCAAACACCTGTTAAGTATCAGGACCAAGCATTGAACCCAGGTCTGTGATTCCGTTACACCACATACAGTCCAGCTGGGCATACAAAGCCTGGAACTGGATTGAATAACAACTGGCAATAGTAGGTGGAAATTTATCCAGAGACAACTGGTAGTATTTTCAACAACTGATCAGGGAAACTTGGCATAGTACCAGCAAGCTTTGGAGATCCAGACAGGTGGTGAACAGCATCAGTGGACCTAATAGCAGATAACAAGATTTCAATGATGTCAGGGATTTTGAGGGCAAATTTATAAGGTTCCAAGGAATACTTATATGGATAGGATGAGGTTCACATTTCAGGGGAACCAGCGTGATTAGTAAAGTAGATGATCAAGGCAAGGACTCATACAACTAGCATGAACCCAAGGAAGGGAGTTTTAGAGAGAGATCTAATCATAGGAAAAAGGTAGGACCTAGATATTCAGGCTGACTGACAAGATTATCCACAAAGTGAATAATATTAAGAAACCTCACTACCAAGGTGGAATTATTTCTACCTTACAAGATACAGAAGAAAAGTTAAGATAAAGAAGTTATGAGTTAAAAATTTGTCCATGATATCATTTAAACATGAGGATTAGGAGTCAGGTAAAACACTATAGTTATGGTTATGTTTACTCACCATAATTTTTGAAACCATCTGAATCTTACTGTTTTAATATAGATTGGCAGATTTTGTTTGGGGAGGGTAATGTATTCATGGATTATGATTCTGAGGTTTATAACCATATATTTTATGTTATCCATTGTTTCAGATTTCTCCTACTAACAAAGTATGAGAATGAAAATTTTATCTATACTTTTATTGAAGACAAGTTGAAGGCAATGCACTACTTATTACAAGGTGTCTACCTTGTTGAGTTGTTCATAAAAATGAAAAATTACTTTGAAATATTATCTTAACTTTACCTTAAAGATTTCATGCTCCCATTTGCTAATATGTAAATCCTCCCAAAAATCTCTTTCAAGAAATCTGTTAAAAATAAGGCATTCTAAAATATAATAGTGCCCTACCCAATCTTAGCACTCCTGGCCAAAAAAGATGAGAAGTCCCAATTCTGCCAAAAACTAATTAAGAAACACATTCCAACTCTCATGTCTAGATATTTTTCTCTCAGATATTATTCATAACATCATAGCCAAATAATTAACAATTGGCCAACACTCCACACCTCATTCCAGATGAGAGGAAAAAAAAACAACTAAAATATTCTACTTGATTAATTTCAAAAGAAATCACTAATCCAAAGTTATTAGACTTTCCAGTTTTGTTTTTTCAAATGTTACTAAATCTCATTACATACATCCCTTTTTTTTAATTTATTTATTTTTTCAGCATAACAGTATTCATTGTTTTTGCACAACACCCAGTGCTCCACATACATCCCTTTTTTAATGCAACAGAAACTGCTAGATAGTGTTTCTCATGAATACTTTCATGTTTTTCATTTATGAAGATGTTGACTTATCTTTGATATAGATAGGAATCACCTAAATTTATATCCTAGCTTCTTCACTTACAGGTAATCTTTTTTAAGGACTGTAATTTCTCTGTACCCATTTCCAAATATTTAAAGTGAAAGTAATACTGTGATTTCACTCAAGATGTTTTTAAATACATGAGCTAATCTATGTAAAGTGCTAAACACATAAAAAGCCTCAATTTTTAGGTATAAATGTTGTTACTATCAAGTAGCACTGTTTTCACAAGATATTACTCCTCCTCCAAGTTGATTGGTTAAAATATGACCCCAAATTCACCAGTCCCTGCTGATTAATTATATTTTAAGAACCTGCCATTTCTTCTATCTTCGATAAAATACCTTCCTAAGTCATTTAAAAGGTGGGTCAAAAGAAATTTATGGTGAGTATCCTGAAGGGTATGTATCCATCTATCTCTTTAATAATGATTCAAAATATTTGTACATTTCAAATATTTCATATGATTTTATAGGTGATATAAAAAAGGTAAATTATGATCAAATATTTTATGACACTATGGCTTAACTGAACTTTATAATCTTCATAGGTAAATTTTTCACACACTAACAGCAAACTACATTTATACAAAGGTCTTCAAAATGTTACTTAATGGGAGACCTGTGCTCTGAATTCTAGATATTCAAAAATCCGTGAGTAAGCCTGAGTTTATAGACTCCCCCCCACCAACTGCCCTAGAAAAGTTCCTCCGTTTAGGTGTTAATCCTTGATGCTTCTTACTTCCTCCTCCTTCACGTCTAATTTATTAGCATTCCCATTGATATCACTACCCTGAACAAGTGTGCATCTTTTCATTCCCACTGTTTCATTGTGGGATTTTATTTCAATATTTTATTTTATTTCAAGCAACCTCTATCTTTCCCTCTGATTATGTTAATAACTACTAATTGGTTTTCCTTTACCTACTATGATCTTCCTCCTATTCACTTGCCACACCACAGAAAGAGGAGTCTTTTCAGAACAAATATTCAGTCCCGTCATTTTTAACAATCAATTGCTTTTTATTTCCCTAAGAATGAGGAGCAACATTCTTCATGTAACCTAATTATATTTCAATTTGAAATTTTATTAACTCTCCGTTTAAAAGAACTTTTGCTCTTTCGCTTTCTTCTACTTTCTTCTTCCATTTTTCACTCATTGGTTAAATTTCATTTTCTTTTTTCCTTCTTTCCTTTTGTGAGGAGCAGAATTGATTAAACCTATTACATATTTCATGAAATGTCATCCTCATCTATGTGTATACAACTGTGACAGATTTTGCAAAGATGAACTCAACAATGTCGCCAATCCCACATGCTTTTCTTGATACTCTGCCCACTCTGAGATGGTGTCCCTAACCCCACTTCTATCAGGGCGGGGTTGTGACTTTGTCCAATAAAGTGTAGTAGAATTGATACTATAGGACTTCCAGGGCTAGGTCATTAAAGACCATGCCCCCTCCACTTGGTTCTCTTGGAACACCCATTCACTGGAGGCCACTTTTTGAACATTGCCTCTTAGAACCCAGCCATGAGGCAGAGAGGTCATCTGTCAGTTCTGATGAAAGTTCCAAATGTTTCCGTGCTCAGCCATTTAAATCTTCTTAGTTTAATCCTTTGACATCGTATAGCCTTCCTGGATTCCTAACCCACAAATCTGTGAATAAATTTCTCCAAAATCTTGCTTGAGGTTTATTTAGATTATTTTGAAGTCACAGATAAATTTGAGATTTAACACCTTCACAATAAGACATCTCATTCGAGAATTTGAGATTTAACACCTTCACAATAAGACATCTCATTTGAGACTATTTTATCTCTCTCCATTTAATTCTTGTGTTTAAGAACTACCTTTTAAGAATCTTCTAAACTGTTTACAGATAATTCCTAGATAGTCTATAGAGGTTTTTTTTTTTTTTTTTCTTTTCTTTTGGGATGGGAGGAGGGTATTGTTTTGCTGTTTTGAACAGTATCTTCTCAATCTAAGCTTACTTTCTTATTTTACATTACTAAATTTGGGGAGGATTTGTTACACAGCAATAATAACCAGGACAACTACCTTTTTTGTTTCATTTTATTTCATTATTCATGATTCTGACTCTGAGCCATGATCCCCATTTCTGTTTCCTTCTCTCCTTCCACTGGCAGCCACACTAGTTTTAATACGTGACCTGGGATCAGTTGTGGGTTTTTTTAAACCTTTTTTTGTTTTAAATATCTTATTTATTTGTCAGAGAGAGAGAGAGAGAGAGAGAGAGAGAGAGAGAAAGCGCACACGAGCAAGGGAAGCTGCAAGAAGCCCAATGTGGGACTCCATCCCAGGACCCTAGGATCATGACCTGACCTGAAGGCAGACACAACTAACTGAGCCACTCGGGGGTCCCAACAGTTGTTTTTTTTTAATATTTCTCTTTATTTCATGAAAATAAATCACTAAGATCCCCCCTCCCCTTTTCACTCAGCTCTGTTTCACAATGCATCTGGGCTGTATATACACATCGAATCCACTGCTCCTAGTGCTTCGTGCCACTCCACCGTGTGCGTCTGTCCCACTTATTATCTAGTTGCCATGGGCTGAATTCCTTGGTTACCTCTAACTCCCCTTCTTCATTTAAAAAATAAGAACAGGGGCATCTGGGTGGCTTAGTCTGCCTTCAGCTCAGGTCATGGTCCCAGGGTCCTGCCCTGCATCCGTCTCCCTTCTAGGTGGGAAGTCTGCTTCTCCCTCTCCCTCTGCTTCTCCCCCTGCTTGTGCTCTTTTGTGCTCTGTCTCTGCATCAAATAAATAAAATCTTTAAAAACAATAATAAAAAATTAAAAAATAAATAAAAAACAGAAACAGTCTAGTATGCTTTATGGATTAATAAATCAGTAACAAGGCTTATACAACACAGAGGGAAGTTCTGCTCTGAAGGAGATTCATAATAAACAGGCATCATTAATTTCCCTACAGACGTCACATACCTACAACATCCGTAGCAGGCTGAACCCCTACCAGTAAGGCATGGGGGTCCAATGTTCCATTTCATACACATTTACAAGTATCTGGCATTTTCCTGGGTTCTAATTCTAATCTTAGAGTATCCTGGCACTGCTTCAGTTTAAATCTGTAGGTCAGGAACATCACATAGCTGCTTCAGCCTCACTGTAACTGTCAACTTCTAACTTTTGTCCATTTTCACTCGGGTTTCCAGAGTTTTCCTTTGTATTTGCAGAATTTCTTATATTTTCTAGCTATCCATGCTTTGTTTTAGGCCTCGCCTACATTTTTATCCAGTCTTTAATGAATTTTCTTTAACAACAGAAAAGGCTGAAATTGGATATATTCACCTCTACCTTTAAAATTAATATTTTTCACTTAGTTCTGCTTCGGTTTTATATTTTACTTTTGCTTTTGGGTTTTTATTCCATCTAAAATTTACCTTCGTACATCATGTAGTTACTCTCACTACTTCTCTTCACAAAAATGAGTCAAGTTTTCCTAATGCTCCCTACCAAAAACACATCTTTTCTCCCCTGAAGTGTGGTGCCTTAATCTTCTGCCCAGTGTGTCTGTGTCCAGGACTCTGTTGGTGTATCTTTCGCTCCTCTGTCAGCAATGCAGTGTTTCCATGAGGATGGCTCTGCGACCTGGTTTAACATCTCGTGGCGTGACGCCTCTGCTCTGTTTTTCTCTTTTAAAAACTGAATTAATCATTGACTTCTATTGTCTTATACACATTTTTGGAACAGCTTTCTCATGTTTCTCTATAACCTTGACTGAGCTTTATTAGAATTATTTTGAAAATTTTGAACCCAGGGAAAATTTGAGAATGAACACCTTTACAGTAAGGTATCTCATTCAGCAATAAGTTCTCTCTCCCACATTGAAGCGTGGTGTTAGGACCTACCTTTTAACAGTCTTCTAAATTGTTTACAGGTAATTCTGAGGTAGTCTGTAGAGGTTTTGGGGTTGGAGGGGAGACTTTGTTTTGTTGTTTAGAACAGTATCTTATCAATCTAAGCTTACTTTCTTGTAGATTATTGATAGTGGGATGGAACACCATTTACTATTATGTGAGATGTTGCTCATTTCCTTTACTTTAGCGGAGCTGCAAGATAATCTGTTAATCATATTACCTTGTGATCCAACTCATTGCCTCATCTGTTGTTTCTATTTACAGGAGTAAAAAGTCGAGACACACCCCCAGGCCGATAATAAAATAATCCAAGGTTGATTACTCATTTGGGTATCAGCAAAGCATTGGTAGGGGCACTGGTGGCAAGAAGACTCTGACTTTAGGGCAGGGACAAAGAACCTAATCCTGGATGCCCATATGATTTCTAAATGATTCTGTGAACAGCGTGGTAAAGCAGGGCAGGCCGCCTTGCATGAGAACTTATCCAGTGAATTTAGTGTAAGTGAGTGGAACTGATGCCCTGGCAGGTGTTAATGTTTTAACCAAATGTCATTCTGCTTGGAGAGATATTAATTACATGCAACTCTCTTTTCCCACATCATACAATCTGCAAATAAGGATAGTTCCATCTCCTCATTCTCTTCCCCCACCTTCTTTTTTTTCAATGGTCCTGTCAACCCACTTTCTGTGATAGAACAGCAGAAGAGCGGGCTCTGGACCTGCATCTGTCTATGCCTGACTTCCAGCACTATCGTATTTTAATGGTGCGACTCTGTTTTCTGTACCCTGGTTTTCCTGTCTGTAAATTGAGTATCACAGCAATAACTAGTTCACCCAAGAGGGTTACTGGGAAGAGGAAATGAATTAGTAAATATAAAACACTTAGAAGAGTGCTGGCAGGTGCCAGTGCCAGGTTGTTCTTTTTTTTTTTTTAATATTTTATTTATTTGACAGAGAGAAATCACAAGTAGGCAGAGAGGCAGGCAGAGAGAGAGGAGGAAGCAGGCTACCTGCAGAGCAGAGAGCCCGATGCGGGCCTTGATGATCCCAGGACCTTGGGACCCTGGGACCATGACCTGAGCCGAAGGCAGAGGCTTTAAGCCACTGAGCCACCCAGGCGCCCCCAAGTTGTTCTTTTTAAAGCACTTTAATCAGCTTTAGTTTTATGTCCTTAAGTGTGATCAGTGCCATCAACCTCTTCCACTGACCATCAGCTTCAGGAGAGCAGTCACAGTATTCAGACTTACACACTAACACATTTTTAACACTTAGCACATATTCTGGAACAGAGGAAGTGTCATATGTTGAATAAATGAATCAATGAAAGGGGAATGAATAAAACATTTACTGCAATTTTTCTCAAAATATTTAACAAACTAATATGATTTTTAAATTCTAAGGTAATATCCAATGTTTCCTCCAAGTCTATATGACCCCAGACCTTTTGTTTTGTCCTGTTTTAGTGAATGGTCAGTAGGGACCAATGTCCATTGCACATCCTAAGGAAAAACTACTCTTTGTATTTGGCATTTTATTCTTGAGTTAAGTTATTACAGAGTTAAGTTAGTTAAGCTATTACAGAACTCCATACCCACGTTCTCATATTCTGGCACCCAAAGAACTATTTATTCCATATTATATTTCAGTATAATTCCCTGAGATTATACTGATAGGCTTTAGAAGAACCAGTTCCAATCAATGTATTTACTATAAAAGGTGGCTGAACTTGCACATTGTCCACAGTACACAGTTCTCTTGGTGAGACTCAATGGAGGAATCCCCTGTATTGGCAAGAGGAATATCTTTACTTTTCTCAACAACTGTTTTGTTTTTGTGAAACCACAAATTTTCCTCACTAATTGTGTTTGCTTGATCATAGCAACCACTAGAAAGCTTAAAATTAAATGTACATATGCCCACTAATAGGAGTTAGGGTTTCTATTCTAACTCTTGGTTTCATTGTAATTTTCTAACTTATTTTTATTTTTCTCATATATTTTAATTATTTTAAAATAGTTGATTTTATTTCTTAAAAGAAATTACTCCTTTGTTCTATACAAGACAAGGCAAAGTAAAATAAACAAGTTAATTTTCAGTGATGAAATCATTTCCAGAAATATGTACTGCTAAAATAGCACAGAGAGAGCAAAAAGAGGAGGAGGATAAAAGAAACAGTACTTATTACATATCTGCTATTATTCTGGAATGATAAACTGATCTTTCCTTTGCAAACCACACCTCTCCCCCTTCCCTCAATCATTCCTGGGATCAAAGCCTTCCATGCTCTGGCCAGTGACTGATTGAGCCTGTGATATGATGTAAGCCAGGCCAACTGGACAGAACCAGGACTTTTGGTAAAACTCTTGGAAAACTAGTATGCCTTTTTTTTTTCCTAAAGAGATTCCTTTGAGTAGAAGATGTGAACCAGGAATTGCTGATGGTAATCTTGCCATTGCACAGAAATTGTCTATCTGAATTAAAAACCTAGATAAAATCAGAGGAGATGTGGAAGTAAAATTGTCAGGGAATTATCTAAGCCTGTGAATTTAACTATGCCTGATGCATCCTGGGGCTTGTCACTAACAAAATTTCAATATGAAAATGATTGCCTATGAAAGTGAAGGTGACTTAGCCTGAGTTCTTCTCCAGGGGGAGGGGGGGAGAAGCCTGGGACAAGTATTTGAGGGTAGGTAGCATATTTTGAGGAGTGTTCTCAGAATCTGAATGGGGAAATCGGAGTGGAGAACTGGGAAAGAGGGAGAAGCAACATAAGACTGCTGTCTAAAGTTGGTCATCATGGTGGTTAACATGGGCTCAGTCATCCCAGAACCTACTGAGAAAAACAAAAGTATATTTGCAAAATTATCTGCCCAAAGAATAAAAGAACATTTATCCACCAGCTGTCATCCCCATTGGTCAAGAGATTTCTCTAGAATATGTTAACTCCCTTACATTTCCAGGTTTCGTGTTTTTTTTTTTTTTTTGGTAAGATTTTATTTGTTTGACAGATTGAGATCACAAGCAGGCAGAGAGGCAGGCAGAGAGAGAGAGAGAGGAGGAAGCAGGCTCCCTGCTGAGCAGAGAGCCCGATGTGGGGCTCGATCCCAGATCCTGGGATCTTGACCCAAGCCAAAGGCAGAGGCTTTACCCACTGAGCCACCCAGACGCCCCACATTACCAGGCTTCTAAAGAGGGACTGCAAGATGGTTTTTCCCAGCGAGACCCATGCCAAAAGTCAGAAACAGGAGATGGGTTGCACATGAGGTGTGTCACCTTATACCTGCACAAAGTGTTTGTTAAAACATAGCAGATGGGCTGAGAGCACAGAAAGCAAGAAAATCATGTCAAAGCTCAAACTCAAATGTAGAATTGGATGGAAGGAAATGAGAGTCTTTCTTCCTTAGCTAAGAAGGTAATTTTTATTTTTCTTTTATAGATGCAGAGCAGCTCTTAGAAATGTATTCTATTGTATAGGACTCAAAATATGAATTACAAAGTCTTCAATGTCTTAAAACGAGTACTTTGTAAGAATATTCCTGTGGCCTTCATCAAAGTCTTACTTCCATTACAGTTGAAACAGGTCTGTCTAGAAGCATCAAGAAGAAAAACTCTTTCCTCCTGAAAGCAGAAATCCAAACTGGATGAAAGAGAAATAATCTGGGCCGTTACAGGCCTAGAATAGCTATGTTTCCTGCTTTGAGGACTTCTGTTTGTTTGTTTGTTTTTGTATTTTGTTTTCAGCACAATCACAGAGCTGGAAGCAATGCTTGAAGTAATATGAAGACCTGAGAGGTGATCTCCACCCCCAGGTTCCTCCTCTAAGCACTGTTTGTGAAACCTCTCAGCCAGACAGAGGTGGCCACTGCTCCCACTCTTAGACATTACCCACTGGAATCACAGCTTTTGGGCAAGATCTGATTTGTTCTCCATCTTCATCTCTGGGTATTCAAAATGTGTTGAGAAGACCCAAGTCATTAGCAGAGGGTGGGGGGAATACACCGAGCACCAAAAGATTTTCGTTAAGATATGGGAATTCTCAGGCCTAAGTCTTGATGAATGAGCTTTGATTTCTCAATCATCTTTGCTTTTGGAGGTTGACCATAAGGCAAGAAAGTTGGCATTTTCTAATCTTTTGAGGGAGCTATTTTTCCTGAGAAACTAAAGAAAGCTATCAGACCTGACACACTCTACGCATTCCTCAGCCTCTGGACTCCCAACCCCATACCCTGAGGACATGACCAATAAAGACAGCATTTTCCCAAAAGAGGCCCTCTTCTCTGGAAGGTCCTTCAGATATGACCAGGCAGTGTAAACAACGGGAGAATTTCCTAGAAAGGAGAACAAGATCTGGGCATTAACTCATTTCACTCCCAGGGAAGGGGTGGTACTTACTGCCCTGCAGGGTATGTTAGGAGATTTGGACAAGTGATTGCTGGGAGCTCTCTCTCTGTTTCTCTTTTACCAAAATGGGAGTTTTGATTGCAGGCTTGTCCATTTTATCTTATTTTAAGTGTGTTGGCAGTCATTAAAAAGGATGTTTAAATTTAAGTTGCTAAATCATGAGTAACTACATCACATGTTCTTAGCTCAGCCAAAAAATTGTTTTGACTCCAGCTAGTTTAAGTTGTTTGCTGATGATTGTAGTAGAAAACATACTGGCTTTTGTACTGTAGAACTAACTAACACTAAGGGAATGGTTAAATAAATTGTAATACATCTATCTCATACAATTGCATAAAGCTATACCAAAAATTAAAAAAAAAATCCAAAAAACCCAGAAAAAAAAACCCTGTCACTGATGTGGCATAACGTTTATGGTAGAAGCCAGAAGAAAAAAAAAAGGGGGGGGGGGGGGACAATAACTGTAAATAGCGTTGGTCAAGTAGTATCAATGAGAAACTATGTGCAATATAGCAAAATTACTGGGAGGAAATACGTAAAAATGCTAACTGCGGGGATTACTCGAGCATTTTGTTTTTATACTATGGTGTTGTGCATATTTCATACAATATTTTTTAAATGTTTTTAGTAAAGTTGTACTAAAACTGAAATTATTTGAATAGGATCTCTTCATTTGTCCTATGACAAAACTAAATTTGAGTATATCATTCATTGTTGCCCAGTTTGAAAAATTCAAAATTTTAATATAGTATTTATAAAATACAATAATGCAGGGCACCTGGGTGGCTCAGTGGGTTAAGCCGCTGCCTTCAGCTCAGGTCATGATCTCAGGGTCCTGGGATCGAGTCCCACATTGGGCTCTCTGCTCAGCAGGGAGCCTGCTTCCTCCTCTCTCTCTGCCTGCCTCTCTGCCTGCTTGTGATCTCTCTCTGTCAAATAAATAAATAAAATCTAAAAAAAAAAAATACAATAATGCATATTATATAAAATACAAAACATACAATATATATAAACATATATATATAATAGTGAATTTTCTTCACCTCAAGACAAATTTGAGGTAAGGCCTAAGTGAACCCATGGAAAAGTGGTATTATCCATATCTGAAATCTTTTATCAAATATAGCTGGAAGTATTCCTTTATGGCAAACCAGATTATTAGTCTATATGATCTTAAGGATAAAAGCATAGAATTAGTTCTATCTGATTATAGATCTATCTATCTAATCTGATCTGATTAGACTGAAGACATACATGACCCTTTTGACAGTGGCAAAGTAACAATGGGACAGTCTGTAGTTATTAACAATAACTTAAATTTTCATCTATAAATACCTGTAATCAGATGCCGCTAGAATCAAGGTTTTTGGGTAACCAAGAAGCTGCTGGCATAGAATGTTTAAAGAAAACAAGAATATATTGAGTTTGGTTGGCTGCTTACTTCTAAGTGTGCCTGAGAACCTAGAAACAGAAAATTATAAACTCATGCCTTTAAATTTCCAGTTAAAGATATGAGTGAAGGATTATAAAGATTTGAAGAAAGAGGAAAGAAAAAAGTCTTATCTCTTAGAACCTAAAGTCGAAATTTCTTAAAACCTAATCCAAGTCTCATTCTGTGGGTAGCAAAATTACGATGTATTTTGAATTCTCAATATTACACTTTTACTGGGAAGCAAGGAGGCCCTAAAATTTGAGATTTAAGTGAAGCTAAAGATCTTAAACCCTTAAATTCTGTTCACCTTCTTTTGCCAGCAGAAGTCAATCATTCTCTCCTTGGAGAATATCTATGTCCTGCCTTAGACAATTTCCTCTTAGGGGAATGCTGATCCTTCAGAGGACCTCTTTCTATCCATCTGCACTACGCTTGACCTACAACCATATTCATGTCCCAGAAAGCCCCAGTATAACATGTTCTAAGTGTAAACTGTCAGAAGTCATCATAGACACCAAAAGAATGGCAAGATTTTGCCTAGTTTGCCTGAAATCCTATGGCCTTTTGAGGACTTGGAAATGGAGGCTACTAGGTGACAATATATTGCTATCACAAGACAGAGTAATGTTCTCTAGAATCTGGTATATCACCTGCATCAATAATCAATATGTAGTGTTATTTCTCCCATATCTGGGATTCATGAGTTGATTCTGGGGATTAAGGGGTGGAAATGAGAGTGGATCTTTTTTCATTATCATATGCAATGACATTTTTGCCTCCCTCCCCTGCAACACTGAGCTCCGCGGGGCTAGCAGTGTTCATTCTTATGGATATAGAGTGTTACCACCAGGAGACACAGCAGGGATTACTAGAAACTGAATCTGCCATGTGGCCATTCTAGAATTCTCATTCTAGTGGACCAACAGAAGAAGAATGTGATTTCTATATTTCCTGGAGAACTGATTTTGATTACTGAAGGGAAACTGGGTTGCTATGAAGGGTTAAGAAGGAATATGGATGGAATGCAAGATATCCTCTGAGATACCTCTTAATTCTCCCATGCTCTATAGTAAATTTTTTTTTAATATTTTATTTATTTATTTGACAGAAAAGATAGAAACAGAGAGAGCAAGAGCACAAGCAGGGGAAGTGACAGGCTCCTCCTCATTGAGCAGAGAGGCCGACATGGGGCTCCATCCCAGGACACTGGGATCTTGACTTCAGTGTAAGGCAGGCACTTAAACGACTGAGCCCTCCAGTTTCCCCATGGTAAAATTTAATGGGGAAAAAAAAAAAACTAATATCCCAATACAGGCAAGATTGTTAATCGACAGACTTTTCAGGAATAAAGACTTTGGTCACTCCATTAGGTGAGGAAGCACACCAGTGTTCTTTCAAAGGGCAAAGGGAAAATGGAATGTGCAGAGAAAGAAAGAAAATTAAAAATCAAAGCTATCACCATGTGACCACATACAGAAATAAAACTAACATGAGTCTTTATTTCTTACATAGATATGAATATATTTGCATATTATTTTCTTCCTTTCCCCATCTCCTATTCTCTTAATATTTAACTTACATGATATATTAATATAATAAATATATCTCAAATATGTAAGTTAATGAGTATCAATGGGGCGGAGATGGCTTAGCTAAAAGATAATAGATCATAACCCAAATAACAGAGACTATGCTATGTGGACTTTATATCTCTGTTTGGAGAATAGGATAATATGTTTTCAGTTGCATGACAGATAGTTAGGCTGATATAATATTTTGGTGATGTATTCATGTGAAAATTAAATGTTTTAAACTGGTGTATATGGTTCTTGAGTTGAAAAGTGGGGCACTGTGGTAGTTTCTTACTGTGTCAACATAGCAAAGCTCTAACTGCATTTTCTAGAATCTCTTTCCCTTTATGGTTGTGAGTTAGATTTGGCCAAAAAGGAAGTCTGAAGACTGAATCACAGAATTTAAGAATCACTGATTACTTCCTGAAGATTGTTGCGACTAATTGTGCTAAGAAATAGACACAGCAGGTTTCACCTTGTCCATCCTCCCTCCCTCTCTCCCTCCCTCCCTTCTTGCAGCTTTCATTCCCAACTACCAACTCTGTGAAGCCACAGCAACCCAAGTCTGCCACCAAATGCAGTCAAGAGCCTACTGTAAACTTCTCCACACATTCTGGGTTTCAGTTTCACTGACAGCTAGAATTACCTGACTCCCTAGAAAAAGCCCTGCAAATTCCAAATTGTCAGAGCAGATCTTCAGGAGGGCTGGTTAGTCATGTCTCCCTGATCACTTAAATTCCCTTTGGGGATCTTACTTCCTTAGCTCCTCCTGAAAATGCCAAAGTGATGAATTCCTCATTCTATAATACTCACAGTGGTTCTACTTTGCCTGAACCCTGGTTGATTCACAGTTTCACTTAAAACAGTTGATAACTACTGCTGATTTGATGCTGCTTTTCCTCTCTTGGTTTCCAGGTCACCACTTTCTCTTTTTTTTTTTTAATTTACATGAGTCTTCTATGCTGTTTACTGTTCTTTGACCCTTTAATAATAAATATTCCTGAACTTAATCTTGGTCCTCTTTGGTGATCTTAAGAAGGCTTGCAGCTTAACAAACTTAGTTTTTTTCTTCTATGCCCAAATCCAATCCATCAGAGAATATTCCTGTCTTCACTTTCACAAAATACCCAGAATTCACCAGAATTCTACTGTGTATACCCACCTCACTTATCTGAGCTATCTTTATCATAAATGTCCTTCTTCGCTCAATTAATACTGTAGAGGCTTCTCAAAAAGGAAGTCAGAGTCATTGTTCCTGACCATATGTTGTGTCGTTTTATTCTATTCTTCAAATCCCTGCCATATCACCCCTTTTTATTGAGAACCACAGCCCACATTCTCACAGGTGTTTATGAAGTCCTATGAGATCCTGCCTTCTGTTGCCATTGTGATGCCACCCTCCATTCCTTCCCCCCAGCTCACTGCACTCCAGCCAACTGACATTACTGATGATTCATAAATATACCAAGTATGCTTCCACATGCTTCCACGTGCTTCCACATGTTTCCGCATGCTTCCGCATGCTTCCACATGCTTCCACATACTTCCACATACTGCTCAGGGAAGCCCACAGTGACCCCACTGATTACAACTGCCACTCGGGCCTCCATCAGAATTCCTCAAGACTGCTATATATTTTTTTCTGCATACTCAATGGCTTCAAACATACCAAATAATTTTACTACGTATGTTTTTTTTTCATACACATCTTCCCCACCCCAACTATGGATTGAATATAAACTCCGTTGGGACAGGATTTGGTCTTTTTTGTTGTTGTTTTCTCAGTGATTTAATCTAGT
The DNA here is from genome assembly GCF_922984935.1 of Meles meles. Taxonomy (NCBI): domain Eukaryota; kingdom Metazoa; phylum Chordata; class Mammalia; order Carnivora; family Mustelidae; genus Meles; species Meles meles. The sequence continues at coordinate 79,166,608 of NC_060075.1, forward strand.
TGTCTTGAATAATGTCTAGCAAGCTGCAAGAAGGGAGGGAGGAAGAGAGGGAGGGAGGATGGACAAGGTGAAACCTGCTGTGTCTATTTCTTAGCACAATTAGTCGCAACAATCTTCAGGAAGTAATCAGTGATTCTTAAATTCTGTGATTCAATCTTCAGATTTCCTTTTTGGCCAAATCTAACTTACAACCATAAAGGGAAAGAGATTCTAGAAAATGCAGTTAGAGCTTTGCTATGTTGACTCAGTAAACATTCATTAAATGAATATAAATAAATAAATAAATAAATGGTGGAATTCATCTTTATCAAGGATCTTGTACCTAGCCTGACAAATAGGTTTTCTATATACATATATATTTTTTCTCCCTCTCTTTTAGAAATTCTGACAAAGAGGACAACATTGTTAAAATGTTAACATTTTAACATTAAACAAAAACACTATTTTTCCCTAAAACCTAGCTCTTACAAAAAGCAATGGTAAGCAACGTTTTAATCTTTATACTTTCTAAAGAAGGAAAAAAATTTACCATAGCAATGAATGAAAAGAAAATTAACCAAAATATCATGCATAATCTACCTTAATTTGTATTATAGCCAAGTCAAAGTGAGAGAGGATCTTTAAAATGATTTTGGAAACTCTAAAAATATTTGTTTAGTACTTCCCTCCTTGATGAATGCCAGCTAGACTTAAATTTAAACAAACCAGGAGCAAAAGAAAAAGAAAAAAAGAGGTAAGTTTAGCTGAAATTGAACTGCCTGCCAGCAGCCAGCAAGGGTAGGAAAAAAAAAAAAAGAAAGAAAGAAAACAACAACTAACTGCAAAAACCACATCTCAGGAAACACTTCCAAATGTGATTGAGAGTGCAGTCTGGTGGTTTGTGTAGCCATGTAGAACAGAAAGTCCATCAGGAAATCAGAAAAGGAGACGTGACCATGAGCCAGTGACCAGTGAGAGTATAGCCCAAGGACAACCAGCCTGACTCTAATGTTTTTAAGACATTCGAAAAGATTGGCCTTGAGCAGATCTTGAGATTTGCCTGGAGCAAAGCTTTAAGGATGTATGGAGTCTCTTTAGTTTCAGAGGTTTTTTCCTCTCTATAAGGATGCCATTCATCTCTTCTTTCACATTAACAACAAAGAGCTACCTAATCTAAAAGCAGATAGAATATTAGAGAAGCCTACCTGTGTCAAGATGCTAAATCTTCCTCCAGGAGTAACATCTTACATTGGGGGTATACCATGTAAAAACACTCCATATAAAGATTCCAAACTAAGTATAATCCTTACCAGTTCAAACCTCACTCTAATCTTTTATATTTCATGGTGTAATTCAAAACCACTACATCCATTTATCTGCAAATAATATTTACGTCATCATTAAAGTCATTATCCATCTCATTAGTTTAGAATATGTCTATTCTTTAGTTCACAGAGGCTAAGAATTCATTTAGAGAGAAGACTTTGATATACAGTAATTTGGAAGAAATATGTATGTATGTTTGTGTTTGTATCTCAGAGAGGAGGATGAATGGCCCCAAATCTTGCCAACAAAAGCAGGCACCAAAGTAGCAGCATGATCAAAGTAGCACACATACCACTAACTTGGCTTTGCGACATTTTCCAAGTCTAATTACAAAACAACAAGATGGAATAAACTAATAAGGTAAGAAACATTTATTTCCTAATATACATGGAACTACTCATCTAATTATGTAAAAAATATTCTCTCCTTAAAATCATGAACATCTGACACCAGGTATACCTATAAAGTATTCTGGAATGCCAAGTATAGGTCACATGGAAAGAGGAATGAAGACCTAAGTGACAAATGTTGTTACTGTGTATTGGGTTATTGTTGTATATCAATTAGCCTATCTACAGAATTTTTTCTTTGTTCTGTAATCACATACAGCCCAAATACTTCCTCATGTCTAGGAAATCATTGTTTAAGGAGCTGGAAGATAGATAGACTTAGAGGCACACGTATCTTTATCTACAGACATTCAATGAGCCCTATCCCCAACTAACTAATAAATAGCACATGAAAATATCCCAATAACATGTGACCAGATAAAGGCTGTGATGCTCAAATATATATATTTGAAACCAAATAATCCATTACCTAGGGTTATCTCTATTTTGTCCAAAATGTTCTTTTGGCAAAGCATATTTCTACACACAGACACATGAAATGAGTTGATAAGGATATATGTCTTCATTCTTTTTTAGAAATAATTTTTCCCCATCTATAAAACCAAGCTAGGTTAAGTATCAGGCAAGGAGACCAGCCAATGACAATATACATCTAAATAAACTGAGGCAAATCAAACATAAATGATTTGTAGGAGTTAATCTATAGCAGAACTAGAATTATAACTCCTTCCTTTAAGCAATGTCTATTCCTTGGCCCATTGCACATTCCAGTGAGCCTTACAGATTCAGGAATGGAGAAGGTAATTATTTATTTAGTTGGAAATGCGAATGTAATCTTAAAGAAAGGGAATTCAAAAATTTAAGAATTTTTTTCCTTCTCCAAATACCTTAAATCCTTTGTAAGTTTTTTTCTTCTCCAAACATCTTAAATCCTTTGTAAGTCCTTAGTTGTTAGTTTGTGGTTAAATAAAACATAATTATCTGATAAATCTTTGTAGTGTGGTCTGATTTTTCCTGTAGCAAATCCAACAACCCAAATCAAACTAACACATTTTCTGGCTTCATCCTGCTCAAAGAAATCATGAGAAAATGAGCTAGACTTTCTGTCCTGGGGCAGATTTTTTTAAGAGCTCAAGTTTTGGTTTGTTAGATAAGGAAGAGAATAAAATTCTCTTGGCAACTTTATCGGATTAAAGCCACAAAATGAGATGCTCAATTTCTCAAAGCAGGTAACACTGGACTATTTATCTCATGGCTATCAATCTGATAATGGGTCAAATGCAGGTGCCTGGTTGCTAGGGGAGTTACTTGTAGGCAATAAAGTTATCTGAAGCCTGGCAAGTAGGGGTGGCAATACCCACTCCTGCCCAGTCTGTAACTCAATCCTACTAAATGCTATTTTACTTCCATGCCACGATGCCAAGGGAAGTCTTGAAAAAGGCAATGTACAGTGAAAGTCACCAACATCTTAAAAACACTTAAATAGGAACTGGACTGACAAGTGGGGAGTCTCCCACTCAAGAAACACACCAGAGTCCTTAAAAATGGAAAATCAAAGTTGGAGATTCACTTTGAAAATAGGAATGCAGTGGGGAACACAGTTGGACCATGACCGATACTTTTTTAAGTCCAAACATTAAAGAACAATATAGGTTATAGATAAGAACTCCCTGTTTTCAAGACTAGTCTGAATTTCTAGCTAAGAGGTTAGCCATCTCCTTCTCAGCAGTCATTCAAAACGCAGACATCAGACAGGCATAGTGAAGTGCCAGTTTACAGAGTTGGGGAAGAGAATTAAGTGACCTCGTCAGTCCTCAGAGTCTAAAAGTTAAGGCACCACAAAGTCAGCATAAGGGAAATTTAGTTATTAATAAATAATGGTGTTTAGAAATGGAAGACTGCCTCCTTCCTGAGCCCATCATGATTTTATTATTTTCTTTGGTTTCTTGAAGTTTTTTTTTTTTTTTTAAAGATTATTTATTTATTTATTTGACAGAGAGAGATACAAGTAGGCAGAGAGGCAGGCAGAGAGAGTGAGAGGGAAGCAGGCTCCCTGCCGAGCAGAGAGCCCGATGCGGGACTCGATCCCAGGACCCTGAGACCATGACCCGAGCCGAAGGCAGCGGCTTAAACCACTGAGCCACCCAGGCGCCCCGGTTTCTTGAAGTTTTTAATTGCTTATCTTAATATTCATAAATTTTCAGAACTACAAGGCTTATTATTTTGTGTTAAAAGAAAAAATTAAGATTCTGTGGTTTCCCTGTTCATCCACAGATTAGCCTCATAGCTATGGGCAAGGTGCTATACTTCTTTAATGCTGAACGATGAAATTAATAGGTGTTAAAAACTAAGAGTCAATGATGAAAATTACTTGTTCTGCATACCTCAAATTCCTTGGGCCTGTGTTTGTTGACAGACCTCCCCTTCCTTCTGAGTTCAAATAAGAATCTTTTTGTATATGAGATAAGTTACCAAAATTTACTGCCTAAAATTATAAAGGAAAGTTTAGGTTGAAGTTAAAATTCTCACTAAGAAATAAAAAACAATTTAAGCCCCCCTTCCCTCCCAGTTTGTACTAAAACTCATAGTAACTTCTGATTTTCTGACTGAACAGTAATTAAATAGGGGTTTGTGGAAACTGCTATTCTCTTGCATTTGTTCCTTTTCTTCTTCTTCTTCAACAGTCAAAACCACTATTCATAGTTTCATTGAAATAACTCTGGGTATATTTGCTAAAAATATTTTTGCTGCTTAAGTTTTACATCAAGGGTCAAGTGATCACAATCTCAAATATTCAGAAGGATTAATATAATTACATAACCTACATATAAACCTCTGAAAACTGAAATGCTATATGGCAGGGCTTGGAAATGGGCAGGTGGAGAGAGGTGAGAATGTGATCCCTACAGCACTAATCTAGAACAACTTTCTCAGAAATAATCTGTGGTTCAACTTTTCCATCTTTATTTCATGCTCTCCACTTACATCTTTTGTATAATATCGCCTATGTATTATGCATATTCTCCCTAATTATAATCAGCAAAATTTACCTCTTCTCATTCTCAGGAATTGGAAAAAAAGAATCTCTACTTCTAGTTATTATAAATTTAAAACCATAGAACAATAGATATAACTCTTTTTCTAAGGAAAAATAAAATTCCCTAATCATCAAGTATCTCATTGATTTTCATTTGTCACTATTTAAAAAAAAAAATTAAACATACTTCATACCATTTGGTGCATTTCCAACATAAAAACTATTTTTTAATTTGTTTTGTTTAGCATATGCCTGAAGAATAAGGACAGTAGGATTAATGAAAAACTCCTTTCCTTGAAAGCATATTTAGATTGCAAATACCAGAGTTTGAAAGTTGACCATTGCAAGCTCTTTTGTCTTTCTAATTGGCCCTAGTATGCCAGCTAACCTTGCCCTCTCTAAAGCAGGTGCACGAATAGTCCTCCCATACATTCAGCAGGAAGGGTACTATTTCTCCGATGATCCCATGTCAGTTGTGCCACTCTTCCGTTCATCTGTTGGTAGAACTCTACTTGGCATTCTCCATGCCATCTTTTTGCTTTAATTTAAGAGTTCCATTTTTCCTATCTTGCCCAGTGCTTATCCCAGAACACAGCTTCCAATCTTTGCTGACCTATACTTGAAATACTGCTTGACTTAAGAGTTTTAGTAGCAACAAGGTCTACTCTTCCAGAAAACGAATGTAGCATGTGGCAGTAACTTGCTTTTTGTGACCACATGGTGGGGAGAAGATTCCACTGCCATGTCATTTTGCCTACTATGTATTAGACCTTTCCGTAAATTTTCTGTCTGGTCGGTATGCACCTGAAGTGACAGATGATAAGAACAGAATCAAGGATCTGTGCAGCCGTGACCAAATTGCTTAAATCTCTAGTCCTGTCTTGAATTTTTTTAATCTATTTATTTTAGAGAGAGAGTGTGTGTGAGCAGGGGGAGGGGCAGAGGGATAAGGAGAATCCTCAGGCAGACTCCCCACTGACCCTGGAGTCTGATGCAGGGCTTGATCCCAGGACCCTGAGATCATGATCTGAGCTGAAAGCAAGAGCTGGAGGCTTAACCAACTGAACCACCAGGAGCTCCCGTCTTCTAATTTTTAAGATGTGCTGTTTGTATTAGGTAATTTCTAAGTTCTCTTTCAGTTATATAATGTCATGGCATACTGGTGACATTTTATCAGTGTTGATTATTAGGGTGTTTTCTCCTCTTTCTCTTCCTTCCTTTCCACATTTTTTTTTCCTCTTCTTATTCCTTTGAATAATGTTTATGCACATTTATACTACTTGGCAATATTGACAATTACATGTGTTATTATCTTTGCATTCAAAACTGCTCATGCATAACAACTCTTTATAACATATTATATATGTTATATATATTATGTATACGTAATATGTATATATATTATGTCTCTAATGTTACTTCAACATTAGTATAGGTGACCATGATCTATGTTTTTTTCCTACTTTCCTTTAATAAAAACCCAAACTTTTCAAAGAGGCCCTGGCTCACATCCTCCAACTACAGAAAGCTTAACTGATTAAGACTACAGCTGCAGCGGGGCACCGGGGTGGCTCAGTGGGTTAAAGCCTCTGCCTTCGGCTCAGGTCATGATCCCAGAGTCCTGGGATCGAGCCCCGCGTCGGGCTCTCTGCCCCGCAGGGAGCCTGCTTCCTCTTCTCTCTCTGCCTACTTGTGATTTCTCTCTGTCAAATAACAACAACAAAAAAAGATACCTTAAAAAAAAAAAAAAAGACTACAGCTGCAGTGTTCTGAACTTGGTCTTTGAGCCCATGCTTCCTACCAGCCAACAAAGGTCCCAAGGTAGGACTGTCCCTCAAAGACACAGACTCTCCTGAGGACTTTGGCTGAAGGACTCCCAGATGGCCTCACTGAACCTTCCTTATACTACACTGTTGGATTCCGCTCAAACTCTCTCTCCTTCTCTTTCACTCCGAGTCATACTAACAGTGTGGTCTTAAAAACTATCCCAGAAATGCCCTACTCCTTCCCCATTTTCTCCCACACAAGGGCTCCTCTAATAATATCCTTGCACATTTAATCCCATTTTGGCATCCACTTTTCAATGGTGCCAGACCAGAGATGCACAAATATGCCAATATTTATAAGCTAGAATAAAGAATTCAAAGAACCAAAACCTTCAGATGTATTGAAATCGAATAAAAAGATGAAGAAATCAACAAATAGCCAAAAAAGGACTTATCATGTTCACAGTTCGAAATGTGCCCATTGTCTTTCTTTACAGAGGAGGCATTCAGCATTTCATTCTCTCCTACTCCAAGTTCCAGCTATCCTTGGCACAATTAATGCACCATCTCATCTAATGCCCCTTTTTGCATCTTTTTGACAGAAAAGGAACACTGAAACTCAGAGAGACTGATCCTGAGCATATACAGCTCCAGCATGGTCACATGGAATGTGGATCTAAATTAAATCCACTCTTAGTCCTTCCTTCCACACTCCATCTGCTATGGTGCTAGGTTGCAAGATCAAGGCAGTATAAGAGCTGCCACATTTTTCCTATTGTTCTTGTTTTTATATAGATTGCCCTAATTCATAGCTGCTTATCAAAAATATGTCACAGTAATTATAACAAGTGCATTCATGTCAAAATAAGTTGATTAGAATATGCCACAAGGATTCCCTCTATCCTCCATGGCTGAGTATTTTTATTTAGATATGAAAAAGACACATTTGTTTGTCCAATCTGCAGAAGAAAATAGAGGGTTGTTAATATGGAGGATTACACATTCTGAAAGAAAACCGAACTTGACAGAATGAACTGAACTGCAAACTGCAAGATAAAGTGTTACAGACAAAACCATGTGTCCCTGATTTTCAGTTCAAAAGAAAATTTTCTAAGTACAGGATGTAACTGCTCAAAGATGAGACCATTTTTCTTCTGAACATAATTTAAGGTTGGACTTGTGGAATCACATGAGTTCATAGAAAGGTCCAAGATTTTATATGACCACAAACTTGATATGAGCCAAGAGTGTTACTCTGTTGCTAAAAAAGAACATCTAATTTTGCATGCTACTAATTTACATACTGCATTGTCAAAGAACATTAAACACATGGATCTGGAAGACAGTCCCTGGGTCTGGCCATCAACTTTAGGGGGAGTCTCCATGAACTCCAACATTATGGAAAGCATGCTGAAACAATGTCCTGGATTAGGGTTTATTTATCTATGCACTTAATAAATGTTGAAGGGAATACTATGAAACAGACATGTGCTTGATAAATGGAATGAAAAAGTGATTCTTGCACTCAAGGAATTCAAAGCCTAAAGCTGATGATCTGAAGAGTGTAAAGGAAGATTTAAAGGAAAAATGTAAGTTTCCTTAACATACCTGAAGATACTTTAATAAGGAAGGTTTCCTTGTTCAGGCCTGATTTCATTCAGGCAATTGTCAGAAAAAAGAAGTTGTCCTGTATTACTGTGTGGGTAATGGTTACATTCCTGGTACCAAATATAGTCATCCCTCTTAGTCAAGGATTCCTAGACCCCAGATGAAGAACAGTAATGTGACAAAGCTACCTGTAGTCTTGGGCCTGAAGTACAATAACCACTGCTCCCAGAGAATGAGTAGTACCTGCTGTCCCCTGGGATGCAACAGAATAGAACTAATTGTTATCATATCCCAGGCTCTGAATACACCTGGTGAGGAATGAAAACTTGTCAAAGTCATCTTCCTAGAATTTTACATTCAACCCTGCTGGATGTTTATGCTGCCCTAGAGCAAGACAGACAATGTAGAGCTCACACACCTCTTATCCTACCCATATTGTCTCTTTCCCAAGAATTCATCTTCAACAGGTCTGCTGGGCTATGTGACTTTCTTTGACTAACACATACATTGGAATACATTGTATTATATGTTAGATACACAAATGATTGAGTACAATAATTATGAAGTACACTATAACAAATGGGTAGAAGTTGCATCCAACAAAATTTCAATGGAATAAGAAAGAATGTTATAAAATTAAAGATACAGGAGTGTCAAGATGGTGGAGGGGAAGCGGACTGAGATGACATCAGGTCGTAGGAGTTCAGCTAGATAGTTATCAAACTATTCCAAACACCTACAAACCCAATAAGAGATCAAAGAGAAGAAGAGCAGCAATTCTAGAAACAGAAAATCAACCACTTTCTGAAAGGTAGGATGTGCGGAGAAGTGAATCCAAAGCAATGGGAAGATAGACCACAGGGGGAGGGGCTGGCTCCTGGCAAGCAGTGGAGCAATGGACCACAAAATCCAAACTTTTAGAAGTCTGCTCCACTGAGGGACATCGTTCCAGAGGCTAAGCGGGTGTGGAGCCCTCTCAGGGACAATGTGGTCTCAGGTCCCATGGGGTCACAGAAGGATTGAGGGTGTCTGAGTGTAGCAGAGCTCCCAGGTATTAGAGTGGGGAAGCTGGCTACAGAGACAGAGCTGAGGAGTGAGCTCTCAGCTCGGGGTTAACTTTAACTGTGATCCATGGCTCAATCGAGCCACTGCTCTTTGAGCAGCCACCCCACAAGTGGCAGATCCAGGGAGACCCACCTTCCTTCACTGGAAGAGCAGTGGGGCAGAAATCTGCCAGGTTTGGAGACTCCAATGGGGTCGTGTGCCAGAGACAGAAATTGCTCGGTCACAGGCCAGGTGAGCTCAGAGTGTGGCCAGGGACAAGGGAGATAGAAGTGATTGACTGCTTTTCTCTGAGGGTGTACTGAGGAGTGGGGCGCAGAGCTCTTGGCTCCTCTGGGTCAGAAACTAGGAGGCCACCATTTTCATTCCTGTCCTCCAGAGCTCTAGGGAAAGCGTTCAGGGAACAAAAGCTCCTAAGAGCTAACCCAAGCAGATTACTTAGCCCAGCCCCCGGCAAGGGCAGTGCAACTGTGCCTCAGGCAAAGACATCTGAGAATCACTATAACACGCTCCACCCTCAGAAGCTCAGCAAGAACAGCAAGACAAAACCAAGCTCACTGATCCAGGAGAACACCGGAATTCCAGAGGAGGGGAAAGCAAAGCATGGAATTCATGGCTGCCTCTCCATGAGTCTTTAATATTCCAATGTTAATTAAATATTTTTTATTTTATTTTTTTCTTATTCTAATTTTTAAACTTTTCCTCTTTCCTCATTTAAAGTTTTTTAACTAGTTTATCTTAACAAAACCTTTCTAAAAATAAAAACTTTTTAAACATTCATTATTATAGTCATATTTTATTCTTCATTGTCTCTAACTTTATTTGTTGTATACAGATAGAGTTTTTTTCTTCTAAAAAATTCTGGGATACAATTTCTTCTAATAGATCAAAATATACCCTAAATCCAGCACAGGGCTTTGTTCTAGTCTCCAGCCTGAGCAAATTCTCTCCATTTTTTCTTTCTTTTCCCAACCAACTTATAAATTCCTTTTTTTAGAATTTTTTTTGAATTTTCATCTTTACAGTCATATTCCATCCCTTCATCATGCTTACCCTTATTTTATATATATATATTTTTTTTCTTTCTTTCTTTAAAATTCTGGGAGGTAGTTTCTTCTAAGAGACCAAAATACACCCAAAATCAAGTGGAGAGCTCTGTTATATTCACCGGTCTAATATATACATATTTTCTTTTTAAATTTTTTTTTTAAGATTTTATTTGTTTATTTGACAGACAGAGATCACAAGTAGACAGAGAGGCAGGCAGAGAGAGAGAGAGGGAAGCAGCCTTCCTGCTGAGCAGAAAGCCTGATGCGGGACTCGATCCCAGGACCCTGAGATCATGACCTGAGCCAAAGGCAGCGGCTTAACCCACTGAGCCACACAGGCACCCCTCTTTTTAAATTTTTTAAAATTTCTTTTTACCCCTTTTCTTCTCCCCTTGATTTAGGGTCTCTTCTGATTTCATTAGCATACATTTTTCTGGGGTCTTTGCCACCCTTTTAACATTTTATTCTCTCATTCATATATTCTTATCTGGATAAAATAACAAGGTGGAAATACTCACCTCAAAAAAAAGAACAAGAGACAGTACCTAAGGCCAGGGACCTAATCAATATGGACATCAATAATACGTCAGATCTAGAGTTTAGAATGACGAATCTCAAGGTATTAGCTGGACTCAAAAAAGGCATGGAAGATATTAGAGAAACCCTTTCTGGAGAAATATAATCCCTTTCTAGAGAAATAAAAGAACTAAAATCTAACCAAGCTGACATCAAAAAAGCTATTAATGAAGTGCAATAAAAAAAGGGGGCTCTTACCACTAGGATGACGCAGAAAAGAGAATTAGTGATATAGAAGACCAAATGATGGAGAATAAAGAAGTTGAGCAAAACAGAGACAAATAACTACTGGACCACCCAGGAGAATTCAAGAGATAAGTGATACCATAAGACAAAACAATATTAAAGAGAGAGGGGGGCAGAAGGTATATTGGAATGAATTATTGTAGAAAATTTCCCTAATATGGCAAAGGGAGAAAGCATCAAAATCCAGGAGGCACAAGGAAATCACTTCAAAATCAATAAAAACAGGTCCATATTCTGTCATCTAATAGTAAAACTTACAAGTCTTAGTGACAAGGAGAAAATCCTGAAAGCAGCCCAGGACAAGGAGTCTGTAACATACAATGGTAAAAATATTAGATTGGCAACAGACTTATCCAAAGAGACATGGCAGGCCAGAAAGAAATGGCATGATATATTCAGAGCACTGAATGAGAAAAACATGCAACCAAGAATACTATATCCAGCTAGGCTATCATTGAAAATAGAGGGAGAGATAAAAAGCTTCCAGGACAAACAAAAACCAAAAGAATTTGGAAACACCAAACCAGCCCTACAGGAAATACTGAAAGGGGTCCTCTAAACAAAGAGAGCACCTAAAAGTAGTAGAACAGAAAGGAACAGATACAATATACAGAAACAGTCACCTTACAGGCAATACAATGGCACTAAATTCATATCTCTCAATAGTTACCCTGAATGTTAATGGGCTAAATGCCCCAATCAAAAGACACAGGTATCAGAATGGATTAAAAAACAAAACAAAACAAAAAAAAAAAAACACCATCAATATGCTGTCTACAAGAAACTCATTTTAGACCCGAAGACACCTCCAGATTTAAAGTGAAGGGGTGGAATACAATTTACTGTGCTAATGAACATCATAAGAAAGCTGGGGTAGCAATCCTCATACCAGATAAATTAGATTTTAAGCCAAAGACTATAATAAGAGATGAGGAAGGACACTATCATTCTCAGAGGGTCTGTCCAACAAGAAGATCTAACAATTTTAAATATCTATGCCCCTAACATGGGAGCAGCCAACTACATAAACCAATTAGTAATAAAATCAAAGAAACACATCAACAATAATACAATAATAGTAGGGGACTTTAACAGGCACCTCACTGAAATGGACAGACCATTCAAGCAAAAAATCAACAAGGAAATAAAGGCCTTATATGACACACTGGACCAGATGGACATCACAGATATATTCAGAACATTCCATCCCAAAGCAACAGAATACACATTCTTCTCTAGTGCACATGGAACATTCTCCTGAATACATCACATCCCAGGTCACAAATCAGGCCTCAACCAGTACCAAAAGATTGGGATCTTTTCCTGCATATTTTCAGACCACAATGCTCTGAAGCTAGAACTCGATCACAAGAGGAAAGTTGGAAAGAACTCAAATACATGGAGGATAAAAAGCATCATACTAAAGAATAATGGGTCAACCAGGAAATTAAAGAAGATTTGAAAAAATTCATGGAAAGAAATGATAATGAAAACACAACTGTTCAGAATCTGTGGGACACAGCAAAGGTGGTCCTGAGAGGAAAGTATATAGCAATACAAGCCTTTCTCAAGAAACAAGAAAGGTCTCAAATACACAACCTAACCCTACACTTAAAGGAGCTGAAGAATGAACAGCAAAGAAAGCCTAAACCCAGCAGGAGAAAAGAAATCATAAAGATCAGAGCAAAAATCAATGAAATAGAAACCAAACAACAGTAGAACAAATCAATGAAACTAGGAGCTGGTTCTTTGAAAGAATCAGTAAGATTGATAAACCCCTGGCCAGACTTACCAAAAAGAAAAGAGAAAGGACCCAAATAAATAAAATCATGAATGAAAGAGGAGAGCTCACAACTAACACCAAAGAAATACAGACAATTATAAGAACATACTATGAGCAACTCTACGCCAACAAATTCAACAATCTGGAAGAAATGGATACATTCCTAGAGACATATAAACTACCACAACTGAACCAGGAAAAAATAGAAAACCTGAACAGAACAGAACCATAACCAACAAGGAGATTGAAGCAGTCATCAAAAATCTCCCAACAAACAAGAGCCTGCGGCCAGACAGCTTTCCAGGGGAATTCTACTAAGCATTTAAAGAAGAATTAATACTTATTCTCCTGAAACTGTTCCAAAAAATAGAAATGGAAGGAAAACTTCCAAACTCATTTTATGAGGCCAGCATTACCTTGAACCCCAAACCAGACAAAAACCCCATCAAAAAGGAGAGTTACACACCAATATCCTTGATGAACACAGACGTGAAAATTCTCACCAAAGTACTAGCCAATAGGATCCAACAGTACATTAAAAGGATTATTCACCACAACGAAGAGGGATTTATTCCTTTGTTGCAATGTTGGTTCAACATCCACAAATCAATCAGTGTGATACAATACATTAATAAAAGAAAGAACAAGAACCATATGATCTTCTCAGTAGATGCTGAAAAAGCATTTCACAAAGTACAGCATCCTTTCTTGATCAAAACTTTTCAAAGTGTCAGGACAGAGGGTACCTACTCCAATATCATCAAAGCCATCTATGGAAAACCCACAGCAAATATCATTCTCAATGGGGAAAACTGAGAGCTTTTCCCCTAAGGTCAGGAACATGGCAGGGATGTGCACTATCACCACTGCTATTCAACAAAGTACTAGAAGTCCTAGCTTCAGCAATCAGACAACAAAAAGAAATTAAAGACATCCAAATCAGCAAAGAAGTCAAATTCTCACTCTTTGCAGATGATATGGTACCTTATGTGAAAAACCCAAAAGACTCCACTCCAAATCTGCTAGAATTTGTACAGGAACTCATTCAAGTGTCATGATATAAAATCAATGCACAGAAATCAGTTGCATTTCTATACACGAAGAGCAAGACAGAAGAAAGAGAAATTAAGGAGTCAATCCCATTTACAATTACACCAAAATGCCCAAGATACCTAAGAATAAACCTAATCAAAGAGGCTAAGAATCTGTACTCAGAAGACTATAAAGTACTCATGAAAGAAATTCAGGAAGACACAAAGAAATGGAAAAATGTTCCATGCTCCTGGATTGGAAGAACAAATATTGTGAAAATGTCTATGCTACCTAAAGCAATCTACACGTTTCATGTAATCCCTATCAAAATACCATCAATTTTTTTCAAAGAAATGGAACGAATAATCCTAAATTTATATGGAACCAGAAAAGACCCCAGATAGCCAGAGAAACGTTGAAAAAGAAAGCCAAATTTGGTGGCATCACAATTCCGGACTTCAAGCTCTATAACAAAGCTGTCATCATCAGACAATATGGTACTGGCACAAAAACAGACACATAGATCAATGGAACAGAATAGAGAGCCCAGAAATAGACCCTCAACCCTATGATCAACTAATCTTCAACAAAGCAGGAAAGAATGTCCCATAGAAAAAAAGACAGTCTCTTCAAAAAATGGTGTTGGGAAAATTGGACGGCCACATGCAGAAGAATGAAACTGGATGATTTCCTCACACCACACACAAAAATAGACGCCAGATGGATGAAAGACCTCAATGTGAGAAAGGAGTCCATTAAAATCCAGCAACCTCTTCGACCTCAGCCGCAGCAACTTCTTCCTAGGAACATTGCCAAAGGCAAGGGAAGCAATGGCAAAAATGAACTCCTGGGACTTCATCAAGATCAAAACCTTTTGCACAGCCAAGGAAGCAGTCAACAAAACAAAAAGACAAAATGGGAGAAGATATTTGTAAATGACATATCAGATAAAGGGCTAGTATCCAAAATCTTTAAAGAACTTATCAAACTCAACACCCAAAGAACAAAGAATCTAATCAAGAAATGGGCAGAGGACATGTACAGACATTTCTGCAAAGAAGACACCCAGATGGCCAACAGACACATGAAAAAGTGCTTCAATTCACTCTTCACCAGGGAAATACAAATCAAAACCACAATGACATACCACCTCATGCCAGTCAGAATGGCTAAAATTAACAAATTAAGAAATGACAGATGTTGGTAAGGATGCGTAGAAAGGGGAACCCTCCTACACCATTGGTGGGAATGCAAGCTGGTGCAGCCACTCTGGAAAACAAAATGGAGGTTCCTCAAAAAGTTGAAAATAGAGCTACCCCACCACCCAGCAATCGCACTACTGGGTATTTGCCCTAAAGATACAAACATAGCAATCTGATGGGGTACATGCACCCAAATGTTAATAGCAGCAATGTCCACAATAGCCAAACTATGGAAAGAACCTAGATGTCCATCAACAGATGAATGGATAAAGAAGTGGTGTGTGTGTATATATCTATATATATACACACACAATGGAATACTATGCAGTCATCAAAAGAAATGAAATTTTGCCATTTGCAATGACATGGATGGTACTAGAGGGTATGATGCTGAGAGAAATAGGTTAGTCATAGAAACAGAATTATCATATGATCTCCCTGATATGAGGAATTTGAGAGGCAAAGTGGGGAGTCTGGGGAGTAAGGAAGGAAAAAATGAAATAAGATGGGACCAGGAGGGAGACAAACTATAAGAGACTCTTAATCTCAGAAAACAAACTGAGGGTTGCTGTGGAGTGGTGGTATGGAGAGTGTGGTTGGGTTATGGACATTCAGAAGGTATGCACTATGGTGAGTGCTGTGAAGTGTGTAAGTCTGATGATTCACAGACCTGTACCCCTGGGGCAAGTAATACATTATATGTTCACTTTAAAAATTATTTAAAAAATTAAAAAGTAAATTTATTTTGAAAATTGAAAAAAAATTAAAGATAATAGGACGTGAAATCAAAGTTTTGGGTTCTTTGTTTTGGGGGCCTTTTTCCTGAGGTAAGAATGTTTCAGTCATCAGAGACTTCAAAGAGAGAGGTGAGGATGGCACCAGTATGTATATTACTGAGTTTATTTTCTCATCAAGGGATTCCTGTATCGGGTGGGAAAACGTTTTTGTTTTTTGGCTTGTTTTTGCTTTTGTATTTGTTTTTTTGGTCTAAGTTCCCTTTTAGTTTGAAAATTCTGTTGTTCTCCTGTTTTGAATGGGCAATGCAAAGCTGCCCCCAAGAAGTTGTCTCACAGGACTGATTAAATGCATGTAGCTGGTCTGTTTTCTCAATGGCAGTGTTCTTACTATATTTGCATATTTTCATTACCCTCTCCACCCCTTATTTCTTAAATGTTCCAAGAATAATTTCATGCTTCAATTATATTTCCTTTATGACTTTTACATTATTTTAAAAAGGATGTTTTAAATGTCTATTTTTTGTTTTCCTGAATTTTGTCTTTATTTTATTTATCTATCTTTTTAAATTTTAGAATACACATCAAGTTTAGTAAAGGCTATGTTTTATCCAAACATATGAGGGATTTTCCTTCAAAGTATGACTGAAACCTATCACTTTTTCTTCACAGGATACTTATTAATACTGTAAAATGAGAAGACAGTCTCATTGTGGAAATGTTGTAAAAGGTGTTATTTGAGGTCTTGAAAAACTCCCAACAAAGGATCTTATTTTTATACTCCCCTGAAAGATAATATATGCTGGCAGCATTGAACATTATAACTAAACTTGGCATTCACAACATATAGCTTACTCAGATGCCAGAACTTCACTGTAAATGAAGGCTCTACTCATTCAGTTCCATTTGTTATTTCCTTTCTCATAACGCACCAAACAATGTAGTTAAAGCAGTAAAGCCAAAATCAAATGATCAAACTATCTTGAGTAGGGATTGTAAAAATACTGGGCCCAAATGATGAAAAGCTATAAATGGCTAATTCCTTAAGAGAGAAAGTTATCATCCCTTTGAGACAAATAAGCAATCAAATTTATAGAAAAATGGGGAGAATTAAAACATACCATTGTATCTGATCCCAGAGAGTTTCCATTTATTTGACCTTTCCAGGTTGGAGGTATCTATTTTGATTTGCATCTCATGAAGGTTTTAAGGAAGTTATGGAACATGCGAGATAATTTTTACATCTTTTTTTCCTCAGTTGTTTTACAAGTAATTCAACCACTTGAAGCTCTAGAATGGAAATTTAATGTTTTTTTCTTTCAAATAACCAATATAAACATTTTTGGATATTTACTCTTCTATTATTTTTAATTTGTAACAGGGATATTTGTATGTGCCAAGGGCTATTCTTAAAATACTGCAGAGAACTGGAAATGCTATATTTGGAATCACAATTTAATTTTACATAACATCTAAACACATGAAACAAATAGAAGTGCTCTAAACAAGCACTTTGAGAAATTCGAAACAGAATGAGCTTATGTAGAGAGAAGGAGAAAGGAGAAGAGAACGGAAAACAAGGAAAAATACAAGAAACGGTAAAAAAGGAAGGGAAGAAAGAACTGAATTACAGAATGAAAGATAGGCTAGCTAAATTATTTTATATCTACTTTGAATTTCTTTAGGGAATTTAAAAACAGTAATTAGGGTCTCTTATAATTATTTCATTTATTTGATAAAAAAATTTGATATACTTAATGATGGTTTTTATCTAGTAAGATTGAAACCAATTATCAAAAGTTTATGTGTGTTGATTGAATTAACATGCAGTTTCTCACTCTTAAACAACTGTTACATTTGATAGTCTACTATGTCCAGTTTTAGTTGAAGCTGTTCACAAAATAATATGCATAAACCACCCTATCCTTTTTTGTATCACTCTTATCTTTTACATGTGTCTTATGCCCATCTCTTTGACTGCAAGTAATTGACAGATTTTTCCAAAGCATTTAATTTGGTTTTTATAATTTATTTATAATTAATTTTATATACATATATTTTATATATACATAATAAATTTTTATTTATAATAATTTAATTTAATTCTTCTCATACTGTTGCTTTACCAGTTATGTAATATTTGACTAGTAAAAAAACTTATTATAGAAAGTATAAATAGCCTAATTAAGTTTTTAAAAAAGCACAATACTTTTTTTAAATTTTTTTTTAAGATTTTATTTATTTATTTGTCAGAGAGAGAGGGTGAGCACTGGCAGATGGAGGCAGAGGGAGAAGCAGGCTCCCTGCCGAGCAAGAAGCCCAATGTGAGACTCGATCCGGGGACACTGGGATCATGACCTGAGCCGAAGGCAGCTGCTTAACCAACTGAGCCACCCAGGCGTCCCAAGCACAATACTTTCTTGATTAGCATAGTAGATAGTCTAACTGTTCAGAAAAAAGATAAGTGATATGCTCTAGAGAACAGCTAACTAATCCTGAATATGCATAGAAGATACTGGTCAGTATGAACCATACTGGTTAATCTTAGAAGTCAATTAAATGTAATTAGAGAGAGCTTTTCTGTATTTATGCAATGATAAAATGTTGAGGATGTAAAATGTGCAAAGTAGCCTTTCCATTTAAGAAAACATTTATATGTGGATGCAAGCTTTTCCCGGTAGGTAGGTAGGTAGACAGACAGACACAGATAATATTAGTTATCATATATATTTCACAAAGGAAATGCTAGTTCACTTTGTTTTGAATCAATAGATTCAAGAGATTTTTTTAAAAAGACTAATTTTCTGTCTACATTCAGTATCTGTTATTCCTGGGCCTGGTAAAAAAAAAACTTGATGCTTTCCTTTGGTCCCTAGTTTTTCAGGAAAATATCAAGTAAATATGTACCCTCATTAGCAATAGTGGCAAGGAGGCTTTCAAAACTGCTTGGGCTCAGAATTCTCTTAGGAATTAGAGTTCATGGGATCCCTGGGTGACTCAATTGGTTAAGCATCTGCCTTGAGCTTGGGTCATGATCCCAGGGTCCTGGGATGGAGCCCCTCATCTCGTTAGTCTCCCTGCTCAACTGGAAGGCTATTTCTTCCTCTCCCTCTGCTTGCCACTCCCCCTGCTTGTGCTCTCTTTCTATGTCAAATAAGTAAATAAAATCTTTTTAAAAAATGCAGTTAGTGGTTAGAATCAGATCTATGATATATATGATGTACTTGTAAAAGCCTAAGAACTTTCTATGTACTAAATTCCTATATTCCTTGACTAGATCATTTGATATGGGAGTATTCAGTCAAAAAGATCATCCAGAATGGCCAATGGCATCTTAATGAAGATGGGCAAGTTCTGAAGAGTTGGCCATATTCTGATAAAGTTTCAGAAGATTTTTCGTGAATACAGTATGTCAAAAACAAGTTAGCGATCATATTCTTATTTGCCTGTTTGTGTAGCTCTTTTTCCTTGGATAACATTCACCAATACTTCAAAAATGTTGGTGTGTTTCAAAAAAACATGCTACAGTTTTAAACTATGTACTTCTTATTGATGGAGATGTTGAAGACTTTATAAGCTAAGTGCTTATAACAAAAAAGTCATTTTATTCTTTTTTTGAAAGTATTAAGTACACCTGACATGTCATTATCCACAAGAGCAACATAAATCCCCTCTAGTCTTTTGACAATAAACAAATTAAAAAAAAAAATCTAGAATAGACTTTAAGAGGAATGTAAGAGATCAAATACCATACTTTTTCCCCTCAATTTTTAGCATCTACAGGTGAAGTGTCAACTCTAGTACTAAATCTTGAAAAGAAATCAGACTCACTGGATAGAAAGCAGCACTTTACTTAATCTAAGCCCTATGAATTTAGTTGTTTTTTTACATTTTTTTAACTAGTTAGTAATCTTCCGCCTTTACAAGAAAAATTAGAAAATATTTCAAATGAGATTTTATTCAAGTCTAGTTGTAGATATTAGGCAACCATGCCAAGTCAAGGAGGCCCTTAAATATTCCCAATATACAAATTACAGATACAACTTATTATAGCTACTGATGAAGACCTCTCAAAGATGATTAGGAATTAGTTACACTGAGTTTTATTTAGTGATGGATTTCCTTTGAAAAAAATATTGTTTGTGGCTTGGCAGCACATTTGAACATGATGATTTTTAAATTGTACAACATAGTCCTCTAAGTCTCTCTAAGTCTTTAAGGAGTTTTAAAAAATTATGATTTCACACAGAAATAAAAATGTATGGCAAACGTTATACAAGTATGGCATTTCAGCATTGTGAGGTAATGCAAAAACTCACAAAGATTTATTAATTAGACAACAAAAGCATATATTCTATTTATTTCTGCTTCTGAATTCATCTCAGCTTTGGCTTTTCCTCCCTTCTCCATGTCTTGCTCAGCCTTTCTCTTTGTAAGACATCATTCAACAGTACATCAAAAGCTAATGATGTACTATATGTTGGCTAAATGAACAGAATAATAAGAAAGAAAAAAAAAGAAATCAGTACAGGCTAATACACATACAAGGTTTAATTTCATCATACGTGCCACACTTCTTCCATAGAAGGAAATATCACCGAGACCCATCCCTTCATCATGAAAACACTGGTCAAGATTCAACTTTTCAAAGAAGCTTTAGGACAAAAACCACAGTAATTTAATTTGCTCCAGAAAAATCATCCTGCCAACCTCGCCTCATTTTATATATCTGTTGATCTCAATAACAATATTTTTATTGATATCTTTAAGCAAAAGTCTCTCATTCAGTAAGTCCTTTCTTTTTTTTAAAGATTTTATTTATTTGACAGGCAGAGATCAGAAGTAGGCAGAGAGGCAGTCGGGGATGGGGGGGTGGGGAGCAGGCTCCCTGCTGAGCAGGGAGCCCAATGCGGGGCTCGATCCCAGGACCCTGAGATCATGACCTGAGCTGAAGGCAGAAGCTTTAACCCACTGAGCCACCCAGGCGCCCCCAGTAAGTCTTTTCTTAGAAAGCCTTATTATTTTCATATTAAAGTACCTTTGATTAATCCTTGTTTTTAAAGCCCTAAATCCAGCTTCACTGTACACCTGTGAATTGTATAGGACTTCATATAAAATCTGAATCTCTTCCACCCTCCCCCATGGGGATCTAAGTACTAGCCTGGCAGAAATTCCCCAATAGCAAAGTGTCAGTGATGCATATTCTACCCACCATAGCATGAAACATTGATTCAAAGGATCACATCAATAAGGATCTTCTAGAAAAAGCCAAGCTTCAAATACTAGAGATACCAAACTCATACACTAAGTACAATGGGTAAAAGACAGGAACAAGATTAGGGTCACAGAACGTGAGATTGACATTCGTTGGGAAAGGGTCAAATACGTCCATAATTATAAGAAAAACCTGATGGTCGGGACTACTCTATGTTTACATTTTGGTCTTACAGATGTTAGATGTGGAATTACAGAATTGATTATGAATCAAAGCCATGATAGACTCAGTCTTTTGGAAAAACACTCAAACATGACTAGCATGTTATGATCTTAGTTTCTGCAGTGAACAGTAACCTACTTGGCTAATTAACACTTCAGCGTTTCGACCTTTTTAAGTCAATAAAAGCACCAAACATAGAGCTCAATATAAAACAATCATTAAGAAGATATCAGTTTATGAGGTGCCTGGGTGGGCTCAGTCAGTTAAGTATCCAACTCTTGGGTTCATGTTAGGTCATGATCTCTGGGTTGTGAGATCAAGCTCTATGTCAGCCTCTGTACTCAGTGTGGAGTCTGCTTGGGTTTGTCTACTTCTCCATTTGCCCCTCCCCTCATGTGCCCACATGCACACTCTCTCTCAAATAAATAAAAAAATCTTTAAAAAAATGTATCAATTTATATATACTCAAAACAAGATATCTCAGACATACCCTAAGTTTAAAAAAAACCCCAACTCACTATGTTGTATGTAAAATTAGTGCCATGTACATTAAACACTGTATGTAGAGAGGGAAAAAGTTCCAAAAGGTTATTAACAACTGATAATTTTACAACCATTATTTGAGCTAGTAAGAATGTAAGTCTTATATTTTCATATAAGTATTTTTATTTTTATTATGTTTGTAGTAAGAAACTATAACTTAACACTTATACAAGCAAAATATTACTTAGCAAATCCTTAAATATTAATAAAAATATGGGGAAATTTCCATGTGTAATTGCTATCAAAACCTCTCACAAGGCCATCTTAAATATAAAAGATTCTATTTTTTTAATTATACAAATCATTATTGTTCAGAAATTTTCTTGTTTGCTCTTCTCTCAGTTTTTGAATTTGAATTTGCATTTGTCCCCTGAAGGTAGAAAAAGTCTACAGCTACTATTGGCTATATGCCAAATTCCCCATGCTCCTAGAGCTATAATTTTGTGAAGTAGTTGCCTGTCTCTTTCTCTGATATCCATAGATACACATATACTCCCTCTTAAATACCAATTCTTTCTCCAAGGGCATGCATACCAGGCCCAGAAGCTAATGGAGAAAGAATTCCACTGTCATCCACTTGTCTAGCACCAGCCCATCCCTAAAATATCCGGTCTTGACACTGATCCTGGATCACTAGTCGAACATTTCACTTCTTTGTGATAAATTTCATCTCTGAACACCTGGGTCTTTTCATTGCCATTGAAGTTAGGGACTCCCAAATTCATCTCAACCATCTAATAATGTACATCAAAAAGGTAACAAGCCTAGTTTCTGGATGGGATTTCCCAAGGAAAACCTCCTCGTCTGCAATGCACATTTTCCAGCCAACCTTTTGAATTCCAAATTTATAGATTTTATCCTTTATCCGCCTGCAAAGCATCATGTTAGAGACTCCCCTGAGATGAACAGAAACATCCTTACCTCACTTGTTATTTCAATTAAGATTTGTCTAAAGATGACAGGGACTACTCTTACTTATTTACACACACACACACACATACACAAGAATTTAATAATAGCTATATTTAAACTGAAGTAATGGGTATTATCTATATTAAGACAACTTTCAAAAGCTAATGAAGGCCGGGTGGGGGGGGGGAACTTGCCTATTTTCAGATAGAAAGAACCAATAATATGTCCACTCTCAAATTCCACCAGAATTTCATGTGATCCTTACAGTATACCAGTAAGACTTCTCTTTTAATTAGTTCATATTTTACAACAGCCAACTACAGTAATTTTTAAGAATGAGCATTTGAACAAAAGTAACAAAATACAAAAGAAATTATGTTACATTATTGCATTTACATTAAGTCCTAGAAAACCAAAAAGTAATCCATAGTGCTATAAATCAGCATAGCAGTGGTGGGAGGCAGGCGATTTACTCAAAAGGGGCATGAGAAAAACTTATGAAATGATAGAAATACCTTATTTCTTCATTTGGGTGGTGGTTATACGGGTTTGTACAATTGTCAAAACTGATCTCATTATAATCTTAACTTACAAATTTCATTGCATATAAAATATACCTCAGCAAATATATATAAACATCATTTTTTAAAGAAAGGAAAAAGCAAAGCTGAACATAAAGCAGAATAGATGTCTAATCCAATGCATCGCTTAAATAGCTAATAAAACACATTCCCCTTTCCACTGATGCAATTCCAATCTTACTTCTTCCTGTTCCTATTTTGTGATGCCAGACATCATCTTACCCATCACCCCAACCAATACTGTAATCTCTCCTTTTTATTATTTGCTATTTTCTCCTGTGGCATGAGAAGCATATAATCATTAGAAGGCAGTCTCAGATTCCAGTTCAATGAACACAGTCCATTATTATGTAGAGTGAAACCTTCAAATCAGAGGAAAACAGAGATAAGAAGATGAAAAGCCAACATTTTAACACTTTAGGTATGACTATGAAAAAACTGTGGTATCCCCTTCTCCTCTTACCTAACACACACACACACACACACACACACACACACACACACACACACACACATCCCTTTTGGCTTCTGGATGGACCAGTGAATTATGGCTATGAGGTTTAAATGAAATGGCACCATACATCACTTTGGTTTTCTCCAGGGTCAAACGCTTCTGGGTTTAAGAACAGTAAATCTTGTGATAATCTTTACATTTTTTTAAAAAAGATTTTATTTATTTGACAGATCACAAGTAGGCAGAGAGGCAGGCAGAGAGAGAGGGGGAAGCAGGCTTCCCGCTGAGCAGAGAGCCCGACGCGGGACTCGATCCCAGGACCCTGAGGTCATGACCCGAGCCGAAGGCAGCCGCTCAACCCACTGAGCCACCCAGGTGCCCTGATAATCTTTACATTTTAATGTGAACTGAGTTTCTTAGTAATAAGAGTGTGACATACATGGAAGCTATGTAGAATAGAGAACTACTAACATGTGGTACCAGCAGAGGCATGAAGGACAGGGAAATCAAACCCAATTTCAGAACTGGGTCTTGTTTCATACATTTTTCTCAACAACGTAAGGAATTCAGTGTAATGACACCACATACCTTGCCGCTCCCGTTGACTTATAGAACCATACTGGAGGTCAAGGATTGGTTTATGCAAATGAAAAATTGGTCCCTCAGACATGGTGAAAGCCATGTCTGTCTTTATGAGGGGGAAGCCAGTTTGTTGAGCGTATGTGTATATTTGCCTCCAACACTACCACTAGGATCACTTTCCTCAAGAACACAATAAAAAATAAAAGGTACCTGGCTGGCTGAGTCAGTAGACCTGATGACTCTTGATCTTGGGGCTTTAAGTTCAAGCCCCATGTTGGGTGTAAAGATTATTTAAAAACAAAATGTAAGGTACCCAGAGACAGAGGTTGATCATTTATCCAGGGAGCAAGTTATTATAACAATATGTAATGAGCCTTTTCTACTTTAGCAGCTTTTTAAAAAATATCCATTCAAAGAAACACATCTATTTCCTTGACTTCAACACTTTTTAAGAAGTATATACCAACTTTCTAAGTTGTATTATCCTATTTAATTCTTGCTCCTTCAAAGTTGCTACCCATGCCATCAGACCTTTAATTAGCCTTTTGCCTAGGAACTGGTATAGATATTCATCTTAGGCTACTCTTTCTCCAGGCAGTTTTTTCATCTAGAAAGGAAGAGAGATGATATTAAGTTGTTATATTATGTAGTATGATTGATAACCAATCAGTATACTATGGGAGCAGAAAAAGAGTATTTTTTATCAGGTAATCAGAGTACTAATTGGAGATGGCAATATTAAAATTATTATTATTATTTTAATAAAATTAAAATATTTATAATTAAAATATGGCTCTCAAAAATAATCGTTAAAATTTGGTAAGAAAACAATGGAGAGATGGTGAAGGAAGAGTTTAAGAATACGGAACACAGAGTTGGATTGTAAAATGTAAATAAATACACTTTTATGGATGTTTAGGTTTCCACATTGAAAGATTTGCCTTTTTTTTTTTCTGTAGTGGGTAGTCATCCGGCAAGTTTAACCATGTAAATGATTCAGTTAGACCAATGTTTAAGGAATATAATTCTGTTAACACCGTGCACAATGGATTAGAATGAATATTAGAGGAATAGAGTTCAGTTTGGAAGAAAAAGAGAGGAATTCCAAAGTGGAAATGTAAATAAGGTTCAGATGGGGGGGGGGGACTGTGGATATAGAATCAATAGAATTTGACAAGCAATTAGACTAAGAATTGAGAAATAACTAATAGAGGCAATTCTAAAAAGACTTTCCTTATCCAGCATCTCTCCTGGGAATGATAATGGACCAGAAGTATAATAGAGCAGTAGTTGTCTTCCAGAAAACCAGCAAGGTTTCAAAAGAATATTCAGGTCTCCTAAACCCCAGAAGAGAAGAAACTCACATAATGGAGGGGCAATCACTATGAATAATTCTGGGAAAAGCCTAGATCTCCTACTGGGTCATCTTTTGTCTGTGCTTTGCACTATTGAAACCTGTGTTAGCCTTTCCCTGTAGAATAACTAAACACCATTACCACCTCTTAGCCTGGTTGGGGTTTTTTTGTGTTTTTTTTTTTTTTTTTTTCCTATTGTGACTATTTCCTAAAGGGTACTTTCCATATCACTTCCTTCCTGTACTGTTTTTGTTTGCTTATTTTTCTGTTTTTACAGGTTTTATCTAGTAATCTTGATCTACCTTTTACCTTCATGAGCCGTGAAGTCATTTTTAAATATTCTCAAGTCAGGATACCTTTGTTCTCTGTACTGACTACTGAGATTTCTAGGACTGAACTGAGTTCCTTACCATCTTCTTTGGATTTTATCCCTACCATCACTCCTTCCCTGGGTGGGTCCTTTGGCCCTGATGGGACCCTATGAGCCTGCTGTTTCCCTGCCACTTCCATGTCCTTAACCCTGCCCTAGCTCCTTCCACACCCTATCTGCCTTGCAGTCATGACACAAGGTGCTGGATTATTACTCTCCGCTTCTAACACTAATGCTGATGCCAACAGCCTTCAGAGTAAAGCTGAGGGAAGGTTACTGGGAAGGTTATTAGTGTTTTGGAGTTGAGTAAGTTATTAGGCAGCAGTTCCAGATGTTTCAGAAATAGACAATACAATTACATGCAACCTGTTTTTATATCTTTCCTTTCTTATTGGGAAAAGGTATTTGCTCTGGAGCAATACTACCTTAAGCATTAATCCACATCTATCAATGTTAAATTGAAACCCTATCCTCTATCATGCAAAATTCAAGGTAGTTTTATATTTCTTTGGTAATACTGACTCATTTTCATTTCATTAAGTTTTCTATACAAATTTAACTAAAAGCTAAAATTGATCTTCTTGAATATTGTGTCTAAAGTTCAAAATATGATTTTCTAAGGAGATTAAAATTTAGTCTAATCATTTTGACTATCTGAGTCTCAGTTTCTTATCTGTAGAATGAGGGATTGGACAAGGCAGACTTCATAGATTGTTGTTTTAGAACAACACAATAGTTTTAAAACACAATTAACACACAATTTACTTATATCTAATTGAAGGTTATATTACTTCTCTGGCCCTAGCCCCACCTCGATGCTTTCCTCCAATGAAGAAAAAAAAATGCATACTGTGTTTTGGTTTAGGGGTATGGGGGTTTTTTCTAATTTAAAATGTTTTTCTTAAGTTTTAAATGCATAGTGACATCTAACGATTAAGTTAATCCCCAGGATCAGTTCAAAAGAGTAAATTTGTACCATTATCAACTTAAAAATCCAGAGTAATTTCCTCAGCTTCTATATCAATAGTACTTTACAATAGTTATTAATATTCTTTATTAAATGGTTTCCATTCCATGCCACAAATCTGATCATGGTCCTTTTTAAAGCTATAGAACTAATTTAGAAGAAATGAGATATGTTTAGTGTAAAACTTAAAAAAATAAGAATAATATCCTATCATGTCTAATTATTTCAAGAATGTGTACCTCCTGCTGGGCAAAACATAATAATAATTAAATTTAGCTTGGGGCAGTATGGGGAGTCCTTATTTGTTTAAGCTTCATTTAAAATATACCCCACAGTACAAAATTCCATATCACGGATGTTGTGGTTCATTAACTCAAGGTCATATCATACTCAAAAAGGAACATAGTTTTTCAATTAACCTATAGATTTTAGATAACTGTCCAAAACTCATTTACCATTCACAATAATTACATACTTTTAACATTTTTATTTTCAGTTTAGTGAAAGTTCATTTCCCAGCGGCTTTTACCCTTTCCTCAAACTGCTGCAGACACAAGCCATTTTGCTTTAACAACACCTCCCATATTCACTCTCCCACGTATGCTTATTGGAAGCTTTAGCGGTATCTAAATTAGACTTGGCAGAAATAAAGAGAGACTTTCCATTTTGGACAGCATATCCTATGGGGCACAAGTATGGAAGATGCAAATTGAAAATGAAAAGAGATTTGATGCTACAAGGACAAAGCTGGAAAAATGTTTGAAAGTGGCATAATTTAAAAATACAATACCCTATGTTTATTTGTAATGTCTGGAGAATGCCATGGTTTGCTTAAGTGAAAATTATGGGCAATCCAAGGATACATACGCCATACAAGGATTACTGATTTTCAAAGTGCAATGGGATAAAACACATTCAGCCCTAAAACTTAAATTTTCCCAAACCTGAACTTTGATGATTCAGATGGTCCCTCATTGTTTGTATATTCTTGGCCTGCCAAAACATGCTCCCTCTAGCAAAAAAAAAATGAATTTTGTTTTTATTCATCCCCAAGAAAAGCAATGTTCTCTGCAACAAAAGGGGAGGTTGGTTTGTGGGAAACCATTGCATGTTCTAAAAAATATTTGTTCTATATTCCTGCTACTTGTCAAATAAGTCTGTACATGGGAGCTCAAGAGCAATGCAAGATATGGGCAAGAGGCATCAGGGACCACTCATGTAAAAAAAAAAACCTGTCAGGGGGCGCCTGGGTGGCTCAGTGGTTTGGGCCACTGCCTTCAGCTCAGGTCGTGATCTCAGGGTCCTGGGATCGAGTCCCGCATCGGGCTCTCTGCTCGGCAGGGAGCCTGCTTCCCTCTCACTCTCTCTGCTTGCCTCTCTGCCTACTTGTGATCTCTCTCTGTCAAATAAATAAAATCTTAAAAAAAAAAAAAAAAACCTGTCAGTCCACTGATTCATTCTACTTATTCTACAAAATGGAGATCCACTAGACACCAAACATTTTTCTACGTAAATACAAACCTTAGAGTCATTTGCTTTAGTAGTCACTTTTTAATAAGGTAGGAAGGGGAAAGTGAGAAGTCAAGGAGAAGGAAAAAAGGGAAAAACAAACCACATTTTAATTCATTCCTTCATTCAAACATAATTAAGCACTGCAACACTGCAGACATTACATAAAATTCAGATAAAAGAAAAAGTCAAAAAATCCAGTTTAAAACAGAAGATTGGCATTTAAACAAATAACCATAATATATTGTCATTAGGACTCAAAGAGAAGTATGCACAAAGTTCTAAGGGAAGAAGAAAGAAGTGAAAGAGGATGGACTAGATTTCCATAGAGCAGAAAGTTGTTAAGAATCTCCATTTATAAGGGACAAAATTCAATGTATCTTGAAAAATGGTTTAAGTGTCAAAAGAAAAAAAAAAAGAGAGAGAAAGAAAGAGAGACCATACATAATGAGACAGAGAAGTGATTACATATAGCCAGTGGGGAAAAAACCACAGAGATGCAATTAAATTCATTTGAGTCCAGGGAAACTTGTTTTTATGTTTTCTATGCCTCTTTTAGAATACATGGTAAACTCTACCCTTAAAATTTAAAGTCCAATTTATATTATTTAATCTCCAAGATTTCGTGTGTAGAATAGGGACCCTCTGTATATTAACTTTGAACAATTTCCTCATTTTATAATGAAATTGGTAGAAATTTTTAAAAATACTCATCTGGGTTTTTCATTGTTTAGTAAGTCATACTCCCTCCCAATCCTAGAAGTCCTGGCAAGGAGATAAGGAAAGTAAATTTATTGCCCAAGGAATCAAACATTATCAAGTACCTTGAACAAAGAAGTCTCTAAACATATTTAAATTACAGATGACAGTTGTAAAAATCAGGTACTATCAAGTGTTTTATACTTTCCTGAATCTCTTCTTTACATGTTAATAATGTCTGGCTAACACAAAGTGTTAATGTAAAATTGGTTAAGGACAGTTAAGGATATCTGTGATTTGAGGAAGTAATCAAGTAAAAGGAAATGTAAGAAGGAATCAATTCCTAATGGCAAAGAGAGGACTGAAGAGAAAATAAAAAAGAAATACATGCTAGAAT
Source organism: Meles meles (assembly GCF_922984935.1). Lineage (NCBI taxonomy): Eukaryota > Metazoa > Chordata > Mammalia > Carnivora > Mustelidae > Meles > Meles meles. Next base: position 79,196,164 of record NC_060075.1, read on the forward strand.
TGGATACAGTTGCTGTAGTTTATTTTTTCCATTTAATCATTTATTCACTTAACACTTATCCAGTGACTACAACGTACCATTAATTTTTCTAGGTTCTGTAGGTAGATCTTTAAGTGTAAAGCCTCTGTACTCATAGGCAAAGCTTCTGGAGGAAGGGTATTTAAGAAAAACCCAGAGATGTTTGAAGGAATCTTGGAGAAGTGAGGTTTCTTACTCATTCCTCAGGTTGCAAGCTAAAAACCTACAATTACCCTGAGTGAAGAATTACATCTAACTTCATCAGTTAGAATATTAGAAATAGTTGAGATAAGATTTGAGGTAAAAAGATGACCGAGATGTCATCTTGGTGAGGAAGAAATTCTAAGAGATGGAAAATTTGGCAGTAATAGAGAGAAAATACAAGGAATCTGCTCTCGAATCACACCAAACAGCAATGCTAGACAAAAAAATACATATATGCATACATATGTATTTTTTGCTTGTTTTGATTCTGGTCCTTTTGTTTCTTTATGTAGCTAAGTTTGAAAGCATGAAAGACCAAAAAAAGGAAAAAAATATAGTAGACATTGGAGAATGAAATAAGCTATGGCATGAATAGGAAGTAAGCAAATGGGTCATAGAGTACCACAAAGGAATGTGCCCAAGAGACTAGAGTGTTAACACCCATGTAGGGACCGAAGCTGAAGCCACAGATCCTAGTAATGTGTGAACCTGGAACTAATCTTGGTATAAAGCTGGGAACCATCTATAAAATCAGGACTAAAAACATTCCTCCCCCTAGCCCAAGTGGAACAAAAGTGGGCATTGGTCATAGGTAAAAATAATCACATGTGAAATTTTAAAGCCCATACCTGGAAACATACGGGATAGAAATCCTAAGCTGAGAAATTACCAGGAAATTTGACCCCCAACTGGAAAGGTCACAGGTCAAATGTAAAACAGCCACATTAATGACGTTCATAACTCAGGGTATATATTCAATTCATGTGGAAAACAAGTCACTCTAAAAAGTCAGTGTCCAGGGGCGCCTGGGTGGCTCAGTGGGTTAAGCCTCTGCCTTCGGCTCAGATCATGACCTGAGGGTCCTGGGATTGAGCCCCACATCAGGCTCTTTGCTCAGCAGGGAACCTGCTTCCTCCTCTCTCTGCCTCTCTCTCTGCCTACTTGTGATCTCTCTCTGTCAAATAAATAAATAAAATCTTAAAAAAAAAAAGTCAGTGTCCAACATTAGAAAACATGAAAATAAAATGTTAAAAGTGTGAAAGTGAAAACACACACACATACACACATACACAGAAGAATTAGGATCACACAACTTAAAACTAGAGCAATTTAAAAGAACAAAGCATATTTGTCAAAAACTTCAAATAGATGAAAGAAGCAACATAAGACATAAAATAAACTAAAGATTTGGAAAAAAAGACATACATTTGCAAGACAAAAAAAATTAGAAAAATGAAATATCTATCAAAATTAAAAAAAAAACAGATGCATGGATCAGCAGGCTGGAAGAAACAGAAATTAATTAATGACTTAGAAAACAAAATAATGGATAATAATGAAGCTGAACAAAAGAGAGAAAGAAAAATTATCCAACACAAGATATTAGACTTAGGAAACTCATTAACTCCATCAAACATAGTAACACTTGTATTATAGGAGTCCCAGAAGAAGAAGAGCGAGAAAGGGGAAAGAAAATATATGTGAGGAAATAATAGCTGAGAACTCCCCTAATCTGAGGAAAGGAACAGACATCCAGTTCCAGGAGGCAAAGAACTCCTGCCAAAATCAACCAAAACAGGCTAACATCAAGACATTTTGTAGTTAAATGTGAAAAATATAGTGATAAAGAAAAATCTTAAAAGCAGCAAGACGAGAGAAGTCTTTAACTTACAGGGGAAGACCCATAAGACTAGTTGGAGATTTCTCAACAGAAAGTGGGCAAGCCTAAAGGGAGTGAAATGATATATTCAAAGTGCTGAATGGGAAAATCTACAGCCAAGAAACCTTATCCAGCAAGGCTATCATTCAGAAGAGAAAGTGAGATAAAGAGTTTCCAAGACAAGAAAAACTAAAGGAGTTTGTGACCAATAAACCAGCCCTGCAAGAAATATCAAGGGGGATTCTTTAAGTGGAAATGAAAGGCCAGAAGTGACAAAGCCAAGAAAACTACCAGAGAAAACTTCCAGAAACAATGACAAAACAATTTATAAAAATGGGAATAAAGACATATCTACCAATAATTACCTGGAATGTAAATGGACTAAATGCTTCAATCAAAAGACATAAGGTGTCATAGTGGATTAAAAAAAAAAAAAAAAAAAGATCAATCTATATGATGTCTACCAGAGAGTCCTTTTAGACCTAAAGTCACCTACAGATTGAAAGTGAGGCAGTGGAGAAAAATTTATCATGCAAATGGACATCAAAAGAAACATAGATTAGCAATATTTACTTCAGACAGACTAGACCTTAAAACAAGGACTGTAACAAGAGACAAAGAAGGGCACTATATCATAATAAAGGGGATAATCCAACAAGAATATATAATAATTATAAATATTTATGCACCCAACATGGGAGCACCCAACTGTATAAAACAATAACATACACAAAGGAGCTAAATGATAATAATACAATAATAGTAGGGGTCTTTAACACCCCACTTATAGCAAGGGACAGATCATCTCAGCAGAAAACCAAAAAGGAAAAACAATGGCTTTGAATGACACACTAGACCAGATGGACTTAACAGACAGATTCAAAACATTCCATCCTAAACCAGCAGAATACACGATCTTTCCAAGTACACACAGGACATTCTCTAGAATAGATCACGTATTAAGTCACAAGCCAGGCCTCATGATACTCTATAAAAATCCTGAAAGTCTCCACCAAGAATGCTAGAACCGATAAATGAATTCAGTGAAATTGGGGCGCCTGGGTGGTTCAGTGGGTTAAAGCCTCTGCCTTCGGCCCAGGTCATGATCTCAGGGTCCTGGGATCGAGTCCCATGTCGGGCTCTCTGCTTGGCAGGGAGCCTGCTTCCTCCTCTCTCTCTGCCTGCCTCTCTGCCTACTTGTAATTTCTCTCTGTCAAATAAATTTTTTAAAAAAATGAATTCAGTGAAGTTGCTGGATATAAAATCAATATCCAGAAATCTACTGGATTTCTCTATACCAATAATGAAGCAGCAGAAAGAGAAATTAAGTAGACCATCAGTTCCAGTGATAGCTGCACCAAAACCCCTAAGATATCTAGGAATAAATCTAACCAAAGAGGTAAAAGATCTGTTTTTTGTAAACTATGAAACACTGATGAAAGAAATTGAAGATGACACAAAGAGATGTAAAGACATCTCTTTATGGGTTGAAAAAACAAATATTATTAAAATGTTGTTACTATGTGAAGCAATCTATACATTTAATGCAATCTCTATCAAAATACTACCAGCATTTTTCACAGAGCTAGCACAGTCCTAAAATTTGTACGGAAGTACAACAGACCCTGAAAAGTCAAAGCAATCTTGAAAAAAGAAAGCAAAGCTGGAGGCATCACAGTTCTGGACTTCAAGCTATATTACAAAGCTTCAGTGATCAAAACAGTATGGTACTGGCACACACACAAAAGAAAGAAAGACACACAGAGCAATGGAACAGAATAGAAAACACAAAAATAAACCCAGAATTACATGGCCAATTAATCTTCAACAAAACAGGAAAGAATATCCAAAGGAAAAAGACAGTCATTTTAACAAATGGTGTTGAGAAAACTGGATGGCTACATGCTAATGAAGGAAACTAGACCACTTTGATACACTATACACAAAAAATAAATTCAAAATGGATTAAAGACCAAATGTGAGATGAGAATCCATTAAAGTCCTAGAAAAGAACACAGGCAGTAACTTAAAGAAGCTGACAGAGGCCATAGCAACTTCTTTCCACTTATGTCTGCTAAGGCAAGAGAAACAAAAGCAAAAATAAACTATTGGGACTTCATCAAAATAAAAATCTCCTGCACAAAGGTAACAACCAACAAAACTAAAAAACAACCTACCAAATGGAAGAAGATTTGCAAATCAGCTGATGAATGGTTAGGATCCAAAATATATAAAGAACATATAAAAGTCAACACCCCAAAATTAAATAATCCAATTAAAAGTGGGTAGAAGACATGAACAGACATTTCTCCAAAGAAGACATCCAGATGGCCAAGAGACATATATAAAGAGGCTCATCATCGCTTATCATCAGGGAAATGCTATTCAGAACTACAGGAGAGTATCACCTCTTCCCTATGAGAATGGCTAAAATCAATAAGAAACAACAGGTGTTGGTGAGGATGTATAGCAAGGGGAACTTTCTTACACTATTAGTGGGACTGCAAACTGGTCCACCCACTCTGGAAAACAGTATGGGAGTTCTTCAAAGAGTTAAAATAACTACCCTATAACCCAGCAATTGCACTACTAGGTATTCACTAAAAGAATACAAGAATGCTAACCTGGAAGTATACATTCACCCGGATGTTTATAATAACATTATCTATAATGGCCAAATTATGGAAACAGACTATCAGCTAATGAATAGATAAGATAAAGGAATGTGTGTGTGTGTGTGTGTGTGTGTGTGTGTGTGTGTGTTTGTGTGAATATTACTCAGTCATAAAAAGAAGGTGATCTTTTTATTTACAATGATGTGGATGGAACTAGAGAGCATTGTGTCAAGTGAAATAAGTCAGAGAAAGACAAATACAATATGATTTCATTCATATGTGGAATTTAATGAATAAATGAACAAAGAGTTAAAAAAAAAATGGAGAGAGAGAGGCAATCCAAGGAAAAAAACAGACTCTTAACTATAAGGAACAAACTGATGGCTACCAGAGGGAAGGTGGGTGGGTGGGTTAAATAAGTGATGGGGATGAAGGAGAGCAGTTGTAATGAACACTGAAGTGTTGAATCAGTATATTGTACACCTGAAACTCTATTACACTGTATGTTAACAACTGGAATTTAAATAAAAACTTTTAAAAAATTCAAGTGATCAAAGTCCTTTTGTTCTTTGGAATGGGAGGAATGTCAATATTTTACTTTGAAAAATCAAGAATGGATACTGTAAATTAGAGGGTAATCAATTAAAATGCCAACAGTGAAAATAAGAGAAGGGGTATTAACAGAGAGGGAAAATGGAATAATTCAAATTCTTAGTTCATAAATTAAAAAAAAAAGACATGAAACCAACATAAAACAGATGAGACAAATAGAAGCAAAAAAGTTACTACTTACCACCAAATGTATCAGTAAAAACATTTAATGTCAATGAATTATATTCTTCAATTAAAATACAAAATCCTCAGACCGGATAAATACACAGACATACACACACACACTATACACACACCCCTAAATGCCACATACAAAGAAACAGCTAAAATATAAGGATATTAAAGAATGAAAGAAGATATTGAAAAAAAATATTAGGTAAATTCTAAAGAAAATTTAATACAATTTTATTGATTCCTGAGACAGCTCCCCCCCCCTTTTTTTAAGATTTTATTTATTTGACAAAGAGAGAGTAGGCAGAGAGAGAGGAGGAAGCAGGCTCCCTGCTGAGCAGAGAGCCCAATGCGGGGCTCGATCCCAGGACCCTGAGATCATGACCTGAGCCAAAGGCAGAGGCTTTAACCCACTGAGCTACCCAGGCACCCCGATTCCTGAGACAGTCTTAAGGGGAAAGCATTATTAGTGATAAAGAAATACACTTTATTATAATAAAAATGTTCAATTCATCAAGATTATAAACTTCAGTATTTTATCCACCCAATAACATATTCTAAAATTTTCTAAATTAACTAAATTAGAGGGAAAATAGAGAGACTATCATTGTAGGATATTATAAAGCATAAGGATTTTAATAGCATGATCACAATCACCCAACTTAGACCTAATAAACATATCTATAAAAACATTTCAGAACTGCCAATATAGGGTGTTTTCAAGTTTACATGGAAAATTTACCAAAAATAACCACATGTTGCATTTAAATCAAGTCTGTCTTGGTCTGCCAGGGCTTCTGTAACAAAATACCAGAGACCAGGTAGCTTATAAACAACAAAAATCTATTTCTCACTGTTCTGGAAACTAAAGGTACAAGAACAAGGTGCCAATAGAATCTTCTCACTGTATCCTCACATTTGGGTTAGTAAACTCCGGGACTTCTACTGTCATTCATAAGGCTCCATCTTCATGACCTAAGTGCATACCAAGCGTTCTGCTTCTTAATATGATCACATTGGGCATTAGAATTTCAACATATGAATTTTCAGGGAACATAAAATTCAAACTATAGCAAAGTCTCAACAAATTTCATAGACTTGAATTTGTATAAAGTATGATTTATCAAGAAATAAAACTGGAGAATCCTCTTTTTTTAGAAATTAAGATCATGAATTCAGAATAACCCATGCATAAAGTAGAAATCACAATAAAAACTGGACTATTTTGAAATGAATAAAAATGGGAATATAAGTAACATCTTCTAGGATGTACCTAAAATCAAGCTTAGAGGATCTGTAATATATAAGTATACTTTCTAACAAAAGAAATGCTGCAAATCATTGGCTTCAGCATCTCAACTGAGTTAGTAAAAGAATTAAAAATTGAAAGAAAAAATATAGAAGGAAATAATATAAGAATTTGCAAAATAGAAAAAAGATCTACAATAAAGTGGATCAACAAAACAAAAATTTGGCTGTACAAGAAAACTAGTAAAATTTTTATACCCATTATCAAAAAAAGAGCAAGAGAGAGCCTAAATAACTAACATCGGGAATGAAAAAGAGGGCTTTGTGGCATATTCTACAAATATTAAAAGGCAGTAAGAAGATCTCATGAACTTAATAATCAAGAACAAAGACAAATTTTCATGAATAGACTAATATCTAGAGAAAGATGACCAATCTGATTTAAGGAAAAAATAGAAAACTTAAACACTAATAACTAATTATCCGTACTCAGGAAACTTTCAAACAATTCCTCTTGCCCTGCTGACATAAGCAAAGAATTATATCAAACACTTAAAGAAAAATAAAATCTTAAAAAAAAAAGAGAATTGTTTCATTTTTTTGACAGACAGAGATCACAGGTAGGCAGAGAGAGGAAGGGAAGCAGGCTCCCTGCTGAGCAGAGAGCCTGATGCGGGGCTCTATCCCAGAACCATGGGATCACGATCTGAGCAGAAGGCAGAGGCTTTAACCCACTGAGCCACCCAGGCGCCCAAGAAGAAACAATTCTAATAGTAATTTCCAAAACTTTCCGTACAGTGGAAAGGGAAGAAACACTATAAAAAACCGTTTTTATTATGACCAGTGTAATTTGATTCTAAAACTTGACAAGCTCATTACTCATAAAAACCTAACTTATGATCATACATGTAAATATACTTAATGAAATATTCCCAAACCAAATTCAGCAATGTAGTGAAGGGGTAAAAAAAAAAAAATCACACCCACGTTACATTTATACTGGGAACTTAATAACGGTTTCAAATGAACCCATGTAACTCACCACACTAATAGATGTGTTCTCGATATCCCCATTAGTCCCTCTAGGACAATTCTCTGCTCACCTCTGCCTTCACCTGTGCCCTGGCATGTCAATAAGCTTCAACCGCTACCTGGTTTGTCTAGTAAGTGGGAGACACTGACAAAGTTAATAGAAAAGTGGTATCAGTATCAGTATCAGATGCTCACTCTTATAGTTCTCTGACCATAGTCCATTTGCACCAGGGCATATGTTAATCCAAAATAGAGCTTCAGTTGGAGCAGTCCTCTGTAATAACTATGTATCTCACTGAAGTTAGATACCTACAGTTCTCTCCCTTCTTTTGGTATATAGAGCTTCCCCACTATAACTAGTTCTGAAGTTCTCTGCCAATTCTCATTGGATATTCTCAACCCTATCTATTTGCTATTTCTTTCCTGCTGGGCACAGAGAGATAAAAGGACAGGTAAGAAAATCTTATGTGAACTCAGCAGATGCAGAAAGAATATTTCAAGTAATACTGTAAATTCCTGCTATAAATTCTTAGTAATCTAGGATTAGAAAGAAATGTTAATCTGATAACAACAAAAAGACCTTAACAAACATCACACATAATGGTGAAGTACTGAAGGTTTTCCATTAAGTTTGGAAAGAGATAAAAATGTCCACTAACACCATTTTAATTCAATTCAGTACTAATGGTTCTAACATGTATGTTAGTGAAACAGAATGAAATAAAGGTCTCAGATTTTTTTAGAGATGACAGTTTAAATTTATAATTTGTTCACAGTTAATAAGAATGTGTTGATAGAAAACCTAAAATAGTAACAGGCACAGAATTACAATCAGTAATAATTTAGCAAAGTTGTTAACATTCAAGAATCACATGTCTCTTTTACACCCCCAGAAAACAGAAAATTAAATTTGAAAAATATGCCATTTATATATTACAAACATCAAAATTTAGAATTCATCTAACAAATGATACATAAGATCACTAGCAGAGAAATATGAAATATTGAAAGAAATTAAAGAAGACTTAAATGAATATATTCATGGAATGAAAACATGAAACTATAAAGATCTCATTTCTCTGAAAACTGATAAAAATACCACTAAGAGTACTTGTTTGTGTGCCAATTTAAAAATGATTCTAAAATTTACATCAAAAGCAAAGAGCCAAGAATAACACTCTTGAAGAAGCAAAAGGTGGAGCCTATCATAATGTTATCACAACGTTATAATTCATACATCATAATGCTATATTAACTTCTCATGATGTTAAAATAATTAAGACAATGTAGTACTGTCACAAAGACAAGTAAAATCAATGAAATAGAAAAGATAACACAGAAAAAAATTAAACCTCAGACATGTATGAAAACTTTATGAAACGGTATCACTACAAAGTCCTAAGAAAGGGAGAGTCGTTTCAATAAAAGATGATGGGACAATGGGAAATTCATATAGAAAATATATTCAAACCATTCCTCGAAACATGTACAGACTTCATTTTTAAGTGATCTACAGACTTAATTGTCAAAACTAAAACAATACATATATAGAAATTAAGACATTGTTTGCACAATATTGGGATAAAGGAAGTTTGGGTAAATAGGAAAAAAAAATGACAAGCTACCTAAGACAGTACTGAAAACTGGACCTTATTAAAATTACACCTTAGGGGGAGGAGTCAAGATGGCGGAGAAGTAGCAGGCTGAGACTGCATTGGGTAGTAGGAGATCAGCTTGATAGCTTATCTAAACATTGCAAACACCTACAAATCCAACGGGAGATCGAAGAGAAGAAGAACAGCAATTCTAGAAACAGAAAATCAACCACTTTCTGAAAGGTAGGACTGGCGGAGAAGTGAATCTAAAACGACAGGAAGATAGACCGCGGCGGGAGGGGCTGGCTCCCGGCAAGCGGCGCAGGAACGGAGCACAAAATCAGGACTTTTAAAAGTCTGTTCCACTGAGGGACATTGCTCCAGAGGCTAAACCAGGGTGAAGCCCACGCGGGGTCAGCGTGGCCCCAGGTCCCGCAGGGTCACAGAAGGATCGGGGCTGTCGGAGTGTCGCAGAGCTCGCAGGTATTAGAATGGAGAAGCCGGCTACAGAGACAGAGCCGAGGACTGAACTCTCAGCTCGGGGTTACCTTGAACTGGTCGCGGGCTGGGTGAGCTCGGAGCGCGGCTAGAGGCTGGGGATACGGGAGTGATTGGGTGCTGTCCTCTGGGGGCACACTGAGGAGTGGGGCCCCAGGCTCTCAGCTCCTGCAGGCGGAGACTAGGAGGTCGCCATTTTCATTCCCATCCTCCGGAACTCTACGGAAGGCGTTCAGGGAACAGAAGCTCCCAAAAGCGAACCCGAGCCGATTACTTAGTCTGGCCCCCAGTAAGGGTGGTGCAATCCCGCCTCGGGCAAAGACACTTGAGAGTCACTACAACAGGCCCCTCCCCCCAGAAGATCAACAAAATATCCAGCCAGGACGAAGTTCATCTATCAAGGAAAGTAGGTTCAATTCCTAAGACGGCAGCGCAATTCCAGAGGAGGAGAAAGCAAAGCACAGAACTCATGGCTTTCTCCCCATGATTCTTTAGTCTTGCAGCTAATTCAATTTTTTTTTCTTTTTTCAATTTTTTTTCTTTTTTTCTTTTTTCTTCTTCTGCTAAATTTTTTAAAACTTTTATCCTTTTCTTTTTTAACGTTTTTTGACTAGTTTATCTAAATATATATATTTTTTCTTTCTTTTTTATATTTTTTGTTTTATTTTTTAAATTTTTTTCTTTTTTTTCTGAACCTCTTTTTATCCCCTTTCTCCCCCCCACAATTTGGGGTCTCTTCTGATTTGGCTACAGCGCATTTTTCTGGGGTCTTTGCCACCCTTTTAGTATTTTATTTGATCCTTCATATCCTCTTAGCTGGACAAAATGACAAGGCGGAAAAAATTACCACAAACAAAAGAACAAGAGACCGTACCAAAGGCTAGGGACCTAATCAACACAGACATTGGTAATATGTCAGATCTAGAGTTCAGAATGACGATTCTGAACATTCTAGCCGGGCTTGAAAAAGGCATGGAAGATATTAGAGAAACCCTCTCTGGAGATATAAAAGCCCTTTCTGGAGAAATTAAAGAACTAAAATCTAACCAAGTAGAAATCAAAAAAGCTATTAATGAGGTGCAATAAAAAATGGAGGCTCTCACTGCTAGGATCAATGAGGCAGAAGAAAGAATTAGTGATATAGAAGACCAAATGATAGAGAATAAAGAAGCCGAGCAAAAGAGAGACAAACAGCTACTGGACCATGAGGGGAGAATTCGAGAGATAAGTGACACCATAAGACGAAACAACATTAGAATAATTGGGATTCCAGAAGAAGAAGAAACAGAGAGGGGAGCAGAAGGTCTATTGGAGAGAATTATTGGAGAGAATTTCCCTAATATGGCAAAGGGAACAAGCATCAAAATCCAGGAGATGCAGAGAACCCCCCTCAAAGTCAACAAGAATAGGTCCACACCCCGTCACCTAATAGTAAAATTTACAAGTCTTAGTGACAAAGAGAAAATCCTGAAAGCAGCCCGGGAAAAGAAGTCTATAACATACAATGGTAAGAATATTAGATTGGCAGCAGACTTATCCACAGAGACCTGGCAGGCCAGGAAGAGCTGGCATGATATATTCAGAGCACTAAATGAGAAAAACATGCAGCCAAGAATACTCTATCCAGCTAGGCTATCACTGAAAATAGAAGGAGAGATAAAAAGCTTCCAGGACAAACAAAAACTGAAAGAATTTGCAAACACCAAACCAGCTCTACAGGAAATATTGAAAGGGGTCCTCTAAGCAAAGAGAGAGCGTAAAAGTAGTAGATCAGAAAGGTACAGAGACAATATACAGTAACAGTCACCTTACAGGCTAATAATGGCACTAAATTCATATCTCTCAATAGTTACCCTGAATGTTAATGGGCTAAATGCCCCAATCAAAAGACACAGGGTATCAGAATGGATAAAAAAACAAAACCCATCAGGATGTTGCCTACAAGAAACTCATTTTAGACGCGAAGACACCTCCAGATTTAAAGTGAGGGGGTGGAAAACAATTTACCACGCTAATGTGCATCAGAAGAAAGCTGGGGTGGCAATCCTTATATCAGATCAATTAGATTTTAAGCCAAAGACTATAATAAGAGATGAGGAAGGACATTATATCCTACTCAAAGGGTCTGTCCAACAAGAAGATCTAACAATTTTAAATATCTATGCCCCTAACGTGGGAGCAGCCAACTATATCAACCAATTAATAACAAAATCAAAGAAACACATCAATAATAATACAATAATAGTAGGGGACTTGAACACTCCCCTCACTGAAATGGACAGATCATCCAAGCAAAAGATCAACAAGGAAATAAAGGCCTTAAATGACACACTGGACCAGATGGACATCACAGATATATTCAGAACATTTCATCCCAAAGCAACAGAATACACATTCTTCTCTAGTGCACATGGAACCTTCTCCAAAACAGATCACACCCTGGGTTACAAATCAGGTCTCAACCGGTACCAAAAGATTAGGATCATTCCCTGCATATTTTCAGACCACAATGCTCTGAAGCTAGAACTCAATCACAAGAGGAAAGCTGGAAAGAACCCAAATACATGGAGACTAAACAGCATCCTTCTAAAGAATGAATGGGTCAACCAGGAAATTAAAGAAGAATTGAAAAAATTCATGGAAACAAATGATAATGAAAACACAACAGTTCAAAATCTGTGGGACACAGCAAAGGCAGTCCTCAGAGGAAAATATATAGCGGTACAAGCCTTTCTCAAGAAACAAGAAAGGTTTCAAGTACACAAGCTAACCCTACACGTAAAGGAGCTGGAGAAAGAACAAGAAAGAAACCCTAAACCCAGCAGGAGAAGAGAAATCATAAAGATCAGAGCAGAAATCAATGAAATAGAAACCAAAAAAACAATAGAAAATATCAATGAAACTAGGAGCTGGTTCTTTGAAAGAATCAATAAGATTGATAAACCCCTGGCCAGACTCATCAAAAAGAAAAGAGAAAGGACCCAAATCAATAAAATCATGAATGAAAGAGGAGCGATCACAACTAACACCAAAGAAATACAGACAATTATAAGAACATACTATGAACAACTCTACGCCAACAAATTTGACAATCTGGAAGAAATGGATGCATTCCTAGAAACATATAAACTACCACAACTGAACCAGGAAGAAATAGAAAACCTGAACAGGCCCATTACCAGTAAGGAGATTGAAACAGTCATCAAAAATCTCCAAACAAACAAAAGCCCAGGGCCACACGGCTTCCCAGGGGAATTCTACCAAACATTTAAAGAAGAACTAATTCCTATTCTCCTGAAACTGTTCCAAAAAATAGAAATGGAAGGAAAACTTCCAAACTCATTTTATGAGGCCAGCATCACCTTGATCCCAAAACCAGACAAGGATCCCACCAAAAAAGAGAACTACAGACCAATATCCTTGATGAACACAGATGCCAAAATTCTCGCCAAAATACTAGCCAATAGGATTCAACAGTACATTAAAAGGATTATTCACCACGATCAAGTGGGATTTATTCCAGGGCTGCAGGGTTGGTTCAACATCCGCAAATCAATCAATGTGATAGAACACATTACTAAAAGAAAGAACAAGAACCATATGATACTCTCAATAGATGCTGAAAAAGCATTTGACAAAGTGCAGCATCCCTTCCTGATCAAAACTCTTCAAAGTGTAGGGATAGAGAGCACATACCTCAATATTATCAAAGCCATCTATGAAAAACCCACCACAAATATCATTCTCAATGGAGAAAAACTGAAAGCTTTTCTGCTAAGGTCAGGAACACGGCAGGGATGTCCATTATCACCACTGCTATTCAACATAGTACTAGAAGTCCTAGCCTCAGCAATCAGACAACAAAAGGAAATTAAAGGCATCCAAATTGGCAAAGAAGAAATCAAACTATCACTCTTCGCAGATGATATGATACTATATGTGGAGAACCCAAAAGACTCCACTCCAAAACTGCTAGAACTTGTACAGGAATTCAGTAAAGTGTCAGGATATAAAATCAATGCACAGAAATCAGTTGCATTTCTGTACACCAACAACAAGACAGAAGAAAGAGAAATTAAGGAGTCAATCCCATTTACAATTGCACCCAAAACTATAAGATACCTAGGAATAAACCTAACCAAGGAGGCTAAGAATCTATACGCAGAAAATTATAAAGTACTCATGAAAGAAATTGAGGAAGACACAAAGAAATGGAAAAATGTCCCATGCTCCTGGATTGGAAGAATAAATATTGTGAAAATGTCTATGCTACCTAAAGCAATCTACACATTTAATGCAATCCCTATCAAAATACCATCCATTTTTTTCAAAGAAATGGAACAAATAATCCTAAAATTTATATGGAACCAGAAAAGACCTCGAATAGCCAAAGGAATATTGAAAAAGAAAGCCAAAGTGGGTGGCATCACAATTCCGGACTTCAAGCTCTATTACAAAGCTGTCATCATCAAGACAGCATGGTACTGGCACAAAAACAGACACATAGATCAATGGAACAGAATAGAGAGCCCAGAAATCGACCCTCAACTCTATGGTCAACTCATCTTCGACAAAGCAGGAAAGAATGTCCACTGGAAAAAAGACAGCCTCTTCAATAAATGGTGCTGGGAAAATTGGACAACCACATGCAGAAAAATGAAATTGGACCACTTCCTTACACCACACACGAAAATAGACTCCAAATGGATGAAGGACCTCAATGTGAGAAAGGAATCCATCAAAATCCTTGAGGAGAATGCAGGGAGCAACCTCTTCAACCTCAGCCACAGCAACATCTTCCTAGGAACAACAGCAAAGGCAAGGGAAGCAAGGGCAAAAATGAACTATTGGGATTTCATCAAGATCAAAAGCTTTTGCACAGCAAAGGAAACAGTCAACAAAACCAAAAGACAACTGACAGAATGGGAGAAGATATTTGCAAACGACACATCAGATAAAGGGCTAGTATCCAAAATCTATAAGGAACTTAGCAAACTCAACACCCAAAGAACAAACAATCCAATCAAGAAATGGGCAGAGGACATGAACAGACATTTCTGCAAAGAAGACATCCAGATGGCCAACAGACACATGAAAAAGTGCTCCACGTCACTCGGCATCTGGGAAATACAAATCAAAACCACAATGAGATACCACCTCACACCAGTCAGAATGGCTAAAATTAACAAGTCAGGAAATGACAGATGCTGGCGAGGATGCGGAGAAAGGGGAACTCTCCTACACTGTTGGTGGGAATGCAAGCTGGTGCAACCACTCTGGAAAACAGCATGGAGGTTCCTCAAAATGTTGAAAATAGAGCTACCCTATGACCCAGCAATTGCACTACTGGTTATTTACCCTAAAGATACAAACATAGTGATCCGAAGGGGCACGTGTACCTGAATGTTTATAGCAGCAATGTCTACAATAGCCAAACTATGGAAAGAACCTAGATGTCCATCAACAGATGAATGGATAAAGAAGAAGTGGTATATATACACAATGGAATACTATGCAGCCATCAAAAGAAATGAAATCTTGCCATTTGCGACGACATGGATGGAACTAGAGGGCATCATGCTTAGTGAAATATGTCAATCGGAGAAAGACAACTATCATATGATCTCCCTGATATGAGGACATGGAGAAACAACTTGGGGGGTTAGTGCGATAGGAGAAGAATAAATGAAACAAGATGGGATTGGGAGGGAGACAAACCATAAATGACTCTTAATCTCACAAAACAAACTGGGGGTTGCTGGGGGGAGGTGGGGTTGGGAGAGGGGGAGGGGGTTATGGACATTGGGGAGGGTATGTGCTATCGTGAGTGCTGTGGAGTGTGTAAACCTGGCGATTCACAGACCTGTACCCCTGGGGATAAAAATACATTATATGTTTATTAAAAAAAAAAAAAATTGGAAGGGGAGGCGAACCATAAGAGACTATGGACTCTGAAAAACAACCTGAGGGTTTTGAAGGGTCAGGGGTGGGAGGTTGGGGGAACAGGTGGTGGGTAATAGGGAGGGCACGTTTTGCATGGAGCACTGGGTGTTGTGCAAAAACAATGAATACTGTTATGCTGAAAAAATAAAAATAAAAAAAAATTTAAAAAAATTACACCTTATTATTTACCAAAAGACTATTAAGAGAATGAAAAGACAGGTCACAAAGTGGTAGAGGACATTTATTTTATCAGACAAAAGATAATATACAAATAAATCCTGAAGAAAAGAAAAAGAGGGGGATATACAATTTTAAAATTCAAGAAAGAGGTTCCTGGGTGGCTCAGTCAGTTCAGCATCTGACTCTTGATTTTGGCCCAGGTTATGATCTCAGAGCCATGAGATCAAGCCCCACATCAGGCTCCATGCAAGTTATATTTCACAATAAATTAAATATTTAAAATAAAATCTCTAAAAAGTTATGGAAAAGAAAAGGTAGCTATTGATTAAATTGACAGTAGGCTTCTTGCCAGTGCAATAAAAGCCAGGAAATAATGAAAAATTTATGCCAACCATAGGCAAACAAGCTATAATTGGCTATTTTAAGTTTTATATTCGTTAACATCAGATTGGGGTTTTCAAGATATAATAAAATCATTAACAGAATGTAAAAGAAAACTTATTTTAACAACTATAGTACAAAACGTTGTTCTTCATTTTTGTCCTTGTTTTTTGTTTTTATTTTTTATGCAGTCCACTCTCTACCTTTAAAATGAAGAGGGTCTAGGGGTTTGCCCTGGAGGTAGGCATAGATCACAGCCCATCTTTTCAGGAAAAGGCCAAAAAAAAAACTAAAAAGGAAACAATATCAAAACAGTATCAAAAATTAATATCAAATTTATTATCAAAAATTTAATATCAAATTTAATATCAAAATTTAATATCAAAAAGTAATGGAGGTACTCTAACAGGAAGTTTATTTATTAGGAAGACAGAGGAGGGATCCTTCAGAAGAGAGCCCAACGTTGGTCAAGGCATCACAATGTCAAAAGCATGTCGAGAACAGGAATCCAGGAGTAGGTATATGTGGGTATGGTCACAGGTTCTGGGGGGTGAATTCCAACAGTTAAAGCAAAAAACTAACTCTATCCTCTAAAAAGCATTTAAGTAACCTAAGGGTAATGAAAAGGTTCAGAGAGGTAAACAATTTCACTAGATATTCAGGATTTTAGAATAATCCTCCTCATAGGCAAATGGGTCAGTATTGGAAAGAGGAAAGACTGAAACCTCTGGGACCACTTCAGATCTTTTCAAATCCAGGAAAATAAAAAGCATCTTAACTAAGTTTCAACCACATAACTAGATTTTAAAGTTCCAGTTTTAAAAATAATGGTAAAGTTGATAATACTGGTAAGACCCTATAAAGAATAAGGTGCCAAAAATTTACTAGTATTTCTTGAGTTTTCAGACTAGATGGAGGATTTCACAAAAGATAGTATACATGGGAAGATCTTACAGGCCATTTGCCCCAGACAGTCCCTCTACAGCCTCCTGGCCTTGTAGTTATTTAAATTCTCATAAGTGTCCCAGCTTGAACGATAAATCATGATCTCACCTTAATACATAGGAAGACAGAGAAATTTGTCACTTAGAAAAGCTACTGCACCTTCAGACATGCTAATTTTGTTATATCTATTGATTCATTAATTCCTATGCTACAAAGTTGAATTCCGAAGATATGAAAACCTGTCTAGGAAGTTTTTGGAGTTTGGGATTTTGGAGTATGGGGAAATGATTAAAACACATAGGCCAAGTGAAACCCATGGGTGGAGATTACATCTTTCAGGGACAGGTGTTGAATTAAACAAAAGCAGCCATGGAAGGCCTCACTCCAACCATAGTAATTCAGACTCACATAATACTCCTTTCAATCCATCTTTCTCCATTAAAGAAGTTATCTTCAGATAGGCATTTTATCACTCCTTGAAATTTTTCTCTCCTCTTTCTCTCTGCTTTTCCCCACTACCTTTTTGTTTTTCCTATCACCGTATAGTGAATTGGGAAGTGCCTTTGTAAAGAAAGGTGTCTTATAAATCCAAAGGAGAAGGGAAACCTTGCATTTTTTTTTTTGAGTGGGATATTTATTATATAAAACAGGGCCATTTGCATTGTTTTGTTTTCTCAGAGGACTGATGGAAAAATATTTAAACCCTCGATATTATATGACCCTTCCCTTACTCCCATTCACTCTTGCCAAGTAATTCACTGATATTTAAGCACTAAACTAGCAAGAGTTTTGCAACACGGTTCAGCGGGCTTAATGTGGGATAACACACTCCCCAACATAATATTTAGTCTGGAGGGAGCTTGTGAAGCAGTAGCTAATTCTGCAGGGAGGAAAGTTGGGGACATGAACTCCAATTCCTTCTTCCCAGAATCACTTTACCAATTTATAACAAAAATCTTGGCTTAGATGTATAAAATCATTCTTCATATTTTGAAGACATTACAATTTGTGCTTACTATCACACTGGACAACAAAACTAAGCATATGTATCAGAACCACTTTGTTCTGCATTTCTTTCTCAACTTCATGATTCATTCTTGTATTTATCATTTGTTGCTCACAGAGATTACCCCCTTATCACAAATGAAAAATAATAAAAAGGGAACATCTGCATATAACGCTTCAGTATTAGGCTGATGAACTGTGGACGGGGTAGAATACACAAGAAAAGCAGCTGTGTAACTTCCTTGAGATTGTGATGTGCAATTTGTCATGTTCTAAGCAAAGAATCCAGACAAGTCTAATATCATGCACAGGGTCACTAAGAGATGAGGCCTGTTTTTTTCTAAACAAAATAAAAAAGCCAGGAATGGAGCTCAATGGACCAGGCTTCATATTTGAAATTAGAAATTTGTCTTCATATACTTGGCACACTTGATTCTAACCTATTAAAAAAATAAAATGGAAGGCAACATCAAAGTCTAATTGTATTTTCTCTTCATGAGGTAGACCGATATGTGGGAAGGGTTGGGGCTTGAAGATCCTGCAGACAACAAAGAAAGAAAATAAATATACAAGTTGAAAACTTCAAATAAACGAATTTTCCACACGTACTTATGTCAGCTCTCAGACAAACTCTGAGGCAAGGGATGACCTCACATGCAGTTGGAAGGACAACCACCACCTTCTTCATAATGTTTCCTCATTTTACAAATATGGAATTAGATTATCTATTAATGAAGATAAGATATAATCACCCTCTATAGGACTCTGGAAGTGTCATTAACTTTGGGTCTCAGTTTCCCTATTTGTAAAACAAACACGTTGAACTTGTTTGATGGCGGAAAGAGGGTGGAGCCCAGAGCAGCTGTGGGAAGCTGGAGAAGGACTGACATAGAAAACTGATATAATTAATTAGCACAAAACTGAGTGGTTTGTTTTGTTTTTAATAGAGACAACACTCTTTGAGACTTGAGCAGAGATTTAAATAAGAATGCAAAACCAACTACTCAATCAATAAAATAAAATTCAAAAACTTCTCTATTTCCTCTACCACGGTATTTGCCTCTCTGACCTGTTTCCAGAATTCCCAAAGTCACTGCTTAGGGGGGGGAAAAAAAAAAAAAAAGGTATGGAATATAAGCCCTTGAATCAACCACATGCTATCATGCTGTCTGAACAAAAATCATTTTTCTATAAAAGTTAATTATTTGTGGAAAACTCTAGCAAATTCAATCACTACAGATGAGGTCATGGATCCTTTTAAACAGATTTTTAAAAAAGGTTGTTTTCACACAGCCCTAACTAAATTCAGACTACCCCAGCTGAACAAGTGATACAGTCTGACTATGTTTACCCTCTCACATTACGTCATTTTCTATATGGTTGTCATTTTATATATTATAATTTGTTGTTTACATTTTAGTCTGACCCACTCCGTGGTTAACTTTTTACAGTTATCTTTTTCTTTTCCATTGTCTGGTTGCCATTAAATTACTTTATTCAAGCACATTTTCAAAGGATTGAAAAAAATTTTTTTTATTTGTTTATTTTGCATAACTTGCCAACTTTGCCTTTAATTTTGGAACAGTGTGAAATAAAAACCCGGAAGTCTATTTAGGGAATATTCTCTCTGTGAAAGTTGCTCTGTAAAGCAAATGCCACAAATAAAACAGCCAATATTGGTTCCTATAGTCACCATCATCATAAAAAGGAGATCAGCTCACAATCAGCCAGAGTCACAATCAGAGTTCTTTTGTGAGAGCCCTGCAGAGATGTATTACTTAGTCCAAATATCATATACCTTATTGAGGAAGTTATCTGTTAATATACTGTTCCTTGAGGAAAACATCAGAAATAACACTGATTTATACTCAAAATTCAAAGTAATCCTGATCTTCTTTAGAAACCAATTTTTGATCAATTTAATCAGAAATGTTATGCTATTACTCACAGATTAACACAACAGGTGTCCTCATGTAGAACAAATATAAGAAGCAAAATATGGTATAAAGTCTATTTTTTAAAAAGATTTTATTTATTTGAGAGAGAGAGAGCACAAGCAGCGGGAGCAGAGGGAGAGGGAGAAGCAGGCTCCCCACTGAGCAGGAAACCCAATATGAGACTCAATTCCAGGACCCTGGGATCATGACCTGAGCAAAGGCTTAACTCAACTGAATGAGCCACCCAGGCAGCCCCATAAAGCTTATTTTACAGACTTACAGTAATCTGATTTTGACAGAAAATGTCTGAAAAAACACTAGCCATTAAAATATCATGTTAATTTTTTTTTCTATATTGGTTAAATTCGACAGTCAAGACTGATGTTTTTTCAACTACTAAAAGATGAAGGAGCTTGGGGCAGCTGTGTGGCTCAATCGTTTTGACATCTGCTTTCAGCTCAGGTCATGATACCTTGGCCCTGGAACTGGGCTCAGTATCAGGCTCCCTGCCCAGCAGGAAACCTGCTTCTTCCTCCCCCACTGCTTGTGCTCTCTCTCATTCTCTATCTCTCTCTTAAATAAAAATCTTAAAAAAAAGAAAAAAAAAAGATTAAAGAACCTAAAAAGAGAGAGAGAGAGAGGCAGACCAAGAAACAGACTCTTCTCTAGAAAACAAACCAAAACAAACCAGTGGTTATCAGAGGGAAGGTGGGTAGAGGGATGGACAAAATAGGTGATGGAGCTTAAGGAGAGCCGTT
Source organism: Meles meles (assembly GCF_922984935.1). NCBI lineage: Eukaryota > Metazoa > Chordata > Mammalia > Carnivora > Mustelidae > Meles > Meles meles. The sequence goes on from NC_060075.1 coordinate 79,216,966, forward strand.
GTCATGATGAGTACCATGATGATAAAGGCGTTGACTCAGTATATTGTACACCTGAAACTAATATTACACTCTGTTAACTAACTGGAATATAAATGAAAACTTTAAAAGAAAAAAACTAAAATAATAAATAAAAGATGAAGGAGACTGGAAGTAATAACAGTAAAATAAAATAATGATAAATGAGGAGTCCTTAGTGAATTTCAGTTCAAATAACCTTCATCATGACAGTAACTTATGACATTTTCCAATTTCCAGATTTCCTCAGTCCTGTGAATTAAAGAAGTTAAATGGAAGCAGAATTTGAGATACATCATCAATAGGATAAAGAACTTGAATAGAACACAACTGGAAAATAGCCATATTTGATTCATGAATGAATTGACCGAGGTATCTATAGGTAGCTCAATTCAAAAAAATGTTACATTTTTATTAGAGTTCTGTATTATTTTTTCCCACTTTATAAATCATCCCTGAATGATTTCATGCATGCTAATGATGTAAACTACTATACACATGTGTGAATGACTCCAAATCTCCAATCCAATTACTCCCTGGTGTTTAGTATCTATGAATCACTTCATCTTCTGGAACATGTTCTAATTATTCTTACTCAACAGTTCTCAAACTGAACTCCAAATTCCCCCTCTTGAAATCTATTTTTCGGTATTCACCAATTGCCTGTTTATGTCTTTCTCACTATTTTACAGGCTTATTAAATGCAAAACATCCGTGCTTGTATTTTTCTATCTCTATGTGTACTCAACACCACCACACTGAGAAAATAAATGAAAGTCTGAGTCATAGTCTAGAAACAATCTAATCCTGAAACCTCAGGTTCTCGTGGATATTCCTTTAGCACATTGCTTCTGATTAAAAAAAAAAAAAAAAAAAAAAAACTCAAAAGAACTGATTTAAGATTTTATTTATTTATTTGACAGACAGAGATCACAAGTAGGCAGAGAGGCAGGCAGAGAGAGGAGGAAGCAGGCTCCCTGCTGAGCAGAGAGCCTGATGCGGGGCTTGATCCCAGGACCCTGAGATCATGACCTGAGCCAAAGGCAGAGGCTTTAACCCACTGAGCCACCCAGGCACCCTTGTTTTTGTTTCTTAATCATGGTTTTACTAAGTCCAGTTCACAGTATATACTAAGGTAGGGCAAAAAGTGATAGTGGTGTTGTGCATATTAAAGGTTCAGTAGACTAATTTTGGCAGGATCTTTGTCAAACTGGAGTCCTGGGGCCTGGAAACTTAAGATTAAGGAGATAATTGGCATGATGAAATCAAGATAGGGACAACACTGGGGGTCCTTTGGAGCCAGGAGCCCAAATGGTAAAAACTAGAGACAAATTCAAAATAACATGATATAAATTCAGCATTTCAGATGTGATAGCTAAGTAAAAGCAGGTTAATTGTCAAAGCCCCAAAGAGAAGTGCTTTCTTGCATAGAAACTCCTTGGAGACACACCAGTCCTGTGGTATTATAGAATGAAGGGGACTACATCCTCTGGATAGAATGCACATCTGTTCATGTCTTAATTATCACTACTTTTATTAAGAAACCTTTTAAAATCATTCATCCCCTTTGAAAACTATTATACTTTATATAAAATATACTTTCCTTAGTTGAGCACAGAAGAGATGAGACAGGCAATAAGCTTCTGCCCTAAGAAATGCAGTATCACAGGGGAACCTGGATGGCTCAGTTGGTTTGAGCCTCTGACTTAGTTTCTGCTCAGGTTGTGAACTCAGGGACCTGAGATTAAACTCTGAGCTCAGTATGAAGACTACTTGAGATTCTGTCCCTCCAACTTCTCCCACTCATGTGCGCACACTCTGTGAAATGAATCTTTAAAGAAAAAAGAAATGTGTATCATTTAGGGGCATCGGGGGCTCAGTCGGTTGGGCAACACGCTTGGTTTGATTCAGGTCATGATCCCATAGGTCGGGAGATGGATCATGGGGCTTCACGCTCAGCGGGGAGTCTGCTTGAAGATGCTCTCCCTCTGTACCTCCTTTCACTCGGGTGCACATATGTGTGCCCTTTCTCATGCTCTTGAATAAATAAATCTTAAAAAAAGAAATTTGTATCATTTGGAGGGTATGATTTGTGTCATAGAAGTTGACCATTTTAAAGCTTTTCCTCAGGATAAAATTCTGTAGCACTGTATTTGCAGTTATATATAAAATTTGATTTTCCCTGGAAGAAAACCATTTCTTAAATTCCTGTGAGTGTCAGATTTTAGATGCAGTAAAATCATACTCTTTAGCACTTAACATCTTTAATATTCAGTAACTATAGGTGTTACTTTTCCAAGATGCTGTATTTTGGTGACAAATAGAAGAACCATGAATGAAACCAAAACATTTATTTTCAAACACCATGTAGTCAATTTGCCACTCCCATTGTGCAAATATACAAGTATTCCCTGAAGATTTGAAACACAATTTTATTTAAAGTTTTCCTTTCCAAGATTTGTATTTAATTTAGGATTTAATCATCCTTGGAAATGTTCTCACTTAATTTTGCTCAGAGCATATTTTGGAGTAAACAGATACTTGTTTACATACTTTTAAAAACAAATGTACTTCATCAACTGGTACTTTTATCTCACAAAAATAATTGCAGCAAACAAAACAAGGTGGTGGGGGCAGGGAAACTATCTTGTGTTTGAATCTCAAAGGGTACAAAAAGTCCTGGGAAGCATTCCATGCATTTGCCCTGGGAAAAGGCATTGTAACTTGAAATGCTATCTCATAGCCCATAACTTTCATATTGCTTGCATGAGCCATACATTTTTATTTCTTTTAAGTGTAAAAAGGAAAAGCAATTTTTTTTTCCTTTTAAAGAATACATAATTGAAATATATATTTTAGTAGAACAACAACTTAATTTGTAAATGCCATTCATGGAAGCTACTGGGGCTCTAACAACCACACACTGAAAATCTAGTTAAGTAAACCAAAGCTTCACTTGTGAATGAGTTTAACTGTCCCAAGTAAGAGATACCATGTTTACTACACTGTGAATCTTCAAAGGAAAAAGACAACTCAGTTTGGGTATTAGCAAAACAATTTTTTTTTCCATTTTATTTATTTTTTCAGCGTAACAGTATTCATTCTTTTTGCACAACACCCAGTGCTCCATGCAAAACGTGCCCTCCCCATTACCCACCACCTGTTCCCCCAACCTCCCACCCCTGACCCTTCAAAACCCTCAAGAGACTATGGACTCTGAACAATTTTTTTTTTAATTTCACAGACAGAGATCCCAAGTCAGAGATCACAAGTAGGCAGAGAGGCAGGGTCCCTGCCGAGCAGGGAGGTCAATGCAGGACTCGATCCCAGGACCCTGGAATCATGACCTGAGCTGAAGGCAGAGGCTTTAACCCACTAAGCCACTCAGACGCCCCAGCAAAACAATTTTTGTGTGGTATTTAGCCTTCATGTAGTCATATGGAAAAGACCAACAAAAACCCAAACAATATTTTTCCACTACTCAAATAAGATATTTTAAATTAAATTTTATTCTCCCAGCTTTTTAAAAGCCATCATATATTTTACAATTTTAAAAAGGAAATGAGCTACGATTTAACAAAATTCTAATGTGAATTATAAAAATTACTTCCTAAGTTGTGAGATAATTTGCCTATAAATTTATTTCATCCTGCAGATATTATACAGCCAATTTATAGAACCCCTCCCCCAAAATGAAAGTCCTAGGAAAAGGATTCCCTATCCATTTGCCTCTAGTCTTCCCAGGTACCACGTAACATCAGTAAAGTTTCTCAGTGTACAACAAAGGAGAAAAGAAGCAAAGGAGAAAAGAAGCAAACCTAAAAATCACATAAAGCAGCATCATCAATGAGGATCATACTAAAATTTATCTAATAGTAACTAAGTAACAGTAGCTGATTCGGCTCCAAACTGACCTCCCCAATAGACTACTGGTGTTACTGAAAATCTTTCCAATAGAATTTTGTTGGGATAAGACCTTGGTTAAATGTTTTAACAGGTACTATAGCAAACCATCAAAACTTAGCTGAGTGAGAGAAATCTCCTGAAAAGAAAAGAAGGGACCAGGTCCTTCTAGGAGATTTGTGTCCCATGCCAGAGACCATTTGGCTTCAGTGGCTAAAGGGGGATCCTTTGGAATGGTGTTCAGAGGGACACGTGAAATGAAGGTGCACATTAGTGGCAGTCTAATTAGGTGAGTGAGGTACAGGAGAGGAAGAACCCTATAGCAACTGATACTCAGGTATGTGTGGTCTGGTATATGATTGTCATTAGCTAGCAACAGGCAACAGGACTTCAGTCTCCCACCTACGCTACAAGCTAAGGCTTGAGTAGTGGGATGGAGGTTTTAGGGATGACTGTCAGGATCAAAACTAGAATATAAGCTGCCTAGCTACCGAGGTTGGGTTTCAGTTCTGAAGCTAAACTTGAAAAAAAAAAAAAAAGAAAAGAAAACAGAGTTTCCAGCCAAAATTTTAATTTTAAACTCTTCAGAGATTAATTTAGAGTGGAAACTCAATTTTCTGACTTGGGCAAACACAGTGGTCAGACATAGTAGAAGAGAGAGAGAGAGAATTTGGGACAACATGGACATTTGCTCCTCAGTTCTAATGTGTCCTAAGGCAACTCATTTACTCCTGCTGAGTCACCAGAGCTCATGCTTTGTGGTGAATTATTTCTGAGCCAACAGATATAAATCATATGTGTACCAGCTACTCGTGTTTCATGGCAAGTTGAATAATCTGAAGTCTCATATCTCCATCTATAAATACAAAACAGTAAAACCGATCTTTTAAGCCTCAGGGAGGAGTTTTCGGTGGCACTCAATAAATGTCTGCTTTCAACTGGCTGGGCACAATTGAAAATAATTCCTGACTTAAAGCAGAACTGTCTGGGAGCTGGAGCATAACTGAGCTCTAGCTGATTGATGTGGGACATATCAATGGATCCATCTAGTTGGGAGAAGCTGAGGAAAGCAGAAGCAAGAGACTCAGAGCGGGCTGATAATTATGTCAGTAGTTTCTTTCAATGGGGCAATGTATTACTTCCCCTTCAACTAAGAGATAAAATCTGATGGTCAAATACACAGTGTGGTATTAAAGAGTGTAAGATACGTGACTCCAGAGAATTGCAGAGGAGTAAATCAAGAAGGGTTAAAATCTCTGAAAAGTGGGCTTTGAAGAAAGAGAGGTATAAATGATGACTAAGACAGCTAATAAAAAACATAATAAAAAGAGAGCCTTAATTTCTACTTAACAGTCATGAAGGTCTAGGTAAGAAAGATATTGTCTGGTAGATATAAAAAAAAATCAGTTCCATAATATTCAGAAAAATTTGTTTAGCTTTTACCACATAAAAACAATGGTAGTTTAAGTATGTGGAGGGTGGGTAAAGTAGATAGGCTACCAAGGATGCACTTTATCTTTGTCAAAATTGCCAAGGACAAAAAGAGATGTCTGTTCTCAGTCAGACGGGGAAATGGAACTGGATGAATGGGAAAGTGCTTTGCCCCTCTAGGTCCAGAAGACATACACAGGGCCAAAAGGCTATAGTCCCATAAGCTGCATTGGCTGAGTGCAAAGAGAGTAAAGATAAATATTTTTGGAAAACAGATGGTAATGGGAATGTACAAAGAAAGGGCCTATTTGCAGAGTATGGAAGAAAAGAGAGACTCTAAAGAAGAACAAATGGAATGGAGGATTAAACACACACACACACACACACACGCACACATGCACACAAATTTATACACACACATATATACACACATACATATGTACTCAATATATATAAAATTTAATATATATAAAAACTCATTATATGTATATATTTTTTAAAACTCTGACCTTAATAAGTCAATCAGAGAAAGACAACTATCATATGATCTCCCTGATATGAGGAAGTGGAGAAGCAACGTGGGGGGTTTGGAGGGTAGGAAAAGAATAAATGAAACAAGATGGGATTGGGAGGGAGACAAACCATAAGACACTCTTAATCTCACAAAACAAACTGAGGGTTGCTGGGGGGAGGGGTTATGGATATTGGGGAGGGTATGTGCTATGGTGAGTGCTGTGAAGTGTGTAAACCTGACGATTCACAGACCTGTAACCCTGGGGCTAATAATACATTATATGTTTATAAAAAATAATTCAAAACAAAACAAAACAAAAACTATGACCTTAAACCACCCGTTTTTCAAGATATTGCTTGAATGTATGAAATTTAATAGTAAAAAGTATAGAAATCTTCATCATAAGAAAGGTATGCAACTATTTTATTAACACATCCTCCCTCTGGGATCAGAAAATTTATTTTGAAAAGGAAGTTTTAGAGAACCATGGCTGGTTCTTTATATCAAGCCCATCTCCATTTGATTCAAAAGATTTAAAATCTGGTATTTATCTCTTCATTAAATATACATACTTTGATTAATGAACAATCAAATTTGTCTTATAAACTGGAAAATGTATATATCATAGTCTTTCTCAAGCCATTCTCATAAAGGATAAAAATCAGAATTTCATGTTTTATCAGCCAACATATTTAACACCCACAGACATCACTATCCTTCAAAATCAACATTTTACAAGCTTCATAATTTTCTCAGATGCATTACTCCTTATCTGTCTTGCTTTCTCCTGATAAATGGCTTCAGGTCACAATCAGGCATCCAATCAATTTGGAGATGAGTCAAGGCCCCAATCAACACGATTTTACAACTCTGCCAGTGACTCTGCCTAGGCTTGCTGAGAGTCCTAAAGCATTGCTTTTCCTCCTCTATAGTCTCTTAAGTGACTTTTATGTGTTATCACAACACTATCAGCATCACGATTTCGAGATATGTTTGTTTTAGCGAAGTCCGTACTTTGCAATGCTCTGAAGTATCTTGGATATATTGTTGAAGACTTCAGCTCCTTCATGCTCTAAGAATGACATGTACCTTGGCTGAACTTTGAAATAAATTCTACGTTTATCACTGTTTTACTGCATCCTTTTATTTTTGTTGGTTTCTCTTACAAGCCTGAATTCTCTTTGATCTTCCCGTACTTTGTAGCCACACTGAAATTTATAGAGTATAAGCCTCATTTTTTTTTCTCCTATAAACAGCTTTGACAATTTAGGGCCACAGTATTTCTCTTTTAAACAAAGAAAAGATAACTTAGTCCAGGTACCCAACCCTGATTTGCTTTTTTCCCAAACTTTCAAAAAGTTTCTTTCAAACTTCCCAAGTCAAAATACACTTTGATTTCACTGGTGTATGTGGAATCTAAAAAAGAGAACAAATAAATAAACTAACAAACAGAAAGCAGTATCAGACATAGAAATATGGAGAACCAATGTTTGCCTAAGGGAAGGGGGAGAGAGGGATGACCAAAACAGGTGACAGGCAGTGGGAAATACAGGCCTCCAACTGTGAAAAAAATGCATCACAGGAATAAAAGGTACAGCAGATGGGATATAGTCAATGATACTGTGATAGCATTGTACAGTGACAGGTGATAGATCTATTGTAGTGAATGTATCATAACATACAGAGAACTTGAATCACTGTTGTATACCTTAAACTTATGCAACACTATGTATGTCAACTATACTGAAATTTTAAAAAAAATTAAATTAAAGCTTCCCAAGTTAAGCCACCTACTTAGAGTATGAGAAGAAATACAATTTAAGTTTTCTTTATGTACTTCAGAATTTCTGGACTTCCAACACCATGAGATTTACTAGTGAATATTATTTCTTTTTTAAAAAAAATTTTATTTATTTATTTGACAGAGATCACAGGTAGGCCGAGAGGCAGGGAGATAGAGGAGGAAGCAGGCTCCCTGCTGAGCAGAGAGGCTGATGCGGGGCTCGATTCCAGGACCCTGGATCATGACCTGAGCCGAAGGCAGAGGCTTTAACCCATTGAGCCACCCAGGTGCCCCAATATTATTTTTTTCTTCACATGAAGATATTTATTTGAAAAGTCAACATGTACTGCTTTTTCTCCATCCCAACCAATCATCCTCAACAAACTGTACCCCAGTCCATATTCCACACACAAAACCAAGAAGGGTAATTCACAGTGATAAGACAAGGATTCTTTGACCTTCAGATGTCCCTGCCTCCCCCCAACCCAAAAGCTAGCAATCTGCTGGCTAATCTCAAGGATGGCTTCCATATACTAATTTACCTCTTTCTTTCAGTTCCTTTCTTCCATCTTTTCCTAATCAAGTGTTTATCTTCTAGTATGCTTTGGACTCTAGGCTAAGTGCTGGTGATACAGAAATGAAGCTGAAGAAGTCAGATCTGAAAAGTCCTGCGGGGATCAGGAGGCTATGGGGTAGGCGTAGATAGGGGCTGTCATAGGAGAGCACATGGGAGGGGCCAGTTCATGGTATTGCTTGCCACTTTCACTTAGCATTGGCAGCTTTCTGATAGGTCCCTCATCCATCAGTTCTGATAGCTCCATTGATGGTGATGGTTATTTGTGGGATGCTTGTGTTTACTCTCCTCACCAGTAACAGCTTACAAATTGCTTTAATTCTCATTTAAAGGTCTCCCGTGACTTGCTAACCTTCCTCATAATCTTCAATAGGATAGACTAGGGCAACATTCCTGCTGACCCTTTAATTGGCAACCAGGATCTTAATCAGTTCTACTAAATGAGAGACACCTTAAGCATTGATTCAACACTCTTTAGCATAGTATTACACAAGAATATCACTATGGAAACATACAGTCATACCTGAGCAATTGACCTTAAATTCTTCTCCTTATGCCCTTGACTTAGGGTAAAATCTCATAGTTCCAGAAGATTTCTAGTAACTGTGTTGCAACACACATCTGGCTGAAAAAGTAGATCAAAGAGAATGTCCCTCATGTATTCTGGAAAGAATGCTGCTAAATCTGGTATCTACAACTGAGTCACTCAAAAAGCTAAGCCCAAAAGAATCCAAGATCCTTTAGCAATTGTGTGTGGTAGACAGAGATTTGAATTACACAAGAATTTGGGATTCTCTATGGAAGCAAAAACCATCCAGACATTCGTTAAAATGCTATTTTTCAAATTAACACATGGCAAGTGTAATGTTTACTGTCAGATATTCTCTCAAGCTGAGAAAGAAATTGAGTATGAGATAAGAAGGGATAGAACCACAGGCAATGTACAACAAGAGCAATGACAGCTACTATTTACTACCCACTGCACTAAACTCTGCACGGATGACCTCATCTCATCCTCATAAAATCTTTATGGGCACAGTAAAATCATTATGACCATTTAACAATGGCTAACGAAGGCTTAGAACAGAATAATAGTACTATCTGATATATTTGTATTGAAATATCCTGGCAATGGTATCACATCTATACAATGAAGGTATTTGACAAAAGTCTCAAATTTTTTCATGTGTATTAGCTTCAGGAGAAGATACCAAAATTCTTTACCGAGACATCCCTTGATATTCCATTTTAACTCAGTGGTGTTCCAACTATAGTATGTGGTCCATACACTTCATTTATCTGTGACTAATTTAAATTAAGAAGATATTAGGAATGTTTTAAGAATATAACATTGCCCCAAAATCTATATAATTGATCATTTATCAAGTCATTAATTTTTATTGTGTTTTACAAAAGTACCAGTCCATAATAATTTGAGATTTTTTAAAAAGGTGGCAAAATACCTGCTCCACAGACCATTTGAAAAATACAATCTTACTTAAATCACCCACAAAATCTAAAATTCAATTGACACTCTCATAACTGAAACATCAAGTGATATCTATAAGACTCATACAAAGGAGACATTTTCTTAGATATTTTCGGGGGAAATTAAAATCTACCTGAATCATATTGTAAATTATATTGCTTTTTAGTTTCTAAATCTACAACATGAAAAAATAGATTACATATTTTCTAAGTTTTTCTAATTCTCTAATGCAGTGGTTCTAACACTTATGTTGATGATAACAGAAGAAAACTGATTCCTAAAATCTGGTTCACTGAAACTCTTGAAAAGCTTCTAGGAATTTCTGAGTTTCATGTGTTTGACACGTTTATAATATTAATATATTTATTTTACATATGGGATGGATTTACTTTCATATAAAGCATTTCCATGGTATCTTCAGTGTCAAGTGGTATCACATTTCCCATTCACTATGGTATTTCATTGACTTAGCGAAAATTTAAGTTGGTAGGTGATACATAGTGGAACTGTGTTTTCATAAACAAGGCTTAAGACTCCTGGTCTTTCTCATTATGCATGTTCTTTAAACTTCAAGTAACATAAGACAACAGGAGACACATGCTGCTTAGCATAAAAACTTAGGGAATATAGTATGTTTCTGTATTTCATTTACTCTTGGAATATAATTACTAGAGGTAAAGTGCAAGAATGATCAAACAGACCCTTCCTCAATTGCAGAAGGTTCTTGCAACATTCATAAGAAAAAAAAAATCACTCTTTAGTGATTTAAGAGACTAAGATTACTCTTTGATTACTAAATCTTGTATCTTTATGACCTGATAAATGTGTGGCAGTCTTAGAGTTAGCAGGCATCACTCTACCCACTACTACAATAACTGCAAAATTATTTGAGACAAAAGTACTAACATACCAAATTAAGGTCAAGGTCAGTAGTATTCTACTCATCTTAAATATAATGAATTCTAATTTGTTATATTTTACCACAAATTTATTTAAAATACTAGGATTCCCTCTCCCTGTAACTTTAATTAATTACATATAGTTATGTATTTTTTAAGTCAATAATACAAATTTTTTTCCATGACTGTTGTCTACCATGAAGTTCCATGGCTTACTGATTTTATCATTCAAACATATAGATTCTTATTTCCTTCACTTTGCACCTTCGACCAACTCCATCTATAGGTTTCCCTCCCAAAATATCACTGAATTACAATTCTAAGCCAGATTTGCCTCTTCTTGTCTTCCTTTTGCCTTTGTCTAAACCTGTTATGTAAACCTCTAGTTTTTTAGGTTGCCAATTTTTCAGATCCTATCTCTTTTGTTGATCTGATTTCCTCTATTTAAAATTATGTCTATTTGTAGTGATTGACAATTCATACAATATGGAAATACAAGAATGAGAATTCTTCCATTTGCCAAATAGCTATAATGAAGAATACACTTGTGCCTAGTAACTCACAAAAGAGGAACCACAGTTGCAGAAAATGATCTTAACCGTCATTAGTAATACCAGAATTTATAGAAGATTAATTTTTTATTTATGTTTTTTCTCCATAGCCTCTCAGATAAAATCAGTCAATAACAAGTATCATTAAGAGCCAAATTATTCATAGCACTTCCCCCCCACAGAATGGACTGTGCAAAAAAATTTTCTCCAAGGTTTTCTATCGTTGTTTCTCATTACCTGTGGGTGATTGAAATGATTGACAAACTTGATTCCAATCACAAAAGTTTGCTGAGAAAGTCTAACACATTTATGTACATGTGATCATATCTATATTGCTATCTATAAATACATAGCTAAGTCCCCAAACTTAAAGCAAAGTAGTTGACATTAAATTATTTTGCCATGTACATTGACATAGTTACCCCCATGTTTAGAGCTACTAAAAGATTGCAAGATAGTATGATGTCAGATCAAAGTCCTAAGGCACATCAGTCTTATTCTTCCAGAGAAGTTCTCTTTCAGAGAACTTCTACCTCAAAAACTGTCCATTATTATTATTTAATAACCATTGGGAAATTTAATTATAAGCTATGCCTTTTATGATGGAAAATATCTGCTATCAATAAGTGCTTATAAAAACAAATGGAACCGTATCAGTGGCAAAACATTTACTTAGGCAGAAGAATTCAACATCTACAACTACAGAAGCATAATTGAATTAAGTTAAGTGAATAGTTTTATATGCTACAAAACATTTTCTAGCACTGGAACACATTAAGAGGATGGCTGGAATAGCTCACTGTCTATTTTTTCAAAGGACATTAAAGGTGACAGAAATCCTGAAATGAAACCTTGGCTCCTTTTCAGACTGGAAATGAAATAGAACTGCCAGTTTCTTAGATATTAATTTAGGACTAATTGTGGCTTCTGTTTCAAACCCCAATTCTTGTTCTTTCCTTGAGCAGCCTAAAGATAGGCTTCTTTATGGACAACAGAAGGTAACATTAAAATTTGAAAATCTCGTTTTATAATACTATTTGCCTCAGTTTTATTTACTCCCGATGTTGACACAAATTGATAAATCATTCTATAATTTTCTGAGGATTTTTAGTCTTGGAGACACCAAAAATATAGTGAGAATCAATAGACACAAATAAATACTTGAATGCAGTAAGTTCTAGGATCGAAAAATACACATCAGCTCAATGTTGACCACCTTGTGACCCCTCTATTTGTGTTACTGATCCTCCACCAGGAGAGTAGGCAGTTGAATGTGTCTATCAAGGTGATGATGAAGGTGGGTCCTGATCTTAGAGTTTCTCATCCACTCACTGCTGTGGCCCTTTTTACAATTGAAGGATATTTGGCTAGTTTTCAAGGCCATTTATCACTATGGAATAACCAAGCATCATCTGACATCCCAGGATGGAATATAATTAACGTTGGTTTGTATTTTAAGTAACAAAATATTTGATTAACATTATGCCCAGTATTATTCACCAGTGACTTGATTATTTAAATATTCCTATTAATACTTGGGAACTGAAGTTTAAACCCATCACAGTTGGGTTGTTGTTGGTGGTGGCGGTTGCTTGCTTTTTAAGACCCACTCCAGAATCTGTGCGATGTGCTAAAATTTCTTCATAGAAATGACAACATCAAGTGGGTTAATTAGGTGTTTGAGTTTCAAAAATGTGTCAGAAAAGCACATTTAATACAAATTCAACCTGTCTGGTTTCCTAAGCTTCCTAAAGAGATACAATCTCTGGATGGATACAAATCATATGTTTTGGTAAGAAAAAAAAATATCTTCAGTAGAAATTGTCAAGGTCAAGTTATGAACCCTTATAGTCAAAACTTAAATTTGCCTCAGGTTCATTCCATGTCCCAGGCCTTGCTTGGTTCACTTTTGGGGAATTCTAATTTGGATTGCAAAGTGAATTATGTTTCCATTGCTCTCATGGCAGAGACACGGGAGAATACATCTCATCATAACTGAGTGAGATCCAAGGATGCTCCTTCTCCAGAAGTAAAATCTGATCCTAACAGAGGTAAAGGAGCCCCTAAGATGAGGGCTCTCTGTGGGGAAGGAAGCAAAAAGAACTAAGGAAAGTCCTCTGGTCTTTCAGAGCAGAGAGAAGTCAAATTTAAACCTCCACAACACTCTCACAATCCAAAGTCTTTATTCTCAAATGCAGTGGTCAAAATGAGAAAAAAAGGATGTAGAAAGAATCCAGCTGCGGTATTTCCTTTTAGCCCAAAGTAAATAATCATCAAGTAGAAGTTTCTTTTCCACATACTGCTGGCTTTCAATATATATACACTTTTAATAAAGAGCACGTGAGTGAGAGCTTGAAGCAGCCCTTAGAGCCCAAGCCAAGCCCTCTGTGGTTCTGGATTCTGATTCAGTGGCCACTGCTGACTGCTCATATAATCATATTTTAAATGAGTAGAAGTGACTTATTCACCTTACAAAATCTTGTTTTCATAAAAGCCATGGCATCTCAGAAGCAGTAATTACTACAATAGCTTTCGGCTCACATAGTTAAACCTTATCCAACCCATGACTTTAAACAAAGGCCTTGAAGGTTAGCTAACTCTATAACATACAATTTAGGATTACCAGTTTTCTATTCACTAATTTAGGTTCATTCAAAAAATATTTACTGAGCAACTTCGATGTGTCAGGTCCCAAGTTAAAGGCTGGTCATCAAGTAGTAAAGACATAGTCACACATTTTGCCCTCTAGGTTCGTAAGAGCTCACATGTGTCTATGCATTGGTACGTGGTATATGTGTCAAGTTGGATGGCAATATTTTACTAATCACACCCCCAAGGTATCATCACAAGCCATGGTAAAGGCTGTGAAGGAAGAGTAGCCTAGACAATTAAAGAATACAAGATCTTACTTAAAGAAGTGTACGTCCAAGTAACTGCAATCACGTATTTGTCTATTAATGTCTTGAACGAATTCAGTACAACTGGAATTAGGTCATTTTGTCTTGTGCATTCCTCTTTCCCTATTTCTGGTCATTTCTTGAAGCTTCTTCTAGAGACCAATGGCTCTGCTACCCATCGTCTCCCATCCCAGTGCTAGATGGGACCAGGATGTGAACCCATCTTTCTGACTTTATTTTTCAGGTAACTGAGATCACACTCCCTTTTTTTATTACTGTTGATGGTGCTGAGTTTTAGTCATAGATGTGATGTATTTGTTAGCTACTTGTTAGCAGGACCTTAATTCCTAAAAAGAGATGACAAAAGTAACCTCAGGAAACACAGAGCCTGGGAGAGAATCTGGCTAAATAGGATCTTAATGTTCCTCTCAAGTAACGGTGCAGAGGAAGTTGCCAGTTCTGTTCCTATTTGTGGCCAGCCTCGAACTAATGAATTGCTATTTTCTATGTAATCTTAGCATTACACCACTGAAAAACTCGCTCAATTTTCTCTGGTCTATTATCACTTTTGTCAGGCATTTTTTCCACTTATACCAAAGGAGATCTTATTTCAGAGGTACATCTATGTGTAGTTTTTTCTTCTCAGAGTAAAAAATTTTTCCTGTCTTCATGACAACTTGCAAATTTTAGCATTTAAAAGAGGAATGCTAATATTTGATAGATTAGTTGACTCAAAGAACATTGTTGAGCACCTGGTTATCCAAATACACTATGAACACCGATGCCTATAATACAGTCACAGCTTCGTTACAAGTGGGCTAGGACATTTTGGGCAGTTATGATGTGCTGTATTTTAGCTTTCACGTTCCAAGGGCATTTCACTAACAAACTTGTCACTTTCAATTAGATTAGTCTATGTTCTGAGACACACTAAGAATTGCTTATTCAAAGCTACTATAAGGTTTAAGGCTTAAATTACTACATCTACGTAGCAATTTATATATATGTGTGTGTGTGTGTGTGAGTATGTAGATATATATATCTACATACACACACACATAAATATGCTTAAAAATACAATGCAGCTTTGTGGCAATTCTAAGTAATATTAGTGCATTTAGGGATTATTTAGGAATCTAGAACATTTAGAAATGCAAAGTTTATCTGTGGCTTTGAAGAGAAAACAGTTTTAATTTATATTTGTCTCTGATGTGAGATGGGCTTTCTTCAGCCAAGAGGTTCTTAGTTTTAAAACCTGAGAACATGTGATAGAATTGCTTTTCCAACATTAGTTGTTTGTTGCATAAGTAGCTGTATGCATAATTATACAAACACAACCATTGTGTTTTCTTGCTTGGAGTTGAAGGCAGACGGGAAGGGAGTGAGATGTTTATAAACATTGCCAAATATTATGTTCAAGCTATAGTCCACATTCTAGTTAATTTTTACAGTAGAATTAGTGTGTTTTAAGTTTTAACCCATTTATATTCTCAAGGTCAAAATATTTATTAAGGCATTCTGGTATAATTAGAGAACTTACATGAAAGAATTTAGTAAGTCCCAGTTTTAGTTCTGAAATGTAAACCTCTTTCCCATATTAATGGCTCGTCACAAAGACTAAATTTATTACATAAAATATAACGACTTTGAACTGCAAGTAAATGAGTAACTGAACAAGCACAAACAAAAATTTGATTCCTGAAGTAGTTACGATTAGTATCTGAAAAAGCTGCAGTATTCAGAAATGTTTGCAGTTCTATTAAGACTACCAAAAAGCCACGGGCTGCAGATACTGACCTCATCCCAGGAAAGACACAACCTAATTTTGCTGAAAAGTAAAGACACAAGGCCAACAGAAATAGAAGCGCCATTATTTTGCCTAACGTGGATCGCTGTAATGATCTAAGAAAATATTAATCACTGATCATTGTTTACAGGAGAAGTAAATAACATAAACCAGGTAATTTTCTTGCTGCTTATTTATGATTTTGTTAAATGACTCATTCAACCAGAAACTTGGCAAAGTCTCTAATAATCATTATATATATATATATATTTCTAGTTCTAGGTAAATGGGAATTTTTTTTATAAAAGTGCATTAAGGCTCAGAGCACCTGGGTGGCTCAGTCAGTTAAACATATCCCTTTAATTCAGGTCATCATCTCAGGGTCCTAGGATTGAGCCCTGTGTCAGGCTCCCTGCTCAGTGGGGAGTCTGTTCTCCCTTTCCTCTATACAGCCCATTCATGCTCTCTCTCTCTCTCTCTTCTCTCAAATAAATAAATAAAAGTTTAAAAAGAAAATGCAAGGCTCAGAGTTGTATTTGATTTTAAAAGATGCCATTTTAACATCTACTGTGCACTACGAACGTGGCATAGAAAATTAAATAATACTTGGTTGATTTCCTTGAGAAGCTGATAATCGTGAGAGTAAAACTGACACCAAGAAAGGTTTCAACAAGATATTTTGCGTTCTAAACAGACTATGATTTACAGGAAATATCCTTGCTTGGCCTTTCATGGCTATCTGATTTCACAGAAATTACTTCAATTTGTTTCTCAGTACTCTTACTTCTCAAATCAGGACGCTAATAACAGTGTCTGCAATCATGGGGTTGTTATGAGGATTAAATCAGCTAATGCTTGTACAGAATGCTACTTGATATACAAAAATGACTCAACAGCATTCTTCTCAAAATTTATATGAAAAAGCATCATGCTAGGCACTTAAGAAGGACTCCGTAAATATTAGCTAGCATTATTTGTTATGGAAACACAGAATTGGGATTTTGTGCTAAGAAACGATGTCAAATTTCTTGCTTTAGTTTAATCCACTAGATAAAGTTTTAGCAAACAGTTATTTGGTTTGTGAGGCAGACATTATATTTTAATATGATTTTACCATAAGAAAACTCTTTAAGAAGTCTGTTTTGGTTTACTGATACTATAAATAAACCCCATTTACAAAACATAAATATAACCAATAAGGAATGGAGAGTTTGTGTTTTAACTTATTTTCATTTAACAGGGTATTAAAATAGAAGCTGTGAGAAATATAAAAGTAGTTGTACAAATACTGATTGTGACATTCAAACTTCTCGCTCAAGTTGAGAGCTTATAAAGTGAGGCAGGACAGATGGGAAATGGTGACTGTCTTTGCTCAGAGCTCTGCTGTGAATTCCACACTTACCCAGAAGATTGCCTGGACCTCAAGCCCTAGTGAAAAAAGCTAGGGTGAGACTTGCTTCTGAATACCATGCAGTGCAGGAATGGACTGAATCCTGGTTAATGAGCAAAGCAAGAGGTGGCTGCTTCTTTGGGAATGATCCTACATTCCTGGCCTTACTCAACTGCAAGTTGCCTGGAAGTTAGCCATTGCCTAGGTGCAAGCTGGGATCAAGAGAGATCCGAGTGGCACTGTCTTCCACCCTGCCTATCAGAGTCAACTGGAAGAGTGAGCAGGACTCAGCAGGGGTTCTGAGGTTTATTTTATTTTATTTTATTTTATTTATTTATTTGACAGAGAGAGAGAGATCACAAGTAGGCAGAGAGGCAAGCAGAGAGAGGAGGAAGCAGGCTCCCTGCTTAGTAGGACATTCAAGAGTCAGCAACAAGCTGGTGATTGCGTCACCTCCTTTAGGGTGGCTACTGGTGACAGTCACCCAGCAGTAAGTAGTGCTGGAGGAACACTCTCCAGAGAGCCCATGACAGCACCTCGTCAAGAGCCCACGTTCAGTCAGCCTAGGACCAGACAAGCCAGGGAAGGTCTTTCCTTCTTTCCATCTGTCTTCTCCTGCACCTACCTGCCAACTCTGAGGTGTTTAAGCACCGGAGATAAGGGGAAACTGGGAACAAGAGATGTGAGAAGCAAACACACACATTGCTTCCTTCCCTGCAGGAGGTGTCTAGACAGAAATAGGAGGGGAAGTGATTGTAATTTAAGATAGTTAGGGGGACCTAGCTGGCTCTATGAGTACAGCATGGGACTCTGTCTCCAGACAGTGAGTTTGAGCCCCAAAGTGGGCATAGAGACTACTTTAAATAAGATAAAATAATCAGTTTAACATCATATGTAACCAAACTTTCTAATCCTGAAGTAAAACTATACCTTGCAACTTGAATGGATCAAACGACATCTACTACTTAATAGTAATCACAGGAATCATAGGACATTTTAGTTTTGTGTTTTTATAGTGCAAGAGATAAACTGTCCACTGAGCAATGTTTAAACACATAGAAAAATCAAGCTATTTTTTCATCACATGCTGCAAATTAGGTTGTTCATCTTACTAGTTTCGTCAGCTTCAGGGATAAATATGTTGGAGGAAAAATCAGAGCTGTTTCTGTAGAATGTTTTAAAAAGCTCTTGACTTCTTAATGAAACCAGAAAATTCCCTCATAGAGCACAGAGTATCATTTCATGTAAAACCCTTATTATATTGTTAAAGGGCAAATTTTAATAGTTCTCTATAGTGAACAGCAATGGAGCAGATCTTGCTTTGTCCTCTTGGTCACCTGCCTTCCCGGCAGCCAGTTCTTTTATGCTCAAACACCAATGGCATTATTTCCTGGCAGAGTAATTTTTAGTACCTTCCCTCAGCAAGAGGACTCTTTATTCAACAAATATTCCAGTATCCACTTCGGGATAGGTCATGTGCTAAGACCCAGGGATACCTTAGGAAACAAGTATCTCCTACCTCCCCTCCCAGAGTGTACCATGTCATACAGGAGGAAAACAATCAAACAAACTAACAAAAAACAAATTGGTGAATAAACAACTTAGTGTCAACTAATGTTAAAGATCAAAATAAATCCTGAGTGCCCTGATTAGAGGGCAAGTCTGGTAAGGGAATGAACAAATTACAGAGACAGAAAAAAACTACAAGCAAAAAACCAGGAGGGCAGCCGATCTGTGGATGGGGTGGCGTTTTGGGTGAGTGACCAGGGCATTCAAGGAGATGCCAAGGAAGCATACCTTGTCGAGTATACAGAGCACAAGGGCTCACAGAAGCAGACGAGATAACATTTGGGAACAAAAGAAAGGCAGAAGACTAAAACCTTGAAAGGAGACAGGAAAACCGAAGCATCATGTCTAGCAATAATAGTAATTGCAGGGTATTGCATTACATGCAGGGAGAGTCCAAAGGCCTCCTCTGTCAGGCCTGACGATGTGGACAGAAATAGTCAGGGCATCGCCGCCAGGATAAACAGGGTGTCAGAGAGCAGAATTTGGGACTGAACAATGCCTGGCATGAACCCAGGCCCTTCAGACATGCATTGTGATATTTAATGGGAGAGAAACATTGCTTAAAATTCAATTTGCTGTTATGTATTTGTGCATTTTATCATTAATAAAAACAGACCTGTTTGGTAAGAGTGGGGTTTTAGATATTTATCTCAGAAAAATACTCTTTTGTTTCTTGTCTGAATTTAAAATCTTCAAATTATTATTACCTATAGCCAAAATACTTCAATTCAGGCAGAACCTTAAGTCCCAAGCAGTCCCAAAACTAAAACTACATTTGTCTCAAGCAGAGAGTGGCATCACTTCTTTGGACTTCCTTCTTTGGTCCACGTGGACAAGGAGAAGGAGATCCCTCATAGCTGTGTTCACAGAAAGCGACACCCACCAGACCAGGAAAGCCTTCGAGGTGAGCTAGAGACTCTGCATGGAAAGTACAAAACAGTGATAAAAAGCCAGGTTAAAGTTGACCACGTATTCTCTTACAAATGGATTATTTGCTCCTCCTTTCTAGAATGTCATAGTAAAATTCATGTTCAAGTCTTAGATGCATTCCACTAGAATCTGAACATGAGACAAGAATTTGAAGGAAAGCAGTTCATTTCAGAGGCAATCCCAGGAAGTACTGGCAAAACACAAGGACAGGAGAAAAGAAAGTAAATGAGGCCAATAAATGACTGCTGTGGAGACCTGTGGAGCTCCAGGGAATCATAGGTCATACGTGCACAGTTCCTTCACTGAAGAATGCAGGAGTTGGGCTAATGATCCATTAAATCCTAACAGTCATTGCTTGAGATCTATTTCTAGGGACAATACTTGCCCAACACTTCCAGCCTGTCTGAGGTTCCTCTTGTGCTCTGATGGCCAAAGAAAACCTTTAGGCAAAGAATCACAGAAGCCTGCAAGGGACAGTCTCGGAAATCACAAGTGCCAGGGTAAATGGGTGGGACACCAACAGTGTCTGCCACACATACCTATCAAGAATAAATTACTCTGCATTAAAATATTGTTAACTACTATATACACGTGTATCAAGTCAATAGTAAATTGAACTAAGTTACAACGCTTACTGCAAATAGAGCTCTGAGAGCAGCACAGTTTGAATAGAAATAAAGATCTATTTAGAATAGGAAACTTGGGAGGAGTCAAGGTGGTGGAGTAGCAGCAGGCTGAGATATTAGGTCGCAGGAGTTCAGCTAGATAGTTGCCCAACCATTCCGAACACCTACAAACCCAACAAGAGATCTAAGAGAAGAAGAGCCGCAATTCTAGAAACAGAAAATCAACCACTTTCTAAAAGGTAGGACCTGGGGCACCTGGGTGGCTCAGTGGGTTAAAGCCTCTGCCTTCGGCTCAGGTCATGATCCCGGGGTCCTGGGATCGAGCCCCGCATCGGGCTCTCTGCTCTGCAGGGAGCCTGCTTCCTCCCTCTCTCTCTCTGCCTGCCTCTCTGCCTACTTGTGATCTCTGTCTGTCAAATAAATAAAAATAAAATCTTAAAAAAATAAAATAAAAATAAAAGGTAGGACCTGAGGAGAAGTGAATCCAAAGCAATGGGAAGATAGACCGATGGGGAGGGGCCAGCTCCCAGCAAGCGGCAGAGCAACAGAGCAAAAAATCAGAACTTTTTGAAGTCTGCTCCACTGAGGGATATTGCTCCAGAGGCTAAGCAGAGGTGGAGCCCTTGTGGGGATAACGTGGTCTCAGATCCCACGGGGTACCAGAAGGATCGGGGTACCTGAGTGTAGCAGAGCTCACAGGTATTAGAGTGGAAAAGCCAGCCACAGAGATGGAGCCAAGGAGTGAGCTCTCAGCTCAGGGTTACCTTAAACTGTCATACATGGCACAGCCGGGCCACTTCTCTTTAAGTAGGGACCCCACAAGTGGCAGATCCAGAGAGACTAACCTTCCTTCTCTGGAGGCAGGAATCTGCAGGCTTTGGAGACTCCAAACAGGCCTGTGAGCCAGAGACAGAAATGCTTGTTCACAGGCCAGGTAAGCTCGGAGCGCAGTCGGAGACCAGGGAGATGGGAGTGATTGAGCGCTTTTCTCCGAGGGTGCACTGAGGAGTGGGGCCCGGGCTCTCAGCTCCTCTAGGTGAGAGATTGGGAGGCCGCCATTTTCACTCCCATCCTCCAGCGCTCCCTGGAAAGCATTTGGGAAACAAAAGCACCCAAGAGCGACCCCGAGCAGATTACTTAGCCCAGCCCCTGGCGAGAGTGGCAAATTCCACCTTGGGCAAAGACACTTGAGAATCACAACAACAGGCCCCTCCCCCAGAAGATCAGCAAGAACATCCAGCCAAGACTAAGCTCACTGATCAAGGAGAACTGCGGAATTCCAGAAGAGGGGAAAGCAAAGCATGGAATTCATGGCTGCCTCCCCATGATTCCTTAGTCTTGCAAAGTTAATTTTTTAACTTTATATTTTTTCTGATTCTAATTTTTTAACATTTACTCTTTACTCTTTTAATGTTTAACTAGTTCATCTTAACAATACCTTTCTTATAAAAAAAAACTTTTTGAACCTTCATTATTCCTATTTTATCCTTCATTATATCTAAATTTATTTTTTGTACACATGCAGGGATTCCTCTTCTAAAAAATTCTGGGATACAACTTCTTCTAACAGATTAAAATATACCTTAAATCTAGCACAGGGCTTTGTTCTAGTTTCCAGCCAGAGCAAATTCTGTCCACTTTCTTCTTCTTTCTTTTCCCAACCAACTTATCAATTCCTTTTTTAGAACTTTTTGTAAAATTTTCATCTTTACAGTCATATTCCATCCCTTCATCATGTTTACCCCTATTTGTGTGTGTGTTTTTGTGTTTGAGTGTTTTTTTCCTTTAAAATTTTGGGAGGTAGTTTCTTCTAAGAGAACAAAACACACCCAAAATGAAGTGGGTAGCTCTGTTCTATTCACCAGTCTAATATATATATATATTTTTTTTCCTTTCTTTCTTTCTTTTTTGAACTTCTTTTTACCCCCTTCCCTTTCCCCACCATTTGAAGTCTCTTCTGATTTGGTTAACACAAATTTTTCTGAAGTCTTTGCCACCCTTTTAGTATTTTATGCTCTCATTCATATATTCTTATCTGGATAAAATGACAAGGCAGAAAAACTTACCTCAAAAAAATAAAGAAAGAAAGAACAAGAGGCAGTACCAAAGCACAGGGACCTAATCAATACGGACATTGCTAATATGTCAGATCTAGAGTTCAGAATGATGATTCTCAAGGTGCTAACTGGGCTTGAAAAAGGCATGGAAGATATTAGAGAAATCATGTCTGAAGAAATAAAATTCCTTTCTGGAGAAATAAAAGGACTAAAACCTAACCAAGCTGAAATCAAAAAAGCTATTAATGAGGTGCCATCAAAAATGGAGACTTTACTGCTAAGATAAATGAGGCAGAAGAGAGAATTGATGATATAGAAGACCAAATGATGGGGAATAAAGAAGCTGAGCAAAAGAGAGACAAACAACTACTGAACAATGAAGGAAGAATTCAAGAGATAAGTAATACCATAAGACAAAACATTAGAATAGTTGGGATTCCAGAAGAAGAAGAAAGAGAGAGGAGGCAGAAGGTATACTGGAAGGAATTATAGTAGAGAATTTCCCTAATATGGCAAAAGGAACGAGCATCAAAATCCAGGAGGTGCAGAGAATCCCCCCTAAAATCAATAAGAATGGGTCCACAACTTGTCATCTAATAGTAAAACTTACAAGTCTTAGTGACAAAGAGAAAACCCTGAAAGCAGCCCAGGACAAGAAGTCTGTAACATACAATGGTCAAAATATTAGATTGGCAGCAGACTTATCCAAGCAGACCTGGCAGGTCAGAAAGAACTGGCATGATATATTCAGAGCATAAATGAGAAAAACATGCAGCCAAGAATACTTTATCCAGCTAGGCTATCATTGAAAATAGAAGGAGAGATAAAAAGCTTCCAGGACAAACAAAAACTAAAAGAATTTGTAAACACAAATTCAGCCCTACAGGAAATACTGAAAGTGGTCTTCTAAGCAAAGAGAGCACCTAAAAGTAGTAGGCCAGAAAGGAACAGATACAATATACAGAA
The DNA here is from genome assembly GCF_922984935.1 of Meles meles. NCBI lineage: Eukaryota > Metazoa > Chordata > Mammalia > Carnivora > Mustelidae > Meles > Meles meles. The sequence goes on from NC_060075.1 coordinate 79,240,346, forward strand.
ACAGTCACCTTACAGGCAATACAATGGCACTAAATTCATATCTTTCTACAGTTACCCTGAATGTAAATGCACTAAATGCCCCAATCAAAAGACACAGGGAATCAGAATGTATAAAAAAACAAAACCCATCAATATGCTGTCTACAAGAAACTCATTTTAGACCCAAAGACACCTCCAGATTTAAGGAGTGGGGGTGGAAAACAATTTACCATGCTAATGGACATCAAAAGAAAGCTGGGGTGGCAATCCTTGTATCAGGTAAATTCTAATAAAGAATTCTTTTCTAAGATTCTAAAAGATATGAGGAAGGGCACTATCATACTCAGAGGGTCTGTCCAACAAGAAGATCCAACAATTTTAAGTATCTATGCCCCTAACATGGGAGCAGCCAACTACATAAACCAATTAATAACAAAAATCAAAGAAACACATCAACAATAATAATAGTAGGGGACTTTAACAGCCCCCTCACTGAAATGGACAGACATCCAAGCAAAAGATAAACAAGGAAATAAAGGCCTTAAATGACAAACTGGACCAGATGGACATCACAGATATATTCAGGACATTCCAGCCCAAAGCAACAGAATACACATTCTTCTCTAGTGCACATGGAACATTCTCCAGAATAGATCACATCCTAGGTCACAAATCCGTCTTCAACCAGTACCAAAAGATTGGGATTATTCCCTACATATTTTCAGACCACAATACTCTGAAGCTAGAACTCAATCACAAGAGGAAAGTTGGAAAGAACTCAAATACTTGGAGGATAAAGAGCATTCTACTAAAGAATAATGGGGCAATCAGGAAATTAAAGAAGAATTGAAAAAATTCATGGAAACAAACGATGATGAAAACACAAGTGTTCAAAATCTGTGGGACACAGCAAAGGCAGCCTTGAAAGAAAAGTATATAGTGATACAAGCCTTTCTCAAGAAACAAGAAAGGTCTCAAATACACGACCTAACACTACACCTAAAGGAGCTGGAGAAAGAACAGCAAAGAAAGCCTAAACCCAGCAGGAGAAGAGAAATAAAGATCAGAGCAGAAATTGATGAAACAGAAACCAAAAAAAAAACATCCATGTTCATTGATTGGAAGAACAAATATTGTGAAAATGACTATGCTATCTAAAGCAATCCACATACTTCATACAATCCCTATCAAAATACCATCAATTTTTTTCAAAGAAATTGAACAAATAATCCTACAATTTATAGGGAACCAGAAAAGACCCCAAGTAGCCAGAGGAATGTTGAAAAAGAAAAGCAAAGCTGGTGGCATTACAATTCCAGACTTCAAGCTCTATAACAAAGCTGTCATCATCAAGACAGTACGGTACTGGCTCAAAAATAGACACATAGATCATGGAACAGAATAGAGAGCCCAGAAATAGACCCTCAACACTACGGTCAACTAATCTTCAACAAAGCAGGAAAGAATGTCCCATAGAAAAAAAGACAGTCTCTTCAAAAAATGGTGTTGGGAAAATTGGACGGCCACATGCAGAAGAATGAAACTGGACAATTTCCTCACACCACACACAAAAATAGACTCCAGATGGATGAAAGACCTCAATGTGAGAAAGGAGTCCATTAAAATCCTTGAGGAAAACACAGGCAGCAACCTCTTCGACCTCAGCCGCAGCAACTTCTTCCTAGAAACATCGCCAAAGGCAAGGGAAGCAAGGGCAAAAATGAACTCTTGGGACTTCATTAAGATCAAAAGCTTTTGCACAGCAAAGGAAAAGTCAACAAAACCAAAAGACAACTGACAGAATGGGAGAAGATATTTGCAAACAACATATCAGATAAAGGGCTAGTATCCAAAATCTATAAGAATTTATCAAACTCAACACCCAAAGAACAAATAATCCAATCAAGAAATGGGCAGAGGACATGCAAAGAAGACATCCAGATGGCCAACAGACACATGAAAAAGTGCTCCACATCACTCAGCATCAGGAAAATACAAATCAAAACCACAATGTGATACCATCTCAGGCCAGTCAGAATGGCTAAAATTAGCAAGTCAGGAAATGACAGATGCTGGCGAGGATGCAGAGAAAGGGAAACCCTTTCTCTGTTGATAGGAATGCAAGCTGGTGCAGCCACTCTGGAAAACAGCATGGAGGTTCCTAAAAAAATTGAAAATAGAGGTACCTTATGACCCAGCAATCACACTACCAGGTATTTACCCTAAAGATACAAATGTAGTGATCCAAAGGGGCACATGCACCCGAATGTTTATACCAGCAATGTCTACAATAGCCAAACTATGGAAAGAACCTAGATGTCCATCAATGGATGAATGGATAAATGTAGTATTTACACACAGTGGAATGTATGTATATATGTATGTGGATGAATGTGGCATATACATATAATGGAATACTATGCAGCCATCAAAAGAAATGAAATCTTGCCATTTGCAATGACATGGATGTAGCTAGAGGGTATTAGGCTGAGCGATATGTCAGTCAGAGAAACACAATTATCATATGATCTCCCTGATATGAGGAATTTGAGAGGTAATGTGGAGGGTTTAGGTGGTAGGGAAGGAAAAAAGCTATCAAGATAGGATCGGGAGGGAGACAAACCATAAAAGACTCTTAATCTCACAAAACAAATTGAGGGTTGCTGGGGGTAGGGGGGTAGGAAGAGGGTGGTTGAGTTATGGACATTGGGGAAGGTATGTGCTATGGTGAGTGCTGTGAATTGTATAAGCCTGATGATTCACAGACCTGTACCCCTGGGGTAATAATACATTATATCTTAATAAAAAACTAAAAATTTTTAAAAAAAGGAATCGGGAAAATTGACATTTTTAAATCTTGACATTTCCTTGGGCCTATCACTTCTTTAACTTAAATGAATGAATGTAAATAGGGTAGTATTAGCTTTCCTAAAGATGAATATATTAAATGAAACGAGGGGAGAACGTTCCTAGTATTATACCGAACATAGAGTGGATTTTCAACAAATGTTAACTCTCTTCTTTCTTCCTCACTTTCTTAAAGATTATTCTCACCTAGAGATGCTTAAAATTTTCCATCTATCGCACCATCCCATTAAAGAAACAAGTTGAAGCCACTGAATGTTGAAGTTACTGAAAATACAAGTAGCATACATTTAACATTACATCAGGGACACCTCATGTGTCAAGGTACTGTACTTAAGCTAGTAAAAAAAAAAAAAAGAGAGAGAGAGAGAGAGAGAGAAAGAGACTAATATTATCCCTGTCCTCAATACATGGTGAAAAAAGGGAGAGAGAAATGATTATACACTAAGAAGACCATTTGATTTTTAGCTTTCTACTCACTGACCATCATTATTTGCCTATCACTACTATTTGAATATCATCACTATTTGATGATTACTAATATGAATTTCAAAACTGCTGACATGCTTGTCCAATGCAATGGTCTGATGTTTCAATGGCATAGAAGATTTCAAGGCAGATTACTCCATGTGCAATAGACCATACACATTCATACTACATGATTGCCCTTCTGGACCTCTTTATAGTTTTTATCAGTAAGAATTAAAAATTATATGGACATGAGCAAAGATCACCCTGTTCCTTTTCAACTTCAATTCTGTCAGAGAGGACTTGTAATTGAAATGGGGAGTCAAAAAAAATGTAAATATAAAGAAATTTCTTTGTAGATCCTTAAAATAAAAGAACGCCTAACATTAAATGAAATGCTAATGCTGCCTGGATCAGGTTGATCCAATTTGTTAACTTAGGATGGCTGCCTGGTCAGCAGGAAGCAATTTGGTCCTTTCTGGAATACCACCCAAGTCAGCACACCATAGCCACGGTGTCGAAAGAGTATGTTTAAAGGGGGAGAAGTTACTGAACTTGGAAAATAAGCCTCCTTTAAGTAGAATATTGCATTTAAAAAGCAATTAGGAGGCCCTTGGGAGAAGATTCTACTATATATAAATGTTTTAAAGAACATCAACTCCCCAAAAAAAAACACTTCAAGAAGAAAACTGCACAACCCAAGTGAGACATGGCACAGGCTGATAGTGAGCTGGAACTGACCCATCACAAGGGCTACACAAACGTTTTGAATCAAGCAATAACGATTTTGCTTATTTTGTTTTTGAATAGATCCTCAGTAATTTTTACCTTTATTTCAGTAAAGGTAACATGATACTAATGAGTTAAGGAAATGAGTGCCTTTGAATGCCCTTAGTCATTAAAAAAAAAATTAATGTTTCATTAAGTATAGTTCACTTGCGAGCTGTTAAAATTTTACCTAATTCTCTTATTGACACTGATCTATGTAATTCCATAGTTTGAACCAAAAATAAATTTGTGTCTTACTGAAAACATGATTTAATTGATATTAGTATTTAATGATAATGTACTTTTAAAATGCTAGGACTCTGCCACTTACATATTTCCAAGGCTACTATATCTATTCCCTAAAGAGGAAGAAAAAACATGTGTCCAGTGTCGAGCGTACGCTTTTAAAATCCCTTGCTGGATCTCAAAGGAATATTAGGGTACACTAACTTAAGTGTCAAGAAGAAGGTAATGATAGATGCTGAACTGAGCAAACACTACTTTAGTGTCGATAATGACCCCCTTTACACACACACACACACACACACACTTACACACACACACACTTACACACACACACACACACACACACACACACACACTATACCTGCACAGAAATGGTGCATTTCAAGGAATACTCTGAAGGTTGGTAACTTTGTGAAAAGCTAGGTTTCACATTTAATAAACTGAATCATTTTCAGATCTTTCCTTAAAATCAAGGGAACAAGCTTTTCTCTCTCAGTAAGATTCTTAGATGTTCAAATTTAAATGGCAATTTCAGAGAGCCCACGTTTCAAAAAGTAAGTCAGAATAAAATATGACACCTAATTTAAACATTCAGTTGGCTTCGTGTCAGATTACATGCTGATTTTACAGCCATTTGCTGAAGTTTAAAGCTTGAAATGGATTAGCTCCAAACTAATACTATAAATAGTTCTTTAAGAACTGACTACTTTATATGATGTACTTTAAACTCCATTAATAGTAGCTTTTAGAGAATAAACTTATGTCAGCTTGTGCCAGTCCATAGTCTGCCTACAGAATTTCAAACTTTCCAGTCTGCTTAGAGGTAGGAACAGGGCAAGTGGGAATTGCACCAAGTTTCTAGTGATAGTCTTTCCTCTTTTACTGGTATATTTCCTGCTTTTCGCCTGGATGTAGGACCTTACTGCCAAGTACAAGGGAAGAAAATTCAGTGTGTCCTGGTGAAATGTGTTGCTTATGAGCCACCTGAAAAACAAGATGCTAACCCCAATATTCTTCCCAATATTTAAACAAAAAGTACTGCCAGTAAGAGGAGACAAGATGCAGAAGGCAGAGGTAGTGAAATCAACAAGTGACTGAAATCTTCTTTGATTTCCTCACTCAACTCACTTTGTCGATTTCTTTCCACATACTGGGAATTGTAAACTGGCAGACCACTTAGAAAAGTAAGACTCGTGGGGCACCTGGGTGGCTCAGTGGGTTAAAGCCTCTGCCTTCAGCTCAGGTCATGATCCTAGGGTCCTGGGATTGAGCCCCACATTGGGCTCTCTGCTCAGCAGGGAGCCTGCTTTCCCCTCTCTCTCTGCCTACTTGTAATCTGTGTCTGTCAAATAAATAAATAAAATCTTTAAAAAAAAGAAAAGAAAAGAAAAGTAAGACTCGTTCTCCCCTCCTCTTAGCTCCTATTGGAATGCAAGAGATGGAAATTGAGCCCTTAATAAATGGAGTAGTTTCACAGAGGAGTGATTCTATGTTATAAACAAGAGGTTGGTGACAGAGCAGATAAAAGAAATACACACAGTTATAAATGTTAAATTAACCAAGCAAATGAAACACTGATAGAATTTTTAAAAATTCAGCCACTGCTACAGCATACCACTAAGGAATTATAATCGAAATGTTCTAGAACATTAGCATCAGGTCACAAAGATCAACTGCTCTACCAGGCCTTCTCCCTTGAGTTGTTGGGTTGCAGGGTGGTCCAGATAACTCTAAGCTTTCCAGACCATATACCATCCTGACCACATCATTTGGCCTAGAACTGCTATATCTTTTGAGATAAGGCCAAAGAAGAATAGAGAAAGGAATGTTTAGACTAGTAAATAATATTACAAAATGATGGAAATATATAGTGCTATTATTCAGCAAAACATTAATGATTAGCCCTTACTGTGTTTTCATAATATATATCATTTCATTAATTAATTTTTTCATTAAAGCTTTCATTTTGGTTCAGTTCACATTTACTGAGCCCGGCTGTATTCCAGGCAACATAGTAGTTGTCATCTGTTGCCCCCAGAAGCAAACAACCATTACTGTACCTTCACATTATTGAAAATAAGACTTTGTCTATTATAATTGTATATTCTTTAAAAGCTAGAAATAGGTGTATTTTCTTCATAAACCCAGCGATGCGAGGTGAGAGTTTGGAATAAAGGTCATTAGCAAGAATCGTTTCTGTGCACGGAAGGAGAAATCCAGTAGGAGATCAATGGGAGTTCAAGAAACACATCACTCTTCCAATAGGCCTGATCAGGAGAGGGAGGGGGAGCAAAAAAGTGGAGCCACCCTATTAGAAGCTATCCTAAACCCTTATCATAATAAGGTATTTTTCTCTCTTCCAATTTTTATTTAAATTCTAGTTAGTAATCATACAGTGCAATATTGGTTCCAGGAGCAGAATTCAGTGGTTCATCACTGACGTGCAAAAGCCAGTATTCATTACAACAAGAGCCCTCCTTAATACCCATCACACATCGAGCTCCATAAAAAGGCAATTTAAACCTATTAGATGGCCCCTATAAAACATCTGAGCTCCTCTTTTATTTCCCTTTGCCTGTCTTGTCCTCCAGGTGCTGTCATATCATAGGACACTAACAAATAGGATCCTTTGAATCCTGGTTCTGCCACTGACGAACCTCATAACCCTTGGGAACATTGATCACTACCTACGACCTTCCATTTATTCAACTGTAAAATGTGAAGAATACCAAACTTGCAAGATAAAATTCTAAGTTTACATAAGTGAGAATTTGAGAAAGTGCTCATTAACATGGCATCTGGCATATGGTCGGACAACTAATTCCAGTGATATCAATGGAACTCCATTCCACTATGCCATCATGGCAGCAAGAGACGGGCAGTTGTGAAATTTGCTGCTCAAGTACATGGCTCATGCAGAATTCAGTAGAAACCATCAACATTTACACAACGATAAACATATGCAGCCTACAGGTCTCGTAAAAGGACGTTAAAGAGTGTGATTTAAATCCAGACTATATACAATCATCCTCACATGCAACACTATTGACAGTTTGGTTTTCTTACCCAAGACATCGTAAGGCTGTGTTTAGAAAACTTATGTCTCCACAAATCTTTTACAATTTAAGTATTTGATAAGCCCCCATAAACTTAGATTTACACCTGTTTGTTATTTTGCAACTAACCTTTTTTAATGTGTGTGTTTTTTTTAAGATGCACCACTGTGCTTTCAATCCTCTTTACACATGATCTTGTTCAATCTTTCTCATGACCATGTAAAGTTGCTATTTGAATTATTCCCCAACTTTCTCCCCAACACACAATTACGCATTTTACAGAGGGGAACTTAAGGTTAGAAAAGTTATCGGGCTTCTGCCAGAAATTTCCCAAGTAATGGAAACAAGAAGATGCTCCATACTGTTTTATACCTTAGAGACAGGGGTGTGAGCAGAAACAAAGCCACACTCTCCACATGAGACAGTGTTACTCTGTACTTTAGGGGTACTTCTTTTATATATATATATATATATGTGTGTGTGTATATATATATGTGTGTATATATATATGTGTATATATATGTATATATATATATATGTATATATATATATTTTTTTTTTAAGATTTTATTTATCTGACAGAGAGAAATCACAACTAGGCAGAGAGGCAGGCAGAGAGAGAGGAGGAAGCAGGCTCCCCGCGGAGCAGAGAGCCCAATGTGGGGCTTGATCCCAGGACCCTGGGATCATGACCTGAGCCGAAGGCAGAGGCTTTAACCCACGGAGACACCCAGGCACTCTAGGGGTACTTCTGAAAGATATGCATTCCCACGTCCATTCTTTGTTTCCCCTGCATTAAAAAAGGAACTACTGAATATGGCCAAAGTGTTAGAGTTAGAATGCACCGTAAAGATAGGTAGTATAATAGTTATCGAGTTGGGATACTTTGTCTTTTAAATTCCAGGACACTTGAAGTGGCATCTTTTTCAAAGAAAGAAAATAAAATTCTTCTTTTATTTTCACTTTTACATTTGCCTTACAACTGGTGGAAAATTAAAGTATTTTCTGAGGAAGGCATGTGATTTAAAATTGCTGTTTAATTTTCAGGAGAACACAGTCAAGTACATGAATATTTAAGAATCCTATGTGGTTTCAGGTTCCCCATTTGTTCCAGAGTAAGTCCCATGAAATTAAGTAAAACTTGACCCTGGATCAAATATTTCATAAAGAGAGTAAATATTTTAATGCCATTTGATCCAACACTTGCTATACAGTCAATTGATTTTATTTTTATTTCACAGGAAACCTTCAGGGAAAAAAATGAAATGGTAGAAGAAGCAATTGTTTCTGTTTTAATTCAGCCTTTTATAATTTTCTTAAGAATAGATATTCTTGTTTGCCAAATAAAAAGGAAATATAGTCAACAGTAAAGATATGTTAGTATTAGTTTCACAGAAAGAAATGAAGCCTTACCTTCGCCAATTTTTTTTTTTTTTTAACACTTGAAAATGTTCGTTTTAGTACCAGGATGAAATCAAATAGAACACATTACAGGTGTTGGGGTTTTCATTGCTGCCAATTCAATTCCTGTCTCAGAAAACTCTTGTTAATAGGTGTGATTCTGTGACATATTGGTTTCTCTCCCCCTCTTTACTGGTTTCAACTTTATTTATGCAGAAGAGTAATAAAACTAGTCAAGTATGTTGGATAAAAAATATTTCCATAGCACATTTGAAAAACATAAAACCAAAACTTGATTCAAGCAAATGTCAATAAGTAAAAGTTTTTAATAGAATCTCCCCAATCACCAGGGACATCCTTATCAAAAATATGTGTAAGTCCAAAGTCAGCCCATTTAGTTGATGGAGAAAGCCTAAGAATGAGTGTAGGAAAACATTACTATCACCAATAGCTCCTCAGAGAGATGACACACAGAGATCGGACTTTTGTCAAATTCTGTTGGTGGAATCTCAAATGCAAATGGGAGTGGCACAATACAAAACTGCATTTTTGAAAAGTAGCTATACCAAGCCCAGGGGTCCCAAGTGTTGAGTAGAATATACTGGGGGGGGGGGGGGGGAGAAGATCTCATTACAGGGAATCATGGAATACCTATTTTTAAAAAGGGACATTGACTTGTTCCAAAAGTATATACAAATGGGCAGAGGAACCCAAGAGAGAAAGAGGCACATAAACCATGCATATTCCTCAATCCCCAGGGACACCTGCAGTCTGACAAGGTATTTAGAAATGAACATTGCCCAGGGCTACTACCCTGTGGTTCTGCTTTAAGTTTTGATGAAAGTGATACAAATTCTTTTCATCTTGTCAATGTGTCCACAGCTTGTTACATTGGCCTTATTTTCTATCTGTCTTGGAAAGTTGAAATAAGGAAGCATTGTGAATTTTATTGCAGCTACAACAGAAACTGACAAGGTCTTTCTTCTTTCTAGGTTTAAAATTGAGAAAATGTAATGAAACTAGCCTTTGGGGGATGAGATATTTAGCAAACAACCAGCAAAAGTTCACAGAAGAGGTGTTCCTTGTTCACAAGTTTTATAGTCTCTTCACATCTGTTGTGGATTTCGTCCACAACTTCTGATTAGAATTCCTCGTTTCCTGAAGCCAAGAGATTCAAAGGAAAAACTGTGAGACTAAACGAAAAAACTGTTTCATTTTTGAAAACTGATATATACTGTATTGGGGTCCTTTAGAAAAGTCACAGAAGGGACAAGTCTTGAATTGAGAGTGTATCTGATATATTAGCACTTTCCTCCAAAAAGACAGGGTATCTTAAAGGAAATTTTCCATCTCGAAGCAAGCAAGCTTACAAACTGGTTATCAGTTCCTTGCTATTTTCTTCGAATGGCTCTTATTATTTGATGCATTTATTTTTTTCTGGCTTCCATAATTCCCTATCTCACCTCTATTCATCTTCTGCTTAGCTGAATACACATCAGAATACTGCTTAATTTCTTGAGAAAGCTGTTCTGTCTGTGAAAAGCACATGCACAGAGTTCAGTTTTTGGGGTGTTGTTTTTTTTTTTTTTTTTTAGTTTTGAAGTCCCTCTCTCCAGTAAATACAGAGAAACAGAATAGGATTAAAAATCAAAGTGTGTAGGGTGCCCAGGTGGCTCAGTGGGTTAAAGCCTCTGCCTTCAGCTCAGGTCATGATCCCAGGGTCCTGGGATTGAGCCCTGTGTCCAGCTCTCTGCTCCGCGGGGGAGCCTGCTTTCTTCTCTCTCTCTGTCGAATAAATAAACAAAATCTTAAAAAAAAAAAAAATCAAAGTGTGTGTGTGTTGTGTGTTAAAGCCACAGGTGGATATCTCTTGATTTCCTAAGTAAGTATTGGTTTGATCTAGCTTCCATTCAGATACAGCCCCTGATTCTGGCCCTGGCATCCCGTCTCATGAATCCCACGCTCTTCCACATTACTCAGACAACGCCTTAAGGAACGCTCAGTTCCTAAATTGCTCAACCAGGTACAATTTTTACTCTATCCTTGAACACTTTTTTTTTTAATAGATTTTATTTTTTAGAGCCATTTTAGGTTCACAGCAAAATCCAGTTGCAAGTACGGAGATTCCCATGTTAGGTGGAATAGATAGGAGTCGTGGAAAGAACACCCCAAGGCAGAGTCCCAAGTCCTTGAAGGGGAGCGATAGAAACAGGAGCTGAAGGCAAGGACACTGGTAAATGTACATATCGAAAGTGGAACACAATATCCTGACTGAGTGGCTTCCAAGCCCTTGGGGCGGACATGCTTCCACCTCTTCCCCAAGGGAAACCCTAGACTCCTTTTTATATATTTGCATTGAGGTAACACCCCCACCCCTCAACAGAGAAAGGCAGCTGTGAAGATTTCATTACAAACCTTGTGTAGGGTCAGAAAGTCTCCCTCCCATCCTGTTGGGGGAGTTTCCCAAATGACTAGAAGCAGCCTTGATTAGAGACCGCTCCATTGTACCTCACAGCTCCTCCTGGGCCAGAAAGACCCAAAATCATCCAAAGAACAACCTGGGGACTGATTCCACCTTGGAGAACCTACCTGCTCTTCCACCTTGAGAGTTGCTTTTGGTTTAATAAACACCTTTGTGCTTGCTACTTTCCTTCTGGCTGTCTTTATTCAAGCACAGATCCCCACATAAATCTTGTGGAGAATCCAAGGGCCAGGACCTCCATTCACAAAATGCAGACTCACCCACACTGTCCCCTCATAAGCATAGCCTTCCCATCATCAATATCCCCTATTAGAGTGGCATTTTTGTTATAATCAATAACCTGTGTTACCTCATTTTCACCCAGAGTCCATAGTCTTGAACTTTCTATTTTTTCTATATTTTTCTAATATAATATATTTTTTCTCTAATTTCTATGTTTTTCTCAGGTAAGGGACCCTCAGTGATTATAAAAGCTTCTCTTACCTTCAAATATGTTACTCTTGCATACTTGTGCTTGTCCTGAATAATGCTCCAGAATCCCACAATTCATTATTTCAAACCTGATCTTTCTCTTGCCTTTCATATTACTCTTATTCCACTTTTTTAAAAAGTGTGTTTCATAGAGTACTAATATCACCTGAGATCTTAATAGGTGATTTGCCAGAACAGGTGGACAGAGAAGATATTGCTAATAATATTTTCTTCTAAAATAATCTAATAATCCAAAATAATCTAATAAATACAGTGTGAACAAAAAATTAGTATTTTACAATGCTCCTCACTTAAGAAATGGTGAGGCAATATAAGAAAAGGACCAAAAGCCATTTGAGTTACCACACTGAGATGTATGAACCATTGACTTTGGATCTGCACAATGATCCAAAGACAGGGTTTTTCAGTGAAGTTTATGTTGAGGTATGTCATCTATTAGATGATCACTGTTCTATTTTAGGAAATATTTGGGTTGCTATGCAATGTTTACTTTAGTTTATATATTACACAAATTCCTGTCCATTGGATCAAATTAAAGAAGGAAGAAAAGGAAAGACTTAGAATCAGCTCTTCTATTTGAGTTGAGCTTCTTACTACCTTTGGGAACTTAACCAAGCCACCTAACCATTTTCTAGACCTGTGATCACAGGCATCAAAGTGCTACAAGATGACCACTGTAAAATGGAGATAAAAATACTAACACCTATAGGTTTGTTATGACCTAATATAAGTAAAGCATTTAGTATTCTTCTTGATTCATAGTAAGCACATTATACAATAGCTATAATTGTAACTTTGAGCAGAATAGCATTGGTGGGCCAAAGAATTGTAATTACTCAAGTGATACTGTCATTTTCTAAAAAAATAAAAATAGGGAATCTATTTGGAATTCAAAGAATTTCTAGAATCCTATTTGGTATCACAATCTCCTAATTCTAAGCCAATTCCTGGAACACTAGAAGTATTCAATAAATATTTGTGAAATACTATTAAATAAAATTCTTAACTCTCTAATGGAGAACACTGGTGAAAGACAGACTGTTTAAGATTCCTCTCTACATCTATCCCCCCAACACTAATATAGTAGTTGGCTCTATAGAGCTGATTTTTTTTAAATTGCTATTAGAATGAGTGAATAGGTTAATGGAAAACATTTTATAATATACGTAATACATAGTTTTGCTTCCTTCAGAGATTTTTTTTAACTTACACTAATTCCTGCTAACACAAAAGGATTTAAGTTCTATCAATGTATAGTCTGTAAAAAGCTATAATATAAACAGGAAAAATCAGTCTATTTTGCAATCATAACTTTACATAATATTATTTTATGGAGATGGGGTCTCATGTGTAATTTATCCAAAATTACTCTTTTAATAAGGTATTTCAGTGTTATAGGAATTATTACTTCAGCTGGACTTATAATTTTGAAACAGTTGATATTTTAAATAATATCACATAATGTGGGGCACCTGGGTGGTTCAGTGAGTTAAGTGTCTACCTTCAGCTCAGGTCATGGTCCCAGGGTCCTGGAATTGAGTCTTAAATCAGGCTCCTTGCTCAGCTGGGAGCCTGCTTCTTCCTCTGCTTGCCCCTCCGCCTGCTTGTGTGTGCTCTCTCTGACAAAATCTTAATTTTATTTTAATCTATCACATATTGTGTATAATTATTCTATTTCATAGTTTCATCATGTTCCGGAGCAGTTTTCAACTTTACAAGCAGAGTAGCTACTGTTTTCTGTAACGACATAGTCTCTCCACTTGGCCCTTGTAAGTCCTTTAGTTTTCCCCATCCTGTGTTGCACCCAGTGTCTAAATGCTTCTGTCCGGCCCGTGTTAAGAAGAGCTTTAGGGAAGCTGAGAGGACACAAAGGTGGACTGACTGTGTTGCTGCCAACAGTTGACCAGGATAGGAATGTTGTTAATCTGTCAGATAATAGAGATAATGACACTAATAATATCTCAACAGTCTTGAAGTGGAACAAGAGGAACAAGTGATAAGGGCCTATAATCTAAAATCCTGATACAAATAACACTACAATAATAAAGCATGGATGTGGGTGCTCTTCATTGATCTTAGAGAAAAATAAAATAGTCACAGTTTTACACACATGTTAGTGAATATAGCGAAGGAGGAAGTACCTAAACCACTAGGTTAAAGATTCCCAAGAATGACCAACTAAGAAGACTGGCAAATTTCTTCCCCTCCCCACAAAAAAAATCAGCCAAAGAACTGAACAAAATCAAACATTCCCATGCTCTGGTTATCAAACAAAAGTATATAACCAGCAGAGGGGAATTTATGCTATGAGAAATTTATGCTAAAATGTAGGTAAGAACGGTGGGTTTCATGGCTTTCTTGCTGGAGCTGCTCCCATCACCACCCCCAGCCCAGGCAGCAGAGAGGCTCTGATAGGGTAAGGCAGAGCAGGAGAACCAGCTGCTTAGCTTCTGCAGCCAAAGCAAACCCATTCAAATTCTAACAGTAAGCAATGACCCCGTTTAATATTATTGGTAGAAGTGACCATATTGTGCTTATGACTGAAGCCATCATTCTTGCTTGAGTCTGCATGCATGCAAAGCAAAGAACTATAAGCACTCAAACTAGCCACACATTCTTGGTCAAATAAGACTGTATACGTATGCAGAGGAAATATAAGAAACCAGTGGAGAAGCCTGGGCACTCCCAATCCGAATGCACTCCCCTACTCACACACAGACCATTCAGCAGAAAAAGATGTACTGGTTCTGCACGCTTCAGCATAACCTATTTTTAACATAGGCTTATGACTCAGTTATGCAGACACAGGAGCAAATCCTAGAAGACCAGATTTTAAAGGTAAAAAATAAAAAATAAAGCATCAAGTGGCTATACACCATAGGGTGACAGATTTAGCCAAAACAAATAATTAAATAAAGAAATGAACAAAGAAACAATGTTTAGGGGTGAAAAATCTGATACAGAGTTGTTTCAATGCATTATCTATAAAAATTCAGTTTTCAGGGGCGCCTGGGTGGCTCAGTGGGTTAAGCCTCTGCCTTCGGCTCAGGTCATGGTCCCAGGGTCCTGGGATCGAGTCCCTCATCGGGCTCTCTGCTCAGCAGGGATCCTTCTTCCTCCTCCCTCTCTCTCTCTGCCTGCCTCTCTGCCCATTTGTGATCTCTGTCAAATAAATAAATAAAATCTTAAAAAAAAAATTCAGTTTTCAACAACAAAAAAACCTGTGAGACTTGTAAAGAAATAGAAATGTGTCAACCATATTCTGGAAAAAAAAAAAAAAAACAAGTACAGAAGTTGTCCCTTAGTGTCACCAGATGCTGAACTTAGCAGACAGAAATTTCAAGCAGCTACTGTAAATGTTCAATACAATTTAAAAAAATGTTTAAAAAACAATAAATTGGCAAATAAAGGCAAATGCATAGAGATACAGTAAATTTGAGGATGCCTGGAGCTGGGTGTGGGAGCAAGGATTAAATATATAGTCAGGAGCAGAACACTGAACTTTTTGAGGGTAGTGGAAGGTTCCAGAACTGGACTGTTATGAGCTTTCAAAGCTCAATAAATTTATTAAACATCACCGAGTTTTAGATTTTAATAGGTGAATTTTGTGGTATATGGACTTTACCTCAGTAAAACTATTAAATATAAATATATATATATATATATATATATCTGTTCACTTGGATATTTCTTAATCCCTTAATTTTCTGTATTTTTTTTGTTTTATTTTTAGTTAATCTGTGTTTCACCCATTTTAACTGATTATAAATACTGAATTCAGCTTATAATTCAAATACTTGAGTTGTAATACTTTTTGACATTATTCCTTTACACAGTTCTTTGTCATTGTTTTAATACAGGCTAATTACTTTAATGGTATAAGGAATACTAACTTTTTAACATCTTTATCCTCAGGTAATAGTAAAGTAGCCAGAATCTTTTTACTTTAATGTTCTTGATTTCTCATCTAGAAATTTGGGAACTAATCTCTTATTCCTGTCTCCTGATTCATCCTCCTTAATTCCATTCATAGGCCAGAGTAATTGTTATGATCACAAAGACAGCTACATTACAAACTTTTTCACAGTTTGTTACTCATTCCCCCTTGGCTATTCCAAGTTTCTTCCCCTTCCTCCCCCCTCTCCATTTATGCATGGTCTTCTTCTGCCCAGTTAACTTTTACTCCAGAACATTTTCAGTTGCCTCGAGATTTTGCAACATCCTATTAGAAAAATTTCTTTGTGTTCCTTCACTGTCTTGTCAGTAAACTCTGAATGAATGAATTATAAAATGTCACATTTACAGCAATTATTGTTTATACATGTTTTCCTAATCTAGACTGGGAGCTCACGAAGAGGAAGAACTCAGGCACGTTTAGTTTCCAGCCATCTAGTAGGCATTCTGAAACACTTTTAAATTCATCAACGAATAAATTGCTGGGGGAACTCAAGGTTTCTTGGGTCAAAATATTATTTTCTATTATCAATTTATGAAGGAAGAAATAATTTTTTTTTCTTCTAGAGCAAAGAAAAATTTGGTTGGGTTGTAATAGGCAGAATAATGGCTTCCTTAAGATGTCCTTATCTTAAACCCTGGCAACTGTGAATATATTCTCTTAAATGGCATGGAAGCTACTCAGTTGTAGATAGAATTAAGGTTGATAATAAATAGACTTGTTTTGTTTTTTTTTTTTAGATTTGATTTATTTATTTGACAGACTGAGATCACAAGTAGGCAGAGAGGCAGGCAGAGAGAGAGGGGGGAAGCAGGCTCCCTGCTGAGCAGAGAACCCAATGTGGGACTCGATCCCAGGACCCCAGGATCATGACCCGAGCTGAACGCAGAGGCTTTAACCCACTGAGCCACCGAGGTGCCCTGATAATAAATTGACTTTTTAGGAAGAGACTACCCTTCATTATTCAGATAGGCCCAGTGTCTTCAAATGGGAGGAAAGAGACAGAAGAGGCAGAAGCAGAGAAATGGTATCGTGGGGAAAGCTCCACTGGCCAGTGAGGCCTTGACGATGGAGGAAGGGGTCACAGACTAAGGGAAAACAAGTTGCATGTAGAAGCTGGAAAGGTCAAGGAGATAGATTTTCTCCCAGAGTCTCTAGAAAAAGACACAGCCCTGCTGACAGCTTGGTTTTAGTCCAGTGAGACTTAATCAAGACTTCTGACTTCAGGGTTGGTTTTTTTTTTTTTTTTATTTATTTTATTTTCTTTTAGAGAGAGGGAGACAGAAGGCACAAGTAGGGGGAAAGGCAGAGGGAGAAGCAGGCTTCCCACTGAGCTGGGAGTCCGATGCAGGACTCGATCCCAAGACTTTGGGATCATGACCTGAGCTGAGGCAGATGCTTAACCATCTGAGCCACCCAGGCGCCCCTTCAGGGTTGTTTTAAACCACTAAACCTGTGGTTATCTATTACAGGAGCTTCAGAAAAGTAATATGTGAATTTTCTGTTTCCTACAGTTAAAACAGCCCTGTTATAAACCAGCATCCTCCCCAAAAATTTGTTGTTCAAGTCCTAAATCTCATTACTTCAGAATGTGACCCTATTTGGAAATACTACTGTTGCAGATGTAATTAGTCAAGATGAGGTCACACAGGATGAGGGTGGGCCCTTACTTCAGCATGACCACAGTCCTTTTAAGAAGAGGAAAGATCACATTGGAAGAAAAGAAGGGGAAAAAACATCAAAAGCAGAGAAGGCCACCATTTAACAATACAGGCAGAGACTGGAAAGATGCATGTACAAGTCAAGGTATTGGTACACACAGAAACTAGAAGAGACATGGAATAATTTTCCTCTACAGGGTCCAAAAAGAATACAGCCCAGATCACATCTTAATCTCAGACTTGTAGCCTCCAGAATTTTGAGGTCTTTCTTATGTAATTTTTTAAAAGCACCCAGTTTATGGTTTCTTACAGCAACACAAAGGGCATATAATACAAGCCCCCTCAGGCATGAATTCTAATTGCAGAGTGTTGCTGCATATTAAAACTTCTCTTTAAAAATCTATCATGAGGCACCTGGCCAGGTCAAGCAATGGAGCATGCTACTCTTGATCCGAAGGTGGTGAGTTTGAGCCCCATGTTATGTATAGAGATACTTAAAAATAAAATCTTAAAAAAAAAAAAAAAAAAAAATCTTATCACTTTTGAAAATCCATTTTTATGTTTCTTCAGATTGTTTGAGCAATTGTGTTATTTAGCACAGCACTGAAGTGACACCTGAAATGTTTAATTTGTAGCAAATCAGAGACTGAACAATCGGGCTCCAATAGTGGACTCTACTCATATCTCAATGAGCTGTCTGCTGTATGCCCTACAAGGAAGGTCAGAAAGAACCCAATGAAAGGAGACCAGTCAAACATTCTGTTTTAACACTCATAAGTCTTATTTTAATTAAAAAACAAAACCTTAAGTTTTGTATTGGAGAAAAAGTAGAGGCATTGATACATTTCATCCCAGCTGGAATATCGTTTGACAGTTTAACCTCAAGATAAACTTTTTCGGCAAGGGAAGCAAGGGCAAAAATGAACTCTTGGGACTTCATCAAGATCAAAAGCTTTTGCACAGCAAAGGAAACAGTCAACAAAACCAAAAGACAACTGACAGAATGGGAGAAGATATTTGCAAACGACATATCAGATAAAGGGCTAGTATCCAAAATCTATAAAGAATTTATCAAACTCAACACCTAAAGAACAAAGAATCCAATTAAGAAATGGGCAGAGGATATGCACAGACATTTCTGTGCAACAGACACATGAAAACGTGCTCCACATCACTCGGCATCAGGGAAATACAAATCAAAACCACAATGAGATACCACCTCATGCCAGTCAGAATGGCTAAAATTAACAAGTCAGGAAATGACAGATGTTGGTGAGGATGTGGAGAAAGGGGGACCCTCCTACACTGTTATGAGAATGCAAGCTGGTATAGCCACTCTGGAAAACAGCATGGAGGTTCCTCAAAAAGTTGAAAATAGAGCTACCCCACCACCCAGCAATCGCACTACTGGGTATTTACCCCAAAGATACAAACGTAGTGATCCAAAGGGGCACGTGCACCTGAATGTTTATAGCAGCAATGTCCACAATAACCAAACTATGGAAAGAACCTAGATGTCCATCAATGGATGAATGGATAAAGAAGATGTGGTGTGTGTATGGATGTGTGTGTGTGTGTGTGTGTGTGTGTGTGTGTGTGTGTATAATGGAATACTATGCAGCCATCAAAAGAAATGAATCTTGCCATTTGCAATGACCTGGATGGAACTAGAAGGTATTATGCGGACCAAAATAAGTCAATCAGAGAAACACAATTATCATATGATCTCCCTGATATGAGGAATTTGAGAGGCAATGTGGGGGGTTTGGGAGGTAGGAAAGGAAAAAAAAGAAAACAAGATGGGATCGGGAGGGAGACAAACCATAAGAGACACTTAACCTCACAAAACAAACTGAGGGTTGCCAGGAGGAGGGGGGTAAGTAGAGGGTGGTTGGGTTAGGGACATTGTGGAGGGTATGTGCTATGGTGAGTGCTGTGAAGTGTGTAAACCTGGCGATTCACAGACCTTTACGCCTGGGGCTAATACATTATATGTTAATAAAAAATTAAAAATTAAAAATAAAGCTTTTTCTTCAAGTTCTAAATTCCTCTGAACTTTGGACAAAAATATATTGGTTTTATAAATATTTCTGAATATAGAAGTTTAAATTGATTAAATAATATCAGCAATAAGATGGTCCCCTAAACCACTATATCCTCACTGTTCACTGATGCATTTAAATAACATTTTGTACTTTTTGCTTAGTGAAAAAAAAAAAAATTAGTTGCTTTGTTAAGTCTTCTATATTTAATTCTTGTTTCTATGTAAGAGGCATCATGAAAGCAGTGATTCCTACAATCTTGGTTAATCTCATTATCACTTACCCACGTGCCATATACCTAGGTACCCATACACCAATAATAGCAATTCTTTATAAAATAATTCACTTTTCATAGGAGTATCAGTTTTGAAAATAATGTCTTAAAAATACAACTATTTATCAAATGATAGAAATAAATCTATTTCTGCTCTACCTTAGTATATAAAATCGAAATTAGAGGAAAATAAAGTATTATAAACACACAAAACAAAGTTAGGGAAGCGATTTTGCTCTTCTTAGTTTTTTTAAGTAGTGTAAACTCCCACTGGAAATACACCTTTTAAGTAATTTTTGGCCAAAAGCTTTTCCTAACAATTTGAATTTATTGTTGAGAAAGACTGATGGATCTTATTAGGTAAAAGCCCTAGCCAATTGAATGAAATGCTACTGAGTGCCTTGGTAAACCAGCCCTAAATACATACATTAATCAAGCTCTGTTTATTTTAACCTCTCTACTTTATTTGTTGAAACATTATATATATTTGATGTACATTTGCCAAGGCTGAAAGTATAAGTACCACACCACACCAGTACTCAATTAACATTCGGCAGAGGATGTGGCGCTTGCAAATAATGGGATTAAGATAGCTTTTAAACACATCCAAACATGGTATCTTGAAATTCTCCTTAAAAATCAGTATTTTCAGGGCGCCTGGGTGGCTCAGTGGGTTAAAGCCTCTGCCTTTGGCTCGGGTCATGATCCCAGGGTCCTGGGATCAAGCCCCACATCGGGCTCTCTGCTCCGCAGGGAGCCTGCTTCCTCCTCTCTCTCTGCCTGCCTCTCTGCCTGCTTGTGATTTCTCTCTGTCAAATGAATAAAAAAAAAAAAAAAAAAAAAAAAAAAAAAAAAAAAAATCAGTATTTTTTTTTTTGCTGATAAATTCTTAAAATCAGATTCTTCACTGAAATTTATGAAACAATTCGATGAAAACCTGCAGCAAATTTTGTACATTACCTAACTTAAATTCATTTGTAAATTATTTTTCCCTCCATAAAAAAATGGTAGTTTCTATACCATATAAGCTGCTAGGTCTGAACTAACCAAGTACCACAGACTGGGTAGATTAAACAAGAATTTATTTTCTCACAGTCTTGGAGGCTTGAAGACTGAGATTAAGGTATCAATAAAGTCAGTTCCTTCTGGGAGCATAAAGGAGGGATCTGTTCCAGGCCTCTCTGCTTGCTTATAGATTAGTCATCTTTCCCCCCATCTTCACACCATCTTCCCTCTGTACATGTCTGTGCCAAATTTCTTCTTCTTATAAGAATAGTGAAATTGGATTGGCCCAACCTAATGATCTCATTTTAACTTAATCACCTCTGCAAAAAGCCTATCTCCAAATATGTTACATTCTGAGGCACTGAGAGTTAGGATTTCAATTTTTTGAGGGGGGGGGCATAATTCAGCCCATAACACATATATCATTCACAAGGTAGTATTTACAAGGTCTTAGGTAGCTATAAAGCCTTTGAACTTCAAAAAAGCAATAGATAATCTCTTTATGCTTGATATACAGTGGCAGCTTTATTAATTTTGAACATCTAGCTATTTTTTTTTCTATCCAAACTAAGCTCACGGTTAAGGAATAATTAAAACTACCTACTGCATTTTCAAAACCCCAAGAATTTAGGTAAATAGTTATGTTAATGAAATCTACAGTAAGAATGATAAGTGTTCAATATTTCATAGTCATTGCATGTGAGGTTTTCAGCCTTGGAGATGAGCAAATAAAATGGAAAAGAACCATAAAGTTTGGTTTTAAAGATTTTTTATTTATTTATTTGACAGAGATCACAAGTAGGCAGAGAGGCAGGCAGAGAGAAAGGAAGGGAAGCAGGCTCCCCGCTGAGCAGAGAGCCCAATGAGGGGCTCGATTCCAGGACCCTGAGATCATGACCTGAGCTGAAGGCAGAGGCTTTAACCCACTGAGCCTCCCAGGTGCCCCTAAAGTTTGGTTTTAAAAGCAAAAATGAACAGCAATGAAACAGCCAACATTAGCCAAGGCAACTATAGATCCAAAACTTAAACTGTCAGGTTAGAGTTGACTTTGGAACGTGACCAATCTCCAACTTCATTCCTTTACACTAACGTATCAGTCATACCCAAGTGGAAGATGGCAGGACCTTACACTTCAGGCCATGTTACCTCCACCGTGCTCCGTTTTCTAGGCACAGGGTAGTTCTGAACTCTTAGAAGTAGCTTTTAACCTTAGCTTTTTAATGCTTAGAATTCTATTAATAATTACAACTGGTAAGAAAAAAAATATTCCTGTGAAATAGACCATATTAACTTTGTAACTTTGCCTGAGATGAATGACTTCATAGTATGTCCTTGCCTGACAGAAAATGTAATTCATGTTAACGTAAGGAACATGTAGATTCTGAGCCTCTGTAAGCAACCAGGGGGAAGGAACCCAGATGGGGGAGGGACGGGGGGGATCTGAAAAAGGGGTTAAAATAATAAAAACAACATCAAAATCTAAAAGGAGGTCTTTTTAATTACTTCAAAATCTAATACAGATACTAAATAAATCTTTTAATGTGCACATTTCTATAAATTTATGTATTTTTATCACTACAAAGTAAGCCAAAGAAAATTTAATTAATTTAATCCAGTAACAAGGGACCATGCACCAAGGATAAAAATGAGAGGATCACTTTTGTCATATGTGCTAAGTCCAGAACACTCGGGAGTTAGTGAGAGGAGGAAAAGAGTTTTCGCTTCTTTTAAGAGATAGTCCATGCTCAAAATTAAAACTCAGTCAGCCTCACTGAATAATGTTTTGCATTTTAATCCCACCCGTGCTCCTTATTCTCTGACTTCCCTTAAAATGTTTTTAAACGAGATCTCTGCAGTTAACCTGATGTCTATTTTCATGTTTGGGGCCATGTTAGGAAAGAACATCCAGCAGAACACATCTATTCCTTCTATTACTTACAATCCTTACACTAAAGAAATTCCAAGGTCATTTAATTACCCTCTACATTTCTTTGAGAGTTTAAATGTGAAAGCGAGATGGAAAGATAGACAGCTGAGGAAGGGGAATCGTAAAAGCAGCCCCCAGCTCAACACAATCAACCTAATCTTGAACACAAATGTACACAGCTGTGCGGTCTTCAGGCACCAGAGAACCTGTCTATGTGTAACACAAGATTAAGGAAAAACATCCTTGTTCTCTAGAAGAAACTTCTCCATTTCTTCTTTTGCTTTCTTACTTAAGAATGTTAGATGACAAGACACTTCCTTTCTTTGAAAGATCCCTCAGTCTTGAAAACCCAGGTGAAAAAAGGAAAAATAAAAGAATTTCTAGGTCTCATTCCAGCTGTTACTTTATGCTCCATTATTCCTGTGTAATACAATAATTTAGAATAATAATTGGACAATAAGAGTATTGGTAAGCTTCTAGAAACTTCAAACAATTTCTGGAATACCTCTATTAGTAATATATCTGTATAGAAATAACCTTAAGAAGATCTATCATCACTTCTATTTGACAATGCTTCCCATGTAATTTATCATACCAAATAAACCAAGGTAGTTTAAAAGTAGTTTAACATCTTTCATTAGGTGAGGCACAAATCCTTTGAAATTTTCCAGGAACACTCTAGGAAATCTCACTTACCTTGAGGTCAGCAAGACTCCACCTAGAATTTGATTTGGGGCAAGTTGTGACTTCAAAAGGTTTGAACATTTAACTAAATAGTATCACAGACCGTTATGAAATAATACTTAACCAAAGTGACAAGAGAAGATTTTTAAGGCAAATGCAGAAGTGTACACGTTTGTGAACAAAAATTAGCTCTTTTAATATGGAGAAGACTGGGTTTTCTTAAGTAAATACAGACCTGATAAACCCAACGTGAAGTACAATAAATTAACTGGTAAAACATAAAATCCTTGCAGATTTTTTTTTAAAGATACAGAAAAGCCTTTATAAAGAGCAGACAAACAATTGAAGAAAACTGTTCTGTATACAGAAAATCAAAACTAATTCTGCACCAGTGTACTTTGATGTTACAACTCATTTTTTTAATTTAAATAAATCTGTTCCAATCATAGCATGCTTGACCACACATGAAACTCCTTTCAAGATTCCTTTTTTATAAATATTCTACAACTTTTTTTTAAATCCCTTTCAACTTTTGTCTCATTTTCCCCCTTCTCTCATTTTGGAACAATCATTTTAGGAATTACTGGATCCCATGGTATTTCTATTTTTAATTTTTTGAGAAAACTCCATACTGTTTTCCATAGTGGCTGCACCAATTTACATTCCCACCAGCAGTGCAAGAGAGTCCCCTTTTCTCCACATCCTCACCAACACCGATTATTTTTGCCTTTTCGATAACACACACTCACTCGTTAGCGTGTGGAAGGATTTCTATTGTGATTTTGATTTGCAGTTCCTTGATGCTTAGTGATGTTAAAACCTACTCCTGTACTTTGTAGCCATCTCTATGTCATCTAATGGCTTTTAATAGTCTGACTTGTGCCTACTTAGATTTTTACGTGCCAGTGATCAAAACAGTTTAAATTTCTGGTCTTAATTTATTTTCCCAAGTTTCCCAGTGGTTGATGCAATGGACTTCAGGTTTTTCTTGAGTCCCCTAATGACCGCCATCTTACTTTACATTGAGGGACATCCATTATTTTCCCTTACTGAAAACGCCTCCCTAATTCCACCAGGCTTACTGTTTCTGGCTGCTCCTGCACTGTACTCCTGAGACCTGTCAGGACCTCCCAAAGGCACTTAACTTGTGAACGTGGTTGGCCACAAACCCAAATGCTGTGGCCTGCTAAGATTCGTGAAAATTTCTAGCATCTCACACCCCAATTTTCCACTGAAAAGGAGTAGGACAAACTTGAAGAACTCAAACACAAAATAAGTGGAGTTCAAACCGAGGGAAGCTTACCGGAGATCCTGGAGAGCAGCTGAGGAGACGGCAAACCGCAGAGTTTCTCTCTCATCTGTGCCTACGAGCAGTCCCCAAAATTTCAGCAGCTCTCTTTGGGTCCCATCTCACTGCCAAAGCTTTCAGATGGCAAAGGCAAAACAATCTGATAACAAGTTCGATGTTCTATTTTCAAGAAGTAACCGTCCATGAAGTGAGAGAGCATAATACTCACAAACAGTGAGACGCAAAGGATGGTGGGTGAAAGAGTTTTATAGGTGAAGAGGCAACATGGAAATGAGGCATGATGGGCTAGGAGGTCAGGATTTCCTAATAAAGCCTACAAGTCCTATTATCTAGTGAAAAGTAAACTAGCTAAGACTCAGGTGCAGGATTGTGGTCCGCATGTATTAGGATTCCCTGACAGGTGTTTCCCATAAGTGCAGCTTTACTTTTGTGACATGAACCAGCCTCCATTTCACGAATCCCTGTATACAAATTCACTTTGTCAGAAGTCTTGATGTGCAAAATCAGGAAAGTCGGGGCGGGAGGACAGGACAGACTCAGGGCTGAGGATACACCTGATTCTGGGACAATGGCACACACCTTTATGGAGCCCCTTTCCTACTTTCCCCACAACTTTGGCTACAGGACTCTTCCACCAAGCTTGGAGCAAAGTAAGAAATAGGAAAGTAGGTCCCCTAGCAGTGATGACATTAGAGGGATGGTAGGTTAAAGGAACGGAGGAGAAAGAAGCAATAAATAAAAACAATGTCTGGAAAAAGAGTTTCATTCCCTCCTTAGCTCTTTCAAGTGCTAATGTATCTGCACACATTCAAGGTCTTGAAGATTGTTATTGCATTTATTGTAGTGTGACAGTTCAAATAAGAATTGTTCTTCATGGATCTCACTATTTTTTTGGTGTGTTGGTGATTAGTGTAAGGATAGTGCATAGATTACTATAAATAAATTCTAGGGGTGCCTGGGTGGTTCAGTGGGTTAAGCTTCGCCTTTGGCTCAGGTCATGATCTCAGGGTCCTGGGATCAAGCCCCACATTGGGCTCTCTGCTCAGCGGGGAGCCTGCTTCCCCCTCTCTCTCTGCCTGCCTCTCTGCCAGCTTGTGATCTTTCTCTCTCTGTGTGTCAAACAAATAAATAAAATCTTTAAAAAAAAAATTCTAAAAAAAAAAAAAGAAATTCTATATTTAAAATGTCTCCCTAACTCACAAGGGAATACCCTAACAATAGCAAGTTAAATTATTAGTCCAACAGAGTACTGTTGTAAAACTGAGGTGAACAATGATAAAGGAAGATCTTTAAAGGAGGGATGAGATTAGAATTCCTAACGCCTGTGATTTTAAAATGTGACTACTAAACAGAAACATTCTATCTTCTTTCTTTCTAAGCTTAAAATACAGTATGGAATCTCCAAAAACCATGCTCAAGTATAATAACGATAGAATAATTTAATGATGTTTCCTTAAATAGAGTAAGCTATTCAGAAACTCTTATTAAATGTATTGTTTTGCTTTGGTCCCACTAGTCTTAAAGTTTTAAATAGGTTTACAAAGTCATATGTACTTTATTAGAAAATGTGTCTTTATTATGACTTATTTTACCCCAGACAGTTGATTTTTTAATAATAAATGGCTATACATGAATTTTCAATAAAAAGAAAAAAACTGAGACAAGTACAGAAATCATCCAGAAACAAACTACAATTTCCTAAACTACTTACCTAACTCATTACTCTGATAATAGACTTAACGTATGCACTTCATTTTGGTACTGAGGGCTAGGCTCTCAATTTTGTTTAAAAAGATGAGTACATGAATGAAAATATCACAGAATGGCATTTGCAAATAGACATTACAAACTATAATTTACAAAACCGTATGTTCTGCATTTAATTCACTGCACAAAAGGCTGGAATTTTCAGTGTGTCCTACTGTCCCATTTACTTAAAATTTTCTGCTAATCTTGGGAGATCCTCTTTAAAAGACCACAAAAGATCATGAGGTGCCTCTTCAGTTGTATTTAAAGGGAAATTAATTCTCTGGAATCTGCATTTGTCTTTTTAAATGACAACAGACTTGCCTCAAGTGTGAAATCATAAATTTAAAGTTAAAAGGCCTCTGGGGTGCAAGGCTAGCAGTTGTCCAGGGATGTGGAGACCATTGACAATGGCAGCAGATGACATCCCTCAATCCAAACATTGTTGTGCGTGCCCACGTGAAATTTACGGAGAGGTATTTTAATGCTCTTCTTCTATGATTGGTGTGGTTTGTCTTCTAGAAGAGAAGCAATTGTTATCAGTATGTAACTCAAGCCCCTAGGATGTGATTACATACTTGAGGCATGAAGAATTAGCAATGCTTTCAACGGCCCCCGTGGACTAGCTTAGGCCCTTGTGATTGATCAACGGGGGCAACTCTCTTGCTTGTAATCCTCACATTACATTCCAGAGGAAAATCATCACTGCACCCATAGTTTTACAAGTTGTATTATTTATGTCAACAGTGAGGATTTATACTAATATTATCTAGACAACTGTATACAGATGTATCATCTAAAACGGTTAGCCCAGGGGGTAAAAATATGTCTTGGTCTCACTATTCATCTGGCAACAGCTGACAATTTGGCAACAATCTGTGTTATGCTAAGATTTCCTAATATCCCTTCTTGTACTGTTTCATAGATGGCTGCTATATGATATGAAAAAGCCTGCTTTGCAGAATAAGTTATTAAACAATCATAGGGTATAGGTCTGTCATTAAAAAGAATCTTTATGATGTTATTTCTGTATATATGGGAGAGGACTAAGAGGGGAAGAAAGGTCAATGCCTGGGTGAAAAGTTCCATACACAACTGGAAATCTCGGTTTCCGTGTATTTAAAAAACATGCTTTCTCTTGGGGTGGAAAAGTATCACAGATTACCTTTGCACATCTCAAACAAGTGTGGTATTTTTCAGAGATGTATCATTTACAGCTTCCCCTAATAAGGAAAGAAAAATCTGGTAAAACAGTCTGACATGCACAGAGAACTAAATGACTGAATGCCACATGCAGAGATTTATGGTCTATCTCTGCATAGTTTCACTCTTCTGAATTTCCTGGGTCTGCCTGTGGAAATACCTGAAAATCTGATCATGGGCATGAGGTGTTTGTTCTGGATCAGTGCTTGCTGTATGGCCATGTGAGACTTTTGTTGCTGTGTTTTCTTGCTAATCACATCAGTGTTTCAGTGTTTCAGTTTGCAAATGTGCTTCCTTTATCCTGAGGGTAGATAATCTGCCCCGTGTTTATACACCAAAAAATTGCATTATCGTATTTTAAGAACTTCACTCATTTCTCAATATTAACTGGTCCAAGAAAAAGGAATATGGCACTGATAATTGTGAGTAACTTCTATCTCAAGACTCCCATACTGGTACCCCATGCTTGCTCACTTCAGCTATTTTTGAGTATCAATAAAATTAGCTTACTCTTCTCTCTAGGTCGTGAGCTTACGTAATTACCATAGCTGAGTTCCATCTTAATCAGCTGCTCGACAAAGTTAATTCTGTATCATTACTATTAGAATCAGAGTATTCAAACCAGGTAGAAACTCTCCAAATATTAAAGAGACACAACACTATGTAGATATCCTAAGGCAATCAAGAACTCCATATTAACCCTATTGCATTAATTCAGATCACCTCATTGCTCTACCCACATGGTGATCTATGTGAACTTGCGAAAGGAAGAAAAGGAAGGAAGGAGGGAGGGAAGGAAGGAAACCAAGAAGGGAGGAAGGGAGGAAGGAAGGAAGGAAGGAACTTCCCAAAAGCTAAACGAGAAAATGGCTAATGTTGGGGCGCCTGGGTGGCTCAGTGGTTTAAGCCTCTGCCTTCAGCTCAGGTCATGATCCCGGGGTCCTGGGATCGAGCCCCGCATCGGGCTCTCTGCTCGGCGGGAAGCCTGCTTCCTCCTCTCTCTCTGCCTACCTCTCTGCCTAGTTCTGATTTCTCTCTGTCAAATAAATAAAATATTTAAAAAAAATGGCTAATGCTTATGCAGTGCTTAATATATGCCAGAAATGTTCTAAATGCTTTATGAGAACTGAGGTATTTAATCTCACAACTTAAGAAGTAGGTTGTAATTATTTCCCTCTGTTTACTAATGAAGAAATCAAGACCTAAACAGTTAATTAATTTACTCACAACGACAAAACTAATGGGTAAAGACATGGATTTTGAATCCACGCAGTCTGACTCCAAAACCTAAAGTTTTGACCATTAAGTTTTGTTGCCTCTCCAATATAATCTGAAAATACAGTAAGAGCTGATACACTCACACAGCTATAGGTTTACATGTTTTTAAATGAAGATTTTAGAGAAGTTCTTAACTAGAGAGGCTTTTTCTTTTCTTTTCTAAGATATTTCATTTATTTGTTTGAGAGAGAGCAAACGAGCAGGGGAGGAGCAGAGGGAGAGGGACAAGCAGAGTCCTCGCTGAGCACAGAGCCCACCACGGGCTCCGTGACCTGAGTTGAAATCAAGAGTTGGACGCTTAACCCACTGGGCTACCCAGGTGCTGAAGGGTCTCCTTTTCATCACTAGGATCTTTTATATTATCATTTTGCATTATTAGGCATTTGGCCTTATAATTTTCCCTAAATTTTTCCTTTTACAGTTTAATCACATTTATTCTACAAATTAGAAAGCATATCCAAAATTGTATAGAATTGGCAATATAGAGTCATGATTAAGAGACTGAATTCTGAATTTCAAAACACTGGTTTCAAACCTCCAGTTCAACACTCAGTGTTGGTGTAACCTCAGGCAAGGATGTTGCAATTTCTTATTACCTAAACCGTACTTTTCACCTAATTAGGAGGAATAGTATATTGTTTTTGTTTACATTTGTATATTTATTTCATGATGTTGTAACATTTAAATGAGATAATGCATATAAAACATTTAGCAGAGTACCTGGATGGAAAAAGTCAATTGTAACTATTTCCATTTTTTAAGTGGTGATGGTGGGCCCCTGGGTGGCCCAGTGTGTTAAATCTCTGCCTTCAGCTCAGTCTTGATCCCAGGGTCTTGGGATCCAACCTCGCATCAGGCTCCCTACTCAGCAGAGATCCTGCCTCTCCCTCTCCCTCTGCCTGTCGCTCTGCCCACCTGTGCTCTCTATCTCTCTGTCAAATAAATAAATAATATCTTTAAAAAAAAAAAAAGTAGTGATGGGTCTAAAGTTTGAAGTTTAATGCAACATTTGTCGGCCTTTCTTTTCTGTTCATGAGCATACAGTTCTACCAAAACTGATAACCTCGAACATGAAAGCTTTCAATTATTCTCAGCCCAGTGTTTAAAAAAGACCATCTAATAACAAAATATATGCTTATACTAAGAATTATAAAGATCCAGAAGAGAATAATATCATGAATTTTAAAGTTAGGAGAATTTGAGAAAAATCCAGTATCTTCATTTTTACTACATTTTTCTTTAGAAAGGATACCCCATGCCAGGTTTTATGTGAAGTTGTTTATAGGAAATACAGGTTAAGGAGCTTCTGTATTTGAAGGGGCACCTGCGTGGCACAGTTAAGGTTAAGCATTCGACTTTTGTTTTCGGCTCAGGTAATCATATCAGGCTCATGGAATGAGCCCTGCAACCCACTCAGTGTTCTGTACGGAGTCTGCTTGGATTCTCTCTCCCTCTTCCCCTGCCCACCCCACCCCCACCCAACCCCTGCTCTCTCTCTCTTACTCTTTCTCAAATAAATAAATCAGCTTTTTTTAAAAAGGAGCTTATGTGTTTGGGGGGAACTTTAGATACACAAGGCAACAAAAAGCCATGAGAATAATTAAAGAATCTCTTCAATGAACCATGTAATGAGAAAAGAAAAAGATGTTACCTTGTTATAACTCGTACATGACTTCTTTCCCACTTTCTTTTTTTTTTTTTTAATATTTTATTTACTTATTTGACGGAGAAAGATCACAAGTAGGCAGAGAGAGAGGAGGAAGCAGGCTCCCTGCTGAGCAGGGAGCCCAATGCGGGGTCTCGATCCCAAGACCCTGGGATCATGAGCTGAGTGGAAGGCAGAGGCTTTAACCCACTGAGCCACCCAGGCGCCCCTCTGTTTTCTTGAGCATAACGCGCTAATATCCCAGCACTTGCCTTGCTGTAACACAGAGAAAGTAATAGATCCTTCAGCAAACAGTGGAGATGAAACTTACCAAAAACTGCTTAATTACACTACCTTTTTTTTTTTTTTTAATTTCTGCTGCCCCTGATGTCTTCGTGTTCCTGGTGATTTACTTCCCAAGATGCCCACTTCCCACTGTTTTTGCTGGATGATTGGAATAGAGAACGCTTTCACCGTTGTTTGCTTCACTTGAGCTGAGATGGAATGGTTCCAGTTGTGTAAACAGTTCCTGGTGATCTCGCAGCGGTCTTTCCAGTGCCCCATGGAGGTGCAGTTGACTAAGCAGGGCACCGTGTGGGCAGGTGCGACACACATTCCCTCCAGCTCCCCCCATCCCCCTGTGGGCCTTCAGTCTGATTCTCATCCTTGTTCTTTCATGGGTTCAGACAACTAATCATAATTTACTCTGAGGTGATTTGGGTCATGTACAAAATTGCAGATAGAATTAAGTTAATAGAGTCCTTTCATTGTGTGCCTGGCTGAAGCAAGTTCCCCTGAGAGCAAAGACTAATTGACACATCACCTCTTGCTTTCTGTGCTCAGAGAGACCTGAAGACAAGAGCATGACCGCAACTAACAGTATCCAATCAATACAGAAGATTAGGCTCTCCTCCTGCCTGAAATGTATCCACTGCCCTGGTTTTTATAACCAATGGAATTTGTTTGTTTTTTTGTTTTATGGGAGGACTGTGGAGATAGGAAGGGACAGGATTTCCATGACAAAAGAAGGATTTCCCCTACCACTCATACATTAAGATTTTCATCCATGGATAACTGCTTTCATAAATCTTATGAAGATAGTTACTCCATCTTCTAAAGATATTTTCACATGTACTTTTAGGAAGATATTTTAAGAGAGAATTTTTCAAAATTTTAATCTATATTTAATAGACTATTTTGATGGAATTATTTATCTTTTTTTAAATTTGTCCATACAGTGGAGGGAAAATATGTTGATACATGTGAAATGAATAGTTTTATGAACATGATTATAACAACAAAAGAGCAGTCAAAAATTACTTGGGGTACCTTTATATTTACTAAACAATTTAACATGTATTAACTACATAAGTACATAAACTTATGTTTTCATCATTGTATTTCAATCACTGTGTTTATGAATTTCACCCCATTTCTTTTCTTTGCTAAAACTTTTGTGTTTCTTTAGTTTCTTTTACTTTTCTGCCATACTGTAGTTATATTTTTTTAAAAACAGAAACTATGAAATCATAAAGTGGGGGAAAAATGAATATTGTGAAAGGAGCTGTTTAAGTATATATGGTCTAGGAGATATTTTAGTATACTCATGTTGAAAGTAGATTTCTAACACCCGATACGACAGTGATTCTTGATCCCTGGTTACACATTAAAATTATCTGGAGAGGTGACCCAATTCCCACTGCAGATCATTTAGTCATTTTGTAAAGAATGTGTCTCAAGTAAGAATATTTTTTCAAAAGCTCTTCAAATTATTATAATTTTCAGCCAAATTTGAGCTATAGAGCTCTGTGGAAATTAGTACATGTTTACCACATGACAGATATGGCATTAGGTATATTTAAAATGTTGTTTTATCATTTTTATACCTATCACCAAAAAATAGAATTATTTAATTAATCAATTTTGAGGTCTCAGAATTTAACTCCATGAGGCTTTATACCTCACACTCCTTAACTTCAGTAATGTAGTGTTTTGTTTTTTATGTTTGTTGTAAATTAATATGGGGAAAACCACGCACAAAAAATATAGGTAGGACTTTTACTTTTACAAGGATGGCCCCAAGAATTATTATAAAACAAATCCCTGTACAGACCACTCAAGCCAAGAAATAGAAATCATCATCCACATTCAAAATTTTTATTAGTATACAAAAATTGTTTTTTCCAATGGAATTTACTAGTCAAAAAAGTTTACATTAAATTTTCTCATTTTTATAAGGTTGTACCTGAAGAGTTTTATCTTCATTTCTTTTTTTTTTTAGCTAAGTCTGATTTTATTGTTTTTTTTTATTAACATCTAATATATTATTTGCCCCAGGGGTACAAGTCTGCGAATCATCAGGCTTACACACTTCACAGCACTCACCATAGCACATACCCTCCCCAAAGTCCATAACCCAACTACCATCTCCATACCCCCTCCCCCCAGCAACCCTTAGTTTTTATCTTCATTTTTTTTGAATGAACACTATACTGCTCTCAGTACATTTTATATGATAGAATCTCCTAGAAAAAAGAGTTATGGACTGAAAATTTAAAAGAAACAAACTTTTAGCTTTCTCTTTCAAATAACATTTGGATTAGGCCTACTGTCATAATTTATTAGGAAATTTTCTGCAATTTAATAGTAGCTAATGCCTTGTTTGGTTATGAATTATTAATTATCAAATATTAAATTCAAATTATACAATGTATTAGCTTTTCTTGTGTGATATTATAACATGCAAATATTTTAAAATTCTATCTTTTTGGGCGCCTGGGTGGCTCAGTGGATTAAGCCGCTGCCTTCGGCTCGGGTCATGATCTCGGGGTCCTGGGATGGAGCCCCGTGTTGGGCTCTCTGCTCCGCAGGGAGCCTGCTTCCTCCTCTCTCTCTGCCTGCCTCTCTGCCTGCTTGTGATCTCTCTCTCTGTCAAATAAATAAAATAAAATCTTAAAAAAAAAATGCTATCTTTTTTTTCTTTTTTTAAAGTGAGGTGTTTATCTTGTTTGTAAAGATGATCAAAAAGTTGCTTAAGATTTTCCTTGTATTGATAAAAAAGAATCGTTTTGTCTTTGTATTTTAGGCACCGGGTCATTATCAGAATAAGAAAAACAAGCATTTTAATTTTAATTAAAATTATTTACACAGATATATATAAACACTATTATATATTATAAAAACACTATATATAATATGTAATATATATTATGCATAATACATAGAATGTATTACATATTATACACAGAATAGACAATATATTAACACACACACATCTATATTGGTTTTGAAATTGGGTTTATAAATCAATCAGCACATTTTAAGTTCACAAATAAGCCTGAGACACCAAGGTGTTTATAAGTGAATTCAGTCACACCAGTTTAAACCATGCTCTTGATATATGGCCTTATTCAAGTTGTTTGGCCTTACAAAATGCCAGGCTTTGCTTTTCTTTCCTCCTACTCTTAAATGAGGTAATTTCTGTATGTCAATAGCTCCTTTGGACACTATTGACAATATTGTCTATTTTCTTCCTAATAAAAAATACATTGACTCCCTTCATTTTATTGCAGAATTTGAAACAAAGAACAAGAAGGAATGTCAGATTTTCCCAATCTCTGTGATGTTCTTAACCCAGGGCTAATAACAATATTGTTAAATAATTTTTTAAAGTGGCGTATGGTCAACTTGTTAGGATGTTTTCTTCTAAAATCAGAATTTCAGTCCTGTGTATATATCCATACCTAAACTCCAATTCCAACCTTTCACCAGAGTTTTCCATATGAAATGTGTTGCAAGTCTTTTTTATGAAGTTTTTTTAATACAAATCTTTCAAAATGTGTAAGACAAAAGTCAGACCTTGTGGTGGTGTCAGGGAGAGTCGGAACAGTAGATTTTGCCGATGGTCATTTCCTATCGTTTGTATTAGATCACGTATTTGGGAGGAAGTCGAAATAGTCTCTAACCCTAAATAAATCAACCAGCATAATGACGGATAGAAATAAGGCACAAGATTTTAGAAAACTGGCTCTGTCATACGTTCCTCTGGATTTCAGTTCCTACTATTTAGGCTGTAGAAGTGTTTTGCTATTAATTGCTTCATTTTCCACAATCAGAAATGGTGACAAAGGACTGGATTGTGAGAACAGAACAAGGGTTTTCTGATAGCCTGTACTTTCTCTTCATTATTTACGTTTGGTCTCAGCAATAGCAATGAGCTTGTAAATAAGAACCTTGACTTCAGGGGATTTGACTACTAGAATAAAATAAGTACCAAGGGCGTCTTTCTGGCAATCCAGTAAAACACTCCAGTAAAATAATCACTTTTTCATTCCTCCACTATAAAAATCTCTGACTTTCCATGAATACTTTATCTCCTCATTATTATAGACCAAATTTCTATCTTCAGCAGTCTTTCGGAGCTTCATAGACTATTTTCAGTGAGCTCTTTAGAGTAGAGGGGTGACAGAAGATGGGGTATAGAATTGAACTTTGAAAGAGATCAGTTTTCTTTATAACAACACAGGAATCTTCAACATTACCACAGAAAAACAAGGAGCCATGCTATTCAGTACTTTTCATGGCCCAGCACATGCTTGAATGACCCTTGACCACAAAAAAGCATTAGAATTGACATAGCAAGGAAAAAATATTTTTTGAAAAGAAGTTCTTATCAATAAGCAAAGAATTTTGACTTAAAGAAAATATACTAAGTCGTAAGGGTTTCGGTGAAACACACCATAGTTGTGTCTTCCTGCAAGAAAGGTGTTTGATTTACTGCTTTGTTTGGTTCAGGACTTCTATTTATGTCTGGTTTATGCATCCATAGAAATTTAGAAAGAAGGTACATCACATAGGATCATGTCAATAAACCATCAGTTGTAGTCTTTACATGGAAAAGAAATGGCAATGTAATTATTTCAGTGTTTGGAAAATAGAATTGATATGAATTTCAGGAGTTGAAAATATACATGTATGCAATGATATGCATGTAATCTATGTACAATTAATTTGGAACCAAGTATTTCACATTTGTGGTAGAGCAGAGATAAGCTTCCTCACATTCTACTGTTGTCGTCCAATCTACCACTTCTCCATCTCCTGCTCATTTTCTTTTCTTTTCTTTTCTTTTTTTAAGAGATGTATGTATGTAAGTATGTATTTGATAGAGAGAGAGAGAGACAATGAGAGAGGGAACACAAGCAGGGGGAGTGGGAGAGGGAGAAGCAGGCTTTCCGCTAAGCAGGGAGCCCAATGTGGGGCTCGATTCCAGGACCGCAGGATCGTGACCTGAGCAGAAGGCAGATACTTGACCACTGAGCCACCCAGGCTCCCTGACTCCTGCTCATTTTCATTTTTATTTCAGAAACAGAAAAATGAATTAAGGCTGACAGCGGCTGTGCCTTCCTGGAATTGACAACACGGTGTCTTTCTTGCCTGCAGCATCCATTCACCAAGAGCCTTTTTTGGTATTACTTTTCAAGGTGCTATAAGACTGGGATTTAGAAATTATGAATTGCCGGTGTTCATAGACAGGTATGAGGGACCATCCAGTACCATTACTATTTTGGGAAGGTGATTTATTCCTATACTGGGTAAGCTATTGGCTTGTTAATGTGTTCTACTTTATGATTAGTGCCTGTATGTCAGACCAGTCCTACTCCTAAAGAAAGATTGGGATCTTCTTACAAAGGTGGGTGTCTTTCTGACAGAACTACTTATCAGCATAAATCGTAAATTCCAAAAGGACAGAGGATATTCTATTTTGTTTATCATCACACCTGCAGAGCCTACCCAGTGTCTGACATGTAGGAGGTATTCAATGACTATTTGTTGAATGAATAATAAATGCCTGAAGGTAAAGTAATCCACAGGGTAATCATGATTTATTTCATTTTACTTATCTTCATCCATACATATACCTTCATAAGGATAGACACTTTATCTTTGAGTTCATTATACTTTTAAAAGTAGTATAACTATTTAGAAAATAGTGATCTATTTTCATTTACTGTTCAGCCAGCTAAATAAAATCTGACCGGAATTTAAAAATCAGGTATCAGTCTCATAAAATATCCAGGTGGTCGCACTGACAGTTTTGAGTTCTTGTTCCACAATCTGAACAATTTTCCCTGTACAGTTTCACTGTAGCTATATGGATACTAGTCTAGCATTAATTTATTTTTTAAAAAATTAAGCTATAACTTGAACAATAACTGCCATACAGCTGAGTTCCATCTTACAAGTAATTCTACGATATTAAGAAGTCTACAGTGTTAGTTAAGATATGTTATGAGTATTAAGGTGACGCACTGAAGAGACTTTTCTAGTAAGTCTAAGTACAATCTCTCTCTATTTATTTGGTAAAGTTTTCCCCCTAAGGAACTTATTTTGCAATGCATAAATTGTAATGTCTCACCTAAGAAATATTTTATTGTTGTTTTATTTCTGGGTTTGGAAAGACTGGTGAGTCCCTTTCTTAAGAGCCTTTGTAATTAGGGAGAAAAAGACCTGACTATATAGCCAGTCCCATTAGATGCTAATTTCCAAATTAGCCTTCTGGAACTTTACCTTCTGCTTAGAGAGTTTAAGATTTTAGTGTGGTAATTTGGGCTGACATTCCGTATGAGTTCTACAAAAGAAATACACGGCTCCAAAACCCTGCGTTGGCGACCACCAAGCTAAAGTTTGCTTATAACTTAGTCCCAGTAGAAGTAAATAACTCTGTGTAAAGATTTGTAGTTTCTTTTGGACCTCACAGCCCTCATCTGTTTCTCTTTTACATAACCACCCATGTCATTAGAAATAGTGAAAAACAAGGTTAAAATACCCAGAAGTGATGAGAATTGTAGTCATAATAGAATCAGGATATTTTAGGAACATGTAAAAATTCAAATGGCAAATGCAGAATTTTAATAAGGTAAACCTCACTGAGTGGCACCATGACTATCATAGCAAATCAGACTCTTGAAAACGTTTACATTAGCTTTCCATTGCTATCAAATTTTGCATTGCTATCTAAAATTCTGCATTAAACTTGGAAATGTATTCAATTCTACCTTTCACAGTAGATTTGTCTACATAAATGGAAACACTAGTGGATAGAGTGAGCAATGAATTCATTTCTTTGATGCAGTAGTCCCTCCTTATCCACAGGGGATACATTCCAAGACCCCAGTGGATGGCTGAAATCGTAGACAGTACCAAACCCTGTACGTATGTTTTTTTATTATATATACCCACCCATGATAATTTACAAGATTGGCACATTAAGAGATTAGTAAAAAAGAAGAGTTACAACAATTACTGTAATAGAATTTATGTGAATGTGATCTCTCCCTCTCTCTCAAAATCTCTTGTACTATATTCACCTTTCCTCTCCTTGTGATGCTATGAGGTGATAAAATGCCTAAGTGATGAGAAGAAGTGAGGGAAATGGTATCCGTATTGTGACATAGCATTAGGCTGCTTCTGACCATAGATGAGAAGGAAGACCATCTGCTTCCATACCGCATTGACCCACAGGAACTGAAACCAAGGAAAGTGAAACTGCAGATGGGGGGGGGGGGGCTTCCATACTTTCTTTTTTCTGCCTGTGCTTTAGCTTAGGAAGGAAACCCATCAAATCGTAGACATACGAGTAGGTCTGACAAACACCCCTCTTTTTCCCCTACAAGGAGACTCTTTCTGTCCTTGCTAATATGTCACTTTCATCCTACTAGGACAAGAGAACTGAAAATAATTCCCTTGGTTTTTGCCTGGGGTTCCAATGTTGCAGGTAAGTATTACTTTATCTGTGAAATGTTCGATAGCAACTGCTGGAATTGCCTTTTTTCTTCATGTAGGTGTTTCACAAAGATGTCCATTTCATAACTCTAGAAGTGGTTAGTTTTATTTTTTCCTCTCTTACATTCTTTAGGAATTTGCAGCTTGAGCGGGTACTCAAAATCCATCCCAGATCTCACACATTGTCAAAAGTTAATTGTCTAGGGGCGCCTGGGTGGCTCAGTGGGTTAAAGCCTCTGCCTTCGGCTCAGGTCATGATCCCAGGGTCCTGGGATCGAGCCCCACATCAGGCTCTCTGCTCGGCGGGGAGCCTGCTTCTTCCTCTCTCTCTGCCTGCCTCTCTGCCTAGTTGTGATTTCTTTCTGTCAAATAAATAAAATATTAAAAAAAAAGTTAATTGTCTAAAATAATCTCTTAAAAAGAAAAAATCTTTGGTCCTTTGAATAGGAAGCGATGTATGCGATCCTTTAATCCCTTAATGCAAACCTCTAAATTTTCAAGGGAAGAAATTCACTCCCGGAAAGGTGAGATGGTTGTAAGGGATCATCTACAGTACCCTAGTAAGACAGAGCAGAGAGGAATCTAGAATCTATGTGTCAGGACTCCACGGCAGTATGTTTCCATTTTACCATGTTCCCTTGCATTAAATTTAAATGATAGGGAGTGCTTTATAGATTACAAGGCATGAAAGGATGTTCAGTGAATCTTTTCCTCTTTCAATTCCACTGTAAAATTCAGTATGTAAAGTGTGGGAATAGTGACCCAAGCTCCCCTGAGAGAGCCTTGACACTATCTCAGCCCTGACCTCGTATTATTTCACTGTGTAGAGTCCCAGAGTTAGAGAACATCATTCTCTCTCATTTTAGGATTTCAGAAGCTTGCATAATTACCATCTATTTTTCTTTTGGTAGAAACTCTTGGTCAAATGTCTCTATGATTTGGGATCTGAAAGATCAAAGAATTCTCGCTCTTGCTTTTTAGATACAACTGGCTTATTTTACAACATTGCAATTGTTCCGTTTTTACAAATGCATCTCCTTTCCCACTGTGTCCCACCTGTTTCAAATGACTACTGAAGTAAATACCTGCTTAGATTAGATTATGGAAGATCTAACAGATAAAGTTTTTTTGTTTTGTTTTGTTTTGTTTTTTTTACCAAGGATCCCAGAAATATGTTTTAAAGCTGCTTATCTTACATCTCTGCACGCATCTGATGGCAAATTGCTATTTTCCAGCAAAGGTTAATGGGTACCTGTTTGGACAGGAGCAGAGCATAATTATTTTTTTCCCCCTGAGGACAAATGTGAAAGGAGCCTGGAGGGATCTATGAAAGCTGTCTCCAGACTTGTGCAACACGTTTGATTAATGGGAGGTGAGGTTGCTGGCCTTTGGGAGAACAATGAGAAAACAAAGGAGTGTATATTGAGCTTTGTTTGATGCTGTCAACAGGGGTTCTTGTTTTAATCTCACTGCTCTATCTCCAGTGCAAGAGTAATGGCATTCTTTGCCATCCTATCTTTTTCAGGACTATAACTTTCAGATCTTTAAGACTGACTCTACCTGACAAAGAACATGAGTATAAACAGAATTTTATACGCACACACACACACACACACACACACACACACACATATACATATGAGTATATGTATATATGTATAAACAGAATTATAAACAGAAGTCTTTCCTTACACAAATCCTGACAAGAAAAATGGTGTTTAAATATAAAATAACCAGGAAATAAAATTTGAGATTCCTATAATTAAAAGATAGTTTTCATTACACAGTATTCTCAGATTTTTAGATGGTATTATAGTTGACACAGTACTGGAAAAAATAGAGCTGGTTTTGGGGTTTCCCTTTTTCACTGATTGAGACTTACCTAAAATTAGGAATCCGATAGACATATATAAGTCATATAAACTTAACTCTTTCTGTTTAATTGTTAACATCATATATCATATTTCATACCCTTAGAGTTCATGGGGGTAGGAATTGTTCTTGCCTTGAAGAAGTTGCCTACTTGCTTTGATTTATTCTCTGTCCATTCATTCAATCATTTTTTATACCTGGCTCACAGAAGCCAGGCACCATGTCAAAAAAAATAGCAATTCTATATTCTAGTGTTGACTTTTGTCCTGAACTCCAATTCAAAATTTTCAAGACATTCCTTTTTAATACCCAATTATCCTTCTTCTGGATTCCTGATCTTTGCAATACTACCCTTAACTTCCTTCTAGACACCCAGACTTAACTCTTGAGTCATCTGTAATTTCTGGCCCCTTCCGTCCCCCATAGTCAGTAGAAAAATGCCATCACTTTTCCTTTCAAAATGGTTCTATTCCTGTTACTACAACCACATTTTAGATTTCATTCCCAGGCTTCCTCAATGACCTTTTTGTCTGTCTTATACCCTAGAACGAAACAATTCTTTCTCAAGCATTCTTGAAATACGCCTTATACAAATAGATTCAATAATTTCATAATATACCTGCAATTTTTCTTCCTTAAACAAACAACTTTACCAGCTCCACATTAACTCTTATATATAAGTTTTAGGGTGACATCCAACACCCTCCCTATTTTGGCTCCAATCCTATCTCACCAAGCATAACTTGGGTTCCTCCCCTAAATAAATCTTTGGTTCCACCTATACCATCAACCTCCTGAACTCTACTCTTGCTAGCCACATT
Organism: Meles meles; assembly: GCF_922984935.1. Lineage (NCBI taxonomy): Eukaryota > Metazoa > Chordata > Mammalia > Carnivora > Mustelidae > Meles > Meles meles. Next base: position 79,281,310 of record NC_060075.1, read on the forward strand.
CCTGGGTTGGGTCTAGTGATATACTCTTCCTTTGTTTTGGAAAATTTTCAACCCCTTTCAGCTACTTAAATTTGATTTACGTTGTAGTGTGCATTTCAAGGCCTATAAGAGTTATATAGCTATTCAAAGGGTAATTTCTAAATTCAGACTGCTTAGGTACAAATCCACACCCCAGTCATGAGAGTTTAAGTTAAGCCAAAGTGACAATTCATAAATCTAGTGGCTTTAAAAAGTAAAGGTTTATTCTCTCATACATATACGTCCTTACCAGATTGGCTAAGGTTTCAAATCCATTTCTTTCACTGTCAAAGACCAGTAGAGTTCTCTACCCTCTGCAGTGTGGCAGTGAGAAGAGTACATGAATAACAAGAAGCTGACTCTTAAAGTCTCCTGCCCTTTCTATAGCCATGCCCAGCTTCAGAAGGTACATGGAAATAAATCCTGCCGTGAGCGTGTGCAGAGAGCAAAATGGAGTCTCTCGTGTCAAGCAGGAGCCTACGTCAAGCAATGACGCAAGCAGTTAAGGTGCTGCAGCTAGGAGATATTGCCGGCACCCGTGACAGCTGACACCCCAGAACTGATCACGAGCAGAATCGATAACGAGCAGAACCAGAGGAGGTCTGCAGAAATCCAAAACAGATTAAATTCCTTTAAAAAGGGAAGGATTTTGGCAGCAAACTGTCAGACTCCTCAGACCTGACCCTTCTACATCTGACCACTTAAAAAAGGCAACTGCTGCTGATGGTTTTGCCCGATGGATCTCGGAACAGAACTGAGATCCTTCCCTGCTGAACATGAGAAGCAGTGAGTGCGGAGAGCTGACCTGGACTCAGGACCCAGGACTTATCTCAGCGGCGCACACACAAACTATGGTCGCATTTGGTTCGTTGGTTCGTTCCCTTCCTGCCCCTTCTGTTATCTTGTTTATTGTGTGACTTGTCTTCTGTCCTGCTCTGTGTGCCATGTAAGAAGCCACGTTTAATCACATGGGGAGATGTCATTGAGTTTGGAATCCTGAGCCTGCTTTATCATTGTTATTTAACTTTGCTTTGTGATTGACTAAAGCTGACATTGTGGAAAGACACAGCTCGTGTGCGTACCCTTCTAGCGTGCCCGTGACAGCTGGCATAGTTGGCGGGATTCCATGTCCTTGGCTCATCATGTGTTAGAAAATTTAGAAGAATCAGGAAAGACTCCCTAAAGTCTTGCTTGAATTGACTATAGCCAAACTAAAAATAATAAATTAGGGAATAAATTTATGTGACTATAAACTTTCCAGGCATCTCACTGAGAGTGAAATCCTAAGGTACCAGCACAGGCAGGTGAAACCGAGACCAGCTCTATGCGGAGAGCAGTTGGCAGCAGAAGCCCGTGCAGCGCTCGACCCTTTGCATGCCAGTCATGAGATGGAACTAGCCAAAGCCAAGACCAAGGGATATTGCCTCAGAAAGGCACTTGGAGGGCTAAGAAAAATTAAACCGTTGGGAGACATCGCAAAGATACATGCCACTACTAGCCAAATTAATCTGTAACTTGACAGAAAGACCTGAACAAAATTGTGGAAAAATCTGTACAAATATACTAGGTAGAAATAGAGCTCTACATAGTTAAGAAATTGTATATAGTAGCTACTAGGTTACAAAAACAGAAGAAAGATGTGGGACTAGGTAAATGCCTAAAAAGGACAGTGTAAAGGGCCAAGAGGCCCAACACCACACTTTGTGTAGAAGACATGTGGTACCCCCACAGAGTTAGAAGTTAGAAAAAAGCTCACAACTAGGACCCAGGAGATATAATCATGGATCTGAAGGATCCTAAAAATGTAAAGACTTTAGCGTCCTGGGAGCCCACTGTGGACGTTCCCATCTTACTGATGGAAACTATCTCTCAGTTAGTTGCCAGCAGGTGGTGGTGAGGGGCTATAGTTATAGGGCAGGTTGAAGAAGTATGGGGATGTATGGAATTTTCCCTCTTTTGGTAATCTTGGGTAGTAAGTAGCCCATTGGTAGGTTAGGACCCATGGCCCGGTCCTTCAGCTCGGTGGTCACTGTGGGCCCTGTTGCCTTGTTCAAGTTTCCACTGCTCAAGTCTGTCGCCTAAAAGCTGCCTCTTTATTTAGTTTCTGTGAATCCTTGCAGAATTTAGCACAGTGGCTGTCTTGGCCCGAGTTTCCCCCCAGATAACACAAGCTGAAACAAGGGCTTTTTGTACAGGTGTGTTTTAAGGAAGCATCCCAGGGAAGGAGGAAGTGGGAAGTGAAACTGGAGAGGAGAGAGCCAATTAAATCAAAGATGTGTTAACAAGCTTGTTACTCTGTTGGCAACTGAGGCTGAGTCCTACAGGAATCCTAAGAATTCAGGGGCGGAAGAGTGGAATATTCAGCCAGACTTGTCTGCTTCATTGATCAAAGATTGACCCATGCATTGTCTTTTACACTTTGTAATACTGTGATTTATAAGTAATATTTATTTGGTTGTTTGGGTGAAATTTATCTCATATTTATTTGATTTCTTCCCCACCCTGGTTTCTGGCGAACTACTAAAGCCCTTGGAATTTTCTGTGATAAGGGCAATAAAGGTGTCTTTTGTTATGTGTATGAATGACTTCTTGAAAGCCCTGAGGTGATGGAAGGATGAGGGCTGGTTGCCAGGAGAACCCACTGTGTGATTAGAGGGTTGGAATGGTCCGCACCTCCTATTCCCCCAGCTCCAGGGAGGGGAGAGCGGCTGGTGATCGAGTTTGGTTCTCAATGGGCAGTGATTAATCAATTATGCTATTGTAATGAAGCCTCCCTTTAAAACAAAGGGGCCTGGGTTAGGAGAGATTCTGATTGGTGAGCATATGATTTGGAGAGAATGGTGATCTCTGAGAGGGTATAGAATGTGTGTCCTTCCCACAGACCTTACTTTATGCTTATCTTCCAACTGGCTGCTCCTGAATTAATCCTTTTATAATAAATTGGTCTGTGGTGTCTAAATATGGTATCTCTTTGGATTCGATGAAGGCCCCCACATGCTGGGGTGGGGGAGTGTGATTGGGCCGAAGCCAGTGGCACAGGCGGTGAAAGAATTCACCTGAGAAAGAACAAAGGAGATCAAGTTTACGTAGGAAAGACATCAGGGTTCAAAGCCAATGGCCAAAAAAGAATTCATGAAACGTCTTTGGTGCAAAAAGATGATTTTTTTTAAAGCAAGGGGACAGGACCTGTGGGTAGAAAGAGCTGCCTGCTGTGGGGTCACGAGAAGTGGCCCATTATATACTTTCAAGTTGGGAGAGAGTTAGGGATAACGTAAGTCTCTAAGGAATTTTGAAAGCATAGTTTCTAGGGCCTTGAGGGGCCTAGCTATTGTTGGGAAAAAGTCATTTATTACCAACTAACAAAACCTTATTCATGAGACCCTTCAGATGTATATTGGTGGGCTATATGCTTGGGGTTGATTGCCAACCCATATCTTGGGGGGTGCAGAAAAAGGAAGTTTCCAAAGGAATTTTTATATATTAAAGTAAACTTACAGGATCCTGGGGGTAGGGGGTGGGGCTTCAGGCTAGGATTGCCTTTTGCCTCTAGCAAAGTATTAACATCAAGCAGTTGAGCCCCTAAAGGAATGTCACTCTGCCTGTTTCAAGGACTTGTCAATGGGCTGTAGGTAGTAAGGAAGTTTAATGATTTTTTTTCTGTCTTTGTTTCCCACATCAGGTAGGACAGTAGAGAGGCTGTCTGCAACAAGGCAGTGGGTGGGGTCCATTTTTAAAGGGGAAAGATGAGGAAGTGTAGCAACATAGAGAATTCTCCCTTTTTTGATAACTGTGACTGGTTATTAGTAGCCCATTGGTCAGATTTAGGGTCTATGGATATTCTGAGGTGGGCCACCTCATGGGCCTGTGTAGTCACCCGGGTGGTCCCTGTGGGCCCTTTCTACATTCCGTTGCTCAAGACTGTTTGCTTAAAAGTGACCTCTACATGGTGATCTAGTTAAGTAGGATGTCTTTTGGATTCTGTGAGCTGCTCTAGCAAGTTAATGGAAACCAAGGAGTGGTGCTGATTTATAGCAGTCAGAAGCACAGGTAACAAGGTGGGCTTGCAACTGGCATCTGAAGTCGAGGGCGGTCTTACGAGACCGAGCGCTTTACCTGCGGAATCTGCTTCTCTCTCTGGGTAGATAGTATCAGAATTGGGTTGAATTGAGACACCCTGCACTGCCCAAGAATTGCTGTTTCCTGTATGGAGCCAGTATACATACACTGGAATAGGGTCCAAGAACCTTAAGGGACTAGTAGGACCCTTAAGAACCTTAAGGGTCGTAGTACCCATTAAGGGACTAGTAGGAACTCACTGAAGCCGTATCTCGGAGAAGCCACTGGACAGAAAGCAAGATACACAGCATTAAGCCCAGTGACCAGCGATAAGAGATAGCGTCAGGGGGGACGCCTGGGTGGCTCAGTGGATTGAGCCGCTGCCTTCGGCTCGGGTCGTGATCTCGGGGTTCTGGGATCGAGCCCCGCGTCGGGTTCTCTGCTCTGCAGGGAGCCTGCTTCCTCCTCTCTCTCTGCCTGCCTCTCTGCCTACTTGTGATCTCTCTCTGTCAAATAAATAAATAAAATCTTTAAAAAAAAAAAAAAAAAAAAAAAAAAAAAAAAAAAAGAGATAGCGTCAGGGGGAGGGAAGCTGAGAAAATTGGAGTGTAAGAGGTGTTCGTTACTGTATCTAACTTGTGTTGATGATATCCTAAAATGCACTTTCATATTTCAGATATATAAGCATGTTAATCAAGCTCACAGAGCCTGCTATTTATAATGCAGAATATTGTTTTTAAATTATAATGAAAAATTAAGTTGTCATGCTGTAGGGGCTTTGTCTATGTCTGTCTTTGTCTATGTCCCGTCACTTTCACCCAGGTTGTGGTAAAAATGAAAGAGGACTTTGGCTGCCTCGTTTTGACCTCAAACTTTCTAGGTGGGTTCTTCTTTCAAGCTTGTCTCTAGGCTCAGGCAGAAACAGCCCATGATGGGAATTAAAACTATCCCCTCAAGCAATAAGAAATGTCCTAAGCCAGCAAGACCTCACCCATGATTGACTCCAAGACAATGACTGATTTGACCTTCATGCCTACCTGCCTGTACCCACCCACCTTTGCCCCACATTTTCCTTATATAGACCTGGAAGTGTTTTCAGCACTTTCGAGACAGGCTTTGACACTCTTGTTTGATGTCTTTCTGGTGCTGGCCTCACTGAAATAAACTCCTCTCTCATTTGACCACTGCTCTTTTCTCCACCTTCAGATTTGGTCAGTAGCAAGTGCCAAACCTGTTTGGGACCCCTGAAGCCAGGTGCTCTTGCTCCTCCCATGGGCTAGCTACAAAAAACAATTCAATTTTCTGAGGACTCAACCTCCTAAAAAGTTTTTTAGAATAGTAAAAACCCAAGTCAAAGCCTCGCTCCATAATTGGACACACGACCAAACACAAACAAATGTGTCTTCAATCCTGGGACTTTCCAAAACTATCAAGAACAGATGCTAGTTGGTGGGATATAAAGTGCATCTATCAAAAGACGTTTTTGCCACCACAGGGGGAAATCTGCCTGAGACCAGTATAGACCAAGGAAGAGCCTAGAAGTAGAGAAATCGGGTCTTGATGACTTCTTCTGAGTGATTCTATTCACCCAAAATTATAGCTACTCTAACTGCCTGGATTTTTTTTTTTTTTTTGATTCCATGATTCCATCAATCTCTTTTTCTCTGAGCCAATTTCAGTTATATTTTAGTCGTTTGTAACAGGATTTCTGGCTCGCAGTCCAGAATGCTTACCTCATCTGACCACTTTGGTTTTTTGTCATGCTACATGCAAAGCCAAATTAAAATTTAAAATATTTAGATGAGCCTCAAATCAGGATAATTGGAATCCATTTTGTGATTCACATGTGTAATGGCACCAGATTTCAACAACTTAATGCACTCCTCCCTATGGGCTGTGTATTTGACCTGGACACCCTATCTCTGGTCATTCCTTCCTTGGGCATTACTAATTAGTTTCCACAGATTTCTTTTTATTATTCCTAGCTAACTACCTTTTTCTTTATCCATACTGCCTGTGGAAGTTCAGTTATCAGTATGTCATTTATACTTCCTATTTTAGTTCATTTGGGCTGCTATAAGAAAATATATATTGGGTTGTTTATAAGCAGCAAACATTTATTTCTAACCATTCTGGAGGCTGGGAAGTCCAAGATCAAGGCATCAGCAGATAGAGCATTTGGTGAGGCCCTAATTCATAAATAGACTGCCATCTTTGACCTATGTCCTCACATAGCAGAAGGGATGAGGGAGATTTCTGGGGTCTCTTTTCATAAGAGAATTCACAAATCCCATTCAGGAGGGCTCTGCTCTTGTGACTGAATCAATTCCAAGTACCACTAAACTGGAAGGTAGGTTTCAACATATGATTTTGGTGAGAGTGGTGGTGGACACAAACATTCTATAGCACTTACTATATATCTATATATAGATAGATAGATAGATAGATAGATAGATACCCTTACTATATATCTATATATACTATAGCACTTACTTTATGGTTGCTGTATATTTTCTCTTATTTATACTTCTATTCTGATTATCTTAGGTAAGGGCAAGGGAGTTTTGCTAAGCCATACCTATCCCATATTTTAAATAGACCTGGGATATTGAGATGGGTGAATGAAAATGAATTATGAAGAATTCTTTGGTTGCAAGTAACAGAAACTAATTCCAACTAACTTAAGCAACACAAGGATTTACTGGAGGGTAAACAGACTGAACAACAGGTTCCCAAAACATCAAAACCAAGGAAGCTCTTGTGATTTAAAAGGCAATGTCATCAGGCCACCACCCTCCAAATAAATCTCCTGCAAGTGTTTTCTTTCCTTGAGACACTCTGCTCAAGAATCTAATTCCAAAGTGAGTCTAGTTGACTTAGCTTTAGACATATGGCAAACCCTTTGCCAAGAAAACAGGGATGCTTTGGTTCATCATACCAAGACTACATCTAGGGTGAAAAAGTTTGGGCATGTATGATAAATAGGCAAAGAGAAAAAGAAAAAGAAAAATACAAAGCTGACTACAGCCGTAAATGCATTAAGTCGTGTACTTGGAAAATTCAGATAATATGATCCTAGTGCTATATTTTTAATTTTTACGTGAAATGATTATAGTTTCTCAGTTTGATTTTACTATTTCCATAGACAAACATATATATTTAGGAAAAAGAAGTATTCAAACAGCAATATTGATGCATTCATTTTGTTTTTGTTTTTTTAAGTAAACCCTATGCGCAACGGGGAGCTCGAACTCATGACCCCGAGATCAAGAGTAGCATGCTCTAATAACTGAGCCAACCAGGCGCCACTTCATGAATTCATTTGTAAAATAAAAAGGTCACTTACTCTCAAAAAAAGATTTATAACTTTTAATAATAATTAAAAAAGCAAGCTCCACTCCCCCTGAGTTTTAGTTTCTTTGTTTGTGAAATGAAAGATTGTGAATAGATAATCTCCAACTCCTACAACCTTTAAATCTCTGAAGATGATGACCTACTACAAGCCAGCCTCAAAGTGAAAAATATTTTTCAGAGATGTTTAAAAACTAAAATTCACCCTTTGATACTTTGGCTTTGATCCAGAGTAGCTGGGCTAAGGGAAGTAAGTCTCAGCGTGAAATGTCCTTCTTGAAATAATGACCACACCCCTGATGTCTATCTAGGATCTGTATTACTTTAGTAGCCTGCCACAGTTCATAAGAGCAAAATAGCGAACTTTCTGGAGTTAAATACAGTTAGATACCTTGAAATTAGTGAATATAAACACATATCTGATTTTAGCTGCTGTATTTCTCCTCTTACTAGAAATTCTCAGTCCTTACTTTAGAGTGTGAATGAAAAATATGGATCTGATAGACATCCTCAAAATTAAAATATAGACACTAACAAGAGATAGCCTCTTGTATTTCCCAGCAAGTATTAAACAAGCAAGCATTTTTTTGGTGGGAACATTTCCTCGTGCTTGTTTGCATGATGTCAGATCCTCTAAGTGAAACCATTTAATGCATGGTAATTATGGTTTGGAAGACATATTTTAGTAGAGCATGTCCTTGATTTCTATTGTTGCAACCCTTGCAAGGAAGCCAAAATTTCCAGCTAAACTACAAGACTAAGAAACAGATTTTTTAAGAAAATGATAGAAATGATAGAAACTTTTACATATTTTGTTGGCAATATTGGTGGCATTCTTACTAGAAGTCTAATACCAATTTCTTTGGCCTGTGTGCTTTGAAGTTTATAGAATTTCAACAGCATAGTAAGGACTGCAGAGACGAAAAGAGTGAGGGAGGAGGAGGGAAAGTGGCACGTGACAAGAGTGAGGAGAAAATACAAACAGCACTTTAAAGTCACTGACTGGGGTGCCTGGCTGGCTCAGTTGGACGATCATGTGACTCTTGATCCCGGGGTCATGAGGTTTGATCCCCATGTTAGATGTAGAGATTACTTAAGAAATAAATAAATAAAATTTAAAAATATAATTCACTAAGTTTTTGAACTCTGTTGTCTCCATTCAGTTAAAGCAAAGGATCACTTTTTTAAAAAGATTTATTTTATTTTTTATTTTATTTTTTTATGAGAGAGAGAGAGAGAGTGAAGAACACACGCTCTGGAGGGGCAGAGACAGAGAAGGAAGCAGACTCCTTGCTAGGTGTGGAGCCTCACCCAGGGCTTGATCCCAGGACCCTGAGATCACGATCTGAAATCAAGAGTTGGATGCTTAACCAATTGAGCCACCCAGGCACTCCAAAGCAAAGGAATCCATTTTTAAATAAACTATTTACAGTATGTGATGAAAGAATCTAAAATGTGTTAAACCAAATAACTGATGACTAAATCCTATCGAATCAGCTTAGAAACACTGTCATCATTATGCATTTATTAGTGAGTAAGTTCAATTTAACACTGTGTTAATGCAGCATTAGTCAATTCTTTCTTACCTGTGGAATCTACTTACTATCCTTTCATTTTCCTCTATTTGTTTAATTATTTTTTGTTATTATAAGAATACCATAACTACCTTCTCTTAACTTTAAGAAAATAGAATGGAAAATAAATTGAAATCCTTCATTATATTATTTATTAATAATATATTAGTTCACTTCCTGCTGACTTGTCCTCATCATATATGCATGTATGTATGTGTGTGTATATATATATATACACACACACATATATATCATAATTTAAAATGTGAAATTTTTGGAATACTACTCTCACTGAATACTATGAATAAATATTTTCACATCATAAGAATGGAAATACTAGGCATAATATTTGGTGGCAAGGTAATATGCTGTCATTAATCAGATCTCCCCACATCTCTTTAGCCACCACCCATCTTGGACTGTAAGCCCCATTTCCATTTTCTTTGAATAAGAATGAATATTGTAAGGGAAATTACGGTAGTTATATTTTCCCCATATTTCCAAAGGATGCATATAACAATTTTGGATTCACCTGGTAAAGAATATGAATATATCTATATTTCTGGTTTTACATTAGCAAGTTGCTTTCTGCAAAGGCTCTCTGATTATAGCCCCACCAACAATATGGAACTTCCTCTTCCTTTGACAAGCTAGTAAATGAAAAAATTGATGGTGGTTTTAATCATCATTGTTTTGAATATTTCTATGAAATATTGAATATTTCTATGAAATCCTTTGCTCCCATATTTTCACTATCTGTTACTGATTGCTGTCTATCTTGTGAATGACTGCTTTATTACGTCTCCTTGTTTACATAAGGAATACCTTTCTTAATTTGGGGGCACTTAAAGATCTCTGAGGTAAACAATTGTCCCAAATCATTATTTGACTATCTCAGTGACATTATCAGTCTCCATAAAAACGTGTATAGATTTCTCTTGTCCTAAAAACACAGAGTGGGATATAAATAATCATTCCCTTTCAATTTCAGTCACTGGGAATTAATGATTATATACACAAATACAAATCACAATTGTGAGTATAGTCCTTTACATTTGGTCTCATATTTTAATTAGTTTCAAATAAAGCAAGCTTCACCCAAAAGGGACACGAGACAGGCAGAAAAGTACACATATGCTGTTTTATCAAACTTGAAGATGAGTAGGGTTGTAGGAAGAAACACTGGTCAGTCAATGGTAATGAATCTTCAATAGGAAATCACCCCCCGATTTTCTGACAAGGAGGAGGGGTTGAGCTCCCCTTTAAGAGACCTGTAAGTGTGCTGTTTTAACTATGGGGTGCTGATTGCATTCTGGCATAGTTCAGAGAAGGGTGTGTTGGGTGGCAAGATAATCTGAAAGAAAAATGAAGCATTTAGTCATCACTCACTCTAAGTTGTTATTTTATCATCATAACACGCAACAGCTTGTTTTACTAATATGTTTTTAATGGTGTCATACAGGTTCCGCTGGTGTGTCATTCTGCACCCAGAAGGTACAGAGCATTTTATGTTCCTAAAGGTGAAGCATGAATAAAGATTTAGTTGGAAAGTAATTTCTGGTATGCAGGGTGTGGCCCTGAGCTGATCCCATACCCTGAAAGTCCTAGCTCATCCCCCTCCATTAAGCATATGAGGAAAATCCATTTATACACTTTCATTTATGGATTGTCTTGCTTCATTTAATATAAGGACTTTACATTTTCGTGCTGCTCAGGAATCGCACTGGCTACTTTATCCATTCAGATACCCAGACACAAATATTCCCAATAAAATTTCCTAGAAAAGTTACAGAAGTTCTGTAGGGATATTTATGTTAGAAACCACTGCTTAATGTTCTTCCCTTCTAATAAAAAGTTACATGATTAAAAAGTCTAAACAAATTCTGACCTAATATAGAACTTAACAGAAAAACATGTTTAGAAACATTCCTAACAATATTTTCTGAAGTCTAATCAGATAATATCTTATAAGTTTTCATTGAGATTTAACTTACACAAATTCACACCTAATGTTGTATTTAGTAATTGCAAAAGTTTCCATTTTTACATGAATAACTTTTAAATATTTTTATTCAATTCATGTTAAATATAAATCATTTTTAAAGCATGAGAATTACACCTTCTCCTACTTTTCCTTCTCCAGACCCCTTTTTTTCTCTCCTTATTTTATTTTATCGTTGTGTGTTTTGACCTTGTTTTTCTTTTCTGCTTTTCAAAAATTAAGCAGACTTAAGCAATGGGCTAATTAGCCATCATAAACTGCTGGCTCTTTATTTATAAGTATTAGAAGGATAGGAAAGTAAACCATCCAAGTGATTTGACTTGATGAGTCTTCCAAATTTCCTGGCAACTAGCATCACTCTTTGAATGTAAAACTTCCACTATTTACTGAAATAATAATTATAATTTTCATAATCAAAAGCCTACTTTTAAAATGTGTATACCTTTAAACTGGATGAATTTTTAAGGCATTAAGATAATAGTTTATCAAAAACTAACACTGAGGAATACATTTTTAAGTAGATTTATTGAGTCTTTTATATAGCAAGTAAACCTCTCACTGTTAATCAGTATTAAAGTCATCCAATTTTTCCTAGGAGAAAGTTTCTGGATACCAGGTCTCTTCCTTTTCTTCTCATTGATGACTCTTTATATGATTTTGTTATAATCTGGCAAATATCAGAACACCCATGATTCTTGTTTGGTATATTTAACAATGAATAGCCTCAGTGCCTGCTTTGCAGAGCTTGTCTAGAAGAAAGGGCGTACAGGTAATCAAATAATTTCAGTGACATTTTATTAAGGACTGAGATGCATACGATACTGTGGAAGAATCATGTAGAAGTCTTTCAGGAATACAGGAAACTTAGTGAAGAGTGAGATTGGGCAAGAATGGGAGTGGTGGGGAAGCCAGCTGCAGACTCTAAGTAGTTTCAGGTGGAGATAGAAATAAAGCTATAATCACATGAACATGATGCATAATTAGAGGTAATCCAGTAATGCTGAAACATAAAAATTGGACAGAGATACTTAGAGTGTGTGAAGCCAAATTCAAGGGCTAAATCACAGAGGGTGTTACACATCATTATGTCAGCATGGCCAAGTACTGTGATAGTTACCAAGCAAAGGAACGTGGTCTTATTTACATTTTAGAAACAACTCTCTAGGATAGTGTCAGAAGGTAATTTGGGGCGGTGTTTGGAGGACAAAGAACAGAGGCTGGGAAACTAGAAAGGTGAAATGATCCACGGGAAAAAAGCAGGGGCCTGAATTATACAAAGGATACTGGGGAAAGAAAATGAAAGGACAGATTTATAAAATATATGTAAAGTATAATTCACAGAACTTACTAGCCCATTGAGTGGCTACAGATGAGAGAGTTGGAAGAATCCCAGGTGATTGCCAAGTTCTTATTTTTACAGAAAATTGGATGGTGAAAACACCATCCAAAACAGGGCGTGCTGAACTTGGAGTGACATGGTGCATGTAAGGTGTCCTAGGAACTCTGAATGCATACACATTAGGCAGTAGACTTCTTGAATCTGGATCTCAGGGTTCCTCAACATTTATATCTGTTTCTTTCCTCCACTGAACAGAATTAGAAGTCTTTTTCTGAGCTGGTTCTTGTTACCATTTTCCTGGCTGCCCTTCTTATGGTTTTGCTGTTGCCCTATAAAATTTATGAGGATAGAAACAGTGTCTTATTCATATTTCTTCCAAAAATTAGCACAGCTTTGTGTTCTTTTTGGTGCTCAAAAAAATATTAAGTTACTCCTTTCATTTGCTAGCCATTGAGGTTTACAAAGATGAAAAGCAGGCACAGTCCCTGCCCTCAAAAATCACACAGCATTACTGAACAAACAAGTAAGCATGTAATTACTACTCTTGATACCTGTAATATTGGAGGGGCTACTAGAGCAAGGAAGAAGTAGCCACTGAATTGATTTTGCAGAAGTTACGTGCAGGTGGGGACTTTTGAGTTGAATTTACTATGCAAGGTCGTATACGTCTGCTGCTTCAAGTTGCCATGTTACTACGAAATGTAAAGCCTGAGTGACTAAGTTACCTCATTCCTCCATACCACCTAACAGCTCAAAGAAGACAGAAGCTTATTCCCTGTCTCCCAAACAAACACATTAACAGCTGTAGCTGACACTATGGTTCACGTTCACAATAACAGATGTGGACCCCAGTTCCTTTAAATTTTCTTCTCCCAACCCTTAGGTCTTGTCCAACTCATGATAATCAAAGCACATTCACTAGTACCTTGTCCCCATGCTAATCCACATGGAGAGGAAGATAGAAAGTAGAAGGCAGACAATGTATTTTTTGGAAGAGGTTACTCTGAAATAGTCCGCTTAACTTCTATTGGTAGTCTCTTGCAGAAATTTATTCTCAAGACCAAAATAAGATAAAAGAGAGGCAGAGAAACAGGTTTCCAGCTGGGCTTCTGTGTGTCATGCAGGTTCATGGGTGTTTTATTATCACCAGGAACAAAGGAAGAATCGATAATGGAGAGTTACATTACCTTCTCTGCCATAATCACTTAGTTCCATTATTATCATACCTGACAGAGCCATTGTTACCAGAAATTATGTCACATCTATGATCTCAAATTGTTCATCCTATTCTCTGGCCTAGTAATTTTATTCTTTCAGTTCACGTGCTCTGGCACTGCCCACTCCAGTCCTGCAGACCTTATTCATGACCTTGAACTCACCACCTTTTTTTTTTTTTTTTCCACCATCAGCCCTTCCTCTTTTTCATGTCCAGTTTAGAATTCTATGATCTATTGGGTGCCTGGGTGGCTGAGGGGTTAAGCCTCTGCCTTTGGCTCAGGTCAAGATCTCAGGGTCCTGGGATGGAGTCCCGCATTGGGTTCTCTGCTCAGCAGGGAGCCTGCTTCCCTCTCTCTCTCTGCCTGCCTCTCTGCCCACTTGTGATCTCTCTGTCAAATAAATAAATAAAATCTTAAAAAAAATTAAAAGAAAGAATTCTATGATCTATTAATATAATCACAACACTGAAGACAATCTTAGTACTCTTGTCTTCTTCTACTTGTATCACAATTATGTAACAAAAATCCCACTGGGCCTGAACCCAATTACCCACCTCTGGGCCTAAATCTTGACTTTTAAATGTTTCCAGAGAAAAATTAAGAAACTGAAGTGACTGACTTCACTTTAGTTACCACAGATTTCAAGCGTGCAAACAGTACCAGCCAGAGGAAGAACCAGCTATAGTCATTTCATACGCTTTTATATTCCTATGCTTCAAGATGAGTAAGTTATACTTCTCAAATCTCTCGCCCCATCAAGAGCCCCACCATGAACAATTTCAAGAGCTTCATTTAGAATAAAAATGACGTTCTCCAACCTTGAAGTCTTCCTTTCCTCACCCAACCTTGTCGCAGATGACCTCATGCTTCAAATATGAATTCCTTCATCTTTTTGGAACCAAACCTGCAAGTCAAACTGCACCTGCAAAGTTTTCCAATGAGAAAATGTCCAATGAGAAGGTTTTCCAATGAGAAAATATCCCTCCATCTATCAAAGGGAAGTCTGGACCACAAATTGTTACTCTAGACTCCATCTCCTGCAAACTTCTCAAAAGATATGGTCAAATATTTCCCAGAATCTTCAAATTCATCCTTTCTAAAGGCATATTACCATCAACATACTCTCTTTGCTCTAGTACTTGCCATAAGTCTTCCTTCCCATCTAGGTCATTCTCCAGGTACTACTCAATTCTTTTGCCCTCATTTCTAAAAACAAAATAAAACAAGACTCTTAAAAATTGTTTATACATCTTGACTCCATTTCATCGATTCTCATTTGTTCTTTAACACAATGCAGTGCAGCTTCAGCCTCTAAACCCCACAGATGTCACAATCTCCAGTGACTTGCATACCATACGGCGAAATTCAAGTGACATTATTTGGTCATCAACGTACTTGACTCTCCGTGTGACAGGTAACGGTTTGATTTTTTGCTCTTTTTGAAATTCTCTTGTTTCTCATATCAAGCTCTTCGGATTTGCCTCCAATTTTCCAGGATGCTTATTTGCTGGCTAGATCTCCTTTTCTCAAATTACACATACTACAGTTCATCGAAGTGTAGTCTTGACCTCCTGGCAGGTCTATGTATATTCTTTACCTGTGAGATGACTCTGTTCCCACAGATTTAAATAATAGTTACATGCTAGTAACTTAGAATTTTACTTTGCTGATGAAGATTTGACTTCAAAGATCCAAATTTTTATAACTAACTGACCCTTTGATATTTTGAGTGGAATATCTTAATGGAAACTCAAAGTTAAGTTATCCAAAATACAACCCTTGATTAGGCCTCAATCTGATTCCTCCCTATTCTTCCTCATCTTAGTAAATGGTGTTAGATATAGTCCACTACTTACAATGTCTCCGAACTGAGTTATTTTCTTTCTTTCCTTTTATTTATTTATTTATTTATTTTTTTGCCAATATTCACCTTCTCCCTTACTTCCCAGCATAAGGAGTTTTAGCATCTACCTTTGTAATATACTTTGTATATATACACTCTATTTTTGCCGCCTCTAGCTTAGTTCTTGCCATTTCCATCCCTCGTTTAGACTACATTTAATTACATTCAAACTGATACTGTATTTCTATGTCATTTTCCCTTCTCATTCATTCTCTATACAGAAATTAGAATATCCCTTGATATATAAATCAGATCATACTATTTCTAGGAACATTCAGTGACTTTCATCTACACTTGGAATAAAGAGTAAAGTCCTTATTATAACTTCCAAGGTTGTGTGATCTGTCTCATCCCATGCCATTCCCTCTCAATTACTGCACCAAGACACACTAGCTTGCCCTTAGTTCCTAGCACCAGGTAGAGTCCCTCCTGCATTAGGGCTCATGGGTTGCAGTTCCCTCTACATTTCTATTTGCCTGGAGGGTTCGCCCCTAAATTCTGCATGACTACCTTTCTCTTGTCATTTAGTTACAAGTTCAATTAACAGTGAGCTCTTCCTTGACCATTTTTTCAAATATAGGTTTTCAGATGCTCACAGATATTTTCTATCACAGAATTCAGTGACTTTCTATTTTAGCATCATATAAAACTATATAATTATCTGATTTTTTCCCTCTATTATTTGTTTGTGGTCTCCCACACTAGAATGTAAACATCATGATTCTGGTGTGTGTGTGTGTGTGTGTGTTTGTTTGTTTGTTTATTTGTTTTTCTGCCTTGTGTTCTCAATTTTGTTCTATATTGATAGTCCAAGAGTGAGTTTTCAGTATTTGTTGACTAATTGAGTGAATATATTTTTACAAGTAAAAGTTCACTAACTGGAAAAGGGGGAAGAAAATTCACCTTGTAAAAGTAAGTGGATATGGATGGACCAGTAAATATCCCCAGAACCGCAAGGCAGTTTGGCATATGTCCATAGTGACGGTTGGGTGCAAAACAACGAAGGCCAAAAAGTTAAATTATTAGAAACATTGTACATCATGCTAAATATTTGAAGTATTTTCTTCAAGTTGGTGACAATATTGGATTTTACTTTTAGCTAGCTACTTTCAGCAGCTGTGTAAAAGGGGCAACTCACTGACAAGAGGAAGAGCAGCTACGGTGTTATTACTGTGTTCCAGTAAGCTACGAAAGGATGAGAAACAGAACAATGTGAGGAGCATTTGGGCTACAGGGACTGTGACAGGTTAGATAACAGGTAATAAATAGAAGAGAGAGGATTTGGTAACCGTTTGATGTGGGAAGGGTGAGAGCAGAATTAAAAATGAATATCAGGTGTCCGGTATTGGTGACAGGTGATGTCACTAACAGAAGTAGGGGATACAATAGGAGTAGATTTCACTGCAAGGTCTGGTGTATGTACATGTTCCTGTTTTCAAAGTTAGCACAATCTGATTTATCTGGATACCTGGAACAAGTGAACAAGCATGAACTGTGAACTGATCTTTCTTCAAACTTCACATTACTATGCTCTCACTCTTGTTTTGTGAGCGGTATTTAAATTGGCAAGAGAGAATTGCGGTGCAGATTCTACGTCAAAGTGAAGACAGTCTTGGGTAAAAGTTGTAAAATGTATTCCTTTACCTTGCTTTTCTTTTATTACAGGTTTTTTTTTCTCAAAACCTTTTAAAAATTGCAAGACATGAACAAAGCTTAAATACATATAAATAAGTGAAAGAAGCTAATCTGAAAAGTTTCATGATTCCAACTTTCTGGAAAAGGCAAAAATAGGGAGACACTAAAAAGATCAGTAGCTGCCAAGAATTTGAGAGAAGAGAGCAATGAGTAGGCAGAGCACGGAAGATTTTTAGGGAAGTTTAACTATTCTTATGATACTATAATGGTAGATACATACCATCATATATTTGCCAATCCCATAGAATGTACAACACCAAGAGTGAACCCTAGTGTGAACTTTAGGTCTTGACTGATAACCATGTATCAGTGTACATTCATCAATTGTAACAAACGTATCATTTTTACAAGGGATGTTGATAGTGGGAAATGTTGCATGTATTGGGAGAACTAGGGATAGACATGAATTTTCTGTACTTTCTGTTTAATTGTGCTGTGAACTCAAAACTTCTCAAAAATTATTAATTAAAACATTAATGTTGAGGCCTACTCAATCTTCATTTGGATTATGTATTTCTTAGAAGTTACTGATACTGTCTTAAAAAGCGAAGGGGTTGGTAAGACACTCAGCAACATATGAATCCTTCTTGTTCTAGCTACCTCTTAGTTTTTTACATCTTGGGTAAAGGTATAACCACCAAGGAGATGGAAGGAAAGGTACTATAAATTGGTGTGGAGTCTAATTTCCAATGTGTAACTCCTGGAATACTAGTCACAGCATAATACTGCCTAAACCTAAGTAGCCTCAAACACAGAGTTTGATCCTACCTTATGCTTAAAACCAAGCTCTAAGAACTTACCCCTTCCCTGAAATGGAAGTTGACGTGGGTCTCTGGGTCACCTATGGATGCTTGTTGGCAGCATTAAGTCACTAAGTCACCATTTAATATTCTTCCTAAATTACTTTTGCTTATGGCTTTATACTCAATTATACAAGTTAAGTAAAACTCTACGAGAGAATTAACCAAGTTTGCTAGGACTTCACACCAACTAAATTAATTATTTCTTTATATAATCCCTTGGAGAATTTAATTTTACTTAATTTACTAAAGCCCTGATGTCTCCTGGGTGTTATTTGAGAGAAGAACTTTTCTAAGAGAAAGGAGCCTTAAATCATAAGAACCCAATAGAGGAAATTATATTTTTCACTTTCATGTCTTTCAGTTACAAAGCTATTTCTGGTTTCTCCCTAAAACCATGTACTAACACATGTTCACTCATAGGAGTACAAAGAATCAGTTTAAATAGAAAATTGGTAAATCTGCAATTGCTTTCAAAATCAGAAATTAAAGAATGTGTGATGTTTTCTTTTTTTTTTTTAAGATTTATTTACTTATTTGAAAGAGAGAGATAGAGGCAGAAGGAGTGGGAGAGAGGGCATCCTCAAGCAGGACTCCCCACTGACTGCAGAGCCTGACTCAATCCAAGGACCCTGAGATCATGACTTGAGCCAAAACAAGAGTAGAACACTCAACCGACTGTACCATCCAAGTGGCCCAGAAGTTGTGATGTTTTCAAAGGACAGGGTTGGGGGTGGTTGAAGCAGGGATTTAGAAGATGGTTATTATTAACATCTTACATTAGTAGATTCATTTGTTATCATTAATGAGCCCATATTGATATGTTATTATTAATGTAAAGATCATACTTTCTACATATTTCCTTAGTTTTTAACCTGATGTCCTTTTCTATCCCAGGATCCCATCTAGGATACCACATACATTTTAGTAGTCATGTCTAATTAGTTTCCTCGTGGCTGAGGGAATTTCTCAGACTTTCCTTTTTTTTTTTCTTTTTTCTTTCTTTTTTTTTTTATGACCTTGACAATCTTGAAGATTATTAATCAAATACTTTTATAGAATGTTCCTTCTTTGGCATTTCCCTGATGTTTTCCTCATGATTAGGCTGGGGTTATGAGTTTTGGGAGGAAGACCACAGAGGTTAAGCACCATTCTCCTCTTATCATTCAGTACATTTTTAAGACTTATCCAAGTTGAAAATGCGTAGTTCTCTAGTTCATATGTTTTGTAGCTTTTATTATATTTTTATATGGATACCCCAAAATGTATTAAGTTATTCTACCATTGATGGATAGTGAGGTTACTTCTAAAAATTTCAGAATTGTAGATAATGCTTCAATGTCCCTTTGTGTACAGGTGTGAGCGCCCTCCAAAGAACACATGTAAGAATAGAATTAGCTGGGTCATAGAGTATGTGCCCTTTTATCTTTGCCACTTTTTCCTTCCAGGGTGACTGTATACACTTAAGCTTTATAAAAACAATAGTTTATAAGGATATACTCTGTTCTCCATACTTGTCATGATCCGGTTTGCAAAGTTCTGAAATTATTGACACATTGAGGGTTGGAATTCCAGGCTATGGGAAATAATTATCTCCAAATTTAGTAAGTATTATTAGATTTTTCCTATAATGCTTATAAAATGCACTCTCCTGTCTTCATTTTATGAGCATTTCTATTGTTACGTATCCTCACAGCACTTGGTATTTTCAGACTTTTAACTCACACGAACTGGCAGATGAGTACCTACTAGTATGTATCGCCTCATGGTTTTAATTTTTATTTCCCTAGTTGCTAATGAGGTTTAATATAGTTTTATGTATTTGTGGCTCATTCATTTTTCAATGTTGGGGGGATCTTCATTTCGTACAGTAGTACATTTATATTATCTGTTGAAGAAAATGGTTCACAATCTCCAGGAAGAAAAACTGAAGGAGGATGAAATTCCTGAAAGACCTCCTCATTTTTTTATAAAATTATGAAGAAAATTTCTCTCACTCTGTTATGTGCAATAGTTCCAACTGCACTCTGTTATCACTTATTGAATAAAACAGCTCATGTGAAAGAAGTGTAATTCAATCTGCCTTAAATAATCTTACTTCTGTTGTTTTGAAATATATACTCCCGGAGAAGCTTTCCCAAGCTGACACCACAAACTGGAAATGTGAAGAAGGCTCCTACATAGCTTTTACCAAAACCAAAATGTTATAACACAAGTGAATACATTTATGACATACAAAGTTGATACTGAATTTTGTATATTGTTATGGGAACAAGTAATGAATGTACTTATTAACATCTATTCCAATTTTACTGGTTTTTACCCATATGTTCTTTATCTTAGGTACTTATTTATATTATGTTACAATTCTTAATTTTCAGCAGATTTACTGGTTTATCTTTTATTCTTTCAATCTCACCTAATTGTTTCAAATTATGACATAGCCAAAGGCAAGATAACAAGTCTAGACAGTATATACATGTTTTGTTATTCTGTGAGAAATACTAATTATAACTTAAGTAAAGAAATCTTTTTGAGAGTAGACATAATGAGAAATAATCTATAGCTTTTAAAATAGTATTTTTGCTTTAGTCCATTATTTCCTATAAAACAAAAACATGTTATGTAAAAGAATGATAATTGCTGACATATTTAATCAGCCCACCTACTTTAGTTCGAGTTAGTTCAGAGCCTAACTGTGTCCTAAGTAAGACAAATGTTTAAGTTTCCTGTGTGTACTAAGGATGGGAAGCCAAAGGTTACAGCAATTTCAATTTCATTTAATGGGAGGTAAACACAATGAAGGTATTCAACTAGCATGGAGAAAAAAATTTTTTTGAGAAAGTCAAACATTATAGCTGATTAAAGCTTTTAGGATTTTTTTTTTCTTTCTTGGTGTTATTTCTTAAAAATAGGCATATAGAAAGCTGAACTAACTACATAATGCCTTGCATGGAAACCAATATTCCCATTTCTACCCGTGCTTTTCCAGGCACTGTTCTGTAGGGGATTTTTCTTCTATTTTGTATGTCACAATGTAGGCACTGAATCACCATTCTCAGCCTCAGCAGATCTGCTTGTCTTGTCATCCTGCTTCTACGTCACCCACTGAATCTTCTTTTTGACTTCATACCACTCCGTACTCCGACTGTGTGGTTTTGAATCATAATGCTTTTGAATCGGGGTTTTTTACATTTCCAAAGTTCACACTTTAGGTTCCGTGTCTTTGACCGTCACATACACATTTTCAACAGACTGTGTAAGCTGTGAATTGCTGCTACAATCCTTAAAAAGGAAGGTTTTTCTCTCATGCTTCACTTCCATAATATAAGAGATTGTGCGGATCACCCAGGACTTCTCCTGGAAGATTATCAGTCTGGGTTTGAATGTTACCTGGAACGTACTCCGCCACCACCCATCATTGTTTGTTCTTTCTACTTCAGACAGCCGGCGGTTACCCTGGACTATTCCTAAGTGGAGTTTTGTAGTTTATATTCTGCTCATTTACATGTGGCTTGTACCAAGGTAAAGGATGTTTTAAAAGCATAAGCATGTAAACATAAAATTATTACACAAAGAATGCAGAAACTATATGTTAAAAGTGTATTAGGTAATAAATTATATTCAAAGCTTATTACATCCCCATAACTTACCTACTGATAAATCACTTTCTTGAAAAGAAAACCTATAAAGAGCATTAATATTGCTGACTATTCTTAGTGCCAATAAGAGCTTGCTCAGATGCGATTTATAAATAAGAAATTCTGAAATGGCAAAATCTGCAGTAGAGGATGTTTGAATACATTCAAGACAAAACCATAGCATACGCTTTCATATATAATGCATTCCTGGAAAGAGCTACAAGTCAAATATTTAAAAGTTTCCATACACTTACATTTGAAAGATTGCATTTTCATTTAGTGAAATCTAAAGAATGCCAGTGAATTAATTGTACCAGTCACCATTTCCGGGTGTAATGTTGTAGTTGAGCAGGGCAAAATTTACCACTGTGGGGAACTGGGTGAAGAAAGTACTGGATTTCTCAACATGTCCTGCAACTGTGTATGAATATAAAATCATCTCAAAATACATGCATACCCCAGTGGCTCAGTCCATTGAGTGTCTGCTTTGGGTCAGGTCGTGATCCCAGGGTCCCATGGAGTCCCGCATCAGGCTTCCTGGTCAGCAAGGAGTCTGTTTCTCCCTCTGCCCCTCCCTCATCTCATGCTTGTCCTTCACCCTCTCAAAAATAAAGTCTTTTAAAGAATTATCTCAAAATACAAATCCATTAACTCTACCTCCTTCTTTAGACAATTTTAATTACGTACCTCCAGTATTTTGTGCCTTTTCTTTTCCTCTTCAGTACTTTATTCAAAATTGATAAGTTGACTGGTTTAAGTCAAATTGGAATATAATTGTTGGTCAAAGGTTTGCTCTTTTAAAATACCTAATTATCTCCACTTTATCTCATTATATTCATCTAATGAGACACTGCTTTTATTACTAGTGATATCACTTTTATTTTTCCATATTCCATTCATTTTGTAAAAACTCAAGAGAAAGCACTGAAAATTTAAAAGATTAAAATCATTACGAACAAAGGCAAACGTTCTGATAGAGACGATGATTCTGTAAAAAGTTCTTGGTCTACAGAGGGTCATCAGGAAGTCGCTTGAAATGGGATGAATTTGCTCACAGGAGTTTGAATTTGGCACACGAAAGCCGATTTGAGGTGCTGCTGTGCGAGCAGCAGACAAGTCGGGTATTTGAAGCCATATAGGAAAATGTAGGGTAAATATTGCAGAATGGCATGAAACTCTCTCAAATTCTTAGTTGTACAAAAGAAACTCCTAATCTAAGAGTTTTTTTAAATAAGGATAAATCATTCTAAAGTTTAGAAATTGAAGGAATTATAATGCCCCTGTAACAAAATACAGATGTTTAACTTTGACCAGTTGCCTCTCCCATTTGCTTCTCCTGCTGCTCTCCTCAGACTGGCTTCCTGGGCTGCCTCAGCCCTCCTTGCTACTCCAGAAGAAAACACATCTCACATAGAATTGTGCCTACATAGCCACTATTTTCATCTTCTGGTACACAACTAAGAATATGTCTTGGGACGCCTGGGTGGCTCAGTTGGTTAAGCATCACACTCTTCATTTCAGCTCCATCAGGATCTCAGGGCAATAGGCTGGGTGTTTAGTGGGGAGTCTGCGGGTGATTCTCACCCTCTGCCCCTTCCCCCACTCTCTCTCTTGCTCACTCTCTCCCCCTCTCTTAAATAAATAAATAAATCTTTTTAAAAGATGTGTCTCATTATTCCAGACTTGAGCTTCAAGATCACGAACTCTATTTCTTTTGAAAAATTTTCTGTCAGTCTTATTTTCTCTTTCATTCATATCATGCATCTAACTCTCTCCACTGATGCTTTATCCTTAGCGATGCCTGCTCAGAGCTCCTTCATCGAAAAAGAAAAAAAAAAAGGCAAACAAAAATCCTTCCCTTGAATATATATCTTCTAAACATTGCCTTCTTTTGTTCCATGAAAAATAGCCATAAAATTGAGATTCCTTAAGTACAAGGTAAAATTTACAGACTTACCTTTTTATAATGTCCATTCGGGCATTTAGATTTGTTTTCAGAAAAAAAAACATGAATTTTTACATGATGATTGGAGCATTCTTTGGTTTATAAAATACCCTAATCTAAAACACTTAATAGGGAACTCAAATTCTGCTAGAGAAGAATAATTTTCATATACCCCAAACAACTAACAAGTAAATTTGGAAAAGAAGTAAATATATTTAATATTTTATTTATTAATTCTATTATGCATTTATTACTATATATATATATATATATATATATATATATATAGTCATGATAAATTGCAATGATCTCAGACAAGGAATTTTCCTGTAGAAAAAAAATAACACCTGCCACCACCGCTATTACTTCTCTCTTCCCTACTATGCCCAAAGGTGCTTTGGAGCAGCCCTGGGGCAGTTACAGCCTGTCTAAAGCCCTTGCTGAGGTTAATGACATGCACACCTGTGTCAGCTCCGATCAAGCTCAGCTCACTCCCTAAACAGCTGAGAAATTTCTTAGGAATTAGTACTTATCTGAGCCCCTGAGGGCTGCTAGCCAGCGCTGGGTGAGGGAGCCTCTGCCCAGACAGATCTAGACAGAGAATTGGACAGCGATGCAAAGGGACCCTCCCCCACCACACACACACTTTCCCCCTTACTTTTCAGACTTTGTTTGCCAATCTGTAAATTCTAAAAGGTAGAATCAATATGAATAACACTATTTACCTCATTATTTCTTAGAACTGCCAAAAACATTTTAGTTTTTTTTTTTTAATTGCTATTTTAACTTTCAACATGATGTCTGTGAAAATAAATTTTTTGTTAGATATCTATTTCTGTTCATACATGATGAAGAGGGGAAAGTGTTAACTTATAAGCCTTTCAGGAATTTTTCTGAGCCTTTCTTAAGCTGTTTTAGGCTTAAGCTCCATAGGTACAGCCCTCAAGCAGTTGTCTTTGGAGACGGTTCAAATTTTTGCCAGTGAGCAATTCCAGTGACGTGGTCATTGGTAATAGGACCGCTGATCTGCTGATCTCTGCACAATCTCTTATTTATCTCCCGATGGTTTCTGCTTCACACTTGCTTCTTTTTGCGTCCCAGCAGCCCTGAAGGAAAATATCCCGGTGGACAGCATGATACAAATCTACTCTGGTTCAACTCACCGAAGGTTTGGGCTTGTATCTCTTTGCCCTTTTCCAACACTTTACTGAAGCTTCTCTTCTTTATCATAATCTTTGGGTAGGCCCAGGGCCATTACAAAGATAACAGATAACAGTTAGATACCAAGTCCTTCATCTTCCCAGGTGGCCCTTCAGGGGTCTCTGAGGGAAACCATACTCACTCTAGTTTCAAAATCTTGAAAATCTTCCCTTGAAGCTTTTAATTTTTTTTCCCCAGAAACATTTAAGAGACAAGTTGTACCTTCGCTCTAAAAATATCAGTGTAATATCTAAGAACAACAACATCTTCTTACATTTGGCAATGTAAAATAATCTAGTGAAGGAACTTGACATTGATGACAGACTATTATCTAATACGCTTCCTGCATCCAGGTTTTTGAGAGATGCTCCACGATACCATTTATGACATTTTCCTGATCTGGATCCAGTTCCGGCCCTCACACTGTCTTCAGCTGCCATGCTATTTTAGTCTCCTTTGATCTAGGAGATTTCTGCAACCTTTCCTCATCTTTCACAACCACTGTATCTCTCAAGCCCAGACCTACAGTTCTGTAGGAGTAGAAACTTCATTATTGTTTTCTTTATTCTTATTGCTGTTATTGATAGCTCTTCCTCTGCATCAGCTGTCAGGACTGGTAGAACTAGCGTCCCACCCCCATGTGGGCACCCTAGCAAGATTATTACAGATATCTTTCCCTTCTTCCCTTTCCACATCAAAATCAGTAACTGAACAAGATGAGGGAGGGGGAAAGTTGCA
Source organism: Meles meles (assembly GCF_922984935.1). Classification (NCBI taxonomy): domain Eukaryota; kingdom Metazoa; phylum Chordata; class Mammalia; order Carnivora; family Mustelidae; genus Meles; species Meles meles. The sequence continues at coordinate 79,306,789 of NC_060075.1, forward strand.
GAGGGGGGTGCTCTGTCTAGGTAAACGCGGTAGAGCCCAGACTTAACCTACTTCTGGAGTATTTATTGACTCATCCTCTGGTCTGTGCGCTCTCATTAGATTATCCAACCCCATCATATATGTACATACTTTCTGTTTACCTTATGGTAAGAATTTATGGGTGAGACAACTTCTGTGGCAGAAGATTCATTCGTTAATGGTGTTTGTAACGTGGCCCGTTTGTAAGAGGATGTTTACTCAAGCATAGATACCAAACTCTTCCTTCCCACACTGTGACCACTCCTCTGGGGGAAAAGTGCACCCAGCTCTGTTAGGGGTTCTTAAAAAATATCTTGCGTTACTAGAAAAAGAAGGAAAACTCAGATGAAGGTTAGTTGAATGTTTAGGTGGTTGGTTGCTCTGCTGGATGGTGACCCAGCCGGATGCTGGACGGTGAAATGGTGATTTGAACTCATGAGCTCATACTCCACAACTAATCCTGCTGAGGTTCTAAGCAGTGACACATGTTCAGCAGATCTTGGTCTAGCTTCCACATGATTCCCCAGTACTGAGTATGAGGGATAGTGTCTGATGATCACCTACTTCTCTTCCCAATGCCCACTACTCCCCTCTTGTGTCTCTTGCAATCCTTCCTGTCGGTCATGCTCCCATCTCTATTTTTCTTCCCTGGCCTAGCCCACGTAATCCTCTAATCATCTCCTAGTCTACCAGTTGCAGTGGATGAATCTTCATTTTCTTTCCAGTTTGACTACTTTATTTTCTATTATTTTTTTTTAAGATCTGTTTCTTTATTGGGCGGGCGGGTGGAAGGAGCGAGACAGAGAGAGTCTTAAGTGGACTCGCCGCGGAGCACAGAGCCTGACACAGGGCACCATGTGAGCTGAGACCAAGAGCTGGATGCCTAACCGACTGTACCACCCAGGCTCTCCCCAAATCAACTATTTTCTAATCTACTTTCTGCTTTCTTCTACTGTTCCTTTTGATACACAGAGATCTCATTTTTTAAGAAAAAGAGGTATTTTATTTTTCTTCTTTTTATTCTTCATGTAACAGTGCCATTTTTACCTCAGCCCAACTTGAAGCCTCTGAATAACTTGAGAAGGATCATATGTAATAAAATAAGAGACGAAAAAAGTATAAAAAATAAAATCTCAACATACTGTCTTGTGACATCGGAAACTCAGTGAAGATTGGCACCGGGGGACTTTACTGGTAGTTTTGCTGTGAAGGCTGAAAGAATTCAAGGATGATTTGGAGAGTACAAGTCTTAAATATTTAGGAGACTTACAGTATTTTTTTTATTTATTTTTATTTTTTATTTATTTATTTTTTAAATGTAACACAGGCATTTCCATTGTTGATGCCAGGTGTTTTTATTTTATTTTATTTTTTTTAAAGATTTTATTTATTTATTTTACAGACAGAGATCACAAGTAGGCAGAGAGGCAGGCAGAGAGAGAGAGAGAGGAGGAAACAGGCTTCCCGATGAGCAGAGAGCCCAATGCAGGGCTTGATCCCAGGACCCCGGGATCATGACCTGAGCGGAAGGCAGAGGCTAGTATTTTTTTTTAAAACAAAAATGGAATATCCACTTCAGAGAAGTTAACGATTAACTTGGAATTACAGAGTTTGAGTTCTCAAGACTCACAACACACCAAGATGGATAATTCTATCAGCCCTTTGGAAATATGTTTCTGGAGTTTAGGAGAGAAGTTGGTCTGGAAATGCATTTGAAACAAATCTACACAGAAGTGATGGATATAGACAATGGAGTAAATATTATAACTTAGTAAAGCGATTGGAGAGAAAAAGAGAAAAAGCAGGGGATAGAATCCTGGGAATGTGTACATTTGGGCAGAGAAAAGAAAGAAACCTATGAAGGCACAAAGGAAAAAAGGCACAGTGTGAGAATTAAAAAAGATTTATAAGAGCAACAGCCAATATATCAATGAAAGTGCACTCCTCATCGAGGGGAAGGTGTAAAATATTATCACAGGAACTGAGCTCAAAGTGCTCGAAGGCTGGACCAAAACACACTCTGAGGGGGAAGCTGGTGTTCTTACTGAGATTGCTGTAATGGGCAACAGGAGATGAAAGGAAAGCTGAGTGGGGATAGAAAATTCAAGAGGCAAGTAGGGTTACTCCTCTGTGCCCTTTGACATAGAGGAAAGAGAGGGGTTTAACAACTACCTGAGAAAGTAGAATGTTTAAAGGAAGTCATTTTGATTAGGGGTGAATTAAGCATGCATAAAAAGTAGCAAGCAAACAGCCAAGGAAGACAGAAGATTTGAATACCCAGAAGGAGTGTGATCATTAGCGAACTAAATTCAAATTAAATGAGCGAAGGGGAACCCAGCACATTCATTAGGACTTTAATCTTAATAAGAAAAACTAGAAAATGGATATTGAGAAAATGGTATTAAAATACCTCACAATGGGTTAGCTCAATTTCTACAGTGTAGGTAATGAGATATGTTGACGGTGGTAACAAGGGTAGGGCATAATTACAGAATATAAAAATGATCTGGAACAGTCTTAGTAATTCGGTAGATCTTCACAATCGAGGGTCCTTGTAGGATTGATTCCACACACGTTCATTGAACCCAAAAAGCAGCCCAAAACTAACGACACAGAAAATACCATGTAAAGATACCCAAAGTTTTGATTTTGGTAAAGTAAGGGAAGGAAATAATAGATTTTTAGAGTTTGAGCAATATCATCGTTGTAATGGCTGGTCAGAGTAAAGGCATGTGATTCTGCTAATGGCTCTAAAAAGTTTACTGCAGAGAGACTGAATAAGACAGAGGAGCCTCAGGGTGGCAAAAATAGGTGTAAGAGAATGAAGGGAGGAAGCAACGTGAAAAGGGCACTGGTCTTAAGGTGCACTGATAAAGAGGGATAGTCGAAGCTGTTGCGCAATAATCTGCAAGTCGTGGCGGGAAAAGAAAAATATACTGATTGGATGTCAATAAACGCACTGCAGAAAACGATGTCCGAGTTATGCCACTCAAGATAACAAGGCTTTATTTAAAGCAGTAGGAGGTTGGTTTGTTGTTCTTGTTGTTTGTTTCTGTTTGGAAAGGAAATGTACACTGGGGCTTGTCTACACTTAAAACTAGGATCCAAACAATGGGGTCGCGAATAAGTAATAGGCTGGCAAGGTACATAGTTGGGAAAGAATGATCAAAAGGAATAAGGGACTAAAAGATTTAGAAATAGGCTCAATGAGACATGTTAGAGGGGAAATCCTAAATATGTTAAATATGTAAAATTCTGTTATTGGAAGAATTTGTATATTAATCATTTCCAGTCTTCCACTTGGAATGCTAGCAGGAAAAAATAGAACTATAAAGTTTTACCTACTTTGTTTTGATTTTTATCAAAGACATTTAAAGATATGCTCATATTAGACATACATTACCAAACAGGAATATGCAATATTTGGAACTCAACAATACCGCTTTTTATTACAAATAATTATTTCATTAAAAATAATTACTTTTGTGGACAAGATCCAATGGAGTAAGTCCTATTTCCATCGAATGTTCTTATTGAATATGAGAAATATTTTCATATGATTTTATTGAACCAAATATTCAGTTATTGGAAGATATTTTTAAAATTAGCAATGAATTGAGGCGCCTGGTAGGCTTTGTCAGAGAAGCATGCAACTCTTGGTCCCAGGGTCATGAGTTCAAGCCTCCTGTTGGATGTAGAGATTACTTAAATTAAAAAAATAATAAAATTAGTGATGAATCAAGACACATTGAGCAGTGTAACATTTCAAGCATATTTTGAAAAGTATTCTGCATACTTTGAGAGTGAAATCTCTAAGACAAAAGGATTATCTCAGAAACTAATATGTGGTTTTTGTTTTTATAGATGTTTATCTTCTGAAGGTTTAAGATTATATGTAATTTCAGGATTTCTAAAATATGATGACATATATTTTCTTTCTATTAAAAATAGAGAGGCTCTATTTTATAACTGAACATTTCTTTTTTATAGTGAATAATGCTTGGATAAGAAAATAAATACAGGGGCGCCTGGGTGGCTTAGTGGGTTAAAGCCTCTGCCTTCAGCTTGGGTCGTGGTCTCAGGGTCCTGGGATCCAGCCCCGCGTTGGGCTCTCTGCTCAGCGGGGAGCCTGCTTCCCTTTCTCTCTGCCTGCCTCTCTGCCTACTTGTGATCTCTGTCAAATTAAAATCAATCAATCAATCAATCAATCAATCAAATAAATACAATGGAGATAGGAAATGCGGTTTACAAAGAGAAGTTGAAAAATTGTTGTTTTGTTTTAATTAGGAAGTAAATCAAATTAAAAACAAACCCAAAACATTGAAACAAGTCCAGGTGCTTTTTTTTCTTTTACCTTATGGAAAATTTACAGAGTAGATTATGGCCACTATGTGATAAGGCTTTGTAGAAACTGGTCAACTCAGGGGTCCTCAAGGATTACCGACATTAGAAACAAATGGGTCACAAGACGCTGACTCTGTTTAGTTTGTTGCTTTCAAGTCTTAACTTGGAACAATGAGTGGTCAAGCGGGCATCTGCCTTTCCCTCTCTTCACCCTCTTCTCCATCGTCCCATATTTCATAAAAAGTGGAATCACAAAAAGTGGCGGTTTGGGGGATGACGAAACAATAAGAAAAATAGAGGAGATAAAATGAAAGAGAAAAAAATAAGGAATCACTAAGTCTTTTTAAAAAACAATTTTCCAAAACATGGAGGTGGCCAAAGAAAGAATAGAATCTGGAAACTGCATGAAGAAAAAACAAAACTTCAACTCTGCAGCTTGGAAAGTATCAACACAAATTATCTGATGAGATTTTCAGATCTTAGAAGTAAATATTAGATCATTGTAGATTTTTGTCAAGATAGATAGATGGATCGATCAATAGGTAGAAACAATAGAATAGAGATATCTCTGGTTTGTTTCCTTTCTCAGTAAACATACTGGTTGGTTGATGACAAATATCTGATCAAGAAATGAAAATAAAGACATGATTCAGAAAATTGACATATGGTGTAGAAAAATATCCAGATGATTATTTCTTTCTTTTTTATCTGGACATATAAAAATTATTTAGTCTCAAATTTGAATTTTCAGGATGTTTATTGACATTTTATGCAAACATTTGATAAGAAAAATGAAAATAGAAACATATCTATCAGTAGGACAAACATCAAAAACTCTAAAGTACATAAGAAAGTAGTCACAGTTTTAAATAATAATATATGTTGCTGTCCTATACTAAATACATAAAAAGTACAATAAAACATTGTGCCTATTACAAATTTAATATATATAATAAAAATTTAGAAATTGATGGTTTCCTTTGTCTCTCTGCCAAGTTGATTGTAGGAAAATTAACAAGGTAGACAAGAACAATTTCCTAATTTATAAATTATTTGATTCACATATTTATTGACAATGTTAATCATTGTTTTTAATATGATTTTTCTTGGAAAAATATATTAATGACCACAAGCAGACTTTTGTATTATTGTACAAAGAATCCAAGAGAGATTGCACCTACAAGTAATGAGGTCTTATTTTAAAATTTCTTTATGACAAAATGGTAAACAACTCTCATTTATTAAATCAACATGTTTCTTTTCTGCCCAAAGAATACAAAGTTTGTATCTGCAGACTTTATGTTACATGTATTCATACAGATATTACATATGTTTCAAATTAAATGTGGTATAAACTGACAGTGCTTCAAAGATAGTGATGTGGATATTTTTATCCTATTCAAACATTTTCAGCCCTAATCCTTACACTTTATAGACAGAACACTTACAATTTTAGAGCAATATTTTCTAGCAGGATAAATATTTTGCAGTAAAAGATAAATACAAAGGATAAAGAGTCAATTAGCTTGCTATCATTTTTCAAAAAATATAGACTGTAGGAAAGGATCTCAATTACTGTTTTTATGATTTTATTTTTATTTGAAAAAGCACAAAGGTCATCGTGCTTAATGCACAAGCCTCATACGGAACTATAAGGTTTTTTCATTTGCGATCAGTTACCCAGTAATGTCAAGATAAATCTTTACAGTACCATAAATTTCCACAATATAAACTCAATAAAAAACTACATGGCATGCGCTCTGAAAACATCTGCGCTTGCCATCTATAATATTTCTATACCAAAAAAGAGATTGTGTTCAACCCTCCCTTTAAACAATACTAACTAATTTGATGCAAATCTTTGGATTAGGGTACAAAGATTTCTCTTGGATAGGAACAGGGAAAAAAAAAATCAGTATCTTAAGCTTTTAATGTTAAAACTGGACAAATGCCTTTCCCTTCGTGTAGCCATGTCATCAAAGCTAACTATGAGCTCAAAACCGTTTTTGGTACTGAAACTATCCCACAAAGCCTACCAATATGCTAGCTGGTGTTCTTCCACAACCACAGAAATGGAAGGAATATTTGCTATCATTTACAGCTTAATTTCATATTTAAGTAACGAAAGAGAGGTCACCAAGTGTACAAGGGTGTCGTTTAATAAGAATGTGAGTACTCACTTCAGCAGCACATATACTTAAGGAAAAAAGAATGGAAAGATACAGAGAAAGCTAGAATGACCCCCATGCAAGGATAACATACAAATTAGTGACATGTTCCATATTGGAGGGTGGGATGGAGAACATGAACTAGTCTCTAAAAATAAGGGTACTGAGTTGTCTCTGGATTGAAGCTGAAAAAATTCCTAGTGATTACAATTTTCACCTGCAACATGAAGTTTAATTTGTCAAACCTAAAATAAATAAATAAATAGATAGAATGCATATATCTTAGATTTTTTTTTAAAAACTTAACTCTTGAGCTCAGTTCTCAAAAAAAGAGCTTTATGTTTAATAGAATGTCATCTAAATTCAAATTCAAGCTGAGAAAGAATATTTACAGAAGAGAGTGAATAAAATATGAAAACCGTGGAATTTTAAATAGAGTTAATACTGTAGGGAAATGTATTAATAATGTATTTGTAGAAAAATATGGGAATTTGATGGGAAAGGGCTAAATAAGGATTTTGACAAAATTTTTTTTAAAGATTTTGCTTATTTATTTGAGAGAGAGAGAAAGAGCAAGCAGGGGAAGGGACTAAAGGAGAAGGAGAAGCAGACTCTCTGCTGAGAAAGGAGCCTGATATGGGACTCGGTCCCAGGACCCTGAGATCATGACCTGAGATGAAGATAGAAGTTTAACCAACTAAGCCACACAAGTGCCCTGGATTTTGACAATTTAATGGTGAATTTGTAAAAGAGAAATGTAATTTAATGACAATTTCTCCTACTTTTAAATCAAAATTAGTGCAATGTGGAAGTATCATGAGTTTCATTTTATTTTTATTGTTTTGTGTATGTATTACATTTGTATAGTATAGTAAGTAAAACTTTTAAGACAATATAGTTAATATCGTTTCTAAGAAATAATGTTTGCCACATAAAATCATAAATCTATTTCTGCTTGTTTAAAAACACATGCTAACATCCAGGGCTCAAAATATGCTGATGCAACATGCTCCATTAAAATTCAAAACTCGATATGCACTGACAAATAAAATTTGATGTAGCATAAATGCATTGCTGACCAATGTTTCTCTGTGCCTTTAACATACTCTTGCTTTTTATTATTCTTTTAATTTTATAAATTTTATGGTAACTTCACAGTTCTATCTTTTAGACAAAGTAGATTTTTTAAAAAGAAGTAGCTATTAAATATGTGTTTAATAACAGATCTCTGTGTACGATCTAAATAGGCCACTGATAGAGTAGGTTTTGTAGGATAGGCCTCATGGCTTCCACTCCCTTCTATTTACTCATTCTAGCAAGTTATAGAAAATCTTCTGAACAATTATTTGAAAGGTAATGTATACTCATGGTAAACATAATTTAAAAATTAAAGAAGTGTAGAGACTAAAATGAAAAATACCTCTCACTTTCCTCCTTCTTCCTTATAGGGTCTCCTTCTAAGATATTTATTATATTTACATACATTTTCTTGCTAATATTTAGTATTGCTACCGTACCTACATAAATCATTTGTTTTAAATAAGTAACTCTCCTCAACTATCTTGTTTGCAGTGAAAATATAAATTAGTCATATTTCCATACCAATACTACATTATCTCCCACATTCTTTTGAACAGCTACATATTATTCCATCATATTGACATATCAAAATTTACATAATCATTTAGTTAGAAATAAACCTTTAAGTTGCTTCCAGTTTTTTGTTATTACTTTGATGCTGAAATGGAAATCCTTGAACATATGTATCATTATAACTTCTTAGAATATATTAGATACATTTTTAGAAATAAAATCTTTGGCAAAAATTGGCTGTGAAAATAAATTTGACTAAAGATGTCCATATCTGAAATTTATTCAATCCATTGTCGGCAAATTTATGATATTGATAGATTTTTTTTAATAAGCACAACTAAAGATGAAATTAATTCCTATTAATACTGATATTATGGACTGAATGTGCCCTCTCCAAAATTCATATGTTGAAGACCTAAACACTAAATTAGCTTAATTTGGAGATGGGGCCTCTAAAGGAACTGAGGTTCGAAGAGGTCATTAGGATGGGACCCTGTTCTGAGAGGATTAATATCCTTGCAAGAAGAGGCACTAGAGAGTTTGTCTGCTTTCTTTCCTCCCACACATATTAAGGAAAGGCCATATGCGGACATAGCAAGAAGGTAGCCATCTACAAGCAAGGAAGAGTGCATTCACCGGAAAACAACCTTGCTGACACCTTGATCCCAGAATTCTTCAGCCAGCAGCCCTGTGAGAAAATAAATTTCTGTTGTTTAAGCAACCCAGGCTTTGGTGTTTTCCTGTGACAAGCCGGCTAAGACAACTGATGTTGTTATCACAGTTTTCAGTTAATTCAGGGGAATAATGATCCAAATCAAAATTGCTGATAGTTATCTAGACCAGCTTTCACACTTTCCATTTGGCTAGATGTAACTTGTTGATAGCCAATTCAATGCATTTTCAAGTAAAAAGTATGTGTGTATATATAACGATGCCATAAAGGGTAAAAAACAGATTCATATCTTGGGACATGGAATTCACGAAATACTTCATTTTCTTTCTTAGAAAATATTTACCTTTTTAGAAAGATACTCATACTCCAAAGAGTGCTTATAAAAACTGAGAAATGAGAGTTTTCTCAAAATATGAAAAGAGTAATGAAAATAAAGCTAGTGTGAAGGGAGAATTTTTGAATGTGTATGTTTATAGTCAACCAACCACCGTTTCATTCAATGTCTATTCATAAGCAACTCATTATTTCATGCATGGAATAGAGATCAGTATGGAATAGAAATCATTACTCACATAACACTCAATTAACATTTAGAAATAAACTTCATGTACCTGTTCATTATATACTTACTCTTCTACATCCCTGAAAATAAAAATCACACATCGCAAGGTAAGAGAAGTAATATTAAAACTTTGCAGATGAAGAACCTCAGGCTCAAAGAAATTAGGAAACGCATCCAAGTTTCCAAAACCATTAAGTTACAGCATATAGACACTAACCAAGATTCTAGGAGTATCAAAGCTTGTGTTCTTTCACCTGAAATGTATTCTTTCTCTCATGCGCCTTCAAATTTGTGATGGACAAACTCTGATGAGTGTCTCTTCTACTAGCTCTGGTGAGAAAATAATCGAAGCAGGAGCACAGGGGCGTGGGATCGAGAAGTAAAGAAACAGAGTAAACAGAGTAACAGATGCTCTGATAGAAGCAGGCCAAGGGAGGATGGAAATTGACAGCTGGCAGTCTAGAGAATATCACAGAAGTCTCCCAGGGAGGGTGATACTAGGAATGGTTTTAAAGAACCCATGAGAATTATCCAGAGAACGAGCAATCTACAACATCTGCCTTCAGACTTCGGTTTTGTGTAATATGGAATATGCCAGCTAGCTTACTGCACCAAGGCCCTGTTCGTGAGAAGATACAGTAAGTGTATAAATAAATACGGTGTATCTATTTAAACTACATTGATATTTATGTACTTATAGTCTAGCTATAATTACACTTATATGTACATATATTACATATTTGCATTTATTATTCTTTTTATTTATTTGTCAGAGAGAGAGGGAGCAAGCGAGCGAGCAAGCACAAGCAGGGAGAGCAGCAGGCAGAGGGAGAAGCAGGCTCCATGCTGAGCAAGCTTGATCCCAGAACCCTGCAATCATGGCTGGAGCCGAAGGCAGTTGCTTAACCGGCTGAGCCACCCAGGCGCCCCCTGTATTTGCACTTATATTTATTTCTTATATTTATTAGCACTTTATTTATTTCTAAATCTGCAGTTGCTGGAACCCATGAGTTCACACTCCACTTTCACTCACATCTCAGGTCCATTCTAGGTTTCTCCCTTTCCGTATTTGTAACTTCCTTCTTGGGCAGTGAGAAACCTCAGTCCCATTATTCTTAACTTATTAACATTTCATTCACCCTGTATACTAACCAGTTTCTAACTACTAACCGCAGTCTCCCATGCCCTATGTGGACACCTTGTTTAGCAATTCTTGCTCTAGGAGAAACATCACCTTCACCTCACACCCATCCTCCCCACATACAAACATCCTTCCACCCTACTTGGCTCTGAAACCCCAGAGCCGGCCATCCCTCCACAAGGATGTCCCACACCAGGCTACCCCACCCTATCTGGAGGGGTGACTTCCTCGTTCTGCTTTGATTCTGAATTTTGCTCACCAGGCCCACGCCAAGTGAGCTCATACCTTGCTTACCGTGCTCTGCCCCACCTAGACGTTGAATTGTTCAGGAAGAGAAGAAGGAAGGGGAAAGGGAAAGGAGAAGAGGGAAGAGGAAGAGTGACAAGTCCTAAGAACACAGCTTGCTCTTTTTCCACTGGAAAATCGAGGGCGGCGATCCTCAAAAAGGAAACACCACAGATTCCGTGGTTTGAAAATATAGCCAATGTATAACTCTGTACTTGGAGTAGGAAACAAATATATTGATTTCAAGAAACAAACTAGTCAAAATGAAGCCGGACAAAATCTTCTTGGATAAGGATAGGATCCTGTGGTGATGAGGAAAAAGTAAGATTTTTGTATTTATCCACATGAAGCATGGATTTTAAAAATATCACCAGAGAAGACAGACATCTCAGTTTTTAGGGAATACCTGTTTGCTGGATTGATTCCACTCAATATTTATTAGCATAACAGGGTGAAAAATAATTAGATGACCCTTAAATACTTTGACAGCAGAAAATCCTCAATGGTCTTAATTTTTAACTCTCTCTCTCTCTCTCTATATGTGTGTGTGTGTGTTAAACGTGACTATATATAATGTTTATTATATTATATATATATGTACATATATAATATTTAATATAAAACTTCTTTTACAATGAAGGCACCTGGATACAAGTGGGAAAATCTATGGTTACGTAAAAAGTCATTTTCTTGTTTTTGTTTTCTTATTTTTTATTGAATGTATCCAAAATATTTGAACAAATCAGAAATGAACTGAGTGGAAAGTTACAATGCCTCCCTGATTAAAGTAGATGTTATTGATAGAGTTGGAAAATTACTCCACATATTAGTGCCCTCTTTCTTGCATTTGGGCCACTTTGGACATGGTTATTTCCACTTATAGAAGCGACAACAGCAGGCCACCTCATGATGCTCTGCTAATAAAAAAAAAAAAAAAAAAAAAAAAAAAAAAGAAATAATTGAGGGCACTTGGCCGACTCACTCGGTAGAGCGTGCAACTCTTGATCTCGGCTCAGGTCATGATCTCAGGTTGGAGAAGTTGAGCCCCACCAGGATCAGGCTCTGTGTTAGATGTGGAGCCTGCTTAAGATTCTCTCTCTCTCTGCCCCCTCCCTCCACCTCTCTAAAAAAAATAAATAAATAAATAAAATAAATAAATGGAAACTACTTGATGTCCAACAATACAAGACTTATAAATAATTATTTCCCAGCCATCAAATGAGATATCATATGATCTTAAAAACAGTTTGGGATATCGATAAGGAAATAACCTAAAATATACCAGTATACATGAACATGATTTTATATTTTTAAAAAAATGAATGTGTCTATATATTTGTGCATATGTACATAGAAAAAAATGCTGTCTGGGTATATATTAAAACTTCATTACATTCTTGGATAGGATTGGTTTTATTTTTTGTTGTTTTTCTCCAAATCATCTTTTTGTTCATTTTTGCCTCCATTTCTTCAACAAATATTTATTAATATAATTTATATTAACATAAGCATAAGTTATATATATATAATAAAATTTATTAACATAATTCCCAAGAAACATTGTGAGCACAGACAATTTCAACATTAGTAGCTACATTCTGGTACCATTCAGTTTCTATAAGTTGGTTTAGGTGTTTGTGTTGCAAACAACACATTATCAAGAGGAGTTAAGGGTGCTATTGTAACTTACATAAAAGGACTGTGACTTCAGGAAAAGTAGGTACACCCTCTTTATGTTAGATCCAGAATACTAAGGTGCTTCAACAGCCCCAAACAATATCGGTATCCTTTACCTTCTTCTTTTGCTCTGAATTTGGAAAACAGTAAAGATCAGGTGAGATTTAAACAATTATTTTCTCTGACGTACAATGTATTCCTTTGAACTTTAACTAACATAAGCATTCTCCTGAATTACTGCATTTGCACAACGATAACACCAATTTTTAAAGCACTTCTCTATGTTATGAATTGTAACCATGAAATTTTGAAGTAGGGTGCTGTGCTTTGCCCAGACAAAAGCATGAGGTCTGTTTGTGACCTGTTGCCCTCACCCCAACAGTAAATCATGACAGATTGAGATGGTTCTCCTATCTTCGATCCTAAAGTTTGACCACAGCAAGCTTTCATGGCTCCCCCTCCCATCAGCAGAGAATACAAGAGCCTCTTTCCCCTTGCCTTCTCCATTCCCTCCAGCAGGCTGACTTACGCAGATCCGCATACAAATGTAGGTGTTGTTGCTACTACTACTACTTTCTGTATTAAGGTATAGAAATTTGGGGATTGTATAAGAAATTATCATTACCGTGACAATACAGTTCTTTAAAATACTCAATGATTTTGAGCAAAGGAAAAAATGGAGCGCAGGAAAAAAAGAGGAAAGGGAAGAGCATGGATGTAACTGGGTTTTGCTGGTGTGTGAACAACACGATATACTCAACTCTGATATCATAACACCAGGCTAGGAGTTAAAACATCCAGATTCCAGATCCACATCTATTGTTCTTGCTTTAGGCAAGTTTGCTGTTACTTGACCCAAGTTTGGTGGGCCTGTTTACCTACTTGCAAAAGAAGAGATTCCACTAGATGAACTCTAATGTCTTTCAGCTAGAATATTCCCATTCTGTATTTCCACTAATGCACGAAGTCAGGCATTTTAAGTTACAAGGTGAACTAATGTATCTGAGAAGTGTGTCACAGTTCTCAGAGAGCACAGCACTGACACTCCTCCAGGATTTGCTGTAATTCTAGATGATGGAAGGTATTCAGCAAAGTTATTTAAATTCTCTGGACTTGGGCGCCTGGGTGGCTCAGGTCATGATCCCAGGGTCCTGAGTCCAGCATCAGGCTCCTTGCTCAGCAGGGAGCCTGCTTCTCCCTCTCCCCCTCCCCCTGTTGGTGCGCTCTCTCTTTCTCTCTGTCAAATAAATAAATACAATCTTTGAAAAAATAAATAAAAATTTAAAAAAATTCTCTGGACTTCAGTTGCCTCTCCAATAAGGTAAAAAAAAAAAAAAAAGGCAAAATTATCCCTAGATTTCTGTTAAGCCCTAATATTCAGTAATTCTAACAACAGTCCAGTTTCTGTACATTTTTTAGAAATAGAAGGCGCTGTCGCTAGCGTGCTTTTATGTAAAGGACATAAACAACTTTCTCCATAAAGCTTCCTTTATAAAGTGTTATCAAGAAGTGAGGCAAAAATCTGTTGACTCATAAATAATTTTTAAGAGACCATGACATTTTCGCCAACCTTTTGCTCACTTATCATTGTAGTATCAGGAAGCTCTGTGAACAGTGTGGTAGAGGCAGCAGAAGTGCAAATTGATAGTTAGCTCCTAGCCCCAAGGTCAGGGTCACATTCCTCCTGCATGATGCACTCCCAGGGCAGGAGATCCACTGGAGACTGAAATATACTGCAATGCCTTCCTTTCTCGGAGACAGAGAGAAGGGATCCTTATACTGTGACTAGCTAAGGCAGGGGTGCGGGGGGGGGGGGGGGGAGGATGTGTGTGAAAATTTTTTCAAATTAAGCTTTGAAAGCATCATTTAATTCTGTCTATAGTCTTATAACAGCTCAGATCCTCTATACACAGAAAAGTAAATCACCTGAATTCATCATTAACAAAAAGTGGAAAATGATACGTCAGTTTAAACGTTAGCGATGAGCAGACACACACACCACCACACACACACGTGTGTGTGTGTGACAGAAGAGAAAGAGAGGGAGGTTTTGTAATTAATATGTGTATTGCACATATCATTAGTTTCTACCTATCTGCCAACACCCTCCTTAGGTAGTTCTTTCCATTAAAGTAATTTGACATTGAAATACAAAATTCCAATTTTATCTCTCACTACTTAGAAAAGGACTTTGTTTAAATAAAATGTCAACTCACTGTCAAAAGAATAAACACCAGGAAATGTTTAGCTTCTCAAGGGGTGAAAGTGGTAGCAAAATAAATTTGAGAGATAAAGACTTTCAGATGTGTGTTGTTTTGGGGGTGTTTTTTTTGTTTTGTTTTGTTTTTTTAGTTTTAAGGGTGTGTATTCTGTAAATGGGAATACACATTAGGATAATTGGACTGGTAACGTACACATCTTGAGAACAGACAGTTAAATTTGATTGGGGATTTCTAAACCTCGCTGCAACCTTTGGCAGTCTTATTATCTGCAGTGATTATGATGTTTGCCGCTGTGTCTTGCCTTCAGGAAAGACTTGTTTGATGGCTGTTAACCTACATGTGATGAATCTGAGTGGCACAAAATAGTGCAGGTTGAAATTCTTTAACGATGGAAGGCAGCTTTTATGAAAGGAGACTTTGACACTTAAGTCAATGCTATTATTTATTCACTCTTTTGGTGCTATTTATAATATTGATTACGAAGTTTATTTTAATATAGATTTTTCCCTTCTGCTTTCTCCTAAAGATACCCATAACCTTATTTGACATTTTCCACGAGACATCTTATTTGTCTGTGTGTGTTTGTATATATGTTTCATGTGAGCGATGACAATTCGAAATTTGAGAAAGTGAGCTATTCCGTACTCATTTATCTGTTTTACACTCCCTTATATATGGAGAGCACTAACCATGATAAACTGTCTTTGCTGACCACCAAGCGAGGACATCCTCACACCAGTCTTGTAGTTTATGATGCAGGGTTCAAGAACACAGGGTTTGATAGCAGACAGAACTACATGCATATTCTGGTCCGTGTGAACCATGGCAAATGACCTCTCTTCTCAAGGCCAGGTTTTCTCAGCTGCAAAATGAGGGCGTGTAGGACTCTTAATCTTGAAAATGCCACAGTTTCTACTTCAAACAATGGAGTGATATCTAACTTTCTCTTTTGCTTCCTTTTCATGTTCGTTTGCATTTTGATCACATTCTTTTTTTTTTTAAGTTGCTTTTTACTCCTATTTTGCTCTCTTCCCAAAATGAAGTTAGCTGTTTGAAAAAAGGATGGTTCAAATGTGTACTGATCATGTCTTCTCGAATGGTTCAATGGGCTCCATGCTAATTTTTTTCTGTTTCTCTGCTAAGGTCACAGTATTAGAGCACAGGTCTGCTTGAAAAGACCTCAAGCCAAGGCCTTCTGAACTTCTCCATCACTTTTTCACCTGACCCTGACCCTTACATATAAAAAAAGTGCAGTTTGCTGCTTCAACTTCTTTACTGCTCTGATGCAGTTTTCTGTTGAATTCTTTGTCCTACAGTTTGTGCAACGTGATTCTCTATAATCAGGTCCTGGGCCCTTTGACCTGAACCAACTGATTGTACTACGGGTTTAAATGATCACTATATTGAGATCAAAGAACCAGAGAGTTCCTTTCATTCTGTGTCAACACCCTCTCAATAGTTATCTTTCAAACAGCATTGTCTCTTTTTCAGGCAAAAGTGAAGCACTAAGTTTAAATCTGTAGTCATCTTTAGGCATTACAAAGTCCATTTATGTTTATTATCTGTTTAATCCCTTCTACCAATAAGATAATGCAGAATAGGCAGTGTTACTGTTATTCTAATTTTATATATAAGAAAGCTAAAATCCAGAGGAGTTAAACAAGTTGTCCAAAGTTGCACAGTAGGCAAGGTAAAGAACTGAGAAAAAACCTCACGTTTTTTAAATCAGAAACCATTAATATTTTTCTTCCAGTAATCATATGACTTAATCATCTAAATTAATGACTTGAGCCATTTATAAAATGTGAATCAAAATGAATGAAGACAGTACCAATAAACATTTTTCATTTCTCTTTAGGGGAAAAAGTGTGGCCAGAAATTGCATAAAGATAACCTGAACATAAATTTATTAATAGAACTTTGTTTGGAGAGAAAAAAAAATTTAAAAAGACCCTGAATGCATCACCCATACTTACTCTTATCAAAATATGTCTAGGTTACTTATTGATATAGCCCAAGAAACCAAAGTGTAAATAGAAAAGTGTATTGTTTAGGCACACAGGCACGACACACAGTGTCCAGATCTGACTCAGAACATCTAGAATATATTACCAATTGTTAATATAAAGAATATAATACCCGAAAGATAAAAAGGACATGAAGCAAATTTTAAAAATAAAGTTCTAAAAGAAATAAAATAAAGTACCGATTTTATATTATTAAAGTCAGAAGCAAACAAATATATTGTGGAGGACTTTAATGATATTTTGCTAATGATATATCAGAGTACATAGCTAAGCTTTGCTGATCTGAAATTTCCTATTGACGAAATAATGTTGATGAAAATCTTATGAGTCAATTATGGGAGACTTTAAGTGTGGTATTTATTTCTATATAAACACTTGCTCATTCAATAATTTGTATTTATTGGGGTGCCTGGGTGGCTCAGTCAGTTAAGCATCTGCCTCGGGCTGGGGATGGAGCCCCTTGTCAGGCTCTCTGCTTAGTGGGGAGCTGGCTTTTTCCTCTCCAGCAGTCTGCTGCTCCCCCTGCTTGTGCTCTCTGTCAAACAAATAAATAAAATCTTTAAAAGTATTAATAATAATTTATATTTATTACAGCAATATTTATTTTTATTTATTTATAGTACTTTCTGGTTCTTCTGAGATGGTTAAACCATATTGCTAGGCGTAGTATGATGAAACCTGTGTGTATAATTACAGATTTATGTAAATCTTCTACCACTAATTCTGTATCTCCAATAAGAAGGGCAGGTTTTGATCATACTCACATCATTTAAAGATTTCTGCACTCTGGAATAGTTTTCCTGTGAGTGTATGCTATATGTGGGTGCAAGAGTTTTGACGCTGCATACTTATATTAGAAATCTTACTTAAAAATAAATATTTAAATGTAACTATGCAACTATTTTTACTAGGTATATTGCATTGGGGAGGTAAACCAAACTCACATATAATACTGTATGATAGAGAATAGCTATAGAATATTGCTGAGAAATCCAAAATGTTCTCCATCTGATATTACTATTAACATGGACCATGTACGAATAAAGCCCTTGAAATACAAACATGAATAAAATATGATCGGTGCACACTCTGAGCTCTAATTCATTGAGGACATTGTCAGAGAAGCCTATGTAACCATCTCTGCCACTCATTAATAGGAATCTCTTCCCGCCCCACAGGGCTCCTATATTTTTCTTCTTTTCTTTTTCTTTCTGGGCTCTAGAGAACAACCTATAGTATTTTTCTCTGGCAGCTGGAACTACAAACTCTTTCTCCTCAGATTCTTCACCACATAAACCTGGGTTTATGGAGGATGTGGACTTGTAAGCTATACAACACTTGTTACCACTCAGAATGTAAATATGGGCCACAGTCTACTTAAGAGCTCTACAATTAACCATGATTAAGAAAGAGGGAGTTGTTTTTTTTTAAGTGCACAGATAATTCTAGAAATTATATCCTCTAGTTGCCAATTTTAAGTGTGTTTTAGAATCACTGGGGGAGTATACATTAAAATTGAGTTTAATCTATTGAATAAAATCTATGGTAGTTGGGACCTGAGAATTCCCATATTTTAAGAAAACCTCCTAAGTCATAAAAAACTACTTCAAAATCTTATCATAGGGGCGCCTGGGTGGCTCAGTGGGTTAAAGCCTCTGCCTTTCGCTCAGGTCATGATCCCAGGGTCCTGGGATCGAGCCCCGCATGGGGCTCTCTGCTTGGCAGGGAGCCCGCTTCCTCCTCTCTCCCTCTCTGCCTGCCTCTCTCCCTACTTGTGATCTCTATCTGTCATATAAATAAATAAAATCTTTTAAAAAAAATCTTATCATATAGTCATAAATTATAGCTGATAAATACAATTCCAGGACATTGATCTCCAAATAGATAAGTAATCCTGGTTTGGTCATGTCAGAAATACAATATTTCAACTTGTATGAATATTAATCTTTATCTAAAATAAGTGGAGAGTTAAATTATCTCGTGTTAAGGCTCAGACTGAGGATTATACTACAAATACAAACACAAATGAAATACCAAAAAAAGAGAGGTAGGCTGACTTGTCTTCTGTAAGTATAAGCTCTTTGAACCACGCATCATGAAGTAAAAATTAATGATGATATCATCAGATATGTCAATAAACCATATAAAAATATCAAAAATTTTAAGACTTTAAAATATGAGGAGTTACATCAAACAGATTTAATGGTATAGTGGAAGTATATGGAAACATTATTTATTTAATAATTATTTTATTCCTGGGGTGCCTGGGTGGCTCAGTTAAGTGTCTGCCTTTCACTCAGTTCATGATTCCTGGGTCCTGGGATCGAGCCCTGCATCAGGCTCCCTGCTCAGGGAAGACTCTGCTTCTCCCTTTCCCTTCCCCCACTGGTGCTTGCTGCTCTCTCTTTCATCCTCTCACTCACAAATAAGTTTAAAAAAAAATCCTTGAAAATTAGTTAAATTATTTTATTCCTAATTCCTATTTCATTAATGTTTTATAATATACATAATGTATTAGTACACTAGTAAATGCACCTCATTTATAAATAAATGTATATGTGTTGGGATGTATTCAGGTAATTTTCACTCGAAGAGGTGTACACTCAGTAAAGTCTAGAGACCTCTTCTTTTATCCAATTAAAGCATATATTTCTTCCAAAATTTCCATTTTTTTATGCAGGAAACTCATTCGAAGAAGAATAACTGAATATCCTTTTATTTCACAAGAACAAGTTTTGTTTCTTTGAAATTCCTACCCAGGTGGCACTATTCTGGTTACTTAGTTATGCTAAATGGCTTTCTCTTTTGTGGGCAAATCTGTAAATGGCAGAATAACTAGCTAATGATTATTATTAAAGCATATGAGGCTATGAGTGCTGCAACTGAATCCCAAAAATGGTGAGACCACAGACTAGTAACAATAACTGATAACAGTAATTTAATGACAGCTTTATAGCAAGCATTGTGTTAAAAGTTCACTAAAGGCAATTATTTTCTCCATATATAAATAAGAAAACACCCACATCAAAGAAACTAATAGCTTGTCAGAGTCATAAAAAGCCTTTAAAGAGTTAACATATTCACTGGTCCCTGGCAAATGAATAAGTGTTTGCTTAGGCACCTCTTGGCAAAGGACATTCCCAGGCAAATAAATACAACAATAAAAAGGATCCTCACATATTGATCCCTGGGAGTTGGAACATGCTGATTTATCTGCCTTCTCTTTTACTGGCTAAGTCTTACACTTCTTTATGATATTGACTTTTTCCACTTATCAGTCTTCCTTGTCTATTGAATTAAGTGTCCCAGAACACGTATCTTCGTTTCTCATTTGTCTGTAATCTCTCATCATTATTTTCACTAGATTAAAAGATGTGTGAGAGCAAGGACCATATCTTTCTCACTCATCTTTATCTTTCCAGAGCCTAGGAGTATGTAAACATTGAGCAGATACCAAATAAATAGTTGGTGAATAAAGGACTGAATAAATTAGTTTGGTGTGATAATAGGCATATCGCACCATCACTTAGTGATATCCAGACAGAGTCAAAATAAATGCTTGTGGATTCTAAGTTCTGAAGGCCTCGAAATGAATAATAATCACAGCACTAGAGCAAAAGAAGTGTAGGTAACTGGAGAATAAAGAGATACACATCAGACTAAACAAATTGGACCTGAACCCAAGAAGCTCCAGATTACTTGATCTGTGTTATTAGTGGGCAATCTCTTGATGTTCCTTGGCATCCTTATTTCTGGCATGCAAATAACAATAACATCAACTTCATAGGGTCTGCACAGAGGTAGATATAACATGAAAGTAATAAAGCTTGTGCTTAAAGCCCTGCGATTTGCATTTCAAGGCTCCAGTGAATGAGTGCAAGACCAAGGAGAGCAGTGATTCTCCACTGCTGAGGAAAACATGAAATGTCCTGAAACTTCATAGCTTTTATATGGGAAAAAAAAAAAGAAACTTAGTAGAATTTCCTGCAATTTGAGAACAATCCTAAATGTTTATTTGACCTTAGCTATAGCAAGTTATAAGACTGAAGGGACCTTTCCTAAATTATCAATGATGAAATACAAATTTAAAATAAACTTGCTGGAGAAAAGTCTGATTTTTCCCTATTCTTCCTATAGAAAAAATATTATAAATTATTTTCACAGAAACAGGTCAAAAAAGGAATTGTAGGAAAATGTGTATATGTGCATAATCTGACCAGTCCTTAGAATGCTTGATTTAGGGTTACACGTAGAAATAACCATTTAAATTATCATTATAAGAAACAGATGTTAAATTAAAGAATTTAATAGAGCTACTATCATCTCACTCTCATCAGACTAAAATTAAGTAACATCTTTCTCTTGACTTGTCATTTACGTTTTCCCTTCCCTAACAATTGATACTAGAGAGGTCATCCTAAGAACAATTAACAGAACAATGCAAACATTTTATTATAAAATGTATACATCTAGACCATATTTTCAAACAATGACAAATATTGGAATGTGGAAAAGGTCCTGTTGTTACCAATCCACAACACTGACTTAGTGATTTGACTTTAAAGGGTAGGTCATATTTGTTAGAGCAAGGAAGTGCCAACTAACCCAAACAATATGTGTATTCTATTACTCTTCCCATTTGATGTTCAACAAAATAAAATGGTACCTACCCAAACCACAATATCAGGTTATGTATCCAACTGGATTTTGTTTATTTGAATCAATATACAGGATTGTGCACGTTTATGGGTTTGTATGACCACAGCCACAGATTGGAGCCACTGAATGTATGACATTTTTACATAGATGCACATGTTTTCAATGATGCTAAACTTAATAATTTATGTATTTTTTTATATAGCCCATGAGACTGAAAGGCAGCCAAAGAGAGCCACATCTAGAAATGCTGCTGATGTCAACTAAATTAA
Source organism: Meles meles (assembly GCF_922984935.1). NCBI lineage: Eukaryota > Metazoa > Chordata > Mammalia > Carnivora > Mustelidae > Meles > Meles meles. The sequence continues at coordinate 79,328,427 of NC_060075.1, forward strand.
GTTTAGCATAATGTTGTGCAAAAAAATAAAAATCGAAAAAAAATACATGTATCAAATTCAGTTTGGGGACTAATCAAATAGTATAGGTCACAAAGGTTAAAAACATCATGCACTTACATTAAGTGTATTAAAGAGAGCAGCTTTTGTTCAGTGACACAGAGTACTGTCCTCTCATATTCTTAAAGGGTAAGACAGCACTAAAGGGAAGAACATCCTTTATCCAACTCTGAAGAAATATAGATTATGGTGTATACAGGGAACTATCAGTATACTAATTAGAGAATAGTTCCCTGGAGATACAGGGTGATTTTTTAAAAGACAAACACGTGTTCTAGAAATAGAATAATAACAATACTCTTATCTGAAGTTTATGGGAAAGGAGGCTTTTTTCCCCTTGTGATTTTATGTTACTTACCTGATAACATATAAATGAAGTGGAAAATGTCATATTGGAATTTAGGAGACTACATTTTCAAAGCAATTCCAACTGTTAAAGCCTAGTATCTACGCGGGTGCTTTCAGCACTTGTAGAAATTATTCAGAAGTCTGGCAAAGTCTTTTTACATGCTATTATTTTAAATAAAGTTTTTAGTGCTTTATATGTGTGTTTATAAACTAAACACATTATATTTAATAAACTATTTACTGATAAAATAGGTTATAAGAAGGACAATGACCATATCTGGAGTGTCCAACATACAATTGTAATTTTTTTTAAAAAATCAGCATTGCTTAACATCTGGGAAAAACTGATCTTACAAAAATATTAGTATTAAAATCCTGAAATTCATTCTAATATATTTTATTGTGAACTGATAATGTATAACCTCTAGGATAAATTTGCAAGAATATGAAATAGTTGTCCTAATATTTGACAAATTAAGCTTTCTTAATGACAAAATTTTGGCAAGTCTATGATTCTGCTCTGTATAAACCGTTATTACATGAGGTTTTATTTAACAGATATATTGCCTGAAATGTAATCACATGGTAAAAAGTTGCTATAAATTGAATGAAAATGAAAACTACTTAACATAGATAATAATTAGATAATTACTAGATAATAGATAATAATTAATTAGATAATAATTAGAAAATAAATAGTGCATATTTTGAAAATAGTATAAATTTGTAAATTAGATTTTGGAAGAAAACCTTGCTACCAAAGTGAAGTTTCAATGTCAAACATCTTATATTTGATAAATCCTTGAATAAGGATTGGCTTTATCCAACTGTATAAAATTTTTATATTAAAAGGAAGACGATTTTTCAAATGTCTAACTACACAAACACACCCACACATACACACACTTGCACACAATTCACAGGCAGACTAATTTTTTTTTTTAAAGCTAAGCCCATATCAAAGCTGAAATATGGGAGAGATCACACAGGTCCCATATTTCCCAGACTCAGGAACCGATTAGCCCTGTGGTAAAGTACTAGTTTATCAAATACACACTGCTGTTCCAAGTCTGAGGGTTTTCCAGCAAACAGAGTTTTTGCTCTGTTGAAGTGCTTTGATGTTAGGAATCCAAGCACCCTACAAAAGAAAATGCTCAGGCTCTCTATCTTCACCTAAAGGTGTGGGCTGTACGAATCTTTTCTAAAGTAAATGGGTAAAGAAAAAGACAAAAAGAAGGGGTGCTTTCACCTGGGAAAGACCTTCAGCAGACATCAGAGAGCAGCAGAAGGAAATCAGGAAAGTGAAAGGGAGTTAACACATATTTAGAATTGTTCCTGCTGCTCTTCCTATTTTCAGGCAGTTCAGGAATTCAGTGGCTCGGTTTTTCAGAAATTCCTTAAACTTGCTTTTAAGCCTGTCCTTTGGTAAGCAGTATTGATTAGTGCTGTGTGGGAGATAAGAGTTAGGATGGTAGAGAACCAGGGAATTCCCTACTTAATCTCTCGTAGCAACGCGCACCGTGTTTCCCAACACCGATCACGGTTCCAATTTACATTCATTTGGGAGTTAATTTGATGATATCTGTCTCTCAACGAAACCAGGAGTTAAGAGACTGTGTTTGCTCAGCACTTATCTGTAGCATCTGCAACACCGTCTGACTCACACCAAGCCTTCATTGTAATATGTGATTAATGCAGGAAGAAATAAATGCTGATGTGCCTGTGATAAAATCCATTGGCTTGGGGCGCCTGGGTGGCTCAGTAGGTTAAACCTCTGCCTTCAGCTCGGGTCATGATCTCAGGGTCCTGGGATTGAGCCCCACATCAGGCTCTCTGCTCAGCAGGGAGCCTGCTTCCCCTTCTCTCTCTGCCTGCTGCTCTGCCTACTTGTGATCTCTCTCTCTGTCAAATAAATAAATTAAAGTCTTAAAAAAAAATCCACTGGCTTAATCCCATTGAGGACCGTAGTCAGCAGTAAGTCTAACAGCCCTGAAGATCATATGTTGACCCCTATCTTATAATATTTGCAGATCAAACAAATTAGGTGCGGTAATGCTCGACATGAGTTAGCACAGCAGCTTTTGATTTTTTGCCCTCTGTTGTTCTAGAATAGATAAAACAGCCTCCATCTCTAAATAGGGTCTCTTTCAAGAAACTCTTTACTCTGTGTTGTTTTTTTTTTTTAAAGATTTTCTTTATTTATTTGACAGAGAGAAAGAGAGGGCAAGCATGAGGAGGGGAGGGGCAAGGGAGAGAGAGAAGCAGGCTCCCCACTGAAGAGGGAGCCGGATTTGGGACTCGAACCCAGAACCCTGGGTTCATGATCTGAGCGGAATGCAGACGCTTCACTGACTGACCCACCCAGACATCCCAGGATATTTATTTTTATTTTTGAATAATTTATTGAATTTTTTTGAATATTTATTATTGAATATTTATTGAATATTTATTTTTATATCTATTGTGAATATGCTACTTAGCTCTTTGAACTGGTTACTAAAATAAAGCAAGTATTGTCCGTGATATAATTTTATTCATTTCTGACCTCAGCGTTGCATCTAATCATGCAGATTCTTTCACTGTACCTTTCCTATGTGAACTGTGAATGATACTAAATGTTTGTGCACATATGGATGATTTCCAGTTAGCTTTAGAGTGTCGAGTGGTTGTCATTTGAGGTAATCACTGAAGACGTAAACTACGTGAAAATGAGTACACCTATCTTGTATAGTTAAAGTAGTTCAAAATCGTTTGTGTTATAACTGCATAATGGTTAATCAATATTTTGACAGGAGAAACAAAGACAAGATTAATCAACAGATTATCTTTTCAGGTGTAGAAATGTATGTTTTCTTACCGAAAAGAAGGTTTGTGGTATTACTGATATCCTTCAGTAAGGATATTACTGAAGGTTTGTGGGTATAATAGGATTCTAGTTCAGAATCTCTGGATTAGCTAATGGTGTAAACTTGGGCAAATCATTCTGACTCTCACTTTACTCAACTGAAAATAAGGAGTTTGGATCAATAAACTCCAAACCTGAAGTTTCACAGGGGTTATCATTTCAGTTCCGATATTCTTGCAAATTTTTGAATAGTAGTCAATAGTTTGTCAGGTTTAATAATAACCAAGACAAAGCGTGAGAATTGCAGCAAAGAGTAGTTTAAGGTTTTATTTTAAAGAAAACATATTTTAGCTGACATTGAGAATTAAATATGTAGGCACGAAATATAAAATTTTAGAGCCGAAGAGCTCAAACATTAGTTTATCATTTATTACTGAAAAATCTTACTGTATTGAACTGAACCACCTGAGCTTTAGAATTTGTACTTGTTGGGAGTTGATATAAAAATTTATTGGAGGGAAAAGTAAATGACTCACTAGAAAATATTATAAAAAGGTGGGAATGAGGGGGATAAAAATGAAGGAAAAGATGATCAATAAAGAATAATCATATTTTTGCCCTTAAAAGCTTTTAGGAAATTGGTTGGTGAGAAACTAGAGCATCTACTCAGCAGTGAGGCACTGTGAGGTGTTGTCTCTCCCCACGCCCTCTCCCTTATTCTTTCTGAGGCCTCCTCCTGATTCACAGTTGCCTAATGAGCATCTACCCAGGGGACCAGACGGTGCATGTAAGCTGTGGTTGACTATAATTTGCACAAAGCTTTGCACTATGGTACCGGGTGTATTTCTGTGTGTCGATGTGTGTGTGTTATATCTAAAACCTATACTTTTAAGCACTACACAAATAAACAGTCCTCTCACAGATTGTTTTGCCATCAATTATATCAGTAGATCACTTAGGGTTTGTTCTGGTAAAGAAATTTCACACTCGGACTACTCTATACACTAATTTTGATTACTGCATTTGTGACGTTACTATCTACTAAATGAGAAGTTTGTGGACCCGAAGTTAAATAAAACAACAGGGATGTAAAAAGGCCAACTGTCCTTGACTACGTTCGGTTGAGATGTTCACACACTTGCGACATGTCCTTCCTCAGAGGTACCCAACACTCCCAGTCTGAAACAAAATCTCCCTCTTCCAATTAACATACCTCAATGATTGGTAATGACATGTGGATTTTCTTTACTGTTTAAAGCTATCTATAAATGTGTGCCAGAAAAGGAGAGCCTTCGTTTACTTATTACTTAGCCTGCCTTTCTTCTCACATTTCCCAGGGGCAGTGTGGGCGAGACCCGAAGGAGTGGGTGAGACGGAAGGGCAGCTTGTCATGTTCTCAGTCCTCACTGTGGCTTCTCCAGGCTCAGATTTCCAGCGTGTTGATTTTGTGATAAGGAGATGCTGAACTATTATTTGGGGGAGGGCCAAATGAACAAGTAGCAAAATCAAAATTCGGCCAAATTTAAGTCTCATCAGCATAGAAGCAACTCCTAAAAAATAAGAAAAAAAAAATGGAAACACTATTTAAAAATTATTTTCCAAAAAACTTTAATGGCTAATTTTTTTTTAAGTTTGACATTAGATTGTGTCAGTGTATTAGCGCTGCCCCTAGTTTCTTTGTGCAGTCACCCAATTACAAGTTTGCAGTATCGTAAGGATGCTCAAATAGGATACTTCCTGTTTGTATCATGATCATTATACAATTATTAAATAAGGCAAGGAGTGTCTCAACTTGCTTTGACACATCTGTATGTTAAAATTTAAAAGTAAGCAACATTTTACAATCGATGTTGTTAGTTGATATATGTAACTATGTAAATCAGATGTTTATGATTTGTAATAATAGTTACTGAACTTTCTTCTACAAATTAGTGTGTACAATTTTGAAAACTGAATCAGAGTAAAACAGGATACATTGAGCATATTCTTTAAATAAATTCGATTAAAATTTTGAAAGGTAGGTGTTCACTTTTCCCCCAGGTCAGTAAAAGAAACAAGATATTTTCATCCAACTCTGTCAGAGGGCATTATAAATGGTGTGACTAAATTATTAAGCTATTTTTCTTCTTGTATTATATGACCAAGATAAAGACTTGTCTTCATGTTAGCTCTTTAATCTGAAGTCTGGTGATAAAGACATTTCATTGAGTCAATCCACAGCTTAAAAAAATTTTCAAAGATTAAAAATACTTACTGAATATTTTCACAAAGTCAACATGACTGCTTAACTTATATTTTTATCCATATTTGCATGTACCTGCTACTTCCACAAAAATCACTTGAAAAAAAAAATCCTTAATCCTTGAATCTAGATATCTGGCAACACATCAAAGCAATCAGCATGCAAGATAAAAATAAATAATATTTCTGAACTTCCACCTGGATCTCCATTTTCACTGAATGTAAACTTTATTCAGCATCTTTCCTGGGGTAGAATGATGGGTAGAATCGTAGTGGCAGGTATCATCAGAAACATTTGCACTCTGAAAGAGTATCGTTTTGATTTCTACTACACCTGGTTTCAGCAGACTAATTTCTCTGCAAGCAAGGTTATTTAGTATATATTATCTGAAAAGTGCTACATTTAAACATTTGTTGAGCATTCTTTTCTATGTGAGAGTTGCTATTCTATCTTGTGGAACATCTTGCACAAATAAATGCCAAGGCAGTTATAAAACCTCTCTTCTTTTATGGAATTTGGCTGAAGGAAAATGATGAAAACATTCCACTGTCTTTCTGCTCATGACTAGTACTCCTGTCACAGGTCAATTTAACCAATTTCTTTTTTTTTTTTTTAATTTTTTCTCTTATTTTTTTTTTTCTTCAAGAGAGAAAATGAGAGAGGGCATGAGAAGGGAGAGGGTCAGAGGGAGGAAGCAGAGGGTCAGATCCTATTTGAGCATCCCTACGATACTGCAAACTTGTAATTGGGTGACTGCACAAAGAAACTAGGAGCAGTGCTAATAAACTGACACATTCTAATGTCAAACTTAAAAAAATTAACCATTGACATTTTTTGGAAAATAATTTTAAAAGTGCTTCCATTTTTTTCTTGTTTTGATTTTTTTAGGAGTTGCTTCTGTGCTTCTATGCTCAGCAGGGATCCCGACGCGGGTCTCGATCCCAGTACTCCAGGACCATGACCTGAGCCCAAGGCAGTCACTTAACGAACTGAGCTACCCAGGAGCCCCTAACCAATTTCTAAACACATAACTAAAGACTGAAAAAAAAATTAAGGTCATAATTTCTTTCCTTTTTTCTTTTTAATATTTTATTTATTTGACAGAGACAGAGACAGAGAGAGCACAAGCAGGGGGTGGGGGGAGCAGCAGGCAGCAGGAGAGGGAGAAGCAGGTTTCCCGCTGAGAAAGGAGCCCGATGGAGGACTCGATCCCAGGACCGTGGGAATGATCTGAGCTGAAGGCGGATGCTTAATGGACTGAGCCACCCAGGTGTCCCAGGTCATGATTTCTCAATTAATCGCAACTTCACTGTAGCTGTTCTATTATCTATGACAATTGTATGACAATTACGAAATGTCTACACTATAAATATTGTTACTTTTGTGAGATAAGAAATCTGTGGGTAAGGAGGTGAAGCAGAAACAGAATTTATTTGATACGGTGACAATCTGTTAATCATAGAGTCGTTGATCATGCAAAAGTTCAGATACAACAAAAATCATGTGGAAGTAGCATTTAGTAAAATAGCATGTTTGGATCAAACACGGAGTCTGAAGCTAAACTTTGATGACCACATATTGTACAGTCTTTCCATCTCCCATTCCAGGCCAGTGTCAGGGCTTGCCCACATTCTGAGGAGGGAATGATCTTGTGTTCATCTTCTCCCAAATTAGTGATATTACTTTAAGCATTTGCATATTTGAATTTAATTTTTAAATCTGAAAGATACCTCATCAACATCTATGCTAATGTACATGTGACAAAAGGAAAATTTTCAGAGTTCTTCATGTGTTTCCCTTTTACCTCTCTGAGCCCTTGGGCTTCTCCTGGTGTGCCCACAGTGTCTGTTTCCTGGAGCCCTATAATTTGTTTCAGAAATTATGCATAGATAAAGAACAACATTCTGCATCTGATGTTCAATGATAAGACTTTGCAGTGAACAATAGTTTTGGGGTGCTGGATTTTCCAGAAATAGAGTTGTCTATTTTTTTTCCCCTCACCCTTTAACATGTTCAGAACCAAGCTTGGCTTACTGAACCAAAGAGTGTTACATAAAATAAGTTATACATACTTGGGGTAAAGAAAAGAGGAGGGAAAACATTGGTGATTTCCAGGCCATGGGGATTAGAGGTAAGAAGACAGAATGAAAGCAGTCATGAAACACTCAAATACATTCCAACGCAGGCTTGGAGAGGGGAACGTTTATTGGATAAATTCACGGAAGGGGAAGGCTGTACTTCCAGTCATCCACCAACCTGGGCACATTCACTTCATCCTGGTGGTCTGTCTGTGGGAGGCGCTGAGATGTCATTTTCCTCAGAATCTGTACTTCTCATGGAACCGAGTAAAGAGACATAGGTAAGAGCTTGGAGAGACTGAGAGGGAAGTCAAGATGTCATAGGGAGAAATTCCACATCTATTGCTGTGGCTGAGTCGTGGCGAGAGGACAGAGGACGCAGATATCAGAGTGTTCCACTGAGGCCTGGAGTCTGGCCCTGTCAGGAAATGCTACTGGGTCTGATGAAATCAAAACATCACTAACTGCTCCTATCACTGACTTCAGTGAAGAAACCAAGACAAGCCTCACCTACGTGGGTAAGTGGACTGCTTTGTAGGACAGGAAAATCCAGAGACGGATGCTACAACCCGGGGCTTTGGCACTTTGCTGCTGCCTTGAAGCTACACAAGCACCAGCTCATGTTTTAGGGACAGAAGTGAAGGGAGGGACAAATTGTCCCAGAGTTTGATTGCTCTTTTATCCAGAGACTGAAAACAACTTAAAAGGAAAGTGTAAATTATTTATTTAGCTAAGATAATTGAAGACTAAGGTGGAGGGGGGCAAAGTAAGGCTGAAAGAAGTGGGAAGAATGAAAAGATAACAGGAACATTTTTTGTTTGTTTGTTTGTCTTCATTTCCCTCTGTTTACTGATGTTACAATTCATCAGAAAATTTCAAAATATCTTCAAGTTTATCTCAGGGTTTGAGGTCACAGGTAGAAGATGCCAAGTGAGACTGGGAACGCAACCCTGTTTCCAGTGATCTCCTTACTTCCAAAAACCAGTCTTCAGGACACCTAGCTTCCTCCACTGTGCGAGAAGCCTCTTCTCCCTGATCGTGTTAAGTCTACTCGGGGGAGGGAACAAACACCCATGCCCTTCACTGCTAGGAGTCCTCGCATCACTCCACATTGGAGAATATGGCTTCTCCTTAGAAATTGAGCTATTCTTTAACAACTTAAGATTGTATTGCACTGGCCTAGGTCTGGGGACTGTTTCTAGGAAAAATTAATTTCATAGTCTAACCAAATCAATGAAATGACTTCAGGAGACTATTTTAAAGTGGCTGACAATCTGTTCTTACCATATGAGATCAATGGCTACCATTTCAAAGGTCTATTCATTCAAGTGCTCTGGAATAATGCTCAATTTCAGATGCCTTTAGCAAGTTGGAAAAGTCACTGCCCTCAGATGACTAAAGCGGAAAAGGTCAATTAAGTAACAGTCTATTCTAGTCTACCAAGCCTCTTCAGCCAATGCCAAAATATGAACTTATCTTTCAAGAGCTCAAAGGTTGTAAAAAGTCTTCTTTATTATGAATTAGTTATACATAAAGGCATATTTATTTTTAAAGCTACTTTCTGTTTGATCCAGATTACATAAAACGGATAATTTTCAACTATTTCTCAAATCTGAACCCTGCCCTGCTTGTCCGGTCATTCCTTGAGTTCAGATCCTCATTTCTTTAGAATATTGTAATAATCTCTTAGACGGACTTCTTGCTTCTAATCTCTCCCACCTCTGACACATGATATGGGCAGCCACTTCTTAAAGTGAGGAGCATTGACATCACTACTGTGTTCAAACTTTGTTTTTTTGTTTTTGTTTTTTAATCTCTCTCTCCTGTTCAATTTGAACAGTCCTAGCTTTCTTAGACAGACATCCAAAATCTGCTATATATCTTACACATCTACTTTTTCCAGTTTTGTTTTCCACCCTACAATTTTATCCATCCTCATTCCAGGAACCCTGGAAATTTTCATTTTCCCCTTTACACACTGTCCACATCGAGTCTCTGCTCACATGGTTTTCTCATGAAAGAGCTTTACCTTGCCACCTCTCCCAGGTGCACCCTCACACTTCCCAGATGCTTACATTCTGCTCATCCTGCCCCAAACCCATCTTACTACGATCTCTACACTCACCTCACTTTATATCATCTCTTCTGCACAAACTTAAGTTAGGTCTCTTTTTCCTCTAACTCCAACAGAGCTTTACATTTAGTCTTTTTTGAATTATCCCTTTCAATTTTCAACAAGTATGGAAAAACTACAATTCTGGTTAAATCTCACACTACATTTAGTTATCTCATGAAAACATATGTTATATGAATATATTCATATTTCCAAAATGAACTAGAATAAAAACATACAACTATGCTGATTTCGCTTCTAGCACACCCACGCTCTTCTGGATCCCTGTTGCATACTTCCAGTCTCTCCCTCTCACACCCACTCCGGTCTTCACTTCAGCTGCTGGTCTTAATCCGACATAACTAAGAAAAAATAGGAAATAAGAACAGAACTTCAGAAACTCACACCAAGTCTCCTACCCATTGATTCTGCTTCTTAACGCACGTAACTCTGCCCTCTTTCGTTTTATCACAAATTCTCCTTGTTCCTATTAATAGTAAATTTTCTACTTGGGTATTAATAATTATTCTTTCTTGCCTAGGCAAGGATATCATTCCAAAAGTTCTCTTCCTTTTTTTTTTTTTTTTAAAGATTTTACTTACTTGTTTGACAGAGAGAGAACACAAGCAGGGGAACAGCAGGCAGAGGGAAGAGAGAGAAGCAGGATCCCTACTCAGCAGGGAGCCCATTGTGGGGATCCCAGGACCCTGAGATCATGGCCTGAGACAAAGGCAGATGCTTAACCAACTAAGCCACCCTGGTACCCCGTCCAGAAGTTCTCTCCTAATTCTACAAAATCATGTATCTTTCTATCTCTACTACATAATTGCTATCAGTATAAAACCATAATGTAATTGTTTTTATAGAGAAAAAGAAAACCTTCTGGGTTTCTGTAGAATAATGGCAACCACCTCATCAGAATTTCTCTCCCCAGCCTCTAAAAATCCATATAGAGCAAGAAGGAACATACATGAAACCACCCTAAACTTATTCCTAGATCTTAAATAAGAGACGGAAAATATCGCAATGTTTAATTTACATATAAGGAAGGAAATAAACATCCCCAAATGAGTACGTCTTGATCTGGAACCCATACTAGATCTGAGAGTGAGGAGCAGACTGAACAGAAACAAGGAGAGGGTGGTGAGGCAAGCGATGGCAGGAAACACGAGTGACCCATGAGAGAAAGAGTTCCATGTTTGGACACTGAGGACAGATTACAGTATGGAGGCTGGGGAATTATGGACGGGATTTAAAAGTTCAGGATCAAAACTAGTAGTTATGGAAAGGCACAACTTCTGGGAGAGAGGGAGGCATTTCTTGAGGGATTGATGCTGGCAGAAGAGGAGGGAACGAAGGGTATAAATTAAACATCCTATGGAAGCAAAGGAGAATTACCAAATCAGAAGACTTACTCATCCTCTCCACCCTTGAAATAAAAGGAGCCATCTATGAATAAAGCCACCTTTGACTGAACCAAAAAAGAGTGTATTTTAGAACTAAAAAAACTTAAAAATCACCACACCCAAACTCCTTATAGAGAATTACCTGTTTTCACTGGTTTAGGAAAATCTGTTCTTTCAAAAGGAAAAGATGTCAGCCTATATATTTTTATTCACTGAATTTTATATATGTGTATATATCTGTGTGTGTGTGAGATAATTATATGACAGTATTCACGATAAAAAGAATTCATGGTAAAAATAAACAATAAAAGAATTTAGAAAATTAGCTAAATATAAAATTAGTATTTAGAAAGCAATTTTTTACACATAAAAACAATATCCGGTTAGAAGACATAATTTTAAAAAGCCTCATTTACAACATTAGCATTAAGCAAAATATTTAGGAATAATGTTTCTAAGAAATGTACAAAACCTATATGAAAAAGCTTTAAAACATGATGGAAAGACACAGAAATAAACATGAACAAATGCAATGATGTTCTTTGTTATTGGTTTAGATGAGTCAAGATCATAGAGTCAAATCTTCCAATATTGCATGATTATTTTCTCTATGAATCTTAGGCTCAACTTGTTTACCTCCAGGAAAAAAAAAGATTAACTATGAATCAATCATACTATGTGTGTCTGTCTTCTTGCCCTATTTTTTTTATAAAATTAATTTAATTGCTGGTTTAGTTGTTTATTTTTATTGTTATATAACTTTGCATTATGTGAATTATCCACAATATATTATCCATTGTATTGCTGAGGATAGTTGCATGGCTTCCAATGTAAGAAAATTTCAAATAATTTTGCCATGAACTTTATCATACATTTATTTTGGTGAACATACCTATACATTTTTCTCAGGAACATCTGTGCATAAAATTGCTTGTCATAGGGTACGCAAAATTTTAGGGTTTAGTAGATAATGCAGAAGTGTTTTCCCAAGAGGTTGTTCTGATCCTGACATCCTTGGCAACTACTGATATTTTGCCTTTTTTCATTTTAGTCATTCTGGTGGGTATGTGGGAGTCACAGTGGTTTTAATCTGCATTTCCTTGATTACTACAGAAGTTATTGGCCCTTTGAATATCCTCTTTTATGAAAAGTCTGCCCAGATTTTAAGACCACTTGGATTGTCTATCTTTTTCATATTCATTTAAATAAGTCCTTTACTTATTCTAGTTATGGGATTTTGTGAAATATATGGATTGCATATATTTTCTCTGGACCTATGGTCTGGCATTTTACTTTGTTAATGCTGTCTTTGATGACTAGAAACTCATAACCTAACATTGTCCAATTTATAAGGCGTTCCTTTATGGTTAGCAGTTTTGCGTACTGTTTAAGCTGTCTTTATCTACTCCAAAATATGAAGATGTTCTCCCATGTTGTCTTCTAAGAAACGCATTATTTTACCGTTCACTTTGAGATCTGAAACTAGCCTGTAATTATTTTGCATAGGTGTGAAGTAGTATTCTTGATTCATTTTTATTTTAATTCTGAATCTTCAATTTTGGGAGTATCTGTTCATTTTTACACTTCAAAACATTAATGAATGGATTCTACTTAAGAGAATGTTGCAAAAAATGTCCTAAATTATCTCACTATTTAATTATTACATTCTAATAATTATTTATTGTTTTTCTTTGTTTCACTGACTTGAAAGACCATCTTTGGTTATATATAGAATATATTTTGGAGATAACACCTTCAATATACACATATTTTTATTTCAGCTGTTCCTGGTTACCTCAGGATCCCCCATTCATTGAGTCACTAGTATTCTATGTTGTTATGGGGTCATTAATTGAAAGGAAGACACAAAAGAATTCAAGGGAAAAAAAGAGTTCACTCTCAGCTTTAAGATTTCAAAACAGATTTCTTGAAACTCCTAGAATGATCTCAAAAAACAAGTCTTGGCAATTTGCACAAAAAAGGCTGTTTGTTTTCGGCTTTGTAAATCCTGAGTAATAAAGTCTATGCCATCACCAAGAGGTAAAGAGAATTGATTTAAAAAAAAAAAAAAACAGATTATCCCTACTCAAGGACTGTATAAAATTTTGACAGTTATGGGAAGTTGTCACTGAGGTGAAGAAGCAAAACAATTAGATAGGAATATGGGTTTCTTCCAGCTTGCCAGTGTTTGACAAGTCCAGGGATGAGAGAATATTCTGTGTATTTGGTAAAATGATAGAAAAGGGAATTAGGACCTTACTTCTGAACCTCTGGCTCTAGTAGCCTCACAGTTGTGTGCCATCATACAATGGTGTAGAGTCAGTAAGGAGAACGAGAGACTAACATGTTTAGCCACAGGAGGACCAAGAAGGTAACCATCACTCCCAAACCTCTATTTTATCAAGGGAGAACATGGCATGTAAGTATCTGAAAGGGGACTGATGATCTCAAAGAAGCTTAGTGTTTTGAACAAAGAACAGCTCGAGAGGAACTTACGATTGGACGATGGGTATTCAATGGACATAGAAGAAAAGAGGATGAATTCCAGGAGGGGACCTTGTATTCAATCCACAAGTCAGGGAGGCAAGGAAAGAGGCCTTACAAGAAACCAACTCTGCTAATCATTGATCTCAGACGTTAAACCTCCAGAACTACAAGCAAGTAACTTTCTGTTGCGTAAGTCACCTCAGGCTTCGGCACTTGTTACAGTCGTGGTAGCAAACTAGTCCACTTCTCAGCTATTGGATTTATTTAGGCCCCCTTAGAATTTAAACACCAGGATTGAGAGAAAGTAAAGAATTGCAGACATGTGGGGCCCCAGGGTTGTTCCTTGGATGAAGCATCTGCCTTCAGCTCAGGTCATGATCCCAGGGTCCTGGGTCTGGCTCCCTGCTCAGCCGGCAGTCTGCTTCTCCCTGTCCCCTCTGCCCTTCCCTGCTCATGCTTTCTTTCTCTTTCAAATGAATGGATAAAATCTTTGGGCATCTGGGTGGCTCAGTCATTAAGTGTCTGCCTTCAGCTCAGGTCATGATCCTAGGGTCCTGGAATCAAGCCCCGCATCGGGATCCCTGCTCACTGGAATCCTGCTTCTCCCTCTCCCAGTTCCCCTGCTTGTGTTCCCTTTTTCTCTGTCCCTGTATCAAATAAATAAATAAAATCTTAAAAAAAAAAAAAAAAGAATGGCAGAACCCTGGAATGAAATGTTATTAAAATGTTAAAAGACTGAGAAATCTGTGCCTGAGTTTACCTGAAAACCACTAAGTTAAGTTTTCTGCTTTCAGGAAGAATCGAGGTTTGTACTTACTTCACCTGTTCTCTCTCAATGCCATGTCTGCCCATTTATATACTGTCTGGGCCTGGGAATTTGAAAATTTCATTTTGTACTACATTGCCGTCTGGCTCTTGGTTAGATTCTGTCAAGAAAGAAATTTGCAGAAGATCAGTAGGCAAGAGAAACAAATGCTTTGTGCTTCTGGCTCTCAGGATGACGCAGGTACTAGTGGTTTCTGGTAGTGGCAGGTGGAGAGGTAACAGGGTTGAGGTGTTCCAAGTCCAGCGTTCCAGAGATAAGAGCTTTCAGCCACCTCGTCCTAGTCAAGCACCACATCTTAGCAGATCCAGTAAATAATGGATCATCACGCCCAACCGTGTGTTGGACTTCCAGCCTTCTACACTGGGGCATTAGTAGTGTCCAATCTTTGAGTACATTCTTCCTCTCCTTTTACTCTTCAGACTTCCTCCTCTGCTCACTCGTGGCTCTTTGCAACATCTTTTCTCCCAATTCCCTATATTAAATGCTTTTGATTTGACATACTGGGACTGATCTCTGCATTCATACAGAGGTTGACACAGACTTCAAGTTGGGGAACAGAAAAATAAAGTAACATACACAAGCATGTTCATAAAGCTTTTTGTAATAGAGAAATACTGGAAATGACTCAACTGACCATTAACATAAGGGATAACACATGACATGTTCAAACCATCATATAATTAAAAGCAACAAAAGAAAGCAGAAACAACAGCTTACACAATAGAGAAGATCAATCTTAGAGCTGAGCAAAGAAAATCACAGAAAGTTGCCATTTTTATGAAGCTGATACTATTTATATAAAGCTAATAACAACAGCCCATCACAGAATACATTACTTAGAGCCATGTACATATGTGGGGAAAAAAGAAGAGAAAATAAGCATTACATTCAGAATATTGTTTACTTCTGTGTGGTAGGCAAAGGCAATCAGGGAGGAGCAGAGATAATTTTGAAGATACTTGAATATTCTAATTCCTAAGCTGGGTGACATATTCTAGAGTGTAAATTCTGTTTTATTGTGCGAGGGTCTGTGGTGCTATTCTTTCTATTTGAAATGCTACATAACAAAAATAATTTTTTTAAAGATTTTATTTATTTGACAGAGAGAGACAACAAGAGAGGGAACACAAGCAGGAGGAGTGGGAGAGGGAGAAGCAGGCTTTCCTCAAAGCAGGAAGGCCTGACTCGGGACTTGATCCCAGAACCCTGGGATCATGACCTGAGCTGAAGGCAGAAGCTTAATGACTGAGCCATCAGGCTGCCCCAACAAAAGTAATTTTTAGAAAGGAAGGCATTTATTGTCCCCTGAAGTTTGGAGCCAGAAAACAAAATTCCCATTACATGTGTGAATTATAATATATCTACATCTGTTTTCTGGACTTTTAATTGTTTTGCTTGGTTATGTGTTCACTAAACAGTACCTCACTGTTTTAATACCAGAAATTTACAGTGTTTTAATAGCTAATATTGACAGGTCATCATTTTTAACATTGGACATGCTATCAATAATATACTTACGATATTGACTTTCATTATTATGGACGGCTTGTCTTTTATTCTAATTAGTGAAATGTTAATTTCTTAACACATTTCTTAAATGGCCATGCTTTTTGTCTTTTAAAACTGGTTCTATTCTTAGAATTAGAAATTTTAAGTACAATAAAATTAGAGATAATTTTTTAAGTATATGTGTAATCGTAGACTTTTAATATAGACATTATTGGCAAATACATGAATAAAGTTTGAGAAGTAAAACTTTTTTTACATAAGGAAAGATAATTTTACCAAGTACAGGGTAGAAAGAGAAGGCAGTTTGTTAGTAGTATTATATTATAGTGATTTATTTTTCTTTATTAAATTTAAAGTCAATAAAATTTAAAATCTTGAACTGTTTTATGATTATTTTTTCAAATGGTAATATAAATTAAAATATATCTGGGCTTCAAGGGTCAGAATGATCATAAACTTGAAAGAACAGGGGCCCATGTTAGCTTGTAACTTAGAAAAATAATAGCTCCATGTATTAAATTGGGCAGTTTAGAAAGTTGCATTTTTCTGATGAGTAAGATTCAATACGGTTTACTTCTGCAGCAAGGTGGTGAGGTAAGGAGATGGCTCCCTTGTCCCCTTCATATGCAAATAGATCCAGGCCAATGAAAAATGTTTTATTTAAGTCACTTAAAGTTTTTCTGCCTGTAAAATGATAATGTTAATCATAATTATTATTATAATAATAATAATTATTATTATAGGATTAGACTAAAGAGTTAACAATCTGACTTGTTTCAAACCTTTGACACCACTTAGGCACTAAATTATTTCTTTGTTTGTTTGTTTGTTTTCTAATTTGCTTATGTACCACACCCAGTGCTCCATGCAATAGTGCCCTCCTTAATATCCATCACCAGGCTCACCCATCTCCTCACCTCCCTCCCTTCCAAAACCCTCAGGTTGTTTCTCAGAACCCTCAATCTAAATTATTTAAATCACAGTGATGTGAAAATCTTTCTCTTGCTCACCAGAGGTATTTTCCACTAAACCTCTGCTTTGTGGTTTCAGGAAAACATGGCATAAAACTAAATTAATTGTGTCTGTAAATCACTGGCTGCCACACATCTGTTATGGGCTCATTTCTGAATAAAATAAGAGGAAAGAAGAGAAAAAAGTACACACACAATGAAAATCAGCATTCTCTTAACCTTCATATTTCACTTTTTTTCAATGGAAAAATAAGCATCCTCCTACAGTTAAAGAAATATTAGAGGCACAAATACAGTAGGGCAGGAAATTATGAATTTTCTCCTATTTGTGGAAACTGATAGTTTAACTCTGTCCAAAAGAAACCTCACTATTTAGGAAAGAAATTCTATCAATGTATTTATTTAAAAGGTATTTTTATAAGATCTGTAGGAATCTGTGGGTTATTTTGGAAAATGTTCCCCATTTTTAGGGATACTGATTTCATTGTGGCTCAGTAGCTGCATATGACCTTGAACAAAGCAGAAGTCTTGGAATGCCTTCATGCTGTCGGCATGGACCTGTTCTCTCCAGTTACTGCACAAAGGAATAGTTTAATTCCACTTGGAATATAGGTATGTTTGAGTTTCAGGAAATAATAGAGTACTGTTGATTAGTTGTGAACTAGAACAAATAAGCCACAAGAGGGCATATTTTTCTTGGTTTCATCACCCTTACTCAAATAAGGCTTGCCTTGATTAGGTATCACAGGAATCCCTCCCCTCCTCCATTTTCTTAGAAGAATACACTATTTCTAGAGTATGCTCTCAGGGTGGAGTGGTGGTGGCCTGAGGTATTAAGAAAAGCAAACTCAAAGATGACTTTTTTCTTATATGATATATAAGAAAGGTGTTTATTTTTCCTTAAAATCCATCCTTGAGGATTGTTTGTTGATCTAAGAGCACTGTTTAAAAAAAAAAAAAAAAGAAAACACACACATACACACAACATAAAGAATCATTTATTTGACTATAAACTCTTCCACCCTGCACTAGCTATGTGGACTCCTAGATCAGGCTCAGAAAGGCTTTCCGACCTCCAGCAAATGTTCACAGTCAAGGAGGTTTTCTTTTCTGAGGTCTCGGGACTTGGGCCAAAGGGGTTGGGCTGTGTTTTTATTTTTATTTTGAAGTGCATTCCTGCTGAATTTAATTATTCACCACACCCCAAACCAGCTAAGTAAATATAACCTTAAGATTCTGGCTTGGATAGGTTTTGAAAAATAGCTGATTTTTTTCTTTTCTTTTTCTTTTTCTTCTTCTTCAAGTAAAGGCACTATAGCAGGGTGCTGGATTGTAGAGGGCTTAGAGCAGGAGTTAGAAGGAGCTGGGTGAGCTTGGGTCACTCACGTATAACATGAGGGCTAGAAGATCTCTGAGTCCTCCTAACTCTGAATGTTTATGATTATTTATGATGTTAAAAGAGTTTAAAACTCAGAGACATTAAGCAAAGTTCTGACAGTTTTACATTCTGATTAATTCACCATAAACCATCTTCAGTCTTTACTTAAAGATGAGAAACAGAGATACATTTACTTCTGAGAGTTCTATGTATGTGTAATTAATATCGAAATAAAGATGAAAGGTGTGTTCTTTTCCATCACTAAGCATGACCTAATGATCTTAAAATGTAACTACTTAATGATCCAGGATTGATGGACTGCCATGATCAAATGAAACAAATGGAAAAAAAAATCTGAAGTTTATAAGGGAAAACACCTGATAGAAGATTAGGAGACGGGTGAGCTGCTTTCAACTCATGCCATCACTTGTTCCCATTAGATACAAACTAATATATACTCCAGTTTTCTCTAATGAGTGTAACAACATTTATCTGTCAGTACTGATACGTTAGTACGTGGGAAAAGGTTCATAAAGTCGTATTTATTATAAGGTAGAGAGGTTTTATGTATGATCAAGGTATGACTAGTTTTATAGATATGAACATGAAATGCTTGAGTTTTATCTCCATTTTCCTTGTCTCTGTACATAGAAATTTGCAGTTTCTTTTATCAATCTCCTTTTTTTCTTTAAATTCACCAAATTCTCTCTTCCTTCTTTCCTTTCTTTGTGAATACAAGAGAGTATAGAGAGAACTAAGACTGTAGATTTTTGTTGGAAAAAGCTATTACCTTCTGCTGAAAGTGCAGCCAAATCCTCTGAGATCCTGCTACATTTAAATTCTGGACCCAGTAATTATCTTTCTCCTGCCTTTTTGGCAAAGGTAGCTATATGTGGAGTTGGAGAAGCCTAGAATATACCTATTCTACTCTTAGCCGTCCCTGCTGCCTTCCCTTATGGTTCCCAACGTAGATTGATGATTCTTGAAATTATATAATTAGAAATTTATTCTTTGGCTTCATTAAGTATTAAAATGTAATCCTATGAGAAATAGTGTATTGCACATAATCTAACACATATCTATTGCCACATAGCAAGAATGACTTACTCAGATTCCATCTGAGCCCTAATGGAGATGGGAGAAGTGTAGTATATCACAGAGTAAGAGGCTGACCTTCAAGACAAAATC
Organism: Meles meles; assembly: GCF_922984935.1. NCBI lineage: Eukaryota > Metazoa > Chordata > Mammalia > Carnivora > Mustelidae > Meles > Meles meles. Next base: position 79,347,875 of record NC_060075.1, read on the forward strand.
ACGTATTCAAAAAATGTTTGCAAGCACCTGGAAATTGGACAGTACTTTGTTCTTTTTTTCCTTTCCTTTATTTCTGTTTTTTCTTCTTTTCCTCAGACTGAAACCGGCATAGAGCAACAATTCGGTAGCTCTAACTGATGATATACACATTTCTTTCAGTGTAATTAAGAATCACTTGTTGAATCTTGACTGGCCACACTTGGAGATATCCTAAACTGTCTAATACACCTTACATTTTAACAAAACTTAATGTAAAAAAGATTTTCCCTGCTAGGTGTTACTGCAAGGATTTAGATAGGGTATTAGCCCTACAGGACTGATTACCAGCTGCTTTTGATGACAGTGAATCTCAAACTCTTAGGAAGTGTTGTAAAACCATACTGATGGGATCCTGTGTCTTAGTGGAAGTTCAAAAATAAATGCAGTGGCTGATTATCATCATCCTGTCCACTGTTTACAGTACCTAATTTATTAACTTACTTAACTTAACCCCTAAATATTGTTAAACACCTACCATATGCAAGACACTTAGAAAAGTACCATAAGGATTACAAAGCCATGGACACAGCTGAGGCCATTCATCACAACTTTGCGCTGTGCAGTTGATTCTGCCTGCTGTGCGCTCAGAACAATTAAAAGGAAGGAAAGCACAGAACCCAGTTTCCAGATGTTGTCTTCCCATGGTACATTCAGGACGTCCTAGTAAATGCAGTCTAAATTTGAAGTCAGGGTATTTCAAATTAAACCAGTTCAATGCAAATGCATAAGCATTGTTTTAGGGGCTTGGGGAAAAAAAGACAAAAAACAACCAACAGCAGATGAGGACAAATGCCTAACTTATTATGACATAACATGAAAAGGGCTTATAACAGTCGTGAAATCAAAGTGCTTTGGGAAAACAGGAAGGAATGATTAATTCTGTAGAGGCTTTGTGGAAAAGGTAGAAATAGTAGCAAAGGGAGATGCTGTTTGGCTTGAGTATGTTAAGATAGGATTTCGACAGGAGAGAAAAAGGGGAAATCCAGTTAACTGCAATTCTAGTTAAACACAATATTCTGGCCAACAAACTGACAAAATTATTAGACAATTAATAGTTTTTAAAAGTCAAAAACTACTTATCATTAGCCTCCTACGTGCAAAGCCCTAAGCTGTGTTGTGGGAGAAAAAGAGGTATTTTGTTCTTACAAGGAGGTTGCAATTTGGATTAAGGGGCAATGGCATAAACAGATAAAATAATATAAAATATATAGGAAAATGTAATAAATACACCAAGGGTATGGTTAATTACAAAACGGGGGGAGGGGTTAACGTTAAATACAAAGCATTCAAAAAAAAAAAAAGTTGCTATAGGTCAGAATAGTCTGTAGGGACTTAAATTTTCCTGTATCTAAAGAGGAAAATTATGGGGTTGGTTGGTGGAAAGTCAAAACCAAGGTTGCAGAAATGGGGCAGCATGAGACACAGGAAAGAACCTTGGTCAGAGTTAGGAAACTTGAGTCCCTCCTGAGTCTGGCTCTGCCACTAACCATCTGTAAGTTGAAATGACTCATTTAGCTTCTGTGGCCCTTAGCTCTCTGCTGCAGAGGAGACACTGAATGAAGAGTCTCCTCCCACCTTCCAGTTCTCCCATTGTTGCCACTGACTGCTCACTACCCCCAAACCAAAGCACCACTTGTCATTTGCCAAAGGAGCTCTGGGACCTTACAAGCTGCGCTCTTAAATCAAGCTGACAAATGCAGAACCCTATGGCTGCTTTTTTCCCCTGTGGCTCTACCCTCAACTCAGCTTTATGTTTGGGACTAATAAGTGCAAGGTGTGTGACTCCAGCTCTAGAGTTCCAATCGCAGAAGGGTTTACCAAGCAGCTAACGAGGCCCAAGCTTTAGGACTCATCACTTGCCCTTTCTATGACCCTGAGGGCAGTCTGATGATAAATTCACATGGTCGCTTTTGTAAGATCTGTAGAAATTAAGCTATTTCCGCATTGTTTTTCTTAAAGAGAATCCCACCTTTAAACTGAGTTCCAGGTTCCACAAAATGTGGGTTCACCCCTGGTCCCCATAACTTCAGCCTCCTTTTGCACGACCATGGCGTGTTACAAATCTATAAAGGTAAACTCCTGACAGAAATAGATGACATAACCCTGTTGGCCTGGTATAAGGTAAAGGGAAAGGAGATTTATATCTTGGGGGTTTTTCTGCCTCCCCCCGCTCAATTTCCCCTCCCCCTCTACTCGGTCTGTCCTCGTGCTAGCCCCTTAATGGAGGTTTGTTTTCCATGGTTCATACTAATGCCCGCTCTTTGAAGGCCAGTGGCCCAAGGTTTTACATACTGGAACACAGATACTCTTTTTGAGGCTTAGAATGTTTCGGACATTGTCCGGTTTCTTCCGCGGGAGGTCCTTACAAATTTGGTGGTATAGAATACATAGGTCCCCAAGTCAGCCTGGCACGGGCTCAAACGTCAGAGGCTGCCGCACAGACAGTGCACACGGTGGCCAGCCCGGAAAAGCATGCCTCAGCGTGGCCGGGACTCCGTTTCATCCACGCTGCTGACAGCCTGCGCGCCGGCAGGGATGGACTTCGACACGCTGGGGAGGACTGGCGCGCGCACAGGAAAGGGGGGCCAGAGGGCTGGGGGAGGAGATCGGAAGGGGAGAGGTAATCCCCGGCGTTTTGAGCATCCCCTTTTTAGAAAGACTGAGTCTCTCCCAGGACAGCTGCTGCGGTCACACCACAAACTTAAAAGCCGCCCTCCCGCTCGGAGCGTGCCTTTCCTCGCCACACTCGCCTCCCCAAAGCTCCAGCTGGTGCCTGGCTCCCCGCCTGTCCCATCTCGGCGCTCCGGGGCCAGCAGCGCCCCCTGCCTCCCCGTCTGGCCTCTGCGGCCGCAGCCTCCGCGCTCCGTCAGGGCCGCCGGCGGCTCCGCGGCTCAGCCAGCGCTGCCTCTCAGAGGAGCTCGCGCCGGTGCCCCGGGTCGCCGCCGCGCACGCCCACAGCCTGCATCCCCTTCCTCTCTTCCTGAAAGGACTTCTGGCCCAGAGACAGGGGGAGAAGAATTCGCAGCAGGTAAGGCTGACTTCTGGTCACCTGCTACCCCAGTGGGAGGGCGCGCTGGGGACCGCGGAGTTAAGCAGGAGTGACTGGATTTGGGGGGTGGCTGTGGGTCCGAAGTGAGGATGCTCAGCCCTGGGAGATGAGTAACCGTCCTGAGACAGGGAAGACGCTCCGAAGCGGAGCGCACGGAGGGTGGGAGCGCGGGGTACAGACTGGGAATCAGTGCGCCTAGGAGCGGACGGCCTGTGCTCGCCGCCCCGGGGACAGCGTGGCGGCGGGGGCCAGTCCCACCGCCCCGCTGCCGCCGCCCGCGCCTCCTCAGCCGAAGCCGCCCCCGGCCAGCACCGAGCAAAGTTTTCCTCCTGAGACGCTCCCGGGAACTTCACTCTGTTCCTGGCTCCCTCCGCGGCCAAGGCGGCCGGAGAGCGCGTTCGAACGTGCTCCGGGGTTTCCGCCGGCTGCAGGTTCATTGGGAGACGAGATGGTGGGGACCGTCTGGAGAGGACTTGACCAAGGGTGTCTGCGCCCTCGCTCTCTCCCTTTCCCGTGGGCTGGGGGAGGGGACGAGGAGACCGTAGAGGTTGTTTTTGTTGTGGTGCTTTGGGGGAGGGATGGGCGACGCCTTTTTCCTCGCGGGGGAATCGCGACGCCCGGTCTGATGGAAGCGTGCATCCTTCTAGACCCTGAGGGTAAGTTTGGAGTCAGACACCAGCCACGAAGCTGGCTGTCTGGCCAATGCGGTTATTGCAAAACGCATTCCTGCTGGAACGGGGCATCCCTTGGTAACCTCGACTTGGCTCGAGCTGGAAAGGCCCAGATTTGACTTCTGCTGGGAATTGAACGCAGTGGATCTACCCCCCTCCCCGACCCCCAGCCCCGGGTGTCCCCTCCCGACCCCTTCCGGACCCGCCCGGAGTCGAAGCCTTAACGGGCTGCCCTGGAAGTGCAAGGGCTGTTTTGGGGGCACTGGCACACTCTCCTTCCCTGGTGACTTGTGTTCAACCTCGTGGGCTGAGTTGCTCTGCTTCCGTCCCAGCGCTGAGGGGACTTGACAGGAGGAGGAGACGCTGCGCTGTCGCTGGCGAGCTGGAATCCGAGGGACTGGACGCGAGCCGCGCGCCCGGCGGCTGCGGCCAATGAGGTCCCAAATTCCTGGTTACGGAAATCGGAGTTAAGTCGGCGGGCGAACTTTTCGCCCTTTAGTCGGGAGTGGAGCGCGGACTCTTCTCCACCATAGCCCCTCCCACCCTGCCTTAGCTTGCCAGTGCTGTTTGCACTAGGGAAGGAAGGGGGGGGGGGGCTTAAAGTCTCAAGTTTAGCCGCACAGGCTTCTCTTCCTGACTGTGTTTTGGGGGAGGCCCGAACGGGAAGGAAAGGAAAAGGTTATGGGGGCAAGTAGGGAAGGGATGAGCCCCCCTCCTGGGTCTGGTGCTGCTGTTGTGTAACCATAGCAACCGCCGGGGCGAGAGCGGTCCGAGCCTTATGGGTTCTGCACGTGGAAGGAAAAATGTGGAGGGCGGGGAAGGGAGAGAGCCGCATGTCATCACTCCAGTGATGCCTTCGCTTCTCCCGCAGTTCAGAGGCCAGACATCCAGGAGATGAGCAGGGAGGGTTGGGGTTGGAAGTGAGCAGTCCCAGGCAGGCTTGGAATCGTGGAGACTCCTCCCAGCGCTACAACTGGCCAGAGGAGGCATCACTGACAAGCTACAAAGTGATGGTCCGGGTCAGGGAGATGGGCAAAGACCTTGGCCCTTGGAAGAGAAAGACCAGGAAATACAGGAAGGTGATGTGGGAAGAGATAAGAATAGGGTCAAGAGGTAGCTGAGAGACAATAAAACGGTGCTGATTTGGTCTGCCAACATTTCAAATGGAATTTGCCCATTTATGAAATGGAAAATTAGTGGAGAAGGGAAGGAACATTTTTCAAACACTATACTGAATCCTAGGTGCTTTATTATGTTATCACAATTAAGATTCCCAACAGTACTACACGAAATGTCATTTTTCTCCTTATTTTTAAGGTGGAAAAAAGCAGAGACACAGAGTTAGAAATGAATGGTGTCCCATTTTGTTTTTTTTTTGTTGTTGTTGTTGTTGTTGTTTTTTTTTTTTTTGCAATCCTAACAATAAATGATCATCCTTAAAAATGGAATTGATGATTAGGGGAGTAGACAAAGCAGTTATTCTCACTTTAGAAACGAGAATAACAAGATGTGTAAAGATGTTAATTGATATGTCCAAATATAAACTAGTAAGGGGCAGAGCTGAGAGTGGAACTGTTTTACCTTTACATGGCTCACCCTTCAGGGACCCCAGGAAGCTTTCCGTAACCCCACCTAAAGAGAGGACCTCTCTAAGATTAGTTTGATACTGCATCTGTATATCATAATTTACCTGGGAAGCACATCCAAGATTTTTTTTTAAAGATTTTATTTATTTATTTGACAGAGAGAGAGATCACAAGTAGGCAGAGAGGCAGGCAGAGAGAGAGGAGGAAGCAGGCTCCCCGCGGAGCAGAGAGCCTGATTGCGGGGCTCGATCCCAGGACCCTGAGATCATGACCCGAGCCGAAGGCAGCGGCTTAATCCACTGAGCCACCCAGGCGCCCCCACATCCAAGATTTTAAATGGAATCCATGATTGAGGATTGGTACAAGCCACATCAAGTCTGTAGGCCAAGAATCTTAGACAGGTGATATTAATAATCTATATTTACACAGGTCTTATTGTACCTTGTAGGGATTATTAGTGGCTTTAATCATGTTTGTAAAGGAAAAATGAAAACAAAATAAACATATTTTGTCAAATAGTAACCTCGTGGCTATATTGAGAAAATTTCCTGAAGTTAATGGTGTTTTTCTTCATCTATTTATTGCTGTCATGACCTAAAGACTTACCTCATGCTTTGACAACACTGGTTTACCTTTGTGAAAGTCTGTTGTCCATCCATTTAGAAGAAGTAATGATGTGACTCCTTTTAACCTTCCCGATGACTGCCTGGGAGGGGGAGATCGAGGAAAACTATCTGGCAGTGCAAAAGGTTTTGGAATTATCAGGAAACCATAATCAATAGCAGCAGAAACTAAGGGTAAAAGATAGAGAAATAATTATCTGGATTTTATTTTGCCTTCTTGCAGAACTGCCTTTATAGGTATGTCTTAATTGATGAATTTGCTTTATATATTTTTGCACCAGGATAAGTGGAATTTTTAATCTCTGTGCGTGTGTGGAGGGCTGGGAAGCATGGGAATGGGAATTATTTTTGGTGGCAGGGAAGGTCAGGAATATAAACAGTTACAAAGGCAGAGGAAGCACATGTACTGTTTCCAGTGACAGGCTAACAGATCAACTATAGGTTTGAACTTGAGTCACGAAGCTGAATTACTCTCACATGATTTCTTTTCCAAAAGTAGGAAATACATTGTTTGGAGCTGGGGTTAAACTGAGGCAGGAAGTTTCAGGAGTACCTCCTTTTTATTCTTCATACTGTATTCTCATTCTGCATGGGCATTTGAGAAACCAAAGGAAGGTTTCTCGCAGACCCGAAGATGATTTTGACGAGGTCTTCTGGAATTGGCAAGTATCTCTGTCAACTAGTGTTTGTATACTGCTTGTACAGAGGTAGTGGATTAGGTCATCCCCATTTTTTTTTTATTAAGTATTTGGAATATCAACTTTTCGGTCTCAAGAGGAAAACATTCCAATTGGTGCTGGTTTAATAAATATTAGTATGTCTTCAGATTTTTGTTATTGCTTCATTATTTTGAGAAAAACAGATGTGACTCTAAACTTTACTGTTCTGTCTGGGAAATATGAATGTATGCTGACATATGTTCTTTGGGAAGCATTCCTGTCAATTAGTAAATGATTTTTTTAAAGATTATTTATTTATTTATTTGACAGAGAGAGATCACAAGTAGGCAGAGAGGCAGGCAGAGAGAGTGAGAGGGAAGCAGGCTCCCTGCCGAGCAGAGAGCCCGATGCGGGACTCGATCCCAGGACCCTGAGATCATGACCTGAGCCGAAGGCAGTGGCTTAAACCACTGAGCCACCCAGGCACCCCAAGTAAATGATTTATTTAATGAACAAGAGTAACCATAGCTCTATTTTGAAAAATTATTATTCTTTCCATAAATACCTGGAACTATACAGATCTCCCCAATTAAATAGTAAGCTTTTCAACAGTGAGTAAAAGATTCCTTAAAAGAAAAAAGAAATATCCACATTTGTGAAATAAGTAGTAATAGCAATAATAATGATTGACCATGGGCGAAATTTGTTAATCACTTTTCTTTCTACCTCCAAATTTGGTTTTAAAAATGCTCCACTAATCCAGGAAACCTTGGCCAAAATCTTTCTTTTTATATCGCATCATACCTTTCAAGCCAATATTCTGATTTTCCAGTAATTTATTTTCTTCTCTACTTTTGCTATTTATGATCCCTGACTAGATCATAAGAACAGTGAAGGAAGGAATTGGTCTTTACCTTTTTATGCCTTCCAGTTGGTACAATGCTAAACACATTCCAGATGCATAACACATACTGAAGTCTAATTCATTAACTAAATATTTAATACAGCGATTTTGAATCACTTTATTGCCTATATAAGATCAGATTAAAGATCTTTGGTATTAGACCTTACTTTTTTCTGAGATTTTAAGAAGGAGAGTTTTCTCTCACAGCTGAGTGTTACCCTTTCATAGAAAAAAGTGGTGAGATGCTGAGTGTTTTATCATAATGCATAACATACAGAGATGGTGTAATGATCATGTGAAATAGGTATATAAGAACTTAGTGGGATGCCTAGGTGGCTCACTCCTTAAGCGTCTGCCTTTGGTTCAGGTAATGATCCCAGGGTTCTGGGATCGAGCCTCACATTGGGCTCCCTGCGCAAGGGAAGCCTGTTTGTCCCTTTCCCACTTCTTTTGCTTATGTTCCTGCTCTCAAGAGCTCTCTGTCTTTGCCAAATAAATAAATAGAATCTTAAAAAAAAAAGAACTTAGTAAATTGTTGCATGCTACAAAAAAGTAATTCTTTCATTTTAAAATTTCTTGTGTTTTTTAGAAGGACCCAGTTAACCCATGAGTATCTAAGCCATCTGTGACCATATTAGTTCACTTCAACTTTAAGTGCCTAAGATAATTAGAAAAAAGGATATAACTGAAACAAAATTTGCTATACACAGGAAATACATTGATAAGCAACTTTAAGGTCTTTGAAATGATTTTGAAATTTCATAGTAATGAGATATACTTAAATAATTAGATAATTTACAATATAATTTATTAAAAACAAATAAATATTTAAGTACTTGAAGAAACTGGAATATGTAAGGAAGCACTATTCATACTTAGATTTTAAGTGATTTTAATGACTTTTAACCTATCTTCATTAATATTTTTATTTCCATGTTAATATTTAATAATTTCTCATAGTCTTAGAGCAGGGTATCTTTAACAAATTGACTAATCTTTCAGTGGTGAATTTAGACAGTTTGTGCATTCTTTTGCAAAGCTCAATAAAATACAGGTATCCCCCTTCCATAGAAGTGTATAAAATAAACCGAGAATTAAATGACCAAGGGTTTCTAGAAGAATCTGCACCTATCATCTTTTTGAAGTTATGGTGTCTTCTTCAGAAATTAGAAATAATTTACTTTGTGTTCTTTTTTTCTTCTATGGGTCATTTAACATAATAACGTCAACATTTTATATATTTAAAACTGGTGGCTAATAGTGTTTTCTATTAGTGGGTTGTACTAGCAAATCACAGGAAAAATGGAAACATTTGCTACATTTTTCTAGTTAAATAGAATTAAGCATCATTAAATGGTACTATTACTACTAAGAACAAAGTCAATAAAATAAGGAAAAATGTCTAAATTACTGAGAGTCTTAAAAAGAAATATAATACTCTTGCTTTCATGGAAAATAAATAAAATGGCATAGGTATATCAAGGTCACATTATTAATCTACCATCAGATAAATGTCAATTTATTTTTTCTATATTAATTATGCATTTTACTAAGTCTCATTTTCAGTTAATCTTTTGCATATCTTAAACAGCTTTTAAGGATTTTGATGTCATATTTGGTTCAGAAATGAGCCTACGTAACTGACATCTAATTACTGAGTTTTAAACATCAGTAGTTGCCAATATACTACATTAGCAGAAATTAGACTAATGGAATTGCTCAGTAGAGATATTGTCTGGAGTTGCCTTAGTGAAGAGACAGAGAAATAGTATATAGCATACATTTATTATCAGCATGTATGAACTGCTTTAATAAAGTTCAAAGTACCCTCTTGAAAGGCTTAAATAGCTCCACAGAAGCCTTTTTTTTTTTTTTACATATTATGTTGACAGCTGAACCCATGCCTGATGATGCCATAACCTCAAATTGTTGTTTAAATAGTCTGGTTTTCTTTGACAGAATGTATAAGTCCAGTGAGACTCTTACTCCCACTTTTTGTTTCTTTTCCTTATCATAAAGACCAGTCCGTATCATGTGAAATTCGGGTGCTCTTGCATTTTGGTATTTGTTATTATTGTTGCTTCTGGATAAATGTATGCTCCTCATATCTGAACTGATAGTGAAAGAAAAAAGTGTTTTCTGAAATGAATACTATTCTTATTTGGAGAAACACTTCCAATTTTGAAATGTAACACTTCATTTCAAAAATAGATATTTGAAACTCTCAGAATTCTTTGTTTACTTGTAATGCTGAATACTGGGTCTGTAGAAATTGATACTAATTTGAGTTTTCTTGTTGAAATGGGGCACATGTTTTTTTGTAGATCATTTATTTTTATAGTAATGATTTTCATCACAGGTATCCTTCCTGATCATTACTAAAAAACTGGAAAATGTAGAAAATCATAAAAAAGTATTATTAATATTTTACTCATAAACCTACAAACATATGTTAATTCTTAGCTTAAATATGAAATTTATTTATTAAATATGAAAATTTTTTCGTAAAATAAACTCTATAAAAACTATATAAACTCTATATGTGATGGTTAGTGCCATCTAATGCACTAATTTTGTTTTCTAATGCCATTCTCCAGTAAGAGGAACCAGAGATTCTTAGAGACATGGCTGATTCAAGGACTGGGGCAGGAAATATGTACCATGAACCTAGACCATCTTGTAGTGTCAAAAAATAAAGAAGTGCTCAACATACACATACACACACATACACACACGTACACACACATACACACACCACCGCCACCACCACTACTACCACTACCACATACACACAATGATGGGATATGTCAGAGAGATAGAGGAGCCAATTGAGAGAACTCCCGGTGGCCAATGTTGGAAGAATTTGAGCAAAAAAATTAGGTTGTATGGAGTATAACCCAAAATATAAAATAAATATCCAAGAGATGATGATGCTAATATAAATAAATGATCAAATACATTACTGAATGGGGAAGAGACAAATCTTCCATGCAGAATTCCAAATAATTTATAGAAATACTCTGTTCTCAAGGAACGGAAGCTCAACTCCCTACTTCTGAAGTGTAAAGTGAGAACGGTCTCTTCCTGCAAATAGTACAGTATAGAAAGGGGGAAAATGGTATTTTGTAGTGGGTGAGCAAGCCTAACAAACACAATCTCAACCCGGTGATCATTCATAAAGCATGTTGATAGTATGAACTCTTTTTTTTTTAAGATTTTATTTATTTATTTGACAGAAAGAGATCACAAGTAGGCAGAGAGGCAGGCAGAAAGAGAGTGGAAAGCAGGCTCTCCGCTGAGCAGAGAGCCCAATGTGGGGCTCGATCCCAGGACCCTGAGATCATGACCTGAGCCAAATGCAGAGGTTTAACCAACGGAGCCATCCAGGCGCCCTGATAGTATGTACTCTTGATAGAGTACCACAAACCCACAAACCCAAAACCCACAAAGAACCATGAGAAAAACATCAGGCAAATTCCAGTAGGGGTGCCGTCTACAATATAACCAGTAGTCCTCAAACCTGCTATGATCATCAGAACCAACGAAAGTGTGAGAATTTGTCACAGGCAGGAGGAAGGAAGCCAAAGAGACAGGGACTAAATGTAATGTGGTATCCTGGATGGAATCCATGAAAAGAAAAAGAATATTAGGTAAACATTAAGGAAATAAGAATAAACTATGGACTTTAGTTAATAATGATATATCAGTATTGGTTTATTAATTGTAACAAATGTCCATAATATATAAAAATAATAGGGGAAACTACTATAGGTTGTAGGTTTAGGGGGACTCTGTAATATCTTCTCAATGTTTTTGCAAATCTACTAAAATAAAGCCTATTTTTACAAATTATATTTGAAAGCATATAGATTAAGCATGGTGAGAAACCATGTAAGAGGTGAACCATTCTGTGGTCAGCAAAGCTAATGTCATCCAGTTAAATGCTTAGCTTAGTCCCCTAGTTCAAGGTACTACTATTTTGCCTTTTTTAAAATGCTAAATATTATAGATCTTATTATGGTAATTATGGTATCTGAATTAGCTGTTCTTGTAATTACATTTTTTGAAAGAAAAATGTGGTAATTGGGTTACTAAAAAACATCCAGATTACCATTATTATAGGTTTTCTGCAAAGATAGTTGTGTATTAGTCATGTCCTATAAATCAATCTTATATATTGAAACGGAAGGCAGACTTTTTCCTACTTTGCCCTTGCTATTTGATTGATATTGACAAGATCCATCACCCATGCCAGATGTCTTCAGTTCTGGATGATGATTATGCTTCCAAAATTCTTGCCAGAATGGCTCAACAACTATTTATTCTTTTTGCCCCTCTTTGAATCTCACGGACATCTACTGCATTAAGTATGTTAAGTATATTCCCTATCCAATAATACACATATTACTACTTTGAAAATTATAAATATACTCGGGAGGTCTCTATGTCCCCCCCAAATCTCCCAGAAGCTAAGACTCACCTATGTTCTAGCCAGTGTAGAGTAAGGAGGATACACAGGCTGCCATTTCCCTTTACGTCTCTGTGTGTGTGTGTTTCTCATTTTTCCTTCTCTATAAATCACACATTATTCCTTCTCTTCCCTGTGTTCCAAATTGCTTGTATTTTTTAAAAAATCTGAGTTTCACTCTCTTGAAATAGGCTGTTCTTGCAGTTGGACTGAAAGTCTTGTCATGTTACCTTTCTTATCTAAGCTTTTATACTGGTGTCTCATTTTTGAGTGTTATCTCATATTTATAATTATTTAAGTTACCTGACTTTGTGCTTTATAGTTAACTATAGTTTCTGCTGGATTTGTGTTCTACTGTGGCAATTGTTGAAAAGTTTAGCTATGCTTTTTTTTTTCTGTTTTTAGTTTATATGAGTCATAGCATAAAAAACACATTTGAAGAATTTGTTCAGGAAAAGTCATGGAAACCAATCCCAGAATATGTGACTAAAGGCCCTCTTTTTTGCTATGACCCAGTGAATTTCCTGAAATAATGAAAATGTCTGAAAAAGACCCAGATCAATATGACTAATATGCTCTGGGTTCTCACTAGAATCTTAGATTCAGGGTTTTCATTTTTGTTGCACAAAATAATTGAATACATTTTTAAAAAAAAGAGAGATCCTGCCTATGGTAATTTAACCCATCTGAAAGAGAAATGGAGAAATCTAATACTCAGACCAAAATCTTTTAAAATGCGTACCAGCGACTATCCTGTCATCTCCTTTTTTACTTCCTTCCTATCAATGTATTTCCAAGTAATCGATGACTTGTGAATACATCATAATAACTAGAGTACATTTTTAAAAATCTTTGTAAATGAAAATAATCATCTCAAACCTTATCAATTTTGAGATTTGACTCTGTGTCAGATGACAAAATCTTTAGATAGTGCAACCGTATACTTATTAATTTCATCATTGGCGTAAAATCTGATTCAAAATTCACTCTTTTGGCCCCACTAGCGCCTGTCTTGTAGTTTCATCTATTTCCCTTACGATAATTGAATTAGTGCAGAGACAAGTCTCTGCAGAAGTATTTGCATGATGAAATCACATGTTATTATTTATGATATTAAAATGGGAAGTTAATACAAATCAGCGTTTGAAGTTAAGACTTGTATCACCTGTAGAGTAGCTGTTTAAAAGCATTTGTGCTGGATATACAGATGAGAGAATAACATTTCATTTCACAGAGCCGTGGGGATTGTTGTCTTAGACTGCAGTGTGATGAGGCTTGGCAGGGAGTGTTCATTGTTCAGGTTTTAAAAAGGGCAAGTTTTTGGCAGGAGTGACTTGCATAGAAGAGAAATGCTTTGCGTACACATGTGCACTCAATAAACCCTTCAGAGAGCTTGGGCTAAGATATTATGGATTCCTCACTCCACCCTACCCCCCGTCTCTGGATGTTGACTGTTTAGAGCCCTTCCCTTGTGTCACTGTCATATAGGCCTTTTCATAGTCCAAGAAATGGGACTTTGGACTCATATTTCAAACGTTATTAGAATATAGTGAGTAGTCATTTCATATCCTGTGCACTTTCACTTGAAATTTATTAAAAATAACAATTGCATTCAGATATGCTTTTTCCTAGTATTTACCAGTCACACAACCATCATCTCCATGAAAGCCGGCAGTCATCCTTTCTATATAGTTTATGACCCTTGGTTATTCCTGATAATCAGAAATGAAGATGTAGAATTTTCCTTTTCTTCTTTATTGTGTACACACAGTGTTGAAAATGTTTGTGCTTTAAGGACATAATGTATTGGGGCAAGCAAAACCAAAAAGTCTCGTAAATTCCCAAACCAATAAGCAAGACAGGCCAGCATCAACCCCATGGGCCTACCTTGTCTCTACTCCTTCCTCATGGGGCTTTGGCTGCACTGATTTCTCCTTTCACTCAGAAAAATTTTGCCTTTTACTGTCACCACCTCTCCTGGCTCCCCATTGGTGCCCATTGTCTTTGCCACATTCCCATGTGTTCCCTAAATAGCATGACATCTTTCGTGTTCCCATAGCATGTCACCAAGGCTTGTACATAATAAGTACACCGTCTCTAATACTTGAAATGATGCCATTCAGAACCCGTTGCCTCTGTTTTTTTTTTTCTCTCGTCACTGCTTTAGATACGTAATTCATCATAAAGTTCATTTCACATGTATCTTCCTTCATCACAAAGGCTATTTCACGCGTATCCCTATTACTTTTGAGCCATCCTACCTCTCCTTCCCTTTCCATCTTTTGCAAAGTATTTATCAAGTGCCTGCACTGGGCACTGTGAGAGGCACTGAGGAAAGACAGATAAAAACATAGCTCCCCTGAAGTGGACAATTACAAAAGAATTCATTATCTTTTTTTTTTTTTTCCATTTTATTTATTTTTTCAGCGTAACAGTATTCATTCTTTTTGCACAACACCCAGTGCTCCATGCAAAACGTGCCCTCCCCATTACCCACCACCTGTTCCCCCAACCTCCCACCCCTGACCCTTCAAAACCCTCAGGTTGTTTTTCAGAGTCCATAGTCTCTTATGGTTCGCCTGAATTCATTATCTTTATGGGTCACATCAAATCTCTTTAGGATCTTAAATACAATAAACAAAAGGTCTTATTCATACTGTTGGTCTAAAGCCTTTTTAAAAAGTATGTCATCTTCTTCCTTAACTTCTGCTTTTCTGTCTGTGCCTCTTACGCCCCAAGTGTCATCTCGAGCCCCGAGTTCTCTCTTGGGTCTCACTTATTGCGCCATACCACTTCAGCGCTTGTGGGTTGGCCTTCATTGCTCAATACTCCACTTATAAAGGAGGTTTCTCTGGTAGCTGAAAGTTTCAGAGTCTTCGATTAGTGTAACTTTAAACTGGGGCTTTAAAGTGAGGGAGGGAAGATGGTGCAATTGTTAAGACTCAGCCCTGTGGATGCGGACAGCCTGGGTTCAGGTCTGAGTTCTGTCCCATCTGAGCGGTGCGACTCAGACAAGGGACTTGACCTTTCTATACCTGTTTCCCATCTTTCAGCTGGGGGTTCGTGAAAGTGCTAACCTCATAGGGGCATGGGAAAGGTTAAATGGTTAATAAAGGAAATGAGTTAATATGGGAAAATCAAATGCTATAAGGTACATTGCAGTTCTATGAGTACGATCTCTTCTTTATCCTTCCTCAGGTTATGCAAAGTGCATATAAAGTCAGATTCTCACACCATCTACAAACTGTTCTTAATGCCTTTTTGTTCTTTATCTGCTGTATGATCTTCATTTCATTCAAAGAATAGTCCTTTGGTGACTTCACTCTTTTGTTCCTGGATAGTAGAAGGTTATTTTAGGATTGACTATCACCATCTTCATATCTTGCACAAAAGGGCATTTAAAGAGATATGCAGTTGACCCCTGAACAACGTGGGTTTGAACAGCACAGGTCCGCTTCTATGCCCATTTCTTTTCAACAAGTATATTGGAACATTTTTCAGAGATTTACAACAATTTGAAAAAGCTCACATAGCGTAGAATAATCGAAAGATTAGGAAGTTACATCATGAATGCCTAAAATATATGTAGATACTGGTTTATCATTTACCATACAATATACACAAACCTACTATTATAAAAAGTTAAAATGTATCAGTTTGTCATGGTGATGCTCCCACTTGAGAGAAATGTAAGCAAACATAAAGACGAAATATTAAGTCCTAACGGCATAAAATGAACTGCAATGTGTACTGTACTGCTGACACAGGTTTGTAGCCACATCCTGTTGCTCTTGCAGTGAGCTCAAGGGTTGGGAGAATCCACTAAAAACACGGTGTGACACTAATCATCTCCATGCAACAGTTTGTCTCTTCAGTAAATTTCTTACCATAGTAAAAAGTGACCTCTTGTGGTTCTCGCATACCTTTCACTGTGGTTAGTGCAATATGGTAAACCTCAAATAAAACCATGGGAAGCATATGAAGGTTAGTGATGCTGGAAGTACCCTCCAGAAGGCAGAGAAAAGTCATGACGTTACAAGAAAAAGTTGAAGTGCTGGTTATGTACTATAGATTGAGGTCTGCCGAGGCGGTTGCCACCATTTCATGATCAATGAATCCAGTGTGGGACCATTGTAGGAAAAAGAAAGGGAAGTTATTGAGGCCATCATTGCAGCTATACCAGCAAGTGCAGAAAAACCTTCCATTTTTTGCAGAACAGTGTTTTTTAACTCTTACTGAAAATGTGCCCCCCCAAAAGTACTTTTTGTGTGGATGCAGTGTTGCTATAAGAAAGGCAAACCTGTAATCTACCTGTAGACTCTAAGATGATTTGAGAAAAAGTGGAGTCATTATAAGACAAAGCAAGAAAAAAGGTGAAGGGTCTAAAGCTGGAAAATTTTAATGCCACAGAAAATGACTTCATAATTTTAGAAAGAGGTTCGACCTAAAAAATGTCAAGATAAGAGGACAAACAGCTTCCCCCAACCCAGAGGCAGCAGATGAGTTCTCAGACATCATTACAAAAATTGAGGAGAACAGATATCTGCCTGAACAGGTTTTTAATGCAGATGAAAGTGCTTATTCCAGGAAAAAGTGCCACAAAGAACATTTGTTAGTAAGGAAGAAAAGTGAGCACCACGATTTAAGGCAAAAAAGGATAAACTAACTCTACTGGTTTGTGCAAATGCAGTTGAAATTATGATCAAGACTGTCCTTATCTATAAAGCTGCTAAACTCTGAGCCTTCAAAGGGAAAAGATAAACATCAGTTGTGAGTCTTTGGTTGTATAACAGCAAGGCTAGGACAAGAAGAACCCTTTCTCTGGACTGGTTCTATCCATGCTTTGTCCCTGAAGTCAGGAAGTACATTGTCAGTAGTGGACTACCTGTTAAACTTCTTTTGATACTGGACAACTCCCCTAGCCAACCAGCACCCCATGAACTCAGCACCAAAGGCATCAAAGGGGTCTACTTGTCGCCAAACATAATGTCTCTAATGTAGTCTCTCGATTAGGGGGTCTTTGGGACTTTTAGGTTCATTACACATGGTACCCTAATGAAAGGATTGTCAGCATTTTGGAAGAGAACCGTGATAGAGAACATCATGGAAGTCTGGAGGGATTATACCATTGAAGATGTCATCCTTATAGAAAAAAATTGTGAAAGGCATCAAGCCTGAAACAATAAATCCCTGCTGGAGAAAACTCTGTCCAGATGTTGTGTATGACTTCACAGGATTTATGACAAAGCCAATCATGGAAATCATGAAAGAGATTGTAGATACAGGGGAAAAAAAGGTGGGGGGTGGTGAAGGGCTTCAAGATATATGTTTGGATCTTGGAGAAACTGGAGAGCTAACAGACACCCCACCAGGAGAATAACAGAAGACAACTTGATGAAGATGAGTATTTTTGTACCAGTGCCAGACCGATGAGGAAAAAGACATAGAAAAGGTAGTACAGAGAACAAGCTGACATGAGACAATCTGGCAGAAGAGGTTCAATTATTCAAGACTCCTTTTGACTTCTTTTACAGCATGGACTTTTCTATGATAAGGGCACTGAAACTAAAGCAAATAGCAGAAGAAGGATTGATACAGTACAGAAACAGAAATTTTTTATAGGAATGAAGAGGTAAAAACAATCGGATGGAAATTATGATGTATTTCCATAGAGTTACACCAAGTGTGCCTGCCTTTCTTGCCTCCCCTTCCACCCCCCTCCCTCTTTCACCTCCGCCAACCCTAAGACAGCAAAACCACCATCCCTCGTCTTCCTCCTTTTCAGCCTACACAACATAACGATCATAAGGATGAAACTGTATAATGATCCACCTCCACTTAATGAACAGCAAATAATCATCGCGTGGTACAGTTAACACACCTACCTGTTGTGTACATGTGTATCTTTATTGAAAATCTAACTGTTTTAGCGGTTTCTGTGTCGTCACCATCATCATATTCATCCTGTAGAACACCTTGTGTGTAAGGTGAGTAATATTTAATATAAAGTTAACAAGGTGTTTGCTGTCTTGCTGGTTTGTAAATTTGCTTTCAAAGAATTATATGGCCATACAGTATGCCTCTCTCCTTGGCAAATTGAAAACCTGTGTATTCACCAGTCATCACAGATGAGTGGTTTAGAAAATGTAACAATGTTTCCACTATGGCATTATGAATGACTGTAATACTGAATGCCAAAAAAATTTTATAACAATTCATTCATTAGTGTATAGGCTAGGCTACTATCAAACAACTATATTGATTGTAGTCAGCAATCATATAGCTGCTTCCTCATTATCCATGCTTCAGTTGTTATACCGGTAAATAAATATGAATTTTTTTCACATCAACTTTTCCTTTTTGATGTCTAATGTTAGTAATACTGTAACATCTACAGTGTCTTGTACCATATGAGAGAATACTGATGCAGGTGCTGACAGACGATTCATTTCATAAAAAGATGATGTAACTTACAGTATCCATAAGTATAGTATAGTACTCCAAGTGTATTCTCTCTCCCTTATGATTTTCTTAATAACATTTTCTTTCTTCTAGCTTACTGTAAGAATACAGTATATAATACATATACAAAATGTATGCCAATGGACTGTTTATGGTATTGGTAAGGCCTCCAGGCAACAGTAGGCTATTAGCAGGTAAGTTTTCGGAGAGTTAAAAGTCATATGGAGGGGGGCACCTGGCTGGCTCAGTGGATTAAGCCGCTGCCTTCGGCTCAGGTCATGATCTCAGGGTCTTGGGATCGAGCCCCGCATCGGACTCTCTGCTCAGCAGGGAGCCTGCTTCCTCCTCTCTCTCTGCCTGCCTCTCTGCCTACTTGTGATCTCTGTCTGTCAAATAAATAAATAAAATCTTTAAAAAAAAAAAAAGTCATATGGAGGGCGCCTGGGTGGCTCAGTGGGTTGGGCCACTGCCTTCGGCTCGGGTCATGGTCTCGGGGTCCTGGGATCGAGTCCCGCATCGGGCTCTCTGCTCGGCGGAGAGCCTGCTTCCCTTCCTCTCTCTCTGCCTGCCTCTCTTGTGATTTCTCTCTGTCAAATAAATGAATAAAAAAAAAAAGTCATATGGAGGTTTTCAACTCTGGAAATCAGCACCCCAACCCCTGCATTGTTCAAGGGTCAACTGCAGTCTGGCAGCAATTGTAACAGACCATGATACAAGGATGTGAAGAATCCAGGGAAAAGGAACCCATCAGTGCCAGTTTTGTCACAGAAGAAATAGCTAGTTCTAGAGGCTAAACAGCAAGTAAGAAAATCCGTAGGCACCCCATCTAAATTTCCAGACTTATTTCTTTGCATCCCCCTTTTTCATTTAGCTGTCTACTGCTGGATTTGTAACATTTCATAGATCCTTGCTGTGCTCCTTCCCCAAGGAAGCAATACAGACTTATTCAATAGCTTTCCTCCCCTTTCCTCCTTTCTTTTACCCAATGTGTAGATACCTCTTGAGCCCTCCAATGTGGGCCTGCTGCCCATTTGAACCCCTTGCTCATAGCTTACCTCACTAGCTTATCCCTCTGTCTCTCCTAATGAGGTATAGCTTTTGAAATGTTTCAATGAATGTTCTTCCTCTGCTCCAGTTTCAGAATATCTTATTTCAGTCCCCTTTGTAAGGAGTGAAGGGGAACAAGTGATCTAATTCACTGTCCACCACTAGAGGGGCTGGAAATCTGCCCAGCAACATTCTCCTGAATTTCAGTCTCATGTCCAGGGACCAGACCCTTCCCAGACCACATACCAGTGCTGAACTTGCCCTACTTGAGCTATCTAACTACTAAGAGAGCCCTGGATCCCTACTCCCTAAATTTTGGACTCCAGGGGACCTTGGAGAAACCTGCAGTACAGCACTTAGGGATGAGGCTCACTAAGGGAACTGACCCTTATCTCTTACGGAGGAAGTTTAGGAAGAGCCCAGAGATAAATAAGTCACTCCCGCATCTCGCTGTAAGCAGTCTAACATGCAAAGAGCATCTTTGTCTCATGCTGCCTCATCTGCTTGGCAGTTCTCTGGGATATAACTAATAGGAGCAGCAAGTGTGTTAATCAATGATAGTTTCCAGAAATTGAACCTAAAGGTCACTTCAGCTTCTGCACAAGTGGAAGTGAAACTGAATATGTTTTATGGGAAAATACTTTTCTAATGCCTTTCTTGGTACTGTTTCAGATTAGTCTATTCCCTTAATTGTCACTTTTGCTAGGAATCTTCACCAATATAGTGAGAATGATTTATAAATTATGTATCGTATAGTAATTATACATCTTGTAACAGTAATAATTTATAAAACCATATTCTATTTCACAGGAAATAAAACGTTTTCGAGATTGGATAAATAAGATTTCTTTGAAAGAATTTCTAAGTATTTTCTAAATAATCATAAAGTCAATCACTTTATATATATCCCTCTCTTGGTATATATAACTTTAGAATGTGGCATTTTCTATTCTGTGATTTCTTAAGGATAATTTTGTTAGAGCAAATCAAGAGAAGGAACAATTTTTAAAAAATAGCATCAAGAGGGGCGCCTGGGTAGCTCAGTTGTTCAGCATCTGCCTTTGGCTCAGGTCATGGTCCCATGGTCCTGGGATAGAGCCCCACATCAGGCTCCCTGCTCAGTGGGAAGCCTGCTTCACCCTCTCCCACTCCTCCTGCTTGTGTTTCCTCTCTCCCTGTCTCTCTCTCTGTGTCAAATAAATAAACAAAATCTTTAAAAAAAATAGCATCAAGAGTCAACTCTGTCTTATTTTATAACTTTACTCTTATTCTTGTTTTTAATTACTTTAGTGAATGAATATTTACAAATCTACCGATTTGTAAATCTTGATGGAATTTTAAGTAAAGGTGATAATTTATATTACTTTTCCATGTATTTTGGTGAGGCAAGAGGGTTTCTTTTTCAGATGATTATTTTTAGGTGCCATTCATAGGAACCAGCCAGGCTAGTAGTAATTTCAACAGGATATAGAATACGTAATGATTTTTTTCCTGCTAAAGGAAGTTGAATATTTTAGGTTACTGAAATAATCTTTAAATATTATTTTATTTGTACTTATTTATTTGTTTTAGAGAGGGAGGGAGAATAGGAGCAGGAGCAGAGGGGCAGAGGGCGCGAGGAAGAGAAAATCTCAAACAGGATCCATGCCCAGTGTGCAGGCCAACATGGGGCTCGATCTCACGACCATGAGATCATGGCCTGACCCAAAACTGAGAGTCAGGCGCTTATCAGACTGAGCCACCCAGATGCCCCAGTGATATAATCTGTGGATACAGAGCATAGAGAGCTTGCGTAGAGAACCGCTTTAAAGCAGGTATCATGAAACTGGTAGTAGAACCTAGGTCAACCTTACCTAAGTAGTTTATGACGTAAAATAGTAAATAGTAAATCCTTATTTTGTTGTCACTTTCTTTTCCTTTTTAAAATTTCTTAGTACCCTTCCCATTTTTCAAAAGTTAATTCAAATCTCACCTTCTTTATTAGGGTTAGAAAGTATCAGGAAGTCTTTGTCCTTCTCTTGATCAAAGAATCTAAAATAAGTCTCACAAGATAGCAGTAGTTATTTAATTAAAAATATGTTAGGTGCTAGAATGAGGTTTTTATAGCCTTATGTGCTATTAAGTTAATAAGCTAGGAAAATGTTCCAGGTATACTATTTGCCTCCTTACTGTCATTTCATTTTGACGTTAATTGCCTTCATTCAGAATAATATTAACAAAAATACCATGTGAGAGTACAAATCTCTAAGTGTTTAGAAAATAATATTCCTAAAATTCTGTATTACACTCCAAATATATTGAATTTATGCATACCCAGTACAGAATTTTACTCTCCAACATGGTGTATTTTGTTAAAACTTATTTAACCAAACTAGTACCTGAAGATTTTTGTTTGTTTGTTTTGATTCCAGCCTTGGAAATAATCAGTGTAACCCTGATAAATGGTTAATCTCAGAATGTTTAATCGAAATCTCTCTATTAAAAATAACAATAATAAACAATAAAATATTTTGTCTTATTTGTCTCATAGACTCATGATATTTCAGAATTTTTAAAAAAACAGAGAATGTTTAGTCCAACTTCTTAATTTTATAGGGAAGATTGAGGTTGAAGTAATGTGAATTCTTCTCTCCCCTCCCTCTTTACCTTCTGTTCTTCCTTCCCCTTCTCACTCCTCTCTTTCCTTCCTTAAACATGAAAGAACAACTTCTGTATTTTAAGATCAGCACTGAGTGTTTGGGGAGGAATAGCCACCAGCTTGAGAAATTCATATTCCATATCAGTAAGAGTAGTTGTAGTGTGTCTGGAAGCATATAGCTATGTAGTCACAAAGCTGACTCCTAATCAGGGAAAGCATCCTACTTCTTAAAGATGTTGACAAATAATTTAGAAAAGAAATATAATGTTATATTATATTTGTTATATGTTATATGTCATATGTTATACCAGAATTGCTGACAATTAGACATTTAGGATAACTTCATCCTTCAAGAAACCTAAAGAAACAATAGATTTATTTGAAGACAGCTCACGCTCATGAACATTCTATAACTCCTATGTAAAGAAAGGCTTTTAGTAGTATCTCCACTATTTTAAAATAAAAAAAAAGATTATACTTAAACATCATTAAAAGTTGTTAAGTAGCATTTGCTGTTGATTATTTCTCGTACGATTTGTTCTGAGGAGCTTGTAGAAAGGATGAAAGTCTTATGGGACTGATGTCTAACTGTACTCATCCTCCATCCCAAAATGCTAAGTAATGGATAGATTATGTGAGCAGACATACATCCTTTCCCACATTTGTTAAATAAGTAGCTCTGGCACAAAATGCTGTCAAACCGTTCAACTGTAGTGTAGCGTTTAATCCAAAATTAATGTCCTCATGAAAAATATTCACGTTAAAGTTATGCAGTGCAGCTATGGGTTTGCTTATAGCTTTTTGTTTATAGGAGGTAGAGACTTACGTAAAGTGATGCCACTGACCATTTATCATCTGGATGTGAACAAAGAAAAGATAACATTTTTACACAATATCATGCTTTCTTGATGTGGTCACCTTTAATAATAGAAACCAAAAGCAGCATTTCCCAATGTGTTCATCATAATTCTACCAGGAAGCAGATGTGCAGTCTTATTTTTCTCTTAATCATGTATTTATTTATTGCATTACATCTTTCAGTTGTAGATATTTTCCTGTAGAGGGAAATTCCAACCTTCCTGGAATAATAATTCCCCGAGTTTTACATTTTTTTTTTTAAACTGGCAAATAGATGTGAAAATACATTCTCCCTTCTTATATGTATTGGTCTTTTGATTGTATCTCTATACAGGTAGAGCTTGAATGCTTATAACTCTTCCTGAGGATCTTTCTGTGGTGGTATAAAAACAAATCTAGGGAATTTTAGGGGGAAATAATCATATTCCTACTAAAATACAATCAAATGGATCTCCAACCGTATTATCAGCTTCATAGAAAACTTTACTATTGGCATGCCTTGGTGACTCAATTGGTTGGGTATGTGCCTTTGCCTTGGGTCGTAATCCCAGGAGTTCTGGGATCGAGCTCTGTCTAGGGCTCCCCACTCAGTGGGGAACCTGCTTCTCCCTCTCCCTCTGCCCCTCACCCACTCATGCTCTCTCTCTCTTTCTCTCAAATAAATAAATAAAACATTAAAAAAAAGTTATCTATCACCTAGAAGTGAAAACTTATAATTAAAACTCATTATTCTAGCTCTTTCATTTCTTTTCTTTACTTCTACTGAAATTTTTTGTGCTTCCTCTACCCTTGACTGTACTTGGTCTTTCCAGACACTCTTAGCTTCATTTGTCCATACATCCAACGTAGATCTCAAGGTCAGGCATTTTAAACAAAACAAAACAAAACAAAACAAAATCAGCCTACTGTAACATCTCATATGCTAAAGCTTTGATGTAGTTGATGTCATTTCCTGCGCTGTGATGTATAATCTGGTTTGTGTCCATTATCTCCACAGTGGTTTCTTTTTATCTGTAACTAATGAAATACTTCTGATTTACCAGTCACTCTTGGTAGATATTTCTCTAGGGCCAATTGATTTCTGCTATGTTTCAGGACATTTTTTTCATCCAACTTTTGAAATTTTGATAATTTATACTCAATGTTCACAGTACCTGTACACCATTATTCAGACAATGGTATGATCAGTTGCTTTGGTCCTAATCTGTTATATCCTCATGTACAAAACCTCCTTCTCTTGTTTTCGTCTCTACATATCTTTCTGACCTTCTGCATATTTAACACAAATGTGTAGAATAAAATAGGGGTGTTAGTATTTTATTTTCTTTACTGAACTTCTCAACCACTTTTCTTTATTTCTGTTACCATCACCCAATGAATAACCAAATTTCATACAACAGTCATCTCTAATGCAATGCAGAACATGTGTTTTGGGCTTCATCGACATGGATTTCCATCCTAACTTTGTCACTTTATTGTCTTATAGCTTCGGACACCTTATTTGTTCTGTCCTAATTTCCACATCTATAACATGGAGTAATAAGAATATGTAATAGGTTACTGTGGGAAAATGGGGTAATAAGAATATGTAATAGGTTACTGTGGGGATTAAATAAATCAATGAGTTCACAGTTTAGGATAGTGTCTGTTTCTTAGTTATTCCTGCAGAAATGTTAGCTGCTGTTATTATCACTTTCCTCTGCTCTGTTTCCACTTAGTTCATCAAGTTTTCTTAAAATTTCCCTCCTTTCCATTCTCACTGCCAGCACATGATTCAGACCTTCATGATCTTTTGCCTGAATAATTTTAATAGTCTCCTAACTCATATTCCTGTTCTCATTTAATAATAAGCCCTAACTAATTTAGGACATTGCATTCCAAAGCCTTATCTTTGTTTGGAACATAGCATTTTACAAGAACAAGGTCTTATAGAAAAATATAAGATTTAACTAAAACTAAAACTTTAAGTATGGGGTGTGTGTGTGTGTGTGTGTGTGTGAGTGTGTGTTTATGTAAGTGAAATGTTGTATTAAATAAAAGCAAAAACAACTTCATTCTAACTAAGTTAGATTCTCAAGGTTATTAAATCTGCTTATGTTGTTAACCATTTCCTTGGCACGTTCCTCTATTGACTAAAAACTGCTGACACATGTAATATGCTCGGGTATGTATTTGTTTAATTTTGTGTTATGGAGAACATAAGTTGTTTTTTTTTTTTAAACTTGTGAACCAGTTTGTATTTTTTCTTGACATGTATTCACATATCTCTATATGTCTCTCTGTGTTTTTTTTCTACCACATATTATCTTCATAATTTGCAATTCCTACACCACATATTTGTCCCTATTTTATATGAGAGAGATCAGGAATAGCTGAGGCTCTTCTTTTGTTAAAAGAAAATGACCTGAAGCAGACTTAAAATGTTGTGAGTTTTTAGATATTGACGTACATGTGCGTCAGGTTACTGAAAAAAACCACAAGGAATGACACCATTCTGGGTAAGGCATGATTTTCTCCTGGTAATGTGATTCCCTCATTATCAGCTGTGCTCTCTTGCTGTTGTCATCCAGTCCTTGCCCTAAGTGACAGCAGAATCCAGTCTAAATGTCTTTGGCTGTAATCTCATTTTGCCGCTTAGATCATGCTGATGTTAGCCACATAAAACTATGATATCACCTCTCTTCTTATGTCACATCTTATGTCTCTTGAAATTTTACTCATTCTAAAATTCCAGCTTAAATAACATCTCTACTACAAAATTTTCAAAATTTCCACTCCATTTACTCCCCATCTCAATCAGAACATGATTTTTAACTATTTCATTTACATTTTATATCTTTTATAGCACTTACATTCTGTTTAAAATGACAGCTGTACACACTTTTAAATTACATTGTTATCTCTCCGAGTAAAGAGCTACATTTTATTGGCCAACTATAAACAAAATACAGCAGAGTTGTATCTAATATAGGTTCTACATTCTAAAGTCAGTATTTATTGTTTACGGTCAATATTCTCCTGAAAATTTGCAAAACTGAGATATAAAATGTATCATACAGAGTTTATGTGCCACATCAGGGACTGACTTTCAGTCTCTCAAAAACATGCAACACTGAAAATTTCTTTCGGCATTGGATCAAGTCGCTATTCCTTCGTTTCAGAACAGATGAAGTAACTGGCTTATATTTAGAGGCTGTGTTGTATGAAAAAATCCATGAATCCTAAAACATGAAAATCAAATGCAGCTTGGTTAGATGTTCAGACTATGAGAAACGAAAATGACTAAGGGCATTTCATTTTTTTTTTTTTCCTTGACATTATCTTTTAAGAGCTAGATGGTTCAAAAAAGTCTCTCTATCTTCTTGGTTTTCATGACATGGAGTTGCTTAGATTCACATAATTTTGGATGCATACATACAGGTTGGGGTAAAATATGCTAGTTTTGGTTATATTAAACTTAAACACTTCTGTATGTCAAAGGAGATGACCAAGTAAAAAGGCAGCTTGTGGAATTGGAGGAAATAATTACAAATCGCAAATCTGGAAAGAGTTAATCTTCAGAATATATAAAGGACTTCTGTAACTCAATAACAACAGGGGAAAATATAACCTGATTGAAAAAAGGGCAAAAAACTTGAATAGACATTTCTCCAAAGAAGATAGAGAAATGGTTAACCAGCATATGAAAAGATGCTCAACATCACTGATCATTAGAGAAATACAAATCAAAACCACAATGAGATATCACTTCATACCCATTGAGATGGCTTCCATCCAGACAACAAAAAGATAGCAGGTGTTGGTGAGAATGTGGAGAAATTGGAACCTGGTGCACAGTTGATGGAAATGTAAAATGATCCAGCAGCTTAGGATAACAGTATGGAGTTCTTTAAAAAAATTGAAAATATAATTACAACATGATCCAGCAATCCCACTTCTGGGTATATGTCCAAAAGACTTTAAAGATTTTTATTTTTTTATTTATTTGACAGAGAGAGAGCACAAGTAGGCAGAGAGGCAGGCAGAGAGAGAGGAAGAAGCAGGCTCCCCACAGAGCAGAGAGCCCAACGTGGGGCTCGATCCCAGGACCCTGAGATCATGACCCGAGCCGAAGGCAGCGGCTTAATCCACTGAGCCACCCAGGCACCCCCCAAAAGACTTTATAAAAGGATCTCAAAGAGATATTTTCACATCATGTTCATTGCAGCATTTTTCATATTGTCAAGAGGTGGAAACAACCCAATTGTCCATCAGTGGGTAAACGCCATACCAAATGCAGCATCATATATATACAATGAAAAACTATTCAGCCTTAAAAAAAAAAAAAAAGGAAATCCAGTTACATGCTATATACATGGATAAACCTTAAGGATATCATGTTAAAGTGAAATAATCTCATTACAAAAAGATAAATTCTGTATGATTCCAATTATATGAGGTATCTGAAGTAGTCAAGCTCATAGAAATACAAAGTAGAATATGGTTTCCAGGACTGAGGTCATGATGAAATGGTGACTTGTTCAATGGGTATAGTTTCAGTTGTAGAGGATGAAAAAATTCTGGAGAGTTCTTGCACAACAAAAGTGAATATGCATGCTGATACTGAATTATATACTTAAAAATGGCTAAGATGGTACATTTCATGTTGCACTTGTTTTACCAAAATTAAAAATGAGTTTTAAAATACTGGTTTAAATAACGACGTTAAGTTAGGATGATTGGCATTATGTGATGTAGTGGTTCAGTTCAAGTAATTATTCAAGAAAGGCTTCAATATGGAAACATTATTAAAAGAGAAGGCTTTTACTTAGATAGACATTTATTGAAATCCATACTGTACTACTGAGGGCTCTATGACCTGAATAAAGTACTAGTTTAATTGCTCTGAGTATCAATTTTATCACAACCTACTTTGTGTTAAAAATAATATATACCTGTAGAAGCTGGAATGTGTAGGGTTTAGCACATAATGAGCATTTTAAAAAGTTGGTCATTGTTATTATAGATTGTTCCATTTTAAAAATAAATATAACATAGTGAAAGACTTAAGACTTCTTTGTTAGAACAGGCATCTATGATTTAATTCGTTTATATTTGGAAGATAGGCAGGAATTACTTTTCTTTAGTATTTTTGAAAGGGCATTCCAACATGAAATGCTTGATTATTTACTTGAATCAGAATTGAAACACTTGGCTAGTTGAAGGCAATTCTGGGACTGAGAAGAAGGGAGCCTCTGGATGATTGAAGCTGGATTTCTGAATTGATTCTTTCAGAAATAAGGGGCTGCTTTGCCCATTTTCCATCAATTTACATTTTTCATAGTAAATTGCCTTGGATCAGATAAAATTTTAAGTAACATCTTTCATTTTTTCATTACTTTCAAAAAGAGCAGCCTTAATCTTAATCATTCTCACTCTCTTTATATCCTTTCTGGAGGACACTTGATTCTTTCATTCTTATTTTCACTTAGGCTTACCATTTTTATAGCCTTTGTGGGGGTTTTCGTTGTTGTTGTTGTTGTTGTTGCTTTTGTTGCTAGGTTTTTTTTTTTTAAGATTTCACTTCTTATTTTTCAATTATTATAAATATGAATTTTTAAAAATTTAACTTTTTACTATTCACTGTCTCATAAGGACTGTGTTCTTTGCAAGAATTCTCTGAGTTATTACTGTACTGTATGGTGAGTGATACTATTTTCTACTTTCCACAGATGAGGGAAGTGAGGCACAATGAAATTAAATAACTTGCCCAAGTTCTCTCCTACTACAAATATGGGTTGCAGATGCAGATCTTTCACGGAGAGGCACTTTCAAAGGCTGCTTTTTGGTTTCTTCTTTGTTCTCTCTGTATTTTAATTTTTGCACATTTCTTTTAGGAATTTTCCCCATTCCCTTCAAAATGTAAATTACCATTTAGAATGTACTGCTTTTCCCTCTCCGTTCCTCACCTTTCCTACCACAACCCTGTCCTTTCCAGGTCTTTTACTCACTGTTTGGGATGTCCTCCGCCTCTTAACCTCTGCACTGTGACATTCCATAGTTAACTCAGTTCCTTTACTTCTATCTTCCAAGGAATCTGAACATTTTAGATGTTATTTTCCTTTCAGTCGGTTCCAAGATGATGTTTCCCTCTGCTAAGTGTATTTCCTCTCGGCTACTGGAAACTTCTGTTCTGCAGATTGCTCCTTGGTGCTTTTGGGAAGTAGTTGCCAAGTTTCTTTTTCTTCATATGCTTGTTTTTTAGTTCCTGGAAACTTGACAGAGCTTCCACTATTTTTCCACATTCTTCTTCCTCAAGTTTCGCCTCACCCTCCTAGTACACCTCTGCCACGTCGTTTTCTCTCCACCCCAGGTCATTTCAGAATATCTTCTTGTTCTAAATGCTTACATCTACCCAAATCCTCTACTGTCTTTTTCCATTGTGGCAAGAGTTGTGTTTAATCGGCTATGATATGTCCTTCTGTAAAAACAAATGGCTACACTTTCTGGAAAATTCAGTGACTAGGTTTTGTTCTTATTTTTGACCTGATATACTTCATCTGCTTCTTTCATTCATCTTTTATAATAATACTTTAAAGGATATTGTTCTAATGACTCCCCAGAAACTCATGGTATTTATGCAATACTCGCTGTCATAAGAACTCTAAATGTTAATTGGTGGTGTGATTGAGGACACAAATCACGTCAGGAATAGAGTGAAGTGGAAGTATCACAGGGCATGCAGTCAGAAGATGCCAGTCTTGGCTGTTGGTGGTTTTTCTTGTCAACCTGACTTTGGCTTCTCAGTAGCTCCTCTGATTCTCAGCTTTGTCCATTGTAATATGGAGGTTTACTAGTACCTAACTTCAAAGGTGAAGTTCAAATGAGATAAGACGCTCACACATGTGTTACAAATTGGAAATTACTACCCAACAGGTACAGATGATTAATTTGGTTCTTAAAGCACAGAGATGAAAGTTTGTCAAGCACAAAAAAAATTTTAATGAAAACAAATGGAAAATATGAGCAGATCAGTATGAGAATTTTACTTGATTCAATTCTGTTGAGCATCAGAAGTTTTCCTTAAGTATTGAAATCTGTACCTTTGGTCTTATTTAATAAAAGAACATTTCTAGGTGGCACATTGAATATTGGAGAATGTGAGGTGCTGGGTGGATACCATCCTTGTTTTGCTGACCCGAAGATTGTAATCCAAAAATAATACCTATGTGGGTAGTTCACAGTTTCTTCTTGTGATAGGATGGGTATTCCAGTATGATTCATAGGGAAGATGCAGATGGCCTCCACGGACATGTGGCAGCATGTGTTATTATAGATGAAGTTCCACCTGGAATCCTTTGCTTCCTTCTGTGAGGAGCCGTCTCACTCCCACAAGGGTGGTGATTTCAAGGTTTTATATCTACCCACATGTCTAATTATATAAGTGATTCATTTACGTTTTAATCTTTTAAAAGACCGTATTGCAAACCAACACATAGAATCACTGGAAGCAATATTGAAAGGAGTTAACTTATTTTATTCTTTTCTGGAAACTTCCAAACTATCATACATTTCAAGTCATGAATTAATAAGACCATTGTATGAACGAAAGATGGAGGATAAAGCTAAATTTTCGAGTCTTTTGAGAATTGAGCTTGAATTGCTAATGTGCTTCTAACATTTCTTTATTCTGTTGATTGTGTTTTCTAGAATCATGGCAACATCGGTGTGGTCAAGTTGCTTGTTTCTTGTACATACAGGCTGATATCAGTTATTTCCCAGGACAGCGCCTTGTTCCATTATCAGGCAAACAGATTTATCACTTGCAGGTCTATACTTCCCTTCCTAATCTTAGGGCCGCCTTCTTTTCTTCCTTTTTACAATTGTCCTCTATAAACCTCTCCTCCTGGTACCGGGTTAAGCAACAATGTTTTTCCTCTAGATGATTTATCTCTTTTGTCTGTTTGTAGATAGCTACTCTGTGCATCAACTTGTTGCTCAGCCAAACTTCGTGCTTGCTTCGTGCTTTAATCTTGCATCATAAATCGTTTTTCTCTGTATCTTAATCATTCTTCCATCATGTCTCTGAACTCCTTCCAGCTTCTCTGCACCTTGCGGATAATGAGGTGCCTGAGAATGAGCACCAGGTGCAGCCCCACCAGCCCTGTCTAGGAGGGTCCATTGCCTCCAGTGCTGCTAGGATGCCTTCTTATTCCCTGAGGTACTCATTAGAGAGATGATGCCTGTCTCTACAGGCAAAGTCAGCATGCTCCATCTCCCCCATTCTCCTCCAGCTCCCTTCTGGTTAATCCTTTTTCCAGACTGAAATCTCCATTTCTCTCTCTCATTTTCTTGCCCTTTAGCTCTCCCATAACTCCTTAGCTCTGTGTTGTGCTTACTGTTTTTAGTTTACTCATCCTTCTGAACTCATGATCTAATCTGTCTGTTTCTTTCCCTCTCTTTCTTTTTTTCTTGATCTAACCCAACATCTTCTCAGTTCCACAATGTCATGCTTAGTGCTAATAGGAATCTCTGCTCCTGCAACTGCAGATGCATCCATCTCTTAACCACATCAACTTCTTTCACACACCCCTGGGAAAGTATATACTTGTTCCCTTATGTTTATCTAATGTCTTACCTTTTTTTTTTGTTTGTTTGTTTTTGTTGCTTTGTTTTTTTGAAATCCAATTGATAAGTTGGTTTGGCATTATTCTGTTAGGCTTGAAAATTTAATTTTATTAGATTAAATTTAATTTAATTTAAATTTGCTCAGGGAATAGAACTATAAATTATTTTTAATACTATTTGCAGGGTGTCTGGGTGGCTCAGCCGTTAAGCATCTGCCCTCAGCTTGGCATGATCCCAGGGTCCTGGGATGGAGCCCAG
The DNA here is from genome assembly GCF_922984935.1 of Meles meles. Taxonomy (NCBI): domain Eukaryota; kingdom Metazoa; phylum Chordata; class Mammalia; order Carnivora; family Mustelidae; genus Meles; species Meles meles. Next base: position 79,379,744 of record NC_060075.1, read on the forward strand.
CATTGGGCTCCCTGATCAGTGGGAAGCCTGCTTCTCCCTCTCCCATTCACCCTGCTTGTGTTCCGTCTCTCGCTGTCTCTCTCTGTCAAATAAATAAATAAAATCTTTAAAATAATACTACTCTACCCAGCTTAATAAAATAACATTCGGTTCAGTTTTTTTATCCATAAATTATATATTTGGGGGAACGATGTGATAGGTGTGATATCTCTGGAATAGTTACAGTGTAAATTATGGCTTGTATTTCTTAAATACCAGTTAGTCTTTCACTCTTCTTTCACTCCATTCTTCCCTGCCTTTTCTCCTTCTTCCTTCCAGTCACATGATAGTTACTGAAATCTCACAATCTGCAGGCTAGTGTGAGGGAGGGGTTGCCACACCTTTATTCTAGACCCTGTTACTGCTTAACACATCAAATCGCTTACCTTTTGTCACTTGTGTCCTTGTACATAACAAGAGCAGGGCTCAAAAATATGATGACTAAGTGAGAATAAGATAACACTTTATTCACAGCTTATAGGAACAAGGAGAGATAAATCCCAAATAAAATTTTGGATCATTGAGGATGATGTCGAAAATTTGAAAAGCTATGTGTAAAACAGTGAAAGTCTTCTCATTGCCTGCTCAGTGGATTCTATCAAAACACCTTTGGAGTATGAATATGGTTTGTATATGAGTGGAGAAGTGGAGAGGGAGGATTCAATGCGAGCTGAGGAAATGTTCTTATAGTCCAGCAATTAGAGAATAAAGACAGTAAGGATTGGAACATGGAGGAAATTTTGAGTGTGGTACCATGGATTTGGGAGCTCACTTTGAAATGATTGGCTGGTCGAAATTGTTTGTATTGAGTTTTACCACTTGGAGTGTTTTCATGGCTAATCTAGACTCCTGAACCCCCTTCTGTGACCTGCTGGTATGGACTGTTGGAGGTAGCAGTGTAGAAATTAATTGTCCCCTCAGTTGTAACAAAAGGTGAAAGAGCTCTTAATCGTAGTTGGAGAAATAAACTAAAAATCTTTCTATTAGTATTTTGAAAGTATTAATCTTTCATTCAAGTTATTTTGATTTAAACCACATCAGTAATTTAACATTAACATCAAAATGGTTACCTTGTTGGATCTTAACATTATTCACTGTCATATTTTTAGTATTGACTTTATACTTCTAAGCAAATAAGAATCAATGTTTATTCTTATAAAGTAAAGAAACAGAATCAAAACTCAGATTTTCTTAACTAAATAAAAAGATAGACTTATGTCAGGGATAGTGAGATTTTCTATATGTTAACGTGGCATTTATTCCTAAAGCATGTCAGCCTCTCTGCACAGTCACTTACTATGTTTATCTTTATGCAAACTCACTTCCATTTGGGAACTGTGGTACTAAGTGTTAATGGCATCATTATTCCAAACAAAACGTGTTAGAACCATGGCTTTATATGATAGGTTTCCTGTGGGAATTTCCATGAACAGTTTGTAGTTTGTAAGATAGTCACATGGCATAACTATTTTTTTTTTAACTTCTCTTACGCTGGTGATTTTCTTGGTAGACACATTAGTCTTTTCTATAAAAAGGTGTCAATTTCTGAACTTTTGCTTATTTTTATATGTATTCTTTATACTAAATAAATATGGATGACATATATGTGGTAACTTTGGGGGGCATGTAAATAATACATAAGGGATGGAGTTTGCTTCTAAATTGATAAGCACCTATAGTTTTTCCATACGGAATTAGAATGCCTAAGTCTTAAAGAGATCTGTTTTTCTCAAGAGATAATTTGGGGACTTTACATTCTTGAAAATGCACTTGAAAACTCCTTCATTTGTTGAATCAAGTTCTAGCATTCTATGAAATACATGAAAGTTGAAGACTGCTTTTTTATTTTAAGAATTACCTATCCTATGGCATAATATGAATTATAAGAATATTAACACCTTATTTTGTCTACATGTAGCATTTCTAAACATATATATATATATATACACACACACACACACGTTGTCAGCAACAGATGATGAAAACAACTGATCTTAAGAAGAGAGATCAAAATAACTGAACAAACCAAGATAAATGTGGACTTAAAAGAACATTAGGTAAAATAAAGGGAATTATATAAGTGTGATGAATTATGCTATTCATTATTTTCAACAACTCAACATTAAATTGTTCATTAAGGTGCCTCTGTTTTTCAATGAAAAATCAAAAACTGTTTACTTGTTGTTTTATGATAAGTTCAAAGATCAGTCTGGTAATATTAGACTCTAATAATGTGCATTCTATTGAAGATCTAATCTGCATTATAAATAAATAAATAATTATTAGGCCCCCCAGATGGCTCAGTTGGTTAAGCAGCTGCCTTTGACTTAGGTCACCATCTCAGGGTTCTGGAATCCAGCCCCAAGTTGGGAATCCCTGCTCAATGGGGAGTCTGCTTCTCTTTCTCCCTCTGCCCCTGCCCACCCCCCGCTCATGTTCTCTCTTTCTTTCAGAAAAAAGTAACTAAAATAAAACATTCATATATGTAAATATGATATACTTCCAAGGAAAAAGCTATAATTATTTTATTATATTTTTTCAAATAATAAATGTTTTATAGTCATTCAGTGCACAAATGCATCATTCACAAAATGTCTTTAATTAACGTCATCAATAGGGGATGCTCACCAATTTGAGTGTAACTAAAGATTCCTGTATTCTTGCATGTTACTCCCTTGTTGAAAATACATTAAGTTTCAGGTTGGGCAAGTATTATTAGCGGTTTAATATGTACCCATGGAAAAGAAAATAACTAATTGACCCATTAGGGAGGTTAAAACTAAGACCATAGCCACAAAAGCACTAAGATCTCATGAATAAGTTAACTAGCCTCCTAGTGATACAGCACACAGTAAGAAATATATTTTGTTCATTTTCATAATTTCTTAGCAACATATTTTTAAATTATAAGAGAAAATTGAAATATTTATATAATGCTAATATGTTTAGGGGTGAAATGTACCAATATCTTCACCTGACTTTGAAAAATGTTTTTAAAAAAATGAGATGAATTGACAGGATGGATAGATATGGATAAAAGCAAGTACAGAAAAATGTTACTTATAGCATCCACATGTCAGGATATGGATGTGTGTTGTACACTTTTATGTATATTTGACAATTTTTTAAATAAAACTTTGGTAAAACATTTGCAGAATAAGAAAGGCTATTACATCATTTTAAAGCAATCAGTGTGATAAAACATGAAGGGAGATGCCAATAATAACATGACATAATTAGTTCCTTATAAGTAGAAAGACAAGCTATGCCATATTTTAAAATGAGAAGTATATTTTTAAGTAAATCTAAACTTTAGTTAAATTCCCTTTAGATGTATGCATTTTTTTAGAAAAGGGTTTTTAGTCTTTTCTCTAGATTATGTGTTTAAACCTAATTATTTTTTATGGTTGTCTATTATTTAGGGCTAACCTAAAGTTATCACCTTGTGTTGTATTCTCGTCAATGGGCTTATTCAGTTTTATGGTTCTCTCTGGTACATTTACAAAGTGCGCTTTATATTGCCTTTCTAGTTCCCTATAAACAAGGAAACAGTCTGCACTACTGTATTTCAAATCATTGCCACATTGATCATTACTTCATTTGCAATAAAAACACAAATAAACTGGGCAAGTGCATTTCATACATGCTCATTTCTACAGTGCTAAAAAGTAAAAGTCTGGTCAGTCTTGGCCCAGAGAAAGTAGCAGACCCCCCACGTGGTGATATTTGTGTGAGGTTTGATGGGTTATCAAGAGTGTACCTCCCTGCCCAGTCCCCTCTGTTCTTTCAAGTCTTGTTCCACCTTTTTAAAAATAGAATATTCAAGGTGTCTCATTAAAAAGTAAATGTTATCAACCACCACCACGGGTTATTGCTATCTGAGCTGTAATTTAATGTATATCCCAGAGAATCCTAAGAAAATGGAGCATAGGCAGAGTTTGGAACTTAGGAATTCTCTGATGTCAATAACGTCTGAATGTTTCTTGGTTCAGCAGGCACAAGAGGCCAGGCAGTCAGGACCAAGCAGAAGCAAGGGAAGGGTCTCTTGGACTGAGGTGGTGGAAGGAGAGGAGACAGTCTTACATGAGAGTTTACCAAGGCTACTGTCTTTGGATAATCTATGTCCGTACCACTTGCAATATTCTTTAGAGAAATGATCAGTTGAAAAAGATCTTGGATTACAAATGATTTTGGATCTCTGCTCTCTAACTCTTTTACTTCTGTTTTTTCACTGAAACAAATAGTGTGAACTCATTAGAATGCCTTGGGTCTTATTTGTCACATACTTTCTAATGTAGTCACTAGGTTAGAAATGACCTATAAAGAGTTACTGAGCTCTCTCTGAATTAGCAGCCATAGTTTTCTGATACTGGCTCAGTATGAACAATTGCAATTTTCTGATATTTGCTCAGTATGAACAATTGCAGTTGCAGTCCTAGTTTCTGAGGTTACCTGACTTTGATTGGCATGGGAACCAGAGCAGAAGACTAACAACTGTGCCAGGGCTTTCGACTACCTTATTAGTTTCATAGAATAATAAAATTTGCTGTATGAGCTATAAGTAATTGGTCAGTTTCTCATGGGGATCTGTAGCTGCATTTGTTTTCTAAAACACACTTTTTTATAGAAATTGAGACAAACCATAAATGACTCTTAATCTCACAAAACAAACTGGGGGTTGCTGGGGGGAGGTGGGATTGGGAGAGGGGGAGCGGGCTATGGACATTGGGGAGGGGAGGCGAACCATAAGAGACTATGGACTCTGAAAAACAACCTGAGGGTTTTGAAGGGTCAGGGGTGGGAGGTTGGGGGAACAGGTGGTGGGTAATGGGGAGGGCACGTTTTGCATGGAGCACTGGGTGTTGTGCAAAAAGAATGAATACTGTTACGCTGAAAAAATAAATAAAATGGGAAAAAAAAAGAAATTACTTCGATAATGAGATTATCAATAATATTTGAAGGCATGTCACTGCTGTATAATGTAGACAATGCTCTTCTGTTATTAAGTCATTTCTAACTATCATATGCTATTAATGTTCTATAGTTTTACTATTTCCGACAGTTCCATTGTTTTCAATAGCTCCTAGTTTGTTTGTTTGTTTGTTTTACTATAATTAGCCTTTTAAACATTTACTCTGCTGGAGGTCATTTTTGTCCTTGTCAACTTGTCCACAAACCTGACTTAGGTTTATGGTGTCCTCATATTACAAAGTATTCTTTTTTGGACAAGAACAGGTATGTCTTTTGGCTACCAAATCAATTATTTTTTTTTATCTGAGATCAAATTTAGTTCCATATATTGATACCCCTTTTACTTGCTTATGGATAACAGTGATCCTTTAATATACAGCTTTTCATATACAGCTTTGCCTTAGCCAAAAATTCAATAGGAGTTCAATTCAGCCATTACTTATTTACACATTTCAGTAATATTTTTGTCCAACAAGTAGTTGAAATGATCAAAACCTAAGATCAAAAAGTACTGTCTTCATGGGGCGCCTAGGTGGCTCAGTGGGTTAAAGCCTCTGCCTTCAGCTCAGGTCAGAGCACCGCATTGGGCTCTCTGCTCAGGGGGGTTGGGGGGCTGCTTCCTCCTCTCTCTCTCTCTCTCTGTGCCTCTCTGCCTACTTGTGATCTCTGTCTGTCAAATAAATAAATAAAAAATCTTAAAACAAAAAAAAACACTCTCTTCGGATAAACAAATGCTTTCCTACAAGTAAATTTAGGTGTAAAATAAAACATAAAAACAAAACAAGAGAAGGGATGAAATGATGATGATAATAAATGGTTAATAAGTCAGAGGGAAGCAGAAAATTTTACAGTGATGGTATTTCCTATATATTGTTATCAGGCCATAGTATCGTGTGATAATGAACATTTGATATAATTAGAAGTAAAGAAAAGCACTCAGGGCATATACCATATTTGTAAGCGGTTTTCTTTTCAAATTAGTTTTTTTGACTTATTCATTATTTTGATCAAAGTAAGTTCAGAAAACTTTTCTTTTTTTAGAGAGGATCTAAAATTTGTGAATTTATAATATAAATTAAAAATTACTAAACATCTTTTAGGAAAAGGCTAATATAAAAACTTAAGATATCCTAGAGCCTTCAATTCAATAATAAACTGAATATAGACTATTAATGCAAAAAGCTTTATGCAAGATGCTTTGAGTATGTAGAAGAATAGTATCCAGACAGGCCATAATAATTAAATTGAAAAGTTCATGCCTGTATGATCATCACATATATACCCAAATTCATTACAAAGCTCAACTTTAACTAATACTGAGATATATTCTTGTCTATTAACTCTTCTGATTAAGAACTATACACTTTTTGGAACTGATTTTGAAAATAATCTATTGCTATTTTTAAGCATGTCACACTCTTTTTGTTTGCTTGTGTGTTTGCTTTGTTTGAATTTGGGATTGGAAAGGATTTCCAGGATTTTTTTATATGTGCATGAACATGGGGAAGTTCACTTGGTTTTATTGGAGATTTCCGAAGTAAGAAGTAAAGATAGACTATGCATGATGAAAAGAGGGAATGAGAAAAATCAACAAACTTCGCAGATAACAATTTATTTCCTCTACTCAATTTTTACACAGGGTTTCTGTGGCAGTTTCCTTTTTTTTTTTTTTTAAAGATTTTATTTTATTTATTTGACAGTGAGAGAGAGAGATCACAAGTAGGCAGAGAGGCAGGCAGAGAGAGAGGAGGAAGCAGGCTCCCTGCGGAGCAGAGAGCCCGACGTGGGGCTCGATCCCAGGACCCTGAGATCATGACCTGAGCCGAAGGCAGCGGCTTAATCCACTGAGCCACCCAGGCGCCCCAGGCAGTTTCCTTTTTATGTAGCTTTACTTGTCCTTTAGTCTCAGTAATATCAGATCACCTCCGTAATTCCTTCCATAGGGCTGTGTGTGTGTGCGCGCACATGTGTATTTCTTTGTTGCAGGTAATACTGCTATTTAAACATTTATATCACTTAGCAATTGAAGAAGCTTTCAAATATTAAACCTTTATGTGATGACTGGGTTATATTTTTTTTTAAAACCTAAGGAACATTATTTTGAAATGTTACTTTGTTTATTCCACCTTCCCAATGAAAGGAATTCACAGGAAACACAAAATAACATCATTACCACAGAGGAAAGTTGGTGTGAAAAAGTCAGCTTTGGACTCTTTCCAGCAGGGCTTAATTGTGGTGCTACAATGACGACATTGTTATATCACGCTCCTACCGACCAACTGAACTCAGAAATAAACTCAGAAAACAGCAATATAGAAAAGTTTCAATGACTATAATCTTCTGGCTTTAAGTGTAGCAAAAGCTGGAAAGTGTGGAGAGAGTAAAGGATGTAGCACAATGAAGTTGACGATCTAAGTGGTGAATTGATTAGTCAATAGCATGCACAAATTCTTCCTCAGGCATGATTTGGTAGGTGACCCTACTTGCAGCAATACGTTTTTGGGTTTGTTTGTTTGTTTTTAATTTTCTAGAAAAGCACTTAGAAATTTCCAGAGTTTTTCAGTTCATGGTACCTTAGCAGCTCAGTAATATTTTTAAGGCATCATTAGGCCAACAGACAAAAACCAAGAATTCTGTTCATTAAATAGTTGCAGCCAAATAACTTAATGGTTAAGGCCAAACAACTTAGTAAGTTATTTTGTCCTGTTAAGCGAAATTGAAAGAAAAAATAAAATTAATATTTGTTTCAATGGTGAATAACCAAAATTACTTATTAATGGGTGTGTGTGTGTGTGTGTGTGTGCATATGTATGTTGGGCAACTTCTCAAACCTTAGGAACAGAATGCTGCCAAATTCATTACCTTTTCCACATGGATTTTTTAGGAGGGACTAGCTTTTCATCACATCACCTGCTGGAAACCCAGGTTCACACAGCTCTGACATCTTTGAAAGGAATGTTGCACTCCTGTGAAATACCTTGCATGGTAGTTTGCATAGTGTCTGACAGATGTCAAATGTGTTTACTCTGAAATTTCCAAATACCCTCCAGCATCCTCGGAGGGGAGGTGGGGTTCACTGTAGTGCTCCGGGGTGCCTTGGCACATGCTTTGGGAATCATGAATTTAAACTGTTTGTTGCTAATATGAATCATAGCCCGTGAATCTTAAAATTGAAAAGTCAAAAATCCCCTGCCACAGTAGAGGTAAATGGAAGGCACTATAAACCAACTGTAAAACCTCATATCTTATTCTTTCATCTCAGTAGTTTCTTATTTTCTCAGCCTGTTTATTGTGAATATTTCTCAGGATTCACAGTATAACCTTCTTCTGTGGTTTTGGAAATTTGATGTTAGAATACACAGTTATGATGCGTGGTAACATCATCATGGCTTGAGGCAAATGTTACTTGTGTATTTTAAGAGAACAATATTATCAGTGTCTGTTAGGACATTTAACATTTTCATGTGGCATTTTAAGAGTTGGACTAAATGTTTTTCGTTTCTAATGATACTTTTCACTCAGAAGTGCTACTTTTTTTTTTAACAATCCATATGAAATATATTTTACTGAGCAGAGAGTTTCTGTGTTCTCACGTGTATATCTTAGCTGCACATAAGCCCTGGTGTGCTCTGAGTCAGAGGATTTGAACCAATTTTCCATTTTATCTCATTTTTGCATTTCAGTAACCCAGTTAACTATATAAACATTGTTTCCTTTTAAAAACAAATATCTTACAGAAATGTGTATTTACCCTCAGCTAAGGAACTCAGCGGATCTTATCTGGATTATTAGAAGAAATCATATATGAGAATCTTTAAACTACATACTTGTTTCCTTCACAAGCAACTATGAGAGCTATTAGTGTCCCCAACTGAAGGCTCAGAACAGAAAACTAAAGCAAGTTATAATTAAGTGAATAATGAAGAATATAAATCAATTTTTATTGTAAAAAAAAAATCCAAAATTTAATAGCATAGAGCTCTTACTTATCTAGGGCAGGGCTAAGGCTAATGTTGATACTAGTTCTTGTCACTGAAATTCTTAAGATTTTGCAATCAAAGTTTGAGTTAATTTTTCTCCCACCTGTTCAATTCTAATTTCCTACTAAAAACTGTTGATAAAGTTTCCATCCCTTTAAAGAATAGATCATCATAATCTTTTGCTGTGGTAACAAATTAGTAGCAAACTTTAGTAGTAGGGATAATTTCTTTAATTTTTATTCACTGGTTGAAATGATTTTCTGCAAATGATAGGTACTTCAGGAAATGAAAACCAGAACTAGTGTTCAGCAGGCTGGTTTGTCTGGGACCTTCTAAATTCTCTCAGCTTAAAGAGTTCTAAAAATCTAGGGGGAGACATAGCAGGTAGTTGGTCACATGGATGAAAATTTTTTGAAGGTAATCGAAGGACATGTCACCTATGTTACACATCCAGGACTGACTCTGATTATTTCAGATCCAACCACACAGGCAGAAAGCAATAAATTAGCCGATACTGTGATGTTCAATATCTAGGTATATAAAACATTAGGAGAAAGAAATAACATGCAAAAATAAGATGCTGGAAGAAAATAATTTGATTTCTTTCATTTCATGAAATCGTATCACGTAAATGTCAGAAACACAAGTACATGTTTCTCTCTGTATGGGTATGTGTACCTATATGTGAATGTGTGTCCAGTTTTGGGCTCTAAATTGATTGTGGCATTACATTTTGCATGTGTGATTGGTATTGAATTGTTTTCTAGCTAGGTAGCTAGTAACAGGTCTGTAGTTAGAGATGTATTTACAGATACAAATAAGGTTGATTAAAAAGATGGACAGAAACCCTGTGGACATGGACAAGTCTTATTAACATTGCAGTTTGCAGCATGATGAACCACTTCCCTGGATAGATGGATGTTTTTCTGATTCACTGATGTATCCTAACTGGAATGCCAAAATGTCTTCTTTTGGTCTTTCTACTCCTGAGGCTCTTCTCTTAAATTGTCCATGTTAAATGTGCTGCTCCTCAGAGCATCCACACAGATGATCAACATTCTTTTGTAACCTGCTTCAAAAGTCTGCTGCCATGTTTTCAAAAGCTTCTGGAGATTTTGCTCCTCATTTCTCCACCTACATAAATTTGTAACTATGTGAGAAGACTGGTTCTTGCAGCCCTTTCCTCCATTACTTTTATCTATGGTATCTGCCACTATGCTGGATTTTTTATTTTGAAAAATATCACTACTTCTTTTTTTGCATCAAGACCATGACATACTATCTTAAATGCAGAATTAAGTAAAGGATTTAAAGGGGGGTAACATGCAAAATGTGATGTCTTCTGTGTCTACAACAAAACTACAAAATACTATATAAATATAAGGTAGATTGAATTATCCTTTCATATCAAGTGCTCTTTCTTTATGTGTATGCATTTTGAATCTCTCAAAGTTTTGTATTCAAGTCATCAAAAATAACTTCTCTGCAAATACATTGTAGTTTTCCTCCAACATAGGACCTTCTTGCCAACAGATTTCTTGTTGTGGTAGTTATTAAATACACTCTCTTATCTTGTTCTGTGAGGAGGCTGACTCCTGATAATGTCCTGTTCATTTTATGGAAGTTCTTTTCTATGAGCTGTATTTTCATTTCACCCCAGTTTCCGGCAAGGTAGCTTTTGAAAAATTTAGCAAATCTTCATGAAGTAGACTTGCCCTTGACTTTACTTTTCCTGATTGAGGGTGCGATGTCTTCGCACTTTGTATTTGCAGAGAAAGTCTTTTCAGTTTGTATGGTTCAGTGGGTATAGTTCAAGTCAGAAATACTGAGGAAGAAAGATATATTAGATGGGTTATATTTATTTTGAGAAACCATCACTCAGCCAGAAGAGAAAAGGTTATTACATTCACATCATATTGCTTGTCTGGGAATCTTTCTAGTGAGAAAACAAAAGGAACCATAAAATTAAAGAAAACATTGACAGGATTTTTAGACACTAAGAAATGCCATCCCTCTTTCCTTTTTTTATGAAGAACCTCTTCCTGGGATCTCTGAAACCAAACAAATACCAAAAGCCTTTATTCTTCTTTCTAAAATTTGTCTACATCCTGCTCTCTGAGATCCATGATGAATGCAAATTGGGGAAAATGTTGTATTCCAATGGAGGATGATTACAGAAAAATAGGACCACCGTGAGATACAGTCCTTGTTTTCCTATGTGGTCTCTGTCTTTTATAAATAAGTTACTACATCTTCAGAAAGTTTTAATTATGGAATTTTAAATCAGGTTGTAATTTCATGTCCAGATAAATAAATTTTGGCTTTTAAAACAATAAAATTCATATAGAATTAACTCTAAGCAATACTGAAATTGTAGATAAAACGAAGCACTTTCTCAACATTTTACTAGGCATTTTTGGTTCAAAAATCAGTTATATTGGTGAAGAAATGCCATCTCAAATTTTAAGTAAGCAATTGAATAATTTAAAAAGCAGGAGAGAAATACCCAGCAAATTATGTTTTTAGTGATGTTGTATATCATTGTTTAGAAGTTCTTACACAATCAGACCAACTCAAATGCATTGCCAACCTCCATGTAATTCACAGAAACACATTCTTTGTCTTTCTTTTCTTTCTTTTTTTTTTTTTTTTTGGAGGACAGGGTGCCTGTTAAATTTAAATAGTGCATTAATATATTAAAGCTCTGTTTAAACGCATTTTTTAATCTTTTCCCATTCTCTTTCTTTGAGTGCAAAGTGTATCACACACATCATAAATTAATACTGAGAAATCCAAATTTACTCCGATAGGGTCTCTCAGTGACGACTTTATAAACTAGGCCCTTGTTTATTCTGTGTGTGGCCACTTTGGTTATTAGGAGGGGTTACACTGATCGCTCTTTCCCAGATTTATGAGACTTGGCAAAACCCTTGAGAAAACAGAGGCCAGCTTCTTTCTATAAAAAACATTATTAATACTAAATAAACATTAATTTAGGTAAACTAGTACTACTTAGCCCAACAGGAATACGCTGTTACTTGGATTTCCCTCTGATGGGTGAAGGAGTACATGGGGGAAATTGCTTTGTACAGACCCTAAAGAAGGTGAATTTAAGTAATAGTTAAGATTCTGTCTTTAGAAACCTTCATGCTCATTCATTAAGGGTAGTACCACTATGTCAGGGAGGTATGCTTCATGTCCTTCTCCCAGTGGGTAAAGATCAAGAGAACTCTCAATCTTTTAAAAATTAGCACAGTATCCCCATTAGCACAGTGATTAATTTTCTCCGGATTCCAACAAAAGCTTTGAGAAATAGGCATACTGTGCCGTTAGTTAACACATGGTTTTCAAATAACTTATTACCTCTTGATAACATGGAAATTTATGAAGAGGTTAAAGCATTTTTAGAAAGCTAACTCTAACCTGTCTCTCATTAATAAGTTAATGTCATGAAGACAGAAAAGGGGGATGATTTGTGTGCTAGGCTGAAAATGATAGAAACATAATAACTAGTTACAGTGGGTCACATGGAACTGGCTCTTAAGTTGGACAAACCAGATATAAAGAACAGTTTGGGGACAATCCTGAAAATTTTAACATAGAATGAATATTAAATGGAATAAGATGTTACTGACAGGGAACATGAAGATAATTAGCTTCTATGTAGGTTACAAAATAGAATATTTAATATAATCTCATTGTGGCAAAGTATATTTGTGTACATGCATAGAAAAATATAGAAAGATAATACTTTAACAATGACAGTTTCTGAGTGCAGTGTGAATAGAGATATGATGTTTTTATGTTCTTCTTTCTGATTATCTGTGGTGTTTAACTGTGTAGAATGCAAAGATACTACTTTTGTAGTAACTATAATCTCTTATTAATAAAATAAGCAGCAGTAAGATTTACCTTGAATTTTACAGTAAGGTATTTTTGGGAGAGGATGTAAAGAAACCTTTGACTTTAGTCAGTGCCAGGGGAATATGTCTTTGTTTTGTGGTGTAGAGTCCCAGAAATTATTTTAATGATAGAAAATTGGTTTTTCTTGAGAGTAAATTGGTCAATACAAAGAACAATACTCAGACTTTGCTAAAAACTATCAAGTCTCTCTCCTTACAACAAGAAATAGATTAAAGGAAATTTTTTTCTCTTTTGGGAATTCTAAATGTATTCTTAATTTTATCATTTTTATGTAAGAAAACCAAAACATTGCTCTAAATAAAAGTGTTTGAAAAACTTCCCCCTCCAATCCCTAAGTCAGGTTACACATTTATTCATTTAACACTAGGCTCTTACCCAAGGGGAACTTCTTGAAACTTGGATTCCATAGATTTGGCCCTTTATAAGGACTCTGTCCTAATCAGGAACTGTTAATAATGTGTTTGTGTCTTGCAAGTTTTAGACTATTGATTATAAACAATAAATGATATATGACAAATCAGGAAATAAAAAATAAGAATTTAGCTGTAACAAGAGAGTTGAGCGAAATTGTGTGCTGATGCTTGAAGTGACATCATGATTAAGAATGTCTCAAGGTTTTGTTTTGCCTTTTTTGTTTTTAAAGATTTTTTTAATTTATTTGTCACAGAGAGAGATCACTAATAAGCAGAGAGGCAGGCGGGGGTGGGGGGAAAGCAGGCTCCCCACCAAGCAGAGAGCCTGATGTGGGGCTTGATCCCAGAACCCTGGGATCATGACCGGAGCCAAAGGCAGAGGCTTTAACCCACTGAGCCACCCAGGTGCCCCTGTTTTGCTTTTTTTAACGTAAGTGATCTTGCACACATTAGAACAGTAAGCTACATCAGTTCATTTCCACTGATGCTCTGAGTTTACTTTATCCCTTTACATAATATATGGCATTATACAATGCCATTTAATTTAAATAGCTCCCATATTCAGACAGCATATAACTCTTGTAAGAGTTACAAGTCCCAGGAGTCACTTACTACTCATTCAAGATTGATTGAGTATGAATCTCATACGAATATGAATGATTATATTTTCACTCTAATTTGGATTTCAGAAGGAACCAGCTCTTAGCCCTGTTCTGCAAAAACTTGTTTTGCATTTGTCTTTTCAATTGTCATGTCAATGGAGATATTATGGTTTGTAACCATGTTATGGAAGTACATCTGGACATATTAACCATCCTACCTGGTAAATTCAGACAGGAGCAATGCCAGGTAAAAAAGAGAGTTCAGAGGCAGTTTCTTTTCACTTAAAAAAAAAAATCTTTTTCTTTCCAATAAAAGTGAAGGAAATAAGACTTTGTTCTAACCTTACATGCCCAGTAATACTCCAAAGGAGAATTGAGTCTTTGCTTTTAATGTTGTTCCTCTGTTTAAAAGAGTGGAAATGTTTGAAATGTTCACAATAAGCCTACATAATATCACTTAAATAAGTAATCCTATTTAGATGACAACTTCCCCATCCCACCTTTTTATTGCTTCTGCTTTTCTCCTGAGCACTTACCACATTCTGATACATTTGTCATTTCCTTCTTGTTTGTTTTTTTCTGTTCTTTCTTCTAAAACATAAGCTGCTTGAATAGAGATTCTTTTTTCTATTTTCATTTAGAATCTGCACTGCCTGAAAACGTGCCTGATGCTTAGAAGTTGCTCAATAAATATTTTCTTGACTGAATACATTAATTGTCAATACAGTAGTGGTTCAATTATTATTTTCAAGAGATAAAATTGAATTTTTCTCCATATGTTTTGTATTGTATTTGTAAAATTCTATCATCTTTTTTTTTTACTTTCAAGTTTTTTTTTTAAGATTTATTTATTTGAGAGAGATCATGAGTGGGGGAAGTGACAGAGGGAGAGAAAGAGAGAATCCTCAAGCAGACTCCCTGCTGAGCATGGAACCCAAAGTGGGCTCCATCTCAAGAGCCTGACATCATGACCTGAGCTAAAATCAAGAATCAGCCACTTAATCGACTGAAGCTCACAGATGCCCCTCAAGTTTTTATTTAAATTCTAGTTAGTTAACATACATGGTAAATTTGGTTTCATGTGTAGTAACATTCTGTCATCTCTTATAAATCAAGCCTTATAAACTTAATTTTACAATGTTAGTATATTTTTCATATTATATATTTAAAATTTATAAGACACTTACTAATAGTAGCCTATAGTAATATGCTAATATGTTATATGTTAATATGTTAACAATTGAATAGTTGCAGCATACAACAGATTTATTTAATTTTGGTTGTTTTGATCATTCTTAATTCTGCTATGTTGATAGTTTAACTTTGCAGAGTTTTTATTTTCACCCAAAGAGAAAAATGTGGTGATTACTATTATTTTTGTTGCTCTTGCTGTGTGGTGGTTTGTCTTGATGAGACCTAACGTAATGATATATATTATAATAGTGTCTTAGATTGGATTAAGTTATGGTAAGTAATATTAATTTACTTTCTTAGAAATGCTCTCACAATGAATTAAAAGGATTTTTCTTTAGACATTGTGAGAAAGGTGGCAATTCTGTCTTGTTACATTGATTTCCGGTCCCTTTAAGCTTTAAATTTAAGGCATTTGCTGATATAAAATGATACTTTCATTGTTAAAAGCATATAAAAATAGCTATCTGTTTGAATGGCAGTTGACTTTTTATTTACTGCACAACCCTTAATACCATTTGTATCAATGGTCAATTCCCAGATCTTAATTTTTGACACATTAGTAACATTTAACCCACAGGCTCTCTTAATCACCTCACCTTCCTTTAAAGATCTCACACAGATCCAAAGTGCCCCCCACCTTTGGTTTTCCTACTCCATCATTATCCGCTTTTTCCCAGACTTGATTGCTGATTCTGCCTTATCTCCCTGACCTCCACACAAAGGAGCATGTCCAGAATCAGTGCACAGACCTGTTCTTTCCTCTATCTGTATACCTGCCCTTGGCAATCTCACTCTCATTCATGCCATCTATACCCTGATGACTCTGAAGGTATACTTCTGTCCTTGACTGTTGTTATCCTCACCTGTTGACTTTAATTCAGCTACCTTTAGCCAGGCTCATGTCCAGTACTCAAATTTAACATCTCCAAAACACAAATTTTGATCTTCTAGGAAACCTCCTCTAAGCATTTCTCTCTCCCATCCCATATCCCGGTCTTTTGATGAATGGTAATGTCTCCATCTTTAGAGCACATGCAAAATCTTATCATCACTTTTTACCATCTCCACACCTAAGACCTTGGGTATTTCTTTCACTGAATTTTAACCTTCTTTGCGCTTTGCTCCAATTTAATTTTTCACTGAGACCTTCTGAAAGCATTTTCTTTATAATTGCAAACCCCAACCAGTGTCATTCTCTATACTTTTCTTTTTCACAACTTTTTTTTCTCTAGCACTTGTCAGGATCTGTGTAATATGTCTTTTGACTACTATATGCCTCCCTGTACCCATGCTTAATAGAAAGAGAGCCCCATTAGGGGTAAGAACTTGACTGTTTTATCTTGTGTGTTTTATCCCCAACACCTAGAAGAATCTCTATCAGATTGTAAATGCTTTATGAATTGTAGTTGAAAGAATTTAAAGCATCAGCATTACCACTATCGAAAATACTCCTTAATTCTCCTCTTAGCTTCCTTCCAGCAAAACATACTATTTAACATGTGTTTCAAACTTACAGCTCATAGAGCACATACTTTAGTTAGCTGTATATCTAAAGTTTATGACAACTCTTTATTAAAAGCAATTTTGGGATTATCTTTATTCACATTATAGTTCAACAGATTTTCCCCAAGGATGAGTTATAATATAGCAAACTGTTGTATATTTTGTTGAGTAATTTATTAAGGAATTTAATATGTTTTTTATGAAAGTCAATTAAATAGTAGTGGATAAGGGTAAATTCTTTATTAAAGTGAAATCCCAGTCCAAATACATTTTGCATTGTCTAAACCCTTCTGGATTTCCTCTTACTTATGTGTAGCCAAATAAGCTATAATGAAAAACATTAATGTGTTAAGTGTGACAAAAATGTTACCAAAACATTGTTATTTATGATAATATCAGGATAAGGTACTTAGGACAATGGTGTAAGTGATAAATACTGTGAACAAATATCCACGTTAAAATCTAGATCTAATCAGTAATGGTTTCTCAGATTGACAAAAAGAATAAATCTAATGTTAGATATCATTGCTAATTTTTTAAAAAATAAAATTTCAGTGATTTAGATTAATAATTTTGTTTTTCTTTCCAGAATTTCTTAATGTCTTCTAACAGAGAAACATAGCATGTTTGAGTGTATGATTTTCCAGTACTTCTAATAATTAACCCTGCTATATTACTAAATTCTATTGTACATTTCACTTACAAGTTTAGATTAAAACATATAATAATATCAAATGAGCAAATGTATTGTCATTGCCACAAATAAATTTATTACAAGTTTCTTAACATTCTTCTTCATACTGACATGTTCCTTTCAACCAAAGCCCACCTAGTTATTTATGGATACCCCTTTGTTTTCCTTGCTACAAATGTCCAACCATTTCAAATATGATTGGAGATTATGCTACAATGATAATTATAAAAATGTATTACTATATTTTAACTTTGCATCCTGTAGGCTTTTTTTGTGGGGGAAAAACAAAAATACCATCAAAATACAAACAATAGTTATCTTGTTACATCAATGTCCTATTGTTCTGGCTTTAAGTTTAAAACACTGGCAAAGTAAAATGTTTTCATTTTTTAAGGGTTTACAGAAAAGTGGTTTATTTGAAAAGAAATTTTATTTTATTTTATACATGCTTATTGAAACTTATCATTGAGCTTTGTTTCTGTCTTGGAGTACTTGATTGGTTGTATCAATGATATACTTTTTTTTCTTGAGTTAATCTGAATTTTTCAAATCACTCAAACATTTTGACAAAATCATATTCAACATTAAGTAAATGTCATGAATATGGGGGCAGACTCTATACATAAAGGGTAACACTCTTGTTACCAATAAACTTTTTTTTCAGACTATCTGTATGGCTTTTTTTTTCTTAATTATTTTCATTAGCATATAATGTATGATTTGCCCCAGGGTACAGGTGTGTGAATCATCAGGCTTACACATTTCATAGCACTCACCATATCACATACCCTCCCCAATGTCCATAACCCAACCACCCTCTCCCTACCCCCACACCCCCAGCAACACTGTTTGTTTTCTGAGTCTTATGGTTTGTCTCCCTCCCAATCCCACCTTGTTTCATTTTTTCCATCCCTACTCCCCAAACCCCCCCACATTGCCTCTCAAATTCTTCATATCAGAGAGATCATATGATAATCATCTTTTACGGATTGACTTATTTCGCTCAGCATAATACTCTCTAGTTCCATCCAGGTCATTGCAAATGGCAAGATTTCATTTATTTTGATGGTTGCATAGTATTCCATTGTATATGTATACCACCTTCTCTTTATCCATTCATCTGTTGCTGAACATCTAGGTTCTTTCCATAATTTGGCTATTGTGGACATTGCTGTTATAAACATTCGGGTGCACGTGCTCCTTTGGATCACTACATTTGTATCTTTAGGGTAAATACCCAGAAGTGCTATTGCTGGGTCATAGGGTAGCTCTATTTTCAACTTTTTGAAGAACCTCCATGCTGTTTTCCAGAGTGGCTGCACCAGCTTGCATTCCCACCAACAGTGTAGGGGGGTTCCCCTTTCTCCTCATCCTCACCAACATCTGTCATTTCCTAACTTGTTAATTTTAGTCATTCTGGCTGGCATGGGGTGGTATCTCATTGTGGTTTTGATTTGTATTTCCCTGATGCCGAGTGATGTGGAGCACTTTTTCATGTGTCTGTTGGCCATCTGGATGTCTTCTTTGCAGAAATGTCTGTTCATGTCCTCTGCCCATTTCTTGATTGGATTATTTGTTCTTTTGGTGTTGAGTTTGATAAGTTCTTTATAGATTTTGGAAACTAGCCCTTTGTCTGATATGTCGTTTGCAAATATCTTCTCCCATTCTGTCAGTTGTCTTTTGGTTTTGTTGACTGTTTCCTTTGCTGTGCAAAAGCTTTTGATCTTGATGGAGGCCCAAGAGTTCATTTTTGCCCTTGCTTCCCTTGCCTTTGGTGATGTTCCTAGGAAGAAGTTGCTGCAGCCAAGGTCGAAGATGTTGCTGCCTTGTGTTCTCCTCAAGGATTTGAATGGATTCCTGTCTCTCATTGAGGTCTTTCATCCATTTTGAGTATATTTTTATGTGTGGTGTAAGGAAATGGTCCAGTTTCATTCTTCTGCATGTGGCTGTCCAATTTTCCCAACATCATTTGTTGGAGAGACGTCTTTTGTCTTTTTCCACTGGACATTTTTTCCTGCTTTGTCAGAGATTAGTTTACCATAGAGTTGAGGGTCTATTTCTGGGCTCTCCAGTCTGTTCCATTGATCCTATGTGTCTGTTTTTGTGCCAGTACCATACTGTCTTGATGATTACAGCTTTATAATAGAGCTTGAAGTCCAGAATTGTGATGTCACCAGCTTTGGCTTTCATTTTTCTACATTCCTCTGGCTTTTTGGGGTCTTTTCTGGTTCCATATAAATTGTAGGATTATTTGTTCCATGTCTTTGAAAAAAATTGATGGTATTTTGATAGGGATTGCATTGAATGTGTGGATTGCTTTAGGTAGCATAGATATGTTCACAATACTTGTTCTTCCAATCCATGAGCATGGAATATTTTTCCATTTTGTTATGTCTTCCTCAATTTCTTTCATGAGGACTTTATAGTTTTCTGTGTATAGATTCCTTGCTTCTTTGGTTAGGTTTATTCCTAGGTATCGTAGGCTTTTTGGTGCAATTGTAAATGGGATTGACTCTTTAATTTCTCTTTCTTCTGTCTTGCTCTTGCTGTATAGAAATGCAACTGATTTCTGTGCATTGATTTTATATCCTGACACTTTACTGAATTCCTGTACAAATTCTAGCAGATTTGGAGTGGAGTCTTTTGGGTTTTTCACATAAGGTACCATATCATCTGCAAAGAGTGAGAATTTGACTTCTTTGCTGATTTGGATGTCTTTAATTTCTTTTTGTTGTCTGATTGCTGAAGCTAGGACTTCTAGTACTATGTTGAATAGCAGTGATGATAATGGACATCCCTGCCATGTTCCTGACCTTTACAGAAAAGCTCTCGGTTTTTCTCCATTGAGAATGATATTTACTGTGGGTTTTTCAAAAATGGCTTTGATGGTATTGAGGTATGTACCCTCTATCCCTGCACTTTAAAGAGTTTTGATCAAGAAAGGATGCTGTACTTTGTCAAATGTTTTTTCAGCATCTACTGAGAGTATCATATGGTTCTTGTTCTTTCTTTATTAATGTATTGTATCACGTTGATTGATTTGTGGATGTTGAACCAACCTTGCAGCCCAGGAATAAATCCCACAGTTTGGTCATGGTGAATAATCCTTTTAATGTACTGTTGGATCCTATTGGCCAGTATTTTGGTAAAAATTTTTGCATCTGTATTCATCAAGGATATTGGTCTGCAACTCTTCTTTTTGATGTGGTCTTTGTCTGTTTTGGGGATCAAGGTAATGCTGGCCTTATAAAATGAGTTTGGAAGTTTTCCTTCCATTTCTATTTTGTGGAACAGTTTCAGGAGAATAGGAATTAGTTCTTCTTTAAATGTTTGGTAGAATTCCCCTGGGAAGTCATCTGGCCCCAGGCTCTTGTTTTTTGGGAGATTTTCCAGTCTCCTCTTCAATCTTCTTGTTGGTTATGGTTCTGTTCAAGTTTTCTATTTCTTCCTGGCTCAGTTTTGGTAGCATATACCTCTCTAGGAATGCATCCATTTCTTCCAGATTGTCAAATTTGCTGGCTTATAGTGGCTCATAATACCTTCTTATAATTGTTTGTATTTCTATGGTGTTGGTTGTGATCTCTCCTTTTTCATTCATGATTTTATTAATTTGGGTCCTTTCTCTTTTCTTTTTGATAAGTCTGGCAAGAAGTTTATCAATCTTGTTAATTCTTTCAAAGAATAATCTCCCAGTTTTGTTGATCTGTTCTACTGTTCTTTTGGTTTCTATTTCATTGATTTCTGCTCTGATCTTTATTATTTCTCTTCTCCTGCTGGGTTTAGGCTTTCTATGCTATTCTTTCTCCAGCTCCTTTAGGTGTAGGGTTAGGTTGTGTACTTGAGACCTTTGTTTCTTGAGAAAGGCTTATATCGCTATATATTTTCCTCTCAGGACTGCCTTTGCTGTGTCCCACAGATTTTGAACACTTCTGTTTTCATTTTCATATGTTTCCATGAATTTTTTCAATTCTTCTTTAATTTCCTGGTTGCCCCATTCATTCTTTAGTAGGGTGCTCTTTATCCTCCATGTATTTGAGTTCTTTCCAACTTTCCTCTTGTGATTGAGTTCTAGCTTCAGAGCATTGTGATCTGAAAATATGCAGAGAGTGATCCCAATCTTTTGGTACTGGTTAAGGACTGATTTGTGAAATAAGATGTGATCTATTCTGGAGAATGTTCCATGCACACTAGAGAAGAATGTGTATTCAGTTGCTTTGGGATGGAATGTTCTGAATATATCTGTGATGTCTATGTGGTTTAGTGTTATTTAAGGTCTTTATTTCCTTGTTGATCTTTTGCTTGGATGATCTGTCCATTTCAGTGAGTGGGTGTTAAAGTCCCCTACTATTATTATATTATTGTCGATGTGTTTCTTTGGTTTTGTTATTAATTGGTATATATAATTGACTGCTCCCATGTTGGGGCATAGATATTTAAAACTGTTAGATCTTCTTGTTAGACAGACCCTCTGAGTATGATAATGTCATTCCTCATCTCTTATTCTAATCTTTGACTTAAAATCTAATTTGTCTGATATAAGGATTGCCACCCCAGCTCTCTTTTGATGTCCATTAGCATGGTAAATTGTTTTCCACCCCCTCACTTTAAATCTGGGGGTGTCTTTGGGTCTAACATGAGTGTCTTGTAGATAGCATATTGATGGGTTTTGGTTTTTTTTATCCATTCTGATACTCTGTGTCTTTTGATTGGGGCACTTAGCCCATTTACATTCAGGGTAACTATTGAAAGATATGAATTTAGCGCCATTGTATTGCCTGTAAGGTGACTGTTCCTGTATATTGTGTCTGTTCCTTTCTGGTCTACTACTTTTAGGCTCTCTCTTTGTTAGAGGACCCCTTTCAATATTTCCTGTAGGGCTGGTTTGGTGTTTGCAAATTCCTTTAATTATTGTTTGTCCTGGAAGCTTTTTATTTCTCCTTCTATTTTCAATGATAGCCTAGCTGGATATAGTATTCTTGGCTGCATGCTTTTCTCATTTATGCTCTGAATATATCATGCCATTTCTTTCTGGACTACCAGGTCTCTGTGATTAAGTCTGATGCCAATCTAATATCTACCATTGTATGTTACATACTTCTTGTCCTGAGCCGCTTTCAGGATTTTCTCCTTGTCACTAAGACTTGTAAGTTTTACTATTGGATGACAAGGTGTGGACCTCTTCTTATTGATTTTGAGGGGGAGTCTCTGTGCCTCCTGGATTTTGATGCTTTCTCCCTTTGCCATTTAGGGAAATTCTCAACTATAATTTGCTCCAATATACCTTCTGCCCCACCCCCCTCTTTCTTCTTCTTCTGGGATCCCAATTATTCTAATATTGTTTCATCTTATGGTATCACTTATCTCTCTAATTCTCCCCTCGTGGTCCAGTAGTTGTTTGTCTCTCTTTTGCTCAGCTTCTTTATTCTCTGTCATTTGGTCTTCTATATCACTAATTCTCTCTTCTGCCTCATTTATCCTAGCAGTAAGAGCCTCCATTTTTTTATTGCACCTCATTAATAGTTTTTTTGGTTTCAACTTGACTAGATTTTAGTTCTTTTATTTCTCCATAAAGGGATTCTATTTCTCCAGATAGGGTTTCTCTAATATCTTCCATGCCTTTTTTTTTTTTTTTAAGATTTCATTTATTTATTTATTTGACAGACAGAGATCACATGTAGGCAGAAAGTGAGAGGAAGAGAAGCAGTCTCCCCGCTGAGCAGAGAGCCCGATGCGGGGCTCAATCCCAGGACCCTGGGATCATGACCTGAGCCAAAGGCAGAGGCTTTAACCAACAGAGCCACCCAGGCGCCCCTTCCATGCTTTTTTGAGGCCAGCTAGCACCTTGAGAATCATCATTCTGAATTCTAGTTCTGACATATTACCAATGTCCATATTGATTAGGTTCCTAGTCATTGGTACTGCCTCTTGTGTTTTTTGTTTGTTTTTTGTGGTGAGTTTTTCTGCCTTGTCATTTTATCCAGATAAGAATATATGAATGAGAGAATATAATACTAAAAGGGTGGCAAGGACTCCAGAAAAATGCACACTAACCAAATCAGAAGAGACCCAAAACTGAGGGGAGATGAAAGGTGGAAAAAAGAAATAAAAATTTAAAAATTTAAAATTAAAAAATTAAATCCAAATATATGAACGAGAGAATAAAATACTAAAAGGGTGGGAAGGACCCCAGAAAAACGCACACTAACCAGATCAGAAGTGACCTAAAACTGGGGGGAGATGAAAGGTGGAAAAAAGAAATAAAAAGTTAAAAATTGAAAAAATTAAATATATATATATATGACTAGTGAATAGAACAGAGCCACCCACTTGATTTTGGGGGTAGTCTGGTTTCTTAGAAGAAACTACCTCCCAAAATTTTAAAGAAAGAAAAAAAAAAAAAAAAATATATATATATATATATATATATATACACACAATATTAAGGGTAAACATGACAAAGGAATGGAATATGACTGTAAAGATGAAAATTTAAAAAAGAATTCTAAAAAAGGAATTGATAAGTTGGTTGGTTGAAAAAACAGAAAAAAAAAAAAGGAGAGAATCTGCTCAGGCTGGAGACTAGAACAAAACCCTGTGCTAGATTTAGGGTTTATTTTGATCTATTAGAAGTAATTGTATCCCAAAATTTTAAAGAAAAATCCTTATATGTATACACAAAATAAGGTTAAATAAAACAAAGGGATAAAATATTACTATAACAATGAAGATTTAAAAGGATTTGTTTTAAAAAGGTATTGTTAAGATAAACTAGTTTAAAAAACTTTAAAAGAGGAAAGAGGAAAAGTTAAAAAAATAGAATAAGAAAAAGAAAAAAAAATTTTAAGAATTTAATGTTGTAAGACGAAAGGATCATGGGGAAAAAGCCATGAATTCTCTGCATTGCTTTTCCCTAGCTCTGGAGCTCCACAGTTAACCGATCAGTAAACTCGGTCTTGGCTGGATGTTCTTGCTGATCTTCAACAGGGGGGCAGAGTGGGGGGCTGTTGCAGTGAGTCTCAAATGTCTTTGCCCAAGGTGGAATTGTATTGCCCTTGCCAGAGGCCAGGCTAAGTAATCTGCTTGGGTTCGCTTTCAGTAGCTTTTGTTCTCTGAACACTTTCTATAGAGTTCTGGAGGACGGCAATGAAAATCGTGGCCTCCCAATCTCTGGCCCAGAGGGGCCAAGAGCTCAGGGCCCCACTCCTCAGTGCACCCTCACAGAAAAGCAGTCAATCCCTCCTGTCTCCCAGTCTCCAGGCACTTCTATCACTGGCACACGGCCCTGTTTGGAGTCTCCACACCCAGCAGATTCCTGCCACATGTTCCTGTGTGCCATCATCCTAGGAGGAAGGAGGAGATCTCTCTGGATCTGCCTCTTGCGGGGTCTCTGCTCGAAGAGCAGTGGGCTGACTATGCCTTGGATCATGGTTTAAGGTAACCCTGATCTGAGAGCTCACTCCTCGGCTCTGTCTCTGTATTTGGCTTCCCCGCTCTGATTCCTGAGAGCCCAGCCACACTCAGACACCCCCGATCTATCTGTGACTCCACAGGCCCTGAGACCACACTGTCCCCACGAGGGCTCCACCTCTGCTTAGCTTCTGGAGTGATGTCCTTCAGTGGAGCAGACTTCTAAATGTTCTGATTTTGTGCTCTGCTGCTCTACCGCTTGCTGGGAGCTGGCCCATCCCCCACAGTATACCTTCCTATACTTTTGGATCCACCTCTCTACACATCCTATCTTCCAGAAAGTGGTTGATTTTCTGTTCCTAGAATTGCTGCTCCTCTTCTCTTCTGTCTCCTCTTGACTTTGTAGGTGTTTGGAATGTTTGATAACTAGCTGAACTCCTGGGACCTAATATCATTTCAGTCTGCTACTCCTCCGCCATCTTGCCCAATTCCCCCCTGTATGGCTTTTTAATTTGGGGAAATGGGAGACATTCTAACATGGCCATATCTGCCATCCTGGCATTTTAAGCTTAGAAGAGACCCTAGCATTCCATTGGTTCCAGCTGCCTTATTTTAAAGAAAAGGACAGTAAAGAAAAGGGCAGTAACACTTAGATTTGTCTTCGTCTGTTTGGGCTGCTCTACAAAACTACTTGCTCACAGTTCTGGTGCCTGTAAATCAACATCGAAGTTCCAAAATGGTTACCTTTTCCTGAGGACTTTCTTCCCAATTTATAGTTGGCACCATCTCCAGTGTCCTCACTTGATAGAAGGGGCTAGGGATCTCTCTAAAGCCTCTTTTTTAAAGACACTAATGCCATTCATGAGGGTTTCATCTTCATGATTTAAGTACCTTCCTGTGGGCATTTAGGATTCAACATATGAACTTTGTGGGGGACACAAACATTCAGACCATAAAAAGGTCACTTTAATTGTCTAAGGAGAAAAAGCTTGCAGGGCTCAAACTCGTGTCAGGAATCAATGATGATGATGCTTTCTTCAGACTGGATAGTTAAATGTTTACTTATACCATGATGTTTTCAGTTAAACACCATTCTATCATTACAAAAAGATGTTTGTCAGTTAAGGTTGCTATTAAAATAATGAAAAATTCTAAGAGGCTGAAAATGAAGTTTCTTGGGTTTGCCTTTTGTGTGAAGACTATGCCGATTACACTAAATATGTTTTGAAATAGAAGTATTCAGAATGTTGTTTATATTTAATCTGATATTATTTTCCCATGTATTTCAAGGTTGAATGCTTGTAAATCGATTTACATATTTACTAAATATTCTTTATATATTACATAGGGATTCTAATATAATGTTATGTGTATAAATAAACACAAAATGAAAGATATTATAACTACTGTGAAAGTTAGGTACAGGAGATGTTTAGTTATAGTGTATCCTATATTTTTATGAATATGAGTAGTATTTTCCAAGGTTAACTTATCAAAGAATTCCACAGTGTACTTTTCTTCTCACTGAGTAGAGTTGGGCTGCATTTATCATATTTATAGGTGGCACATACACTGTCTGTTAGCTATAAAATTAGGGTATGCTTTCTTTTTTCCCTTTCTTTCTTTCTTTCTTTCTTTCTTTTTTTAAAGATTTTATTTATTTATTTGACAGACAGGGAGCACAAGAAAGGGGGTAAGGGCAGAGAGAGAATGACAGAAGCGGAATCCCTGCTAAGTAGGGAGCCGGACATGGATGTGGGGCTCCATCTCAGGATCCCGAGATCATGTCCTGAGCTGAAAGCAGATGCTGAACTGACTGAGCCACCCATGTGCACACCCCCATCATTCTTTCTTTATTAACTTCTTTTTTTTTTTAAAGATTTTATTTATTTATTTGACAGACAGATCAGAAGTAGGCAGAGGCAGGCAGATAGGGGAGGGGGAGAAGCAGGCTCCCTGCTGAGCAGAGAGCGCGATTCCGGACTGGATCCCAGGACCCTGGGATCATGACCTGAGCCGAAGGCAGTGGCTTAACCAACTGAGCCATGCAGGCACCCTCTTTATTAACTTCTAATCAATTCCATGTCAGTTATCATTTCAGACTTTTGATCCACATTTATTAACAGCTTATTAACTAGTGTTTCAGCAGTAACATTATTTTTGTATTTGCTGTTGGAGAACATGTCTGTGAGATCCATAGCAAAAATGAATAGAGAAAAAAGGAAGAGCTTCTATATGCTAAAAGAAACACACAAACATAGAAGACTGTTGTTTAAGTACTACTGAACTATCTTTGGCTGAGAGAGATGGAATTTTACAAAGACGAATCTCATCTGTGAATTCTTCTGATAACATGACAGAAATTTTAAAACTTTACTTGCTAATAATTTTAGGGCAAATATTCTACATTTATGTTGATTTAAAATAATTGTATTATAAAATGTGTTATAAGTAATAGAGGATACAAATCCTATCAGAGATTTTGTATCTATAGGTTTTAAACCTATCCTTAACCAGCTTTTATTTTATTTTATATCTCATTTATTTATTAAGAGATTTTATTTGAAAGAGAGAAAGCATGCGTTCATGTGCAGGAGTTGGGGGGAGGGGCAGAGGGAGAGGGAGAAGCAGGCTCCTTGCTGAGCAGGGAGTCTGACATGGGGCTTGATTCCAGGACCCTGAAATCATGACCTGAGCCAAAGGCAAACAATTAACCAACTGAGTCACCCAGCCACCCCATAAACCAGCTTTTAAAAACTATTAATAAAATGAACACGCATTGTTTTCCTGCTACAAAAAGACCCCCAAATGCAGTACTCAAAGGAGATAGTAACGTCTTTGTCTGTTGTGCAGAAGGACAAATAATAGGGTGAGTAAGTGGCTCTGTTTTGCCTTCAGATTCTTTCTGTCTTCTTGCCCTGAGTTCCTCCAAGTGTTGCCCTCAGGTGCAGCGTGACCACAGCTGGCTTACAGGCACCTGGTCCACATTCTAGCTTGTTGGAATAGGGTGTGAAAGGGAATGGAGGTAAGCGCTTTATTTTAAAGAAATGTCAAGGGCATTATACCCATCACTTTGAATTACTGAGACTTTATTAACCCTGTCTCACTAGTTCTGAGAAAGGATGAGAAATGTAACTTCTACCATGTGCCTTACTCAAATTCAGGGCTGGTTACATTTGTATCCTTAACAGGAAATAGGAGTCTTTATACTGGGGACAGTTAGTCCTGCCATACCCATATGCCCATTCGTGCCATAAAATAGAGATCAAATAACAATTTTTTTTCAAGGAAAACACCATTTGTAAAGTTATAAGCTGATTGGTATATTTTAGTATGATTTCATGACAGATTTTTTTTTTAAGATTTTATTTAGTTATTTGACAGAGAGGTCACAAGTAAGCAGAGAGGCAGGCAGAGAGAGAGGGGGAAGCAGGCTCCCCGCTAAGCAGAGATCCCGATGCGGGGCTTGATCCCAGGACTCTGAGATCATGACCTGAGCTGAAGGCAGAGGCTTAACCCACTGAGCCACCCAGGCACCCCTCATGACAGAGGTATAATTTAATTGCTCTAAACTTAGTTTTGAAATGCCATTGATAGATTGTGACAATTTTTCCTGAAGTGTATGAATTTCTGCACCAGGTAGATGTTATATATGTTTGTTCTAAATGACTCAAGTGCAATATTTGAAAAATTAAAGTTGTAAGACTACTTAATACTGATGCTTATCACAGTCTGTGGCAGTCAGCCATTTTTGAGCAAATAAGTAAAATAGTACACAAGATGATTTTTGCAAAGAGAACTCTTAATTTTATTGGAGTAATGCAATATAAGAGTTTTATTGGAGAGATGTCTGAAAAAATGAATTTTTGAAGTGCCAAGTATAGAAAGATATCTTTTCTCCTTGTTTTATGATCAAGAATTCTTTGCTGTTCTTTGACATTCCAAAAGACACATGCATGTGATATTGTAATTGAACTTCACATTCTTTCTTGCCTAAAACAGCAATAATCTTTACTTCTCTACTTTTTTCTCAAGTGGGTTGCATATTTTACCACTTAGACACTGCTCTCCCATCCTCTTTTAATCTGGATGTACATTTACGTGGGAAAAGGTTTGTGCTGTGAATGTTCTAGGAATGTGGAAATTGTAAAGACAGGATGAATGCTTGACAGATAATTCTTTTTTTTTTTAAGATTTTATTTATTTATTTGAGAGAAAGAGAGAGCAACAGAGAGTCTGAGTGGTGAGATGGGCAGAAGGAGAGGGAGAAGCAGACTCCCTGCTGAGCAGGAAGCCCTGGGATCAAGACCTGAGCCTAAGGCAGATGCTTAACTGACTGATCCACCCAGGTGCCCCTTAATGGATAATTCTTAATATGTGCTTAATTTCTACCTATGTTCAGTTTTCTGCTTTGTCTTTTAGATAAAGCTCAGTAACTGACCGAGGATAGAAACAAGGAGTATAAAGGTGATAGTAAATAAAGAGTCACATTAAAATAACCTTTCCTTATGAAAGTTTCTCCACTGAGATCATGGGGATGGGGGAAAGGGGTGAATCTCAGAATTTTCCAAATAGTTAAGGAGCATTTGCTTGCTTCCAAATCTTAAGTACCAACAGAGTTCACTGACAGACCACACTCCACTGGGAGAATGGAGCTATCTTAATCTGTAATAAAGAATTATCCTCAGAATGGCTAAGGTTTACTTTACACCTACTGTGTGGATAGGAACTTTAATATATATTACTTCAAATTGAATAACATAACATGGTGACATCATTTCCTAAAT
Organism: Meles meles; assembly: GCF_922984935.1. Taxonomy (NCBI): domain Eukaryota; kingdom Metazoa; phylum Chordata; class Mammalia; order Carnivora; family Mustelidae; genus Meles; species Meles meles. Next base: position 79,409,258 of record NC_060075.1, read on the forward strand.
TTCTAAGAAAATCTTGTCCAGAAAGTGGTAAAACTGGAATTCGTACCTAAGCTTACTTAACTCCAAATTTCAAATTCTTCACATTTCGTGGCCTTTCTCCATACAGGGGTTTTCCATAACATTCTCAAGTGAGGTCATAGAGAAATGTGATTCTGAACCCTCTTGAAAAAAAAGATATCCAGAAATACCAAAATACCAAGAATGTTTTTGACTCAGTCATTCCTTCTAATTTTTTTTCTTTTTGGGTCATTCTAATTTGGTCCAAAAGTTCCCATATGATTCTAGGACTCTTGAAGCTCGCCAGATTTTTTGAGTCATCATGATATCACACACAGGAATGATATACAGAGATTTTAGCTGCTTATTACCATACGCCACAGAAGTGGGCTGATAAAGGAAAAAAGAGAATGACTGCTTCTTTCATTTGTTAAACAAATATATGCTCCCCTCCTACTTTCTGCGAGGCACTATGCTAGGCTTTGGTGATAGAGTGATAAATGTGACTAATGTCTTTGCATTCATGTGGCTGAAAAAGTGCAGGTGTCCATAGATGGAAATTACACTTGTTCTGGAAAGAACAAATACAAATCTTGTGAGATGCATGGAATGGCCTAAATATTATTTGGAAATTATTTAAACCGTGGTTTTACTATACTATCACATTTCAGTGTTTTGAATACTCTGAAAAAGTACAGCAGTTATAATTAAAGCTAAAGTTCTTTATGTATATAAACTCTTTTGGCTCTTAACAATATCCAAATAAGCTTTCAGGAGTAACTTTAGATTGGCTGACTGTCAAAACTGTTTATAAATATTAATCTCACTTCTGAGACTTCCTCCATAGACTTTTTCTGCAAACATATTTGGTAACGCCAAGTTGAATGTTCTCAAACAAAAATATTTGTTTTACTTCGCCTTTATTTTTATTTTCTAACAATTTCCATAATGAATAAAGCAATTAAGTGTGTTCTTTTGGTTAGGATTTCATTTTGGCAGTGCATATGGCTCAACACATTTTTAGCTGAAAGAAAATAATGTATTATAATTACTTTAATAGGGATTTTTATCTGATTATACATTGAAAAAATTTACATTGTGGAATGAAGGTTGGGAACTTTAATGCCAAGTTACACAAACACATTTGCAAGCATAATAGAGTACATGGGAGTTTTCAGCCTTCCTTTTAAGTTTTATATTCACTTTCTATCTTTGGGAAAATAGTTGCTATCACAGCCCATGCAAAAATGAAAAAGCTTTATGCTAAAACTTTTTTTTTTTTTTTGAGAGCTAGTTATGTGCCAGACAAGGTACTAAGTGCTTTCCTTACATTATCTCATTTTATTCTTGCAACAGTCATATTTGATAAGAACTGAGAATCCATTATATAGGTGAGGGAACTGGACTTAGAGAAATTAAGTGAATTCTCTTAGGGTGTAAAGCTGATAAGTAATGAAAACGGATTTGCAACCTGAATCATTGCACAGCCAAGCCTTGATTTCTTAGGCTGTGTCACCTCTCTGAGACTGAAGAATTTTATCTCAGTTGCTATAACATGTGGTAAAAATAAATGAACTGAATTACTGAGGATTTTGAAAGATTACCTAAAGTGAATTCTGCATTTAAAAAGCCAGACTACAGTGCTAATTTCATTTTTTAGTGAAACTTTAGAGGTCATGTGGATAAAACATTTTCTCTAGTAGAGAAATATTTAAAAAATAAAAATGGGGAAACGTTTACCTGTAGCTATGTGCTAAACACAGGAATTCCTTGCTTATCCTAAAAGAGTCGGGATGGCCATTTAAATCAAGTTCTTCAAATATAGCAGAGGGTGCAAAGATGGAATTAAACACAGCTCAGAAACTGATATTAATTTGTACAATGTTATATATCAATTATATCTCAAAAAGGAGGAAGGAAAAAGAAACTGATGTTGGTTAATAGGGAACTCGGTAAGGATGGCTGTGAGGGTAGAAGGGGTAACTGGATGGCCAAATATTCAGAACAGGCTTCAAAAGAACATGCAAAACATGTTTTGCAAAACAAAACAAAAGGCAAAATAAGTTTACATGAGAAACATCAGAGGGTGTTTAGAAATACAAGGCTGTCTGATAAAGAAGTAGAAATTGATCAGTTTCACTTCATAAGGCAGCACCCACATTTTTCTTCTTCTTCTTCTTTTTTTTTTTAAGATTTATTCATTTATTTTAGAGAGAGAGAGAGTGAGAGGGAGCATATAAAAGAAGGGGAGGGGCAAAGGGAGAGGCAGAGAGAATCCTCAAGCAGACTCCCTGCTGAGCATGGAGCCCAAGGCCAGGCTCAATCCCAGGACCCTGAGATCATGACCTGAGCTGATACCAAGCGCAGGCTGCTTAACCAACTGAACCACCCAGGCACCCTGTACCCAGTCCATTCTTTACACTGGCAGACAGCTCATGCACTGGGCACTTGTATGTTACTTTTTAAATACAAATGTGTGTGAGCCCAGAAACTACTCCCTTGTAAGTATTAAGAAAGTACAGGTATAAGGAATTAATTTAGCTTTATTACCCATGGCTCTTCAACAAGGTTCACACTGTGCTTCTATGCTGCATATCTAGTATATTTAACATTGTTTCTGGAGGAGTTACAGAGTCATACTTTAAAGCACAGTATCTTCTGGTCACCTGGGTGGCTCAGTGAGTTAAAGGCTGACCCTTGGTTTTGGCTCAAGTCATGAACTCAGGATCATGAGATCGAGCCCTGTGTCAGGCTCCATGCTTAATATTCTCTCTCTCCCTCTGCCCACCCTGCATATATATACATGTATATATACATATATGCACACACACATAGTATACATAAAAATATATAAAATATATAAATACTTAATATTATATAATTATACACAATAATTATATAGACTATATTAAATAGTATATTAAAACATATTTTTAAATATTACATATATAATATCTTTGTAGGAAGGTATATATAAAGAAAGTTTAAAACTTGTATTATAAAACAATATTTAATCATTTTACAATAATGCTATTTGGTATTACACAATATATTGTCATTTATTTTTAGCTTTACTAGTTTCTAATTAACGTGAATTGAAATATGCATTCTAAGGACAGTAAAGCTCATGTTATAGAAACATTGAATACTTACACAAATATATACAGAAACAATTATTGAATATGGAAGGGATTTTTTTTTTAAGATTTTATTTATTTATTTATTTGGCAGCGAGAGAGAGAGATCACAAGTAGGTGGAGAGGCAGGCAGAGAGAAAGAGAGAGGGAAGCAGGCTCCCTGCCAAGCAGAGAGCAGAGAGCCTGATGTGGGACTTGATCCCAGGACCCTGAGATCATGACCTGAGCCAAGGCAGCGGCCTAACCCACTTCCAGGCGCCCTGGAAGGGACTTTTTAATATGTACTTTATTGCTCCATCTGAGGGCTAGCATATATATATATATTTTTTAAAGATTTTATTTATTTATTTGACAGATAGAGATCACAAGTAGGGAGAGAGGCAGGCAGAGAGAGAGAGAGAGGAGGAAGCAGGCTCCCTGCCAAGCAGAGAGCCCGATGCGGGGCTCGATCCCAGGACTCTGGGATCATGACCTGAGCGAAAGGCAGAGGCTTTAACCCACTGAGCCACCCAGGCGCCCCAGGGCTAGCAGATATATTAAGATGCTCTAAGAGGTGCACTAACTCTGAATCTGTGAGAGAGACAACCTAAAATCTTTGGTATGCTGTAAATATAGCAATTTTGAAAAGTGTTATAAATAATACTTGGCATGTTTACAGATTTAGAATGATTTAAAAATGTAATCAAAGTTTTTTTTTAATTTACTTAAACCTAATTGAATATGAACATAATAACTAATTTTGCTCTGCTTTCAGTCAGAAGATACTGCTTTGCTGTTTTCTGGGTTATTATAAACTAAAAATTATTTTTTTTAACTCCTGTTACATAGCAGAGATAATTTTGCTATATTATGTTATATAATCATAGGGTGTTGATAGGATCGAGTGTGTTTTATGAGCTGGTATGAATTTTAAATTTCAGTTTATAATAAATTAACAATTTTAATGTAAGTAAAAATACTTGTAATAATTGATCTTGGATAAAATATAGCTGCATTTAAATGTAGTTATTTTTTGATGCAGGGAAATTATTTAAATGAACTATTTAAAATAATTCTATATGCATGTCAAAGGATATCATAAATTATCAAATATAAAGCATGTAAACTTCTAAAGTGGCATCATAATTAGGCAGAGTAAATTGTTTTAACGAATGTGAAAAACAAAGAGCTAAGTTCATGAAAGATCTTTATACCCATCTTAAAAATAAAGGCTAGTGTTGGGGAGCCTGGGTGGCTCAGTGGGTTAAGCCTCTGCTTTCAGCCCAGGTCATGATCTCAGGGTCCTGGGATCGATCCCCGCATTGGGCTCTCTGCTCAGCAAGGAGCCTGCTTCCGGCTCCCCCAGCCCCACCCCGCTGCCTGCCTCTCTGCCTACTTGTGATCTCTCTCTCTGTGTCAAACAAATAAAAAATCTTAGAAAAATAAAAAATAAAGGCTAGTGTTTGGAATGGAAAATAATACACCAAGTGAAACAGGTTGGATAGCTGCATAAAAGCCCAAAGATATTTAATGTATTAAGATACACTAAAAAGTATAAATTGAATTATAGACATATGTTATTGCTATACTTTGAATATACCTTGAGTATACTATATCCTTCAATTATGCATAGCCCACAAAGTTATTTAAATTCCTTTTCCCCTCTTTGATGCTAGTATCCTTTCTGAGGAAAAAAAAAAAAAAGAATCCTAATCCTTTTCATCTTTTTAATACAAGTGATAATCTTAAAGTTAGGTATTATACATACTCACCAATGCTTATTCTACTTTGATTTTAAGGTTTATATGAAATTATTATTTTATTGGGTATTTATTTCTTTTCCCCTTCCTGATAAATTATGTGACTGAATTTAAATGAAGAGCACTGGAAACACTCGAGGTACAATGTCTTATCCTTTATAACAAAATTCAAACAATCACTGACAGCCTCCTCTTACACCATAGAAATGGAATTTATTTGCTGTCATGTTCATTTGTCCTTTTTGGTGATCTCTTCAAATGTTTTCTTCATTTGTCTTAATTTTCTTGGAGGTTATATATTATTTTCCTAAGATATCTTTATTTTACAGGCCTTAAAATTTGTAGACATATATTTAGGTCATTATTAAACGTCTTTATAGCCACAATTTGCATTTGTACTTAAAAAGAATTTTAATGGAAAATGAAGACAGATTGAATATAATGATTTCTAAAGGTCTAATACTCATTTGAGCACTTACTATGTACTGAGCATAATATAGTGCTTTACAGCATGTTTTTTTAATATTTACAACACATGAGTTAAATACTCGTATTATTTACTATTTCAGATAGTAAAGTAAGTGAGACACAGTAAGGTTAAGTAACTTTATTGAGAAACAGAAGGCAAATGGCAGAGCTGGGCTTTGTGCCTGAGTGCTTAATTACCTCCTCTCTTTTTCTGACATGTACCACCAGAGTTACAGTTATAACTGGGGCCATTTAGAAATGTTAATAAAAGAAATTTAACAATGCAGCCCTCTAAGTGTAGAAAAATGGAAATTATAATGTCGGTTTATTTATAAAAGTTATAACATTATTTTTTAAATTATTGTTAGTGTTTTAGTAGTAGAACTAAACTAAATATGAGAATATTGACTAGGTCAGGGTTTGGGGACATCTCGATTTCCGGTAGGAGTTGGTAAAGAATCTGTGACAAATTTCACAGACTTTTATTATGGATAACCGTCTTCCAGGCACCTAGGCCTTTTCTGGACCAGCATCCCCCCTACAGTGAGCATGTGCAAATTTATTTTGCAATAGACATCTAAGAAAAACACAATCAGAAATGCAAATAAATGAAAAAGAAATAGCTCTCTTATAAACAAAAATTAGTTGTGTTTAGCTTGTAAAAAATAGTTCCCAATGCTACTGAAATAGAAAGATGAAAGAGTACTTTGTCTTCATCTTACTCAAATAAGTTTAAGGGGAAAGAAAATGGAAATTTTTAGGGTTATTCTCTGTTAGTTTTCCATTCAGAACTATAAAACAGATAATTATGCCTTATAAATTCTTTCAGTCAATGCCTAGATTTTCTTACCAGGAAAAAAGAAAGAGAGAAAAAAAATGTTTCTGTCCATTCTTGTTCTGTACTTACATTTATTATCCCAGAACTGTTACTATTATTACCCAGTAAATACTAATTTTACTACTCTAGATTAGATAGACTAGCCCCTGATGTACACATCAGCAAGAGATGAAAAAAAAAAATAAAAGACCTAAGCTCATTAAAACTTAATAGAATTTAAAATCCAGTTTCTAGATGTCCTGCCTTTCAAGTGTTCATTTGCCATGTGTGTTCGTAGCACCATATTGGACAAGATATAGAGCATTGAACATGGACGGGACTGGAAGAAATTATGCTGAGCGAAATAAGTCAAACTGAGAGAGTCAAGTATCATATGGTCTCACTTATTTGTGGAGCATAACAAATAACATGGAGGACATGGGGAGATGGAGAGGAGAGGGAGTTGAGGGAAACTGGAAGGGGAGATGAACCATGAGAGACTATGGACTCTGAAAAACAACCAGAGGATTTTGAAGGGGCGGGGGGGTGGGAGGTTGAGGAACCAGGTGGTGGGTAATAGGGAGGGCACGTACTGCATGGAGCACTGGGTGTGATGCCAAAACAATGAACACTGTTATGCTGTAAATAAACAAATAAAATAAAAAAAAAATTTTAAATTAAAAAAAAAAAAGATATATTGGGGCGCCTGGGTGGCTCAGTGGATTAGGCCGCTGCCTTCGGCTCAGGTCATGATCTCAGGGTCCTGGGATCGAGCCCCGCATCGGGCTCTCTGCTCTGCGGGGAGTCTGCTTCCTCCTCCTTCTCTCTGCCTGCCTTTCTGCCTACTTGTGATCTCTCTCTCTGTCAAATAAATAAATAAAATCTTAAAAAAAAAAAAGATATAGAGCATTGCCCACATAGCAAATGTTCTATTGGACATTGCCAAAGAGAGACTGGGAGCATGCCAGCAGTCACAGTCACTGGGTTGAGAGCCCTTCTTCATCTTCAGAAACATTCTCTAGACAATGTGGACACCAGGATAGGCTCTCTTCCCCCCACTACCTGCCCCACCTCGCTTGCATTCCTGGAGGAGCTCTATGTGTGTGGTAAATTGACCCTGCATCTGATCCTGGCTGAGAAGCCTTGGCCACTGATGTACTGTCTCTTTGCCACAGTTTCCTCATCTGCCAAGCTCAAAACTGTTGAGCGAAAATAAATATACGTGGATTTTGATTACAACAATTGCATATGAAACATTTAAAATCAAAATTAAATCCATTAACATCTGTCACCATCACTGAAAATATAAACAATAATCCTTAAAAAAACTATTACTGCCAAAAGTGCTGGAAAATGTTTTATTTGTTGAAAGGCCGCCTTATTGTTTGCATAGTCATCAGTTGTGTTGAATTCAGTGTGCTAAAAACAAGTAAAATAACATTGATCACATTAAAATTATTTTATTTACTTTTGTTTGTTTCAAGTTTTTATTTAAATTCTAGTTCGTTCACATACAGAGTAATATTAGTTTCAGGAGTAGAATTTAGTGATCTATCGCTTACGTAAAACACCCAGTGCTCATCACAAGTGCCCTCCCTAATGCCCATCACCCATTTAGCCCAGCTGAGTCATAAAATTTCAAATACCATGAAATCAAAATCTACTTTGAAGACTGGGTTACTGAAGTCTGTGTGTGACATTAAGTTTCCTTTCACACACTGCCTATTTTTATTCCCAGGTAGTGCTGTTTATGAAGTGAATTATTTAAAGTCTCCTCCCTATGCAGATGGAATGAATGCCTCATGGTGCTAGAAAAGTTTATTTCCCTAGGTGTTTCATTAAATAGTGATGAAACAAGTAGTGTTAATGTGTTTAGTACATCTTTTTTCCTTAAAAAAAAAAAAAAAAAGACCGTAAAGGAGTCATTTAACTTACTTTAAGTGTTTTGATCTTGAAAGTACATGCATTCCTGGAGAATTTATGTGAATATGAAGTTCAAGGTCAAATTTTTCTTGCCATAAGCCTTTTTTGCTTAAAAAGTTTGCTGTTAAATATTGGAATTACTGGCAGATTTGATTGGATTTCTTGGTCTGTTTATTTAAAAGTTGAGGAGCTTCACAAATAATCCTTATATTTATTCTATATTCTATGTCTTAAAACATGACTTAATTCATTTGTAAATATTTATTAGTTTCCAATAGTTACAACCTTGAGATTCTAAATTAACTGTAATGCAAACCCATGTTTTAATTTAGACTCACTGTGGGAAATTACTTAAATACTCTTTGGTATACATAAATGATTTGTATAACATTTATATAATTTTTACAGGTTGGCAACTAATAATCCCTGGTATACTGTTTTTGAGGATATGGTGAATTTCCTGTTTCACAGTCTTATCAGAAAGTATGCATTAAGTAATAAAAAATTTCTCTACATTTCCTTTTTTAACATAATTAATTAGTTCAATAAATATTTTTAATTGGGAAATGCGACATACATGTGAAAATTGTAAAGCTCAGGACCACCATGCAAATCAGGAAACAAAAAATTCTTAACTCTACACATTTGTCCATCATTCTTATGCTGGTGCCATGCTCTTTTCTTTGTGTATCTTGCATTGCTTCAACAGTAGTATAAGCACTACAGAAGCAAATGCCAGGATAATATCTTTTAATATAATAGAACACTTGTGTTGCTTTGAAAGAAAAGTTACCTAGTGCATGGTTATTTTAGATGACACAGAGACCATCCGAATACGAGATTAGTTTGTATATAGAATATTTTGTACATTTTATTATTTAAAGAGTGAGTTTAAGATTTAAATCTATTTACTGATCACATTAGCAGGAGTATTAGATAAATGTTGTAAAGTCTGGGAAAATCTTTATTGGACATATAGCTCAATGTCTACATTAATATCTAGATGTATACTTCAGAAAAGCAAGTTAAACTTTTTGGATCTTCACCAAAATATCTCTAAGTTTTCATAATAATGACATTCCTTAAAGATAAAAGCACAAAAATAAATTAAAAGATCCTCTCAATAATAAACACATGGCTAATTCTTATTTTATTGTTTCCAGAGAATACAACTATTTTGCCATCTTAATTGCATTAATTCCTGCCCTGCTTAATTTAACATTCTATTTATTAAAAAGAAAAACTTTTTTTAAACCGTGAGAGTCAAGTATCAGAATATTTGAGGTGGAGGTTGTTAAATCTTAAAAAATAATCAGTTAAAGTAATTATACATTAATATTTTTAAATATTTTTTATTTATTTGAGAGAGAGTGAGAGAGAGAGAACATGACCAGGGGGAGGGGCAAAGAGAGAGGGGCAAAGAGAGAGGAAGACGCAGACTCCCCGCTGAGTGGGAAGTCTGATGCAAGGCTACATACCAGGACCCTGGGATCAAGACCTGAGCTACAGGCAGACACTTAACTGACTGAGCCAACCAGGTGCCCCATTTTATACATTTATATTTTGAATATAAAAGGCAGACATTGAAATTTGCCAAGTATTCTATAATTTCTATAAATATTTCCACAGAATACCTATAAATATTCTATATTCTCAGAATGCATATCAGAATTCTAAAAGGTGATATATAAAATGATCTTTGTTCTTTTTAAGATTTTCTCATGATCTTGGTCATGAGAAGTTGCATCGACCAAAACATTCTCTGAAGTGTAAGATTTTGAAAAGGAAAATCTTAAATCTTTGAATTGTAATCAGATTAAAGGAGAGACCAACTAAGATTATGCTGTTGGTGTTTTTTCTGACCCTATGAGATGATAACTGTATTTCCTTGAGTAGCAAAATGATAGGAAATTTAGGATAAGGAAGATGACTAGCATAAAGTCACTTACAGTAGTGGTTTTTTTCTTTTTTCTTTTTCTTTCTTTTTTTTTTTTTTTGGTATTATTTGAGCAATTTGGGCCTTAGGGAACCTTGATTTCTTTAGGACCCCTTTACAAGCATTGTTTTCTTATTACTGTTACATTCAGGGAAAAAGTTCCACCCACAATAGTAATCCTAACAGGTTACACTTCTATGTGCTGAAGTTTTACTATTATTTTCTGTTGAACTGGATTCATTAGGGCTGAGATCCTGTATAATTTGATGTGACTGTAAGTACAAAGCTTTAAGACATGCAAACCTAAGTAACATGTAACAAAAGGGCTTTGTTGAGCAGGTATTTATACAATATATTTTCAGTGTATTTTAGAAATGTAGACATTGTTATTAAACCCCAGCAAATAAAAAATGTAACTACTATAGTGTATCTTTACTTACAAAGATTTCAGCTCAACTTTATTGCTGATTACTGATGCTATTCATGTTTAGTTTGGTATATGGTGAAATATCCATTACGATGTAAGGAAGTAATTAACAATTAATTAAATGTTAAGTCTGTTCTTCATGATGTCTAAAAACATCAGATGGTCTCTCAGACTCCATGGGAATATACTAATCATTGAGGAATTCATGACTTCTTAAAACAATAAAGCCCATTAATAGACAGTTAAAATTTTTCAATGAAAATTTTCTTCCCCATAAATTCTACTCACTGGTGAGAGTACTATACATTTGCACCGTGATTGCATACCCCTGACTGTGCTAAAGTAGTAAGAAATTAGATATATTAGAAAACATGCAAGAGAAATTTAGAAAGGACGAGACAAAATACATGTACATGAAAATTTTAGCATTCCAAGCTCCTATCCTAGTGGATCTTCATACATACCACTTGCATTCTTCTTTGTTATCATTGTAGATGATCCGTGGAATATAAGATAGCCCTCTGCAAACGAAAAGCTTCTCTTTGTTTGCCTATATTGTCTCTTTGACTCTCAAGTCTCTTCTATAATTTCTCTCTGGTTTCTTGTCCACATCCTTACCATGAAGTTGTGTTACTAATATTTTATCAATTTTGTGTATCCTACAGAAGAAACCGCTAATCAAATAGTGATTCAAAAGTATGAGCTACAATTAAGCCAAAGTAAGCTTATACAGATAATACTACTAATTTGTGTGTAGTCATGATTCCTCATGTCTCTTGAATGAGTAAAAAGGTTTCAAGTGACCTATGTATACCACGAAGGTATGAGGAACAAATAACCCTTTATAAATTAAAAAATCAAGGATTCTTTGCCTCTTTCCCCAACACACACACACACATACACACACACACACACACACCTGAGAAAAAATCCTAAACCTATGTGTTCAGATTTTTACGTCTCAAGACTTACCTATTTAAATTTTTGTCCTATGCATAGAATATATTTTTCACCATAATTATACATAATCTTAATGACACTTGGAATATATGGATATAAATAAATAATTATTTATTTATATATAATTATTACATAATTATACATAATCTTAATGACACTTGGAATATATGGATATAAATAAATAACGAAACTCAATGAAATTCACATATAAAATTTTATATTGCTCCTCAAATAATAATTTTGACGAGTTACTATCCATCCAGTAAGCCCTGGACTCTTTGTATTCCTTTGGGAAATGGCACAAGACCTTCTTGAATGTTAGATTATGCATTTGGATCTCTGATTTAGTGGAACAGTGTGTAAAAATCTCTCATAATCAGAACACTCTCCATTGGCTCCACATCTGAAGATCCCCAAGAGTGCTGTTTGTTCAGTGAACATCTGGAATAGATTACATTCAGTTAATTGGCTCCAGGTCGAGCTTGTTACAGACAGTAGCATGCAGTATAACCTATGCAATTCACTAAATCCACCCACTTTAGGTTAAATCACACCTACTTCTCTCTGTAATTCCTCCCAGATGCAGGACACACACGTGTGCATACATAACACACACACACACACACACACACACACACATCCACATCCACTGCAAGGAAGATGGCAAAACATCAATAGATTAGTGGAGAGGTTGTTGGCTATCCATTTAACCCATAAATTATCTCAATTAAAAGATTAACTATTGAATTCAGAGGTTGTTGGGAAGAAAAACAATGAATCAGGAACAGCAGATTATAGAGAGTGACTGTTTTATAGTAGAAAAATATTTAAAGTTTAAAAAAAACAGGTTCCGGCAGTTTCAGGATTTTTGTTTTATTTTGTCTTTCACCCTTAGCATATGTAAGAACACGTGCATGCACTTATCGGAATGTCATGTAGCTAGGAAAACGGCACTTTGATTTTTAACTTATTTAACAGTATTAATGAGTCGGGTTACAAGGAACAGTATGACTACTGTTCATTGAAAACCAAAACATCAATCTTCTTAAGTTATAGTGTTGGAGGCACAGGGCACGTCTTAGCGATTAATGATCAGTTGGAGGAGTAGATATCTCAATACAGAGCCAAGGGCCATTAACCCCAACTGGTCATTAATTCCCAAGAAAGATCCTGTACTGAGGTCATTATTGCTAATAAAATGCACACATGGAAAGTTCCCTCTCTTTTGCCTGTGTACCTAAACATACATTTGCATTACATGCCTTGTTGCACATCATGAAGAAAAAGGTAGTATTTCACATGTCCAGAATCTCAGAGAAACTAAACCTAATGAGAAGTTTAATATACTTAAATTCTATATTCCATTTTCCTTTCCTTTTTTTTTTTTTTGGTGGGGGGGGGTGTAGGAAGTAGGAGGAAAAGTAAGTGAAGGAATACATGTGTGTATGCCAAAGCTACGGATCTTCTGCAATTAGTACCCATATTCTGCTAACGTGTAGATAAAGGGAAAAATGAAAGGAACAGCCAAATGGGATTAGAGTCGCTGATGAATATGGGTAGAATCAGCACATATGGTCTAATATCAGAGGCAGTGTGGAGTAATGGCATTATTTGAGTCATAATATATTAGATATCAGAACAGGCATCAGACACATTTAGCAGTTAGGCCAAGTTCATCTTTGGTGTCCTCTCTCTTCCACCTTTCTGGATTATGCTCTTCTATCCATCCCTTCTCCGCATAGCAGTCTAACCAAGTCTATAATGCTTCTGGCTTTTCAAGAACCCTTACTGAGTTATCACTGTCCTCTGAAACTATCTCTTTTTGCTCTCCATTCTCCTTTCACTGTCCTCTATGCAACTATCCTTGTCTTGCTTAAATCTATATGATACTCCTTTGAGCTATCTTCCATAGCATCCCATAATTATCTTGATTTTAGAAATCATTTCATGGTGCTTTACTTATTAATATACAATCAGCCACTTCTTTCAGAAAAGAGTCTTATCTTTTCCCTCATCTTAATAAATGGTTGGGGACCAGCTGTGATGTTAATGACTGATACATATATATTCTTGTACGTATGTTCTTATTTGCATAAAAGGAGTAAGTTTTTAAGGGGGATCTGTAAGTCAAAGAATGTATCTATTTTTTACTGGTATAAATGACAAATTGAAAGATTGCAAGATTCATTTCTTAAGAGATTGGGTAACTTAAAATGTACATAATTTAAAACTAATCTTGATAAGTTTTCCTGTGGACCAGCTAAAATGACTGTTTTGTGGCAGTAACAGACATTTTCTTCTACTAGCTTTAAAATAATACAATTATTTATTTTTTAAGAATTTGTTTTAAATATATAAAGAAGGACTTTGTTAGTGTTTTATTTTATACATTAGTGAAATTTTAAAAATTAAAATTTTCATGAAGTGCTACTGATGGCATAGATCTTTTTGGTTAGAAGGACATTCCTGTTTTTTCTCAAATTATATCTAATTAATACTGCTCAAGGAACGTCAAGTAAATGTGAATATAATATCTAATGTGTGGCATATTTAGTACAATACTACTTTTAAAAAATATTTATTATTTATTTTAGAGAGGGAGAATATGTATGAGTGGAGGTTGGTGGGGAGAGGGTTGGGAGGGGCAAAGGGAAAGGCAGAGGAAGAAGATCCTCAAGCAGACTCCCTGCTGAGTGTGGAGCCCAATTTGGGGTTGGATCCCAGAACCCTGAGATCACAACCAGAGCTGAAATCAAGTAGGATGCTTAACTGACTGAGCCACCCAGGTGCCACACTTAAATTAGTGTCTAAATTACCTTGATTATTCACATATGCAGTAATTTTCTAAATCAAAGAATTAAATATGCACAGATTACACACAAGAATAGTTAGGTACTTCCTATTGGTATCTTTGAAGATAATAAAATTATTATAATATAAAAATATATGTATTTAAAAATACATAAAATAGAATTTATTTAGCATTCATATTTAAAATTTCATGAAACGAACTGGGGGTTGCTGGGGGGAGGTGGGATTGGGAGAGGGGGAGCGGGCTATGGACGTTGGGGAGGGGAGGCGAACCATAAGAGACTATGGACTCTGAAAAACAACCTGAGGGTTTTGAAGGGTCAGGGGTAGGAGGTTGGGGCAACCTGAGGGTTTTGAAGGATCAGGGGTGGGAGGTTAGGGGAACAGGTGGTGGGTAATGGGGAGGGCACGTTTTGCATGGAGCACTGGGTGTTGTGCAAAAAGAATGAATACTGTTACGCTGAAAAAATAAATAAAATGAAAAAAAAATAAAAAATAAAATTTCATGAAACGTAAAATTTTTTGTCTGTCCTTAAAATGCTTGTCATGTATAACAATAAATCAATACATCTCTAAACTTTATTTAGGTCATTTTCCCAGGTTGATCCTAACTTCTGAGATTCAGAGTAACTAGATCCTTGATATGCATAGGCATTTACTAAAGAGTTGATCTTTCATAAGAAAGTTCACTCATATTACTCCTTCATTTAAAACTAAACCATATAAACATAGAATATTTTAATAAAAATTAATTAGAAAATTACTTAAAATAAATTTTTAAAGATGTTGTTATTATAGCTACAGCTATTACCAAGAAAGCACAGAAATTATTTGGACAGAAGTTAAAGCAGATAGTATATCTGGAATCTTCTGGGGAAGTAAGAATAGCAAGAGCCTCTCTGTGGGGTGTATACAGTGGAATACTATGCAGCCATCAAAAAACCCCAGAGTCTTGCCATTTGCAATGATGTGGATGGAACTAGAGGATATTATGCTGAGCAAAATAAGTCAATCAGAGAAAGACAATTATCATTTGATCTCTCTGATATGAGGAATTTGAGAGGCAGGGCAGGGGGTCATGGGGAATAGGGAGGGGAAAAAATGAAACAAAGTGGGACCGGGGAGAAGAGGCTCTTAATCTCAGGAAACAAACTTAGGGTTGCTGGGGGGTGGGAGGGGAGGGATAGGTGGCTGGGTTATGGACACTGGGGAGGTATGTGCTATGGTGAGTACTGAAAGGCATAAGACTGATGATTCACAGACATGTACCCCTGAAGCAAATAATACATTGTATGTTAAAAAAAAAAAAAAAGTGGTAACTTTGTGGAGAAAGAAGAGAAGTTGAAGACTGCAAGAGTTGAAGATCTCATGTTCTACCATACTGAAAAGCACCCAAAGACTTAGGGGTTTAAGAGGCAACTCTAGCTCAAGTCCTAACCACATATTTATATCTACTTCTTATATGCCATGTGACCTTAGGGGAACAATTTAACTCTGTACCTTAGTTTCCTTGTCTGTAAAATGAGGTAAATAATTATCCATCCTTTATGGCTGTAGTAGCATTATTGAAAGATAGACTGAGACATATTAAAACTTTAAGTTTTTTTTATGCAAAAATTGATTCCAGTCATGTAGGACCAAACTGGAAGTGGTTAGCAAAGCTTTGCCTTCAGGAGTGAGGGACAGACGTGTGGAGAAAGTGCGGAAGCAAAGAATCAGCTGTAGCTTAAGGTCTATTGGTTGCTTGCGATTGGTTATCCCTAATGCTTTGATTTTGTGATTTTGATGCATTTATTGACTTAGATTTCCATTTGCTTAAGGAGGCCACAACCTCATCAGAGCCACCTGAGTCTAATGGCCTCCTTTGTTTAGTTAATTTAACAGCATTAAGTCATTTCATTTACAGAAAGCACTTTAAAACAAAAAGTATCTGGTACATATAAATATTCGGTGACTATTACTTGTAATTATAATTATCAGTCTTAGTTTGAAATATGTGTTTTAGTTTATTCCATGTCTTAACAAAGACAACTGGGGTGCCTAGGTGGCTCAGTCAGTTGGAAGCAGTCTGACTTCGGCTCAGGTCATGATCAAAAACAGAAAAAGACAACCAAGGCAGCTTATTTATGGCAACCTAGTTAATAACAATTTCCTCTCTTTTATCAACCCTTTTATATTAGTTTGTTTTTCTATTCAGTATTGCCCTGTGTGGAATAGTATGTACGGTGTGGGTAAGATTGCATCATCCCAGTCCTAAAATTTGTGATGGTGGCCCTGACTTAATCATTCCTATTTTTTCCAATTTTAAGTGAATTTTTATTTTTATTTTTTAAGATTTTATTTATTTATTTGAGAGACAGCACAATCAGCAGGGAGCAGACCAGATAGAGGGAGAAGCCAGCTTTCAGTGGAACAGGGAGCCTGACACGGGACTCAATCCAAGGACCCTGGGATTGTGACCTGTGCCGAAGACAGATGCTTAATGGACTGAGTCACCCAGGCGCCCCTTAAGTAGACTTTTAAAACATCTTTATATCAGAAACAAGAAATGAACTCCCTGGAAATAACAGCTTTTATTTGTTTTTTGCTTGGGGATCTTTTTTCCTTGGGAATAATATGGGGAAAGAATGGGCTTCTACTAGTATTCCTATCTGAGTAAAGACCTCATCAAGTTAGAAAGAGTTGGATCCTTCTGCATTTATTTTAGAACAAACAGACAAACCTTAATGGAGGAAGAAATGTTAATCATCCTAAATAGTTGAAATTTAGTTATGTCTTGATCTCTGCATCTGAGTAAAGGCAGACCTAAATTTTATTATTTATTTCTGATTTATTTCCCTTGTAACAATTTGCAAGATCTAAACAAAAATTATTTTTTAAAAACTATACATATTCAGAAAATTATAACTTAAGTCTAGGAAAATCTACAAACTGCTATATTAATAGCCATTTTCTTATTTTTTAGATTAAATTAACGCCATTTGAAAGAGGTCATTGTTTTCATCATGACTGCTAATAAAAAGGAGAGACAGAAGTTCAGAAGCCGCGATTTTCACCTTTTCCATGCCTTGATGGTACTAAGCATGACCACGCTGTTTCTTCCAGTCATTGGAACTTCTAAGCAAAATATTCCACGACTTAAGCTGACTTACAAAGGTAAGTGTATAAATGTTCTTCAGATTGTCTTTTTGGTTACTGTGTTTCTTTTATTTAGAAATGCATACTGACTTCAGTGAAATGTTTATAGTATTGACATCAGTTAATAAAATTATTATTATAGAACACAAAGCCCAATTATTTCTTATTTTTGTGAGGAAAATGGTGCCAAAGGTGTTAATGTACACTTTCCAGCTAATTATTTACAATAATCAACTAGTCATTAGTAATTGGGAGATTTTGGTCTATAGGTTATAATCAGTTTTGTATTAAAACAAGTCAATCCCTAAAAATAGAAAAACATTAATTTCATATGGCTCATGCTAATTAGTTTATTCCTAGTTTGAGAAAATTTATATTTAAACACAGTAAGATATCTTTAAAAAGTTTATCACAGTAAGATACCTTCAATATCTCAAACATATGTGTATTTACTATTTTAAAAAGATTCTATGAAAGGCTTGAAATATAAAGATGAAAAACTATTTAAGGAATGAAATCTGCTAAGGTAATTGTTTTTAAATGTTTAAATTAATGTAAAAGCAAAGTTTATATGAGTTATATTTAGTCATCTTATGTATGCATATGTTTGTGTGTATACATAGACAGATATTCATAGAGAAAGGGAGGGCGTGTCAAATTTTATGCTTGAAGATATTTCTTTTCTTGGGTTCTTTTATACTTCCAGTAATGACAGGAATGTAGGGCACTTGTACTCCTTTATTCTGAACTTGGGAGGAAAAAATTATGCCTGTGGTTTTAATATTCTCTAATCTTTAAGATAATTTACTTTCTGAACTCAAATGAAATATCAGTAATAAAACCTAACTTGATGTTGAATGTAAATAGAAATGGAATTAACATTATACCCATTAAACATTTCATATGTTGCCATTTGTTTGGAATTTATATCTCATGAATTAAAGAGTTAAGGTAATATATTATTTTTGAGTTCTTATATTTTTCTAGGATTTTTAAAACAAGTAAAAAAAGAAAAAAAAAACAGAACTTTGTCTCTGTATGGTTGAGGGAGGATTAACAAGGAAGAGATATGAGGGAAAACTTTCTGGGATTATGGAAGAGTTCTCTTTCCTGATAAGGGATTGTGATTACTCAATTATGGGGCTTTTTTCACAACCCATCATATGCACAAGTCAGATTTGTTCATTTGTCTGTATTCAAAGTTCACCTTAAGAAAAGGAACAGAAAACAAATCTTAAACTCCAAACAATGGGAAAAAAGAGAGAGAGAGAGAAAGAGAGATGCAGAAAGTTTGAAAATAAAGAGATTGAAGGGGAAAAAAGGGGATGCTTTCTGGTTCCTATGATACAATGAATAACATTAGAACATTGCATTGATAATCTTTGAACAATGCAAAAGAAATCAGGCTTGCAAAGAACCTTTAATAGTTAACAGTCACTGGTGATTCATTATGAGCAAAGCATTGGTATAAGGACTGTGTGTTGTCATTTCATCCTCACCAGCACCTGGTATGGTGGGGATTATTACCATCCCCATCTCTTATGTGAGGATGTGGAGGTACTGAGAAACTGAAAAATTTGTCAGAGTCTCGGACATAGTCATGACCCAGACCCTGAGTCAGCCTCATGCTGCATGGAGCCCAGATGCCTGATCCAGTTTCTTAGGTCGTGGTCACTAGCGGTTCTTCACTGAGGCACTTATAGGCCAGAATGAACTAGAAAATTGATTGACAGCAGCACCATGCTCCTATTTGACTGGTGGTATGATTTTCAGTTGTCAAAATTCACAGAGTTAAGAATTGAAGAAGGACAGATGCTCTATTTAAGATCACTGGGTGGCCAAAAGAGATCTACGGATTTGTGAGATGTTGTGCCTTTTGATAAAGTATGGGAAAAAATAGATTGTCATTGTGACCATTTAGGTCATAATCACAGTTTCATATAAGTCGTTGTAAAATATTAACCCAAATGTGGTAATTGATCATTGGAAAATCAATCAATCTCTACAGATAGAAAAACACCATTAATTAATTCCATACAGCTGCTACTAGTTAGTTCATCTAGTTAGAGGTTTTTTTGTTTTGTTCTTTTTTTTATGGATATGTTTTTGGACTTGGAATCAACCCTATGAATTCAAAATCTCGTTTTACTTATCTCTGCATTGACTGTTACTCCTCTCAGCGCCTAGTATAAAAGGGGAACTGGTCTAAGTGTTGGATTAAATGCAATGAGAACTACTCCTGTGATGGTTCTTACATTACACTTTCCAAGTGTTATATTTTTTAGGTTTTTCTCTACATTTAGGTAATTTACATGTTGAAGTCTGGTAAGCAGTAGCAAAGATTGAATGTAGGACAGGAATTACAGGTATCTCCCGCCCCACCTTCAAACACACACACACATAAACACACAGGCCCCTACTAGCTCCCCATATGAATAACTACTGTTCATCTTTGCTAGGAGAAACATTCACAACCCATATAGGGCACTCCTCTTTCCACTTTAAAGAATATGGCATCTTCTCTTTGGAAAGCATCTGTTCTGCCTTACCATCTCCACATTTCCCACCCACTTCCAAGCATGTGAACAGCTTCCCTGTCTACCTTTTCTATACCATATCTGAGAGTTTGGGAGGCAAGTAGGTCAAATCCCACTATTTTTAAGTGGGCTATTCCAGAATAAACAGTTATGACATACAAAATTCCTGCCAGTTTGGAGTTATGGTGATGGAAATTGCCTGTATACCACATTCCTGCTTCTGAGATAATGATCATAAGTCTCTCTTGGCATTTTCCTTCTCTTCTGAACCTGACTAATGAATTGAGATCAGCCAGTACCACCCATTGCTTAGATAGCTTTGGGAGAGTCTAAAGTTTGTGCTTTGGGCATTAAAACACTGCCAGAATGTGAGGTTAGAAAAATCAGCTAAAGTGAAAAATTAATTTTGTTTTCAAAATAACTTTTATGGTCACAGACTTAGCTTTGTCTTCTTTGCTTTCTGTGGTTCATTTCCTTAGATGCTGACCAGAGATGCAGCCAATATCAGTAGAGCTAGCTACTTGGAACAGCTGAAAGATTATTTTGAGGGATTTCTTAAAGGCCAAGAGAAAATGTAATAACCATTTTATCCAAAGAATGCTCTTTGATAAAGACTTAGCTTTGAACCTCTGAATCCACAGGAGTTTGTTTGGTTCTATTATTTTATAAAGAGATTTCCCTTGAGTTGCATATTTTGAATTCTTGCACATGTATGCTTACTAAATCTGTTTCTTGAATAACAAGTAAGGAACCTTGAAGATGAGGATGTTCTATATTTCTGGACTTCATGCTATAAGTTTATTATATATATTTTGCCCCACTAGGTGGGCTTCTCACAGTGATACATATGTGTACAGTTTATACTTCAGGTGCAGTAAAAATAACTTTTGAGAGATGATGGATTTCAGTCCTGTCATAGTGTAAACATTCTGTATTTCACAATCACTGTGAAGGAACTTTTTTGACTTAAGGATATTTATACCCAGAAATCATTAGTATCTGTGATGTTATTTGTCTGGGAAACCAGTAAATGTTGTAGGTAACACAGATAAAAGAGAAATGGACAAAAACTTTGAAATAGGAGAAGAAAAATGATAATATATAAAGTCTCATTTCTTACGATGAATTGTAGGGTTTTTTTTTAATACTTTTTTCTTTTTTGTATTGTCTCTTTAGCCTTTTTTTTTCCTTTCCTAATTTTAGATTTTAGTACTAATTTACATGTGAATGTCTTATGATATATATTATACACATGTATATATGAGATACATGTATATGCGTGTATCTCATACAGTCTTTTTTCTTACCACATCCTTTTGAACCTGGCATAAAGAGAATTCAGCTCTCAATTCCATTTGAAAATTTTTACCCTAAAACTCTTGCTATTTCAAAGAATCACAGTAAACCCACAAAACGCCAGCTAGTCAACACCAAACTCCCAAGTATTAGACATGAGGAGGGAAACTAACTCTCTTAGTAGTTACCATATATTTACTCATTCTGCAAGTATGTATGGTGCAATCACTATGTTCATTAGGTCCAAGAAAATTTGCTGTTCCCTTTGAATTTCTTTTTCAGATAAGGAGACAAAGAACAGGTAATCAAATAAATGAGTATCATCTCAAATGGGAAGTGCAATGAAGAATATAAAACAAGAGAGTGACAGGCTCCAAGGACCCTCTTGGACTTTATTGTATCTGTTTTAGGATACCCTGAAAACCATTGTTTTTGTACCTATTTTTTAGATAAGAAACTCTGAGATGCCCCCAAACAAGAAGTGTGTATTACATGGCAAAATTAAGTTGTGGTTTTTATCTCTGTAGTTCAAGGTCCAGGCTTTTGCTACCTGGTGTCCTTGAGGGAAACATTATTCAGGAAGGCAGATATCAAGATACAAAAATATATGTAAGTTTTCACCATTACTTTTGGGCAATATGTTCTTCTCAATAACTATCAAAGTATTAGTTTTTGATCCTCCAAAATTTTTATGTATTTTCATAGACAAGAAAAATTTAAAATCACCTTTAAATTTTTTCTTCTATTGTTTAACTAAATCAATGTATTTAATAGAATAGTTCTTTGTTTTATTGGAATCTTCTGAGGAATGATTGGATTAATCTGTATACTTTTCCTTTTTTTATAAATTACTTTATTTAACTATGAATGTAGCATGTGTTTCAGGAAGAGATTCATGGTTATTTGACTCATGTAACCTATTTGATTTGACTAGTCTAACATTAATTCTGTTATCTTGATTCAGCATGATTTAACAGTGAAGAATGCCATACTGCTTAGGTTTTAACTGTTCCTTCTAGTTGTGAGGTATCTGGATGTTTATTTTCTGTTCTGCCCTTTTCTTGTTCATAACACAGTAAGTGTTACAGCAAATCTAAATGCATTAATTTATTTAATTCCAATCAGGATATTGTTAAGGTATGTTCACCCATGTAAAGCACCTCAAACAGTGTTTGATATAGTAAGCATTTAATAAATGCTGTCAGTTATTATTTTTTGTGAAACGTTATTATCTTGCTCCATATGAATGGTTGCAGACCAAAGGTTTCCTTCTGGAAACAACTTTGAAAGATATTATGTAGATCCCTCTTGTTTACAACATATATTAAAATAACTTCCACTTAGTCCCAAACCATTTTCTACTAGAGTTGGTTTCCTTCAGTTAAGTACCACACAAAGATTGTAAATTTATTAAAGGTACTTTCCAGTATTTTTACTATTATGGTCTTCTAGTAGGTAATAAGCCCTTACAGTTAAAAAAATCATTGTTGGCCTTGATAAGAGTAATGTTGTTGATTGGTTGGTAGCCCTCAGAGTGGGTTAAAATGAATCATAAAATCACTCTGGGGTTCAGACTACATGATGCAATCTAAAGTGGACATTTTTGTTGTCAAATTCATGGGAAAAGAAGCTGGCTTGCTCTGAATACCTCTCCCTAAGTATTTAGTGAACAAACATTACCAATCTTATAGTAAGAATTCTCATGTAATACATGTATTTTTCTATAAAGCAAGTCATTGATGGTTTAATTTTGGGAGATGTGCCATACTTGAATGGAGTCACTTGTTTTCCCAGATGTATTTTCTCTAAATTGAGGCTGTTCAGTTGGGCTTCTGTAGTTTTAAGAGTTCAAGGATAATCTTACTGTGTATGTGATATTTAACTGTCAACAGTTAATAATGATAGTTTCTGAGTGCCCATTACATTTCTGGCCTTGTTCTGGCAGCAAATAGAAGAGGCCAAAATCCCTTTCATCATGTGGTTTATATGCTGATATGGAAAGTCAGACCATACATAAGTACATTGCATAGCAAAATAGAAGATGAAAAATGCTATGGGGAGAAACGAATCAGGAAAGTTAGCTAGAGAATGGTGGGGGTGTGGTAGTCAAGTATGGTGGTAAGGAAAAGATCTCACTGAGAGAGTGATGTTTTCACAAATACTTAAAGAAATTGCTGTTAAAATTATGGAGATACTTGGGAAAGCAGTATTTTTTGGCAAAAGGAAAGTCAAATGCAAAGATTATGAGGTGAAAATGTGTCTGCCATGTTTAAGGATCCTAAGGAAGACAGTATGGCTGAAAAGCAGTTGGGTGGGGGAAAAAAGTTTGACTAAATCAGGGAGTTAATAGGAGGAAAAAAGGATTAGATCCTTCTACTGTTGTCATTGTTAAAATATTGGCTTTTAGTCTGAGTGTTATGGAAATCACACTGGGGAATTTTGGCACAGAGGTGACATAATCTGACTTATTGTTATCAGATCATTCTGGTTTCTGTGTTATAAATACACCAAAAGGGAGAATTCAGGGAAATAGACATGTCGTAATGACACAGGTGAAAAATGATGGTCTTTGGGCCAGACCAGTTTCAATGAGGTAGGAGAAGAGGATGATATGTAGGTGGAGCCAACAGGATTTTTTGATGGATAGAATATGAAGTAAAAGATAGAGGAGTCAAATCTGACTCCATCTTTTTTGTTTTGTTTTAACTTAAGAATGGAGATACCATTAATTGAAATAGTGAAGACTATGAAAGAAGTAGATTTGGGGAGGGAAATCAAATGGATATATTTGTTTGAGAAGACAAGACTACTAGATGTCTAAGTGAGATGACAGGAAGGCATTTGAGTAGATAATTGCTAGAGTTCATGGGACATATCATTGGGGATATGAATTTGACAGTTAGCCTATAAAAAATTTTAAATGTATGAGGCTCTATAAGATAACTAAGAGACATAGAAGAATTTGAAGGATTGAGTTCTGGGAATCTCTCAAGCAAGGAAAGTAGAGAAAAGAATGATGAGCATCAAAGTGAACTGAAAGAAGTGCCCATGTAGGAGAAAAATCAATAGTTATAGGACACAGGAAGTCAATGAAGAAAGTAAAGGAAAAGGGATTATCAGCAGTGTCATATTCAGCTAATGTGTCTTCAAAGATAACAAGTAAAAATTAACATTAAATTCAATAAGAGTTCACTGTTGACCTTGATAAAGGCAGTGTCTTTGAGTGGGAAAGCCAAGACACAAGGATGGATACTTAAGAGCATCGGCTCAGGGACTGTAGACAATTATAGATAATTCTTTCAAGGATTTTTTCTGTAATGGAGACATAGACAGTTGTAGCCCGAAGGAAAATAAAATCAAGAGATTTGGGTTTTTTTTTTCGTGAACTAAATAACATCATAATTATATTTTAGTTAAAATAATCTAGGAGAGAAATAATTCATGATTCAGAAGAGATGTGAGATAATCCATACCTTACTGAAGAAAACATTGATGAAACACTATTCTTTTCTCTAAAAACAGGCTACTTTTATGTTTTTTATTTTATTTTATTTTTTAAGTAGGCTTTCTGTCCTGCATGGAGCCCAGTGTGGTGCTTGAACTCAGAATGTTGAGATCAAGAATCTGATGCCTTGGAGCACTGGGTGTTGTGCAAAAAGAATGAATACTGTTACGCTGAAAAAATAAACAAAATGGAAAAAAAAAAAAAGAATCTGATGCTTAATTGACTAAGTCACCTAGTAGCCCCAGGCTACTCTTAGAACAAATGTTAATGAAACTGGCTTATTTTGCATAATGAACTATTATCTGGGTCATTGTCAGTATCAGCTACTGTTTAGATGGAAACAGAGGACAAAGAGATAGAAAACTATGTTTAAGGAGGAACGTGTTCTGTTTGATACAGTGTTATAGGTTATAAGTAGTATATATGTTTAGAAAATTGATTTGGATAGAGAACTCCAGGAACATGAAATAACAATCCCAAGGTCACGTAAGAGATAATTAAAAAACAACAGCAAAAACTGATCCCTGTCTCCTGCTTTTCAGTTCAATGGTGTTTATACTACAATTTGCCTGCACCCAAGCCTATTAATTAATAATAATTAAAATCTATTTAATACTGTATTTGAGCACTCTTCTAAACATTGATTGTGGAGGTTCACAAAGTGATGGAAGTTACACAATAATGTAAGGTACAACATTAGACGTAATATTGCCATGGAAGTATCACACAAAAAAGCATTCTTGGAATTAAGAAGATGTGTAAATATCGCTGAGGTCTACAAAGGTCAGCAATGTCCTCTGAGCAGGGTAAAAGAGAGCTACATCCTGAGACACTTCGGGTGTGTCTTTGGCTATGTGTAAGCCTGGAAGGGACTTTAAGATGGTCATTGCTTAAGTAAAGGCAATTTTTTTCTGGGATTAAACGCAGTCAGCTCTTTTTTGGTTAAAAAAGTTCCTTCTAAACACATGTTATATATGGTTGGTTTACTATTTCATGAATTATTAAGGAGATAAAATTTTGTATATGCCACTGCTTATTTTAGGATTTCATTTACCTAAAATTTAGCTCTAATTTTTGAGTCTTATTAAAGGAATTTTTACAATGAGATTCTTTCAGTACATGTGTAAAAATATAAACTTAAGGTCATTTTAAAAATGAACATCTCTTTCTTTCACAGAAAATTCGATAAATTGCCTCTCTGCTTCTTAAGAAGTTGTAATATGTATTTTGCATTTTTGTAAGAGTTCTTTAAACAGGCTGATTTAATCCTATTAATTAAAAGAGGCATAAATTAGAACTAAGTGCTTTTTACTTCCAAAGAGAGATACTCACTCATAAAGAGGTTTGTTTGAAGCTACAGTGAGCCAGACACAGTCAAGAAAATAAGATAAATATTTCAGTAATCCCAGTGGAATGATGAAGTGGAAGAAGCAATAGAACTTGTCTGTAGGTACATTCTGTAAAAATGTAAGTAGAGTTGTTTTGAAAAAGAATCTCGTTTTTCTAAGTAAATGCTAAATCTTCAAATATAAAATATAGCTGTAGTGCTTGACGGGGCTTCAAGTCAGAAGACCTCGATTTTAGCTGTTTCTCTGGCATGTACTGTTCATTAGAACGATGATTTGCTCTCTCTGAGTCTAGTTTTTCTCATCTGGAAAATAGTGATAATCCTCTGGTTCTCCTTCAGGATCAAATTAAATAAAAGAGGGAAAGCTCCTTGAGCTTTACAGAGCACAAAATGAATATCATGACAGGTTTCAAAGAAAGTCCAAACAATATATTATTGAATTAATTGAAGTAAAAATGGAAGGCCTTTACAAATACAATTACGTTTAGGCAGCTCTGGTAGAATTTCTGCTGCTGCATGTAACGGGAAATTTGCTTAAAAGTCAAGAATGAATCATTATTTGTCATTTTTGCATCTTCCTTCCAGGTTAATGCATATGAAGTACATGTACTTCCCTTCTTCGTAAGAGAAAACTGAGGGGGAAGAGTTCGCATATCATTGATTTAAACCAAGCAGGTCATTTATTACTTATAGCAATTAAGTTGGTTATAATTTAAGTTAGGCTAATTTAGAATAAGTCAGGGATGTGCAGATTTGACCAAGGTAGAATTGTAAAGGGAAAAAAAAAAAAAAAATCTGGCCATCTTGCATAAACTAACACATGCCATGTTCCAAGTGTTTGCAAGAAACTGTAATGTGGAGTGGAGGGAAGGGTCTAGCTCTTCTCTTCAGTGCAGAGGGTTCACTTTGCATTTTAGCTTTTCTGCTCCAGCTTTCGTTCAAGGATCCGTAGCATCAGCATAATCTGGGAGCTTGTTAGAAGTAAATAATCCTAGCCCCTCACCCTCTTCTAAATGAGAAACAAGAATCCTAGCTGACTTGAAAGCATGTTAAATCCTAAGAAGCCCTGTTCTAGAGTGTTCTGTTTCAGACCTCCTTCTCTTTCCCCTCCCCTCACCTCCAAGCATTTAGAGATAACAACAGGAACCTTTAATGACTGCAAAGCATTAGAGCTACAGTTGGGTCTCCTAATGGTACATTAACCTCTCTAAATTATTAATAAGCCCATAAATTCTGATTTAGTTGGAAGCTAAGTAAACCAACACACACGAGAAGCACTAGTTTGAAAAATTGTTAAGTGTTTATTAGACTTCTTATATGCAAGGAGTGGCCATAAATTTCACCATTGATTTAGACATTATTCTTATCTGCAAGGGCTTCTACTTTTTTTTTTATGGGACAAAGTAATAGCGAATATATTAATGACGTAAGATTAGGACAATTTTAAAATAAATGCCGCTGAAGAATTTTGAATAAGGTTGGGTATGAAATGGAACTTTGAACATTGGACAAAACTCAGACTTTATTGAATGAAGTATATATTGACATTGGAGGATTTCGGTCATGAATTGACCTAACTTAATTGTGATTTAGGAGGAAAAACAAAATAGAAAACATCATGCGGTAGAGATTGAAGGAGGAAGGCATAGAACAAAGTTCTTTATGAGTCAGTTATAGTAATTTAGAAAAGGAGTAATAGGGATTTTGGCTTGACTGACAATATGAGTAAATATTTGAGGAGGAAGAATAAAAAATTTGCATGATCGAATCTGTAAGACTAAATTTAGCTGGATGTTGGTGGGAGGGAAGTGAAATAGACTTAGAAGTACCAATTATTTAAATACAGGAGAAAAGAGTAAGGGACCAAAGAAGGAGAACTAAAAAGGATTCTGATTTTTTGAGCCTGGGAACTAAGTCCTGTTGTTAAGTCATCAAACTCAGTAAGATCAGTTGATTGGGGGAAAACGACAGTATCAAACAGGTTATTGGAAATTCTGAACTGTGATTTGAGAGAGGCAGTGCAATTTTAGGTATCTCATTCAAAGTCATCAGCAGAGTTCTAGCAATTTGTGAGACAAAAACTTACAGGAAACTATAAATGGAAAACATTATTTCATTGCTTATGCCTATGACTTGAAATTCAGGAAAACATTATTCTATGACTGTATTTATAATCTCTCTTTTGGAAGTCTGTGTGCATATTTTAATGCAAAGTCTCTGGACACTTTTACCAAGAATATCTTCCTTGAGCCTGTGAATAGAGGACATTTTCTGGAGAAACCTAGAGAAAAATTCTACCAGGAATTGACCTCTGTTTGTTGGGAGTGAAAAAAAAAACTAAAATTTTTTTGAATTAATGGAAATTAAATTTTAGATCAGATATCACACTGAGTACCCAGCATAATAAATGAAAAACAGCAACAAACAAACAAAATCCAAGATGTAGTCACTCCAATTATTTTAAACTTCATAATAGCAAGAGTGAAGAGGTGATTCAAAAAACTTCCAGAAACAATAAAGACATATTCAAAGGTTGGGGATACGATGGCATGAGACTTCTCAGTCATGACTTTGAAAGCTGGAACATCATGTTCATGTGCTTCAGATCACTGAGAGTGAATGCTATTCAACCAGAATTCTGTAGTTAGCCCTCCTATTGTAATAATTAGAGGGATTTTCACACATGGAAAGTTTCAAAAATTTAAGTCTCAGTCACCCTTTCTTAAGAAGCTTCTGGAGATGTGCTCACCAAAATTAAGAAGATAAACCAAGAAGGAAGACACAGGATCTAGGAATGGTGGGATTCATAATAAGAGAGAGGTGGAAGGAAGTTTAAAAAAGCTGTCCATCAGGGGAGAGAACAGACCATCCAATCTGTGGGGAAAAGAAAGGGCCCAGTTGAGATGTCTCCAGGAGAAAAACAAAAAAAGATCTGACAGAATTTCATATGAAAATTTTATGGAGGCACTTTTCAGAAAGTGTGGAAAGATTTAATCATGATTTTGGGATGCCTGGGTGGCTCAGTCATTAAGCATCTGCCTTCAGCTCAGATCATGATCCCAGGGTCCTGGGATTGAGACCCACATTGGGTCCCCTGCTCAGCTGTGGGAAGTCTGCTTCTTCTCCCACTCCCCTGCTTGTGTTCCCTCTCTCGCTGTCTCTCTCTCTCTCTCTCTGTCAATTAATAAATAAATAAAATCTTAAGAAAAAAAAAAAGATTTGATCATGATTTTAAAACTAAGCATATGTCACAACTAGGAAATTATTAATAAAAGCAACAGGTTTTTTCCAAGGAAGAAGGTATAATATTTTCCTGAAAATTACTTTTCTCAGTAGGAAAGAATATTTACATTTGGATAATAATGGAGTCACTGAATACAGCGTTCATAAAAATGGGTGTGTTATTATTACATTAGGATCTTGATTGGAGGGAAAGAGTTGGCATCAGAAAGTTAGATTGTCAACTTCTATAAATGGGAATTCAATGAAAATAATGTTTTAAAAGATAGTAGTATATTCATATTATTTAGAAATATAAAAAGGAATAGAAAGTAAACTACTAAATGTTTTATTACGGGGACGAGATTGGAGGTAGACAAAGGAGGAGATGGATGGCTTACATATGCCTTTTAATGTTACTTTTTAGTATGCATATACTTAATTTTGATGAATATAATTAATTTTAAAAAGTAATGTTGTTATAAAATATTGTCCTTTTTAAAAGTTATTTTCACAGTACTTTGCTCTGTACATTCATCATGATCTTAGCTTAAGGAATTATTTGTTCCTATTGTATTTGTCCTGCTATTTAGAATCCATACTAGGTGGTATTTTAAGGTATGCCCCTCTGATTTTATAAAAATTAAATATACATACTTGATTGAAAACCAATCCAAATTCATTTGCGGCATGGTGTCTTGATTTTAAACATTCCTTAAAATTTGAAAATTGAGAACATCTCAAGACCATGAAGGGAGTTAAGAAAATAATTGTCAAAGTAGAATCAGTCTTTCCCAAAATTATCCTGTCAACTACTTCAACTACTTCTGACCTTGTTTTTCTGGAAATGTACTAGGTACTTAAAATGTTAGCCTTCTTTTACAGGTCAGTGGGAAAAATTATCATAGCAAAGCTTTTGAGATTTTAAAAGGACTCATAATCATAAATTATGAATCTCACGTGTGATGGATTATATAAAGCATCTGTGGTTGAAAGCTAGCCAAATAAGAATAAGCCTGTGATTTAAAAGCATGGATGTCGATGGAAATGTGACAATGTAAAATTGTCACACTCTACTGCACATCCTGTCCTGGCAAGAACAAAGCTCTGATGATATAATAGGCTTTATTTGTTTCTAATTTATGTTTCCGTACATGGTACCATCTGATTTATTATTGACATAGAGAATGTTTTAATACCTAACGAGAAGAATGATCTTCAGTATTCCATCGCAGAAGAGCAAATGGAAATCTGATTTTTTTTTTCCTTTTTTTGGAAGGAAGGAGAAAAATAGGACTGGACTTCTCACTTAGGAAAGTATAAAGATAATATAATACTCACCTATAATTTTGAAGCAGTCTTTTCAGTCTTTTGTAAGGGTTTTGGGTCTGAATAATATTTTTTTCTGGATACATTGATATTGTTGATCAGTTAGCTATGGAGACTGTGTATACTTAAATAGAGAATAATTTGTGTTTTTGATAGGTGAAGTGAGCTATCTTGGTAACGAAAATCTTTTCATATGATCTCAAGCCTCAGAAAACCAATTGAAAGTCAGGTGGGGCCAATTTAAGATGAGTTAAATTTCCAAAGTTTGATTCCAAGACAGAATCCATGCCTTTCCTTGGATCAAATACAAGTTCATAGTGAGCCAAAGGAACTCAGTGAACAACAACATTAGGGACTAATTTTCATTTGGAATGAATAGCTAGCTCCTTTTACTCAACTCCTGACCCAAACTGAGAACTGGCTTTTTGGGGGGGGGAATGGTTTGGTAGCCAAAACATCTCTGGAAACTATGGAAAGAAGGAATCCATAGAAGGAATCTTTAGATACTAACAACATGAAAGCCTTGGGGATTCAGAGATCAAGGGAGGAAAGCTGAATTTATGGGGAAGACAGAATAAAAACTTCTTTACTTCTTTACTTAGACAGCTCTTCAAAGAACACGCTAGAGAGGTGACCATATTTCAAGAAACCTCAGAACAGCCTTACTGATATAATGGTGATTTCCTTTCAAGACAAGTAGAGTGGGTGTGATAAGATTTTGTGCTGAATATCTTGAGATGGTAGGGAAAAGCAATCAGGTTTTGATCTGGGTCCATTTTGAGTTGAAAGCGTTCTGTGCTGAGGAATTCTATTCCTTACACTGAAATTGACTTTCCTCAAAGGTGATTTTCTTTTTACCCCATGAAATTCTGCCTTTAATAACTTTGATTATCTTCTTTAAAAAATAATCTGTTGAGTGTTCTTCTTTAAAGGATATGGGAAGCCATCTTTTAGCTACATTGTCTTCTTATGAGAGAAACTGTCAACTCTACCCTGTTCAGGATTTCTGGCAATAAATGTGATTTCAAGGGTATGGGATCTTTTCACTTAACAGTCAAACATTGAGGAAGTCTGTCTTGCTTAATCCTAAATTTATTAGATTCAAAGTGACTAACCACTCCCTTCCTTTCTGGGGTGAAGAGGAAGAATGTAGACCATCAGGTCAAATGTTCTTCAGGCTGAATGAACAATTGTATTAAGGGACACTAAAAGGGAGATACAAAGAATTCTTTTCAGAACAATTGTTTATTTCAAATAGGGGCAGCGATTACGGGATCTGTAGCCTTCCCCTCACAGAGAGGCCATCTGGCTGCGAATGAGGACTTTCACTGTTAAGAGTAAATTGGTTTTGTGAAGCCCACTTAACCATTCTGGACCTCACTGCATCGGGAACACATGAATCCAACGAGGAATACTGATAGAATGAATTTCCTTTTAGTTGGAATTTCTATATGCTCTATTTCTGTTCTTCCCAACGGTAGAGGGGATCTGTTCCAAGAAACAGAGCAATGCTGAGAAAGAGGTAGGTGAAGGAGAGTTAACTTGATACCTCCTTAATTTTAGCAAAGTTAGGCATAAGGTTCTAATGCCATAGAACTCCATTATTGGAAGGAGCTTAGAGACCATTTGGTGTCTCCACCCACAGGTAATGATGAGAGAACTCAAGTAGCAGTATTTGGCTTGCTAAAAGAAATGCAGATGGGAATTTTTTTCCATTTTACTATTAAAGATATTTAGCAGTCTGCAACTTTACTGTTGC
The DNA here is from genome assembly GCF_922984935.1 of Meles meles. NCBI lineage: Eukaryota > Metazoa > Chordata > Mammalia > Carnivora > Mustelidae > Meles > Meles meles. Next base: position 79,441,604 of record NC_060075.1, read on the forward strand.
CCTCTGTACAAGCATATTTTCATTTTTGTGGTAGAAGAGCATTTCCTCTGCGGTTGGCTGTCCAGTTCTTGAGACTGGAACTTGCTACCAGCGTCTTTGCCATATGGTCAGAGTACTTGGTGGTCTTGGGTGACTCAGTTGTTTGCCTTCAAAGTCAAGTTTTATAAAGGTAGTGACTCACTTCTTTAGTGCTAGAAATGAGAAATTATTCAAAACATGGGTATTAACTACATGTGGAAAGTACACAGTTTCTGTGACTTTTGGACAGGTATCAAGAGATGTTGATGAAGACTCTGGACGTACCCTTCAGAAAAATGTACACATACATACAGACATAGGAAAAATCATGTTATTTGTAGGGTTTTGATCCTCAGAACCATTCCTGTTGCTCTGCGGTGATTAATTGATCGTGGAGCATGAACACTTTGTCTGTGTCATCATTTGATTAAAATCCACCATGGAAATGATTTCCATATTTACCCTAGTGGAATAAATTAATAATCCTTGTTTCATTTATTTCAGAAAAAAATCAGCTTGTAGCTTTTCCAAAAGTATATTGCTAGACCAAGAGTGGGGATTTGAGGGCCTGGGACATTGAGAGACACTACAAACTGAGAATAAGGTGATAGGACAATGAATTGCTACAAGAACAGTTAGAAGGAGTGATTACGGTGGATTAGGTCAAAGGTTTAGGTAGACAGAACAAAGAATGCATTTAGGACCTAGAGGCAAAAGCTGCTGTCCTCTGAGGAGAGGCGAGGCAGGCTGAGTATGTACACAACAGGCCTCTCTGAATGGCGTATGTAAAGCAACACACTTGCCCCACCATCCAGAGTTTCTGTTCGAAAAGGACTACAAACTATGGACAGTCTTAAAAATTACATGTCTGAGAATTGCCACTTTAGGAGAAGAAGAAAATAAACCTCTGAAATATATTGCCAAATTTTTGGTCTTCAACATTCATGAATTTTCAGCCTGCAGAGCCTGCATTCATTTCTGATCCAGAAATCCTGGGGGTGTATTAGTTATAGGTGTAAAGATGCAGGGTCTGGACTTATCTACCCCCCTCCGTACCCCTGGTTGTTGTTTTGTTGTTGTTGTTGTTTTTCTTTTTCCTGCCCCCTGGACTTTAGCTGTTGATCCTGTGGAAACAAAAATGAGTTTGCTTGGTTTGGCAGAAATGCAAGAAAGATAAGCTGCTTGGGGAAGAGGGAACCTGTTCCAATCCCTGTCCCAAGGTTTTTTTCAAAATGTATGCGTCAGCCTGAGAAATTTTCATGTGTAATGCCTAAGTCTAATTATTTAGTTTGGCTACAAAGAATTGGTGAAGCATGCTTTAATCGTTTTGATGCTAACATTGTTATAAGGCAACATTAAATCATTTCGAAATGATAATACTTTACGTTAGTCACTATTTTCACAGCTGTTTGTCCTTGTCACATTTGAAACTAAACCCAATAGAATTGGTTATAGTAAAAGAAAGGAAAGCAAGTGACTACCTCAATTTTATTTCCCTGCAGGTACCAGTAGAAACAACAAATGAGAGGCAAGATTCTTTAACATCTCGCTCTCCTCATTAGCATTGCCATAACTCATGGACTTACCATGTTCCAGAAACTTTTGAGTAGTCTCCTTGCTCCCACTTTTCCAATTCCCATTCATCCTGAGCACTGCAGCCAGACTTTTTTTTTCCAACACTCAGTCTTTGTCACTTTTCTATGTAATATATTTTAGTGGCTTCCGGTTACCTAGATGACAACCAAACTCCCCAGTGTGCCATTTTGGGCTCTGATTATCTGGAGGCTGCATTGATGTCCAGCCTCACACATACAGTATATGTTCTAGCATTCCAAACTATACTTTAATTCCACAAATATTTAATAAGTACTTAATTTGTCTCCAGGACACTGAGCTAGTGATATGGATTCAAAGATAAGTTAGACACAGTCTTTGTGCTGAGGAGCTCACACTGCAGAGTAGGAGACATATTAAAAATGCAGTGTCTGAAGATCCCTGGGGGGCTCAGTCCATTAAGCATCTGCTTTTTGCTGAGGTCATGATCCTGGGATTGAGTCCCACACTGGGCTTCCTGCTCAGCAGGGAGTCTGCTTCTCCCTCTCTCTCTGACCTTCCCCCTGCTCGTTCTCTCTCTCTCTCCCAAATAAATAAATAAAATCTTTAAAAAAAAATTTTAATACATTGAATATGATGTATGATGCCCTTGTACAATCCCATGTTCTTCTGCCTTAAATAAACTTTTCTTTCTATCTTTCCTGTAAAGCTTCCATTTGTCTTTCAACACTATTATTGGTTATCATCTTCTTTTATATGGTAATACACAATTACTTGAAAGATTTCTTTTGTGTATACTTGTATTAGAATTTATTTCACTTATATTGTATTTTATGTGTGTATCTATTTATGGATTGATCTGTGAGCCCCTTGAAGGCAGGACTTAGCCATGACCACACTCTTAACAGCATGCTCAATGCCTAACATGTAATAGATTCTTATAATTATTTGTGGACTGACTAGCTTTTTTTTTTTTTTTAATAGGCTTCATGCCTACTTAAAGTGTGGAGTCCAATGTGGGACTTGAACTCATGACCATGAGATTAAGACCTGAGCTGAGACAAGAGTTGGACACTTAACTGAATGAGCCACCCAGGCATCCCCTGAAGAGCTTTTTAATATTAGTCCAGTTTTATAAAAAAAAAATACAGAGGAATTCTCATCTTCACAACTCAGGTTTAAGGGAAGGCAAGATAACATTCTTCTTTCATAGAACTTACTTTGCCCAAGCTGAAATTTAATAATTATACTTAAAATAACAGTCAATATTTGGGGCGCCTGGGTGGCTCAGTGGATTAAGCCGCTGCCTTCGGCTCAGGTCATGATCTCAGGGTCATGGGATCGAGCCCCGCATGCGGCTCTCTGCTCCGCAGGGAGCCTGCTTCCTCCTCTCTCTCTGCCTGCCTCTCTGCCTACTTGTGATCTCTCTCTGTCAAATAAAGAAATAAAATCTTAAAAAAAAAAAGAATATTTAAAAATAGCTGCTACTCCAACCCCCCTCTGCCCCCTTTGCTTAAAAAAAAGTCAATATTTATTGAACTTTTCCTATCTTCAAGCTATTGTTTTAAGAACCATATATAAATTATCTCTTTTAATCATCCTAACAATTTTTTTTAAAGATTTTATTTATTTATTTGACAGAGAGAGATCACAAGTAGACAGAGAGGCAGGCAGAGAGAGAGAGAGAGAGGGAAGCAGGCTCGCCGCTGAGCAGAGAGCCCGATGTGGGACTCGATCCCAAGACCCTGAGATCATGACCTGAGCCGAAGGCAGCGGCTTAACCCACTGAGCCACCCAGTCGCCCCTAATCATCCTAACAATTATATGAGCTGGGAAATATAATGACTTCCTCTTTATAGATTTTGTAGAAAGTTTAAAAAATACATCATCATGACTGTAATCGCTGATAGTTGCATAGAACCTACTGTGTGCTGGGCACCATTCTGATGCTGATCATATATGAAGTCCTTTATTCCTCGCAGCTCCATGATTTATTAACAGTTTATATTATTCTTTCCTCAGTTCTGCTATAGTTAGTGTGCAATGTTTATTGGATATGCGTCCTACAAAAATAAGCTTATGTATTTGAAGATGCTAGAAAATATTATTCCATGTGTCTCTGGTCTGAAAAACTGGTAAAGTTATATCAAGCTTAATAGAAAATAATTAATGTAGAGTTCAGACTTCTATCCAGTGTACGTAAAGCATGATTCATGAACATTAATAAGACCATATGTGCCTGAGAATTCAGATAGTATTGTATCTTCTCCAGCATACAGTCTCATGATTTGTCAAAACTAAGATCAAAATCTGTCTTGCTGAATAAGGGAAATAACATTTAACCACTGTAAATTAGTAAATTAGTAAAAAAAAAAAAAGTAAAATAATAATAAAGCCTGCAGTTGATATATGGAATATATAGGCTTTAACTTTCAAAGACTCAAAGATCCCTTTCACAGAGGTTAAACAATGCCATGATACATTTTAGAAGTATCTTGATACCTATTCTGCGACATCAGCTCTTTATATTTTTCTCATTAATTAATAATAACTTACTTGAAAATAATGCTTTAAAGTCCAGCAATATCTAATGGACTTTAATAAGGAATGAGTGATATTATTACTTTATTGGTATTCAATACTATACAGTTGTAGAAAATGAGAGGCTAAGACAAATACTTGAGGCAAAATCTGTTGGAAAGATTTGGATTTCTATAAACCCAGACCTAGATTTAAATAAGTCTGTCCGTATCACAACTGTGACTGAAAAAAAGAATTAGGACACACAGACACGTGTCAAAGAGAAATGGAGACTGGGACTGAGGTTACATTATCAGCTTTACCACCACGTGACGTTGTGACTTTAGGGCATGTGGCTTCACCTTGGAGGAATTAAATGCCTCCATTTATAAAATCATGATTTTGTATCAACTGAGTTTCAAGATCCCTTCCTGCTTTACAGTTTTGATCCCGTTACTGGTTTAGGATCATATATCTTTCAGAATCCATTTTCTTGGATTGGGCTACTTTGTTTACTTACTGAATACATGAACTAGGAAGAGTATAATCCTCCAAACTCACCCATAAGTCTTAATGTTATCAAAAGTAGAGGGCAAAGAAATGCTCTGAGGTTTGTCACACTTAATTCAATGCTAACTTTGCCTATATTAATTGATTTAACCCATGTGCAAATGTGCTATATAATGATGCTTTAATTTATTACTTAAGACGATGACCAGAGTTGTGAAATATTTTGCATTTAATTGCTTTGATACTCATTTTAGTGTCTTGCATTTTTTCATATGTTAGATCCATATTGTATCAATAAAATACAAACGTCATAAATCACATTGATTTCTACGAGTATATGCTTAAAACTGTATATTGTTTGCTTGTATCTAAATTGAAGCATTCATGCTGTATATATTCATTTACAGAGTGTGAAAAGTATGTATTGAGGCAAATAAATATTTTGCCAATTAATTTTTTCTTTCTTTCTATTCTCCTTTTACTTTCCCATAGATTTGCTGCTTTCAAATAGCTGCATACCCTTTTTGGGTTCATCAGAAGGACTAGATTTCCAAACCATTCTGTTGGATGAGGAGAGGGGCAGGCTGCTTGTAGGAGCCAAGGACCACATCTTCCTGCTCAGTCTGGTTGACTTAAACAAAAATTTTAAGAAGGTCAGTTTATTTATATGAAGTTGACTGAATATCCATTTATCTTCATCTGTGCCTTCCTTTTCTTTTGTTTTAAGTGACTCGATGTCAAATCATTAGGTCATTTACATGTCCAAAAAGAACATATTAAAAGGGCACCTTGCTTCGAATATACGTTTTAGATTTTTGTGGATTTAAGTACATATACATATTCTCCATTTAGAGTGAATAAGCATAGTAATAAAACCTTTGAGGATATGAATGAAAGAGATTATACAAGAGAAATGCAATGGTTTAGATTGGAAAGCTGGCAAATGGGTTATTAATAATTAACATTTATATCTAAAGCAATTATTGCGCAATTAAGTTTTGTATTAACTTTCAATTAACAACCATACTTTTAAATTGGCAGTGTGACTGTGGTGGCATTTTAACACCACACTGTTTTTTTTCCCTACACTCTTGTATTTTCACTGAATAGTATTCTCCAATGGCCCAATCACACTCAGAGGGTGAAGATTAGTAATAACCCAAATATGAGCTCATGAAAAGCAATCGACCACTAAAAGAAAATATATGCTAATTATTGAAAAAACGAAAGGCAGCTGCTGCTGTGCTTTGCATTTGCAGTTAGGAACATGGTACCCAAAGGAAACAGTGTCACACTTTAGGCTTTATAAATTATGACCAGCTGGTACTTTAACAAATACCAGTATCTGGGCAAGCCAAGATGGACGCCAAGACTGGAAGAGAGTGAAGGATGAGAAGAACATAATCCATGACCCATTCTGCATCTACAAGACATCTTAGATTGTTTTCTCTTTCTCTCCTTTTTCAGAAGTATTCCCACCCCCCTCAAAAAAATGCTAAGAACCATTAAAGATTTCAGGTCAATAGTCTCCAATACTGAATAAATAGAGGATTCTTTCCATTCAGAACGGGCTGTTCATAGGTCATCATAGAACTTTGAAGCTTCAAATAGCTTTCACCTCAATGACCACTTTAATATAAACCTCTAATTTGGAAATGCTTTTAATAACTAAATATTTATTGCTCAGTTATTTGAATATCATCCAGGACTAGGAGCTTTAGTCTAGATAGGCAAAATATTTATCTCCACATGTATTAATATTGCTTAATTAATGCCTGCACCAGAAACACTGTTTTTTGCCTTTTAATAATTTAATTTTTTAGATCTAATAAAAGAAAAGGAGATACCTCTTATGAACGCTCAGACTTGATAAAGAAAATTTGATAAAGAAATAGTCTTTATATGCATGTATTAGATGATTCTAGAAGAACGTTTGAGGGTAGAATGTTACCAGTAGTTGTTCTTGATTTGTGATAGTCCAAATACACTTAGAAACTCATAAAGCTTATCTTCTTTTTTTTAAGATTTTATTTATTTATTTAACAGACAGAGATCACAGGTAGGCAGAGAGGCAGCCAGAGAGAGAGGAAGGGAAGAGAGGAAGGGAAGCCAGAGAGAGAAGGGGAAGCAGGCTCCCCGCTGAGCAGAGAGCCAGATGCAGGGCTCGATCCCAGGACCCTGGGATTATGACCTGAGCGGAAAGCAGAGGCTTTAACCCACTGAGCCACCCAGGTGCCCCTAAAGATTATCTTCTTAAAAAAATATTATTCTATAGTTTGATAAGCAGTGAATTATGTGCTAGAATTTGAAAAGCTTACCTTCATTGTGCCATTATAGTTCCATTCCATTTATTTTTAAGGGTGTATTTTTTCCTTAGTAATTTTTTTAAAAAGTGTTTGTATCAGAGAACCTATTGATGGTATCAACTAATAGCTCAATCATCAATAAATATCTTAAGAGATAACTTCTTTATGAAAGCCACTAAAGAAAATCTTAAGTTTCACAGTTTTGCTTTAAGAGCTGTTACATAGCTAACAAAGCCTTTTTCCAAATATGTCTCAGTTTTAGTATAAGAGCAAAAAGCAATTCATACTTTTAAGGGAATTTGTTCTTGTGCTATTCTCTGCCTTCAGGGATTAGAAGAAAAAGTTCATTTATCTGAAATGAGTGTATTAGATCATTGCTTAAAATAAGTTCTGATAACATAACTTCCTTCTGTGACTATTTTAAGCAAGTCTCTCTTTGGCTGCATTCCATCCTTGAAATGTGCTAATATTTAATAAAATAAATGTTTATGAAATATTGATTTCCCTCATGATACTATTGAAATAAATGGTTATTTGAAGACATTGTAAAATTAGGGACTGTACTAGAGATTTTCTGCCCAACTGATATTCCTTTATCTTTATAAAATGTATAATTCACGAAGAGGTTATGTATACAAAGGAAATAATTTATGTTTATGTAGGTATCCACATTGAAAATTTATATAAATCACTCCAGTGCTAAAAGGTACTCCACAGTAGCAAGTTTAAGTGTCAAGATGGAGTGCTTTAGCAGTGTTTAGACCTATGTGGTTTGCATTGGCTCTATGCCCTTCAGCAAAAATCCAAACTTCTCTGTGGAAGAAACCACACATGGTGGGACTCTGTGGGGCTGAAGGATGTCCTTTGTACGCCCTAGACTTAAAGCAATCCACAGCATATAATTGAGTTAGGAGTGACTGGTAGGGGATATTTTTCTCTGGGAAATTAAAAAAAAAAGTCTGCAGAAAGCATTCATTTGCTGTGTCAAATTTTAGGATATGTGTTTATGTAAAAGTCCTTGTACAAACAAGGATGTGCCTATTGAAAAATGGCCATCATTACTTCGTAACTGCCACAGGCCTTTAGTGGGGAATCCCCGGGATTTTTAGCAACATCCTTTACCAGACGAATTCAGCAATGAAAATTTGCAAATATCCTTTGTATTATCTTTACTCTGTTCAAACGAGATTTTGAGTCTTCTACAAGGAATGGTACAATTATATGCTCAGTAAGTTTTGATGACTAATGTCTATTCAGGATGTTTCTACTCTCTAGAAAGTAAAATTTAAGTACACCAAGTGGTTTGTTTTGTGTTTTGGGGTTTTTGTTTTGTTGTTGTTGTTATTTAGATTAGAGGGATAAGATTCTGATCTTTCCTTGACAGAAAGGAATATTTCCATAGGGATTTAATAGATTTAGTGGCAAGTGTAAGCACTTGGGGTGGGATACTTCTCACTTCAAATAGGCTTTTCCACTGTTGGTCCGTAAGGCCTCTCTTTTCAGCTAAGAAATACTCTGTACATCCCTCTGTGGGACAGGTTCAGGATAGATACGCACATTGATTGGACATTTCCTCCTCCCACCACTAGACCAAAATGAAATAATCAGAACCAGCCCAACGTGATTGCATTCCAAGGGAAGGATGTGGATCTGGAACCATTCTTACTGTTGTGCTATAGGTTAAATTCCCCCAAAGCCATCCAGGAGGGGGAAGATTAGTTTATAGGGTATTTGTCAGGGAGTGTTCTTGGGATCAACACCTGTGAGAGGGCCACTGGGGAAGTAGTATTAGATAAAGAAAGAACTGAGCTGTGATGCAGACCAAATAGAGCCTCAGCTGACAGGCCAAACTGATAAGGTGGCAAGCACCACCCCCCCCCCCCAGCATAAGTGATAATACCATTATTCAACTGAGTTTATCTTATAAAAGAGAATCTCCATTTTCTCCCTATCTAATCCATTCACCATGACGGTCAGTGTTATCTCTTAAACAAATAAAAATCCGACCGTATTTCTTCTCTGTTCATACACTTCTGGAGTTCTTGATTTCCAATGAAGTTGAATGAACTCCAGATTTCTGTTGACGTCTAAGGCTCTCCCTGTTTCCAGTCTTATTTTTATCCACTGTTCATTTTTCCCTCACTTGCCGTTTATTTTCTGCTTCCCTCCCTTCCTCTCTCTCATTCTTTTACCCAATCTGCTCTGTTAGTTCCTTTCAAAATAAAGTCCTTTCAAGTTCTGTGCCCTTGCTAAAACTTCCTGAAATTGCCACTCACTTTTTTGCTCATCTCATTCCTCTGAATTCTTCAAGGCAGTTACCGAATTTTACCCTTCCGTTGCTTTTTGCTCCCCAAGGCTCCCTGTTATGGTACGGGAATTGACAATCCTTTGTGTTTACTACAGCATTTTGTATTTTAATATCAATGTCAGTTGTCCTACAGATAGAATTATCTTTATTCATTGGTATAAATAAGTATATTCTCCATCCAAATTATACCCTTTTTGAATGGAGAGTGAGTTATTTTCCAAGCATTTCTGATTCTCCTTTAGCATATAGTACAGTGTCTTACACATAAAAGACATTGCAGAATATGTTTCTTCGTTTTTTTTTTTGATTTGGGAATTTTGTTAACTTTTTCTCTCTTGATTGTAAGACCAATGTATCATACTTATCACATAGAAGAAAAGACACCTAAAATTCAAGGGAATTTATTATATTACATAATAAAGAATAATATCCAGAATTTGGGTTGCTACAGAGATGGAATATCATCCGCTTAAAGACATTATCAAGGACCCAGTTATTTCTGTCTCTTCTGTCTGTCATTCCTTGTTGGTATTATCCTTAGGTTGGTAGCAAGATGACACTGACAATTTTAGGGGTCACATTCAGACAGGAAAATGTAAAGTGATTAAAGATCATCACTTATTATGTCTCTTTCTTAGGATCAAGAAGACCTTTCTTGAACCCTCACATCTCATTGGCCAGAAATATGTCAATTCCCATTTTTGAACTTAAAATAGGATGCTTACATCAATCAATTACCTTAAGAAGAAGAAATGTGCAGGAATCAATTGTATTGATCATTATACTTACAGAGAGGGAATAGAAAACAAGTTTTCTGGACAAAAGAATTATTTAGGGACTCACACTTGTCTCATTAACTTAGGCTACCTGAGGCAAACAGATGTTTCCTCAGCCAGGAAAAGTATATGTTGTCTATTTGGGGAGAATTATAAAGATTAGCTGGTTCTGCAAGGAACTTATCTGGCAGGATTTATTTTTCTTTTAGGAGATAGCCTTGGAAAGTATTCATTATGAGAAAACATCCTTGAGGTAATTTATTTTTCTACACCCTACATGGTGAAGGTCAAAAAATCAGCTGACCTTTACTTTTCTTACTTATGTAAGAGTTCATCTGCCACAATGAAAGTTCTCTGTTACTCTCTAATGTATGTAAGTTTTATGAACTCTGGTCTTCTGCAGATCTCTTCAGATTTTCTTACACTCTGTAATTTTCTTCCTTCAATATTGTAAGAATTGGGAGGGGTGAGGTTGTTGGGAGCGAGTAAGAATATAATTAACTGAAAGAATTAAAGACTACATAACTATTCTGTAGTATGAGTAGTTAGCATTATCCACTAAATAACGTACAGAGAACATATTTTTTAAATAAAATAACAAATACCACTTAAGCATCATTGACTATATATCTTAACAGAATTATACCCCCAATAATGTTCCTTTGATTTAGTTTTATCAGTCTTTTGGTTGAAACCAACTATATGGATTGTAGAAGTAAAACTTGGGAGGCTTTTTAAAAAATATTTATTTATTTATTTATTTATTTATTTATTTTAGAGACATAGAAAGAATGAGTAGGGGGGAACAGAGAGAGGAAGAGAGAAACTCAAGTAGACTCCTCACTAAGCACAAAGCCTGACACAGGGCTCAAACTCATGACCCTGAGATCAGACTTGAGCCGAAACCAAGAGTGGGACACTTAACAGACTGTGTCACCCAGGGACCCTGGGGATACTTTTTAGTGATCAAACTTCGTATATTTTTTTTCTTTTGTTCTACTTTAGTCAGTGTTTCTTTTGCATTTTTTCATTAAAAAATCATTTTTTAATGAAAATAAATGAAAAATGACATTCAAAAAAATTTGACATTCAAAAAAAATGAAATTCAAAAAAAAGACATTAAAAAAAATTGAATGTCTACTGTTTTTGACGTGCATGGGATTTGAACTAGTTCAAGATGGATGGGTAAAATTTGGATTGTTGTTAATGGGTTAATTAAAAATAGTTTGCATTTATATTTGGAACTTGCAGTCTATTGTTTCCTTATTTAGTTAAGATGGAGGAAAAACATGTTTGAGAAACTGAGTAAAGTTGTTTTCCCTGTATATATATTACCATGTGTATATTTCTCACAGTTCAAGGTCAAGAAACTAGATTTCCCTGGCCTAGTCCTTAACCTCTTATGCCATCTCCAGATTCAGAGAATGTACATGAAAAAATAATTTTAAAAGACCTCAAAAAAGATGGTCAGTAGTGGACATTTATATCCATTATCATTAATTTATAAGCGATGCTTCAGAAACCTGTTCATGTGCACATAATAATAATGAGCTTTTGACATTTGTACTACATGATTTAGGGGCCTACGGCTTCTAAACAAATGATTCTAAACTACGTGATATCTGGCACTTTGACCAGAAATGGACATTCTTTACCTCAACCAGGCTTAAGTGGTCCCAGTAATAATCCATATAAAATCCAGAGCCCTCTCTATGTAAACTCCAGGAATCATATATATAAGCTGAAAGTCTCTCCCTCTCTCCTCTTTCTGTCTCTCTCTCATTTTTTTAATGTAGTCATAAGTAACAGTAAAATGTGTGTGTGTGTGTGTGTGTATAATCTCCAGTAATCTTTTTTTTTTTTAAGATTTTATTTATTTATTTATTTGACAGACAGAGATCACAGTAGGCAGAGAGGCAGAGAGAGAGGAAGGAAGCAGGCTCCCCGCTGAGCAGAGAACCCGATGTGGGGCTCCATCCCAGGACCCTGGAATCATGACCTGAGCGGAAGGCAGAGGCTTTAACCCACTGAGCCACTCAGGCGCCCCAGTCCAGTAATCTTGTTATGTTAGTTACTTGGACTTCTGAGTTAATGAATTGTTGGGATCTTTCTATCTGAAAACGTTACTCACTTTGGAAGCATTTCAAACCATGCATGGGTGGAGTGAGCCTCTAAATCAAGATGTAAGCAAACGGGTCACAAAGGGGATGATTTATTAAACTAAGTATTGCTTTTGTATTCATATTATTCAAGGATTTATTCTTGGTTTCCTTTGCTTCTCTCTCTCTCTTTTTTTCTTTTTCAAGTGGGCAATAGAGGCAGACAGGTAGATCAATGAGAGATAAACTTACTCTGAGACTATAGTTATTGTTTATTTTTCCTACTAACCCAACGGTGACTGGTATGTCAACTCAATGAGTGTAATAATAAACAACTTTATTTTACCTCCCGCAATTCTTTCATCTATTCTGTGGAACTCTTCTCCGGACCTGTCTGGTAAGTCCAACAGGCTACCATGGTTTTCGGGTACTCTAAGGTAGTACAGGCAGTTGTTATCCAGCAATTAAAAGGCCTGGTCTGATGTAATAAAACTTTCAACCTCATGTAACATCAAACCTCTGATTCTTCTACCTGTTCCTGTCTGGACATGCCTTGTGAGGTGTTCAGAGATTTGTCTTTGTCCTGAAGCTTGTTAAACACAGTTTACGACCCCAAATCAGAAGAAGGGAAGAGGAGAGGGTTTTGGACTAGTGTCTACTCTACTGTCATTATCAAAGGGACCTTCTCAACTTTCTGGCCTTGTCAGATGTTTAAAGGTGACTTTTCTTTCAAAGGCATCTTGGTGAGTTTGGGGGGGAACTTCCTCTTTCTGGAGTTCTCTGGATAAGCATGACTACATTTCTTCTCTGACTGGTATATTCCCATTTTTTATCCTAGATGGATTGCACTTTGATGAGGTATTGACTTCAGAAGTTTTTTCACTCAACATTCTTGAACAGGATCTAAGGTGACCTCATGCTATCCCATTTTTGAGCGAGCATGGCTCCCATCTGTTCCCTGGAAAACCGTCATGTGTCTTTTCCTGGACACACTCTAGAAGTTCAGCCTGATATCAGTATAGCCACTGAGTATGGTCTCTGTCTTCCCTGCAGCTTGTCAGGCTCTCTCTCACCTTTAGACATTAATCTAGAATGTTACACCAACTGCATGTCCAACAGCAGGTGTTTCTTGAGGTCCTATCAAAACTCCTTTCCTGGCACCTACTCCTCACACTGGGGGTTGTAGGACATATTATAGACCTGCCTCAGCTGAAATATCCTTCTCTAGGGAAAGGAAAAAACTTTCTAATCTCTAGTTTCCAAGTATTTATAGCCAAACATGTGTGAAATTATCTATAGGATTCTTGGCTGCCTACATAAGAAATTTTTGCTTCTTGACCTAGCATCTCATTTTTGAATTTTTATTCAGCTAAAACTTCTCTTTTAACATTTTGCCTTACTACCAAAGCCATAAAATGAGCCCTCAAAAGGATGATGTTTTACCTCCAGATTTAATGGGCATCCTCATTATATATCATTCCTGAAGTATACAAACTAGAACCGTAGAGGCAACCAAAAGAAAAATGTTAATGTTCTTCTTAGTATTATTTGCCTTTTGACTGGTATAGCCTCAAACAAAACATATGCTGCTTTACATCTTTGTTTTGCATGTTTTTCCACAGATTTCTGTTGGAATCTGCTTCCATTTTTCAATGATCTTTGAAATTGATCTTTAAATGGTTTACTTTCATTTTGAGATAATACTTAATCATCTTTGCTCCTTTTTAACTAATTAAAAAATCATTTATCTTAATACTCGTTTGTGTCAAAATTAAATATTATATCTAAAATGTTCAGGGTTGTCTGGGTGGTGCAGTCCATCTGCCTTCAGCTCAAGTCATAATCCTAAGGTCCTGGGATCACCCACAGAGAACTCCCCCCTGCTCTCTGGGAGCCTGATTCTCCATGTCCTTCTACCCCCTTCTGCCCCCGCTCATGCTCTCAATCTCTACCTCATAAATAAATAAATACCTTTTTAAAAATATTAAAAAATGAAATAAAATGTTCAAAGAATTGCTGTGTTAAGTAACATCTTTTAATGAGCCCCACCAAAAGCCTAAAACTTATTAGTTAACCTTATAGCGTTCAAGGAAAAAGCAGTATAATACTTAAAATTTTTCTGTTTAAAGTAAGTTATGTTTTTTTTAAATTTATGTTTGTTTTTAATATAAAAATTCCTAATTATGTTTTAGGGAGAGGGAAGTTTTCCTATGGATTTTAAAATGAAAAATCACTATACAAAAGCAATATATACATTACCCAGTCTACCTAAGATAAACCCATATTTTTGTGGAATAAGTTGACAGAACTTCATTTTGCCTTGCTAAAATTTAGGTCCCCACATTTGCTTCAGAACTTGACTCTGCTGGTTGTTTAACCACAAAATAATCAGAATTATTTAAAAGAAAACATTGGATAAACATAAATATTAAACACTTAACCTAGAACTTGGATACATTAAGAAGATTGTTTGGTTTTTTTTTTTCTTTTTAACAGAATGTTAGTAAGGCAATTCCATGTTTATAAATGTGGCAGTTGTTTTTCTTCCACTTAACAATCATAATGCAATTTTTGTACTATTTTTCTCCTTATTTAACATCAACTGAATATGTGATTATAAAAATTAAGTTACTTGAAGTTCATCACTTTGCCCCTATTTTTAAGCACTTATATTAAGAAAATAAGCAAGCTAAATGAGTTTGTAATTTTAAATACAATAATTTTTTAGTGGAATGTTTAAACACCCTTCTCTGTATAGCATGCATGAAAAGCGCTTTGTTATTTCCCTTTCCTCAAGGAAGTCTAAAACAAGAGGGTTTTCATACATGATGATCCTGTACTTGCTTGCTCTATACTGAGTATAAGCAGAATGGCTTTTATAAGTCTGAATGACCTTCTGACTCTAGTTCTAACTCACATCATGGCTAAATAAGACATTCCCCTCTAATGCTTTACCCTATAAATTTATTATTTAGGGAGAAAGTCTCAGAATAAATAACTGTTCATTTAAAATCAAAGGGATTAATAAAAAGAGAATTGCCATCTTTTTTATTCTTAGTTAATATTTGAAATTAAGAAAATATAAACGTTGGAAACCATGTGGACATCCCAATAAATTAACTTTTGTGATACTGCACCCTGCTTAGTTTCATGGTGATTAATCTGTTCCCAGTGCCTGTGAAGCACATGCTGTCTAGTAACCACAGAGGTAAAACAATCACCTCGTTCATGGATGTGTTGGCTCCCAGCCTGGATGCCGATGGGCCGGTCCCATCTGGTCACTGTCACAGACTATCAGGATGTGGTCAGACTTCTGCCAGAACTCTGACAAGAACTACTTTCCTGTCTCTAATTTTAAGGGAAAATTTGCAGATCACTTTTCAATAATTATTGAGTGCTTACTACACATGTGATACTGTGCCAGGTACTAAAGAGAGTAGGAAGTAGAAGCAATGTTCCTTGTCACTCAAGATTGGTAGTCACTAAACTTCAGTGAGTCATTTATTTAAGTCGTACACTTAGGAAGGTAATGAGGACTGCGACCTGTATGTAGTACAGAATTATAAAATCTATCCACAAGCATAATTGCACTCCCATTCACATGTGACTGCAGCACAAATTCACAACTACCAATCCATTCATGGATTTCTTAAAACTGCTTTTAGGTACCGTGATACAATAACATTCCTCTCACTTCTTGCAATAAATGATTTTGAGCTCCTACCCTGTCTCTAGCACTCTTCCAGATGCTGGGCATCCAGTGGAAAATAAAACTGGTTAGGTCTTTGTTCTCATGGGGCCTCCAGTTTCTAAAGGGAGTGTTTGATAGAGACAAAAAAAGGAAACAAATAAGAAAATATCACCTAAGTGTTGTTAAAAACTGTGGTGATAATCCTGGGGCGGGGAAAACCTGGCTTTATTCATTCATTCATTCATTCATTCATTCAAAGTTTCTATTTCAATTCCAGGTAATTAACATAGAGTTTATTAGCTGCAGGCGTGTGATATACTAATTCAGCCCTTCCATGCACCACCCTGGGCTCATCACAACAAGTTTTGTTTCTTAAATTCCACATAGGAGTGTGATCATATGGTATTTGTCTTTGACTGACTGATTTCGCTTACCACAATACTCTCTAGCTCCATCCATGTCACTGCAAATGGCAAGATGGAAAACACTACTCCAGCTGTTCTTCAGAGAAGGCTTTTCTGGGGGAAGTGATATTAAAATGGCCTTTTATAAGAAAGCACCATCCAGAGGAGGTCAGATGTCTTCCAAATAGAACAGAGTCATTCTGAGGACAGTATTGAGATAATATGTGAAGCCACAGCATTAGCTGCTCGTGATCAGTGAAGTGGGGGCTCAAATTTAGTATTTTAGTTCCATTGCATTTCATTGATCTTTATGCCCAGGAAAGGGTCCCAAACTAAATTTACTTGCAAAAGGAAAGTGCCCGATGGATATGATAAACACCAGTGTATTCGCATTCAGAGACATTCGGTGGAAAAAGGCTAAATGTGAAATAGACTTTGAGCTGAGTCCTGAAAAAGAAAAGGGAGAGTCAAGTCTCTCTCAAGACTTCATGAAGGAAGCTACGTGGGCAGATCATACCCAAACTTAAGAGTAAATCTCCCCATCCATAACAATTCCGTGCCCCTTCTCCAACTCCAGCCAGTTTTAATCATGCAAGCTCTGCTTTTGGTTCTGTTGTCCTTATTTTTCAGGACTTCATTCTTTGAGCTCAGATCTCCTACCTCTCTCTGTTCCTGGAACCCAGAGCAGCCCTTGCTCTCTTGGTTGTTTCAAATCCTTTACCATATGGCATTTAGACCAACATTTTCCCAACTCTTTTTACAACCGTTCAAAACCATCTGCATTTTTAGGGCTCTGAATTTTTGTCTGTAATTAGGTTTTATGAATAAGTTGTAACTTTCCCTTCTGTGTATTCCATTCAATTTTGGCATCTCTGAATTAGGCCAAGGGCCATTTGACTGACCTTACACTGGCTAACTCGAGTCAATTAAATTGCTTCTCCAAAGCTGTAACAAAGAGCAGATATAATTAGAATTTCCTTAAGATGTTTTATAGGCCTTATCATTATTTGAATGTTTCTGTAACTTGCCTAAGATTAAATAATTAAAAATAAAGTGCCTGACATTTTCACCTTACTGGGTGATAACTGTTAATATGTTTTATAAATTATGAATGAAACAATAATTGTTAGAGACATTGCAGGATTTGCTTGTGAGTTTTTCTAACCTGTTTGTATTCAAACAGAAGTAAAATTTCTTCAAAGAACAACAAAAAACAAAAAAAACATTTTGGATTTTGGATAGAGATAAGCAAATAAAATCAGTATAAGATAATCAGATCATAGGTTGTATTTTTAAATGCATGCCACTCCCATTATATTTTCATAAGGAAATTGATATTAAATCTCTTTTAAAAATTTGTTTAAAATGTAACTTTGTCAGTAGGGCCTGTCTCGTAAAATGTAACTTTATAACCCCTGAGCATATGTAAAGTGACACTGAGGACAATTTTCATTTCATTAAAATGATCTCTTATTATACTGGTAATCTACATTCTATAACTCTGAAAGAAAAAATATATATATATATATACATGTATGTATTTTTATTCTTAGTCTTTTAAAAAAAAAAAAACAATTTGGGGGCGCCTGGGTGGCTCAGTGTGTTAAAGCCTCTGCTTTCGGCTCAGGTCATGGTCCCAGGGTCCTGGGATCGAGCCCCGCATCGGGCTCTCTGCTCCGCGGGGAGCCTGCTTCCCCCCTCTCTCTCCGCCTGCCTCTCTGCCTACTTGTGATCTCTGTCAAATAAAATAAAATCTTAAAAAAAAAAAAATTGGAGGGCACTTAGGGGGAACTCAGTCAGTTAAGCATCTAACTTTGGCTCAGGTCATGATCTCAGCGTCCTGGGATCAAACCCCACAACAGGTTCCCTGGTGAACAGTGAGTCTGCTTGCCCCTCTGCCTCTGCCCCAGCTTATGTTCTCTCTCTCTCAATCTCTCTCGCTATCTCTCAAATGAATAAATAAAATCTTTACAAAAATTTAAAACAAAAAATAATAATATGGATTGAGTTTATGTGTCATCTTTGCGCAGGTACCATGCTAATCTTCTGTGTATCATTCTCTTTAGTAAATGTGCTGCCACAGTGAGCACTACATATATATTTTTAGACGTTAATATTTGATCCTTCTAAGTGAAATTTACACAAATTAATCCTTTGGAAATGTTCTATTTCAATTGTGAAATGTTATGAAAACAACATAAATATAATAGCACAGTTAAATCAGCAAATTATAGAATATGGAGACGGACTTCTTAGATATACTTGCTTTGAAACATGAACCAATAAATTGTCACTTCCAAGTGCAGAAATTTTCTAAATTTATTTACTTGTTTCCCGGAGTAGTTTTCTGTTACTAATTGACCTATAAGATTAGCACTCAAATTAAAATTAATTTGCAACCCCTAATTATTTAGTAGTGGTTCAATTAGTAGTTACACCCTGAATAATTATGTTGAGAGAAATTCTTGTTTATCTGGATCCACAGAAAAGATATGTTTGATTTCTGACATCTGTTCTCCATGTGGGTGGAGAGAGCAGTGGTAAGCTTTGTATGTATTTGAGATCCTTTGTATCTAAGCACCAAGGTTCCAAAGACTACTGTCCGCCAAAATGATAGCCTTACAAGCTGTCTCTGGCACATCATACAATGTTAATTAAGAACTAGTGTTCCCTCAAAATGAAACCAGAGAGGGAGACAAACCATAAGGGACTCTTGATCTCAGGAAACAAACTGAGGGTTGCTGGAAGGGAGAGGATGGCTGGGTGATGGACACTGGGGAGGGTATGTGCTATGGTGAGTGCTGTGAATTGTGTAAGCCTGATGATTCACAGACCTGTACCCCTGAAGCAAATATACATTATATGTTAATAAAAAAAAAAAACTAGTGTTCCATGGCAATATTTCAGGACAATTATTATGGCAATTACGCAAGTAGCATCTCTGCCTCTGGTATGTCTCTTTTTGATAAATGAAAGAAAAATATCCTCGGGTAACTTTCTAAGGGAGTAGTACAGCTGCATCAACTTTAGGGGTATGTGTTTTGTTTGTCCTGCTCATGCAGCTTTTAATATAGCATGACATTACATGTACCATGCTCTGAAGCACAAGGAAATGTACATGTCATTTTACTGCCAATAAATTCAGAAGTCATGAGAATATTAAAAATCACTGCTTCAAAACTGTTCACAGTACCTAATGATCAAGAGGGATTTTTATGGATTTTGTGGACACTACATTTTTACTGAAATAATCAGGGCTACTGAAGATGATAATACTCAGTACTGAAATAATCTGTGGATCTCAGGTCCTTATTGGGCTTTGGTGTAAACCAAGCTGAAACTTAGGAGTATTCATGAATTCTGTTGTTCTGTACTCAATCAGAGTTAATGTCTCTCTGGATGTATCTCTGTGTGCATCTCTCTCTCTTCTCCCTCTCTATCCTCCTACAAACACATGCACACGTATGTGTACACATGCACACGCTCACATACCATGCACATATATACACGCTCGTATGCATACACACAATTTGACTAGAAGAATATGAAAGTGGTGAAGGACTTTTATTATATATAGAGAGAGATATAGTGATATGTATGTCACATATATGCCATTTCAAACATTTTTGAAAAACAAAAATATTACTTGAACATATTTCTGCCAAACCCATGTAAGTATGTGGGGTTTTTGTTGTTTTTACTTATTGTTTTGCGTGATTATATTTTTAAATTGAATTAAGTGAAATCTTGCTTCTTTAAATTCTTTACCAACAAAGAATTAAAAGGAATATTTTTTAAAAGACCCTTTATTCTAATGACTAAGTGGTGAGTAAAAGAAAATCCTGCTATAAATCATAATTAAATTGATAGCTTTTAAATATTGGCACAACTACAATGATTCTTTTTACCTCCTTTTAAGTAAATGTTTCAAGTCTGGAAGACAATCAGATCTCTCCTAGGTTGTTGTTATTAAGGTAATTCTATTTGCAATTCCTGAATTCTTGACAGCATTGTGTCAAAATAAGCCAGTGTCTGATCTTAATGAATCTTTATTTTTAAGACTTACATGATCTTAAGAAGTAAAATTATCTTTGTGATACTATCTTGAATTACTGTACAATAATAATGATTAAAGGATATTTTCTATTTTTAACAGGGTCTAGACATTATGGGATTGAAGGTAAATGATGAAAAGTAGGATTACATTTTGGGAAAAAAATCCTTTATAAACAGAGATTAGAAGATTTATTAAAATTGGTTTCTGGCGCTCAACAAATTCTCAGTGC
Source organism: Meles meles (assembly GCF_922984935.1). NCBI lineage: Eukaryota > Metazoa > Chordata > Mammalia > Carnivora > Mustelidae > Meles > Meles meles. Next base: position 79,462,076 of record NC_060075.1, read on the forward strand.
TTAGGTATCTTTGTAAAACATTTACCCACTAATCAAAAACCTGATTCTCTGATGCTTGTAATTTTAGGTTTTTTTGCTTCATTAACTAGGATGACACATTTCAATTTACAATTATGTGACTTAACAGTCAATTCAACTTACAATTATATGACTTAAAATTAATACCTGAAAATGTACAACAAAACCATTAAAACATCTTTTAGAGATTTGTATTTCTTTGCAAAGAGAAGAAAGGAATCTGCAACTCCTATTTTTAGCGTTAAGTCTTTAAGAAAAAATTAAAGTCGAAACTATTAAGAGCAAGTAATTGGAAACAATGGCTCAAAAGTCGGGCTTTGTATGTTGGTCAGCCACTCAGGTCCTATGGTGCCCCCTGAGCCCAGTGACTCCATCCTCTGAGCTCTCTGCTCACTTTGTATCTCCTGGAGAAATGCACTTACCTTTCTGTTTACAGAACTATCTTCCTGACTCAGTGCCACACCTTGCCAGGCATACAGACGGCCCTTTGTAATTATGTGTGTGTTGAAGGAATAATTAGTGAACAATACCTACTTTGTGCTAACTTTGAAACTTTCATTCAGATTTCAAAGAAAAGATAAGGGTTGCTTCTACATTTCATCACTCTTTAAATAACTCCCTCCTTTCTGAAGCCCCTACAAATATATACAAAATCAATATTAGAAACATTTATCTCATGATTTGCTTTAACTCAGCACCCAGTAAGCTGATTCAAGGTTAAAAAAAAAAAAGAACCCTGTGATAATCTTCCTCCTCTTTAAATCTTATTTACTTAATATAGAAGAATTCTGTATTTTCCTTTTCTTTTTTTATAGAATTTATACCAATATGATATTTAGATGAGAACAAATATCTATAATTATTTGTTCTAAATTTATTTCTGAAATGTGATCGAAATTTATCATTTTAAAAAACGGAAAAGAGTAGCATCTGACATATTTTAAGGACTCAAAGAGGTTTTAATCTAGACTAGAGACCAAGTAAAACGAACTAATAGTTAAAAGCATTGGCAGATCATGGCTATGTATTCTGCATACCCTTTGTTTTCAGTCCAATGAAATCATTATAATATTCAAGAATCACTATAATATTGCAAAGTCACTATAATATTCAAGAATCAGCAAATACCAAGTTACAGTTTTGCAAGATGAAAGAATTCTGGAGATTGGTTGCACGAAGTGAATATACTTGATGATCCTGAACTATAAAAATAGTTAAGATGGAAAATTTGTTACGTCCATTTTACCACAATTAAAAATAATAATAAAAATGAATCATCAAGAAAAAAAAATAACTTGAGACTGGCTTCAGTGTTTTTGCTACTAATGGTTAAAAATGAGCAAATATACAAACAATTAAAAAGCAACTGGAAGAAACTTTCAACTTTCCCACCAACCACTGTGTTCTATGCTTCCTCTGCATTCATTCATTTATTTAGGACCTCATGATTCTGGGAAGATGATTGACTATTGTCCATCAGCCTATGCATGGCCCATTTTGATTAATTTATTCTCTAATCTGCATTATTCAGCTGTTTTCAATTATGCATTAAATTCCTGAAATACCATCTCAACAAAAGCTATGATCTGATAAATAGCTGTTCCTTACCACCATTTAAGCCTTCTTTTTTCCAGTCTGGAGCAACCATTGCTCTGAATCCCGTATTCATCACTCTCTCGTTCTTCTTTTTACTTACTTATTCCATCTACCCACATACCTTAAAAGTGTCTATTTTATTTTAGGGTTTTTTTTTTTAACATTATTCTGAGGGGATCATTCTGTTTGTAATTTGGGGGACTGTACTTTTTTACCTGACAATGAATTGCTAAGATCCATCCATACTAATTTTTATTGCTATGGTCTAAGTTTTATTTTATGACTTGCTGATTTTCAAAATTGTGTGAACACATAATTACCATGATTTAAACCATTTTTGAATAAATAGCATCTTCAGATCCTTTTTATGAACCGCATCAAGGTTAGCTCATCACTTGAGTGTACTTGCTGGTTCTAACCATTCTGCCTGTATTTTGCAAGAGATGCCTATGTGTATACCTTTGGACCATAATTTGCAGCCTGTTAAAATGTGGTCTAAATGAAAAATCTTGCTTCTTTTAAAAATCTTAGTAATTTTATTGAATTCGCCTATTAAGAGAGTTTGAGTGGTGTTCTCTATTCTTCTTTATTCAGAGACATAAAACCCTAAAGTTTTACTATGAAGATAATACCATATAAATACTTGTGACTTCTAAGTCATTTGTGAATTCCAGGTTTAACAAGTCTCTTTCGGTGCATTCCCTCAGGATATTTTCCTGTTTCCTCAGCTGTTAAGACATTTTCTGCTAACATTGGTGAGAAACATAATGAAAGTTTGTCGGGAACTCTTGGAACATATAAGCAACTCAGAGTTAGTTCTTCTTGTTTCTTCTTGCCTGTAGCTTAGCAGAATGTTTCTTTCTTTAAGCTAATGGAGTAAAGTAACTATTTGAGCCTGATTTTGCAAAACCTTCTTGACAGAATTGCTAAAGTTTGTTAAAAAAAAAAAAAGGAAGAAAGAAAACGTGTGTGATAAATTCAAGATGGTTAAAACGTGATCAAAAGCCACCAAACAAGGGATTTGCTGCTCTCCTTAATCATTCCCCAAATCATCCTTAATCATTTCCCCAAATAATAATTACTGTGTGGTGACTGAGACCCCCTAGTTCAGACAGACTTTGGGTCATATTTTGGCTTTGCTGGTGACTACGTCTGTGGCATGTTACTTAATGGCCGTATGAATGAGTTTTCTGATGCGAAAATGAGGAGAGTAATTCCAGCCATCGAAGAGGTCATTATGAAATTTAAATAAGATAATACATATAAAAATGTTTAAGTGACAGATGTGCCTGAGCTCCATACATGTTACGTTTGCCAGCAGACCCACACTGATCTTTGACTTGGTGTGATAATAATGCTTGTAACAAGTGTTGTTTCATACACTTCCCTGTACACATATATAATGCCCCACTACTCCGTGTAAGTACAGAAAAACAGCGTAAATAGAATCTCTTAAGTAAATGCTATGCTGAAATTCTGTTGGCATCATGTTAAGATGTTATGGCCTTCTCGGCATAATCTACCTATATTAAATTAGAAGATTGAAATATACAAATGGGGGCGCCTGGGTGGCTCAGTGGGTTAAAGCCTCTGCCTTCAGCTCAGGTCATGATCCCAGGGTCCTGGGATCGAGCCCCGCATCAGGCTCTCTGCTCTGCGGGAAGCCTGTTTCCTCTCTCTCTCTGCCTGCCTCTCTGCCTACTTGTGATCGCTGTCTGTCAAATAAATAAATAAAATCTTTAAAAAAAAAAAAAAAGAAATATACAAATGGTTCGTTCTGTAGTTTTTCCTAGAAATTTTTTTAGGGTGGCTTTGGAAAATAACTGAATCTCAAGATTTTTACATCATATCTAACAACATGCTTTTAGCTTTATATCCACTCTTCAATTTAACACACTCATTTCCCTGATTAGAATTGTAGGGTGTTTTAGATATTGAGATTCTGACACACTTTGAAATGTTTTCCAGATTTATTGGCCTGCTGCAAAAGAACGAATGGAATTATGTAAATTAGCTGGGAAAGATGCCAATGTAAGTATGAGACTTTAAAAATATCTTTGTTAAACTGGTACTGATATGATAATAAATATTTATATTGGTTTTTATTGAGTTAATGGCATTGGTATATTATTTTTAAGACTGCATTAACATTCTGTGTAAAGATTAAGAAGATATAAAATATTTCTATCTTGGCAAATGGAATGCCATTATTCTTAGAAATTTAGAAATACTAGACTTTCTAAAGTGTTAATTCTGGATATTATTTTTTTCTTCACACAAATCTCAGAAATGCACTTAAAATATTAAAAAAAAACATCAGAAAATATACTCGTAGGATTGTATATTTTCATTTATATGCCTATATTTTGCAAATGCATACAAAATCATGAGTATATTAGCATCACAAACATTCAATTGATATTTAAGTTAATTTGGATCAAAATTAAACTTATCACATCCAGAAGAAAAATTTCAAGAGCCGACATTATAGAGATACTAAGAAGGATTATAACATTCTGGAAAAGAACTAGAAATAATTCACTGTAAATTTCGCTTAAGCGTAATATATGAAATAACTTATAAAGGATAAATACTGAGGTTCTAATAGAAACTTCTGGTTCAAGCTGCCTTAAGGAAACCTATAGATACAGGAGAACTACTTAATTGCTTCGGAGGCATCCTCTCTGAATTGCTTTCGCATTGTCCAAGTTGTCCTGCATTCTCCCCCACATTGTGTTGTCTGTTTTATCTCCAGCAATGACGGAAGAGTGCTGTGGCTTTCTGCCTCTTCTCCTCATTGGAGTGTTCTGATTCAGGCCAGATGCTCTGTGTTCTGCCCTGACTTCTTGCCCTGTGGTGATAGGAAGAATTGCTCGCTCTCTCTCTTTCTCTCTTTTTTTCCTTCTTGGCAAAATAAATAACTTCCTGAATGTAACTGAAGATGAAAAGAGGTTCTAAACTTTTCAGAAACACGGATATCTTGAGACTTCTTGTGCAACAGCCTCTAATGTTGCTGTAAACACAGTAACCCAGGGGTATTAAGCTGAGCCATGCCTTTATATTTAATAACAACAAAGAGTGTGTGTTAGAGGAAAGCATAATTGGATACAAAAATTCTCACTTTATCAATGGGACAAAAATAAAACAACATGACACATGATGCCTAATATAATTGAGGGGAAGTTCAGAAGAGTAAGAATTTGAGACAGCTGGTTTGCTCATCCGTTTATTCATGTATTTATTTATTCAACAAACATTTATTAAGAACCTAAATATGTACATAAATATGTGTATGAAAGGATACAGTTTCTACTGTCATGGAGCTTTTAATACATAGTAACGACACTGCAACACAAAATCATCAAAACAAAACAAAAGAAAGAAACTTATGATTATGCCCTATTTTGTTTTCTTTCAGTATTAAATGTTATCTTTTCAGGCACATTTATGTTAACAGAAATATATCAGAGGCTATTAGCATCAAAGGAAACAGGAAATAGTTTTTGCATTTACTTTACTTGAAATGAAAAAGATCAAGCTATTCTATAACACAGTCTTCTTCCTGTCATATCTCTAATCTCTTCACCCTGTTTAAAATCTTAACTGAGCAGGTGCTCAGGTCTGCAAATCCTCAGTCCTTTTTTTGTACCTGTAGGGGAAAAAGAGATGCATTGATTATGAGAGTTTTCAAAATTATTTTAATAACAGTACAAACATGCCATAGACAACACAAATACTTTAATATTTTGTGTCGTACCAGTACTGACTGTTTAAAAAGGAGGCAAGTAGGAAAAAGTGGTTTAAATTTCCTCCAATAAACTAATGTCAGTGTTCCCAGGAGGGATAAAGACTCAAGGTCAAACAGTCAGTGAAGGTTTTGTGACAGGGTTCTCATTTCAGAATGTCCACTAGTTCTAGTTATATAGTAACTCTGTTGCCCTTATTATTAAGTTAAAGCAAAGGGTGATAAACTTCTCGGGTGGTGGTATCCTAGAGCATGTAGGACCCAGTATATGGAACCTATTCCTGCAATTCGTTTGTATTTGGGAGCTATAATCACCTTCAACCTTCAAGCACACCTACTACCAACCCAGGACTAGAGATGTGGGGAGTTTTTCCCTTTTTATTGCAATCTGTAGAATTTGATGTTGAATCCTGTAGGGATAATACAATTCTCTGTCTCCTTCTTTTTAATCTGTCACTTTAAAATAATAATATTTTGATTTTAGATACTAGCACTTTTATAGCGCTTACCGTGTTCTAGGAACAGTTTCCAATGCTTTATAATCTCGTTTAATCCTTAAAACAATATTATATGCTAGATTTTATTATTATCCCTCCTTTTATAGATGAGAAGACTGAGGCCAGAAAAATTAAATGGCTTGCCCAGTATCACATATCTAGTAAATAGCGAAGCCAGGAATTGAATCCAGAAGTCTTGCCCCATAATCCGTACTGTTATACAACACTGTGATCTACACATAAAGGCCTGCACTCTCTGTATAAGGTCTGAAAACCTTATCCCTCAAACTGTACCCCTCAAATCCCTTCTCTCTTCAGTGTCCCCATAACAGAGATCCTCAGTTTACAGCATTGCACAGATTTCAGCCGACAGAAAACTGAGACAAGTGTGTGGTTTTATTGACCTCTTTATTACCTTTGGCATTACCCGCTCTCCTCCCTTCTCTCTAGTAATTTTTACCTACTTCCCAAGAGTGTTTTTAGGATTAACAAGTGTTTGGAGAGACTGTCCCTTTACACAAAGGTACTATATAACTGGAAAAATAGTGAATTATTTACCATAATGAAAGTTAACTAATTGGGGTGGGGAGGGAGTGGAAGATGAGGAAACAAAAGAGAACTATTCCCCTTTCTTGACCACAGTCTCCAGTTTGGTCCAAAGAAAGGAAATAGTGACAGGAAGCTATTTCATAGTATTTTGTTTCTGCTTAGAATATTATTCAAAAGAAAGTCACTAAAGAAATGTCCTTAGTCCTGACTATAAAGAGTGGAGTCAACAACTCAATCCAGGCAAAAGAACGCACAGGATGTGGGTAGCCTGGGTTGTGTTTGTCTCCTTAACCCTAGAGGCACACAACCTTGTCAATGGAGACATGACATAGACTTCAAGGATCCTCCATCGCCCAATTTCTGTGATTACATTCTTTCTTTCTTCTTTTTTAAAGAACGTCTAAAAGCAAAACAAAGTGCTCATTGTCGAAAGTTTGCAAATTACATGGAAGTCATCTGTAAATATCTCCTCCCCCATGAACACTACCCAGAGATAGCTGGTGACATTTTGATGTTTATTCTTCTATCTTATCTATTTACTATTTTTCAGAATGAAATCATTGTATACATAGTCCCCTAAAACATTTTTTTTCACTTTGCAAACTGCCATGAGCATTTTCCCATGTCATTAAATTCCTTTTTATGACACAACTTTTAATAGCCACACTGCATTCCTTTATATATTATTTCATCAATCCTCTATTGTTAGAAGTTTGGTATATATCCAGTTTTTAGCTATTATAAGTGATGCTTCACATGAAAAATCTAATATGTAAATACTGAGAACATCTTTGATTATTGAGTAGAATTACTGGTCAAGGATATAATTGGGGGGGTTTTGGGGGGATATAAAATTATTTATGCACATTGCAAAAATTACCCTCCAGAACGTTTATGCCTTTTGTGCTTGAACGAGCAGTGCATGTTCATGAAGGGGTATATTTTGCCATACTCTTGCTAATTATAGTGGGTACAACATATGGTTAATATTTAATGCTAAAATGTAAATGAATAAAATAAGTGTATTTAATCTTTGCCAACAAAAAGAAAATTATTTTTGTTATTTTTGCCTGAAATTCTTTCATTACTATAAATGCTAAATATTTTATGTAGTTGTAAAATTAGAGCTAATTTTTTGGAATTTCATATCCCTATAATTTCTTTATTTTTAAATTTTAGTATTTTCTTTTTCCTTACTGGTTATTTACAGATTTCAAGATATATATATTATTATATCATATTATTATACATCTTTTAAGGTATATAAATATGTATAAAATATATTACTTTGTGATCAACTTACTTGAAAATATTTTTCCCAGTTATCCTATTTGATATATACACTTTTAAGTATTTTAATAGGCATACCTTTCTTTTTTTTCTTTAAAATGTTTTTCTTTGTCTTGCTCCAACAGCTAGTTTTTGTTCTGTAGAAACTTTTACTTTAGATCTCGCATTTTTAAGAGAGAAATATAATATTGGGATTTTCATGTATTTATTTTGAAGTGTCGACAACTTATCAAAATATTCTCAGCACTGTAAGACCTAAGCACATACCTGTGTAGAATTTATCTCTTTTTGAGAAAGAGAGAAGGCATGCATGTGTTATTAGGGGAGGGCCGAGGGAGAGGGAGAGAAAGAATCTTCCAGCAGACCCCCGCTGAGCATAGAGCAAAGCTGGGCTTGATCCCAGGACCCTGAGATCATGACCTAAGCCTAAATCAAGAGTAGCCGCTTAAGCCGTTGAACCACTCATATACTTCGCAGACTGGATTCTGTTCTGAGGTCTGTTAGACAGACCCTGGAGCACAGTGAAAAGTCTGTGGAAATGACCAAAAATGTTTGATGATCACTATATTCTGCAAAATATACTAAAAATGAAAACAAACTAGATACCTAAATCATGAGTGTCTCTCTACATATAACCTAAATAAATTAAAATTGACAATTATAAATTAGTTATCAGAATATATATAAAGCTGAATTAGATTTAATTGGACTATATATAGGTCTAGAGAATTAAAATTGATGCATTTCTGTGTTGCTCCCCCCTCCCCCATATCTAGGGTGAAACTAAAATTCCAAGTGTTAATACATAATAGAAATATATATTAGCCTTTTCTTCCAAGTATTTATTCAGTTTCACATATGTCTTATTTATTTAATTTCATACAATGTGTAAATGCATATGTGAGGTAAAATATTGAAGCATTACTTGAGAGAATTAAAAAGTCAATACTAGTTTTAAATTTTCTCTTTTTTCTGATGGGAGTGCTAGTAGGTGGGAGGGGAAGTAGGTGGGAAGAATAAGGAAGGAAGGAGAAATTCATATTTTTCCAAATTTGAGCATATTACTCACTAAATTGAAATGTTCGTTCACATGCAACCACACTTGGAGTTGTGGGGAATAGCTAACAAATTAGCCAGCTTTCGGGGAAAGTTAAAAAAAAGCTGCTTCTCAAAATTATCTTTTCTCATGCCTCACAGAATTAAGCTACCATGAATAGCCAATGCAGGTCGCTAAGTAAGTTAAATCAAGTTAATCATTGCTCCTGCTGTTTAAGCAAAACTCCATCTTGTAGGATCTGTTCCCAGCTTTCTCCTCCTTCAAGCAACTATTGCCTTTCCCTTGCCTCCAGGCTGCTTTGAGAGTTACCCTCTCTCAAATTCACTACAGAACAGTTTGAGCAGAACTGACTTTTCTGTCAACTGTCAGACAATTCAGGGCTCGCCCATAAATTATTCTGGTCCATGTCAGCCCAATCTGGGAGGAGGAGGAATGTCATAAATCCTAGCGAATATCTCACCAAGTCAGAAAACTAACATAATAAATTACTTTCCAGGGCTGTCTGCGTTTTCATAAAGTACTCCTAGAAAAGTTAAAGGATGTGAAATGTTTTAGGTGTGATTCAGAGCTTTTTCTTTATAATCAGTAACATTATGTCTCCTCTGTGTATAAAATTGCACCTTATTAGCCTTTTGAAAAACAATGCTGTGTCTCTCGTAGTCCCTACTCTTTCTGATTCCATAATTTATAATCTGGAAAAGAAGTAGCTTTATTTCTTTATACAAATATTTATTACAGAATCTTGTAAAATTGCTGTGCTAGTTAGCGTGGGCTACTGTAAAAAAAAAAGTCATAAACTCGGTGGCTTAAACAACCGACATTTATTTCTCACAGTATTGGAGGCTGGGAAGTTCAAGACCAACGTGCCAATAGATTGGGTGCTTGACGAAAATTCTCTTCCAGGCTTGCAGATGGCCATCATCCTGTTTTATCACCTGGCACAGAGAAAGAGAGAGAGAGAGAAAGGGAGGGAGGGGGAGAAAGGGGAAAGAGAGTTCTGTCTCTTTCCATCATGATGATCCTAATCTCAGGGTCTTTTTGGAAAGCTAATTACCTCCAAAGGCCCCACCTCCTGTTACCATCCTACTGTGGGGCCTTAGGGTTTCAACCCCTGAATTTTAGAGGACACATGTGCTCCCTTCATAGCAATTACCCTCTAAATTCTAGGACTGTTTGTTAAAACAGCTTTTCTTAAAATGATGAAATAATGGGCAGCGAGTCAATCCCTCCTCACTCCAGCAGCATATTTCTACTCTTCCCCTCCCTGTGTACTGTTCCTGGTATAGATCTCACCCTTGTATAAAGGACTTCGTTGGAGGGGAGCAGGGGGAACCAAGAAACAAAAGTTCTTTCATTGAGCATGAATGAGCAAAATAAAAGCTGAAGAATATTAAAACCTCTCATTCTAGTGATGAAGCCGTCATTACAGTTTAATCTGGTGATCACAGACATTTTTAAACCCTTTGCCTTGGCTTTTCTCATATTACTGTGTCTCTATAATTTGTTCAAAATCATTAGTATGACATATGTACTGTCTGAATTCGATTTTCGTTTGAGATTGCCTAACATGATGTTAAAGAATATGAAGCTAGAACCCCGTGGTGCCTTTGTGCAAACAGAAAATAAATTCTCTCCATCAGACACCTTGACAGAAAGGTGAAAACTGATATAATAAGGATTTGTTAAACAAGACTATTTGCCAGAAAGCTGTCTTAGTGAATTTGAAGTGTTCCTTTCTTAAGAGACTGCATATAATGAATGTTTGAGAACATACACAAAATATATGGAAATATTCAAGGTAATAAAGATGTCTGTAGTATAATTTGCACATTCTTAGAAGTGCCTTTCCCCCCGACCCCAGCCTTGAGAGTGCTAAGTTTGCCTATCTGTGAAAGAAACATCCTTGACTTGTGTAGCTCTCTTAGAGACCGATAATGATGCTGTCCCGTCAGTCTTAAGCAACTGCTTTGTTTATAGGAAAGCAGAGAACAGAAGATACCATGAATTCATTGTAACATTCTTCTGTGGTAGAATGTACACATTTTATTAATTGGGATCTATGAATTCTTGAGACATAAAATTGCAAGGCTAGCTGGCCAACGGAAGTCCTAGAGACTAGGAACTCTGTACCACAGATAGGCAAGCATAGGTTTTCACTCTAAAAGCTAAAGAGCCACAGGGATATTGATATTTTATATAGATCAGAATCAAGGTAAGTAAAAGTATTAATATTACATTATTTAACTTAATCTTGTCAGTTAAGTTGTTGTCTGTCTTCTGAAAATTATATTTAATTCTAAAAACCACCTTCCCAGGTAGGTCACTATTTTTTTGTCATTTGGGTTTTTTTGTAATATATTCCTTCTTAACAGTCCTAACAACAACAAGAGTGACCCATTAGGGCAACGTCTGACCAGTGAGGAACCCATGGCCGTTCAGTAGGGAAGAACTAGACTTTTTCTGTGAAGCCCAGTTGTTTTGTAGGTTTATACCTTTCTTGGTGAACACTTCCCTGTCTCCTAGATAGAGTCAATCTAGAATAAACGTATATTCCAGCCCAATGTTTTCTCAGGGGTTTTGGGGTCCAGCAACCTTGAAGCCAACAATTATGTAAAGATAAGGAATTACTTATAAGAGGTAAATCAGAAATAATATATAATAACAGGAATGACTACTATGAAAAATTTAAGAGTCACTACTTAGAAGTAACTAGGAGATAGATAATACATGTTATAAAAATAATAATACAAGATATATTTTTGGACCAACCACATGCAAAATGAGCAGAAATATAAAAATCCTTTTAAAAATTTGACTTGGTGTTAGAAAATGTATGGGAAAAACAAAAGACTCTTGAAATAAACATAAATTAAATCTTAAAGACTCTGTAACATTGAAAATAAATGGTAATGATGTGGTAGGGCATTCTATCCAATAAGAATGGAATACATATGTGGGAATACACAAGTGTGTTTGTGTTTTGTTCAGTGTAGCTGAGATGGTTGATGTTGTCAACAGTAGGATCTATGTGGGATATAAATGTGGGAACATGAGAACATGACAGGTTTTGTTCTTAGGTAATTCCTGAAAGAAGGTGTGGACATCTCATTCTGTTGACATCCATTCTCTAGGCCCTGCTGAACACCGTAGAGATGTGCATTCTAGCTCTCCGATTAGTTCAACACCTGTAAAACTTCAAAAATGCTTCCGTCGCTCATTTAAGCCACAGTTTCTAGTTTGTTTTGCCTCTTTTGCTAAGTCAGATATTTAAGCATGTCTCATAAATCATTTTCATTTCTGTTGTTTTTCTTGATGATTTATCTACTTGGAAAACAGGTGGTGTGAATGATAATCTTTCAAAAACGTGAATTGCGTGCTAATGCTTTTATTTTTTTTTTATGTCCAATAGACAGAATGTGCAAATTTCATCCGTGTACTTCAACCCTATAACAAAACTCATGTTTATGTGTGTGGAACTGGAGCATTTCATCCAATATGTGGTTATATTGATCTTGGAGTCTACAAGGAGGTAATATAATGAAATATCATGAAAACAATTAGTTATAATATCTTGTCACTTAATGTCTTTGACATGAAACAGGCATATTTGAATATAAAGTTTGAATCATCTAGTTTATGAATCATAAGAACTCATGTTCCCAGGGACCTTATAGATTGCCATTTTGATTACACACTTTATCTACCCAATAAAAAGTGTTTTATTAGAAGTTTTTTTAATGAGATGATCAAAATTAAAAGTTGCAAGTGTTTGTTTTCTATGGGCTCCGTGTGTGTCTTTATTTTCTCTTGAGTTTCCATTGTAATTAGATCTATATTGGTCGCTCTTAGTAAAAACCTAAATCCCACACAACCTTGCAGTGGAATTGTATCTTATAAATAATTTCATTTTTCCCGTCCAGCAAATTTGACCTGTTATATACGGTTACAGTGGTACACACTAAGTCCAGAGAATTTTAATTATTTTCTTAAAATTATATAGTCATTAGCACACTGAAATCATTATTTCTGCCAGGCCAAATTGCCATAGTACAAATAAAGTAGTACTAAATTAAGAGTACTATATTCCAGCTATCAATTAGCATTTTAATAATGACAAACATGTAGATTTCAGTAACTTAATGAATAGCTAATACATTAAAGTGACTTCTTTGCATCATGGACTGTGCCAGGCACGTTACATGGATTGTCTCTTTGAAATTTCACAACGTTCGGGGTGCCTGGGTGGCTCAGTAGGTTAAAGCCTCTGCCTTTGGCTCAGGTCATGATCTCAGGGTCCTGGGATCGAGCCCCGCATTGGGCTCTCTGCTCAGCAGGGAGCCTGCTTCTTCTTTATCTCTCTGCCTGCCTCTCTGCCTACTTGTGATATCTCTCTCTATCAAATAAATAAAATATTTAAAAAAAAATTTCACAACGTTCTTAATTGAAGTTGGTACCTTTATAACTCCCAACTTACAAGTTAGTAAAAATTGAGTCTCAGTGGAATTAAATAACATGCCTAAAATCACCCAGCTTATAAGTGGTTTGGCAAGGAACTGAACCAAAGCTGTCTGTCTCTAGATCAAGCATGCCCAACTGGGCTTTAGAGTACATACTCTAAATTGTTTCTTTGTGTGGGTTTGATGGGTTGTACTGTCATCCTTATGTTTATGTATATACCACTTGTGAATAACCACACATATTTGCAGGATAATTGGCTGTGTGTTTGAAAGTAAAGTCTGGGCTTATGGAACAGGTTTCTTTACATTGATTTAACTGATTCATGCAGAGATCAAACCCACAGCTGTGGCTGGATTAATTTTCCTCTCTAACCAACTTGTCTAACCAGCCCATTCTCAACTGTTTGAAAATAAAACAACCCTCATAGTTAAATCTCTGAACCACTAGGAGACTTGGCAACTTGAATCCATCATTCTTTGTTGCTGGTGTAATGTTCGCTTGCCTCGCTTTGATGAAGGGTAATATATAACAGTAGCTCATAGCATAGGGTGTAATTATATTAGATAGCCCCACAACTTAGATGAGTTTGGAAGCCTGAGGCTAAAGGCCAAACTCACAACTTGCTGAGGGGTGTACATAGTGTTCTTTAACTCCTAAAAGTCACGAGGGCTGAAAGGGAATTTAGATGGAGCTAATTACCTAGCTTGGGACTGTCAAGAGAGCTTGGGTCAGTCAGATATACATGTTCTGTGAATCAGAGAATTATGGGTGAGCTGGGATGGGAGCCCGGTGAGTTTTCCACCGGTCAGGAGTCCATGTAATTGTATGGCAACGCTGCTTGAAGATTGTTAATGTTTTTCAGTGAATTCCTGGTCCCAGGAATTCATTGCTCTTCCAAGAAGAGCCAGAAGGCTCTCCCACGTTCAAGTAGACAAGGTTGCTCGTGAAGTGGCTGGAAAGAGGGACTGGCAGTGTACATGAGGGACGGAGAAGGGAAGTGTGGGAAGTCCCCCTTCTGGGGAATACTGGGGCAGTGAGAGGAAAGAGGAGAAAAGCTCAAATGAATCCCAGATTTCTGTCCTTGGCAGTGAGTTGGAGAGCGGTGTTACTGAGGTGAGAATAGTAACAAGTTTGTGAGGGAAACAGTGAGTGAGTTTTGTACGTTCTGCGTTTGGGAAATGTTCAGGGAGGTCATGCCAAGCGGCTGGTTGGATCCGGATTCCAGGGCAGGAGTCAGGGCAGTTGTCAACAGCTAATCTGGGAGCCTGGGGAGCCAGAGTTTGAATTATGGCTTCAGTCACTTACCAGCTCCATGGACGTATGTGCCCTGCATAAACTCTAGAAGCTTCTGTTTATTCAGCAAAATGAGGATGATAATAATAGTAACTATCACATAGAATTATTTGGAGGATAAAATGAGAAAATGCTTGTATGGGCTTTGGCAGAGCACTTGCTTCATTCCAGGCACTTACTACTTACTGTTGAGCCGTGCGAGGCAATAGGAGAGTGAAAGGCAACAAGGCAAGGATTTTATAAGCGTGTATGTGAACTTCGTGTAAAAATAATGTCTGCAATGTGTGTATGCATGCATATGTATGTGTAAATTGTGTGTATATATGTGTATGGGTACATATGTGTGTAGGTGTTTGTGGGTTGTATGTATATATTCTTTGTGTGTAAATATATACATTTATTCTGTGATACTGGCAATGTCTGATATTTGTTTAATAATTACACTGGAAGTATGTTTTTTCCTCTGGAATCTCCCCTCTTCTGCCAGAAATCTCATCGTTAAGTGAGGATGGTATTAACAATAGCTTTGCCTAATTGCTCTAATGATTAAATATTTCCTATCATGCTCATCTCTTTACTTCAACAATACACATTGGTACATCTTACATAATTAATTATGCTGGAGGAATTTTCTTATAAAACTGAAGTTATCTCAAAAATGAGTGCCTTGTAATTCAGTCAGTTTATCTCCCAAAGTCCACTCAGTCAACCATTATTTTTTACAAAATTTTCTTCTTAGTGTCCTTGACTCTGGTTTAAGGAAACTTGCTTTCCTATAGTTCCTTTCTCCAGGAGATTATAAGGGAGACCTTGTCCTAAGCCTTCAAGATATCAGTGTTATGGGCTTATCTTGAGAATGTAATGAAATGTTGCACCTTAAAAACAGAAGTCTGTACAATTACGAGGGTTTATCTAGTACTCTTCATCAACCGTGACATTCTCCTATTTTCTTGGTCTTTCCTTTTCTGACACACTGGGGTTCAGTTTACTTTTTCCCATTACAATATCCCATTATAGGCTTTAGAGTCCACAGTTCAAACATGACCCGTGGGAAATAATGTGCCCTTAGTGATATTTAAACACACATAAGAGCCACTGTCTACAGGTGTTTTTTCCTGACATCTCTCTAGCCCCATTCACAGTTGGGAAGCACACCCTAAATGGGTTCTCACTGTACCTTTTCCGTGCGAAGGATCCTATCGCAGCTTGTCATTAGCTGGCCTGTTCTAACTAAACACACTTGGATTTGATCATATTACATGGTCATGGTGAGTCTATAAATCGATTTCAACACTTTTTTAAATCCATGAGTTTGAAATTCTGAGGTGAGATTCATTAACAGCATGAACTTAGGGACAGCCCTGAGAGTTCAAGCTACTGCTTTAGCTCTTACTAGCTATATGATGCTGAGCAAGATAATTAACCCCTTCCCTCCTCAATATTCCACTTGCAAAGCTGGAATTCTTAAAGTAGCTACAGTTTTAGGCTTATGGCAAGGATTTCTGAGACAATGTACATACATTCCCTGGCCCACAGTTAGTACCTATTAACTTCAGGCACTATCCTGTTAACATTAAAGTGCATTTACTTAAAATTATGAAAAAGCCATTGTCAATCATGCAATTTAAATTACTATCACTACTTTTTTTTTTTTTTTTTTTTTTTTTTTTTTTTTTTTTTTTTTACTACTCTTTTTTAAAAGGTGGTCATTGCTATTGGTTCTGTTCAGAAGAAACAAATCCGAACTGACAACACACTATGGCAAACAATCCAATTCCCTCTATCCCTTTTGCTCCGTTGCTTACTTTCTAGATAAGTAGCACTGAATGTTCCTTTCTTATTACTCGTGTATCCTGATATAACTTGGTAGATACATCATCTACAGAAAATTTCTGAAATGCCGGATTTCTCTAACTAGTGCACATGCAGGGTGAGTCATCAGCCTTTCTGCTGGATGGTAGTGTTGTCATTGTTATGAAACACTCAAACTCATGGGGCCATATTCATTATACATTCATATTTTTCTTGGAAAGTTCAACTTAAGATGTTATTTTTTCCTGAATATTAAAAGTCTGCCAATGTCATTCTGTCTGTGGCCACTATTATAAAAATAGATATTTCAGCCAAAATAACTATGTGGTTTTAATGTGTACAGTGTTTTCATAATAGTGAAAATACTACAACAGGGTTTTTTGTTGTTGTTGGGGTTTTTTTTTTTTTTGCCCACATTTATCAACGGATTTGTAAATGAACTGCCTGCCTTAGAACGATTTTATGTGTCTAAAATCACAAAGGCCTATTTTGTGTCACAAGGCCTGTTTTGGTAAAGTTGCAGATGTATGAGTAAATAAACCACAACAGTAATGAAAGTATAATTCTTATAGTAAATTCATTTCTTCTTCTTCTTCTTCTTCTTCTTCTTCTTCTTCTTCTTCTTCTTCTTCTTCTTCTTCTTCTTCTTCTCCTCCTTCTTCTTCTTCTCCTCCTTCTCCTTCTCCTTCTCCTTCTTCTTCTTCTTTTGCAATCCTTAGGGAACCTGGGGGGCTCAGTGGGTGAAGCCTCTGCCTTTGGCTCAGGTAGTGATCTTGGGGTCCTGGGATCAAGCCCCGCATCGGACTCTGCTCAGTGGGGAGCCTGCTTCCCCCTCTCTCTCTGCCTGCCTCTCTGCCTACTTGTGATCTCTGTCTGTCAAATAAATACATAAAATCTTTATTAATTTTTTTTTTTTTTTTTACCCAGCATGGGGCTCGAACTCATGAACCTGAGATCAGCAGTCACATGCTCAATGGACTGAGCCAGCCAGGCGCCCCATAAATTCATTTCTTAGATGAGGAAATTAGCTCATGGGTCTCAATAAATTTGTTATTAGCCTTAAGAAATATGTGTGCTTGCTGGTGATTTTGATAATGAGATTTTGATAATGAGAGTGGTCCAGAGTTAGTGAATTGATGGTTAGATCACTAAAGTTCATTCAGTATTATCATTACTACTTTGGGCAAACACAGACCAAACCTGGGAATTGAGCCTTGCCAGAAATAATATTTGCTGAAGATTAAGGAGCCCAGCATGATGCCCGTGCTAAATGCTCAATCAGTTTTTGCTGAATTAATGACTTAGAATTTCATTCTTATCTCCTATCTTCTTGCTGATTCTGCTCTTTAAAAAAAAAAAAAATCTCACTTGTGTTAATATTTCTCCTAACAGGAAGTTATATTCAAACTAGACACACAGAATCTGGAGTCTGGCAGACTGAAATGTCCTTTTGATCCTCAGCAGCCTTTTGCCTCGGTAATGACAGGTAAGATCAATGGCAGCCAGTTCTTGCTTTTAGGTGGTTTTCTGAAAAGGTATGTGTGGACTAAACCACATTTTCTTATTGAGTTAAAGATTATCTGGGATTACTCTTTCACGGGCTTTTTGATTATAGTATTTTAGTGCCATATCTCTATATTTAGCATCCTTGTCCTCGGGGGAGGACCAAGCAAATCCTTCATTTCTACACAGTTTTAATTTTTTTTTAAATTTATATTTATTTATCTGGGAGAGAGAGAGTGTGTGTGAGCACAAGGAGGGGAAGGGCAGAGGGAGAGAGAGAAGCAGACTCCCCACTGAGCGGGCAGTCAGCACAGGGCTATCCCAGGACCCTGAGATCATGACTTGGGCTGAAGGCAGATGCTTACCCGACTGAGCCAACCAGGCCCCCCTCTACACAGTTTTTAAATGAACTTCTGGTTGAATTCTTTTTAATGCAAATGACACATACTTTCTTGTTCTATAATTTTATTTCGATATCTCAGATTTTCTTATACGAAGCTATGTCCCTATTTGGCTTCTATGTAAGTTAAATTTAGCAATTCCTTAAACATAATAGGTTACAAAATATGCTGAAGATTTGAGTGGGAGGATTAATAATAAGATGTAGCGGATAAACTAATAAAACAAATGATGGAATACAGGTAATATGGATACAGATAATAAAATGTTATAACACCTTTTCCCTCAAAGCGAAATTTTTGTTAGCACATTCAGTCTTCCCTTGCTTTGTCTACATTTTAACTTCGCTTGTGAGGTGACTGTCCTGTTTAAAGAAGACAGTGCTGTGTGGTCTAAAGTCTGTTCTGAGGAATGTCAGCATGACCTCTGAATTTTAAACATTATAAGGCCCCCTTTTGTCTTCGTTTGGTTCATGACTTTACTCTCTTTTTATTGAACTTGTCTATCAAATGTTTGAATAGACGATAAGAGTGAAGTACCATGACATTTTAATTTTCACTTAGTGAGAACTAGTGATCTTCCTTTGAAGTAAAAGCGTGCGTGTTTTCGTGTGTTTTGAAAATCGTATGACTGATGTTCAGTCTTTATCCTCAGAAAGTGAGATAGATGATTTGGGATTCTGATCTGTCAAGTGGGGTTGACAGAGCCTTAATAAAAACAATGGATTGCAGGCATCGGTGACCCCTCTTACAAATCCCTAAGTGATTTAAATACAAAGACAGTTTTAAAGCCTGGGTCTACAGATACAGTTTTTAGGTTGAAACACACTTCTTTTTTTTTTTTTTTTTTGGACAATATGTTCAAATATCTACAGTTTTTTTATGTTTCAAATGAATAGTTTGTTTCCTTTACTCTTATCAAGTAATGCCTTTTTGATGTTATTTTTTTCTTCCATTTTTAAAAATTTGCTCCACAAATGAAATATTATCATTTACCGTTAATTTTAGGAGATTGCTTTAAGGGAAGGAAGTAATATCATATCTATATTTATTTTACCTGGCTGGATTTCTCTCTTCTGTGTATTGTTTTGTTTTTTTCCTTTGGAAATTGACTCCTGTCATTATTTAGATTGGTTGACTCAATAGTTGAATAACAGGTTGTTTAGATGGATGTAATCAGAGGATTTAGGAAATATCTCAATCACTTATAGAAAGTCAGAATTTTAGGGACACCTGTGTGGCTCAGTGGGTTAAGCCTCTGCCTTCAGCTCAGGTCATGATCTCAGGGTCTTGGGATCAAGCCCCATATCTGGCTCTCTGCTCTGCAGGGAGCCTGCTTCCCCTCCCCCCCCCCACCCCCCCGCCTCTCTGCCTACTTGTGATCTCTCTCTCTCTGTCAAATAAATAAATAAAATCTTTTTTTAAAAAGTCAGAATTTTGAAGATAATGTTTCTGAGGAAAATTGGATTTTAGTGATAAAATGGTGTCTTTCATTGTTCTCATACATGGTCATTTATAAATCTAAATGCTCTGTAGAAATTAGTCTTTTTTTTTTTAAATTTTTGTCTGTTAGGTGTACTCAACATTGTTGACTATAAGGTTTTCTTAAAATAGGAGCTTAGCTTTTTTTTTTTTTTTTAAAGATTTTATTTATTTATTTGACGGAGAGAGAGATCACAAGCAGGCAGAGAGGCAGGCAGAGAGAGAGGAGGAAGCAGGCTCCCTGTGGAGCAGAGAGCCTGATGCGGGGCTCGATCCCAGGACCCTGAGATCATGACCTGAGCCGAAGGCAGCGGCTTAATCCACTGAGCCACCCAGGCGCCCCAAAATAGGAGCTTAGCTTTAAAAGGCAATATATTCCTCTGTAGGGACAGCATTCTTGTCTCTTTCCTCTCCAAGTGCCGACTAGCATTAAGGAACACTGGCCCACACCCCTCTTTCTCTCCCTCAGTCCTTTTCCATTCCCCTTCTTCCCCCGTTTCTTCCTTTTCTCTCCCATCCTTCTCCTTCCCTTCTTCCTCCCCTGCTCTTTCTCTTCTGCAATGCCCCCCACCTCTCTCTTTCTGGCAGAACATGGATATGCATTTTACATAAATAACAGGACAAAGAAGTTCGGTATGCAGTAATAGCCACATCTTTTTCTTTTCAGGAATTCCTGTTTATCAGAACCATTAGAGATGTGATTAGCTACAAGGAATGCAACATGTTATAATTACCAAGAATGACTTCAGTGCTGAAAGCTCCCTTTCAGCAGAGGTTAGGCAGAGAAAAGTTGTGGTCACTGAGGTTGTGTCGGTTAAGTAAATACTAATTACACAATCCATTCCTCATTATGGCATTTACTTTTTAGTATTTTTTGGGCTGCTACAAAGACTAACTCCTAATTATGATGTATCTTTGAATTATTTGTGGGGAGAGGGGAAAGGAGGAGGAGATTATTCATAAGAGAAACTAATGCATATGCAATTATGAATTATGAAGACTTTGACCATTTTTATCTTCAGGTCTCTAGCATCAGCATACCAAAGTTCATTGAGTTATCTTGTCTTCAATGCTACAAATTTTTCAAAATTTGAATGTAAAATTTATGAAACAGTATCTTCTCATGTTAAGCAAGGAACGCCTTTGGTTTCATGCCATGAAATTAGTATATTGCCAGTAGTATCTGCTGCTGTACTCATAGAAGTCCTGTGTATTCTCTTCTTCCTCTCAGATGAGTACCTCTACTCTGGAACAGCATCTGATTTCCTTGGCAAAGACACGGCATTTTCGCGGTCCCTTGGGCCTACTCACGACCATCATTACATCAGAACTGACATTTCAGAGCACTACTGGCTCAATGGTTAGTGATTTTCTCTTTTCGTTTTTTTTTTTGCCTTTGCTTTTGGGTAGATAAGAAACTCATTATTACTCATTCAGATGTGTTTGGGAATAAGTGGTTTAGCTTAACATTTTAAAATACTTTTGATTAACTTCCGACTAAGACAAATCCCCAGGACCTGTTGTGTGTATAATAATAATAGCTGACACTTACTGAGAGTGTGCTATTGTCCTTGATGCTGTTCCACGCTCTGATTTTTTAAATGTCCACAATGACATATGAGGTATGCATTATTATTATGTGCCTTTTACAGATGACTAAACAGAGTGAGGTTGAGAAATTTGGTCAAATTCTTATAACGTGTCGCTTATAGACCCTGGGGCTCAAGTTGGCGATCTTTCTCCTGAAGTCTGTTTTTTAATGACTAAGCCAAATCCTATCTATGAGCCTAATGACAAGGGGTTAGGTTGTAATGCTAACTTCTTTTGTTAAAGGTAATTTATACCTGGGTTGACATGTCCATCTAAAATTTTAAGCGTATTAATAATGACATTAGTTTATCTGATGACTTTTTTTGGAGTATTCTGAGTTTTAAAAAAAATAGAGTATTCTGAGTTTTAAGAAAAGCCACTAATGAATTAATTGACTAATTAATTAATTCATGTTTTCTTATGCTCTCCTGCCTTACAGCAGGTCAGTTTTAATCATGATAGTCTAATGTTTTCTAATTATCATAGCACTTTATTATATAGCATGGAAGAATCACATAACATTTTGCCATTTAAGCAGACAAACAATATTTCTCGTTCCCACCATAAATACTGTGTTTTAGTGCAGGAGGCCTGGGTAGACATTTCTTAGGGGCTATCTCTCCATCTCTCAGTACCATTTAAGCAGCGGCAACATAAACAGAAGGGAAAAACACTTTAAAACATTTCTTTAGTCAGAACCTCCAGATACATTTGTTTACACAACAATGGGCTCTCCCTTGACCAAAAAAGAGCCTTATTAATGGGGAAGACAAATTTAGAATATCTCCCAACTACGTGATTTCTCATTAATTTCTCTACACTCAGTGAGGGCAAGACTATCTTCTTGAGCATTGTGAGGTTTTTGTGGAAATACTTGGTTTGAGAGTGACTCCATGGATTTTTACCGAATAGAAAAACTTACCTATAGCTGTTTAGGTAACAAGATATATATATGGCTTTAAAATGAAGTATAGATTGTATTTCTTAATCTTGGGGTAGCAAATGTCATTAAATTGCCCCTCTTTTCAGAGATTTTTCTATTTATCCCTTAACAATGACATGTCCATTAAGAAGTCAGTGGCATTGCAGAATTAATGTCGGAAATCTTTATTCAACTATTATTTGACTAGCATGTTTCTAATGCTGTGTGAAAAGGATCACAAAGGAAGAAGACTTGAGTTGGTTTAACATTTAGTAACAACTTTTGAGGACCCTTGGCATACTGAACGCTGTTCTACTCCTGGGTTTACAAAGATTACAGGGGAGGGTTACTGACCTCACGGCTACTGGAAGCATTAGGAGAGAGTGGGAGTTGGGGCTGAAAAGCTGTAAATATTATCCTGACATCACAGGGAAGTTAAGTATGGCTTAGTTCTTTTTTTTTTTTTCTTTAGGTATAATTGACACATAACATTATATTAGTTTCAAGGGTATAATGTAATAATTCAATATTTGTATATATTGCAAAATGATCACAAAAAGTCTAGTTGATATCTGTCACCATACATAGTTGCAAGTATTTTTCTGTGTGTGATGAGAACTTCTAAGATCTACTGTTTTGGCAACTTTCAAATATGCAATACAGTATATTAGCTATAGTCACCATGCTGTGCATTACATCCCCAGGACTTATTTTATAAGTGGAAGTTTGTGCCTTCTTACCCCTTCATCCATACCATGATCTTAATCAGGGAATCAGATCTTTGTTTTTTATAAAGGTAACTAACAGTAGCATGAAGAGAAAACTAGAAGAGAATAAGGATAGAGAAAGAAGCCATAGCAAGGAAACAGGAAACTGTGGAATAAGAACAAAGGTATTTCCAGTGGAGATGGATGTGAGAATATATACAGCAACAAATATTTGAAATAGAAGATATTTGTTTGGGGGTAGAAAAATCCAAGGCTATGAGGACAGAATTCAAGAGAAGGTTTTGAATACTGAAAATACTTCGTGATTAAAGAAGTCAGTAGAAAAGAAAGAAAGAAAGAAAGAAGAAAGAAAGGAAAAAGGATACACAGTCGAAAAGTCTCAGGGGACTGAATGTAAGCAAATGACTAAGAATTAGGAAAACTTAACATTTGTGGTTCTAAGACAGTCAAAGCAGAATGCTTAGTGATTATGGGCCAGGGAACCATATAACCCGGTTTGCCCTGGATATTTCCAGCCTACCTCTAATGTTCTGTACCTCTCAAGAGTGTCCTAGTTTAGACAAGAATCACAGCTCTGTTTCTGTGGAATTAAATTATGTAGGTTTTTAAATCCTGAATGTCACTTATTTGTGAACTCAGTCAAGCCTTTCTGTGTGTCTACATTCTTTTGTCAAAAATTTGGCATAATAATAGTATTTATTCACAGGGTGTTCTAAGGACTAAATTAGATCATGTAGGGAAGATCATACTCGGAAATCTAATGGAAGACAATTTTAAGAGTTCAGTGTAGATGCTGCCATCACCATCATTGTCACTATTCTTGATGGTAAAAAAGACAGGAGGTGGGGGCGCCTGGGTGGCTCAGTGGGTTAAAGCCTCTGCCTTCAGCTCAGGTCATGATCTCAGGGTCCTGGGATCGAGCCCCGCATCGAGCCCCACATCGGGCTCTCTGCTCCGCGGGGAGCCTGCTTCCTCCTCTCTCTCTGCCTGCCTCTCTGCCTAGTTGTGATTTCTCTCTGTCAAATAAATAAAATATAAAAAAACAAAAACAAAAACAGGAGGTGGCCCTAAGACACCAAAGGCTCTGTGGTCCACTGACATCTGATAAGCCTTTGTAACTATGGACCACTTTTTCTTTCTTTCTCTCTGCATTTCATAATTCTGTGAGCTCATCCACTCTCAGGTTCCCAACTGTTTCCTGTGTTCCAGTGTTTCCTGAAACTACATTTCCAAACCTTTTCTCTGCAACTCAGAGCCCTTAAAAATATTTATTTGGGTGTCTTATATTTTCTTTCCAGATCACAAGAAAGAAACTGATGTTTTATACGGGAATAAAGAGATCTAAGCCTTCACCCTGATAGTGCCACAAAGGGGGATTTGGTTATTTTTTACAAGTTGTTTAAGTTGTGATCCTTTGCTTGAGTTTCTTTAAATATATGCAGATACAGATAGAGTAGAGATAGAGATATATAAAAGACTAATTGGATCTAAAATCCCCGGAATCTAATTTAAATTATCTTATTTTCCCTTAGAACCTGCCCTTCAACACCAGTTTCCTGATTTCTCTCTATCATAACTTTCTAAACATTATCCACCCAGTTACCTTGAAGTTATCTTTGATTCCTTCCTCTCCCCCACCCCCTTTATCTTATCTATCTCTAGGGCCTTTACTTCCGTCAAAATATCTATCGACCTTGTTGTTTCCATGGCCACCATCATTCTATAGCTCATCATCACTTGATCTCTGGGTTCTTGCCACTATTTTATTATTTGTTAATTCATTTTCCTATCGCTAATCTCCTCTGCTTCAAACTCATTTTGTATAATATCACTATTTTAGGCACTTTTAAAGTATTATTTTACTTACCAGTATAATCCTGAGAGAGTTACTATTCCCACTTTACATATGGGGTATATAGACTCGAAGTCAGATATACCATACACAGATAGCTAGTAGATGTAAGATTGAAAGTCAGGGATGTCTTTCTTGCTCTCGACACTTTTTTCTTGACATTTTATGATATATTTTATGATCAGCCTAAATTCTGCTGTTTTGACTGCACATCCCCTGCTCCTGGAGCCTCATTTATAGACAAAGGCCTGCCTAGATGCTACGTTGTGCAATAGCAAACTGAGGATGTGGGTTTGGTTGCAGGCGCTAGAGCAGAGAGAGAACGTGTGGTTGGGTAAGTGATGTGGAACACCGTGGCAGAATCTCTGAAGTCAGGGTTAGTGAGAACATCAGATCAGCTGTTTGCTGATGGACAGGCAGCCCAGAATTAGAAGAGCATCATGTTTTGGGAGACCCATTCAGCCAACGAGCTTCTCAGTCCGTGGAAACTAGGGCACAGCAAGGGAGAAATTATAGAAACTATATGAGATTCTTGTAATGAGGAAGTACTTGATTGGCTAAGACAAAAGACTGACTTGCTTAGGGAGCATTTCTGTTTTCCATTCTGAGAAGTGGCCATTTTCCAGATAGAGTCACCCTGGGGCCCCAAGACAGAGGTCAGTGGATCATCTGGCTGGAATCGGGAGGACGGGGAAACAAAATACAGTGATTGGGGAACTGGGAAGATTACTGGGAATAAGGTTATCATAGACATGATCTTATTGAACCTCATGTTCCATAAATTAAGATAGCATGAAGAAGGTGTGTCCAGCTCTATTAACCCCCAAGCCTGGCCTTCTATTCAAGTACCAAACCTCGGAAAGCGGTAGTGTACCCTATCTCCTGAGCCACAAGTTTGACTCCCCTTCTGGTCGCAGTTAGGGAATAGAGGCTGTTTCTGCCTTAACATTGGACCTGATGTAGCAGGTACTGACGTAGACTACTTGCTCTGAAGTGGCACTAATATAGTAGACACTAGCCACATGTACATTTAAACTAATTAAAATTAAATGCATTTAAAATTTGGTTCCTTAGACATACTGGGCATATTTCAAGTGCTCACTAGCCATGTGGGCTAGAGACTCTCATGTTGGACAGCACAGATGTAAAACATTTCCATCATCACAGGATTTTCTACTAGACAGTGCTGGTCTAAAGGGCACTTATTTATTAACTGTGTGCAGTAGCTCACAATCAAATATTGCAAAAAAAGTATAAATTTTCTTTACTCTTCACTTAGATGTATATGTGAAACTCATGCCTCGGTCTCATAAAATTGTTGCAAGGTCGAAAGAACCGATGGATATTCAATATTTCAAATGATGGAGTCGGTGTCAATGTCAAATCAGTTTCTACTATATAGTAGAACATCATTGTGTTATTTATTTCTGGTTAGACAGTTTGAAAGGTTTTCTTCCTGTTAAATTTTCCTCTCTGTACTTCCACTTTTAGTTTAGAATGCTAATTTTACATGTTTGTGGTTCACTAAACTCTTGTACATGTAAATCAATATTACATTTAGATTAAGTGAAATATAAGAATTAAATCAAATTTGCAATTGGTGTATTTAAATAATTAACCTTTTAAAAAATATGATCTTATGTGAATCTTTTTAAGTCCATAAAATCCTTAATGCTTGTGTGTATGCCGTATTTTGTTCTTTGCCCTGCCTGAAATTAGGCAGAGAAAGATCAGCTATCCTTTTCACTTACCAGTCCAATCCTTGTCAGAATTCCTCTAGGACTTTCTCTAATCCAGGTTCAGTAACCTTAAGAAGTGTGAATACTAACTCCTTCTTTGGGAGACCAATCCATCTGCTAAATACCTCACCAGGAGGATGAAAACCTGCAAAGATGCAGTACTATGGGCTGTTCTGGATGAAGTCTTGGATGGTTCCACACTTCTCTTTCTCACTTTTCTTAATCAACTTAATCTTAATCTTGATGCCATTTTCACTAGGCAGTGCCTCTAAGTGTCATGCTAATAGCTCATTTGTGAAAATGCATGATTTTAAACTCTACCCCCATTAGAGCATGTCTTTTCAATGCCGAAGGGGGAAAATGTGCCATTGTGATAAAGCCCAGGTGTCTATTGTTATGATTTTAAATTATTTAATGCAACAACTGCGCATGTCATACGCTGATTAAACGATAACTATTTTTACTCAAACTTGGCAGCAACTCAAGAAAGAGTTTCTATGTTAAAATACTAGCATCAATATTCTTCTAAGACAGGACCTCAGTTGAATCTGCAAGAAAGATATTCTATATTCTTGAAACATATTTATTTTTACCTCATGAGTATGCTTATTACTGAAATCACACAATAGAGAACTATTTGATACTACCTCATTTTTCATAATTAGATTTCTTCCTATAATAAACATTTGGCTTCAAAACCCCATCTTTCATTTTTCTCACAGTACTCCAAAATGGTTGTCTTGTAGGACTTAGGACCAACATTTAAAAGAGAATCCAATAAAATCAACAATCACTGAATATAAGTGATTATTTATCTATGAACATCTAGGATCTATTGATCATCTGTATTATGTATTAGTTAAAAGGGGAACAAATACAAATTGGCAAGTATTCACTCTGTTTTCCCCCACTGATGTCATAGATGAAATTCCTGGAATGTAGACTAGTGTCATATTCTACCTTTGATCATTTCAAATGGTGATACCTGCACTTGGATAAAATTTTCAATACCCAAAGTAAGTTTTTCTGTGCATCTCTGCGATAGAAGAATAGGAATTGTCATATTTATTTGGTCACCCTGCAGACCATCTACATTCTGCTTTATCATAGAATTATTTTTTTGTTGAACTCAGTAAACAAGTAAGACTTAACAATTGTCTCCTCTAACCACTTCGCCCATCTGAGTATCTGAGGAAAGCTTTACAAGCGACTCTGTCTCTCACACTGGAATTCCTTTTACCTATAATGATTTTCTGTTTCACATCACTGAACTCTCATTTCCTCTCTAGAGAGAAAGGACTGTAAATTTTGTACTACAAGGTTATTTTTTAAATTATAAATTCAACTCAATCATTAAAGTGATAGGATCTAAATGTTACAAGGGTGACATGTTTCATGTAGAACTTTTATTTAAATTATTTGAGTGCTATGATAAATTCTATTTGTGTGAATCCCCTTTTTAAGTTAAAATATTTGTTAAGATAAAACAAGCCAATCATATTCCTATAACTCATACATCTTTTCAGTTTTATCCCTTTTGTGTCCTGCTCCTATTCAGGAGGGGCAGAGGGAGAGAGAGATAATCCTTAAGCAGACTCCCTGCTGAGCGTAGAGCCCACTGTGGGGCTCGATTACAGGACTCTGAGATCATGACCTGAGCCAAAATCAAGAGCAGGACGCTTTGTGGAACGAGCCACCCAGGAACCCCAAAACCTACATGGTTTTCTATTTTATTTTATTTTATTTATTTCAGAGAGAGTGAGCGAGAGAGAGAGAGAGAGATAGAGAGAGAGCACACACATGCAGGGGAAGGGGCAGAGGGAGAAGGAGAAGCAGACTCCCTGCTGAGCATAGAGCTACACTCAGGGCTCAATCCCAGACTCCAGGATCATGACCTGAGCCAAAGGCAGATGCTTAACCGACCAAGCCACCCAGGCATCCCCCCAAACCCTACATGGTTTTCTAAATCTTTTTTTTTTTTTTTTTAAGTAACCTAGGACTATATGAAAGTGAGATTATCAAGAGCATGAGTCCACTGGAGTTCTAAACTTCAGAGAAAGAACATGGAAATAATAAAGAACAAAGGAGAGAAAGTTCATGCACATAATTTCCACTCATTTTCCTCTTCAAGTTTCCCATTTAAGCAGAGAAGAGATTGGATAGGAAACCCCGGGTGACCCAGCGTGACTGGGATGGAGAAGACTGAACTACCCATCACTTGGAATCAAACATTAACTTTTGTTTATTGAAGAAGGCTCTTGGGAAAGTTGTTTACTGGGCTATTGGCCTACTGCTCTGCTTTAGCAGGGGATGATTTTCAGGACTCCTGGGGTACATGACAACAGGGCAAATGTTGATCTTCTTTTCTGTTTTGTTTTTGTTATGGTGCTGGTGGTTGTGGTTTGAAATTTTTTTGTCTTCTCTTGTTTCCTGCTCTACTTCCTAAAGACTGCTCTGTGCTTCCCTCCAGGCATCTCCCATTTTCTACTTCATTGAGGCTCTTCCTTCTTGAATAACCATTCTCTCTATTTTGCCTTAATCAAAAGAACAATTTCCAAATAAGTATCACCTCATTACAGATCTGTTACTTGGTTCATTCACAATTCTATAAAACCCAGACTTAAAAATGCCCCAAACTTTTTAAACAAGGAATTAGTAACCCACACTGGCTTGTTACTGGTGCAGTGCAAAAGGATTAGTTGAGTTTCTAATATTTTTTTTCATTTGGCCTATGTTATGGGCATCTTTCCATGCCAGTACGTTTAGAATGTGTACTTTGTTTTTATCAGCTATTTGTTATTTGAACAAGTGTGTGGATGTGCTAAATTTTCTATCATTCTCTTGTTTGTTTTCATAATCATGATTATCATCCTGCAGATCACCTAATAATAAACTTATTGAAAATTTATAAATAATTAATATTATAAATTAAATATGAATTAATATTATACTCATAAAATTATATTTTATTTAAAATTCAAAAATTTTAACTTAAAAATTTAAATTTAAAAATTATATTTAAAATTAGTTATATAAATATAAATAAATAAATTTATTGAAACATTTATTGAACCCTTATTATGTGTCAGTCACTACCAAATAGCAAGTGCTTTACATACATTAATTCACTTGGTTATCATATCAGTTATCCAATTAGGTAGATGATTGATAGCCTCATATTAGGCATGAGGTATTTGAAACATAGAGAAGACAAAAATTCACATAAGGCCACCCTTGTAGTAAGTGGGAGAGATAGGATATAAACCTGCAAAGAGTGTATCCAGAACCTACAAAGGAGTCAACCCAAGCTCTATTAATTAGTTGTTTTAATTTTCCTTTCCCTAAAAGGCAGCAAGTAACATCATAACGTATAAAAATTTGGGATGTTGTTTCTAGTTTTCCCTAAGCTCTTCATTCTATACATTGTGATTTTAAAAAACAGTGACTCCATCAAATACAAGGAAAATATAAAATCGTAGATTCTCCAGGTTTGAAAGGACTTTCTAAGTAATTTAGTTGAGTTGTAGCAATTGTGAACATCAGCCAGTCATGTTCTCACCGGCTCTCTGGAATTCCTAGAGAACTTGTTTGAGATCTCTGCATACTAATACATGTTTCTGTATGGTGTCATGTTTATTTGTGTATATGTCTCATTTCACTCATTCCATTCATGGTTCATTTTTTTTTTTTATTCTGCTGATAGTTGTTTGACATTCAAAGACACATTATTCACAATATAATGCTATCTTGGCTGCATTGTCTCAGTATTGTAATCTGTAGCTTCTTTTCTTTCAAACAGGAGCAAAATTTATTGGAACTTTCCCTATACCAGACACCTATAATCCAGATGACGATAAAATATATTTCTTCTTTCGTGAAACATCTCAAGAAGGCACTACTTCTGATAAGACCATCCTTTCTCGAGTTGGAA
Organism: Meles meles; assembly: GCF_922984935.1. Lineage (NCBI taxonomy): Eukaryota > Metazoa > Chordata > Mammalia > Carnivora > Mustelidae > Meles > Meles meles. The sequence goes on from NC_060075.1 coordinate 79,492,536, forward strand.
GAGTTTGCAAGGCAAGATATATTTTTCTTACTTAAGTGGCATGTATGTGTATGTATGAACAATTAATTATATAATTTTAAAGTAAAAGTTAATGTCCATCATTCATAAATAGTGAGATAAATTCACACTATCTTACATGAATAGTTTTTATAATCCAAACGTGAAAAGGAAAAAAAGGATACAAATTTTTCTAGTATTAGGGTTTTTTTGTTGTTTTGGTTTTTGGTTTTTTCCCCCAGTATGAATTGTTAGCCAGGTTTGAGTTAGATCTCTTTGGCAGCTTGCTCCTTATTTTGACCGGTTACCCCTTTGCCAGCTTTCACTATTCCCGGTAAGATCCCTACATTGTCCTGGACCATGGAAATTAAAATGCTTTTGTACATTAAATTTGATTTTGAAGTTGAAAGTAGTGTAATCACTGGAGTAACTTGAACACTAACAGAATAAGGTCTGGTATTTTTAGGAAAACACATCACACATGCAAAATTATGTATCTTTATAGGGATCGAGTAAGTTGAAAATGTGGTTATAGTAATACTATAGTAAATATTTTCTAAACCATTTATCTAGATTAGGTTTTGAGAATAAATGAGATAAGAAGAAAAAACAAAGCAAAATGCAAAACTTTTTTTTTGAAGAACACTGCAATTCATTTTTTAAGATTGCCATTTTATGTAAGTTACAGGAAAACAGAATTCTATGAAACACTTCCATTTTGCTCCATTCAAGTTCTCATTTGAGTGAATACAAGTTTTATAGAATAGTAATGCTACTGGCTCACACTTTTGATTTCAATATATTATTTTTTTAGTTGGATTTATCTTCCTTGAAATAACTTTTCTGAAATAGCCAGACACCGTTCATAAACTCTGTTATTAAAAAAGAGCTGTTAAGTTAATAAGTACTCTGAATAGGAAGCTTTTTTTAGGTCTTGTACAAACTTTTCATTTTCTTCCATTTGAGCCGATCACTTTTTTGTTTCCATCTGTACCCTCAGGCTTTTGCACACTTCCAGGGACAGAAATACAAACCATCACAGCGCTTAAAAGTGCTAATGAAAACATGGCTTTTGAAAGAGGCCAGCTCCCAAGCACACATCACTCTTTTCCTAGTGTCCTAGCCACTGATGCTGCCTCCCACTGATCCCTTTACCCCCAGGGGACAGAACTCTCTAAAAAGCATCCTCATTCTTTCAGAGTCCAAGAATTCACAGTAATTTCTCTTGAAGCCTCTTGCCTAGAGATGAATGGCCATTGCTTGGAGTAGTCGTAGCATGTTAGTGTACTGAAGCATGCTTTGTAACAACAGTATTCCGACCCTGAAAAGCGGGGCTGTGGATTGACATCATTTGCATAAATGAACTACATTAAATATGTCAAAAAAGATTTACAAGTCACTCTCTGATGAACACCTATAACAAGTGTTTTGTGAAGGAGTTCAATACTTATTTCTTCGTAGGTCTAACACATGTGATAGAAAATCATTTGTTACAAAATAGTATTTGTACCCTATTGTTAAATGTATTGAAAGCTATGTTCGAGGTGGAAGAATATATTGAAGAAAAATGTAGTTGCCCTGTTTATAAACTTATATTTTAAAAATATGATAGAGACTCTTAACTATAAGCCTTGGGGCATTTTGCTTTAATTATGAACAAACTCCTATATAATTAAAAAGGCTGAGAGAACTGTAGTGCAGGAATCTTCCCACCACAAAAAACACGAAGGCCACACAGCAAGATTTTGTCAAGCCATTGTGTTTGGATAAAAAGCTAACAAATTGTGAGATCAAATAAGGACATGTGATGGATGAATTTCCTCTAAAAAAAAAAGATATAATGGAGGTCCTTCTTACATCTCTTTACTCAATCACTGTTTCTAGTTAGTACCATCTTCAGAATTTCCCACTACACATATGATCAATTCGTCAAATGTTTACAACATTTGGTTTTGCATACACCTCTAAAATTTCTTAATTGCAGCATGCTCTGACTGTTTTGAGCTCTACTTAATAATTTAGGGTTAAATTGTGGCAAAAATGAGCACATGTAAATGGAGATTTCACTAACAAGATTTAAAATGACTTGAAATCTTTTTATAAAAATGTCAAAATAATAAGTTTATTTTTTAATTTTTTAAAAGATTTTATTTATTTATTTGACAGAGAGAGAGTGAGAGCAGGAACACAAGCAGGGGAAGTGGGAGTGGGAAAAGGAGAAGCAGCCTTCCACCCAACAGGGAGCCCGATGCGGGGCTCGATCCCAGGACTCTGGGATCATGACCTGAGCTGAAGGCAGAGGCTAAACAACTGAGCCACCCAGGCGTCCCATAAATAATAACAAGTTTAGTTAAAAAGAAAACAACTGTTTGGCCTCATAGTTGCTGTTAAATATTATTTTCACATAAAATGTTCTTCTGACATTATTCAGAACATATTATTCCTCTCTGTTGGTTCTTTTTTTTTTTTTAACCCCCATGGGATTATTATAATACTGCTTTTCGTTTCAAGAAATAATAACAAATGTATGTCTATGCTATGAAACAAAATTGAGTTTGATAGTTATAAGCAAAGATCCAAGAAGTCAGAGATCATGTTAGAGAAGTAAGAGTGAACTGTGTACACTTGACTGAGTTTAAAGAACTTTTTAGTAATGTGGGAGTTCTTTACACTCTTTGTTCCACCAGGATATTCCTACAGGCTCATATACTTATAAATATTCTGGTTTTGTTGTTTTTATTTGTTTCCATTTGTAACTGATGGTCTTCAGCCTCCAAATTGGTGACAATTTAAATGTTCCCTACTTCTTCAGCTACTAAACTCAAGTAAAAGTCATTTTATTGACCTGTCAAAGATAGTACTATTTGTGTAGTGTATTGTGATTGGTGGGGAGATTGATTGCCTATTGAAATAGGCAAAAATTGCACAAAAATTACTAAAGATTGTTTATAGAATGAGCGAGTCTTTTCAATTCTGTAACCCACTCTTTCATTATTATATTATTTTATTATTTCAATAATAACAAAATATAAGTTCTGAACAAAATGCAATAATACACCAGACCCTGGGAGATAAGTACACCACTGTCCCCTTTCTTTGAAATCTCCCAGCACACTGAAGGAAATAGAGATACAAACAGATAATCACAATATTAAGTGACAGGTAGGAGCTGAGAATACTGCATATTTGATGAAGCTCAAAAATCGAGTCCTGTAGAAGGAGGAGGACTACATCAAGGAAAGGAGAGGATAAGCCTTTCAGGCTGTGTGACAGCGTATATTTGGTTTACAGAAGGGTGAAATTTTGTTGAAAGTGGAATATATATGGGGGGCAATGTCATTCGAGATTGGAGTGGTAAATTGGAAGATAAGTCTTGTTTCCATATTAAGTAGTTCAAACTCTATCCTGTAGGCAATGAGAAGTTATCAATGTTTTTTAGAAAAGAAATGACTTGATGGAAGATATACTTAGCAACAATTTGAGGAACCATCTGGAATGAGAAATATTTGCAACTAAGGACCCTAAAGAAAATGGGAATGAATAGAATAGAATGCACAGAATCTAGATGCGGATATCTAATAAGTCCTTAATTTGTTACTTCTCCTTTATTAATTGCTTAGTGTAGACTATTCTGTCCACTAGAACTTTACGTGATGATAGGAATGTTCCATATGTCCACTCTCCAACACAGGAGCTATGTGGCTATTAGTATTAACATTCGTTTAGCGTGACAGAGGAACTGGATTTTTAATGTTATTTAATTCTAACTGATATTAACTTAAATAGTATCATGTGTGTTATCAACTGACTGGAATTAAAATGAAAACTTTAAATAATAAAGATAAGTAGTATCACGTGGCTAGTGGCTACAATATAAATATAAACTATGAAAGTATTCATTTACTTAACAATGTGTGTGCAATGCTGTGCTAAATAAACAGTAGTTTTATAGAAGATAAAAAGAAAAAAAGAAGTTATATTTGTATTCACTGAGCTTGCAAACTCCTAAATGATATATGCTTTAAACAAGAAAACACAGATTAATATATCATTGGAAAGTGTGGTAAGTGCTAAAGTGGGGGGTTGGTCACGGGGCATGGTTAGGAAAAATGGGTGGGATTTAGATCGGCTGTGGAAGATCTTCTGTCTGAGAAAGTAACTTTTGAACCAGATATTGAAAACGATTAGGAAATTGCAGGGCAAAGAGACGGGGATTGGGAAGAATATTCCAGGCAGAAGGAAAAGCACATGTGAAATCTCAGAGGTGGAAAAGAGCATTTAATAAATCAAAGGGGCAGCTGGGTGGCTCAGTCAGTTAAGCATCTGCCTTTGGCTCAGGTCATGATCTCAGGGTCCTGGGGTTGAGTCCGATGTCAGGCTCCAGTGGGGAGTCTGCTTCTACCTCTCCCCCATCCCTGCTCATGCTCTCTTTCTCTCTCTCTCTCTCTCTCTCTCTCTCATTTTCTCTCTCTCAAATAAATAAAACCTTAAAAAAAAAAAAAAAGATCTTGAAAGAGCTTTGCTGTGATGGGAACATAACAAGTACATGGGAAATTAACAGGATAGTGATTGTTTCCCCTTTAAAACATACATAAAATTTCAAGTCATAAGAAGTCTTATCTTCCCCTTTTGTATACTGACTGATAATGCAGATATCGACATCATGATGTATATGAGAGGCTGCAACAAGTTTCTGTCCTATTGGATCCTTGATGCATTTTAATTCTTCCCTATTCCTGTCCCAGAAACATTAATACCTGCCGGTAGACACGGACTCCTATATTCTTAGTAATTGTGATTTCCAGAAGATAACCAGAGATGAGGGAAATTCACAAAGAGATATCTTCTGATATTTGATAGCAACAACACCAAATATTGTGTAAGGGCATGAATTTTATACTTGGACATGTCGAACTTGACGTGGCTCTGGGATATGCTGCCAAAATAGCCAGTTGAAAATGGGAATCTGAGGCTTGGTGGTGTCTGGAATCATGAACTTGGAAATCACCAATGTACTGGTGGTTCTTGAAGTCATGGAGGTGTGTGAAATAGCCCAAATATGTAGTGTGAGATCAATGAGTAAGGACACAATCCCAAGGGACAAGGATATTTAAGGGGAAAAACAAAACAAAACAAAAACAGAGGAAAATACTATAAAGGCAATTGAGAAGAAATAGTTTGATAGTAGGTGGGGAACTTGTTGAGAGTGGCATGACAAAGGACCAAAGCTGTTTCAAGAAGAAAGCAATTGTCAGTAATATTATACACCAAAAGGAAGTCAGATAAGATTGTTATTAAAAATCAGGTATTCGATTTGGCAGTAAGGATATCACCAATATAGTTTGCTCAAATGATGAGAATATTCAATGTGGAAGCAGATCGGACTTACGTCTCTGTTCTACGCCTTCCTAGCTCAGCTTTTTTTTTTTTTTTAAGATTTTATCTATTTATTTGACAGAGAGAGAGAGAGATCAAGCGCACAAGCAGGGGGAGCGGCAGAGGGAGAGGGAGAAACAGTGGGGAGTCTGACAGTGGGCTAGATGCCAGGACCCTGGGATCATGATCCGAGCTGAGTGCAGAGGCTTAACTGACTGAGCCACCCAGGTCCTCCCAACTCAGCTTCTTAACTTAGGAAATGAGGGCACCCATCTCTTCCATGATGTTGTTACCAAGGAAGTGAAAGACTTAAATGAGATCATAGGAATTTGGATGTGGCAGGTACTGAGGAAGGTACTGGAAAACAAGAGTGACTTAACTAGGTCTCTATTTTCAAGCAGTAAACAATGTAGAAGATTGACGTGTGAATAATGTAAGTGCCTTGTCATACAACAGAGAGTTAAATGTCAAAAATCACGTACACACACACAACGTATCACTCATACACACTCACATTTTTGGAGCCAGGTCAACCAACTGCGCTTGGGAGCACAAGAGTGGTAGTATACTTATATTAGGGACAGGGGTTGATTAGAGATAGGTCAGTTACTAAAGGTTAATGGGAAGAGATGACATTTAATTAGTTTCGATGTTGGAAATTATGGTTATTATTTTGCCTTCATTTTCAGCAACAGTTGTACTTGGAAGGTGGATCTTATTTCTGCATGTAGTCAAAAGGATTTGGAGACATGTCTGGTGAAAATTTTGTGGACAGTTTGAACAATGCAAACTTTAGACAGGAGACATGGACAGGGAGAGACACTAAATGGGGTAAAGAAGCTGAATTAGAGTACATTTCATGACACCCCCAGGAGAGTAAGCACCACCTTTCAATCACTTTCAAACTCAGTACGTTTATCTTTGTAGATGGCAGAACACATTTATTGATTAATTATTTTTCGATGGTATCCCTATTTGCCTATCAAACTTCTTACTCCATTTTTCATATTTAAAATAAGATGGCTTAGCCTTGATGATTTCCAGAGCCTTGCCAGAGTTTATAATTCTTTATTCTGCCATACAGCCAATATTTCAAGCACCAAATGATGTACCTTACACCCCAGTCTGCTCTCATAAATGGTAAATTACACAGATCTCCATGGCGAGGTAATAAATGTTAACTGAAAGAACAGGTGAGACAGCCTGAAATAAACCTTCTGAATAGTCCTTTCAGATACTATTATTTATGTCTGTGTGGTGTTTATTACCGCACGTGTGTGTGTGTGTGTGTGTGTGTGTGTGTGTGTCCCTTCAAGACTCACCCTGTAAGTGTGGAAATACCAGTCTCTTCAGTGAGGCTTGCTTGCAACTTTTCGCCTCAAGGCTGTTTCCCATTACTTTGGGATTCTCTTCATTTTTGGAAGCTTTGTCCATTAGCTTACTTATGCTCGCCCACTCTGGATTCCAGCTGTAGGTTATGCCAGTTCTCTGTTTTGTTTTGCAGTATTTCCTTTGGTCCTTGCCAGGAATTCAGTTTGGATGGTCCTTTCACATAACTTGCCTGGGGGTCTAATTAATAGTCTTTTGCCTTGATTCCACTTGCATTGTCTACCTTGATATATGGTCCTTTTTGGACAATTACTGCCTTTGAAGATCTGTGTTTTTAAGCCGATGACACTTTCTGTATTCATTGATCTCTGCCGAGTTGTAGGGTTTTTTTGCTTACTTTTCAACGTGTCACTTACAACCTAAATGAGAGATTTAGAGCCACAAGTTACAGATGTGCTTTTGCTTCACTTCCATCTGTTTTCCTGTCAGAAATTCCTAGGCAAGGATTTACACTGTTGGCTGTAGCTTTTTTTTTTTTTTTTTAATTTACTGAGCTCTGATCTTACCTGAAAAAAAAAAAAAAAGGCTGCTTATCATGCTTACATTTACTTAATTTTAACCTGTTAAATCTTAGAAACTGAACTTTTTAGTAGAGACTATTATCTAGTCCTGCATTTCTAATAATCTTTACAAGTTTTTGCAGTAGTTAGAAAAATATGTTCTCCATTTTGATTCTCCAATAGCAAATCGAAAACAGTCATCTCTAAACTTGAGAGTCCCTTTTAGGAAAAAAAAAAAAATACATATAGATATATATATTGGTTGTCTTGAAAGCCTCTTCAGAATAGAGCCTTTAAAAATCACTCTGCTTAATACCTGCCACACAAGTATTTTGGTTATTTTGTTCTTCTCCTCTCCCCTTTGTCTGAAATGTTTGAGTTTGCATAGCTTTGTTTCTTTTACCATTAAGGGATTTCAAGATTATTTGTAGATGAAATAGAAGACTCCTTACTTTCCTATTTTGCTTTTATTTCTTAGTGGTCATAACCCCATCTCAGTGAAACAGATGAAACGTGGTTACCACACATTGCAAAGGAAGATCCGGGCTAAAAAGGAAAGCACAACAACATAGTTCTCTCATTTGATTCAGCCCATGTAATTCACTGTCTTCCATTAGTTCATTTAATGTATTAAAAATGTCCTCATTTAAGCTCTGCTCTCAGTATAATACCATATTTTAGTGTATATGACATGCTTTCTTAATGAGGCTCTTGGAACCTCTTATTCCAGATTTTACTTTTTGTTTCTGTCACATCATGATTATAGTTTCCAGCTTCTAAATAGGCCGTTCTGTGTTTGGATTATCCTTATCATTTTTATTTACTTACCCAGCCCCATACAGACCATGCGCATTAAGCTTACAAAGGTTCTAAAATCCATCCCTGGAAATAAGTGTGTGAAGCTCGAGGCAACCCAAGGAGTACATTGGACAGTTGCTCTGAAAGGTCCGTTGCTGAGGTCCTAGCCCCAGTACTTCCTGGTGGAATGGGTCTTCAGGCAATTCAGAGGCATATCTCAACACGAGACTGTTTAAAACCCACAAGGGACAGCTGTTATGATAAATGACAGATCAGATAAAGAATATGAATGCTGCATTGAAAAATACAAGAGGCATTACATTGAAAACACCAAAGTATTAAATTGCCCTAATCTTTTACCGAATGTGTAAAAAGGGTCTATGGGAAGTCTATGTGTTTATCTCAGTGGGGCAGTTTCAGTTATGAAAAAAATATGTTTATTGATGTACAATATTGTAGTATCTAGATTACACTTCAAAAGAAACAGGTAGTATTAATTCAAACCAAAATCTCTGGGACTTAATGTCATTAAAAGCTAGAATTGGGGAGAAGTGTGCGTAAAAGGTACACAAATGATAGTTTTCAAAGTTTTGGGGAATTCCGTTCTCTTGCCTGCACGAGGATGCAGAAGAGCATTAAGCAAAAGAACTAATTTAAAGCAAAGAAGAATTTATAAACCAGCCTGATTCCTGCATCAAACCTTTTTTTTTTCTTTTTCTTTTTTCTAAGTGCTAAAGATGTGCCATTCTTCAGTGTTTGTTGACTGGAAAAGCCTAGTGTCTTTCAACTTAAACTCATTAATATGGTTACAGATTTCTGAATGCTAATCTGTATTTCAATAGAATACAACATGTTCCCATATGTCTTGTGATTTCGTTGATTTATAAAGTCTTCAGGCGTTAAGAGGATAGGACCTAAAAGTCAATTCTTTTATTTTCCAAGAGCTTCTGTTTCCCAAGACATAGGTGAAAAGGATCATATTTATAAAGTGCTAAGAGATCCGCAAAGAGGATGATGTATACAGATAAAATTGTGTTTAGCAGATGAACCCAGCATAGTGACCCAGAGGTCAAAAGACATAGTCAATAAAAGTTCATGTGTGACAGTTTGTAGCTACTCCACATGTCTATGTAAGATTTATAAGGACTTGAGTCTGCTGGGACAGTAGAAGCAAAATGGAATCACCATTAACCTGCCTTCTGACTGATCTACCCATCAGTAGCCTATAAGTGGAAATCATAGTATTTCATAATGTGCAGCCATCACTCGACCACCTGGCCCAGAGAGTTTATTTTCAAAATGCTGAAGGATTCTAAATTGTGCTTTGTTTCATCTTCTGTCTTTTCTGTTTTTAAAATTAAGAACTGTCACAAACATATAAAAAGCCATAGAGAATAAGAAAACAGTCACCCTCTGTGTTCACCCCCCAGATGGAACCCATGTGGTCTCGCTTGTTTACATTTAATTTCTTTGTTACTTTCATCTGCATCTTTGTGTAGAGAATGTCAAGGCTTTTGGCAATCTGACCACAAAGAAGCTGTGATAGAGTGGAGGCACAGAAGAGACGGTGACTAAAAGCTGCTGATTCTGACATCTCAATAATAAATCTATTGTGTTAGTGAGATAGTTGTGTTCTTTAGAACTTCAGAAAAATAAGCAAGAAGGTGACAATTTAGTACAAAAGTGGTTACCTCCCTTTCAGCCCTCCGCAGGGCTTAAAGTTCTCAGGGGGGATTTTGTGGATTTGCAAACAAATCCAGGGACTGAGAGGTGGTCAAGTCAGTCAACTGACACTTCCTTTCCTACAGGAGAAATACAACTCCTTGTGAATTGAACTTTGCCATTCCAGGTCATGCTTCTGGATGTCCCCAAGAGTTACTATCCAGTCATTAAATGCTTATAATCCATCCCTGAGAACTATTATCCCAGAAATTATAATTCTTTCCCTGCTGAGAGCAGGTGGCTTTCATCTTTGACCTGGATTTTTTTTTTTTGCCTTTTTTTTTTTTATCATTTTATTCCTTGAGGGGCCAGGAAAGGGTGCTCGAGGATTGGCAAGAACATTTAAAGATTTTTTTTGTTCACAGAATTGCAATTTCCATTTGTCGGGTTAAATATACACATATATACATATACATATATATACACACACATACATACATATACAGGCTACAGTATAAGTCCCTTTCCTATCCAACAAATTTGAACCTCGTAGAATAGTTAGAACTGTTTCATGGTTTGTCTTAAATATGGATGATAACTGCAAATGGAAAAGGGGGACACTGTTTGAAAAGGGACATTTATTGTTGCTTTTATCTCATAAAATGTTTATAAGTGGATGTGATTGCTAATTTTTATGGTGAAGTAGTGATGTAGATACCTGATAGAGGAATGTCGTGGAGCAAATATTTGATATATCTGTTTTCAGTTAACAAAATAATTTGAGCAACGACTCTGCTAGGGGTAAAGCAGTAAACCAAATATAGTCCCTGGCATTAAATCCATGACAGTGGATATATTTCCTCATGTATATTGGATCAACACTATTTTTAGTATTTATTGCTAACTCAAAATGTGCAAATAAAGGCAATGAAAATGTTTAAATATTATAAATTTGTAAGTGCATTAAAATTGAAAGATTTTATTGAGAGCTTGGCTTAGTACGGGTGGGGCTCTGCAAAAATAAAAATACAAAAGACAGAACACATGTGAATGTAAAAAGATATAAATCAATGTTCATGAGAAAGATGAGAAGATATCTTACTTTTTATTTTTAAATTAATTTAAAAATCTCTTTCTTTCTGAGTGATTCCAGATAACATATTTTCTTACTGGAATCCTACTAAACATTAACACAGAATTCATTATTAATAGAAGGAAGCATCCATGTTTTTGCCAATTCATATTAACATCTGGATTTATATTTATTAAATGATCTGAGGATGTTAGCAGTAAAAATAAAGGTCATATCTAGATGAATCTGTCTTCACAGCTGCAGCCATCGTTAATCATCCAATAGCTAGCTTAAATATTGATTATTTTTATTATTGAGCAATGATACTGTAACAGTAGAAGCACTGTATATAAAACATAAATTCAACAGCAAGTATAAACACGTTGGTTTCTAGAGGATTATTATATGAAATAGATCTTGTATTCATTTTCTTTCATTTATTTGTAGTAATTCTTTATATGAAATAGCATATTACTAAATGACATAAATATGCTCTGGTCTGGTATGAGAGCCTTCCTGGATTGTCTCGAATTTTCTTTATAACATTTTCCTCCACTATTTTCATTTATCTCAGTCTTCATCTAAACAAAATTTATCCTGGTTCTCTGTACATGTTATAAAGTGTTCCATCCGTTGCCCTTTCCCCCTAATTTCTAGCACCTAGAATATTTCCTGGATAGTCCAACCTCTGCATGTCTGAACTCACCTCTCATTTTAAGAACAATATTGAGTCTAACTCCACAGCGATGCCTGTCCTCATTTTTTCCACTACAAAGACATTTCAGAGGAGACTTAACTCCTTTAGTATTTATCTGTACTTTCAAAGGACATTTATCAGTTTTATCTTGTATTTTTAGTTACTCACTAATCACCGAACATGTACTTATTAAACACCTGATAAGCAGGGCATTAGTGATGTATGCACAGTAGGTGTTAGATGAAAGGAATAGGGAGTGCACTTTCTGAGAAGAATGAAAATTCTGAGAAAATCAACTAAATGTTCTTGTGCTTTGCTTTATCGCCACATGTCAGAAATTCTAAACAGTATCAGTGTCAAAGTACTGTTGCCAGAAAGGTCTTTTCTTGGTCCAGTTTCCAAACAATCGCTGTACTTATCATGGAGGTTCTCGTCTGTATCTGCCAGCTCACATGAACTCAGGGAGACATGTGTTCCAAGACGAAGTGCACACTGATTTGGATCATTTAAAATTTAATACGGCGAGACACAGCGCAATATTTTGTTTAAGTGCAAATCTTAGTTCCTATAGGAAATATTTTATTGAATTGGAATGTCTTTAAATTTGTTTTTTTTTCTTTTTACATTGTTATAAACCTAAAGAACAAATAAAGAACATAAAAATTGTTACTTATGTCTACAGAGCTATTAGTGAAAAGTATTCTGGTGTTTAGCAGAGGAGGATATAAAATGGGATTCACAGGTGCCTGCGTGGCTCAGTGGGTTAAGTGTCCGACTTGATTTGGGCTCAGGTCAAGATGTCAGGGTCGTGGCATGGAACCCTGGGTCTGAGTCCGTGCTCAGAGGGGAGTCTGCTTGAGACTCTTCCCCGCCCTCTTCTTCTGTCCCTCTCCCCAGTGCACTCTCTCTCTGTCTCTCAAATACATAAATAAATCTTTAAGCAAAACAAAATAAAATGGGATTCATTCACTCTAGGTGCCCTGGTACACCCAGGGTATGAGGTGTTAAGGCTATAAAGAGAGCTCCACCTCACTATAGTGTCAGGACCTCACTGTGTTCTGAGCACTCCTACAAATCTATAGCCTTCTGAGATTTGTTTTGTTACTAAGATTATATCATCTGGAATTTGGGTTTCCATATCATCCAAGTTAATACGCAAAGGGATCTCTGTCTTCCCTCCCCTTCCCTTTCTTCCTCTCCGTTTCTTGAAGAATAGCAACTTTTTCTCCAACTTTGAATTCTCTGGTTTGGAGGAGCTATTTAGATACTTTTCTCTAATTTCATTTAATTTTCAGAGATAAAAGAAGCACAGGGAATACAGTTCCGAAATATTCAGAGTTAGTATTTCATAGTGAACTTTTATTAATTTTATAAAACATAGATTGCATGAAGGATAAAAATTTTTATATAATTTACATTTAGATGTAATACATTAAGGGGAATAGTGACTCCAGAAGTAATTTTTGAAAGTTTGATTTAAGTACTTAGAGTATTTATGCCATGAAACAGTCTCATCTTACTTATTGGAAACATAGGAGATCTAGTCCGGTCAGATAACAAATTGTATGAATTTAGTGTTCATGGGAAACTATTAAATTAAAAATAAGAAACAGATCTTTTTATGGTGAGTTATTGAATTTATTTTACTGAATTGATTTAAATGCGTGTGCTTGGTAAGTGTCTAAAGAACATTTTAAATATTTCGGAATGAAAGAAAGTCTGGAAAGACATCAATTAGCCTTTAAAACAAGATTGGTTTTATGTGTATGTTTATGTTGCCTTATTGCTTGATTAATAGGGCACTAATTTTGGAAAAAGACTATTTTTTAAGTCTATAGCTTATTTCTAAAGGCTGTACATCACAATCTTTATCATGTGTATAATACACAAGTCAGTGCTAGGAGTTATTGAACGTAAGTTTTCTACTCCTATGCTAAGCATTGTACACAAATTTTTCCATTTAATCATCAAAATAATCAATTTCAAGGCATTATTCATATTTTTTTCAGTGAGGAAACAGAAACTTGGAGAGTTAAGTAGCCTTTTGTAGGCCATGGAGCAAAAAAGTGGCAGAGGTGAGATTTGATTCCAGGACTCAGTCATTTCCTGGGTAGCAAGGCTAGCATCTCATTCAGGAGAGCCATGCTGTACACATTGTAGTCATTCAACCATGACAAAAACATGAATGTGAAAGGACAAAACGGCCTTTTCCCTTATTTGAAAGTTCAAGGCGTTAACATGCAGACTCCCTGTCTTTGTAAACAATGACGTTAAATCTGTATCTTTACTCTTTTCCTAACCCCCCCCCCCCAGAACGATGTAGGAGGACAACGCAGCCTGATAAACAAATGGACGACTTTTCTTAAAGCCAGATTGGTTTGCTCTATTCCTGGAAATGATGGGGCAGACACTCATTTTGATGAGCTTCGTGAGTCACATGCTCCTTTTTTTTTTCTTAAAAATGACTTTCTGCCTAATAAATTCAGCATTTATTTTATTTTAGCCCCCCATAGAGCCCAGGACAGCTTGCAGGAGTGTTATTACTAAATTCACACACACAAAGAACATGGAGGTGCTCTAGGTTTCAGAGCACGTTGTAATGAAGCAATTCCTCTCTTTGTAAGCATCCTCGTCGTTAGCAGGAAACAAAGCAGCAGCAATAGACAAAAAGCTACCAGCAAATGTTCACCAGAATCCATTCATTCTCCATGTGGCCTTTTACTTTGGAAGGCATGGCAGTCTGTAGGCAGCAAGAACTTGGGTTCTTTATTCTGAGGATGCCCTCTGCTGGAGAGCACGGGAGACTGGGTGAACTCACTCCCTCCGACTTAAAAAAAAGAATACTCAAGCGTTCGATGGATCATTCTCTTAAATTTCCCCTCTTTACCCCTCTCAAAGCTAGTTCTAGAAGGAATTTTTTCAGCTATATATAAAGTTAGCATCATCAAATCTTATCTTTTGAACTTGTTTTTGCCTTGCAATGTAAAAATGATATTATCATTGAATGATTTTTGCCATACGGTATTTAAAGTATATATTCACTATTCATGGCTGATTCCTCATGTGGTACATAAGCAGGCTCACATCTTAAATAATCTTCTAACGGAGGTTGTTTACACATACTCTGGTATCAATACTGCTTAAGTATTTACAAAATACTGAGCAAGTATTTTGCAGGTAATTAACTTGTGTAGCAATTTTTATAGTGTTAGCAAATTGATAATTGAATTATTAATAAGTTGACACAATTACAGGGCAAGACTTTTTTTTACAACAGAGGGTGAAAACACCCTATGTTTTTAGTTACTCTTCTGTCAGAAATCACATACTTCTGACTGGGAATAGTCATGGAGATTATCAGCGAATCATCCCATTTATAGGTGATTGAAGTAGACGCCTAAGAGGCTTGATATCCAGCTCAGTGCCACATAGCTAGTGAGAAAACCGGTCTTTAACCCCTAATTTCTTATGTCATAATGTAACGACTTTCACTGTTATCTGAATTTTATATCTGTTAGAGTCTCAGAAGTACTGTATTCTTAAAGAAAAGGCAAATATGTAATACTAAAATATAAAAATATAATGAATTGTTATTTTTTCTTCCATTAATAGAGGATATTTACTTACTCCCCACAAGAGATGAAAGAAATCCTGTGGTCTATGGAGTCTTTACCACAACCAGGTAAGTTAAAAGCCAAACAAGGGGCACCTGGGTGGCTCATTCATTAAGTGCCTGCCTTCTGCTCAGGTCATGATTCTGGAGTCCTGGGATCCAGCCCCGCATCAGGTTTCCTGCTCATCAGGAGCCTGCTTCTCCCTCTCCCACTCCCCCTGCTTGTGTTCCCTCTCTAGCTGTCTCTGTCTGTCAAATAAATAAATACAATCTTTAAAAACAAAACAAAACAAACAAAAAAAACCACTTGGAATTCTTCAATAGAATTGTAAGGCATATGTAAGGAAATACAGTTGTATTTTTCAGTCCCTTCCTTTTGTGTGGAAAAAAAAATACCCATTTTTCATTTTATTCTTTCACATAGTGTTTCCTAGAACTCTTTCAATATCAAAACACAAAATGGCTCTTTGTTCTTTTTATACCATTTAATTCAGTAACTTACATTAGAACATGGGGCAGCCTTATTCCTGCTATACATTACATTACATTACATTCATCTTATTCTTTCACATAGTGTTTCCTAGAACTCTTTCAATATCAAAACATAAAATGTCTCTTTGTTCTTTTTATACCATTTAATTTAATAACTTACATTAGAACATGGGACAGCCTTATTCCTGCTACACGTTACTCCCTGCAACACCTTCTTTGAACTCCTTTTTTACTTTTTCCACAGCTCTGCTCTCACTGTTGTTTATATTGATATTAGTATTGGAAGAATTGGCAGTATTGGTATTGGTATTAGGGAAATAGTCTTACTGCCTTCTTTTGAATAAATTATTAAAATAGTCTGCAGGCAGAGTATAATTTCTCTTCTGTGGGATTACCTTCATTCAGTTCACCTTACACCTTATGCCAGTAGTGTTGGTTCAGATGACATCAGAAAACAAAATGCTTTGTGAAATTTTAAAATTAAAATAAAGAAGATACCGTAAGAATGCTGCTCTTTGGACTCCATTTTTCTGCAAATTCATATCTGAACTAAAAAGATGCAGGAAAAGCAAGTGCCTGTAGTTATTCAAGTTAAGTATCTCAGCGCTCGCTCTCTTGGCATCTTTCCATTCCCAGAACTGTCTTTGAAGTCACTGTGTGTTCCAACACAAGGCATAGACATGTGCCAGGGAAATATAGCCCCAAGATAGTTATGTTTTTTCTCTTACCAAGTTTCTGCCCACCCAGAGTGTGAAGTTACAAGTAAACCCTTTGTTCTTGGTGTACTTTGTTATTCTATTTTTAATGCCGCCCCGAGGATAGAGGTAATATTGGGATGTAGTGTCCTACCCTTTGTCCGATGAGAAGATGTAATTAATCTGTGACAATAGAAACACCATAAAGCATGATGTATCATTCCTTTGAAATATCCTAGGCAGAGGATGTGATTTTTATGGGGACATCACCGCCCTTCTTAGCTGCCTGTTTTCTCCCAGCTGCCTGTTTGCCCTCAGCTCCCAATGCTTCCCATTAATATCATTCCAAGATTATATATTTTTTTAAGATTTTATTTACTTATTTGAGAGAGAGAGAGCACAAGAGCAGGGTGAGAAGCAGACTCGCTGCTGAGCAGAGAGCCGGACGGATGCTGGGCTCGATCCCTGTACTTAGGGACTCTGGGACCATGACTTGGGCCTAAGGCAGAGGTTTAGTTGACTGAGCCACTCAGGCACCCCTCATTCCAAGAATATTAATGATTGAGTTTCCCATGCTAGAGAAACCTTGGCTTGCTTGTGTAGTGCTGAGATGTTATGTCTCTTAGATCATAAAGTGTGATCTCATTTTCATGAACAGAAATCATTGAAAATTTGAGATGCAGAAAAGATGTCTTTTATTTTCCAGAAATTAAAAAAAAAAAAGAAAATGAAACATCTGAGGACAGTGTTAACAGTTTTCACCACTAATTTACAAAAACTTGTGAAATTCCCATGGAGCTTTTCTGCTTCTGGATTATGTGTCCTCCAATCCTATGTAATTAAGATTAATTTTAAGTATCACATAAGTTACATACATAAATTCAAGAAGAAACTCAAAAATTCGGGGAGAAGCACAAAAGAATTTCAACATTTTTTCAAACTAATAGAAATTAGGAAATTGTAAATAGCCAATATTTAGGACACTCACTTGTTTGAACAAAACAGAAATGAAGTAATTATTAATTATATACCTAAAATGTTCCTCTATAAAAAAAATAGGTAATATAACTTTTTTTATTTTGTAAGTTCTTTAGAAGGCATTAAATGCTGCAAGAACTCCAAATAAATTTCAAAAACATGTACATAATTTGATACTCTTTTCTGCATATTTTCTTCTGTCCTCATTTTTCTAAGGAATCCCCATGTATCCATCAATCGTCAATGTAGATGGCACCTTCTCTCTGAAAACATAACCAGACAGCCCTCTACTGGGGACCCATCTGTGTGTTTGCTTTGCTTGTTACTATAGGTATCTGTAATGTAACTGCTAGCACATTTTTTCAGGATTACTTTGTTGTAAGCTCCTTAAAGACGTCCGCACATTTTGTCTGCAGCATCTATCAGATGGAATGAGCTGCCCAAGTTTGTCCACACACCTGGTTATAATATGTGCTCAATAAATAAATGTACAGTGACAGACATGCAGGGAGTGATTGGATCATGTTGCTTTTTTTTAGCTCCATCTTCAAAGGCTCAGCTGTTTGTGTGTACAGCATGGCTGACATCAGAGCAGTTTTCAATGGTCCCTATGCTCATAAGGAAAGTGCAGACCACCGTTGGGTGCAGTATGATGGAAGAATTCCTTACCCCCGACCTGGCACAGTATGTACCCAATTTCATAATCAAATTCTTTTCTGAAGCCCATATCCTCTTCCTAATTCTATTATAATAAACTATGCTATTCACCACAGCAACATGTACTGTGGGTTTAAAAATACCTATTATTTATTCACAGTGATGTATTAGCGTTTCCATCCTTCCCTGGAACTTGACATTTTTTTTTTCTTTTGAGTGAGAGCTTTAACTTCTACAGGAAACAGTGGGTTATATCATAAGGAGCAGGCGATGCTGAAAATATAGTGCTTATTTGCAGTAAGTCTAGAGAGTCAAGATGATTTATCTTGAATATATAGAATGACAAATATTCCAAGTTAAATGAAAATGCCAAATAAATATTTATTTCCCACATACAGCTCTATGTGTAACTACAGTCTTCAGGCCTTCCTTTCTACTTTTCAAAGACTACAGCAATTACAATGGCTCATTTATTTCTTTATTATGTGGCATCTGTTAAAAAAAAACCACTTTGCAGTGTAAAATCTGTATTTGCATTGTAAATGGGAGGTTTTTGTTTTGTTTTGTTTTCACTGATGTGATTAAAACAGTTTAAGTTATTTAAATATTTTAGGATGAGCTAATTGACCTAATAAAAAGGGATAAATGCCTTTTTTCCCCACATATGTTTCAATATAAGTATTTCCAACAGGAGATCTAAGTAATTATCAAAATCTATGCAAAAAATTGTTGACTTGGGGCACCTGGGTGGCTCAGTTGGTTAAGCAACTGCCTTCAGCTTAGGTCATGATCCTGGATTCCCAAGATCGAGTCCCACATCAGTCTCCCTGCTCAGCGGAGTCTGCTTCTCCCTCTCTCTCTCACTCTTTCTCTCAAATAAATAAATAAAATTTTTTTAAAAAATTGTTGACTTAATCCATCTAACTCTACTGAATTTTGTCTTTTCATATGTTTGCTCTTAAAGAGGAAGCAGTTGGTGGCCAGGCTTTCTGAATTCTCTTTTCATCTTCCTGTTACATAACCTAATTAAATTTCGGAAACACACTTTACAACCATGTCTATGTTCCCTTCTGTAACTCCTCAATAGGAACACGTTTCAAGTATGTTTTCTGGACTGATTATAACGTGATCACAGTTCTGTGGAAAAAGGATTTTTTTTTTTTTGCCAATAATATGATTTTCAGGATTCACTTAATTTTTTATTTAAATTCAATTTAATTAACATATACTGTTTTATTAGTTTCAGAGGTAGATTTTAGTGATTGTCAGTTGCATACAACACCCAGTGCTCATTATATCATGTGTCCTCCTTAATGCCCACCAGGTACCAGTTACCCCAACCCCTACCTACCCCCTCTCTAGCAACCCTCAGTTTGTTTCCTATAGTCAAGAGTCTCTTATGGTTTGTCTTTCTCTCTGTTTTTACCTTTTTAAATTTTTCATTCCCTTCCCCTGTGTTCATCTGTTTTGTTTCTTCAATTCCACATGTGAGTGAAATCATATGGTATTTGTCTTTCTCTGACTGACTTTTTTCGCTTAGCATCATACCCTCTAGTTCTATCCACGTCCTTGTGAATGGCAAGATTTCATTCTTTTTGAAGGCTGAGTAGTATTCCATTATAGATATATAGAGATAGATAGATATCACGTCTTCTTTACAGGTTAGGATGTACAGGTACTCTTCCAAAGGTTTTACAAATCTTAACTTCATAATGATTCTAAGAGACAAGTGCTGTTGTCATTAATGCCATTTTACAGATGAGCTGTGTCCGACACAAAGAGGTGCAGTAACTTGCCCAAGGTCACAGAACTAATGAATAGTGTTCCCGAGTTTTAAATACTCTGGCAGCAGAGTCCAAGGCCTTAGTCTTTGTAGTATAACATGATGCTAAATTTTTTTTATGTTAAAATATGTTTATTTCCCCCTTTGATAGAATAGAATACCTTTTACTGACTATATGTTCTATATATGTGTATAATGAACTATAGTGTACTATAGTATATTGCATAGTATAATATATATAATGAATATATTATATAGTATATTATATATGAGTATATGTAGAATTTCAATTTACATTATATATATACTTGGGGCTTTTTGTGGAAGATAGCTAAAATTCAGAGGGAACTCTAGTTGGGGAAATTTCACCATATTAGGATTATGGGGTTAAGTATCATAGATAATCACATTTGGAACTGCTTCTACATGAGTTTATTTTGAAAAACACTATGCCCATCTCTGCTCAGTGGGGAGCCTGCTTCCTCCTCTCTGTCTGCCTGCCTCTCTGCCTACCTGTGATCTCTGTCTGTCAAATAAATAATAAAAAAAAAAGAAAAGAAAAGAAAAAAGAAAAATACTATGCCCATTCAGGCTATTAAAAAAAAAATTCAGTCATCTAGATGTTATTGGAGAATTTGGGACTGAAACTATCTATGTTTTAATTACAGAAAATGGTTTTTTGGGGGGTTGGAGGGACAGTAGGAGAAGGAGTGAGAGAATCATAAGCAGGCTCCATGCAGGGCTCGATCTCATAACCTTGAGATCATGACCTGAGCCAAAATCAAGAGTGGGACCCTTAATTGACTGAGCCGCACAGGCACCCCTGAGAAAACAATTTACATACATATATATATCTATACACACACACACACACACACACACACACACACACGTATGTATATGTATATTAGTGTATATATATATACTAAAAAATTGAAATTAATCATGAAAATGATCACACGCTAATGCATCCAGATTGCATATTTTTTCCAATTACAGTGTAGGTTAGAGGTGCGTCCAAGGGACCTGTCACCACTTCCCTCCTCCTGCCTGAAGAGCTGTGAAATGCCATAAAAGGCTTGAAGATGAGTCATGTGTCTGGGAGCCCTGGTGGCTCAGTGGTTAAGCGTCGGACTCTTGGTTTCCTCTCAGGTCATGAGATTGTGTGGAGCGTCAGGCTCTGTGCTCAAAATGGAGTCTGCTTGTCCCTCTCCCTCTGTTCCTCCTTCCACCTCTCTCTCTTTCTCTCATAAATAAATAAAATCTTTAAAAAAAAAAAAAGGAAAGACAAATCACATGTCCCAGTACTCTCCCAATGGAGTACAGCCTTGTGCTCCTTGAAATCTGAATCAGCAACTTTTCCCTACCATGAGTAATGCATAAGTCAGCAAGGAGAGTTTTTCATCAATGAGAAAAAAAGCATCCCATCACAGTAAACACACCAGTTTTTGCTACTTAGTTCTCAAAGTATACAGTGTTTACACTGCACATATTTTCTTAGAATTCAGAATTTATCCAGGAAATAGGCTGGATCCACACGACCACAGAGATGCCTCACCTTTCTTTTTTTCTTTTTGAAAATTAAGAAAAGGAAAATTATCAGGCCCAAGAAAGTATCATTTAACAGAATTATTCCTTTATCCTTTCTAAACTTTAGTGTTTCTCAAGAAATTCCTATACTTTTTTACATGTGTAAGTACACTCAAATCTGTAACTAAGGTTTGATAATTATGCCTTGTAACTAGAGATAGCTCCCAACTGATGAAGGTTTGACTTCTGATTTTTAGACTTTATGATGGTGTGGAAGCGAACATATTCCATAGAAACCATACCTAGAATTTTCACTTTTGATCTTTTCCTGGGCTGGTTATATGTAGTGCGAGAATCTGGTGAGGCTGGGCACGGCACCAAGCCACAGCTCCCAGTCGGTCACACCATCACAAGGGTAAGCTAGACAATCAATGCACTTAAAATCATACTGTTTTTCATTTTAGTGCAGTATTCGATACATTACATGAGATACTCAACACTTTATTATAAAATGGGCTTTGTGTTAAAGGGGTTTGCCCAACTGTAGACTAATAGTGTTCTGTGAATGGTTAAGTTTGGCTAGGCTAAGCAATTAGGAGTAGTGAGTGCACTTTGGACCTACAGTATTTTCAACTTAGAATGGGTTTATTGGGATGTAACCCCATTGTAAATGTAGGAAGATCTGTAAACCTTTCATAGCCCAAACTAGGGCCAGTATTTTTAGTGGAGACAGAAAAAGACTCCAGAAAAACGCCAGCAGAATAGCATTCACTTTGATCAGGAAGATTATGTCCTCTTTATAGAATTTAGAGACACAAAAATGACTATTCTAGTTGCTGTCAGAAGTTGTTTATTTTGCTTTACACTTTCAGTTAAACATAGGGGTCTTTCTTGTTCTGAAGTGGTAAGACGGGGATTAAATTTAACTCTACCTGAAACTCCAGATCAAATGCCATTAACCCCCACACCACTCTACCTTCAAGGAGATCAAAGTGAATAAGGAAACAGATTGTTTCCTGAAGGGTTGATCTGTTCTCTGCACAGATAATAATGCAGTGTTGACACCTTCTTATGGTTGTCATTTATTTTCTTGTAATTCTGGGGCACACGTCTTCCTTTAATAAAACCATTGCTAAATCATTTGCTTTGTATGAAATGTCCGCATCTTCAGTGAAAGCCACTTCCCACTGAACTTAAAAATTTTTAAATAGATTATTTTAAAAACCTCCTTTGCGCTTACATTTCCCCACTCATGTTTTCATCAAGGTTGCTTCTAAAGTTGTGCTCCCCCTGGGCCTTCTACGGACAATATCACTGAGGGCAATAAATACTACGACTCTCTGTGTGCTCTCTGTGCTTTCGTTTTCTAGTTTTGACAGGGTTCTGTACTTCCTGTGACAAAAAGTCAAACCTAAACTCCTGGCCTTACCATGACATCACTACTCTACAATGTCAACCAGCCCGGAAACTCACAGAGAACGAGGATCCATTCCTTCACTCCGAGGGATTCTCCTGCCCTCTGGTGTCCAAACTGAATCCCTGAACAAACTGAATTTTGCTCAGATGGGCTTTTTCAATCATTATTGAACTTTAGGCCTTGATAGTAAGTTCCATGTGAAATAAAATAAGGAAGAATCCACAGGGAGCAGAACAGGTCAGAAAGGGAAACCAAACTGAGGTCAGGCCAACAGTAGCAGGCTGCTCGAAAACGCAGAATCAGGAGGATTTTTAAAGGCAGAAGATTTCATTTTTGATATTTGATTTACTTGGTAGTTTTATTTTCTGTTGATAAGGAATCTTATAGTTCTTGCCAAAGTGCAAAATGTTAACAAATGTTTTCCTGAAAGTGAGTTTCAGTTGGTAAGCCATTCCCTTATCAAACAGGTGAGAAGAGAGTCCTTTAACAATGTTTTATTGCCTTAAGAACACCTACTGTGAGAGCTACACTTTTAACAGGTTTTTAAGTGCGCAATACACCATGGCCCATAGGTAATTCTGTGCAACAGATCTCTGGAACTGATTCATGTTGAGTAACTGAAATTGTAAACCTATTCATAAGTGCTATCCCAGTTTCCACTCCTCCCCACACCCCCTGCCCCAGGCAACCCATGTTGTATCCTCTGCTTTTATGAGTCTGACTATGTATGTAAGTGGAAACATGCAGTTTTTTTTTGGGGGGGGGTTGTTTGTTTTTTTGTTTGTTTGTTTGTTTTTATCTTTTGGACTAACTTACTTAGCTTTATGTGCCCTAGGTCATCTACATTGTCACATATTGAAGAATCTCCTTTCTTTTATGAGATTGAATCATAATCCTTTGTGTGTATATATTACACTTTTGTATCCCGTTCATCAGTTGATGGACATGTAGACTGTTTCCACCTACAGTGTGAAAGTTACTCAAAATATGAAAAATAGAACTGGCGTATGATCCAACAATCTCACTTCTGGATATTTATCCAAAAGAATTGAAATCGGGGTCTTGAAAAGAGATTAACATTCCCACGTTCATTGCAGCACTATTGATAATAGCCAAAATGTGGGAATGACTTGTTTTTGAGGTTCAAATATTTAAGAAACGTCTGTTTCACTATTCTTCAAATTATTTTGCCACAGTTTTTGACAATTTCTAAACCTCTAATTTTGTAAAAAATAACTTCCTTTCAAAATTCCATTGCCCACTAAATACTTACTGCTTTTATTATGAAATGTTTTAGCTTTACTTGCAAAGATCAAAACTTACACATGGTTTTCCCAACTAAGTTTCCATTCTTTGGTAGGAAGCAAAAAGAGGTTGTTATAGGCACTCTTTTAATTCCGTAAGTTGATTATCCCATGGGTGCCTTTAAGTCAAATGAAATATCAAATCAACTAGGCTAACCTGCTTATTCTTATTTATTGGCCCTTGTATTCTGTAAAAACTTGACTTAACAATTATTAAATCTCGGGGCGGCTGGGTGGCCCAGTGGGTTAAGCCACTGCCTTTGGCTCAGGTCATGATCTTGGGGTCCTGGGATTGAGTCCCACATTGGGCTCTCTGCTCAGCAGGGAGCCTGCTTCCCTCTCTCTCTCTCTCTCTCTCTCTGCCTGCCTCTCTGTCTACTTGTGATCTCTCTGTCAAATAAATAAATAAAATCTTAAAAAAAAACACAATTATTAAATCTCAAATAATCCCTGAATAAACATCTCCCCTCTTCAACTCTATTTTAGAAATTTAGATCTTTAGAAAAATTGAACATCTTTTTTCCCCTTAATCAACTAGCTATTTCATTTAACCAACCCACTACAAAACTTCAACTTTACCATTGTTTTAATGTTAAGTGATTTTTCAACTATGAACACCAAACATAAAATAATGAAATCTCTCCCTTCCTACAACATCTCAAGTCTTACCTACACAAGAAGCCTCATTGCGTAGAACTCCTCAGATGGGCTTTTCTCTGAGTAAATCAAAGGTAAAGGCTAGACGTTTCCTACCCCACCCCCTTTATTGTCTCTCTTTGCTATCAGATAAAATCTCCTAAACTGTGAATGTGGGTGTGGATATGTCTAACAGTCCTTATTTATTTCCACCAAATTATTCTTTCTAACACTGTAAAAGGCACTGAAACGTTACAAGGTTCTTTTGATTCTAGGTCCACTGGAAATGTTGTCTTCCACAATATGCTGCCCCGGACCGGCTGTGGGTCCTGGCACGTCCACCTGGGCCAAGAAGGCCATTTTTACTTTAATGGGTCAAAGCATCACTGACTTGACTGCGACTGATTTGTGATTTTGCTTCAAAAAAAGCAAATCCCTGATAAATTGTGTCTTAGGGTAATAATATGTAATGTTAACAACTTGTTCTATATTTAGTAACTTGATCTATATAGCGGACTGGGTCTATGCAATGGCACTTCCCCTAGAACTAGAGCGATTGCTTAGATGTTCCAAGTTTTACTCTGGCCCAAGTTTTCAACGGTAGAGGTCTGTCATCACCGTGGAATCCACAAGTTTCAAAACTCTGTAGGCACCCTATCTTCTCTTTCCTGATCTACCAAAAGTGTCCTGCATGAACAATGACATACTCCTGTAATATATTTTTTTCATAAGCCGATGATTCTTAGAATTGTATGTCTTCATTCATCTAACCTAGGTCTGAGTTGTGATGTAAGCTGGCCCAAGCAAGCAAGGATTTTCTTCTTGTAGAAAAGAAATGTTTTAAGGCCAAATTCGAACATACCATGAAAAAAGAAAAATACATAATACAAAAATAGTATCCTCTATCACATCACACCTCAGAATGGTAGAATAGCTAAAATCAACAACTCAGAGACAACAAATGCTGGAAAGGATGTGGAGAGAAAGGAACCTTCATGCACTATTGGTGGAAAAACAAACTGGTGCAGCCACTGTGGAAAACAGTATGGAGGGTCCTCAAAAAATTAAAAAAAGAACTACCCTATGATCCAGGAATCTCACTACTGGGTATTTACCGCCAAAAATATAAAAATGAGAATTCAGTGGGATACAGGGATTCCTATGTTTATTGTAACATTATTTACAATAGCCAAATTATGGAAGCAGCCCGAGTGTCTATCAACAGATGAATGGATAAAGAAGATATATATCCAGAAGATATCTATCTACATCTATCTATCTATCTATCTATCTATCTATCTATCTAATCTCCACACATACATACATACAAACAATGGCACATTATTCAGCCATAATAAAGAATGAGATCTTTCCATTTACAACAAAATTGGAACTACAGAGTGTCGTGCTAAGCAGAATAAATCAGAGAAAGACATACTGTATCATTTCACTCCTATGTGGAATTTAAGAAACAAAAAAAATGAACAAAGGAAAAAAAGAGACAAATTAAAAAACATACTCTTAACTGTAGGGAATAAACAGATGGTTACCAGAGGGGGATAGGGGGATGGGTAAGGTGATGGGGATTAAGAGCACACTTAACCATGATGAACACTGAGCAAGTTATAGCATTGTTGAATCACTCTAGTGTACCCCTGAAACTAATATAGCACTGTACGTTAACAATACTGGCATTAAAATTAAAAGCTTGATTATAGAATAGTTTCCTGAGCTTCTTTTTGGTTGGTATAGTGTTAGACTGTGATAGCCTTACTAAATGGGACTGAAAAATAATTGAAGAATTCCCTCACAGCATCTCACACTAGCTTCCCATTTAGCCACCTGCACACTATGGCTAGCATTTTGTTGTTGTTTTGTTTTAAGTAAAGCTGTCCTACTTTATTAAAAATCTGTGGGGAACTTTAGGAAAAATCTCATTTTATGCACCACTAACTCATAGAGGCCTCAACGATATTAAGTTCAGTTTCATTTTCTCCCCAACATCTGTTCTCTGCATGGCCTACCTCTTACCAAGGCTATCTTTAATTCTATCCCTTCAGCTTTTTGATTCCAGAAGAGAGAAGCGGAGACAGGTGTACAATCTGGGCCTCCTGACTCTCAGTTCCCAAATCTGACTACACTTAACAGGGCATATGACAAAACATCACTATCATTTTCCATTAACTGTATGCAGGCTGTGTTTCTCTGAAAAGGTGAGAGGCAACTGATCTCTAACATTTCTCAATTCATCTTTTCAGCTGGCTTTCAGCTTGCTTTTCCATGGGACCAACATTCTCTTTTAAGATGAATTTGTCCAAATCCCACATCACTTACTATGTTCAATACTGTTTTCCTTTTTGTTGTATAGAAATTTCTCTAAAAGAAAGGAAACTTTAAAATAGAGAAAGAGCTACAGCCATGTTTTGTTAAAGTTCTTGCAAGATTAAATTCAGCTTAAAACTATTTAACTTAGAAAGTAAATGATCCAGAATTGTTGACTTAATTGTCGTCTTTAAATTACTACACAGTTAGGGTAGACAGAATCCAGCCTTCATATAAGCTAGGGAGCTTACATTTTTAGGTCCAGAGGTTGAAATTCACTTGCTAAATAAAATTTGGAATGGATATTTGCAGATAGGAAATTCATTTCTTCAAATGTTAGAAGACACATTGATTTATTAGACGCTGAACAATAAAGAGGAAATTTCGGGGGGGGTTTGTTGTTAACTTTTAAACATAGCAGAGTGGTCAACTTTCAAATATAAGAACAATAAAGCGGGGTTTTTAACTGCAAAAAAAAAAAAAAGATAGAAAAAGAGACAAATGTATCTGTATGTTTGTACCCCTGGCCTTTCTGGCTCTGACATTAAATACAGGATCTTTCTTCATCTGTGTTATAAAATGCCTCTTAGATGAATCAGCAGGGGAATAGGATGGCACCTATGAAATCACCTTTTTTTTAATATAAATACAAATCAGACTTCCTTTCCATATGTAGCTTATTTTTCTCAGCTTGCTAAAAATGAAAGCCCGGTTTAGTCTTCCCGTGTGCCGCGTCTTTCTTCCCTCACGTGAGTCAATCCTCTGATTTGTTTAAAAGGAAAGTGCGGCCTGTAGAGAACAGCCTGAAGCAGCAGGGGGAGAAAACTTTTAACAGCTGTCTGGTGCCTTGCCAAGGGGCAAAGTTCTCTCAATGGATAAAACCTATTTTTCTCCTCTTTTCCGTCGCTTCCCACTGCCCGGCTAAAGGCCCTATACAAACAGGCAGATCTGCCAAGCATAACACGGTCACACCTCGCCAGCCATGCGTGCAGCCGGCCCTGGGAGATAGGTGCCGAACCAGGGCTGGCTGCGGGTGGGCTCACCCCTTTCCTTTCACGGTGCGCCCGGGCAGGTCCCTTTTCTGGAACACTCTTGTACTGCTATTGTTTCCAGCAAGAGACTCACACTTTCAAATTCTGGTATAGCTCTTTTCTTTCCCTCTCAAATTTTAAACTAACTTACACCTTTTTCAACACTGTAGGTGGAGACAGATAAGTTCCCTGACTTATTTCCTATAGGAACTGAAGTGGTGGAAATCAGGCAAATGTTAAGAGAGCTGGAGCCCAAATAAATGGTCCTCTACCATAGAGTCAGATGGACTCTATCCCTACCAGGTAGAAATGAAGAGGACGTACATACGGACAAAAATTCATGAGATTTTTAATACCTGAGATGTATAGCTTCGATAGGAACATTTCCTAGGGTTTTTGGAGGAAACGAATATGATCATTTTCTTCTGATGTACCATTTTCCCATGCCTTTTTTTTTTTTTTTTTTTTTTTTTAGGATTTTATTTATTTAGAGAGAGCAGCAGAGGGAGAGGGAGAGAGCAAACCTCAAACAGACTCCTCCCTGAGCACAGAGCCTGACGCAGGCCTCAATCTCTTGACCCTGAGATTGTGACCTGAGCGGAAACCAAGAGTCGACGCTTAACCGACTGTGCCGCCCACGCACCACTTGCCCACACTTTCTCTTTTCCTTTATGGGATTTTTCTTGCCTTCTTTACGGTCTTACCTGCTTAGGTTGCTTGGCATCTCCAGTTATTTTTAGATCGGTGTGCTATGCAGCTGTATGATATCAAAGGAAAAATTTCACTGTTTTTAATGTGCTAAAATAGCAATATTTAGTTCAAACCGTACTATCTTAAACCTCAGGGAGCAACTCTACCAAATCACTTTCGCTTGTGAAAGCAGAGTAGAGACACAGCCCTCAGCGATCATGCACAGCAATCTAAAGGATAAAGATCTTATCCAAACACTGGCAGCATGCCAGATGGAAAAGCTGCCATAGGAAAAAAAATGTATTTCCAAAGATCATTTTATAATGGTCAATGGAAACCAGGTTTTCCTTCTCTTCTTTTTTTCTTAGATTGTATTACCCTTCAATCTTTTTTGTCAGAGGCGAGCAAAGAGGAAAATTATCATGTTTGCTTCTTTGCTAAATTGTCCATGTCTTCATTCCTCTGTGCCTTACTCATATCAAAATTCCGAATTATTTGAAACTTTGGTATCAAAAACTGTGGCTTGAATGTCATGATACTTCTTTTGGAAATTGCCTAGTTGCATAACTACAGCTGCAAAGTCAAAAGAAAAAAAAATTTTCCTTAAGTTGGGGGGCTGTTTCAAAAATGTGATGCAAGGAAAATCATGCTTTTGCTTTGATTTTAATGATAGACCATCCAGATTGTACCTCAGGCAGTATAAGCCATAAGCCCATTGCGAGTTGCCTTTGACTTAGCCTCAAACGTGCAGCCTGTAATTGGGCAAGAGCTTTTTATCATTTGAGCCCCACATCCTTTTGAGTTGTAGCTTAATCTATTTAATATAGGGTTCCTTCCATTATCGAGCTGACAGATTCCACTTGGCTGGAGGCTAAGTGCTAGAAACAATGAGTAAAGACACTTAGATCTTTAGATCAGCATCCAGTTAAGAATATGCTAAATAATTACCAAATGGCTAATATGCTGTACCCTTTGGTGCAGACCTGGGACAAATAAATAGCTATCAGGAAAAGCTTAGTTTTTTTTTTGTTGTTGTTGTTGTTTGTTTTTTAAGACCAGACATGCAAGATTTCTAATAGAAATACTCTCAAATTACACATGGAAAATCATGAACAGTTTTTAGTACAACTTCTTTGAGATTTCTTCTAATTTAGTGACCCGTTATGATTTTATTCCTTTAAAATTGGAGGTCAGGGTCATATATTGTGACTAACTGCAGTATATTTAATTCCCTAAGAATGATCCTCTTGAGTTCAAGGATCTGAGAAGTACAGCTTGAAGCCTTGACATGATTCTAATTAGAGCCTGGTGTAAATGGCTCATTTCAGGGGAGATTATGTTTCCAACTTGTCTAAATATGAAATTAGGGGGGAAAGCAGTGCTTTCTTATAGACTTTCTTTAATGTCACTCATTTTCTTCTCTATCTCTGCAACATAGAGCCAAAGTTTTCCATTCCACAAGAATGTGTTAGTCTGTTAAGAATTCAAATGTGATGACAGAATTGTTCTGAATTAACTTTATGAATTACAATATTTTGAAATACAAAATAGATTTGGTATGTGGAAGGGTAACTATTTGGTGAAAAAATCAAATTATAAAAGAATCCTCTTTAAATTCGTGTGTTCTTTGGATAAAGGCACATCAAATTCAGTTTGTACTAGTTTGAACTTTTGTGTTTTACCACCAGGGGGCAGGGTATGCTAACTATTGAATTACAGAACTCAAAAAGCACACTAGAGGCAGTTTCAGACAGAAGTGAAAAATTCCCTGAATGGTTTCTCCACAGATCCTTTAGGGAAAGAGCTGTTGAATTGTTCACAGCATAATTTTCACACGAGTTATTAAAAAAACCTGACTAATTAAAGTATAAAACTATTAGAGCTCTTTTACAAGTAATTTTTATGATGTGGTAATTTGTTCCATTTAATTTTTAATAATCATGGGTTTAATTTAAAACTGCAGTCATAAATGAATGAAAAGAAATTGAAAATAATGGTTTCTCATACATTCCCATGTTTATAGATCACTTTATTCATAATTAACTCATATTCATGTATCTACATAGGAAAAAGTAATCTTCCTAACAAATTCACTGTGGAAACTTCAGAAAATACAGGAAAAAAATACATTTAATTTAGAAAGTTCTTGAGAAACTTGGGAAGACTGAATAAGCAAGGATAATCTGTTTTACTAGGTTCTCTTTGATGACCATTAGCCATTTCACCTGCCAACAAATGACAGTTGTCTTTTGAGATTTGAAGTTAATTCAAGAACAGAACAATTCAAAAGACAACAGAAAAATGTAGCATGGGGGTTTATATTCAGCTTTCTGAAGTCAGACTTTTTGGAAGAAAAGACAATTGCCTTGGATTTGAAATTGTAAATTTTCACTTGTGCTAGTATAGCTGAAAAGAGTATTTCAAAAGCAAAATCCCAAATAGGCATAGATAAAGGACTTAAAATATATGCAACTTTGAATTGAAGTAAAATGGACATACTAGTTTCAGATGAGACAAACTAGTTTCAGATGATCTGATATTTGTATATCTTGAAAAACATTCAATAAGTCTAGTTAACATACCCCATACATAGTTATAAAATTCTTTTTCTTGTGAAGAGAGATATTAAGATTATTCTCTTAGCAACTTTCAAATATGCAATACAGTGTTATTAACTCTAGTCACCCTTCTATCTACTATATTCTCATGAGGTGATTATTTTATAACTGGAAATGTGTACCTTTTGACCCCTTCACCTATTTTGCCAATCCTCCACTCCCTCCCTCTGATAACCATCAATCTGTTTTTTGTATCTATGATTTTGGTGTTTTTGTTTTTAAGATGCCACATGTAAGTGAGGTCACACAGTATTTGCCTTTCTCTGTCTGCCTTATTTCACTTAGCGTAATGCCCCCCGGATCTATCCTTGTTGTCTCAAATGATAAAACTCCGTTCTTTTTTATGGCTGAATAATATTCCACTTTAATAATTAAAGTGTCTGGGGCGCCTGGGTGGCTCAGTGAGTTAAAGCCTCAGCCTTCGGCTCACGTCATGATCTCAGGGTCCTGGGATCAAGCCCTGCATGGGGCTCTCTGCTCAGCAGGGAGCCTGCTTCCTCCTCTCTCTCTGCCTGCCTCTCTGCCTACTTGTGATCTCTGTCTGTCAAATAAATAAAATCTTAAAAAAAAATAATTAAGGTGTCTTTGAGAGAGAAAACTGGATTTAAATATATTCAAGGTAAACTGCTTTTATATACAAGGACATGTGATTCTGTGTTGATCCTGTTGACCATTCCTTTAATATTATCAATGGTGAGTCTTCAAAACCTTATTAGAAGTAAGTATAAATTCCTCAAGTACATGAACAATGTCTTTACTCCTCTCCTCATTTCTTCTCAGTGTCCAAGCAAAACCTATGATCCACTGATTAAATCCACCCGAGATTTCCCAGATGACGTTATCAGTTTCATAAAGCGGCACCCTGTGATGTTTAAATCAGTATACCCTGTTGCGGGAGGACCAACATTCAAGAGGATCAATGTGGACTACAGACTAACCCAGATTGTGGTGGATCACGTTGTTGCAGAAGATGGCCAGTATGATGTAATGTTCCTTGGAACAGGTATGCTAAAACCAGATTATGATTTCTTCCCAAAGAATTTTTCAGTATTAGATAAAGAAAACAAAAACTTCCAAAAGATTATTGGTCAAAATAGAACAGGGTAATTAGTAGCTAATATCTAGTCAGTATTCCTTAACATTGCATAACACGTGCTTTTAAGTGGCCGTTGTAAATATCTCCCTGCCTCCTTTAGTGTTATTTGAGATTCCAAAATATATGTGTATGTTATGACTACAATATGCCTACTTGAGTAGGTGCTCAACACATATTTGTTGATTGACTATGGACTAAAATTAAACGAGAACAGCAAAGCAATGTTTCTTTTCAAACTTCACATTTTCCTGTCTCTAGGGAGATTTTTGACAAGCCCCCTCAAAGGATCCCTTCACCCAATTTTGAGAATCGCTGAGTTAAGGTGGCTTTTCAAAAAATTAAGCAACATTTTTTAAAGAACTTTAAAAGTAGAAAGTTGTTGGAAATTATTTTTCCTCTCCTTGAATTTTGTGGATTAAGTATCACTTTCATAATTAGAGTCTATTTTATTTAATTTTTTCGTCTGTCAACTCAGTAATTATAAAACAATTTTAAAATCTCTCTTCAGAAAGAGAAATATGGCATATTTAGTATGTCTCAAAACGAAAAAGAAAGAGGAAAGTATCATTTAATAAAATATCATGTGAATTCTAATGGCAGTAAAGGTAATATGCATCATTTAGACCAAAGTACTTCATCCTGGATAAATGTTATATGATTTCATGAATCAGTCTTGCATAAAAAAAATAGAAATTAATGGGTTTTCAAGAAATGGACATTTTTATTGAAATAGGTTTTCAGAACTACGGAACAGTTTCATTTTTTAAAATATACTGGTTTTACAAACGTAGGGTTTATCTGGGAGTGTGTGTGTGACATTGGAATACCAGTTGTCAAGCCTGATTACGTTGCAGATGGCAATACCAAGACCCAGGAAAGGAAGTGATTCTCTCAAGACTATAGATATTACCAGTGAAGTGACAAAATTTGAGATAATTAGTCTCTCACAAACTCCAAGGAGTTTGCAACTTAATTTGCAGAGCCCTTCCAAAGCATTCCTAGGTCAACACTTCCAGTGTTGTAAATGCCAGTCAGCCACTAGGTGGTACTCCCTGACTTTTCCTGAGAAAATTATAAGGTAACTAAGATGGATAGATTTTCAATTATGACATTTGGAAAATGTATATTTAATATTTTTTCAAAGATCCTAGAATCATTTAAAACCATTGCTAAATAATTCAGACTATTTTGTGCAAATAAGATCATTACCATACACGTGAATATTCTTCAACCCAGTGGCAGAATTTAAAAGCATCTATTTTGTATAAGTTAATTTCCAAGTGAGGTTTTTTTCCCCTTTTTTCTAAAACGTTCTTTTGATTGTCTTTCTGTAATAACATGCTGCCTTAGAAACTGCAATAGTCTTTCAAATTTGGGTTACTCTTTTAAATTAAGCTAAAATAATTTTAAACAAAACTTCAGTTTCTAGCCCATTAGTAAGGTTTCTGTAAGTAAAACAGGTTTGATGAGTGCACTACAATTTTCAACACTGTATATGGCTTCAGTGATTTCTCTATCACTTGTTAACATGACTTAAAAAGGTATATATCCTACCTTTCATGGCAAGTTGGATATAAGTACTGAATAAATACGTCTTACACTGAAAGAGAAAAAAAAATTATTTTAGTGTATTTGCACCTTTCAAATTAAGTTACAAAAAGATCATTCTACTTTAGTTATAATTTCAACCTGTATTTATATATTTATATATATATTTCTCATATATATAAATTTCTATATTTATATAAACCAATATTTATGTATTATATATGTCTCATATATATAATATATCTCATATATACATATATCTCATATATACATATTAGACATATATATTCCTTTGGCTAGGAATGTACTTCAAGTACACGTCTTTTAATATATTCTTTATAAGTATGTGTTTTATGAGCTAGAAGCTATCCTGTTTTGGAAGGAGAGAATCCCATCCATTAAGCTTCCCTTTTGCATGCTTTACTTAATCCGACTTCTTGAGAGGCATTGAAGAAAAATGAGGGAAACAATGTGAGGGTTGCTAGGTATATACTTACAGCCAAACACTGAAGTAGAAACAGCTGGATCAGAGGTAATGTATTTTTTCAGACATTGGGACAGTCCTCAAAGTGGTCAGCATTTCAAAGGAGAAGTGGAATATGGAAGAAGTCGTGTTGGAGGAGTTGCAGATATTCAAGGTAAGACAGTCCGGAGTTCCAGAAGAGACGACGAAACTTAACAACACTTGGTTTAGAACAGTATGTTTAAATACACTGCCACTTTTCCTGGAGAAGTTTGTGCACTTAGCTCCTTTATTTTCCTTTTCCTTAGGCAATGGAAAAAAGTTGTAAAAGCAACTGAGAATGGGACTCCTCTTTCCCTGTGGAATACCACTAAATTCAGGGCTTCTGGGATTGCCCCTCATTACTTTATTCTCTAAGCATATGGTCAGACAAATCACCACAGTAGATGAAAGCCGGGGGTCTCTTTGACTACCCAGATGCTTTTCTACTTCATAAATTTTACTTTTCAATTTTTCCTCAATTGAATTTCAGAAAACTGGAAGAGTGTATAAATCACAGGTCCCTACTTTTCTGTAAGGAATTTTTTTTTTAAGTTGCATGATAGTAAGTCTTCATTCTTTATGTATGCCACATTCCCCTCAAGAGTTAGTAGATCTAAAATAATAGTTTTCCAGATTTGGGGAATGTCTGACTTTTTGGGAGGGGGAATTAAATTTTGTGTTCCTTTCTTTTTTTGGGGGGGGATTATTTTTTTAATTATGTTAATCACCATACAGTACATCATTAGTTTTTGATGTAGTGTTCCATGATTCATTGTTTGCATATAACACCCAGTGCTCCATGCAATACATGCCCTCCTTAATACCCATCACCAGGCTCACCCATCCCCCCACCCCACCCCCCCCTTCTAAAACTCTCTGTTTGTTTCCCAGAGACCATAGTCTTTTAACAGTGCATTTGAACTGTGGTGTTCTTTGTGGACATGCAGTGACATTTAGTTTAAAATTATTTTCTGAGAATAATATTGGAAATAACATTTTATTTCTGAGAGGAGCCTGTAAAAAATATGTTGTTCCTTTCATAGCATTGTGATGAGAGAGTTCATTAAATTGGGCTGTTTCCCTGCGAACACCTACCCTTTAAAATGGGGAAGAACCCTCCCCCGGGAGGAAAGTGAAGTAATTAACATGCTGAATTCCACAGGATCCTGTTTACATTGTGATGATAATAGTGGTCAACGAGTTAACTAGAACAAGATCTGCTATGTGGCATCTACCAAAAACCAAGTGTTGGGTGGTTCCTGAGGGAGAAGCTGATGTCAAATATAAGTGTGAACCCAGAAGCCAAAAATATAACTCCCACAACACATAGGGCACTTTAGAATAAGGTTTACATGGTCAAGAGGAATTGTTCGGATTTCGCTGTTAAGATTAAATAATGTTTTCTTCATTAAAAAAAAAAAGTTACTGGATAGAACTTTCTCATTTTAACATCTTTCTGTCACTTTTTATGTATTTTCTTAAACTTTTGGTATTTGCTTCTATTTATCAATTTGAAAGTATTGACCAGTGAAACATGAATGAGTAATAAATTGAAAGATTGGTAGATGATAAACAGATGAAAAAATTTTTAAAGCTTGCCGTCCTTTAGTTGGGTAACTTTTGTGTTCATGTTTTTAATTTTCTGTTGAATGCACAAAGCCATAATTTCTACGAATAAAGCTAACATTAGTTCACATCACAAAATCACGTGCATCAGTAGCTTGCAGGGCTCCAGAAAGAACATGCTCATCAGCAAGGAGCACTGTAACTTTTCAGAACTCTGCTACCTGAACAAGCTTTTGAACTACCGATCTAAGGAAGAGCAGAATGCGGTAATAAATAATTATGGAGATGTTCTTGTCAACGCTACTTTGAATTATATGGAAGCAGTTAAGATAAGCAGATTTAGAAAAAGAAGCCTTATGGGTAACTGGGAGCGATTTTCAATGTGGAGTATTTCTTCATACATTTAGGCAATTTTTCTGGAATAAGATACTTTAAAATACCTATTTTGATCATTTCTATTAAGATGGAATTTACAACACATTGAAAGGAAATAGCAAACATTCATATCCTTTTCCGCCCTGTGTAACAGACCCTTGAAGTTTAATTTCAGTGATCTTTGGTACATGATAAAACAACATATTGGCTACTATAAAAGACATTAATAATTATCTTTATTAACATTTGACTTCTTTTTTCAGCACTCGTCAATCATCTTGAACATGGAGCTGTCTCTGAAGCAGGTACTTTCTAATTTTTGTGTAAAAAATAGCCACAAAAGCAACAAGTTGCTCAAATTCAAGTTCACTGTAAGGAAAATCTACTGAAGTTGGAAGTTAAATTGTAAATAATGTAAAAAGCTCTAGATTATTTGTTTCTTTTTTAACCCATTAGAAGCCATTGTTTCAGTCTTGCCTTAGGTAAAGTAGAACCAAATATCATTAAGTGAATGATATATTCTCCACTTCCCTTGGCTCTTGAAAATTGAGCTCACCGTCTTTGTCTCTTGAGGATGTGTTTCTGTCAAGGCCGTAAGAAATTCATGTAGAACACCAGCCCTAATCACTAAAAATGATTTTTAATCAGGGGATCTAGAAGTTAGACTATGGATGGTGGCGGTGAAGAGTCCAAGAGTCAACATCTCGCCTTCCATTTGGTACCTGTCTCCTGGAATCAAGTTCCTTAATGAAAGTGAAGTTAGGAAAATAAAATCCGCCTCCTAAAGAATGGATGCTGCATGCAAAATTCTAGACAGAGAGTTGCTACATTGTGAGTGGGAAGTAAGAGGTAGCTAATATAATAACAATAATGATATTAGATTCCGCAGTTCTCAGGATATTCCAAATCTTAATTGTTTCAAAGGTTCAGACTTGCATTAGGCTAAGAAAGTTAGGGCACCATGTGTTGTACCATAAGGCGTTGCTAACATTGTCTTAATCTCCTGTGCCTGGTTATGATACAGAGGTTATTAGGGACAAGATCTAAATAGGTTTCTTCTTTGGTCTTTTCCATTAATTTGTCCATGCAACATTTAGTTCTTGAAAGGCTACTTCTGTCCTTGAGGGTATAGAAATGAATGACTGGCATAGCCCTTAACTTCCAGAAGCTCACAGTGGAGCCAGGAGATGAAGAAGGAGCACGCTGACAGTGCAGAGCAATAGTGGAAGCACATACTGGGGGAACACGAGGGTGTCTAAGAAGGAGCCAGGAGGAGCAGAGGAAGACAGCATGGAGAAGACACATGTACCCGAACTATGAAAGATGTTTCCATTAGCCAAATAAATTCAAAGAGGATGGGATGAGGAAGCCTATGCCAAGGGGAGGAGGAGAACATCTGGAAAGTTGTGAAGAGTGAGAGACCTTGGATTCTTGTAATAAGTTGGTTTAACACTTAGAGAAAAGGGTATATGTGTATGCAGGAGACAAGGAAGCTAGAAATGAATCTGGGATTATAAAACGGAGCGAGATTAGGGACATCCTTCTATATCCTCCTAAGAAGTTTAAAAAATTTTATCTAAGCACAATGAAAACGTTAAAGATTTTCAGCAGGAATGTGTTGGGATAAGATTTTCCTCTTAGGAGGGTCCATGTAGTGTGCCATTGTGGAGGATGGACTGAGTCCTGGGGTTGAAAACAAGGCTGAAGCCAGGGGGAATATGAGGACACTTAGAGGTAATCCAGGAAAGAAATGATAAGGCGGAGGTGGTGACGGTGGCAGAGGCAGTGGAGAGGAAGAGAAGAAGTGAAGGGCTCTGTGTCAGAGAACAGAAAGGACGCCGTGGCTGACCGAGAGAGGGGGACTCAGGGACAACTTCTCCCTTTCTGTCCTGGATGACCTAGGAGGTGCCTCTCACCAAGGCAAGATAGCGGGGCTAGATTGAGGGCAATCAGTAAGTCCACCTCGACGTTGTTTTCAAGATGCCGCTGACTCTGGACAATAAGAAAGGCAAAGGAATGAGGATAGAAAAGAAGCGACACCTAATTTTTTTTTTTTTTTTTTTTTGGGACAGAGAGAGAGCAAGAAAGGGAACAGAAGCAGGGAGAGTGGGAGAGGGAAAAGCAGGCTTCTCCCTGGGCAGGCAGCCCTTTGCGGGGCTCAATCCCAGAACCCTGGGATCATGACCTGAGTTGAAGACACACACTTAAAGACTGAGCCACCAAGGCACCCCCTAACATTTGAAGCAAAGAAAGGAATCATCAACGGAAACCGAAGTCTTAAGCAGAAATAAAGACAGAGAACAAGAAAAAGTGAAGGGAGTTTCAAGGAAGGTGTCATTCTTGGCATCAAACACCATAGAGAATTTAAGTAAAACAAACATTGGACAAGGGGGCATTGCATTTAGCAACAGGGAAGTCCTAGCTGACATTGTCATGGGCTGGAGAAGTATAAGACATGTTTCTGCAGGCAGAGTACATATATGGTGTTTTTGTCAATATTTATTTCTCAGGTCTTTCCCCCTTGTTCAATGTTTGACATGGTCCAGGAGTATTGACCATGAGTTCCCCAAAGGCACAGACTCTGGCTTATTCAGCTCTCTCCTCTGTCTCCCTGCCCCCTCCAGCACATACTCTACAGAGCAGTGCATTCTTCTCAGGGCTTATTTTCAAAATGTGATTTTATGTGTTACGTTTTTAGTATCCCGTAGCTTTTCGTTCGTGATAGAGCATCTTTCGAACCTCCTCAATACTTTCTTCACAGTGATACCAAATTATTTTCTCTTCCTCCTATAACCCATTTTCCTTCAGGGATCAGTAAATACTTCATTAGCAAGTGAGATGGTTCAAACCACAAGAAGCTTTTACAAATCCCTTTTCAGTCCTCTCTCATGCAGGAAGCCACAGCAGAGGAAGACCATCAGTGTTGCCCAAAGCATCTGTGCTTGATATAATCTACCAAAGTGTATTTTCAACCATTGAGAAAGAATTTGACGTCTTAATTCCTCAGTCTAACAGCTGGTTTTTGACCTTCTTAAATTACTGCCAAGGTTAGCCTAGCCCGAGAATGCTGTCCATTTCAGTGTCAGCATCATCCAACCACCATCCTGCCGGGAATAGAAGAGATTGACTTACCTTCGTCTTGGTTATGTTTCTACACAAGGGCTTATGTTGTGTACAAGGGACACCCGAGGAGACAGATTTGGGTCTGTGGTGTGGTATTCAAGAAAGGAAAGTTCTTAAGACTAGTCTGAAAGATGCTTCCAATTCATTTGTCTTGCCTGATTTGTAGCAACAATTGTACATTGGCTCCCGCGATGGATTGGTTCAGCTCTCCTTGCACAGATGCGACACGTATGGGAAAGCCTGTGCAGACTGTTGTCTGGCCAGAGACCCCTACTGTGCCTGGGATGGAAATGCATGCTCTCGATACGCACCCACTTCAAAAAGGTAAGAGGCACATGGAGTTAAGGGATAGCCTTCTTTTCTACACAGTGAATATCTCACACGAATCCCTTGTCTTACAGTTTCATGAGAAAATAGATAGGAAACATGGTCTGCGGTAGGAATATTACAATTCAGTGTTGTTTTACACTTGTGCATAAAACTCAGTGTGGAAGGAGGATAAAATAGCGTGTTCTGAAGTTCTGAAACAGGCAACTTTAGAAGTTCAGATAAATTGTTTATATTCTTTTCCCTTCTCTATGTTAAATACCGTTACAAGTTTGTTTTCCTCGACTACTTTGCCCTTGCTTACATTCCTCCCTTCTTCCCTTATTTTTAAATATGTATATATTTAGCCTTACTGTTTTGCAAATAAAGTTTGAATATATGCGTTTGTAAAAGTGTGGATTAGGCACAGCCCACAGCACATTGCAGTGACTTGGTACAATTTTATTTCTACTACAGTAACTCTAACTTGGTCAGCTTCTGCCACTCAGAAATGCTTAAATGTCAAAACGTTGCTCTGCTGTTTGCTGTTTATTGCTTTATGTGCTCTTAAAAATCATGCTATTTCGAGCCAACAAGACACACATGGGCAAAAGCACCGCAAAGCCATTCAGCACTGATCTGGTTTCAGCACTGTTTTCAACAGCGAAATAATTGGAAAGAACCTGAATACCATCAATATGACTGATGCTGGCTAAATGTATTACGATAACAATTTTTAAAATGTGTATTCTAGTAACATTTTTTTCTTTAGTATTGTTCAAAGTTTATTTCTCTTCTATGTAAAATGTCAGCAAATTGTATATGGTGGGATTTTGTTTGTTTGTTTTTGTTTTTTTATCTTTAGGTCTGTAGTAACAAAATAGGATGATAACAGGTGAGCATAGGTTAGTCCCATTAGTGCATACACACTTGTTTCTTATTTGACAAATCAGTCAAATTTCAAATTCCAGGAATCACAGATTGAATGTAGAGTCCAACAGCAGGTACCGCTTAAAATTAGGAGATATTTTATATTCCCTGAAAATTTCACATGAGATGTATATGGAGAGATACTATTATTACAAGTCAAAAGTAAAAAACCCCAACATTTTATTATAGTTTTTGGCTAAGAATATACTTATGATAGGGAGTCCTCTGGGAATAGTTTTCTTTTCTAGAAGCTAAAAAACAAGAGTGCTCATTAGTTGGTAATGAACCTTCAGTTTGATGAATTGTCCCTGTTTCTTAAGAAGCCAAGATTTAAAAACATTCTTGACCTTATGTACCTTATGCCATCATAATTTTTCTTCTTATATTTCCCAAGACTGTATCTCTGATCTTTCAGACATGCTGCTGTGATATTTTCCCTTACCTTAACATAACGTGCACATGAGCCAAAAAAATGTACATGATAGATGAATCTTGTACGGGGTTATCACCTGATCAGCACTGCCCTGAAGGGACACCCTAGATGTTGCAGAGTTTACTGTGACTTTTATAATTTGTGAAGTGCCGACATCAAATAGCCAAAGCCAATGAAAATATACTGTAAGAGCATAAAACTTCTTTAACATTGATGTAGCAGCTTTTTTTTCTAATGTAATAGCTATTGTTTTAAGGAAAATATGGGACAATAATGCACAACACCACTATTTATTATTATCATTATCTCTACTCTCTGAAAAATAATGTGAACAAGCTCTCGGCAGATAGGTGTGACTTTGGGCCACTCCTGCCATATCAAACTTGTACTTCCATCTGCACTTGGCAATATTTAACTTGTTGCTTAATCAGATCTATGTAACAGTGAATCTTCATAGGATAAAGGGTGGTGTATTTTTGTTTACTTCCCTGCCCACTAACTAAAGCTCTTATATCTTACTACTTTCCCATTGACTGATGGAAAAAAAGAGGGTAGGGAGAGTTGCCCCTGTTGGATGTATCTGAAACCCGGGTTGTGTTTATAGTTGACCTGTTCTACTGAGTAATTTGTCTAAAGTCAGAGGAGCATTGGGTATTATATGCAACTAATGAATCATTGAACACTACATCAAAAACTAATGATGTACTATACATTGTCTAACTGAACATAATAAATAAACAAATAAACAAACAAACAAATAAGTAAATAAATGAATAAATAAAATAAAGGCCTAGTCAACTTATTTCCAAAACACGATTCACTCTCTTAGGACTCTATTGTTAGTAGTATTTGAATTACTGTAAGAATGATGGGAATATTGCCCTGTATTTAAATTGAGCCGTAAGACAAGAGTAGTTCTGCTCTGCCACTGTTATTAGTGTTGCATGCAGACTTTATATATTACCGGCTCTCAGACTTGATGTTCTAAAGCATTTAATCCCTTTTCCATAGGCGAGCTAGACGGCAAGATGTGAAGTATGGAGACCCAATCACCCAGTGCTGGGACATAGAAGACAGTAAGTATAGCTTTAATATGCTTTTCTCCCATTTAAACCTTGAAGCCTAGTCTTTGTGTGTCTTTTTATTGTGTGACTTAAAATATCTATTGTATAGGAAGCTCTTATTTTATATAATGCATATGTTCTGGAAAAGCAACAGGAGATTTTATAAATCAACCCCTTGTCTACATGCCTAAGTGAATAATCCTTTGTTATATTATTATTTGTTTCATATGTCTTTTAAAATTCCTGTCCTTTTTTTTTTTTTGTACTTTTTACTGCCTTATCCATTCTTGTAAAGTTTAGAAACTGCTAATAAAGACAAAACAGGATATAGTCCAAAACATATGGACATTTAGGATAAACTCAGAGACCCTCCCAGGAAAGTTTGATCAGAGTGTAGCCTATGCATTGAGTTCATTATTAACTCATGGTTTCGTTCAATCAGTAAATGTTTATTAAGTGACTTCCATGTGCATGTAATTGTCCTGGGTACACTTTGGGACAAAGAAACTCCTTCGAGAGCTTAAGATTCTTTGGGGAGATGTCATAAAGCACAATTAGTGAAATGGGAGTTTAACAAAGAGAGTGATCACCGGAGGCTGTATTGTTCAGAGAAAATTTCATGAAAGATCTTGAGAGTCTGAGTACAAACAGGACAGAGTGGAGAATAGAAAGACTTCTGTCGGGTCTGATAACAAAGAAAAAAACTATAAGAGTATATATTCCAAAGGTTTGGTTGCTTTCCACTGTCAAGCTCTACCTTCAGATAGAAGGTGTATGTGCTTGCCTGTGTGCATGCGCTCACACACACGCGTGCATATGTGCACACGTGTGGGCACACACAGCTGGAGGAAGGAAGCTGCCCTCATCACATGGTCAGTGACCACCCCAGCACCGAATGAACAACCCAAACTTCATAGTCTATAACTGGTGGCCTGAAAGTTTTATAGTTTAAAAACAAAACAATTATTTATCATTCATAATTTCACTCTTCTGGAAAATAAGTGCCGGTCCAACATCGTATGTTCGACTCCCCGCTCGTTCTAATGTGTGGGTGACTCCCTGTCATGTCCAGTGTTTCATTTAGCAGTCGTTGCCGTGTGCTCTGATACGGTCTTTCATTTGCACACGTGAGATTTGTCAGGAACCATTATGGGTATTGAGGATACACCAGTGAATAAAAAAGAAACAACCCTCGCATCCCTGGAAATTCTGTTCACGTTGTGTTAGGGGAAGGAGCAAGCGGAAAACTTAAAAACAAGTACAATATATTCTCTATCAGATAGTGATAACTGTCGTAAAGAAAGTGACAGAAAACAGTTCCTGCGGAGGGTGGAGATAAGTGACTCATCATATCCTGTTCCTGTTACAACCCACCACACCCAGCTTTGCTCACCGTCATCATCACTGCCCCCCATCGATTTTTTTGTCAAAGTCTCCAGCAGTTTCCACCTTGCCGGATCCAATGGCCAATTTTTAGCTCTCATTTTTACTTCATGTCCAACTCCCTCCCCCTTGAGACACAGTCTTCGTTTGACTTCCACGCAGACACATCCTAGAAACAGTCCTTATGGTCCCATGAGAGCTGAGTGCTTATTATTTAGGAATTTTGTGAGCTGGTTTTAAGCCATCCGTGGCTTGATTTCAGGTGTAGTGGTAGTTTTTGCAGTAGGAAAAT
The DNA here is from genome assembly GCF_922984935.1 of Meles meles. NCBI lineage: Eukaryota > Metazoa > Chordata > Mammalia > Carnivora > Mustelidae > Meles > Meles meles. The sequence goes on from NC_060075.1 coordinate 79,536,414, forward strand.
GAACAAGAACTACTAAGCAGGGCTTTTTGTTTTCAAAGAGATGTGTTCCAGCACCCTTAGCCTTCATGGCCACACATCCTTCTGGTTTTCCCCTTACTGTACGGGCTGTCCTTCTGAGGGTTCTTCATCTGTCTTTTTCATCCCACCATCTAAATGGAAAATCTCTGCCTCTTCACTGCCTAACGCCCTCAATTTCAGTAGGATCTGAAGCAATTCGCTCCCAAATCCAGAGTCCAGTTCTAAACCCTCTCCTGTGTGCAGACTTGTATGACTTGCATTCCCAGCCAAGAGCCCCTCTTAGATGCCTAATAAGCATCCCAAATTATATCTGAGAAAGAATTTGTGTTTTTTCCTGGACTTTATTTTTCTGAAGACCTTCCCATATTAATAAATAGCTCCCCCATTCACTCAACTGCTTAGGGACAAAAGCGGCTAGGCGTCATTTTTTTATTTTTCTCTTCCTTTCACATCCTAGTACCAACTTCTCAGTAAGTCCTTATAACCCTGTGGCTGCGTCTGCTCCTACTTCTCATTCCCTGTGCACATGTCCACTTAACCCAAACCCCCACCACACCTCTCCCAGAGCTGTTTATTTGGTTCCCCTGCTTACACCTGGTCAACCTGTGTCCCACTTGGTAGCCTGAATGACCTTTCCAAAGACTTCAGCTTCTGAGAACAATTAGAAGAAAATCCACAGCCTTTACCATGGCCTCCAGCTTCTGCTTACTCTAGCTCCTGGCATGTGCTCTGAGCCCCTCTCGTGGTCGCTGTTACATGGCTCACTCACCGGCTTTCTCTTTCTCAAAAGCCCCAGGCTCGTTCCAGCTGCAATTAGACTTGAACTCGTTTCCTCTGTACCTGAAGAACTCTTTAGGTACTGTGTCCACATAGCTCTATCTTCACACCATTTAATTTTATGGTTAAAATGTTCATTTCTCGGGGTGCCTGAGTGGCTCAGTGGATTAAGCCGCTGCCTTCGGCTCAGGTCATGATCTCAGGGTCCTGGGATCGAGCCCCGCATCGGACTCTCTGCTCCGCAGGGAGCCTGCTTCCTCCTCTCTCTCTGCCTGCCTCTCTGCCTACTTGTGATCTCTCTCTCTGTCAAATAAATAGATAAAATAAAAAAAAAATGTTCATTTCTCAGAGACAACTCTTCTGACTATCCTGTCTGAATTACCTTTCTCCCCATTCTACCTCCTGCTCTCTGATCTGCTTTATTCTTACTTGTAGGGCACAGCACACCCAAATGATATATTCCTTATCAATTTCATTCACTTGGTGATTTTGTCTCTGTCCCTGGAACGTATACTGTGCTGTAGACACACAAGAATGTTTGGGGAGTGCATGGTAAAGGGAAGCATGCTTAGCCGGCTGGCATTCGAGCTGCACTATGAGGGGAAAGACAAATTTTAAAGCATGCGAAGCACCAATAATTAAAGTCAGAAAGACCTCACATAGGTTGGGCCAAGTTTGTGAGTTTATGTGTACCCTGCAGCTTATAAGGAGTTGTTTCATATTTCTAAGACAAAGCATTTTTTTAAAAAATAGAATTGACACCTGTAGAAGAGAAGCCAGAGACAGAGAATCAACTGTGGGAATTAAAGTAAAAGGTATGAGGGTATTTACAAACTATTTGCGATTTTAAGGAGATTTTTTGGTAAAGTTATAACTGACATGTAACATATTAGTTTCAAGGATATAACAATAATGCTTGGATATTTGTATGCATTGCGAAATAATCACAATGGGTGTAGTTAGCATCCCTCACCACATATAGTTGCAAAAAGAATTGTCTCCTTGTGATGAGAACCTTTAAGGGGTCCTCTCTTCGCAACTTTGAAATATGCAATACCATGTAATTAACTATAGCCATCATGCTATATATTACATCTCCGGGACTTACTTATGCCTTTTGACCCCCTTCGCCCATTTTGCCCACCTTCCACCTCCTGCTTCGGGCATCCACCAATCTGTTCTCTGTATTTGTGAGCTCAGTCTTTTTGTTTGTTTATTTTTAGACTCTGTAAATAAATGAGATCATGTGGTATTTTTCTCTCTCTGACTTACTTCACTTAGACTAATGTCCTCAAGACCCATCCCTGTTGTCACGAATGGCAAGATTTCCTTCTTTTTTATGACTGAAAAATATTCCATTGTGTAGCTGTCTATCACATCTTCTTTATCCATTCATACTTGATGGCACCCACTGCTGTTTTCATATCTTGGCTATTGTAAATAATGCTACAGTGAACATAGAGCAATACATCTTTTCCAGTTAGTGTTTTTATTTTTATTTTTTTTTTCAGGTAAATACCTAGAAATGAAATTGCTAGATCATATGTTAATTACATTTATCATTTTTTGAGGAACCTCTATATTGTTTTCTATAGTGGGTGCACTAATTTACATTCCCACCAGCAGTGCACAAGTGTTTCCTTTTCTCCACATCCTCACCAACACTTTTTATTTCTTTTCTTTTAGACAATAGCCAGTCTGACAGATAGGAGGAGAGACATCACTGTGGCTTTAATTTGCATTTCCCTGATGATGAGGGATGCCGAACATCTTTTCATATACCTATGGGCCATCTGTTGTGTTTTCTTTGGAAAAATGTTTATTCAGTTCCCCTGCTCATTTTTAATTGGATTATTTGGGGAGTTTTGCTATGGAGTTGTATGAATTATTTATGTAATTTTTATGTTAAGCCCTTATCAGATATATGATTTGTAAATATTTCCTCCCACTTAGTAGACTGAAATTTCATTTTGTTGATGGCTTTCTTTGCCGTGCAAAAGCTTTTTAGTTTGGTGTAGTCTTACTTGTTTATTTTTGTTCGTGTTGCTTGTACTCGGGCATCAAGTTAAAAAAAATCATCAGTAAGATTGGTGTCAAGGAAATTATTGCCTATATTTTCTTCTGGGAGTCATATGATTTCAAGTCTTACATTTACAACTAAAATCCATTTTGAGTTAATTTTTGTGTGTGGTGTAAGATAATGGTCCAGTTTCATTGTTTGATGTTTGCCTGTCCAGTTTTCCCAACACCATTTGTGGAAGAGACAGTCCTTTTCTTATTGTATATTCTTGACTCTGTTGTTGTGAAGTACTTGGCTATCTACATGTAGGTTGATTCCTGAAACTTTCTATTTAATGGTCTAGTGATCCGTGCCTATTTTTATGCCCATACCATACTGTTTTAATTACTATAGTTTTGTAATATGGTTTGAAATAAGGGAGTGTGATACCTCCGGCTTTGTTCTTCTTTGTCAAAGATTGCTTTGGCTATTCAGAGTCTTTTATTGTTCCATCCAAATTTTAGAATGGTTTATTCTTTTGTGAAAAATGTCATTTGAATTTTGATCATGATTGCATTGAATTTGTAGATTGCTTTGAGTAGTATGGATATTTGACAATATTAATTCCTGTAATCCATGGGCATGAAATTCCTTTTCATTTACTTGTGCCTTATTCAGTTGCTTTAATGAATGCTTTATAGTTCTTAGTATGTAGGTGTTTCACATCCTTAGTTAAGTTTATGCCTAGATATTCATTCTTTTTGATGGAATTGTAAATGAGATTGTTAAAAATGGGAACTGTTAAACTCAGAAATGAAATGAAGATTATTGGTAACAACAATGAATTCATTGCTTGTCAAACTGACATGGTGAGGACTTTGTGTCAAGGGGTCACTGTTATTACTTATTGGATAAGGGATTCCACATATTCAGCTATTTCACTTCTCTCCTTGATTTCACTAATGTAGATTTTTCTGACTTGACCGGTTCTTTGCTTGAATCAGTCTAATTGAGTTTCTCTCCAGTCCTTGCCCCATCACCTTACAATCAGCCTGCAAACTCCCTGCTTTGTTCAGGAGCTCTTTTTTCTCAGGAGAATGGCATCTGTTGCTATGAAATAATGCGTGTCTTTCTCTTCCATGATTGACACTGCGCTCTTTCTGTGCATTAGGAATTTATTAACTGTGAAAATCATAGATATAATCTGTTGAATTGGCAGGGATCGTGGATATCTTACAAGTTTCAAATGGAATCCACACATTTTGAAGGTTAGAGGAGGTTAATTCATAATGGTGTCAGCACGCCTGACTTAATCATTGCTGGTAAAACACAAACAAGTTCAAAAGAAGTTTCTTCAAAGGAAAGTCTAACTATTGGATAAATGTGCATTCATGCCATTTGCTGATAATTTTGTCTGCTTACATTTAGGATTCATAGAGGTCCCTTAAGCCTTACTCTTCGTTTATGCCTAAAATGCTAAGTAGGCCCATCTGCAGAATTGAGACATCTGAATATATGATGAAAAAGTGCATGTTTGGGCCAGGCTGAACAGCCGTCATTTTTTATTTGATCAAATTTGAGCTACAGATCTTAGATCACACATGGGACACAGCCTTTGGCTACTCTGGATGGAATGTATTTCAGATGGTGCAGTTGATTTATGAGAATAAGGTGTTGGAGACACTGTTCCTTTAGCATCCCATTAACTGTCTTATGGCAAATGCATGTTGGGCTTAAGTATCCCTCTTTGAATAAAAGAAAAACTGGTTTTTGGTAGATAATGCAGATAAGGTCCACATTCAGAGTATTACAGCATCTAGCTCAATAATCTAGCTAGAAGCATCTAGGTCAATATTATCATTATAGAATTTTATCAAGTATAGACCATTGTAGTTACTTTTTTGATATTAAAATGTCTTCATGTTATATGGTCAGCTCTGTGGATCAATTCATGATAGAATTTCTCTTAAAGAATGAAGTAAATTCTTCTCAAACTATCCACAAAATTGGTTGCATTTTATTACAAATTAAAACATGTGAAGCATTGAAAGACACTAAAGTTTTATTCAGTTCAGCTCAGAGAAATAGATTCAAGGTTTAGAGTTGGGTCTTATGAATTCTTATTTGAAAAAAACAATTGCAAATTGTTAATATATTCATGAAAGGTTAAAATTGCAGTGCAGGGATAGAGTTTTAAAAGTCAATCTATTAGATAATATTTGACTGTTAGGTAACAATATTATATTGTGAATTTCCTTTCTCTTTAATAATGTATATGAATCTTTCCCCCATAGCATCTGTTCTAAATCAGTCTATTTTCCCATTGCTTTTAAAATAAGGTCAAGGTTAATCTCCTATTCCATGTTTGCTTTCCAGGCATTAGTCACGAAACTGCTGATGAAAAGGTGATTTTTGGCATTGAATTTAATTCAACCTTTCTGGAATGTATACCTAAATCCCAACAAGCATCTATTAAGTGGTATATCCAGCGGTCAGGAGATGAGCATCGAGAGGAGGTAAGTTAGTAGTCACCAGAGAAGGATCACCTTGAGGGAAATAGTGTAAAAGTTAAATCAAGTTTTGGTTGAGAGAGATGTTCAATGTTTAGTGCCATACAGTACTCTCAACACTATTTGATAAAAAGGAAGATAACAATTTATACTCACTAACATGAAACTTAACAATGTATAGGAGATAAGAATAGGACAACTTAATACAGATACATTAACAAAGTATATTTAAAAGAGGATGGAATTTTTATGAGAAATTTACATAATTTTTTAAACATTTTTTTCTCAATGATTGTCTATATTGTAGAACAATTCCCTGATCAAAAATAAGAACACAATATTTTCCTCCACAGTAAGATAGGTCTAAATTCTAACTCAGATTGTGTTTAACTTCTATCATAAAATAAAACAGGTTGAATATGTATAACAATAGAAAGATCTATCTTTGTTATATCATATGGACAAGTTGGATAACTAGCTGGACATGTACCTTTTCACGGTTATATATTAAAATTAAATCAACAGGGGAAAGTAACATGGATGTTCCCTTCATCTTTTTTTACTTTTTCTGTTTCAGTCTTTCTAGGACATACATTGGAGTTGAAACAGTCACAGAAATTTTGTGAGGTAGATAGGTTATGTATGTTACTGAACTTAATGAGACGATTTCAGGTAGCTTGAGAAATCCTGTATTATTATTAGAGGGCCATGAAACAAACGGTAATTGGCAGGGTTTTTATTTTTCTCTTTCAGAGCCTAAGAGAAACCAGTGACACTCATTACAGAGTTCTAATAGTCCCAATATTAAACTGACAAGGTAGCGAGTAATTGAATGAACTTGGATTCAGAATTAGATGTTCGGTTGAATTCTGGTTCTGTGTTCTTTGGTAATATCACTGAGCCCATATGGGCCAGAATTTTCTAATGTGAACAAAATAAATACAAAAGTTACTATGAAAATAAAATGAGAAAATACAGAAGAGAATGTGGATTTCAAAGCAGAGGATTATTCACAAGTATAAAATACGTGTATACAATTACAGATAGTCTCTATCAGGAAGATGTGTGAAATATGAACTAGCACTGATCATATGTTCAGTTGACTGCTGAGGATAATGAGCAGGTCGTGACTTCTCTAACACTTAGTTTCTCTGTCATATAAATAGGCAGACCAAATGATCTAAAATACAGCCTCTTTGATAAGTCTGTAAAGATTTAAGGGATACCCGGGTAGCTCAGCCAGTTAAGCATTCAGGTCATGCCTTCCATTCAGGTCATGACCTTGGGGTCCTGGAATCCAGGAGGGCACCAGGCTTCCTGCTCAGTAGGGGATCTGCTTCTCCCTCTGTCTCTCTGATCGCACCCCGTCCCCACTCATGCTTGCTTTCTCTTTCTCTTCTCTTGAATAAATAAATAAAAGCATTAAAAAAAAATAATGTATGTAATCAGTCAGACATTAGTATAATATAGTGGTTTTCAGCTGCAGTCAATTTTGCTGCTACACTGTCCATGTCTGGCAATATCTAGAGACATTCTAGATATTGAATAGATAGTCTAGATATTGAATAGATAGTCACAGCTGGTGGGAGGTGGTTCAGAGGCTGCTCTCGGCATCTTGTGGGTAGAAGTCAGGGATAAAGCTAAACGTTCTTCAGTTCACAATTCCTCACAATAAAGAATTCTGTTGTCCCAAACTCAGTGGTGCTGAGGTTGAGAAGCCTTGCAGTAGAAGGACCGAATTTATCATAAGAAATTGATGTAAAGCTGTGTTTCACTGTTACATGAAGGTGGTAAGACCTTTCTCTTCATCTGAAATCTTCGAGAACGATTTTTTAAGCTAAAATGTTGACTCTTTACATAGTTAAAACCAAGGGAATACTCCAGTGTTTGTTATGTCAGATTTCTCCAATAAAACTTGATGCTTCATCATTACTGACATCCATAAATTCTACATTTCCACATTTATACTAAATGGTTATTTTAAGAGCCCCATTTTTCCCAATATATATTAAAGAATTTTCTGACCTGGAAGTGATTATGTAACTTTGAAACAGAAAGCATGAAGTTTTTATCAAAGAAATCTTGGGGGAATGTTTTCTGAATGTTTTTAACATGCAGATTTTTAGTTACAGTGCAATATTTTACTTTTAAATGTCCCAAACTAGTATTTTGATTTTACAGTCAATAAGTTTTGATCATCTCTCATCAGTAAAATAGAAATCTTTAATAATTATGTTTCTTCCATGGCAAATTTAATCTGACTTTAAAAAAACTATGTTGCTCTGCTTGGGGTAATCTCTTAGTTACAGATACATACATTTGCCTATTCGTGTTTGCATTCATGTCTTTCATCTTCCTGAAAAGGCAATACACTTTTAAGAGTGTATCACACAGTCATGGTGATACCATGCTCCATGAATCTTAATGGAGCAGAAATAGTGTATTTCACTTCAAAGTATCTTAGCTGTAATATTGCAACTGGTATTTTCATCTACACTTCTAAGTAGGTAGTTACACATTGTCCAGGATATGCGATCCTGCTTCCTGAACTGAGGAAAGGGGCAAGATCCAGACTAGATGTGAAGCACTTTTCCCAGCAGGCTACCTTCTGCTCCTGACCAAGAAGGTCACAGTTCGGAATCTTTCCCCTACTGGAAAAAACCCCGTGGGAGGGACTAGAAGCTCCTGTGGCACAGAGGCTGTCACCAACTATTCTCTGCCAGGAGGAGAACATTTCCTCACTGAGCTGTTTCACAGTTGGGTGCTATTGGGGAGGTCATGAGTCACTTATCTGCTGACTTCCTTATAAAGCTACGCTTGAAATTGATGATGTTTATGCTGTAAGTAGCGAGTTAATCGGCAGTCCCTGAGCTTCTGTTGAACTCTTGGGGTCTGAATGACTAGAAGAAGGAATACCTTATCCCATTTGTGGTAGTATTTTTGTGTGTGTGTAGCTTTTAAAAAGCATTTTTAAAACATCTTCAAATATTTGTATTTTTCTCTTTGTAGGTCCTTGTTTTATTGTTGTTCTTTCTATTATAAAAGCAATACAGGGGTGCCTGGGTGGCTCAGTGGCTTAAAGCCTCTGCCTGCAGCTCAGGTCATGATCCCAGGATCCTAGGATCAAGCCCGGCAGCCCCGCTTCGGGCTCTCTGCTCCTCGGGGAGCCTGCTTTCCTTCCTCTCTCTCTGACTGCCTCTCTGCCTACTTGTGATCTCTGCCAAATAAATAAAATCTTAAAAAAAAAAAAAAATAAAAGCAATATAAACGGTTTTGAAAATATAGGGACATATAAAGAATTGTGAGCCCTCTCATGATGTCTATTCCATCTTTTTTCCACTAACCATTATACTGTGAGCATTTTCCTTAACATTCTATTATAATACCATATTTTTCCTGGCCCTTACACCCGCTACCCTGATGTCACAGTCACCAATGATTATTCCATGTTGTTTAAATAACATGTTTCCTCTTAAAAAAAACTAGTCAGCTTCCTGATATCTAAATCTTCCTCTGCTTTCCTAAATGCTTTCTTAGGACAAATCTTTTGGGGTAAGATAACTGAGTGAAAGGCTTTCATTATCTTATGGCTTTTGATAAACAACTGTACATGGCTAATTTCTCATCAAAGTCACCATATTAGTACCTTTTCTGAACTTCTGAGGCAAAATTGTGTATTACAATTTAAGAACATCATTACTAGTTTGATATGAAAAATGTCATATAATCCAAACATATTATGTAAAGATCTATATATATATATATATATATTTTTTTTTTGTAGTTTCCCAAACAGGGTCTTTCTTTTGGGGAAAGAGAGTGAGAACCATTCATTTTTTTTTTTTTTTGTAAAAATCTATATTTTAAAGATTTATTTATTTATTTATTTGGGAGTAGGGAGAAGGGCAAGGGAGAGAGTGAGTGCAGGGCCTGACACAGGACTTGATCTCACAACTCTGAGATCAGAACCTAAGCCAGAGCAAGAGTTGGATGCTTAACCAACTGTGCCACCCAAGTGCCCCGGTAAATCCCTATTTCTTTGAATATTAGTGGCTGTGAATTTACCTTGTCATGTTTCGTAGCTATTGGTTTCAGGTGTATTTGGTGAAGTGCTTTACCCATCATTTGCTTAGTTTACATTGACTTAGAATACATTGATGTAGGGCGCCTGGGTGGCTCAGTGGGTTAAGCCGTTGCCTTCAGCTCGGGTCATGATCTCAGGATCCTGGGATCGAGTCCCACATCGGGCTCTCTGCTCGGCGGAGAGCCTGCTTCCCTTCCTCTCTCTCTGCCTGCCTCTCTTGTGATTTCTCTCTGTCAAATAAATAGGTAAAATCTTAAAAAAAAAAAAAGAATACATTGATGTATTCGTTAAAAATCATTTTCACAAACCTTTTATATATTATCGATGTTAACATTCTAATGCTATACATATTAGAAGTAACTTACTATGTTTGTTGCCTCCAAATTTTTTGTTCCTCACAAAGAAGAGTTTTATATTTCATGGAGACAAAGCTATAGATTTATATCTCTATGATTTCTCACTCATTATGCTTAGAAACTCTTTCCCCAATAAAACAGCAAATACATATTTTTTTCTAGTTATCTTATGATGTTATTATTACCATCCCAATTTACATTTGCTATTTACATTTACTCAAAGGTACCAAATTAATCTAGGGGTTAGATATATATAAATTCAAATTTTCTTTTATTTCAAATAACGAGTTGCCTCTGCACTATTTTTAAATAAGCCTTCTATGTTTGTTGCAGAGAAGAGCTATTCTTGAAGGCCCAGTCACTTCCAAGACAATGCAATACTTTAGCTCTGAGAGAACTGACAGGTGAATTATCTGCAAAGGAATTACCATTAGGCTGCTATTATCGGAGAGCAGAGTCCCTGACCTTTACCTGCTGCTTAGTACCTAAACGTCCTTTGTCCCTCTCCACGTTCCTCTTTTCATTTTAAATGAATTGCCCTTCACTGAAGATCTACATTTAATAATGCCAACTATATTATCCTCGTTCACATTAGGCAAATGAATAGTCGACCCCAGTTCAAGCATGGTTTTGATTTAGCTGAACGGTTCTTACTTATCACTTTTAGAGTGGAGAAAATTCCATGAGTTTAAAATCAGTGGCCAGAGATTACATTATCTCTTTGTAAAGGAGCTGCATTTTCTAAATGGACTGTGCTGACATCTCACTGTCGAGATACAGTCCGCGGAATGTATCCTCTTCCGGCAGGGAATGAAAGGGGCGCAGAGAATGGGAATGTAAAGTAGGCCAACGTGAATCAGCCACTTCGTTGGGGTGGCACAGGTTCCTGTCTCCAGATCGCAAAAAAAAAAGAAAAATCCTAGGAAAATATGTCAATCCCAACTGTATTTTATTAGAGATATGATTTCAATCAACGCCTATTTTTGAGGATTCGGATAGGGAAAAAACCACTGAAATGATCTAATAAACATTAGATAGATCCAGAAAGAAATTTATTAAAGCAAGTTTTATATCTATGGGTCAAAAAAAAAAAAAAGAAAAGAAAAGAAAAACCAAGCATTCCACGGAAGAAAGGAAAAGGAAAGGACCGCATGGGAGTAAGGAGATGCCAAGCGTTTATGAAACTTAGAATCCTGTAGCCACGGACATGGCCTGGAAAGAAGGGGAGCCGGACCCCGGGGCAAAGCAGACAAACAGGATACAGAAAGGGAATAGCAAGGATAATGATGAAGTGTTACATAATGTGTGTGAAATCAAAGTCATAATTTCTTCCTGTCAGGAGATTAAAGAGAACAATAAAAAGTCGTGAGTCAGAGCTGTGACAGTCTCTCAAAGCCATATGAAGTGCAGTTTAAGCATTAGCAAGTGTCCCAGTTACGAAAAGGGAATCTAGAGATGACACGGAACTGAAGTCACCCACTTTGACTGTCATGATCATAACCATGGGCCATTTTCCATGAGGAGAATTACAAAAATAAAGGCTTTAGAACGTCACCTCTCGGCTCTCCCACTCTCCCGCAACACTGGCAGTTCTATAATGTTCCTAATAATACTTCACACTTTAACCTTCAAAGAGCTTTACTTTTAACCCCCAAATGCGCCATATGCTATGTCGCCAACTTGATAAATGGAAGACCAATTGGGGAAGATAAATGAGTATTCACAGGAAGCAGAGTGTGCAGATAAGGACCAGATCCTTCGCTATGGAGTCAGCGTTTTGTGATCTAAGATGTATTTAAAATTTAAAGAATAATTCCTACAATAAAATGACTTAAAGGAAAAGGTACATGTAGTGTGTTAAATGTGAGTTTGCTATCTCTGTGGAAGATTGGTCCTTGAGAATCCTCCCAATTCAAGTTCACATTTATTTTAGGCACGAGGCTCCCCGAATCTCTGAGAATGTAAGTGAATTCAACATTAATGCGTGTTACGGTCGCATTTTAAAATGCTTGGGCCTTTAGAATAAATCCATTCTTAAAATAAATAGTACACACCCAAATCACCAAATGGGGAAAGTTAAGGAAAACAAACGAACAAAATCCTGATGGTGTGGATTCAGCCTGGAAGGCAGGCAGGCTGGAGACCATTCAGCCTCAGTAACCTAGGATCTGGGCTGTGATCTGGGCTGTGACCTGCCTTTGGCCTCCAGTGGTACCCCACTAGCTGCATTTCTCTGGCATGGAGGGTGGTTGGCTATATCCTTGTTAGTTAACTGGGCCGGTAGCCAGAGATGTTTCTTTTCCTTTTCTCATATTTCCAGAACAGGAGGGATTTTTTCCTACATATTTTTCACATAAAGATGCGGAGCCGAGTCCACCCATTGTGAATAAATGTAATTTAGCTGTCTTTATACCTCCTTGATTTCCGTCGACTGAAAGCCTACAGGACAGGGGCAGATGTGTAAACTGGGAAATCTTCCCAACTTCTTTGTTGTTGTTGTTATTGTTGTTATTCTACTTAACACCGAGATCCTGAACAAAATTCCACATGAAACAGGGCTCTGGTGTGGGTAAACAGGCCTCCAGGTTTAAGGAAGGTAGGTTGTTTGCTCTTCACACCAGCCCGTGGGCCAGTCAAGCTCAAATGTTTGAATTGTCTTTCAGGACGCTGGCTTCAAAGGGCAAAGAGCATCCCATTCCAGGAGGGGTTCTTTTTGTTCATTGAGTTTTCTCACACTTGAAATCACATTCATTGTGTTATAGTATACCGAGGTACGGCAAATATTTCCACAAATGACATAATCTCAAGTATCACATGTACACACGGTATCAAAATTCGGTCCATAGTAAAAAGGGAAATTCAGCTTTAAGTGTTGCTAACCTTCGTACCAGGGTCCTACTCAGTTACAGCTCCAACACCCGAAAAGCTGTATCCATGCTTTTCCATTAGACTGTTAACAAGTCACCACTTAGAGTCTCCATATGCTATTCAGCTCACTTATTGGGTGATATCCAGAAAACAGAGTAAATTCCTTTTGCACTCATTGTTCTATTTCTCCATTACAGGTGGTAGCATGCCCTAAAAGCTCTTTTTCTTTACAAAGGCTGTCAATGTCTGGCTCTAGCTCTGAAATTTAAATACCGATTGGTGTTCTTAATATACCATTTGGTATCTGAAATCTCTATAAAGATTTCAGTTTTAACTAAGATGGTTAGTTGATAGTTTCCAGTTTTACTTCGTTGGTTTTTATAGCTTTTCATTCCTATCTGGAGACTGGGAGAAAACTAACTATATTCAGAGGTTTATTTAGATAATAATGAGAGGCAAACATGCATCTTTGGGGGCTGTTACTTTAATGGAATTTAAATTCTCTTCAACTATGGCTGATAATATTGCGCTTGACAACAGAGATGGGGATAGATCTCTTAGGTTCAACTAAGTAAAACTAGGTTTGCCTCTGTTCATTTGCTCCTAGCCCTCTCTGTTTTCCATTTATTACCTACATTTTTCCAATTCTGCAGTTGAAACCTGATGAAAGGATCATCAAAACAGAATATGGGCTACTGATTCGAAGTCTGCAGAAGAAGGACTCTGGAATGTATTACTGCAAAGCCCAGGAACACACTTTCATCCACACCATAGTGAAGCTGACTTTGAATGTCATTGAGAATGAACAGATGGAAAACACCCAGAGGGCAGAGCACGAGGAGGGGCAGGTCAAGGATCTGCTGGCTGAGTCACGGCTGAGGTACAAAGACTACATCCAAATCCTCAGCAGCCCGAACTTCAGCCTCGACCAGTACTGCGAACAGATGTGGCACCGGGAGAAGCGAAGACAGCGAAACAAGGGCGGCCCGAAGTGGAAGCACATGCAGGAAATGAAGAAGAAACGGAATCGAAGACATCACAGAGACCTGGATGGGCTTCCTAGAGCCGTGGACACGTAGTTATCTGTTTAATTTAAAGAAAAGAATTCTTTACCTGCAAAAATACTGCCTTCTGTTTTGTGCACCCTATATACTAACTCATAAGAGCTTTCCATGGAGTTTTGCTAAGGCAAAGCACACGAGAACAATGATCTGAATAAGACTATATATGGCGAATATGGCCTAGTAAGGGCAAATGATTCCTCTGAACCAGTTTTCCAAGAACTAAACACGTACCTGAAAAGTATCAGAATTATCCTCAAAGTGGGGGCTTTACAGTTGTAAATGTTTGCTGTGCCGAGTTATTGAATTTATTATGTGATGTAAATAACTGAGCTGAGTGGGCATCAAATTTGGTATTATGGTAAGGTGCTCTATATCCCTTGTATGGCCATTAAGCATGAACTTGACCATGCCATTGTGCTATATATGCGTTCTTAGGAACAGATACATCATTCCACTCTAGAACTGGCTACCCTGTGGTAGGATTTGGAGGGAAGACACAAATTCATACAGCTCACACTATCAGCAGGAACTTTCACTCTTGGTGCAGGGTTCAGGAATTTGGAGAGGTGCGTTATTTCAGACCACAGAGGTTACATTTGGTATACAGCAGTGTGATTTACTGAAGGATATAAATGTTCCTCCCAGGGTTCCTTATGACTTGTCAAGAGTTAACAAGTTCACAGAGAGAAGTTGTTGCTCGGTTATGTCTTTTTGGAATGTATACTGAGCTTACAGGGATGGAACCCTTCATAAATATTTTAATAAGTGATGGGAAAACATTTAAGTAAGAGAAACACCGTGATGTATCCTGCGTCCTAATGGGAAGGCATGCAGATGGGATTTGTTAAGAGACAGAAAGAAGGACAGTGATAAATTCTAGCTTTGGGGAAAATTCATATCCTCGTAAAAAGGAAGAACAATCACAAATAAACTGGGCAAAATATTATGTAGCTTTATTCACTAGAGTGTAAGTAGCTGCCAATTTGTAATCCATCTGTTTAAAAAAACTCCACCTTATAACAAACTGCTAGTGAAAGTCTGAGGAAAAGTAAATTTTCTAGATCATGAGAAGAATGAACACAAATTTATTTACAACCAATGGGATTTCAGTAGTACTTCCTCTCTCTTTTTCTAAAATCTCATTATACTCTGTAAATTATTTCCATTTACTGCCTTTATTCCCTCCTGAATATTGGATTATTGGATTTTATTTGAGTGAATAGGGAAAGAACAATATATACATTATAGAGAGATAGAATTAGGTAGACAACGGTGATGGGGAGCGGGGATATATATTTGTTGAGTAATAGAACAAATGCAAAAATGTTGACAACGGAAAGGGTTAAATTAACTCTTTGACATCTTTTCTTCACACAATTTTTTGCATTTCCGAGATTGTATGCTGTAATTCAAGTAGCATTGTTTTAGTAATTTAATAATAAATAAGCCTAATGCATGTAAGGAAATCGAACTCACAGCATTAACATAAACATTCTTCATATTTTGTTAGCACTTTCAAATGTTTCCAATCTGACTCTCCCTCTCTGCGGACGTATGGTATGTTTCCTGCCTGTTGGAGCAGAACTCACCTTTCCTTCTTGGAACACGAACCCTTTGCCTTCTTCTGTTTTGCCTCTTCATGCCCTTTTTAGTGTGAAATGAAAAATTAGTCACTTCCTCACATGGAAGGCAGCCTTTCAGAAAACTGAATAGCAGACATTGCTTGTCTCGCATGCATTCTGCATGTCTTGAAAGAAGAGCCTGTGAGAACCTGTGGGGTTAGAGGGTGCCTTATGAGAATTTCAGTGTCATGTCTGAGACTGCCTTTATGTTCTGAACGTTCGATCTTCCATTCACTGCCTTTGCCTTGCTTACCTATCTCAAAGTAATCACACGGCTATATGAAGTTAGGGACCCCTTTTCAAATGATACCCATGAATATTTGTGGATGTTTCACTAGATGGAAACCTTAAATTTTGTTTTGCTTTTCAAAGTGAACCAGAAACAATCACTCTTAAAAAAGTAATGCGGAGGAATGGCTGTGGGGCTGGGGGGGAGGGTGGACAGGGGGGTGATCAGGCTGCTGATTTCATATCGTAAGGAGACTGTTTGTGATTCCTGATCTGCCCGGGTCTCCTGATGTCCCAGGAACTCATGGCAAGCTCAAAGCAAATAAATGGGAACATGTTTCATTTTTAAGATTTCCTAAGATTTGTATATCAGACAGTCATGATCAAAGTATAGGTGACTTTGGGAAAATTACATGAAAGCTCAAATGTTAGGATTGACCAATGTAATAAATTTGGTTTTCATCAAAATATGAATGTTCAAGCCATTTTTAATTACTTTTTTCTGATTTTAATTATTTAGATAAAATTTGGGTAACCTCTTTTACTTTACAGCTAATATTTTGGCTGCTTTGGATCTAAAACAATAATTTATGATAATTGCTTAAAATATATTTGAAATATTGTAAATATTGAGTAAACAAAATGTCATAGAATAAAACATATGGGCAAAGGTTTATGTATATTTATAAAGACAGAGGACATCTAAGCTACATTTAATTTTTTAACCTTTTAATTGCCTGGAACACTTGGATGGACAGTATGAATATATTAAGTCTAGAGATGAGATACAATATATACTTCCTCACCACTGAAGGTTTTACCAAATTTTCCTTTAAATAATGAAAAATAAAATTATAGTTAGTAGTTTTAGATATGTTTAAGAAATGAGCTATCTATGTAGAAGTCTTAAAATGTCTGCCTAGTCTTGGTTTCATATTTTTCTCCCCTGTTTGGAATACATACGTCTTTAACTTGCATATTCTCTCCTGCATTTCATTCCAGCTATTTATGCTGCTCAATGGAATCCTGCCTTTCTGCATACATTTACATTCAATTTATTGGGAATTTTAAGAGTTTGCTTAGAAACGAGGAGTATAAGTAATTAATTTATGTAGATCCTTTTTTTTCCTCCAAAGAGCTCAACACACTACGTTCATATTACTGAATAAGCATTTCTGAAAACCAACCAAATTACTTAAGAGATGGAAAAATAGTCATAAAGAAATTCAGAAATTTGCAAAAGCTACAACAGTAGAAGAAGTGCAGTCTACACCAGATCTCTGCAATCTGTTGGCTAACGGATGCTCATTTACAATATGCTGCCTACAAAACGGTCTTGCTATTGAATTCTGCCTTTGGTCTATATTTCTGTTCCTTTATGCTGTTAAGTTTTGTTCCTGCTGAATTGTATAGACTCGATTAAAAAATAAGTTTTCAGTGGCCAGTGCCTGTTTTTCAACATTATCAAAATTAAGCTTTCAAAGACAATTTTCTATTATCCAGATGGCCACAGAACATTAAGTTGCACAATAGCTTTAATTAAACACTGATTATTTTAAACTTAAAGATAAGCTATATTTCATATATATCATAAATACAAAGAAAAATTAAAACTGAAACAGCTTCTCTTTAGAGTGTTACATTTGTCCTAGACAACATGTTGGAAAATTGATTAACCTTATTGAGAATGGGCAGTTTAGAAAAAAAGAGATATTTCAAGTGTTTTTATAGAAAGATATACTTTTCTCACAGGAAATAACCAAAATATTTAAATAACTTGGCTTACATGTGAGGTTAAAAAATAAGATCTAAAATTCCAGCATTCTACATATTGACAGTGCAAAGACAGGAACACGCACATGACTTATACCTCTCATTTAAATATTTTGTAGTGTAAAGTATTTATGGTAAGTTTGAGATAGATGATTTTTGGGGGGAAGGGCAACACCCTATCAGTTAATCATGTAATTTAATTCTGGTATTGTAAGTGGCTACCAATCAATTTCGAATTACAGTTTTGCTATTTTAAAAGAAATGTAGTCTTGTAATCTAAAATAATTGAAAATTGTCAAATGTATATTTTGATTGTATTATAATAAAACACAAACATTAATGTTCTATGGTTATAAACAGAATGTTGCAACATGTGTGTGCAAGTTTTGTTTTGAAACCTTAAACATGGTAACCGGGTTTTTGACATGGAATTGCACTAAATCCATTACCTAAGAAAAAATCTCCTGGTAAACTTCGGTAAATATGTTTTACACCATAAGTATGCAGTAATTTCTCTTATGAAAGAAAGGTATATATGTCTCTCCCCAGTCAATGTAGTTATATAGCTACACTTTACTGTGATCTAAATTTAGACTTTGGCAGACTGACATAAACATTACCACCACAAGTAACGACTTTTTTTTTTTTTAAGATTTTATATACTTATTTGATAGAGAAAGACACAGTGAGAGAGGGAATACA
The DNA here is from genome assembly GCF_922984935.1 of Meles meles. Classification (NCBI taxonomy): domain Eukaryota; kingdom Metazoa; phylum Chordata; class Mammalia; order Carnivora; family Mustelidae; genus Meles; species Meles meles. Next base: position 79,554,415 of record NC_060075.1, read on the forward strand.
AGCAGGGGGAAGGGGAAGAGGGAGGGGGAGAAGGAGAAGGAAAAGCAGGAGCCTGGAGCAGGGAGCCCAACGCGGGGCTCAATTCCACCACCCTGGGATCATGACCTGAGCCAAAGGCAGATGCTTAACAACTGAGCCACCCAGGCGCCCCCACAAGTAACCACTTTTAAGATTTCCAATGATCATCCTATGAGTGAGATTTGAAAGTACTCCTCTATGTGTGTAGCTATATGAGTATAATTTATTAAAGAGGTTAGTGCGGCTTTTGTTTTTGTTTTTGCTTTAGAAAGAAATTTCTTTTAGAGAAAATTGTACTTCTTGCCGATTTGGTACATCTTGTGAAGGATATTTTGTATTTGTAATAGGTAATATATACCCCCCCAAACCTGGTTATGAAATAGCTTGTAGGGATACTGTACAGAACTATGTCAGGTTTTGTGGCTGCCCTGGCAATCTCTAAACATGAGAGTTTAAAATAACATATAATCTTTAAAAGAAAAAAATACTTTTATAAGGGGCACTTTTAGTAGAATCTTACGAGGATCATGTCCAAGTCGTTAGGATAAATAAAACATAACACAAGATTAATAATGGAGAAAATTCCAGTTGTATTTGTTTGAATGTAGAAAAGTCCATGAGTAATTCTCAAGATGAAAGAAACAAGAGTTTAATATTTAAGTTGAGAATTAAAAGCATCTATAACCGCACAACTTGTTACCTACGTGAACAATTTTTCTAGCCCATGGAGGTCTTGCTCAGGAAGATGAAGCTATAAACGACTTTACTGTTTCTTTCAGAAGATCATATACTTTTCCTTTGTGTGTATATTGGTACAAACATACATCTTAGAGACTGATTTGACACACCCAGTGAAGTTTAAAATGCATATATTCCAAGAACCAGCTTTTCACAATTAAGTGCATACCCCTGAGAACCTTCAAAAATAGACATTTTCAAAAATAGTTATTGTAGGATTAATTATAATAGAAAAAAGAGAACAATTGTGTGTTCTACAGAAGGAGAATGGAAGAATTGGAAGTATAGTTGCTAAATGGATACAGAAGCTTACATAAAAAAAAAAGATCTGCAGCATCAACATAGAAAATTTCAGAAACAATGTGAAATGAGTGCAATCAAGGAGCGTAGGAATGCAAACAGAATAATACTGGGTATATCAAGTTTAAAGAAGCAAATGATACTGCTTATGGATACATACATTCATATGTAAGTAGTAAATATATTTAAAAAATCACACTCTGGAAAAGTTAAGCACTAAATTCAAATAAATTTTCCTCAAGAAACAAGAGAATATAGGGAGATACCACTGTAATTCGGTTTTATTTTCTTAAAAAAAAATCTAAACCCAATATTACATTTATATAATGCATGTATTTGTAGGAACTAGTATATTTAAATGTTGATAGTTGACAAACTTGGGGGTTCAATTGCCATTTCAATCTATGGTTCTCAGTACAGTTCTGTGTGCTTCAGGTATTTCACAGTAAAACACAAATTAAGGCTCTAAGTCTCAGAACAAATTACTCCACAGTAAATTCGAAAGAGTGAGGAAAAGAGAGAATAGCTTATAGAAATACTAGGTACTCAACCGTCGTAATAGACGCAGCCCTCCAGTTCCAGTTACTCTTACAGTATGGACTTTCCTGGACCCTCTGATTTAAAAAAAAAACAACAAAAAACGTGACAGCTAAGAGTTTGGTTGGCCTCAGGGACCCTGGGATAATGTAGAGTTTTCATAAGCAACACCTTATTGTTATGGAAATGCCTAAGGCATCTGGGATATTGAACTTTCGTGCTTAATACGCCAAAAAGATTCCAAACAGCTGAGTTGGCCTTTCTTGGACTGAACACTGTTCAAGGTTGATGTTTAAAATATAGAGTTTCTTCTTTCTGGCTTACATATCAAAATTATAAACTGACTAATGCTCTTTAGGTAACTGAAGAAGGAAGAGAAATACTTACAATTTGCAAAATGTCTTTAAATGGTCCCACAAATCATTACTTTCTGTAGGAAAGATTTTAAATCAATACAATTTGCCCTTTTAATTTACTATTTTGTTTTGTTTATGTATAGAGATGGGCCAAAAGGTAGCCCAACATTTCTCGCCTTTTACAAATTCTCAATTTTATTGGGTCCTGTCAGGGAGGAGCTAGTGTGTTTCAATATGTATTGCGGGAATATGCGGAGGGGGCATATTCAGAGAGTCTTAATTTAAGTACATAAACCTGGAAAAGAAGCAAATGAAACCAATTCATGAGATGGGAAGTTATCATTTAGAATCAGGAAAAGGATTATTTAACGGGCCACATCCCTCTAAGCTTTTAATATAATGAAACTAGTATGGGCAATTATCTTCAATTACTGAATTGTATTATAATTGTAGCTCTTCCATACAGGTCATTTATACTATTGAAAAACAAATAAACAAAAACATAGAATCACCTGTTGTAATTTGTGTTGTTGACATTTGGAAGCGGTCTTAGGTTTCAGTGGCCACAGGCAGTTTTGAATGAGAATTAACATAACTTACTCCTATGCGAAAATCATAGAAAGCTGGACAAGAAGCCAAGAGTCTGATTATTTAGGAACTTTATGATTCAGATTAGATAGAGCTTTAATCCTGTAGAAAGAGGGGGACATGTTGGTACTTTTAAGCAAAAAACTGAGAGAAAAAGATTTTCATCAAATTTGCATATGAGATGCTGTGAATTGTGTAAGACTGATGATTCACAGATCTGTACCCCTAAAATAAATAAGACATTGTATGTTAATTTAAAAAAAAACCTCATCTGATGGTAAAAAAATAAATTGCATATGAGAAATAAATATAAAATGATAAATGACCTCTCAATTTCCATGTTTTGCAACTGGGTGGATGACAGTTAAAAAAAAAAAAGTTAATGCAGCTGTTCCCCCCCCTTATGGGCAGTTTTATTTTCCCTGCTTTTAGTTACCCTGATCAACCATGACCTGAAAGCAGACGACCCTTCCACTCACCAACAGCCAGGTAACTCATAGGCAAATGCTATGTCACAGTGCCTGCATCCGTCATTGGCCTCACTTCATCTCTCCCGAAGGCATTCTACCATCTCATATCATCGCAAGAAGGGTGAGTACGGTCCAATCAGATATTTTGAGAGGGAACACATTAGCATAACTCTCATTACAGTATATTTTTATAACTGCTCTATTTTATTATTAATTATTGCTGTTGATCTCTTACTGTACCTAATTTATGAGTTACATTTTGTCATAGGTATATACGTATAGAAAAGCAAAGCATGGTGTATGTGGGATTCAGTAATATCTGCATGTTCAGGTGTCCACTGGGGGTCTTGGAACGTATCCATCACTGATGGGGGAATTACTGAAAAGGTTAGGGTGGGAGATCATGGTTTCAACATTAAATACCGAGTTGGGAATGATTTGAACAGTGTCTGAAGTGTTTGAAGCAGTCTGAAATACGGACTTGGCGCTCAGGAGAAATGAAAGCTAGAATTATTGTGTGGTCACGGACATAGATGACAGAAGCAGTGTGATAAGGAATGCAGTGAACATAAGCAGAACTGGGTGGTCAACTTAGAGCTTAAATTAGTGTGCATCCTGATGTGAGTTATCCCTAATTTCTCTGTACTTTAATGAGATATTTCTTAGGTACCAAAAAGTGTACAAAATTATGAATGTGCCTTATTTTTTTCACCAGAAGCTAAATAGCTTGAGACCTAGATCTCTATTCTTAGTATCTAGCAGCGCTTAGCGACTACAAAAGAGTTAAACAAGTGTTGTGAAACAACAAAAGAGTTTCCCTCAAAATTATTGTGATTCTTTATTTAAGGAACTAGTAAGAAAAGAATTCCACCAAATGGAAACATTTTTAAAAATTCCTGCCCCATGTGCTTCTTCTTAAATTAAATTGGTAAATTGATGAAGGTCTATTTTCATTTTGAATGTTCGTCTGTTTTAAACAACAATTACAAGCTGGTGTTGTTGGGGTTTTCCTCTGATTCAGGTGGACTCCATGCCACAAACTACAAGACTTAAACTGATAGAAAAAGGTCCATATAATTTATAATAGATGGTTTGTTTAAGCACAGGACTTTGTGCTTAAAAGCAGCTCTGTACTTTAAAAGAAGTCTTTAAAGAAAAGTTAAATGATTTAAATTCATAGCGTAGTCAAGAATATAGATTTCTCTGACAGATATCTTCTGGTAAATAGTATTTTATTTTTGCCATAGCATTTTCCTGTTTGATTCACATGTAAGAGCGCATAAGTGTTAAATGAAATCTTGGGAAAACATTCTACTAGACCTTTAAAGCCACATGCTCAATAAAAGCAAACCAAAGTTTTAACAGTTTCTTTATCAATTCTCATCCCTAAAAATGTTGTTGGATTAGGTACACTGCTTACATTTACACATGTTATCTCTTAAACAGCAAAGTAAATTTCTGTCACTTGGAACTATTATGATGTGTTACTTCAGATGCATTATATATCTTAAAAGTGAAATACCGCCATATGAGAGTTTTTATTTTAATTTGAACACAGGATGATATATGTAATTTGCACAAATCAGTTCTTCAAGTTCCCATGACTGAAAAACAAACATTGCTGGCTGTAGCAATTTGCTTTCTTTGTGATTATATAAAAACAAAAACAAACGGCATTCCTCTCTTTTGGATGCAATATGAATTAAAGCTTTTTGTCAATGTATTTATACAACAGTATTTTACATATCAAGTATACAAATGATCTAAGGAACAAAAATATAAAAGTATTTATTTCAGTAAAAGTAGAGAGCTGTCTGAGATTTACATGATATAGATGTGCGTCTGAGGATCTAAAAAAGGAACTCCTTACCACATGGATTTAGACAAATCTCCTTTGTTTTCCACTGTACCTTACCAAGAGAGCTACTAACACAGAAGAGTGGTCCGTGGTATCTCTTGCTAACATGGGAAATTGGGAAAGGTTCCAGTTCACCCCTCGTAGTATTGTTATAATGGTGTGAGGGGTGATGGGGACCAAAGGGAAATAAAAGTGTGCTCTATTCTTCTCTTCCTGGTGGGGGCGATATAGATAAATTGCAAAGAGTCAGTAAGAGTGAATTAGTAGGATTCTATGTCTTCAGTTAAAGACACCATTGTTGACATTTTTAAAAAGCCACAAAACTGTCCCAATCCCACCTCCCCCCAGCAACCCCCAGTTTGTTTTGTGAGATTAAGAGTCATTTATGGTTTGTCTCCCTCCCAATCCCATCTTGTTTCATTTATTCTTCTCCTATCCCCCTACCCCCCCATGTTGCTTCTCCATGAGCGGGCTATGGACATTGAGGAGGGAAGGCGAACCATAAGAGACTATGGACTCTGAAAAACAACCTGAGGGTTTTGAAGGGTCAGGGGTGGGAGGTTGGGGCAACCTGAGGGTTTTGAAGGGTCAGGGGTGGGAGGTTGGGGGAACAGGTGGTGGGTAATGGGGAGGGCACGTTTTGCATGGAGCACTGGGTGTTGTGCAAAAAGAATGAATACTGTTACGCTGAAAAAATAAAATGGAAAAAAAAAAAGCCACAAAACTGGACCCAATCCCAAATTTAACATGGGCAAGCTGGTGGGTGAGGGTCAGTGAAGAGAAAATTATTAAGAGGACATGTCAGGGGTAAGAGGGGATTCTAGTTTAAACCAACTTTAACAGGGTTCTTGAGGAAGGCAGGCCAAGGTAATCAGATTACATTTAGGAATGGTGAAGGATGAGGAAATGATGGGATATCAAGGGTGATCAGATATTGACGGTAGGGGATTCTGGATAAACTGACTTGACAAGATTCTTACGAAACTGGGCAACGCAGCAGGTCCTACAGGATGGACACTGAAGCCCCAGATCAAAGTCTAGAAGTTTGGTGAAGGAAAGAGTCTTTGTCTGTTTGACGTCTAGGGCCCAAGAAGGAGGGTGGTCATGGAGGATGGAATACAGATGTGGCCTGAAGTTTTCACATGCAAATGCTGGAGGCCCCTTGAAGTCAGGAAGCAGATAGAGTGAGTCACCAGCCTGAAGCCCGAAGCATCCATTTACACCTTTGTTTCAACTCTGCATACGTAATGGACTAGCTTAGATTCAGGGACAAAATAAACAGAATGCACTTGCATGAACCAATAATAATAATGTGTTTTGAACTATTAACCATAATCAGCTCAAACCTCTGTAGCTGAGATTACCAAGGGAGAGAAAGAGTGCTGCATTTGAGCAGACCAGCAGAACACAGCAGCTACTGAACTGTTGGTCCATGGGAACATCTGCCTCTCCATGGAGAAACATCTCCTGGTGGATGTTCCTGTAAGAAGTGGGCCTTCCTCCTAGGAAGGGAGCCATAGTCCAGCTTTCCCAATGGCTACTTTCAGATTGTTATGTTTTCACTTTAGTATTGCTTTTATTTTAGCTAATTTTTAAGTGACATATTCTTACATGGACTTTCCCGAGATACTGGCCACAATCTGAAATACAGCTTCCTGGGGAAAATGTGACTTGAATTTCAAACTTTGGGACACAACACGAACGGAAGTCACTAACACCTACCCATTATTGCGCGCATCTGATGTGTCAGCTCTTTTGAAGACACGATCTCAGTTAATGCCCACAACAACACTTAGACACAGGAATTATTATCCACATTTTTCAGAAGCAGCAGCTAAGACTGGGCAGAGAATAAATGTGTGACCTAATGTCATTACAGATATTATAAAGCTGGTAAGGAGCAGAACTGAGATTTGCATCGAGGCTGTTTGAGTCTAAATTCCAAGTTTTTAACAATAATAATACCGACTCTTGGCCCATTTGTAAATTGAGAATGTCTTGTAATAAGTGTTCTCATTATTGCTATATGGAGACATAGTTTTATTTCTATTTATTAATAGCTAATCATTATGGAATTAAAGTTGATGTAATGCAATCTGTATTAAATTATTTTAACAACCTATAAAGTCAATACTACTTGAATTTATATTTCCTAATGAAAAAAACACAGAATTCCAGAGATTAAATGAACTTTCCAATGATATTTTATTTTACACATACTAGCAGAGACATAATTTGTGTCAGTTCTAAATGTTTTAGAAATATTAACACATTTAATTCCCACAGTTTCCTGTGAAACTAGTACTGTTTTCATCCATATTTTACAGATGAGGAAACCGAGGCACCATGTGGGCAGACACTATATTTGAACCCCATTTGGTAGGCTCTGACTCATTCTATATTGTCTTGTAGCTGCAAATTTATAAAAGTAGCACTGCTTCTCAAGCCCAACCCTTAAACTTTGTTTTAGGAATAGCTATACCTATAAAATTATCACAGCCAAGAAATTATACTTAGGATGAATTTGGATGACAATAATAGAATAGTCATAGTAACATTCCGTGTGGCCACATAAGAATTACTAACTAGATTTGTTCTCTTTCTCCTGAGATGATGTCTCATTCCTATGATTTCCTAAATTCATATATTCCTGTAGTCTTAGAAAACATAATCATGGAGTTAGAAGATGGTGTGGAATGAACTGGGTGGTAGTTGATGCACCAAGTTGAATTATTATGCTCATAAATTCAGTTAGTAGAATTTAGTTATTCATTCACATTTATAAATTTGAAACCCTCCCTTTCATAGATATTTAGTTGCTTTTGTGTTTTAGCATTAACCTTTCAGCTAAAATAATTGTGGTTTCCAGAGTATCAGATCAATCTCAAATTAAGGCTCTTTGTTAAGACTGAGAGGATCTCCTGGTCAGAAGTTATCTGCTCTTCAGCATAGAGGTCAAGAGTGATAGTACCTGTAGAACTGAAGTGACTTAGGGCTCCATTTTAGAAGGCATATTAGACAGAAAGCCTCTGCTGGAGGCTTAGAGGACTCAATTCCATTTTTCCCTTGGCACAGATTCCCTTCTCTCCAAGGAGCCAAGATCATCATCCCAAAAAGAGCAGACTGTGTTCACTCCAGAACAGCATTTGTGTGTTCTGTGCTGACCAAGGTGCAGGACTCATGACACCACGAAGACTAGGTTCCAAAAGGAAGTTGTGGGCAATTACTCTAATGGGTATTTATAAAAACAATGAACTACAGAGAACATTTTAAGACTTTGAGTGACTGAGTGCCTGGGTGTCTCAGTGGGTTAAGCTTCTGCCTTCGGCTCAGGTCATGGTCTCAGGGTCCTGGGATCGAGCACTGCATCGGGCTCTCTGCTCAACAGGGAGCCTGCTTCCCCCTCTCTCTCTGCCTACTTGTGATCTCTCTCTCTGTGTCAAATAAATAAATAAAATCTTAAAAAAAAAAAAAAAGACTTCAAGTGATTAGCAGCAAAAAAAAAAAAATTGGTAAAAGGTAAAAGGAGTAATGATTAGTAATATCCCAATTTATAAGTTTCTGGTGAGTGGAAGCCTGGCAGTACTCCACCAATATTTTATTGTTTATTTCAAATTGTGTCGTATTCATTTTTTTTAATTTAAGAAACATATGTTATATGAACACATTGTGGATTAATATATACTGTATAATCCTCCAAAATTATAAGAAAGAGTAAAGCAATACAGGTTTGTTAAACTGTATCTTTCCTTTCCCCTCAGAACTCTTTGTGGAAGTTTCCATGTCATTGTTGAAGTGCAGAGATCCCTAAACCAATAGAATCAGACATATTCCATTAGAACAATAATCTCTTTAGAAGCAGGATCTAAATTTTTCAAATGTGTGTGTACGTACATGTGTGTGTGTGTGCGTGTGCATGTGTGTGTGTATAGGCAATGTTCACTCATCATTCTTTTTCTGCTTTGAAGATATGTGAGGTAAGTAATTAATCTGGCTAGGGAAAAAGAAGCAAAAAGCATGGGAAAGTGTGTTTTTTTTTTAGTAAGGATCTCAGTATGCTAGGAATCTGACAGAGATTTATCTCTTGCCCTTCCTGGAATCATCTCCTATATGATTTGTATAGTTTCTTTTAGCCTAAGAAAACTTTTATAATACGCTTCCTGGCTGTGTCTCCACAGTTTTGTTTGTCAAAGATGTCCAACCATATACTCATTTGCCTTAATACACACCCTTCCCGGGTAGGTGTGAACACATGCACTGTGGAGTGGGTATCAAGTACATGTTTGTTGTGCATTATACCCATTTACATACACACATAGTGTGTCTACACTGAACAGATGTTATGAGATTGTGACCCATTGAGAATCAAGAGAAGCTAAGTGAAGGCTGGTGAACAGAGCAAGGAGACTAGGATAAGAGAAAAAGTAAGGTTGAATTGGTAAATCAAATGGTAGTAGAGATTACAGCTAGAAAATTGACAGGAAATAAAACCTGGATAAGAAACTGAGTGAAAGTCCTGAAAGAAAGCAAAGAAAAAAGGCTCAAAAAGTGACACTCAGTTTCTCAGATTGATTTGGAAGTAACATATAAACATCTGAATCTGGGATTCTAGACAGATAGGGAAAACTATATGAACTATGGTCAAGTTATGGTCTGCAAAGAATTTTGCTCCGGGGGAATAAGTAATCCTCAGCTAGAGGGACCCTAGTGAAAGTAGGGATGAAAGCCAATATGTAAAGCCAATGATGGTATTTCTTACATCCTGGTGACAGAGGCTGGGGGGATTATGTTGAAGGCAAGAAAGGATGAAGAATGGGGCTAAAGCCATGTGGATGATTGGAGACCCAATTCCTCCTTCCTTCATCACTGTAAGACTGGGACTCTATGTTTTAAGATAACCAAAGTGAAACATCCCTAGGAAATCTTCCTAGCACTAATCTTTCTTTCAAAATGGCTTAAGTTCTAGTCAAGATTCTACTCCTTTCCAGGTGTGGTTGATGGTCATCTTGACAGCCTAAGTGTATTACCAACTCCCCTCTGACCAAAGAACCATTCCTTCCATTCATCTGCCATGATGTTTAACATTTCTACTTTTAGAAATGTGAGTTTCATGTTTTTATAATGCCATTTATCTCCTTTGAAAAAAAATAAAATGAAAATATATTTATCTTTTATTTCTCAAAAAAAAATCTCTACCAGTTCCAAATTTTTTCAACCTCCCTCTTATCTATATTATACCCGTACCTATTCTTATCTCTTTAACTGTACCTTAGAGGTTGAAGGTAACCTATCCACTTGTACTCTTGGATCTCATCCATTTCTGTTCTCACCAAGAACTCACTACAATTCTTTTTTTTTTTTTTTCTACTTTCAACATCACTTCTTCCTCAACTATATTCTCTGGTTATAGCTCTTCCAATCTCTTTTCTTTTACATTTATGTTTAAATGTAAAATTAGTATACTTTCTACATCTATTTCTTCTCTTTTCCCATATTTCCCAAATCACTAAGAATTGGAGTTCTGCTAAGACAACCAGTGACTCAAAGGTGACACTACTTTTTACTCTTCTCTTATTTGATCTCTCTCCCACCTCTGGCACTGATGACTGACATAAAATTAATTTCATCTTTGCCTCTATTACATGAGTCTCTTTTGGTTCTTCCTTCTACTATGCCATTCTCTTTAAAGTCTTTTTTCAGCTTCTTCTTATCTTGTCTAGTTCTTAAATTATAACATACCCCAGGGAAGACTCTGAATTATCTGAAGCCATATCCTTTTGGTTCAAATCCATGTTCTACAATTTGAAAACTATTTGACTTGAGGAAGGTCATGTATCCTTTCTGTGGCCCAGCTGTAAATTGAGGATAACACCAATATCATAATATAATGCAATGTAAGTATTCACTCTAACTATTATTTCCCATTGGCAATTAATTTTATGCCTTCAGCTCAACTTGCCATCTCTACTCTAAAGATTCTCAAATAGGCATCTTGTACTAAGATTCTTCTCCTAAACTCTTTGGCCAAAATTTCTGTTAGCTTTCAGGATTTACCGTTCATCTCAAAGCAACAGAAGCAAATCTGAAGACATGACCTCATATTGCTTAGTTGGGTGGATGGCAACATTCAAAATTTTCCCTCTCCTCACTTTGGTCCCAAATTTGACATCAACTATCATTCATTTATTTTGGTTAACTATTGTTTATTAACTCAAAAGAGAACCTAAATATTGTCTAGGTTTATCTTCTCATTATCTCAGGTTTGCCTTAATATTGGCACCTCCACTGGTCTCCTGAATAATTGCCGAATTGTTTCACTTTCTGTTTCCCTGACTTGTGTCACCCTTCTCCAATCTATCCTTCATGAGATGCCAGTGAAGTTCTCTAACGGGGAAATCTGATAATTCCACTGCTTTTCCTCAGAATTCTCCAGTATGTCCTTATGATTCACAAACTCCAAACATTTCATCTTACAGTAAATCCTACCAAGTTGGTCCCTTCCTGCTATTCTAGCTCATCTTCAACTGGTCCTTTATCCTGTTCCTTATGCTCAGACATTACATGTGGGTTCTCTTTTGTGCACACACATATGCTGTGCCCTCCATTGAGACTGTCCATTTTCTGTGTCGGCCTGGAAAACACACATCTATAGGGTCTCAGATCAAACAGTGGTTTCTCGGTGAATCCTGCCCTGAATCCAGCCATCAGCCTTATATGTTTTATTTTCTTCTCTCAGAATATCTCCATTTATTGAATTATAATTGATAATTATCATTTGGGATTCTGTTTTTGAGAATTTGCCTTGTCACTAAAATTAATTTGTAACTGGTACTCTTAACAGTCATTTACAGACATGTGAATAATCTTCGTACAAGCATGAGTCCCAGTTCTGTTGGTCTTGAGTTCGGTAAATCAGGGACATATTTAAATGAGGTGTCTTTAAATAGAAACACACATAAAACAAAGTTATGTATTGATTGGTTGATGCAAATGTGACTGGGCACTGACAGGAACCTAACCTTGCCTGTTTACCCTGGGAGCAATGGCTTAGTATTTGTAATTTCATGTTTGCAGTGACCAATGACTTCATGAAAAATTACTGCAGCCAATTATGAGAATCAACTGTCTATTTGTTTGTTTGCATGTCCGTATATAATGTTTTGAGGGCTGTTCTGTCTTTTCATACTCTGTCTATCGGGTCTTGAATAATTCTTGACACAAAGTTAGTAGCTCATAAATATTTGTTGAATGAATAATGTGCGAATGTACATATGCAGGGATTAAAATATATGACAGCATTATTTATTATAGTAGAAGTATAATTTCTGAAGAAATAGAATAAACTAGGTGAATTTCAGCGAACAGAAAGAAGAAAAAGATTATTGGAGGGAGAGCTGGCTAGGGCACTGCCATTTGAACTTCTATGTGCAAGGAAGGGGCATAATTTCAGTGAAAGGGGAGAAGTGGAGAGGTAGGAAGTAGCTTGAGTCAAGAGCCCTAGTGAAGGGGAGCTTGAAAAGAAGTAACTAAGAACAGAAGCGTTACATGGGAGGCTACAGAAGCAAAGCTTAGCTTCCTTCAGATCTAGTGAGGGTTTCTAGTTTCCCTTCGCTGTCTCAAATTTCTTGTGTACAAATATGTTGCCAAACCATTCCATACCTAGGACTGTCCTGGTTTTAGCATAGAAAGTCCTAGCTTGTGGAAAAACCTTAATGCTAAGCAAACCAGGATGCTTGGTCACCCTGTGTACAAACTACTACTATTATTTTGAAGCATACCATATTTGCAAATTAAGACAGTGTTAATTTAGGTTCATCTATTGTTCATTAAAACTGTAACTGTCAAACTCCAATTACTTGGCAGACACTTGAGTTCTTGAGGACATAAAGATGAATTTGATATTGCCTTTCTCAAACATCCCTGTGTCACATCTCAAAATAATTCAAACTTCGAACTGTATATATTTATATACAAATTTATAGAAATTGCATATATTTATATATAAACCAAAATTATAAATATGTATGGAGTCTGAATGGAAATTCACAACATTAGGTATTTCTGATATACTTTTTTTTTTAATTAAAGACCTTATTTTTTAGAGCCCTTGTAGGTTGATAATAAAATCGAGAGGAAGGTACAGAGATCTTCCATGTATTCCCTGCACTTACACAGGCACAGCCTCCCCCATTATCAACATCACTCATCAGAATGGTGCATTTTTCACCAAGGATGAACCTACATTATAATCACAATCCATAGTTTACCGTAGGGTTCATTCTTGGTCATGTACATCCTATGGGTTTGGACAAATGTATACTGACATGTATCAATATATTAAACAGAGCATTTTGTTTGCCCTAAAAATCTTATGTGGTATTTCTATTCTTCTCTTCCCCTTACCACCCACTACCCCCTGGCAACCACTGATCTTTTTACTGTCTCCATAGTTTTGTCTTTTCCAGAATGTCATGTGGCTGGAATCATACAGTATATAATCTTCCCAAATTGACTTTTTTCACTTAATAACATGCAATTGAGTTTTCTCTATGTATGTCATGGCTTAATACCTACTTTCTTTTTAGTGCTGAATACTATTCCATTGTCTGCATGCACCGCAGTTCATTTATTTGTTCACTTACTGACGGACATCTTGGTTGTGCTCACATTTTGGCAGTGATGTACAAAGCTGCTATAAATATTTGTGTGCTGATTTTTGTGTGTTCGGCCCAGCTCTTTTGGGTAACTACCAAGGAGTACAATTGCTGGATCAATTGGTAAAAATAAGTTTAGTTTTGTAAGAAACCACCGAACTGTCTTCCGATGTAGCTGTACCATTTTGCATTACAAGTAATGAGTGAGAGTTCCTGTTGCCCCACGTCTTCACCAGTATTTGGTGTTGTCTGTATTCCAGATTTTAGCCATTCTAATAGGTGTATAGTAGTATCTTATTGTTCTATTCTTTATAGGGCTGAAAAACCAAAGTGTGATTCCCGAGAAAGGGAATCTGTAAGGGCTAGGGCTATTTTTAAGTTATGCTTAGATGGGACAGTTAAACGAACTTGAAGAAAGAAAGATCTTTCTTACCTAGAGACAGATGGAAGAAAAAAAACTTCTGTTCCCTTATATGCTACATGCTGCCAGGTTTTTCAAAGACCCAGAAACTCATACCTCTGAACCACAGGAAAGAAAAATAAATAGGATCCTTTCATGTATAGCTAAACTTCCATTCGAATTTGATATATTTTCTTTCTAGAATAAGTGTCTGTGATACTAGAATGAAAAATTTGTTATAATAAACAGTCATAACTGCATTCCCTGTGAAAGTATGATAACAATGTAATTATTATACAAGATGGGTAAATTAAACCACATTTTATCTTGGTTTAAAAACAACAGTTCTTAGTCATGGCAATAATCAGATTTTATTTTCTAAGTTATCTTCGGCTTGGTAAAAGTATTCTTACTCTTCAATTTACCACATAGTTTTCAAGACCTCCAGAAGGTTCCAAAAGTCCTTCACATAAAAATACTATTTTTTCCACCCCCCGACTCAGTTCTTAAAAGTTACAATTCCACTTCTTGTTTCCTGAGCTAAGTGCTCTTATCATAGGATTTACCACTGATACCCTCTTCCAAGAAAATAGTAATTTTGTGTATTATTGAAATGTTTAACTTGATTAATAACAAAACTGTATTTATAAAAGGGGCTTCAATCAATTCTTTATTCAGAGTATGCAGTAGATACATAAACATTAGGTTCAGATTGTATTTGCGGTCATGCCAATGAAGGGAAATGTGGTAGGCCAACTTGAACTACTTGACTATATTTTGCGGGCTATCAGCTAAGATTTAAATAAAACCATCCAACTTATATTGATTCCTATCAGTCTTGTATCATTCAATTTATGTTAATAGTATACATATGTATTTGGCAAGATAGTTCAATATAAACAAAAAATAAAACACAACAGCTTCAATAGTTTAGGATTATACACTTGACTTTAGATTCATTAGACAATGAAACAACTCCTTAATATATTCTAAAATAATAAAGAGACAATATAATTTTATACAGGAAAGTGTGTTTAATGATGATTATCTCGTGACGGTAGGTACACATATTTGAAGCGTGCAATGTAGCAGGAATATAAGCCTGGAAACTAGAGTTTTGGGTACTATTCTGGGAATTGACGCTAAGAGATTATGGACATATCACTTTGAATATCTCTGCCAGATTTCTTTCATGACACTGATAAAGTTGGTATAGCCGTGTTTCCCAAATAGTGGTTTTTGAAATACTCCTCTAGAAATTTTAACAGATACCTTGTTGAAAGGGGGTTGACTGAACACCTATGTTTTGGAAATACTGTTCTGTTTCTTTTTTTTAATATCTTGAAAATTCACAGTGCATATTTGTAAATGGAAGACTCTAAATAAATTAAGGCTGCAATTTACTTTTGGGGGGGGACAATGTGTTTAACAAGGTTAATTGAACTTGGATCACATTTTTCGTGTCAATTTTATATACATTTAGAACCTAGATACTTTTCGAAGTCTTTCTCATTTTTAAAGAGATTGTAGCTCAGAATGCATTTAAATAACATGCCAGTTAAAAAGAAATCAGTCTTTATCAATCTCATCTAAACTAGTGAGCAATGGCAGAAATAAGGATATTAAGATATTTTGCTTTTACCAGACATTGATGGATGCAGAAAATACAGACTCTTATTTCACTTGTATAATGTATTTTTCTGAGCATAACATCACAATACTTTCATTCCTTTACTCCACAGTCATTGGGGTTAAGGGTCAGTGATGAGGATTTTCTGGGTGAGAGGAGGAAGACAATTTGAAGTATAACATTAGATTAATGTCTATTGATGAAATCCTTTCTTAGGAACAGGTCAACAGGTTTGTAAGTTGGCTAAATGGTCATCTCTTAGCTATGTCAGTGTTTGAAATGTTGGGCTGTGTGGCAGGAGGGAGCCTGAGGCTTTCTCTACTGAAGGGTACTAAGAGCATCTTTAAGTCTATTTACTACACTGATTCCCTCTCATTTGGAAAGGGTTAAGTCTGATAAGTCTTGGGTTGATAAAATTTTGCAGAAATTACAACCATTTGCGTGTGAAAAATTTAAACACATTATGGAAAGTGGACCATTTCTCTTTCAGTTTCTAGAAATCTCATACATTTCTCCATGTAAGAGAGTGAAATGACCAGTTGCTTTTTCTCTTCCTGCTATTCCCATGGAAATACCAACAGGACATACAAGTAAGGAAAAGCCACATCGCTGCAGAAAACTAAAGAAGTCTATTACTGAAAAGCCCCAGAAATTTAAATCTTTGTTTTATCTAGACAACTGGGATGAGTTTAAAGGATAGTACGGAAGAAACACTTGGGATTTTTTTTTTCCCCCAAAAAAGTAATATCCCAAAGCCCAGTAATATCCCTTAGACAAAATGGAAACCACAAGGGGGAAGTTAAAGTGCATGGGATCATTGATTCAACCATGAGATACTTGGGGGCTATCCCATGAATTGTGTGGCTTCTCCAGGTAGAGTGCAGATATGCACAACACACATTTATGCCAAAGGACAGCTTCGTAGGAGTAAATCTGCATGGTGTATACAGTAGTCTGTGACCATTAGATTGGAAGGTAAATAAATTTTTTTTAATAAAAAGACAGTAAAATACAGAGTGGATATACAGTTGCCTCTTGAACAACACGGGTTTGAATTGTGTGGGTTTGAATTATATGCAGATTTTTACAGTGGAATACTATAAATATATTTTCTCTTCCTTATGATTTTCCTAATAATATGTTCTTTAGCTTGCTTTATTGGAAGAATACAGTAAATAATACATAGGCTCCAAAATATGTATTAATTACCTTTGCTATCAGTAAGGCTTCCATTCAATAGTAGGTTGTTAGTAGTTAAGTTTTGGAGAGTGAGAGTTATACACGGATTTTCAACTGTGTGAGGGGTCAGTGTCCCTAACCCCTGTGTTGTTTAAGCATCAGCTATATTTTGTCAGCAGGCCCAGTGGGTGGGTGAGCAGGAGGAAAATCTAGTCGACGTACCTAGTGCCAACTTGGTAGACATTACCAAGTGGGAGCTACATTCACCTAGAGGAGAGGACACAATTTTACTCCAGATAAGTGCCATCTATCCAGAAGACACAAAAGTCAGAATAGACTAACACAAGGCCTAAAGAAAAGTATACTGAAAGTGAAGTTTTCATAGACTACATTGGTCGTTCCCATGCAATAAGCCACAGCACACACAGGTGCTCAGAAACCCAGCTGCATACTTTCAGCATTCCTTAAGCTTGGGGGTTGGCTGGAACCCCAGCGGTCAATATTCTCCAGTTCAAGAAACCGCATGTGTTTATCTGTGCTTGCTATACATTTCCTAGGCCTGCCGTGCCATGGAAAAGGTGTGGAAACACTGGCCTGCAACCCCTCACTCATTCAGGGAACTGCTACTTATCATTTTCCCACGGTGTGCTTCCTTCTGGAGAACAGCACAGCAAAAACATGAAGGGCCCCACATGTATCCTACATCCCTCTACATTACAATATCTTTTGCAACGCCCTCCCAGTTTTAGTCTCTATCCTACTAACATGCAGCTCGTCTTCAGGAACCCCTAGCACCTTCATCCATAGGATCACAAAGTTCCAGATGTCTTCACCATTAGCTTGAGATGTAATAATATTAATTCATTAGTTCTCTCTCACTTTCTTTTTGTTCTTGGAAGTCATTTAAGTTAACAAATTTCATCTTTAAACAATTAGGAAGGGCAGAGAGGTTCAGGAGTCAGAGCAACTGCCTGGGTTTGAATCCCAGGTTCCCCATTTAATGAGGAACATTTAACTTCAGCATTAAATGCACAGTGTGAGCGTGTGTTGGGAATGAATATGTGTTATGAGTATGTGTGTTGAGCAAGATAAATACTAAAAAAATAAGCTCACGGGTGATATGTATCTCATAAGTACAGTTCATGTCAGTTCTATTTGTATATGGAGTACCTCTAGTAAGTTTCTTACTGCTTAGTCAGTGTGGTCAAGTTGAAAATAGTCATTTTTTCTGCTGGGTCCATTGCAAAAAATCAACCAACATTTTACATTTTTAATAGCTCCTCTTATCCTTTCTCTTACTTTGTAGGTCCTTTCTTGAGGCCCAAGATTTTTAGGTCTTCCTTTTTTTTTTTTTTTTTTCTCTTTTTTTTTCTTGCTTGCTTGCTTGCTTGCAGATCTTACCCTCAGACTCTCAATTTTTACTCTGGATTATTTTCTACAACTTCTATTATATTTTCTGAGTAGAATTAAAATATTTCCTATTGGAGTTCCAGGTTTAAATCTTTGGAGGAGGTAAGAGAAGAAAATATAACAAACAAAATCAGTATGGAACAATATAAAACAAAAAGCCAATAGTGACATCACAGCTACTTCTTTGGCTATCACCATTACCCTTTCTCTTCTTCTCCTTCAGAAACTGTTTTCTAGAAAATTTCTCATTCTAGGCCTGGGTATAGGCCCTGCACTGCCCATTGAAACCTCCTGAATATTCTTACCCTCTGCCTTCTCCTCGCTCCCCTTAAGCAATTGCATTGGTACGAACCTGAACTCTGTTATTTAGCAGGCTTCATCTTAAATCCTTAAAGGGATTCAGAATTAAGACATGAGGCTCAACAGCAGCACATCTCTGCCGTCACGATGGTGAACCTGTTCATGGCAGCAGACCAGAGAAACACTGTGGAAAACTTCAGCCAAAAGGGAATGAGAAACTTGAAAAGGACATTGGGGAGCTTGTGGATTGATTAAGCTCAATAAATTGCCTGGAAGTAGGAGAAAGGCTCTCTGTCCCCACTTATATTTTTATAGATGATGCAAGCTCTGCTATGCTATGGAATTTTTTGAAATGGATGTTATCTCCACGTGATTTTAGCAAATCCTGGTTATAAATTCTTTATTTCACTGTTGTTCTGTCCTTACTAATCTCCTTATTACTCTGTTCTGCTCCATTTTGTGGGCTTCCTATTGTTCAGTTTTCCTGTTTATTGTGATCTACCCAGCACAGCGCTCGACACATAACAGATGTCCAGTAAACATAATTCTCATTTTTCTCTTATAATTTCTATTGGAGTACATATTTTCCTCAAGTTTTCTCTCTCCTGTCTGGTCCACTAAAATACTTTTTCCCACACTTCATTCTGTATATAATTGGGCTGACATAGTCATAGTTCTGGGCTTCATCATATCTGTAATTTAAAGACAATGTCAACTTCAACTGCACTTTCAAAATACTAAAGGCCCAGTGACTATATTTGAAAGCAAATATGTTAGGCCAATTGTTTGGAAAAGCTATCAAATCCATTACTCTTTTTTCTGAGTGTGGTGTTTTCCCAATATTTATTCCTGAAGGGAGAAGTCCCAACTAATTAGACCCATTGTCTTTTCTTCTCACATGTCTCTTTACTCAACCACTTGTCCAAGTTCTATATTAGGAAAGAAGACAAAGGGTAAAGGTAAAAGCCTATTCCTAAGTTTTCAAACTTTCCCCCTGAGTTCCCTTGAGAACTAGGACTCAAAATTATATAGATGCTGTTTCTGTTGAGATAAAAGGAGATACTGTTACCCCACATGGTGAATAAATCATAATAAATCTAAGACACAGTACAAGATGAGCATTAGCAAGAGACCAGAGAGCAAGTTTGGAGAATGAGGATTAGCCGATTGCTCCCTAATGTCAAACCAAGATCCAGTAGAAATAATCATTCTGGCATCTGACAGAAGAAGTCAAAGGTCAGGGTTTAATGTCGCCATCCTCTGATTTCCCAACTTCACTGAGCAGGTGCTTAATAAAGCATGATTATTTGTTATGTTTAAAGAGTTCAGAGCAAAGTTAAGACGTAGAGTGATTACCCCGCTCTCTTATTCTGGTGAGAACACTGTAACCTTTTTGTTAATGACAATTATGTTGAGGTCATTACTTTGTCAGACTTGATTTCTTTCCCTCAAAGTATGGAATGCAAAAATATTATATTACACGAAACTACTAATGTCACTGATGAGTCTTCATTGATTATAAAGAAGAAGAAAGCATTTAAGGTCAGCAGAAAGAGCCCTGAATGACCGGTGATTGGACAAAAACGTGTTTTGCACTTCTAAGTGCAAAGCTTGTGTAAAGCTGGCAGAAATTTTCACACAACCACAATTTATTTGTAGAAAGGGAGAAAGAGAGCAAGAGTGAGATAGTGAGAAAGAGAGAGAGAGAGATCTTTTCCCAGCAAGTGTAATAATTAATGCTAATTGTAAAATTCCTGTTAGTGAGAACGTCATTAAATATAACAAACGTAACATCAGGCGTTTGAAACATTGCTTAGTAGGCCCATTTCCTCTCCCTCTCTCTCACTTTCTTTTTGTTCTCAGAAGTCATTTAAGTTAACAAATTTCGTATTTAAACAATTAGGAAGGGCAGAGTTTCCAGAGTCAGAACAACTGCCTGGGTTTGAATCCCAGGTTCCCCATTTAATGAGGCAACCTGTTGGGCATATTTCTTAACCTCTTGTATCTCTGTTATGTTGAAATAATGGTACGCAATTATGAGAATTAACAGTGGTGATCTTTGTAAAGCAAATGCTTGTTGAAAACTCAACCCCCACGCCAGCACACTAATCGCCTTGCCTCCTGGTATTTATGCCCTTGCGAATTTCCCTTCCACTTTGAATCTGTGCTGGCTCCGTGACTCACTTTAAACCACAGCATGTGGGAGAGGTAACACTGCTCAAGTCTCAGATCTAAGCCTTACAAAGGCCTGGAAGTTTCTACCTTTGCGTCTTTGGGGCACTGAACTACCATGCACTAAATGTGGCTACTGTGCTAGTGGGACCATAAGGAGAGACCACATGAAGAGCGCACCAGTAGAGGGAGAGGACCTGAGACGACCTGGGAGGAGGGAGGCCTGGCCGTGCCAGTATCCCTGCTCAGCCCAGCCTTTCAGCTCTCCCAGCCGGGGAGCCAGACCTGTGATAGGGCCACGACTGACGACTGACGTTCCAGCCCCCATGGCTCTCTAACACCATCAGCATGATGATGTTTATGAGAGACATAACGCCAGACCAGAAAATGACTTCCAGGTCAACTCAAAGAATTGTGAGATATAATAAATTATTGTTATGGGAAGGCCCTGATTTGGGGGAAGATAGTTTCTTATGTAGTAGATAATGGAAAGAAGCAACAAGGAGAATGTGGAGCGGCTGTATTCAGGTGGTGGCTACTAGCCACAGGTGGTTATTTAGCACTTGAAATGTGGTGGTATGCCAGAGGAACTGAGTTTTAAATTTTATGTAATCTCATTCCTTTAAATCTAAAAGCTGAAGCAACATACAATTGTTATTCTGTTGTTTTCGTGTTTTACCTGTTTGTGTGGTCTACGGTATTTTTACTGGATTGGAGAGCTGTAAGGCACCTCTGTCTTTTCTAATACTACATAGAAACATACTGCCAAAAAAGGATTGCCAGTATATGGCATTAATTTTTTTTTTTTTGGGTTTTGAATATTTATTGCTTTTCTTTTTTTTTGGGGGGGGGTTTGAATATTTATTGCTTTTCTTTTTTTTTTTCCCATTTTATTTTTTCAGCGTAACAGTATTCATTCTTTTTGCACAACACCCAGTGCTCCATGCAAAACGTGCCCTCCCCATTACCCACTACCTGTTCCCCCAACCTCGCACCCCTGACCCTTCAAAACCCTCAGGTTGTTTTTCAGAGTCCATAGTCTCTTATGGTTCGCCTCTCCTTCCAATTTTTTTTTTTTCATAAACATATAATGTATTTTTATCCCCAGGGGTACAGGTCTGTGAATCGCCAGGTTTACACACTTCACAGCACTCATGATAGCACATACCCTCCCCAATGTCCATAACCCCTCCCCCTTACCCAACCCCACCTCCCCCCAGCAACCCCCAGTTTGTTTTGTGAGATTAAGAGTCATTTATGGTTTGTCTCCCTCCCAATCCCATCTTGTTTCATTTATTCTTCTCCTATCCGCCTAACCCCCCATGTTGCTTCTCCATGTCCTCAAATCAGGGAGATCATATGATAGTTGTCTTTCTCTGATTGACTTATTTCACTAAGCATGATGCCCTCTAGTTCCATCCACGTCGTCGCAAATGGCAAGATTTCATTTCTTTTGATGGCTGCATAGTATTCCAATGGATAAAGAAGATATGGCATTAATTTTTATATCAAGGATTTACTGAAATTGATCATGCTTTGGATATATTGGGCTACATAAAATGAAAGGTGTTAGTAATACTTATCTCACCTATTTCCTTGTATTTTTGAAATCTGAATTCTAGAAAAATTAAAATCACACAAGTAGCTTGCATTATATTTCTATTTGATGGAGCTGTTATAAAGGATTAAATGTAGAATTGTTTCTAGAGTAGACTTTGTTTTTTAGAATAGTTTTAGACCCCATACACTCCCACCCAATTTCTACTGTTAACATTTTGTATTAGTATGGTTCATTTTTTACAATGAATAGACAAATACTGATATATTATCATAAACTAAACTCCTTTTCTTTATTCATATTTCCTTAGTTGTCATATAACTTATCTAGTCTAGGATCCTACATTATTACATTTAGTTGTTGTGCCTGCTTACACTCCTTTTGGCTGTCACCTCTTCTCATTCTTTGTTTTTGATGACTATAGAGGATTGAATAGTGAATAGTGGTCCTTGAAATATATTTTCATGTCCCAATCCCCAATGCCTGTGAATGTGACTTTATTTGGAAATAGGGCTTTTTGTATGTAATTAATTTGTAATTAAGTTAAGGGTCTTCAGATGTGATTGTCCTGGATTATGGGGGTTAGCTCTCAATCCAGTGATAAGTGTCCTTATAATAGTCAAATAAAGGAGAGATATACAGACAGAAGAAGAGGAACTGTGATCCCAGAAATGGGAATGATGCATTCACAAGCCCAAGAAGGCCAACAAGCACCAGAAGCTGGGAGAGTCAAGGGACAGAAACTCTCTTAGAACCTCTGCAGAGAGCAGAGCCCTACCAACACATTTGGAAAACAGTGACCTTGACACCTTTGATAGTACTTGTCAGGCATTTTCTCCAATGCCCCCTATTGGAATTGGTCTGGTGTTTTTCTTGTAGTTAGACTGGGGATATGCATTCTTGGAAGGAAACTCGCAGAAATGAAGAGCCATTTTCTCATATTGTGTCAAATGTACATGCTGTCAACATGATTTACCCCTGTTGGTGTTAACCTTGACCCTCTGGATCAGAAAGTGTTTCTCTACTATGAAGTTATTCTCTTCCCTGCCCCACCCCCCCCCAACCCTTTTCGCTATTGTAACCTCTGGGAGGAATTTTGACAAGTCTAAATAAAACTTATGATCAGCTGGAAAGGAAGAAATAGCTGTGAAAGTTGCTAAAGGGAGCATAGACATTGGTAACTACTGGTCAAGGAGAAAAACAGATCAATGGCAACCATGGTGCAAAACTGGTAGGGTTACGTTGGAAAATGAGGGGAGATCTTTACTCCTCTGAAATAAGAAAAAACAAATACAGGAGAGATACAGAGACAGAAATACTGACTAGGTAATGCAAAGGAAAGTTAAAGACCTCATAGATAAATGTCTTTTCTTAAGAAAGGAAAATTCAGCTCAATTAAACAAACCTTGAAACTTACTATATACCAGACATTGAACTTGGACCCTGGAGAATCCAAATTTAACAAGATTTAGTTTCTGTCTTAAGATATTTACCATTTGAAAACGAAGGATATCATATGAATAAGGTATAAAAATAAATATAGCAATGGAGGCATATTTTTAAAGGGCAATAGAAAAGTAGTATTCACATCCATCTAAAACTCAGGAAAGTTTCCAAAGATCAGCTGGTATTTGAGAGAAAAACCACTAACCCACAAAAACTGACATGGTAGCATGACCTAAAAATATTTGTCAAAATAGTTCTCAAATTAGCAAGTTCTGAAATGCTGTTTGTCACTGAACCAGAATTGATTAGACTTGGAGATGGAATTCAAGCCAAGAAAAATAATAAAAATATAAACCAGAAAGAAAAGTATTAATTATTTTGGTAACCAAAACTATCAGAAAAGCTCTATGTGGAAAAATTATATGAAAAATTTAAGTGATAAAAGATTGTTTGATGGGAGAATGGGGTATTATTAGTTATTTATATGGATTCAGTGTGTAAAGGCATTAACCTGGTAAGCTTCAGTTCCACGGCTGATAAAAAATGAGACTAGAAATAGCTCCTATATTAAAGGATCAAATGAAATGAGGCATGCTTAGGACAGGGTCTGGAACATAATAAACTCCCAAGAATTGTTGTCATTACTATGACCATTACTATTTTTTCAGTCATCATGTTCCTTCTCCATCCCGGTTTCCTTCAATATGACACCCAGTTCATATTCATTTATGCTCCTCTAGCAGCTAACAAATTGTTTCTCACCAAGAAAAAACGAAATATGTAAGCTTATTCTACTGAATTACAGAAGAGTTGATTGTATCAAAGAGCAAGAAGTGGAAATAATTCAGAGGTCAATAGAAAAAAGGTGCTTCAAACCAATGTGGTCTTTTTTTTTTTTTTTTAAAGATTTTATTTATTTATTTGACAGATAGAGATCACAAGTAGGGAGAGAGGCAGGCAGAGAGAGAGAGAGGAGGAAGCAGTCTCCCTGCCAAGCAGAGAGCCCGATGCGGGGCTCAATCCCAGGACCCTGGGATCATGACCTGAGCGAAAGGCAGAGGCTTTAACCCACTGAGCCACCCAGGCGCCCCCCAATGTGGTCTTTTGAAAAAAAATTAAAATGAAGATATTTATCCATTAGAAATGTCTTATTAAAAGCCATCGATCTTAGTGCTTATGAATATATACATTTAAAAAATGTAAACATGACCACAGCTCTAATTTCCCTTTGCAGCCGTACTGTGTCCTGTTCTTGATTCAACGGAAAGAATTAAAGACAAGCATGAGGGGTTGGGGGTTGGGGTAGTTGTGGTTTGGAGACTTGGTTGCTATTTATAAGTAAAAAATGGAAGAGGAGGTGTCATAAACTGAAACTAGGGAGGTCTAATACTAACTAAGTCACAAGGTTGTCTCTATGGACCGAGTTAAGCCCCTTAACAACTTCTCTGTTTTATTTTCTCCATCTGTTTTACCAGGCTATCGGGAGGATTATTTAGTTAATGTTGAAGACTATATTTATCAGTTCCACAAAATGTCTGTGATTTAATGACGAGAGAACACTAAACGACGCCATGGGAGTATCACCGGGGCTAGCAACAGCATTATTGTCAGTTGAGTCCTTCAGAGACCCACAGGACAAAACATGAGAGGCAGTTCTCAAGCATTTGGAATTGTATTTCAAC
Source organism: Meles meles (assembly GCF_922984935.1). Classification (NCBI taxonomy): domain Eukaryota; kingdom Metazoa; phylum Chordata; class Mammalia; order Carnivora; family Mustelidae; genus Meles; species Meles meles. Next base: position 79,579,711 of record NC_060075.1, read on the forward strand.
AATTACTTCTCCTTCTTACTCCCCAAGTCAGCTGGGTTTTTGACTTTGTGGGCTTGACAAGCAATTTGTTTTTTATGATGGTAGAATTTTTTGAATGGTCTCAGCATAATCCCCAAAATGATTTCTTTAAACAGAAATTACAGTGACACAGAGCCCTCCAAGGTGATAACCTTTTTTCTGCGTTATCTCAGAATGTGAATGCTTCACTGTAACTCCTATCAAAGAGCTTTTCTCTTTTCCTTTCATGAGAGAAGCAGTCTCATTTTTAGTAACATGATCCTAAACAACAGACTAAGAAGCCCTCAATATATCACATTTAAATATAACGTCTCTGTAGGATATACAGTACAGAGAAACCCTGAATAAAAAAAATAACGTCTGCTGAATACTTGGACAAGAAAAGCATCTCCTTTGTGAATCAGCAGTGATAAACAGTCTGCATTTTAGCAACTTGATAAAAGATATCCTTCTGAGTCAGCTTTCCCATACTTTTGATTTCTAGTTAAAGAATATTATCTCAGTACCTTGTAATATGCAACTACATACAAACCTTACTTCAAAAGGGAAACAAGGGGGAGAAAAATACTCCAAGAACCTCTTAATCAGCATACAATATGTCAGTCTAGTAAATAAAATCCCCGCTAAAATGAAACCTCCATATGAGGTAAATCAGTCCTTTCAGGTCAGTAGGGTAGCATGTGGTAAATTACCTCTGTTCCTTGCTACCACGAGAGATTGATATTACTTGACTTATGTGGGCTAGTAATGCTCACCACACATCAAACTCTTCCGAATTGCTCTAAGGATCATGCCCCGTTTGAATAAGACTGAAAATATTATTAATGGATAATTTAGATGTTAGGCCCAAGGCTAGATTCATGCTGTTAATCGGTCAGGATACTGGCACTTTCCCTTCTTTAATTTATGTTTGCACAACAGTGACATGAGCTAAGCTCAAATATCCTTCCAGAAACCTGGCCCGAATCCCTCTTTGTGTGGATTTAATTTGTACCCTTCTTAGTATTTTTGTGTGTTATAGTTGCTTTCATACCAGGTTGAATGGAACTTCAAAAACGACCGAAAGGAGTTCCATTTTCATGATTCAAAATTAATCATGCCCCAGCAACATGAGTGTAGCTCTCTGGGTGGTAATCCTGAAGTAAATGTTCTCCCTTGAAAATGAAAACGCTCATTTGTGATCTTTATTGAAGGTTATCATGTCTATAGAGTGCAGTTTGGCGTGACTTTAGAATGTGGTCCCAGTAATTTCTACTGTGCTGCATGTTAATCATGTTAATGCAGGGACTCAATTTCATGTCAGAATCATAAACAGAGCTGGAGTCCCAGATGCTTTGTAACGTGGAAGAAGGTGGTAGAAATGGAGGTGTCGGGGTAGGGTCATTCCCAAAGGTAGTTTGATAGAAGGTGGAGGCTAAGAGGCAGATTCAGTGACCCGACTACTTAACATCTCTTTGTCTTTTTTTTTCCCCCCTGTACTAAGGCAGGGGCTTGTAGTAGATAAACACTTAACTTGAGTTGACAATCATTCCTGTAAGGAAACTCCGCCTAAGTGCTTCAGTATAAATTTCACATTTCAGCATTCTCCATTCCTGCCACTTTCTCCATCAACCAGTTCTCCTTCCCCCTCACCTCCTTCATCCCACCATGTGACCCCTGCTTCCTGGCAACCCCCCAAACCGGCCATGGATCCTAGCACAAAACTCAGCCCTAGATCATCACTCATATGTTAGGCATGATTTGAATGCACCGGAGGTTGACTAAAAAATTTCACACTCGGTTGAGTCACTGTGTGTGAGGGAGTGGTTTTCCAGGCAATATGCACATTTTCATTGTGTCCCTTAATCACTTGAACTAAAGGTAGTGGTGGGTGAGTTATGAGGTGGCTGTCTTACTCCCACTTCTAACAAAACCAGTTTCATTTGTGACCTTGCATTTGACAAGCTCCTTCCTCCCTCTATTGCCTTGCTGGCTTGGGTCAGGGATGGACACCTAAGGTGTGGCAAATCAAATTAGCTCTTTGGGAAATTAAAAGTTGAGAATCAGGGGCACATGGATGATGTAGTCATTTAAGCATCAGACCCTTGGTTTCAGCTCAAGTCATGATCTCAGGGCTGTGGGATCCAGCCCCACACCGGGCTCTGCCCTCAACACAGTCTGCTTCAGACTCTCTCTCCCTCTCTCTTTGCCCCTCCCACCCCCCTCAAATAAATAAATAAATATTTAAAAAATAAACTTGAGGGGCGCCTGGGTGGCTCAGCGGGGTAAAGCCTCTGCCTTCAGCTCAGGTCATGATCCCAGGGTCCTGGGATTGAGCCCCGCATTGGGCTCTCTGCTTGGCTGGGAGCCTGCTTCCTCCTCTCTCTCTGCCTGCCTCTCTGCCTACTTGTAATCTCTATCTGTCAAATAAATAAATCTTTAAAAAAAAAACAACTATTAAAAAAATAAACTTGAGACTCAGAGAGGGAATTAGTTGGCATGGGGAAAAAAAAAACAAGGGGAATCATGTGTTAAAGGCAGCATTTCTTGGTGTTCTTCTGTGAGTGAATGAATAAAGGGAAGTCAGTCTGTAAAAAGCAAAAGAAAATGAAGCAAGTATACCGAAGAAGATAAAAATGAGAGTTTCTTTTGTGAATCTAGGAAGTAGAATACACCCTTAATTACTTCTCAGTTCTTCTGAGGCCTGGCTTTTATGTTGTGTGTGGGTTTCACAAGACACTCATAAAGTTCCCGTTCTCTTTTTGCGACAGAGCAAGTTTTTTCCTAGTGCTCTTCTGTACTTTCTTGTTCTCTCTCCCTCTGTCCATCTGTTTCTCACCCTCTCTGCCTTTCTCTTTTTCTCTCTCCATCTCTCAAGCTTATTTCCCCCTCCCTGTCGTTCACCCTTCAGCAATCTCTCTCTAGTTCTCCCTGGGTCTCTGTTTCTTACTCTCCATCTCTGTCTGAACTTGAATTACTCTAGATTTATTTTCCTTGTAATTACGTAGGATGATGAAGTGTTTAGACACCTTGGTAGGACCAGTGGACAATCCAAGTTTATTTATAAGTGAATATTGTGTTTGGGGAGATTTCCTCTGTGTCCCTTAAGTCACATCTGCGTTACCTGAGTGCCTGTAGCAGTAGAGTTGTGGCCATGTTCTCTAAAACACTGGCTGTTAAAGACTCTGCTGGCCTAATTTGGAAAACGGCGTGAACTGTTATCAGAGCTGTGATCTATTTTCAGACGTGAGAATGGAAATTGTGGGGTCTGAGAAGCCTGGAGTTAATACTGGTAAATCATGGGTATATTTTTTACTGATATACTGACGGGGGCGCCAGTCCCTTCAACAATACTCCGTTGGTGCTTCCCATTCCAAGCTTCTCACCACGGCCCTCCTGAAATCATGGAGTAGGAGGGAGTTGTAAATGTAGAGATTCGGAGTTAAATCTTTTAGGAATTCACTGAATAGAAAGGAGGGTGGCCTTTTCCAACTCTTAAGATCTGAGGACAATATAGGAGAAACACACCCTCACTTTCTGCTTGTAGCTATAGTTTCACATGTGGTAGTTTTAATGAGATTCAATTATCACCTGACTACAAAAACAATTGTCCTAAATGACCCAAGGTTATTCCCTATCTCTACCCCAAGTAATTACTCAGTTCTGTTGTTCCTCTTGGATTATGTATTATCTTAAAAATATGCATTTCTTTGGAAAGAGTTTGTAATGTTACAGTTACATGTTAAACTATAATAAAACCAATCTTGTTTAATAAAACCACCAGGCAGTTTAAGAAATAGAACACTCAATGTAACACAAGCCCCTTTCGTACCCTTAGTATAAATTGTACTTTTTCCTTTCAATTCATTTTCTTCTCCGCCCTCTCCCACTCTCTGCCCATATTTCCTCCCTCGGACAGCAGACAAGGAAGAATATAAGTAAAGACAGTATTTATCCTAGCCTTGTTTTTATCTTATGTTTTCAGTGTTTTACCATTAAATATGTTCATTCTAAGTTTTTTGTTGATATTTTTAAGCAGAATCGGAAAGTTCACTTATATTGCTGGTTTACTGAAAGCTTTTTGACGTGTTTTTTTCTACATCTGTCGAATGACCATATAATTTTTCCTTATTCTGTATCAGACAATCACTATCTAGCCTCTAAGCCATAATTCTCATGGGAGAGAATCTGATCAGTCTAGTGTCAGGTGTGAATGTGGGTCCAGCCAACTGCAGCCCAGGAGAGGAGATAGGTTAGGTCCAGGTACGTCACTGCCCATCCAGTAGAAACTGTGCCCAGTATTCAGTGATGTGGCATGTCCAAAATGCATGTGGTGACGAGAAGATAATCGTTATATACCTTCTCTGTCTTCTCTTAACTTTATTTGATAATAACTCCTCCGTCTAAAGGCAGTTGTTCAAGTAATAAGAGATGAATGCAAAATGTCATCAGCATTCATTAAATGCTTATAAAAAACACAAAAGAAAACAACTCTAAAAATAGAATCAATAAGCCATTGGAAATCTATTCTTTTAAAAGTACTTTTTTCTTTCTTTCTCTATGTTTTACTATTGAAAGAGCATATAAGATTCTTCTTGCTAGATAAGATTAAACTTTTAAACTAACTCATATTTAATACTCTCAACATACTTAAGAAATTATAAATTGGTAATTTTTTTTTATATATTTTGACACAATGCTAAATTTGATATTAACTGACAGTTATTATACTAGATAAATCAGTATTTTTTTAAGTATTCAGTGACAGTGTAATAAACTTGAATGGATCTGTGCCTCAATGATAAATACATTATTGATTATTGATATAATATACAGCAAAGGAGGGGGCATTGTACAAGTTTTGGCAAGGTGGGAAAAAAAGGAAGAGTGAGGAGCCTGGGTGGCTCATTTGGTTACGCCACTGCCTTTGGCTCAGGTCATGATCCCGGAGTCCTGGGATCAAGTCCCATATCAGGCTTCCCCTGCTCTGCAGGGAGCCTGCTTCTCCCTCTCCCTCTGCTTGTGCGCGCGCTCTCTCTCTCTCTCTCTGTGTCAAATAAATAAAATTAAAAAACGAAAAAGAGTGAAAAGAACTATATGAAATATGAAGTCAATGATTTGACCTTCTCCTATATATGCTTGAGGGAGGGAGTTTTTCTATCAGTCAGACATTGCCAAAATAAAGCCATGGATCAATTTACCAATACAAAATGCTGAGGATTTTTAACTTAATGAAGTGACTTATTGGGAACTTAGCTTTAACTGTCAATATTTGAATTATTATTAGCTTCATTCATTTTAGTGTTCATATTAGCTTCACATTAGCTTCATTCATTTTCTGTGTTCCAAGATTCATTGTTTATGTACCACACCCAGTGCTCCGTGCAATACATGCCCTCCTTAATATCCACGACCAGGCTCACCTAACCCTCCACTCCTCTCTCCTCCAAAACCCTCAGTTTGTTTCTCAGAGTCCACAGTCTCTCATGGTTTGTCTCTGCCTCGGATTTCCCCCAACTCACTTCTCTCCATCTCCCAATGCCCTCCGTGTTATTCCTTATGCTCCACAAGTAAGTGAAACCATATGATACTTGATTCTCTCTGCTTGACTTATTTCACTCAGCATAATCTCCTCCAGTCCCATCCATGATGAAACAAAATTTGGGTAGTCATCCTTTCTGATGGCTGTGTAATAGTCCATTGTATATATGGACCACATCTTTATCCATTTGTCTAAGTGCTTCTTGGCTCTTTCCACAGTTTGGCAATTGGGGCCATTGCTGTAGAAAGCAACTTTCTAATAAGACTGCATAATGGAAAGATGGGAGGTAGAAATTTATACAATCTTCTGTTCATACAGCTCACTTGCTTCTTGGTATAAGATGTGGAGGAAAGTAATATCTTGACCAAATTGTTACTAAACAAACCTATAACTATTTTTATATCCAGAAAATAGATATACAAATGGACAGGGGCCACATCATTTATGACAATACAATTCTGACCCATAATCTGAACAACCAGCAGGAAAGGCAAACCATGATCTCTGCAATAATCAGCCCAGAACAGATAGGATTTGGTGGATAGACTCAGTCAATGGCTGCCAGCCAGTATCCCTAATTTTTACCCATGCTCCCAGCTTAGGACCAACTAGTGAATGTCAAATGTGCTCTTGAAACCAACCACACAGGATCCTCTACTCCTAGTTAACCTCCCCCTAGCTTGCCCATGGCAACAACCTTCAATTAAAGTTTATATGAAGCCTTCCCTCTCCCCCCCAACCCCAGTAAAGCTTCCTACTCTCATGACTGCCTTTGAGCCTTTGCCAAACCCAAGAGGGGGTGGCTGACTCTCTTGTTATAGCAAGCTCTGAATAAATAGCCCCTGTTTCTTCTCATTTGGTGGTCTTATTTGGTGATCTTCACTTATTCCTACAACATATTTTTTTGTATCAAGGTACATTAAGTATTCACTTTAAAACTTAATAGCAGAACAGTTCATTCTAATTTTTAAATATATATAAAATATTACATGATATCTTTGAAAAGATATCTAATACAGTGGAAGACTGATTGCATGCATCATCTGGTTTCGGTGACACTCATTCGAATAAACCTCCAACAACGAAGAGAATGCTAACTGAGTATTAGCAGACAAGATAGATATCTCAACACTTTCCTGAAAGACAGGCAAGTTACTTGACAGTTAATGCAGAGGAAGTCACACCTGGTATATAGCACAAAAGAAGCGTATTTTCTCTGAAGAATCACAAAGAGACTGAACAAGGAGTTTTAAAATCAGATACTTTTTTTTCTAGAAAAATTAAATTAATTTCGTTAAGAGAACTAGAGGATCTAATGTCCCAAAATAGAGATCCTAGAGATGCTTTTATTCTGGGTTTTCAAATTTTCAATAGCACATAACCAGCTCTCTGGCTTCCTACTCTAAAACATCACTAATCAAGGAGCTGTATCTAAACATAAGAGTTTCTAACTGGTATAGCCAAGTGGGGAATTCTGCTTCTTAGCAAGATGCAATAGGTGTGGGTAATACCAGAGTTTCCATCACCACAAATTTTTTAAGAAGGTGGTTAAATCACAAAGCTTATATTTGTAAGGCATCAGACTGCTGTGGAGGGGAAGAAGTCCCATCTGGCTAAAATTCCACAAATGGGATCATCATTCAGACATGAGCTAACAAAAGGCAGCTCACTTCCTTTGGTGTTTGGTGATTCTGAGGATGGACTTAGGACACTGTTTTGACCCAGGCAAAGGGCCTCTACAAAGGGGAAGAGAAACCCAGCAAGGTTTTTAGCTGCTGCACAGAGAGGAAGTAAGAAAACTGGATTTTTGAAGGGCCCCAACAGAAGGCTGAGTTTGTGAAGAATGTGCTGAAGCCTAAGCAGCATCCTGGGGAAGGTCTGAAAATACGTAAAAGATGACAGTTCTGGAAGGAATGGGAAATTGACACTGTGTGCCTATAATCACCTTCTCCTTGAGACACTTTCTGACGTTGGATAATGTCTAGTGGCTGACAAGCTGAGGATCTAGGCTTGGTGTCTGGTAGACCACTGCTCTTCAAGACAGAGATTTAGACAGTCGTATTACTGTCTATGAGTTTCAAAGAGTCTTAGTCTCAGTAAGTTACAGAAGTAAGGTACAAGCTATCACTCAATAGGAGGTGTCAAAAACATTTTTAAAAAATCGTAAGCTTTTGACAATATATATGGTCAGAAATTAAAGGGACATGTATAGAACAGGGTGGAAGGAATATAATGTTGGATCAACCTAAATGTATTGATATCAGTGTATTAGGCAGAGATTCTGAATTCAGTGTGTTGATTGGAACAATGGGAATGGCTTTAACAGTTTGCTTGGTTGATTTACACCAAGTTAAATTGAAATTGAAGATCTTCCTTGGTATATTAAAAGGGCATGTAAGCAAAAGCTCTTGAAGATGGGGATCTTAGGGTAGATTTGTCATTTAAGGTCTGCTCAATCATTCCCTTCATATGTCCTTGGGAGAGTGTAGAGGATACTGTCATTATAGCCTTTTGGAAATGCTTGGTTGAGGGGAGTCCTGGAGTCTGCAAGGGAAGATGTCTGTAGAGGCTGTTCTCCAGGCTAGAAGTACAATCAGAATGCCATTGAACAGGGCTCTCTGAATTCAGTGTGGATGGTGTTCACCTGTGATGGCAGAAAGCAACTAGTGACATTTAATCACCAAAGCAAAGGTCAGTGTGGTTACTGTAATGGGTATCACAGTCAATGCAGTAATTAAAATCATTTGACCTACAGAGATTCTTGCCATTGGTTAATTGATCATGGTCTCCCTAGATCTAAAATTGATGGCAGCCTACAAAAATCTTACTTGATTTATGTATTTAAAAGAGTTCTAAATCTGGTTAATGTTAATAGAAGTCTGACTTGAATTACCAAAAGAGAGAGTTATAATCCCTCAATCAATTCCTATACCTGATTCAGTTCACAGACTTAGAACTCCCAGAGTGTACAGGAGGCCAAGGTCCTTTGAGGAAGGACTCTGCAACTCTGCCAAAAACACACTATAAATCTTCTTCCTTCTTCAAAGAACTTGTGTCCATTTTTCAGAGTGACTGTGAATTTGGGAAGGGGAAAAAACAAACTTTTCATGGATTACGGAGGATCGGCTCCAATTTTTAAAGACACCAACACTACTCTGGCCCATAGGTGCTGTATGGGCTGATGCAAGTTAGGTGATCAAAGGAGGTTTAGCTCAAGTCCATCTCAGAGTGAGTCATTGGGGTCCATAAATCTGCCCTATTTTTTTTTCCCAAATCCAGTTTTCCAATTCTTAGTTGGAATAGATATACTTAACAATTGGAAGAATCCTCACGAGAGTACTTTGACATGGAGGAGGTGGCTGTTCTGATACTTCAGCAGACGACACACAGCGGACAAGAGTTGGGTGTCTGGCCAGTCAGGGGGACCTGGGAGAGACATTAACAGCTTCCACTACTGCAGGTATCGCTGTAAGGCTGGGTAAGGGAACAGACCCTGACATTTTAAATTTTTACTTGAATTTAATTTTCATTTTATTCCCTTTAAATTTTTGTATCATCTCTTCCCATGTTTGAATTATATGTCCATATGATATTTTATAGTAATTTTAAGCAATTCAAAAAAGAGAAACCAGATTCTCCTTTGATTTTGCTCTTAAAAAGTTTGTACAGTAATGGTTTAAAAGTAATGGATTAAAATCTTTTTTAACAATTCTTAGAGTAAAAATTGGGGACATCAACCTTTTACCCCAAAATGGAAGCCTTCCTCTTCAGAAAATGTGGGAGTAACTGATACTTGTCGGTTTTTAAAATATCCTAGACTTATGCAAATTCTCATCATTTCTTCATGTTTCTGTTGACATTTGCATTGTGGCATGATAGCAAAAAGGCCTTCGCTGACATAAAATAGATACATCATCTTAGTGCTGGGGAACGTAGGAACAATTTGGCCTAACTGCCTTATTGTAAGATTATGCTGGGGACATAGAAGGAGGAAGGTGACCTCGCTGTGGTGGCAGATGTCTAGAAGAACAAGGATTCACAGCCACTGCATTCCAGTGCTCTATTAACATACTTCCCAAATATTTGATGAAGTCCTAATTTTCAGACTGAAAGGTTTGTTTAGTTTTACTTTTCTGAAAATCCATAAAAGCCTTACGAATTAAAGACTGCCATTGTTGGATGTCCAAAGAGGGGGCAAGATAGGTGTTTAATCTGAGTCAGAGACAGCAAGTAAGCACCGACTCTCATGTAAACCAGTGGTCAGTCCCAAGGATGTCGAATAAAGTGAGAGAGAACTTAACCAATAACAAAAGTCTAATAATAAAGCACAGAAATGTGTTAAGCATACTATGTGGCAACATGTATGAAAGTGAAAAATACTTTTATAATTTGCTTGTATATAAGCAAAATATTTCTGGAAGGCTACAGAGGAATTGATCATCAGTGATCTCTTGACAGGGAACAAACTGGTTGGGAATAGGGAAAAAAATGAAGAATTTCTGGTATCTTTTTTTTTTTTTTTTAGTCTTCAATTTTGAACCATTTAAATATGTGGTTTACTCTAATTTTGAATGTTATGGAGAAGTATGATTGATATTATGAATAGTATGAACTGAAGGTGGAGCTCTAAATTTAAAAGAAAATGACAATAATAAGTAATATTTAACAATAGCCTACATTTATTAAGCACATATGTTTACCAGGCATTCTTACAGGCATCACATCATTCAGTCCTTAACATTAATCCCATTTCTCAGATTTTGGGAAACTGAAGTTTGATGAGGTTTTGTTTTTAAGTTTTCTACAGGTTTGACCTTGTGTGAAAGAGAGCTAGAGCACTAAGCCTTTGCGTTCAGTATGAGACTAAGAAATTATTTAACTATCCAGGTAAACACTGCTGTACCAATTAGGGTTATAACTTCCCCAAGTGTTTCTTGGTAAACATTGCGTATTAGTGAATCTCTATTTTAGAATTAGACTGACACTGACTTTCAGATAAAAACATCATGCAGTACCTAAGGCCTCAAAGACTGAACTGTGTGGATGCAGAATTGTGCTCACTGCAGTTGCAGAGTGGGAATATTTTCTCCTGAAGCCATAAAGTTACCCAGAGCTGTGGACCTAGAATCACTCCACCTTGGTGTCGTCCCTGTCTGCCACTGCGAAAATCTTGGAAGTAGAGGGTTGGATGGTGCCACGTTGAAAGCCATGTGGAAAGAGTTTTCTTCACTATTGAGATTCACTGTGAGTGTAAGTTCACCTTTTTAAAAGTCTTTATATCATTTTGCAGATTGTCCAGAATCACGCTTTGCACACAGAGATGCCATACAAATCCTACACATAATTCTCATATTTTGTCTTTGTAAGAGAAGCAAACCAAGCCAATCTATGAGATCAAACCAGATTTCAACTAGGGTTACATTTCTAGAATCCTGCTTTATGTTTTGTTGAGTGTCTAAAAGAAGAGCAAAAAATAAGTGCTCTTCGGAGGTTGTGAACATTTCCTAAAATATCCAAATGTGTACTGTCTTCACACATGTCCTGGATTTATGACTCTCCCAGTGCTTCATATTTTTGTGGTAGCTATTAGTAAATTTATTTCAATTATTCCATGCAGTTTTGAAAAGAAGTTCTCATGTATAGTTTTATCATTTTAATTTCCTGATCCTAAACCTATAATTTCAGAATAGAGCCCCTTACCCTAGGATCATTACTAATTATTTTAGTAAAAAAAAAAAAGATTTCCTGAATTGACTCTCTTTTTGCATATTCAGATCATATTTGCCTCAATAACAGCATGTATCCTACCTTAATAGAAGTTCCGAGATAAGACTTGTCAAGTAAGTGTTGTGCGCTAGAATAAGTGCGTTCTTTTGCCATAAACTCAATAAACTGAATTCTATAAATTGTTTCTAGTGATTTATCGGTATGAATCTAGAGCAGTTCAGATTCAGGGTTATGCATTTCACATATCACTAATGTTAGTACAGTAACTACAGCATTCTAGTACGGGATGTCATTTCCTAGAAATACTTTGATTTTAAAAGGAAACTATAATTTTCAAGAGCAAAATCAAATGTCTCTGACACTGAATTTCATTTGAAACCCTGTATTTTGTGGAATGATGATACAATGTATTTAACCTATTCTCTGTGTTACTAGATTTATTTATTTTAAATTATTTTCTAGCAAAAGAACAATTTGCTTTAAAATTCCACTCTGAGGCCTCTCATGTCACTAAAACCCCATTCCACCTGAAAATAATCTAGCGCAAGGTCACACCTCTCAAAGTCCAATGTGATGGAAACATTTAAGTATCTCTTTGGAAGGAAGGAAATGCTATCTTTAATGTACTTCTCTATATACTGTGTCAACCTCATAGTTAAATTATACTATGGACTCAAACTAAGCTCTACTCAACGGTCGCACCTCTTATCCCTTTATTAACCTTTAGGTTTTTACGATCTGTTAGGCATAGATAAACATCTGCTCGACAGACCAAAATCATACCTAGCCACCTGTCTAACTATTTCAAAGGCTACCAGTAAAAATACCTAGAGTGTATAAACAGCGCCTGGCTTCACATTGAGATGAACATATTTTCTATGCACTGCAATGCTCGTGACCCTATTTTCAGCAACTCACATGGTGGACACCTGTGGCTAGTTGGTCTGGATTTGGGTGAGGCATAACATCTCAAGTTCAAAGTATGTTGCATTATTTAACAAGAGTAGGGTACAAATTAACCATGGGCATGCATAATGAAATATTTTTAAAAATATACTTGTACACATGTGTAAATTTAATTTGGATTAAATTTCCAAATCCAGGAGATATTAGAGGAGTCACAAAATTATTAAAAAGCCCTTTAATTTGTCCCATAAATTTCGAGTTCTTATGTAGAAGGAGCTTACTAGCTCAAGCTGGATATGCTCTCATGTAAATATTTTTTCAATAAAATTTTCTAGTTTTTTTTTTCTTAAAGACTCTGCCTCAACAGTTTTAATTTATGTTAAAAATAAGTAACATGCTCAATAATTTGGGTTAAATTGAAGACAACAGACTTAATAAGATTCACCCTTAACTAGAAAGAATCTGAATATCTATCAAATAGTGCATGGAAATAAGAAAGCTATCGCTAAGGGTTATTATTATTATTATTATTATTATTATTATTATTATTATTACCATGGCAAGCTACTGGATTAAGAAACCATTACAAGGGGTGCCTGGGTGGCTCAGTGGGTTAAGCCGCTGCCTTCGGCTCAGGTCATGATCTCAGGGTCTTGGGATCGAGTCCCGCATCGGGCTCTCTGCTCAGCCCCGAGCCTGCTTCCCTCTCTCTCTGCCTGCCTCTCTGTCTACTTGTGATCTCTCTGTCAAATAAATAAATAAAATCTTAAAAAAAAAAGAAAGAAACCATTACAAGGACAAATATAATGTTCATCATATAATTGGTGAGTCCATATTATTATGTAATAGAGACAAACAGTATTTAAATTACACCACGAAGTTGAATTGAGTTTTACTTAAAGAAAATATGAACTAAGAGCTAGCTATAAACTAAGCTTGGGCTTGTGTTGTAGTTGGGAAAAATGTAGATGCTAATGTTTGGCAACCTTATAAGAAGTCCAGGAAGAAAAAAGAAAAACCAAACCATTAGGGGATCATTTTGAATAGGGACAAGGAAAATGTCAATAGAAGCGGCATTGTCCATTGTTACTCTAAATCTGTTCTCTTGTTTAATTCCTAATAAATTATTCTTCAGGCAGTGGTCTCTGTAGGTCATAAAGTTATAAAGTTTAGATATCAGAAAATAATAAAAATTTCATGAAATGCCATTGATTCTAATAAGGAGTTTTATGCTATCTTGAATAATAAATGGTAGAAATTTAATTTGAAAATGCAGTATTAGTTACTGATACACAAATGGCTCTTTTTCCTCCTCATTTTTTATCCCCCCCTCCCCCAGAGAAAGAATTCCATTAGAAAAATCTACTAAAGTAGATTCGTTATCAGGACCTGATTCCATGATATATGCCTGGTTTTCAAGTGTCTGAAGAATGTCAGATTTTGAGTATGGCTGAAAAGTGTTTGTTGAGTGTGACCAGAAAAGTGTTTGTTCAATGAGGGCATTATAAACAAGTTTTAGTATTTTTAATTTACAATAACTTTTTGTGTTCTATTTTTCTGTGATTCGAGAGATATCAAGAAGTTGCTTAAGACTATATTTTTGGTTGCCTCAGAAATCTCATCATGAGCAATTTAACACTCATCACATTGTGTATCTTTATAGTAAGATTTGTAGCTAAAGATAATCTTATCGCCCCAGCCTCTCTAAAGAGTAGATGATTTCTATTACACTGAATGTCGTATGTCTTTGGCAGATTAAATTTTTTTCATCATTTTTATAATGATACTAGTGAGAATAGTAGGATGGTAAATGGTTTTAAAATAAGATGAGCAGGGCGCCTGAGTGGCTCAGTGGGTTAAAGCTTTTGCCTTCGGCTCAGGTCATGATCCCAGGGTCCTGGGATAGAGCCCCGCATCTGGCTCTCTGCTCAGCGGGGAGCCTGCTTCCGCCTCTCTCAATCTCTGCCTGCCTCTCTGCCTACTTGTGATCTCTGTCTGTAAATAAATAAATAAAATCTCTAAAAATAAAATAAAATTAGATGGAGCAAAAGATATCTAAGCTACTGTGGATTCGCATTGGCTTCTGCGCCTTTCTCTAAATAAAAGATATATTATTCATATACATATATATGTGTGTGTGTGTATATACTCACTATATGTTATTCTATATAGTCCATATATGTCTTTATATTCCGTTATAGGTAAAAGACATGGATGCATATGGACACATTTCATGATTCTTTTTGGCTTAACGGGTGTTTTCCAGCACTCTGATTAAAATATCAGCAAGGAAGATACAATTATGTTGTCAAGGAATCAGCAAGGAACATGAGATTTGTTACTGCTTCATTACTTCCATAATTCTTGGTGGCTAGCCCTTTAATACAGGTGTTTGTGGTTATCAATCACAGAGAATCTCTCAGCTTCTCTCCTCCTTCAGTCAACTTTCACTGACTTGTTGATGCAAGGAGTGTGTTTGCCTCGAGCAATTGGCTTAAAAGCACTTGTCATTCCGAGAGGAACACTTCACGTTGTTGCTGTTAAAACACTGCAATTATAACTTTCTGCCAAATTTATGGATGGAGAGAGGAACCGACTTCTGGGTTCCTGGTGGAAATTACTGGTGTCATGAGCCAGTGGAACAGGTAATTTTGAGTTATCAGCAGTCTCAGGAAGGTGCATTTCCGTTCTTGTTTACCCCCGCATTTGAAATTTGAAGGTACTGTCCTACTGATGACAACTATTATACCAGCTGGAATGAGAACAGCTTGTGAAACCAGCATTTCCTCAGACCACACTAAGCGAAGGATTCAACAGCGTCACAATAATAATGGGAAAAAGCTCAACTCCAATTGCAGAACTGTGAGAATTACAGGTTCCTTCAGATCCCTCCCAGCTATCTTAAGCATTTCCTGTTAGGAAGGGGTTTCAAAATGCTCCCAAGAATAATTCCTTGGGATTTTATGAAATATATAGTTACAATTTAAGTGTACTCCTCCCCTGCCAAATCTAGATACAAGTCTATGGGAGCTTAACTCGGAAATCATTTTAGTGCGCACTATTCAGGAGTTAATATTTCTGTCTCTCCTCCAAACCTTGTAAGATGTCTTCTACTCTCTTTCCTTAGGAAGAGGTCCTTCCATCAAGCATCTCCATTTCATATATGCTTGTCCACAAGCCAGGCCCTGTAGATTTGCTGTAGCAGGCATCCTGATATTACAAAACAACATCTCTAATTGTGTTAAAAAGGGGCACGTGTACCCGAATGTTTATAGCAGCAATGTCTACAATAGCCAGACTATGGAAAGAACCTAGATGTCCATCAACAGATGAATGGATAAAGAAGATGTGGTATATATACACAATGGAATACTATGCAGCCATCAAAAGAAATGAAATCTTGCCATTTGCGACGACGTGGATGGAACTAGAGCGTATCATGCTTAGTGAAATAAGTCAATTGGAGAAAGACAACTATCATATGATCTCCCTGATATGAGGACATGGAGAAGCAACATGGGGGGGTAGGGGGATAGGAGAAGAATAAATGAAACAAGATGGGATTGGGAGGGAGACAAACCATAAATGACTCTTAATCTCACAAAACAAACTGGGGGTTGCTGCGGGGAGGTGGGATTGGGGGAGGGGGAGCGGGCTATGGACATTGGGGAGGGGAGGCGAACCATAAGAGACTATGGACTCTGAAAAACAACCTGAGGGTTTTGAAGGGTCAGGGGTGGGAGGTTGGGGCAACCTGAGGGTTTTGAAGGGTCAGGGGTGGGAGGTTGGGGGAACAGGTGGTGGGTAATGGGGAGGGCACGTTTTGCATGGAGCAGTGGGTGTTGTGCAAAAAGAATGAATACTGTTACGCTGAAAAAATAAATAAAATGAGAAAAAAAAATAAAAAAAAAACAAACAAACAAACAAAATATATACATAAAATCTACCATTTAAACCATTTTTAGATGTACAGTTCAGTGAAATTAAATACATTCACATTATTGTGCAACCATCAACTACTATCTATTTCTGGAAATTTTCAACCTGTAAATTGAAGCTCTGTACCCATTAAAAAAAACTCCCTGTTCCTTCTGCCCCTGAGCCCCTGAAAAGCACCCTTCTACTTTCTGTCTCTATGAATTTGACTACTTTAGGTACCTCCTATAAGTAGATTCATACTGTACGTGTCCTATTGGGTCTGGCTATTTTGCTTGGCATAATGTCTTCAAGGTTCATCTATGTTGTTACATGTATCGGAATTTCATTCCTGTTTAATGTTGAATCATATTCCATTGTATGTATAACCAATAGTGTTTACCCTTTCACCTGTCAGTGGAAATTTGGGTTATTTCCACTATTTGAGTATTTTGTGAATAACACTGTTATGAACATTGGTACACAAATATTATTCAAGTCCTGCTTTCAATTTTTCTGGGTATATACCCAGAAGTGAAAGTGCTGGATCACGTGGTAATTTGAACTTTTTGAGGAACCAACATAGTGTTTTCTATAGTGGTTGTACTATGTTCCATTCCCACCAGTGATTCACAAGGCTTCTAATTTCTCCACGTCCTCACGAACACTTGTCACTTTCTGATTTTTGAGAATTGCCATACTGATGGCATGAAGTGGTATATCATTGTGGTTTTGATTTGCATTTCCCTAATGAATTAGTGATATGTATTTTTTCATGTGCTTTTTGGTGTTCTGATATTTTATTTTATTTTTTTTCCCTTTTTATTTATTTTTTCAGCATAACAGTATTCATTCTTTTTGCACAACACCCAGTGCTCCATGCAAAACGTGCCCTCCCCATCACCCACCACCTGTTCCCCCAACCTCCCACCCCTGACCCTTCAAAACCCTCAGGTTGTTTTTCAGAGTCCATAGTCTCTTATGGTTCGCCTCCCCTCCCCAATGTCCATAGCCCGCTCCCCCTCTCCCAATCCCACCTCCCCCCAGCAACCCCCAGTTTGTTTTGTGAGATTAAGAGTCATTTATGGTTTGTCTCCCTCCCAATCCCATCTTGTTTCATTTATTCTTCTCCTATCCCCCTACCCCCCCATGTTGCTTCTCCATGTCCTCATATCAGGGAGATCATATGATAGTTGTCTTTCTCCGATTGACTTATTTCACTAAGCATGATACGCTCTAGTTCCATCCACGTCGTCGCAAATGGCAAGATTTCATTTCTTTTGATGGCTGCATAGTATTCCATTGTGTATATATACCACATCTTCTTGATCCATTCATCTGTTGATGGACATCTAGGTTCTTTCCATAGTCTGGCTATTGTAGACATTGCTGCTATAAACATTCGGGTACACGTGCCCCTTCGGATCACTATGTTTGTATCTTTAGGGTAAATACCCAGTAGTGCAATTGCTGGGTCATAGGGTAGTTCTATTTTCAACATTTTGAGGAACCTCCATGCTGTTTTCCAGAGTGGTTGGACCAGCTTGCATTCCCACCAACAGTGGAGGAGGGTTCCCCTTTCTCCACATCCTCTCCAGCATCTGTCATTTCCTGACTTGTTAATTTTAGCCATTCTGACTGGTGTGAGGTGATATCTCATTGTGGTTTTGATTTGTATTTCTCTGATGCCGAGTGACGTAGAGCACTTTTTCATGTGTCTGTTGGCCATCTGGATGTCTTCTTTGCAGAAATGTCTGTTCATGTCCTCTGCCCATTTCTTGATTGGATTGTTTGTTCTTTGGGTGTTGAGTTTGCTAAGTTCCTTATAGATTTTGGATACTAGCCCTTTATCTGATATGTCGTTTGCAAATATCTTCTCCCATTCTGTCAGCTGTCTTTTTTGGTTTTGTTAACTGTTTCCTTTGCTGTGCAAAAGCTTTTGATCTTGATGAAATCCCAATAGTTCATTTTCGCCCTTGCTTCCCTTGCCTTTGCCGTTGTTCCTAGGAAGATGTTGCTGCGGCTGAGGTCGAAGAGGTTGCTGCCTGCGTTCTCCTCAAGGATTTTGATGGATTCCTTTCTCACATTGAGGTCCTTCATCCATTTGGAGTCTATTTTCGTGTGTGGTGTAAGGAAGTGGTCCAATTTCATTTTTCTGCATGTGGCTGTCCAATTTTCCCAGCACCATTTATTGAAGAGGCTGTCTTTTTTCCATTGGACATTCTTTCCTGCTTTGTCGAAGATTAGTTGACCATAGAGTTGAGGGTCGATTTCTGGGCTCTCTATTCTGTTCCACTGGTCTATGTGTCTGTTTTTGTGCCAGTACCATGCTGTCTTGATGATGACAGCTTTGTAATAGAGCTTGAAGTCCGGAATTGTGATGCCACCAACTTCGGCTTTGTTCTTCAATATTCCTTTGGCTATTCGAGGTCTTTTCTGGTTCCATATAAATTTTAGGATTATTTGTTCCATTTCTTTGAAAAAAATGGATGGTATTTTGATAGGGATTGCATTAAATGTGTAGATTGCTTTAGGTAGCATAGACATTTTCACAATATTTATTCTTCCAATCCAGGAGCATGGAACATTTTTCCATTTTTTTGTGTCTTCCTCAATTTCTTTCATGAGTACTTTATAATTTTCTGTGTATAGATTCTTAGTCTCTTTGGTTAGGTTTATTCCTAGGTATCTTATAGTTTTGGGTACAATTGTGAATGGGATTGACTCCTTAATTTCTCTTTCTTCAGTCTTGTTGTTGGTGTACAGAAATGCAACTGATTTCTGTGCATTGATTTTATATCCTGACACTTTACTGAATTCCTGTACAAGTTCTAGCAGTTTTGGAGTGGAGTCTTTTGGGTTTTCCACATATAGTATCATATCATCTGCGAAGAGTGATAGTTTGACTTCTTCTTTACCAATTTGGATGCCTTTAATTTCTTTTTGTTGTCTGATTGCTGAGGCTAGGACTTCTAATACTATGTTGAATAGCAGTGGTGATAATGGACATCCCTGCCGTGTTCCTGACCTTAATGGAAAAGCTTTCAGTTTTTCTCCATTGAGAATGATATTTGCGGTGGGTTTTTCATAGATGGCTTTGATAATATTGAGGTATGTGCCCTCTATCCCCACACTTTGAAGAGTTTTGATCAGGAAGGGATGCTGTACTTTGTCAAATGCTTTTTCAGCATCTATTGAGAGTATCATATGGTTCTTGTTCTTTCTTTTATTAATGTGTTCTATCACATTGATTGATTTGCGGATGTTGAACCAACCCTGCAGCCCTGGAATAAATCCCACTTGATCGTGGTGAATAATCCTTTTAATGTACTGTTGAATCCTATTGGCTAGTATTTTGGCGAGAATTTTTGCGTCTGTGTTCATCAAGGATATTGGTCTGTAGTTCTCTTTTTTGGTGGGATCCTTGTCTGGTTTTGGAATCAAGGTGATGCTGGCCTCATAGAATGAGTTTGGAAGTTTTCCTTCCATTTCTATTTTTTGGAACAGTTTCAGGAGAATAGGAATGAGTTCTTCTTTAAATGTTTGGTAGAATTCCCCTGGGAAGCCGTCTGGCCCTGGGCTTTTGTTTGTTTGGAGATTTTTGATGACTGTTTCAATCTTCTTACTGGTTATGGGCCTGTTCAGGTTTTCTATTTCTTCCTGGTTCAGTTGTGGTAGTTTATATGTCTCTAGGAATGCATCCATTTCTTCCAGATTGTCAAATTTGTTGGCGTAGAGTTGCTCATAGTATGTTCTTATAATTGTCTGTATTTCTTTGGTGTTAGTTGTGATCTCTCCTCTTTCATTCATGATTTTATTGATTTGGGTCCTTTCTCTTTTCTTTTTGATGAGTCTGGCCAGGGGTTTATCAATCCTATTGATTCTTTCAAAGAACCAGCTCCTAGTTTCATTGATTTTTTCTATTGTTTTTTTGGTTTCTATTTCATTGATTTCTGCTCTGATCTTTATGATTTCTCTTCTCCTGCTGGGTTTAGGGTTTCTTTCTTGTTCTTTCTCCAGCTCCTTTACGCGTAGGGTTAGGTTGTGTACTTGAGACCTTTCTTGTTTCTTGAGAAAGGCTTGTACCGCTATATATTTTCCTCTCAGGACTGCCTTTGCTGTGTCCCACAGATTTTGAACTGTTGTGTTTTCATTATCATTTGTTTCCATGAATTTTTTCAATTCTTCTTTAATTTCCTGGTTGACCCATTCATTCTTTAGAAGGATGCTGTTTAGTCTCCATGTATTTGGGTTCTTTCCAGCTTTCGTCTTGTGATTGAGTTCTAGCTTCAGAGCATTGTGGTCTGAAAATATGCAGGGAATAATCCTAATCTTTTGATACCGGTTGAGACCTGATTTGTGACCCAGGATGTGATCTATTCTGGAGAAGGTTCCATGTGCACTAGAGAAGAATGTGTATTCTGTTGCTTTGGGATGAAATGTTCTGAATAGATCTGAGATGTCCATCTGGTCCAGTGTGTCATTTAAGGCCTTTATTTCCTTGTTGATCTTTTGCTTGGATGATCTGTCCATTTCAGTGAGGGGAGTGTTAAAGTCCCCTACTATTATTTTATTATTATTGATGTGTTTCTTTGATTTTGTTATTAATTGGTTGATATAGTTGGCTGCTCCCACGTTAGGGGCATAGATATTTAAAATTGTTAGATCTTCTTGTTGGACAGACCCTTTGAGTAGGATATAGTGTCCTTCCTCATCTCTTATTATAGTCTTTGGCTTAAAATCTAATTGATCTGATATAAGGATTGCCACCCCAGCTTTCTTCTGATGCCCATTAGCATGGTAAATTGTTTTCCACCCCCTCACTTTCAATCTGGAGGTGTCTTCGCGTCTAAAATGAGTTTCTTGTAGGCAACATACTGATGGGTTTTGTTTTTTTATCCATTCTGATACCCTGTGTCTTTTGATTGGGGCATTTAGCCCATTAACATTCAGGGTAACTATTGAGAGATATGAATTTAGTGCCATTATTAGCCTGTAAGGTGACTGTTACTGTATATTGTCTCTGTACCTTTCTGATCTACTACTTTTAGGCTCTCTCTTTGCTTAGAGGACCCCTTTCAATATTTCCTGGAGAGCTGGTTTGGTGTTTGCAAATTCTTTCAGTTTTTGTTTGTCCTGGAAGCTTTTTATCTCTCCTTCTATTTTCAATGATAGCCTAGCTGGATAGAGTATTCTTGGCTGCATGTTTTTCTCGTTGAGTGCTCTGAATATATCATGCCAGCTCTTTCTGGCCTGCCAGGTCTCTGTGGATAAGTCTGCCGCCAATCTAATATTTTTACCATTGTATGTTACTGATTTCTTTTCTCGGGCTGCTTTCAGGATTTTCTCTTTGTCACTAAGACTTGTAAATTTTACTATTAGGTGACGGGGTGTGGACCTATTCTTGTTGACTTTGAGGGGGGTTCTCTGCATCTCCTGGATTTTAATGCTTGTTCCCTTTGCCATATTAGGGAAATTCTCTCCAATGATTCTCTCCAATAGACCCTCTGCTCCCCTCTCTGTTTCTTCTTCTTCTGGAATCCCAATTATTCTAATGTTGTTTCGTCTTATGGTGTCACTTATCTCTCGAATTCTCCCCTCATGGTCCAGTAGCTGTTTGTCCCTCTTTTGCTCGGCTTCCTTATTCTCTGTCATTTGGTCTTCTATATCACTAATTCTTTCTTCTGCCTCATTGATCCTAGCAGTAAGAGCCTCCATTTTTGATTGCACCTCATTAATAGCTTTTTTGATTTCAACTTGGTTAGACTTTAGTTCTTTAATTTCTCCAGAAAGGGCTTTAATATCTCCAGAGAGGGTTTCTCTAATATCTTCCATGCCTTTTTCGAGCCCGGCTAGAATGTTCAGAATCGTCATTCTGAACTCTTGATCTGACATAGTACCAATGTCTGTGTTGATTAGGTCCCTAGCCTTCGGTACTGTCTCTTGTTCTTTTGTTTGTGGTGATTTTTTCCGCCTTGTCATTTTGTCCAGATAAGAGGATATGAAGGAGCAAATAAACTACTAATAGGGTGGCAAAGACCCCGGAAAAATGCGCTGTAACCAAATCAGAAGAGACCCCAAATTGTGGGGGGGTGGGGGAAAGGGGATAAAAAACAGGTTCTGAAAAAAAAAGAAAAAAAAAAAAAGAAAAAAAATTTAAAAAATAAAACAAATAAAAAAATATAAAAAAGAAAGAAAAAATATATATATTTAGATGAACTAGTCAAAAAACGTTAAAAAAGAAAAGGTTAAAAGTTTTTAAAAAAATTTAGCAGAAGAAGAAAAAAGAAAAAAGAAAAAAAAAATTGAAAAAAGAAAAAAAAATAAAAAATTGAAAAAAGAAAAAAAAATTGAAGTAGCCGCAAGACTAAAGAATCATGGGGAGAAAGCCATGAGTTCCGTGCTTTGCTTTCTCCTCCTCTGGAATTGCTCTGCTGTCTTAGGAATTGAATCTGCTTTCTCCTTGATAGATGAACTTCGTCCTGGCTGGATATTTTGTTGATCTTCTGGGGGAGGGGCCTGTTGTAGTGACTCTCAAGTGTCTTTGCCCGAGGCGGGATTGCACCGCCCTTACCGGCGGCCGGACTAAGTAATCGGCTCGGGTTCGCTTTTGGGAGCTTCTGTTCCCTGAACGCTTTCCGTAGAGTTCCGGAGGACGGGAATGAAAATGGCGGCCTCCCAGTCTCCGGCCCGGAGGAGCCGAGAGCCTGGGGCCCCACTCCTCAGTGCGCCCCCAGAGGACAGCACCCAATCACTCCCGTATCCCCAGCCTCTAGCCGCGCTCCGAGCTCACCCAGCCCGCGACCAGTTCAAGGTAACCCCGAGCTGAGAGTTCAGTCCTCGGCTCTGTCTGCAGCCGGTTTCTCCGTTCTAATACCTGCGAGCTCTCCGACACTCTGACACCCCCGATCCTTCTGTGACCTTGCGGGTCCTGGGGCCACGCTGGCCCCGCGTGGGCTTCACCCCGGTTTAGCCCCTGGAGCAATGTCCCTCAGTGGAACAGACTTTTAAAAGTCCTGATTTTGTGCTCCGTTCCTCCGCCGCTTGCCGGGAGCCGGCCCCTCCCCCCGCGGTCTATCTTCCCGTCGTTTTAGATTCACTTCTCCGCCAGTCCTACCTTTCAGAAAGTGGTTGATTTTCTGTTTCTAGAGTTGCTGTTCTTCTTCTCTTCGCTCTCCCGTTGGATTTGTAGGTGTTTGCTATGTTTAGATAAGCTATCGAGCTGATCTCCTGTTACCTGATGTAGTCTCAGGCTGCTACTTCTCCGCCATCTTGACTCCTCCCCCGGTGTTCTGATATTTTAAATTCATGCTACCATACCTAAGTTTAGCATAGTTCTATGCTAGCATTTTCATGTTTGCTATGTAGAGAAAGCAGTAGATTTTTTTTTTAAGATGTTATTTATTTATTTGAGATCACAAGTAGGCAGAGAGGCAGGCAGATAGAGGGGGAGGAAGCAGGCTTCCCACTGAGCAGAGAGCCTGATGCGGGGCTCAATCCCAGGGCCTCGGGATCATGACCTGAGCCGAAACTGAGGCTTTAACCCACTGAGCCACCCAGGCGCCCCGATTTGTGACTTTCTAGTACCTGTCATGAATTAATGCTGGTATTCCTCCTCAATCCCAAACATGTCACTGAGGGAATATTCTCACTTCTATCTAGTGTTACAGAAGAGCAGCTATATTTCTGCCTTATACCATTGTCTTCACCATTTTGTAGCATAATGAAATAACTGTAAACTAAAATAAGATAATTTACCTGAGTATGGATTTTTAAATTTAAGCATGTTAATTGTCAGTATTATGTATTATTGCCATATAGAAATAAAATATTTCAGGCCATTACACTTGCTTTGATTTTCTAAATAAATTGAAAAGTAAATTTCATAATTCAATGTGCTTATTTCTAAATTTATAGACAAATTCAGTATATAAACTTAAGTGATATATTAAATACTTAACAATTTCTCTCTCTACATACTCATACACATTGGGAGAGACTATGAATCATATGCAAATCAGGAATAAAACAAAAATAACTTCTTTAAAAGGAGAGAGGGTGTTTTTGTTTCTATTTTCTATTTCAAAACTCAAGCCAGTGGAAGATTTGTAATTATAGACTATAAACACTGTTAGCAAATCCAAGTGATAAATGTGAGACCACACAGCTAGAGAAGATGGTTTGTTTCAAGAGTTATCATAGTTGTCATTGATTGTTTCATTGGCATGTACACAGTGGCAGTTTGGTCAAGGCTCTATTGATAACCATTGGATAAAAAAGACATTAATAGTTGGGTAGACACAAACACTTGCAAATTGAGAATAAAATATCTTCCCAATCACTTTTAAGGGAAATCTTGTAAATGGTGTGTTTTCAATTCCAGGACCAGTGGAACTGTTTAACAGGGATTGTGCATCTCTAGACATATTCTGGTGAGAAAAAAATCTGTATGGATCTGATGAAATATTACAGATAACAGATTTATCCTCAATACATTTCAAAGAGCTATTTTAAAATATTTCAAAGCATGTGACTTCAGAAAATAAAAATATATTAAAAAATAAGAGATTATAATACTACATTTTGTCTTTTATTGATATATTTCCTCACAAGTCAAAGATCTCCAAGGCTTTCATTAGAACATAGGTTTTTAGCACAAAATTTCAATGACCTTTATTGTAGCTTATTTACCTGAGATTTAAATATATGTCAGGGAAGAGTAATAAAATAATATGTAACTAGCTTTTCAGTAGTAATAAATATTTATAGAAAGTATTCTCATTTTGTTCATTACTGATATGCATGTTCTACTTAGTGAAATCAGACCAAATGTAATGTCCTTCTTTGGAGCAAAAGGTACCTTACACTTAGCACTCTATTACTAAAGTTGAAATTCACATCCATTCTGCCTGCTGAAAGCATTTGAGGAAGGAAGCTTAATGTTATCCAAGTAAGTGCCTTTTCTTTTCTTTCTTTTCTCTAAATATCAGTCATCCACTCCTATGAGTTGTGTGTGTGGGCACAGAATTTAATATTTGTTTGTTTATAGTAAAAAAAATTCCATCCACCCTCCCTCCTGGAGGTGCCAACTCTCAGACCCTCCTCCCTTGGCCCAGGCTGCCCACCCCAGAAGCTGAAAATAGGACATTTAGATCAAAAAGCTCTACAAAGAAACTAGAGTTAAAACAAGATTTCATGGACTTTAATTCCCACAGTATTTAGCAAGCTTTGAATTTAATCAACATTATAAAACAGTTTATGTAAATGTCTTCCTCAGTGAGAAAGGAGATAAGATTTAATTTAAAGTATAGAGAATCAATTTAGTTGAATACAGTTTGAGAAAGACTGGACTTTATTCAAATCAATTATCTCCGGGCTAAAATAAAAACACCCTTTCTCTTGTGGACTACTATGCAAAACTCTTTGACTTTTGTATGTATTGTGAGCCTATTTTTGACATAAGTAGATATAAAAACAATATAATTTGAATTTATTTAGTGTAACAAAAAAAGCTATAGAAATTCTAGAATAAAAAAGCTATTGAGATACAAATTAGTTTGTAAGAAAACATCAAAAGGACAATTAATTCATTCTATTGAATACATTGTTTTGTCTGTATAATAATTAATAAATTAAATTGCTTTTAAAAGGATTATAAATGAAGTCTATTAACTTTTTATTCTAAAGTCACATGTAAGTATTTGAGTCGGTCCATCTTGTTAGCAAACCCAAGTTAATTCGAAAACTAGAATATTTAATATTCTTGTGTATTTATTGCAATGTCAAAATCTCTTTATAATATCTATAGATATAAAAAGGCTATTAGATATTGAATTCTTTTATCTCCCTTAGTAATAAGGGTTTACTTAGACTTTCCACTTAGTAAATAGCATTTTTTTTATTTGCTTACTTTAGATTGGACTGAAAGTTATAGCTATGTGATGAGATTAAACATAGAGAGTTCCACAAAAATAAAGTTTTATTTGTAGCATTTGAAAGTACCCTCTACCTTCTTATTTACATGATAATATAGAGGGAAAAGATAGTATGTATATGTACATATGTATTTTTATATAAGATATATACATCTATAATATGTAATACATATTTTAACATTAATAAAATATATATTTCATATGCATCTATATATAATTTTTATGCAATCACTCTACTGGTCAATTCCAGAAAAAGTGAAGATTTTAATTGAAATCTTTACAGACTTGCCTAAATAGTTGTTTATTCACACATTTCTTCATAAAACATTTTATGATCTTCCTATGTGCCAAGCAATGTGATGGTAACTAGAGGTTTATAGTCATCTTCATTTTTCTTTGGGAATATATGTATGTATGTATGCATTAAGATTCTTTACATAGGAAAGAAATGACCTCTTTATGAGGTGTTGCAAGTGACTTTGTTCCCTTAGCTTATTATAGGCATTCGCTTAGGCATGTCATTGATTCACATATACTTGAATTATTGAGTATTTGACTTCTATTTAATTGAATTCATCAATCATAGTTTACCAATTATGGATTCTGAATTTTAGTCATAGGAGAGATGGATGTTTGAGAACTTGAATAAATAGCATGTCTAAAAAAGTTAATGTAACATTTAGATATATCATTTTGTGAGTCTCTAAAGAAGATGATCACTTATACCATAAACACAAAACAAAACAAAACAAAAACAGAAACGAATATATTGTTTTGAATTTCTATTTCCCATAGAAATGAAGATAAGAAAAAAATAAGAAAAGGGAAACATGGAATAATAAAATGATTAGTTTTTTGTTTTTTTTTAAAACTCCAGAAGCATCACTGTTCTATAGAAATTCAAGACCAGAAGTGTTTGTCAATTTCTAAGCATAGGCACTTTAAAAAAGTGAGAAGACTGATCTTTAACTGTCAATTTTAAAAAGACTAGGTTTGGGGCGCCTGGGTGGCTCAGAGGGTTAAAGCCTCTGCCTTTGGTTCAGGTCATGATCTCAGGGTCCTGGGATCAAGCCCCACATCGGGCTCTCTGCTCAGCGGGGAGCCTGCTTCCTCCTCTCTCTCTCTCTGCCTGCCTCTCTGCCTGCTTGTGATCTCTGTCTGTCAAATAAATAAATAAAATCTAAAAAAAAAAAAAAAAGACTAGGTTTTTCTGAATAAGGAGAGTGTGTTGCCCAGTCACTTTCATGGAATATACAGGAAACCTCTTCTTGAATATGATTTGCCACAGTAAAGCAGTTTTCGAAGCCTGACTCTGTTACAGTCATCACAGTTTGCCTGACACTGCAGCCAGCCTCGTCAGGCGTCCAGGTGCTGAGCATTCTTCACAGTATAAAGCAGTTGACAAGTTGAAGATAACCAGAACTTTTGTAGAAGTAAAAAATGTGGTTTCTAGCCAAGACAATAAGAGGAATGTCTGTGTGAGTGACAACCCAAGACACCAGGGGTGGGTGATTAAAATGAACAGTCCCCATTGAAGTGTTTTACAGTGACAGAAAATGTTTGCTTTTTATTAGTGCTGTGTGTGTGTGTGTGTGTGTGCATGCGTGCGTGTGAACACACTTATGCATGACGGTGGGGTACTAATGTGTTTCAGTAAGGAGAAATATATAATTTTTATCTAAAGTTTTGCTAAAAATCTGACACTCATGCAAGCACAATTTTGTTCCTGACAGTAGCTTGCTTTGCTCTATTCAATCCACATTCCTACTGTTCATTAGGAAGCCATAAATAGATCAGTTTATACAAAGAATAACACAGAGTTATTTTACTTCAAACCTCTTTGAAAAATATTTACTTTAATTGTCTCTCTAGGTTTGCTGTAGCATTGAAAGTGTTTGAATATCCAGTGCTAATGCAGAAAAGGTTCTGTGCCAGTTACACCATTAAGATATTCAAAACCCCGTATTCTGATAGAGTGGGTAGTGGAGAGCCTGGGGAATTTGGAAAAATCATTTTGGTAACCAAACATTTGTGATTTTAAATGGAGAAGCTAAAGATTGTTTAATGTTAAGAACTTCAAGACAGAACATCTGAGCAAGATCAGGCTGATTATTATTGAATTCCATCCCCTAATTCATATTATTAAACTCTTCAGATCACTTTAATCTTATAAATCATTAAATCACTTCCAGTCCATCCCTGACGGCCCTCTCCAAACATTTCTAAACACACTTATTGCTCCCTATCTCTCATGCTTTTGAGAAATGTAATGCCCATTCTTCTTGGATCCAGTATGTCCATATTGTTGATATTTAGGAGAGAAGATGAAAAGTAAGAAGAAAAATATCTGTAACAAATCCTTTGATATTCTGATAATTTCCCATATATGAAAAAAATCACATGCTCAGGCATTTAAGAGCTAAAGTACAGTATTATAGGTAGGCTTGAAATTCAGATATAGTAGAACTTAGTCTTAACATCATATCAATTCTTAACCTTAACATCATATCAATTCAGAAATAACTCTTAGAAAATTGGGTGACTCCTCCAAATTAAAATGGAATAAACACATTTTACATACAAAGCAGTACCTATAATTATAGTACTGGCCTCCAAGATTTAGACATGAGTACCGCCCTTGAACTTATTAATTCATACCAATGGACCATTATTGAAAAATAGTATTTATACATATTGTGAACATTTTAAATAGTCATTTTATATCAAATCAGTGGGTATTATAGTCAAGAAAATACATTATTTGTATCTTCTTCACTAAGGTTGATAATCATCTTAAAATGAAGCAATTATAGTAAAATAATTTGAGCATTAATTTTATCTGACCACAATACAACAAGCCCAAAATTTACTGATGTTACTTTCTCTTTTCCTGACAGTTGTGTCATAATCTATTAGGAAGATAATGTAAGTCAAAGAGTGGTTTACATATTTACCCATCTTGTTGGATGGATGTTTTGAGTTCGTAATTACTAAAAGATTTGTTATAGATGGTTTAAAAAACACACCCCCCCATAGAAACTAAGGAAGATATATGTATTCAATCTTTAGGCAAGAGAAGAGATAATTAGGGTTAAGTTGGGAGTATCCTTTTTATTTTTTTTTAAAGATTTTATTTATTTACTTGAGAGAGAGAGTGGGAGAGAGAGCACGAGAAGGGAGAAGGTCAGAGGGAGAAGCAGACTCCCCGTGGAGCCGGGAGCCCGATGTGGGACTCGATCCCCGGACTCCGGGATCATGACCTGAGCCAAACCAACCGAGCCACCCAGGCACCCTGGGAGTATCCTCTTAAACATAATTTTATTCTGCCACTTAAAGACTACACAGTGACTTGATCAAATAGGCTAAGGACAATTCTTCGAGGTAATAAATATCTCTAATGGTGGAGTTTATCCTAAGGGTAGTATGAAAAATAAATATTAGAAATTACTATAACTATACTCAGTTTCATAATCTCTTTGTCAAAAACATCACAGGTCGAAAGACATTTTTTTGGCTATTCTGTCTAATGAATGGAGAGACTGAAATTGATTCAATATGAAGCTTTTATTTATCTGTAGCACTTGAATCATCACTGTGACTCCTATTTGTTTTTTAAGATTTCGTGTGAAAGCCACCATGTCTTAAATTTAAAAGATAATTTTGTTGTGTGAGAATATTATTTCTGCCTAAAAGGACAACTACACATATTTTTTGGAGGATTAAGATGTACCTGTGGGCAATACTTTGGAGGCAGTAGGAAGTCAACAGTTTATCTTTTCTCCATTTTGGCTAAAAAATGGCATTTTCCGAGTACCAACAACTTATTTAGCTATAAGTCTTACTATAAGGAAAAAGGTGGTTAAATCTCATGGCTTAAATTGTTATGATTATTAGGGACAAATTAAAAAAAAACTCAGAAATTGCTGGATATTTATATATCCAATTCTTACTCTGGGGTAGCTATTGGTATATGAGAAATTTAAGGGAACTTTGCCTCCAAACCCACTGGCCCTCTGAATGAATTTCTACTTCTTTTTCTTAAGCTGGATACTTAAACCTGTGCTACTCTCTAATCTGTTGTTCTAGCAATATACAGACAGGTGGATGACTAAATAACTTGTGATAGCTGTTATGGGACCATAAAGCAAGTAGATAGTGTCTTGGTATTGACAGAATTTCTTTTCTAACAGAGGAGAATGTTATAATCTAGGTAAATATAACTAAGTACTATCAAACCATAGAGTCAGGAGTAATTTATTTTAATTGGGATTGCAGAAAACTTCACAGAGAAAGTGACATTTGAGCTGATCTTGGAGAATCAATAGAATTTGATAGATGGTGGTGGGTGGTAAATGGGGGAAGACGCAAGAAATATCCATGAGATGCAGCAGAATGAGCCAGCCATTTGCATGAATTTGAAATTGCAGCAGAGCTTTGTTGTAACTTTTTGTGTGATATATACCAGAAATTAACTGAATTCATAAAAACTAAAAATCCGATAGTTTTCCACTTACTAAAGTAATACTCTAGTATAAGAATTAAAATAGTTTGGGTTTTAAATAAATTTCACATACTGTTATTGAGTATCACTGTGTCTTTGTTTTATAAAAAGATACTAGAAAAGTTTGAGTGCTCAAAATTTAGTGAATATTAGGATATTAGATAAAAGTTAGGGGACCCTGGGTGGCTCAGTGGGTTAAGCCTTTCTTTGGCTCAGGTCATGATCTCAGGGTCCTGGGATCGAGCCCCGAGTTGGGCTCTCTGCTCAGCAGGAAGCCTGCTTCTCCCTCTCTCTCTCTCTCTGCCTGCCTCTCTGCCTACTTGTGATCTCTATCTGTCAAATAAATAAAATATTTTAAAAAAATAGATAAGAGCTTTTTTCATAGTATATTTGATCTTTATTATAAGTCTTTCAGAATGTTATTTAATATTAAATTTCTACTTTTCTACCTTTTTTTCTTTTATATTATCAGGAGAAGCAAATTGGCAAATATCATTGAGTAAAAGAAAAAAATTAAGATAGATAAAAAAATTGAGATATAATTAGTTCTAAATCACACATAGTTTGAATCCTATATGCTAAAAAGAGTGGCAGTGATCAAAGTCTGATTTTGAAAATAAGATGATAGGAAATAGTTATTTATATTTATATTTATATTTATATCTTATGAGAGAAAAATCAATTCATCCTGCTTGATGTCATGTTTACTCTTTAGTGGATGAGATCACTGAAGGTGTGTGACAATCTACTGATGAAAGCCCAATAAGGCCTTGTGTAAAATGCTGATGTGTGTACTCACTGGTGTCAACAAATTATGAAGAATGTGTACAAGAGCCATGGGAATGATTGAGAGGCTGAACATTCAATTTCATGATAAAGTATCACAAGAGAATATAGAGAGATTGAGTAAACAACATCACTGCCTGTGTGAATATCAAGAACATAATCTTGGTAAAGAAGTGAAACTATCTGGCTAGCTTGAGAGTCGATTGTTAGAAATGATAAACCAAACATGATCTGATGAAGCATTTTTTTTTTCTGATGAAGCATTTTTGTTTTAATTTTTATATAACCTGTTAAATGAAATTAATAGCACATTCGCTATTTCTACTGATGTGATTAGAGTTGAAAATGACAAATATTTGGCCATTCTAAGCCTTTAGTTCCTTGTTGATGATTTGGAGAATCGCACTAATATATCTAGACACTTAATGTTCCTGGATCTTCAAGAAGGAGCCATAATCAATTAAAAAGAAGCAGTCTGCTTGGTTGAAAATGTAGTACATGTGCATGTGGATCATTTTACTCAGTCTCTCAAATATGTACATGTTGTTCTTAATATAATACCTTTTCTTGTGGCTATAACCTTATTGGAATACTAATCCCAATCACTAAAATTTAATTTTCTATGATTAAAATTTATTTCAGATGGGAGTTTTCTTAAGGATAAGCTAATGTGTACACTTAATATCCAGAATCATTTTCACTTTTTGGTATCTGATTTTGGGGAATCATCCGTATTTGGGACACATTTACTTTTCTCTATCTGATCTAAATGTAGTTACCATAGCATAATGACAGATAATTGTCCTCAAGGCATTACAACGGTAGGGTCATTAAAAACAGTTCCTTAAAAAAACAGTGATATTCGAACATTCTTCTTTCCTTTGTTTTCTAAGTTGTGTCATAAAATAAATGAGAGGATAGAAAACACAACCACAATCTAGACATTTTTTAAGACTTTATTGATAAAGAATTTCACTGAGTTTATCGACTTGGAGTTGATGAGTTGTTTTGCCATGTGTATGATATAGTCATATGTTTGATATGCATGGGAGATACAGCATGAGAATAGATTGAGTTAGGTAGTAGAAGGAAGGGATAAAGTGAAAAATGAGAAATGAATAATAAAGACATCAGTACAGGTAAAATAGAGTGAGTAAAAGAGAAGGGAAGATGTATAAGTCATCAATTTTCTTCTCAATCTATTCATATGGGAGCTTGATCTCCCAGATTAGAATTTTAGATTGACATTTTTATATCTTTAAAGTAACTTTTAATCCACCTTCTTAATTTTAGGCACTACAAGAATACAATGCAATAGAATTTTTATCAAATCTTTCAGACTTCCTGGTTTTAAAATAGGAAGGGTAAATAATCTTAATCAAGCATCCTGATCTTTTTGGGGGTAATTTATATAAGGATAATTTATATATATTTACCATACATGAAACTATTTCCCTTGAAGTCTTTTGAGTACAAGTTTACATAATAGCACCTCAAAGTCTCTTCCAACTCCAAGATTTTGTGACAACTTAGGAATTTCTAAAGGAACTTTTTTTTTATTAGAATGGACAGAAAACAAATAAAAATAAATAGAAAACATTCACTTAGACTCAAAATATATATGCATTGTATAGAGCATTTTATTACAAATATACCTATAATCAATATGTTGCCACTCTTCCTAATTAAATCTCAGATCATAGGAAAGTGATATTAGAAGTGACTAGTTTTAATATAGGTAATTATAAAGATAAACTTTTTTTTTTTGGATTTTATTTAAGTTACTATCTTTTTCCACTTCAAGAAACAGTTCAAAGGTTTTTATCATGAAGTTCATAACCCCAAATGCTCAATAAATATTTAAAGAGAACTAGCTAATGCTAGTAATAAAGTTCTTCTAGTTATAAAACCAGCAATTTTGGCCTTCAAACTGAACTATCAGATGTATTTTAGGTATTTACAATCTATCAAATTGTTTATGAGTATCTGCAAAATAAGAATAAAAAAAAAATAAAAAGAAAGAAAGAAAGCACCTTAGAAAGAGCCTGGAAAGAACCTTTAAGACTAGGAGACTAGGAAAATAAAATTTGTAATGTACACCAGAGATATTTTTAGTCTGTTGAATATATTGTGCTCTAAGATTGGTTTCATTTGAGAAATAAATTTGCTATATAAAAGTTTATAAAACATTCTATATATTTTGCACTTAAAATTTCAAATGTAGCCAGCTAACATGACTTTTACTTCTGTTAACACAAAAGTTCTATACAGACTTTTTTTTAGTTTTCTAATGTATGAGCTATCAGTTTTGCCTTTATTCTTTTTTCTAGTTTTTAAGGTGAATTTTATAACTAGATCAAGAAAATATAAAGGCTAAAATTCTCAACTCAAATTCCAAAGACTTTTCAACTTATGATGAAGTTGGAGTAGGTGTATACAGAGAAAAGAGAGTTGAAATGTATTTGGCAAATTGAGAAATTTTGATGTTCTCCAACTTTAGAGATTGTATGGCTGATACTCTTGGATTAGCTCATTTGACATGAGTAGCTATGATTTTTGGAACTACGTAAATTACTTAAATGTATGAAAAGTTACTGTGTAGAGAATCAAAAACAAGGAAAACAAAGATAATCTTAAATGTTACTGCACAATATCGGTCAACCTGGAAAAGCATATTTAATGTCTTCAAGAGATATGAGTTAGGCAGATAATCGAAGTTTGTATCGAAGTTTGGTCTCTGGGGATGACTGGCTCAGCTAGGTGATTCCCACTTTGGACCTCTTGTACCATTAGGTAGCAGTTACGTGGAGGCTGAGGCTAGTGATCTCTGAAGACATTTTGCACTCATTCCTGTGATACCTGAGTTGGCATGGCTGGAATTCCTGGGGTCTCTCTCTCTGTAGGAAGTAACTTTAATTTTGTGCTGGTTTTATGAGTTTTAGTCAAATAAGCAGTTTCTCTTTCAGTATCATTCCATTAAATCTTTGAGCTTCCTATTAAAAATATCAGAGTTTACTACATGAAACAAAAGTCACAACCAAACATTTTCTTCAGAAAGATTAGTATTTGGGGTCTTGCATGAGGCTGTTGTGAAGCAAATCCCTTAAAATCATTAAAACCCCTATTATTTAACAACAACAACAAAAATTCAGTCAGATACGTGTTTAAGACCTGAAGGTCTTTCGAACAGCCCAAATTTTCTATGGGGCAGCACCTTTGACCTTAATGAAGGACCTTCTTGTCTCATTTGGGATTTTATCTCTGCTGATCTCTTAGTTGGAGAATATTTTGCTGTGGATAAGAAGGATTTCTTATTTATATCCATATCTAAATTATGTTAAAATGGGATTACTTTTTCTTTAATGCATCTTTCTCTTTCATATTATGAATGTCTAGAAGAAGCAAGGTAGAACTTTCAATATTCAGTGTTGAAATTTCCTTAATTATCCTCAAGAGAATTAAGATCCCTTTCTGTTTTCCATATTTCTACAGATTAATTTCTACAACACTCTTTTCAGCATATAATAGGTGTCTTTCCTTCACTGTCCTTTAGGCCCTCATCAATAATCTCCTTAAGTCCCTTTCAGTTTTTAATAACCATTTCTTCAGTGTCCTCCTAGCTCCTGGCCATGGCCTGGTATGAAAACAAATGTCACACATTTTATATTTTTTTTTCATGCAACTACCCCACATCTAGAAACCACATTCTGTTCCAGTTATTTATTGCTGCATAATGAATTATTCCAACATTTAATAGCATATGACGACAACCATTAAATTTTGATAAAAATTCTGTGTATTAGGAATTCGGGCAGGTCACAGCAGGGATGACTCATCTGGGGGGCCTTATCTAGAGTAGGTCAATGGCTGGAGATGGCTAGGACAGTGTAAATAGAGCCATAAGTTTGCAGCTTTTTTCTCTTTTTTTCCGTTACCCTTTTGTGATCTGCTGGAGTTGGAATATCCAAGATGATTTCTTTAATCACATGTTTGGCAGCTGGGCTGGGATGGCTATTTTTCCATATGGTCTTTTTACCTGGCTAGGCTGAGTATTCTCATAGCATGATGGTCTTTGTTATTTTTTACATGGCTATTGTGATAAGTGAGAATTTCAAGAGTCTAGTATAAGAGTTTAGGGGTTTAAAGGCTAGACTTGAATTCATGAATCATTGGTTATATAGGGTCAGATCGGATTCATTGTTGAAGGATACTATACAAGGATGTGTATATCAGAAGACACAGTTCATTAGAGGGCTATTTGGAGACTTAATTACCACAATACCTATTGCCCAGGTAAAATATGTGCCCAGAGGCCAAGCAGATGACAGAAATCATAAAAGCATTTCTGGTAAGCTGGAATTTAAAATTAGGGTAGAATCCATTAATCTTAATTTACTTCCACCATTGTATAATTTTCATATTCTCTCCATCAGATTACATATCAACATTCATTCTATTGGGATTTGTGTGAAGCCTTAAAGATCTATGGCTATTTTAGGGTGCCTGGGTGGCTCACTGGGTTAAGCCTCTGCCTTCAGCTCAGGTCATGATCCCGGGGTCCTGGGATCAAGCCCTGCATCAGGGTCTCTGCTCGGTAGAGACCGTGCTTCCCCCCTCTCTCTCTGCCTGCCTCCCGGCCTATTTGTGATCTCTGTCAAATAAAATAAAGTCTTTGAAAATATTATAAAAAAAGATCTATGGCTATTTTATATACATTTTGTAAATATCAAGCTAAGAAATGTTGGGATTTTTTTCCCTCTGAGGCTGTCTTAAAATTTTTCTGATTGTTGTTACAAATATTAATGATTTGTAACATAAGAAGAATTTTAATTCAATCCCAAGACTCAATTATGATCATTTCTTCTTCCCTTCAACTTTTTATACCATGTTGTTCTATGGATGACATGTATGATTAAAACTGAATCATTTTGAAATATATTTGAAAATTCTGGCCTATTTAAATTTTTTTATTGCTAACCTCAAGCTTAAAAGAATTGGCTTTTTCTCTTAGTTAACTCTGAAAAACTGTCATAGACCAAAACATATTTTGGGAATTCTAAAGAGATAAATATTTTCTGTATGTTAAGACTTAAGCTTTGGAAAGAGTAGAATCACAAGGGACAAATTGTGTGGGATACTGATACTCTGTTAGTAAAATAGAGACTCGAAATGCTCTTTGAGTATGTCATTATCAGCTGAGATATTCTGGGCACAGCATGGAACACATACTGTGACTAATGATCCTGAGGGTAAGAAGTGTGGAACAGTGCATAAAATGGTATTTGAATACACAAACCTTATGTCGCCCATCAGATCTGAGCAGGAATATTGTGTCTAGGAACATGAAACAGACCACCCGTTCCTAGGGTCAGGGAACCGGAAAAGAGAAGATAAGATAATGAATTAAGAAGGAAAAAAAGGAGACAAAACACAAAGCACAGATGGCAAATGAAGTATGAGATAAGGGGAAAGAGGATGGCAAGGATGCTCTAGTTACATGGTTTTGTTTTTCACATTTTTAAGTGAGTAAACTAGGATAGATTATTTTAATAGCCTGGTCATAGTTTGTTTTCCTTTCCTTTTCCCCCACTGTGTACATCAGTTCAAATTATTTCCATATTGGAATAAATGGCACTGGTACAGATACAGGTGCGGGAAATGGTTCTCTGCTAGTGTTCCTATAATTCAAAACAGAAACAATCCTTCTCCATCCACCTTCTCCTTTTCTTCTTTGGGTTCTTTAATATCTTCTTCCAGGTTTCTCCAGATTATTGCAGCTCCAGCTGCAAAACACACACTGAATAGAGCACATCCATTGGGAGAAAGACAGAGAAGTGGACTATTATCATGTGTCCTCATTGTGAATCCTTCTCTTTTAATGGAGACAAAGCTCTTTGTTTCCTTCCTTCTTTTTATTGTCAGTTCATTTTCCGTTTTTTAAAAGATTTTATTTTAGAGAGAGTGAGTGTGTGTGTGTGTGTGTGTGTGTGAGCAGGGGGACTGACAGAGGGAGTCCGAGAGAGTATCAAGCAGACTCCACACTGAGCTCAGGGCCCTACAGAGGCTCTATTCTCTTGACCCTGAGATCATGACTTAGGGGGAAACCAAGAGTCAGACGCTCAACTGGCTGAGTCACCCAGGGTCCCCTTATTTTTATTCTTGGCTATCGCTGGAGCACATTTCTGGGGGACATGGGAAAACACCCATGATGCTCTCTAAGTGTTTTCTCAGGGAGGGTTCTCTTTGAACAGAGCTTACATTTAACAAATGAAACTAATCCTGATAATTCTGTTTTGTAAGTTTTATTTCCATTAGGTTTGACGCTTAAAATCTAGTCCTGTAATCTGTCTATTCGTAGTTTGGAGCAGAAGGCATGATTAAAGAGAATTTCCTTTTGATCCTCAATGTTTGACAGAGTGAATGGTCAGGACCACACAAGATTAGCTGAAGTTGTCGGAAATAAACTTTTAGAAGGGAAATGATGAAGCTACTTTCCTACAAATATGAATTTTTGGAACTATTTCCAGAAAAAGTTCTATACACCTTTACAGTATTCTTCTACAAAGACCACACCTGGAAATCTGTGTGTTTTGCTCAAGGCATTTTGCTGGAAAGGTATTTGAAAGGTATCAGAGAGATAAATGAAACCACCTGGAGCCCGTTGCTCCAGAGGCAATCATGGGCCTTCCTGGCGAGGGAGTTATGTTCGCTTTACTGCAGCTGTCAGGCAGCTACTTTGTTCTTTACGGCCCCTCTCAAAACAATATCCATCAAAAGGTGTCAATTAGGTTTTATAGGTGGCAGCAGCTCCACTTTTATGAAGAGTTGTTATTAAATATATGTGAATAATATTGATAATGCCTATTTAAATATTTATGAGGGCAAAAAACGTGACCCAGGTCCTAGAGGAAGATAAAACTGCTCACAAAATCAGGAAGCCTTGGGCAGAACAAAAGTACCTCCAAGGTGTTAAAAAATTATTTCCTCGCCAAAAAATATTAAGGCCTAAGAGGAAACCTGGGAGAAGAATAATCAATATGAAGCATAGAATCAAAAAAGCTTGAGCAACTCTTTTAAAATTGTTGTCATTATGCAGATTCCATAACTGTGCATAATATTTTGAATCTGCTTGCTCTTTAGATTTCATGAACTTATAAAAACATTATGTGAAATAGAATTTGGAGAATCTCATGCTAACGATAATCATATATTTCTTAGGTGGCTGAACGAGAGAGACAGTATTATTTTTAAAAGTGGTGTTTTTAGTGCTTCAGAGCCAATCATTTTTTATTTTTAAAACATTAAAAAGAGCCTTTTGTTGCAACATTTGTGCATACTTATTGTAGAAAGATAGAAAAAATAAGCAACAGTCAAAAAGTAAACTCTGTATTATGACCTCACAGATATTTTCACTTCTAAAACCTTGTATGTGGGGCACCTGGGTGGCTTAGAGTGTTAAGCCTCTGCCTTCAGCTCAGGTCATGGACTCAGGGTCCTGGGATCAAGCCCCGCACCAGGCTCTCTGCTCATCAAGGAGCCTGCTTCCCCTCTCCCTCTGCGTGCTGCTCTGCCTACTTGTGTGATCTCCCTCTCCGTGTCAAATAAATAAATAAACTCTTTTAAAATATTAAAAAAAATATGTCCTCAGTGAATTTTCTCTATATTTAATCTAGATTTAGACTTATATATGTACATACAAATATATACATAAAATGAGCTCAGACTACCATGTTATTTTGCAACTTCGTAGTTTCCATTGGCAGTAACTATTTCTGCATGTTAACAGGTATTCAACTTATCAGGATATTCAGATTACCCCAAGATCTTTAATATTTGGTTTGGGCAGACAGGGATTCATATAGGCTCATTTGTTGTGTTCATTTGTTATGTCCCTTATGACTCTTTTAATCTAGAATAGTTTTTGTTGTTGTTGTCATTTAGTTTTCATTTCAAAGACTTCAAAAAAGCCTGGGCTGGTTTTCCTGACGAATGATCTGTCTTCATGTCTTGTCTGATAGCTTCTTTGAGGTATCTTATCACTTAATTTCTTTATCTCCTACATATTCAGCAAATGTGAATGTGGATCTACAAGCCCAATGGATTCAAGTTATTTTCCCCCTCTAGAATGCATTCTAAATGTTATTGTGGACTTCATATTTTTATCAGCCCAGGAGGCTCATAATATATGCCTGAAACACC
The DNA here is from genome assembly GCF_922984935.1 of Meles meles. Taxonomy (NCBI): domain Eukaryota; kingdom Metazoa; phylum Chordata; class Mammalia; order Carnivora; family Mustelidae; genus Meles; species Meles meles. The sequence goes on from NC_060075.1 coordinate 79,619,219, forward strand.
ATGATGGATGCTGAGTTTGACCACTAAATTACGGTGATGACTAATGCCCCATAGCAGCACTGTTTGGTACTTTCCTGTAGACTTGAAAGCAACACATGCGATTACAGTTGGGTCCTGCATAAATGTCCAATTCCTCATCTACTGTCTACATAATGGTTTTAACATTGCCTTTGGTCTTTTGACCTTGCTGATACTGTTTTTCAGCCTAGACCTTTTTTGTTTTAATGTAATCAAACTTAACCATATTTTTTAATGTTTTCTGGATTTTAATTATTTACAGAGGCTTCCTCTACTCCAAAATTACTAATGACTTTATAGTTTCAAAAAATTTAAAGTATTTAGATCTTTATTCCATTTGTAGTTTATGTTGGTATATGATATGAGGCACAAGTCTAACTTGATCTTTTCTTTTTTGTTTTTTTTTTTTTACAAGTTGTACCCATTTGACCCAACACCATTTATTAAAAAGTCCATCATCAGCTCAGTGATTTGAAAGGCTGCCTTTAACATACACTAAATTTCCAAATGTGCGTGGTTAAATTTCTGGCTTTTTTGTTTCATTTCCTGTCTTTTCATATATCAATACTATTAATTTTTGATACAGTATATTACCTGGTAAGACTAGTCCTATCTCATTTCTTTTTCAGACTTCCTCCTGCTGTTCTTACTTATATATTTTTTCCCTGTGAACATCAGAATCTATTTGTCTACTTCCATTAAAATACCTTGTATTTTCTAGTTTATTTTGAATTTGTAAATTATTAATGATAATTGACATCCATAAGATTTTGTTTCCTTCTATCAAATGGTATGACAAATCTTTCCATCCAAGTCTATTTTTGTGCCCTTCAAGAGTGTGTTAGAGTGTTCTTTATGTAAGAATCATTCCTTTCAAAAGGACTAATGTCTGTTTTATGTTTTATTACTCCCAAACCTGTAATTTGGAAAGCGTGTACATATATATAACCTGACATTAATACTTCCTCCTCTTTCCGATGGGCTAGCATACCTTTATAAAACGTCTTAATTTCTTCATTTCCTGCTGTTTCCTTTCTTTTTCATGTGTGCTTTGTCCTAACATATCATTGCCATTTGCTTTTAATTTATTATATGTTTGAAGCAAGACCTTCCATCAATACCTATGTTAACTCTCCTCTGTGTCTTCTTTTTTGAAAGACATCTTTATTTTAAAATGAGGCTGAGCCATGTTTTAAGTCATATAAACTCGATTTTGGTATTCTTAAGATACAGACTTGACAGGTTAACTTCAGAATTTAATATCTTAAGATATAAATTCGTTTTGTTTTGAAACAAAGACATCTGCACATATTTAAGCCCACAAATAATACTTCCAAAATAACACTTCCAAAAGTATGCAGTGGGTAATAAAATAAACTTTGCTCATCTATTGTGTCGGTTGTTAGAGAATCTGGAGCTACTACTAAAAATTAACAAATGTATTATAAAGTAAAAATATGGACATATTAGTAAAATTAAATTATTTTTTTAAGGAAAACAAATAGTACAAACACTGAAATTAACTTTAACGTTTTCAGTGTTGATCCATTTTAGTTGATCTGAGAAAAGAAATGCTATTCTGGAGGCAAATCATAGACAGAGGCAGTCCTCAGCTCTTGATAGCTGAAGTTATTCATGAATGTCTACATTTCCTAGTTCTCTGTAACAATGTATATGATAGAACATTTCTGAGTTTTGGAGAAACTAAAAATTTGAGTTCTGGAGAAACTAACCTATTCTAGAAGGATTGGTAGAAAAAAATCAATGCCAAATGAAACATTTAGTAGTAAAAGAAATTAGGCAAAAATAAATAAATTTTTAAAAATAAAAATAAATTTAAAATTTTTTGTGAAATTAGAAAAAAGTTGGTGAAATAATCCAATTGCCAAGTACAGAAAGAATAAAAATATATGAATTAAATGAGACCAACTATAAAAACTAAGCCACCAATTATAGCAGAAAGCATATTAAAACCAGTATGAAAAATTTAAAGTAATTAGCAAAGAAAAACTGACATTCTTACAGCATATAATTTTTAAAATATACGATATCTCTTTTTTCAGGTAAAGAAACTAATTCTGAGAAAGGTGAAGGTTACCTACTGAGAAAATCCATTTTCTTATTTGAAAATAAGGATTGAAATTCAAATTTTCTGAAAATTATTCTAAAATACTTTTTACTAAGATATACTTTATGATTTAGACATGTTGCATATTAATAGTGCTAAAGGTCATGAGAAAATTTACGCACAAGTAACTAATTATATAATAGTTTTTTGATGTGGAAAATTACACTTAGTACTTCTAAAAAAAACTTAATTTATTTAAGCCAAGCATGATTAATATAGTATTGTTTTCAACTCTTTCCATTATATTAAGATTTGAGAAAAGGCCACCTTATAAATTCATCACATTGTAATGAATAAGGTAGGAAAATTAACAACACTGAAGGACTCATATTAATAAATATGATATTTATGAATCAGAAGATGTAATATATGTTTAGAAACATAAATTTATATTTTCCAAGGGGAAGGAAAGGAGCCTACATGTTCAGGTGCTAGGTTTATGAAGACATGATATTTAATATAATTTGGCAATATTTTATTGGCCCAGGCAATATTTTATATCTACAAAATCACTTTTTATATAAGTCCCTTATATTGGCTTTTGAAAAACTTTACTAATATATAACCATCATAGAACTATAACTAGGAAGTACAAAATAAAAAGAGTAAACAGCTTATAATTTACTCAGAGATCAGTTTTTAACACTATTGTGTTCATTTTTTTAGACAGACTTTTGATCCTCTAAATAGGTTCATTCATAAATACTGTTTTGTAGCTGTGTTTTAAACTTTTTTTCATGTCTTATTTCATCTATGCTGTAATTTCTATTTGTGGACCATTTAGATTTTCTTTCAATCATTTCACATTATAAATATTGACATGAACACCCTGTAGCTGTATCTTTATCAACTGTGCTGTAATTATAGTTGCCAAGGTGGCTAATATACTTCCGTAGGCTTTTAGTATTGCTCTTGTTTGTAGATTTCACGAGGTGAAATTATTGTCTAAAGTGGAAGTTTTTGAGAATCCTTGGCCATGCTTAACTGGAAGGCTTTGGATACTTCTTTAATCAATATATTAATGTACTAAGTTTTATATATAATAAAAGGCATTGCATATTAAATTATGTCATGTAACGCATAATGACATATATGTGCGGGAGGCATCATATACACTATTTCACATAAAAAACTGTTCCAAAGGTTACACATAAGGCTCATTTTACTCAACAAAACTAAGATGATTTACCATATTTTTCCTATGCAGACTTCTGAAGAAAAATTAAGGAAACTTTCTACTGATCTTTAAATATTCTTTCTGATATTGTAGAAAAGTGAATGGAAAGGAAATATTCAAAGTAAGAGGTCAGAGTTTTCTACCACATTAACCAAGACTCCTAGGTTTTTAAAGTAGTGGGTTAGCAATAAAACTCCTTCCCAAATGGGCTATAGGGATTAAAACAGTAAACAGTAAATGAGTGGGTAAACAGTTGTGTTAATCTATGAGCCTCTGAAATTAAAACGTTTAATCCCTTTGTTTTACTTTTGTGATTTACTAAAGCATTCTTATTAATATCACTGTTATTACAGCTATTTTATACATCAGAAACTAAAATTGTATGTTATGAATTGGTTTAAAAGATTCAGATTTTAAAACAAATTTAAAATATATCAATACTGAATAAAAAATAATTCGGTATCTTCAGATTATGAAAATAAGATAATTTCTATTGGAATAAAGTAAATTATATCATACTGCAGGGAGTTCTTAATGTCTTTGATGAAAGAGATCCGTGTATTTTTTAGGTCATCTGATATGATTTTAGAGATCCTTGAATTGACTTATAATGAGGAATTGGTTTAAACAATTGGAAATACAACTTTCATCACAGGTTACAACTTCCTACAGCTTTGAATAATGAAAAACCCTCTTGTTATTGATTAGTATGAGGGTTTATTAATATTAGGGAAAGAAAAAAAGTATAATTGGATTCATTTTAAGAAGAAAATTGCTGAAAGAGGGGAGGTATGTAGATTGTAATTGCTCTAATTCTAAAGAAATCTAAATTCTTCCAAATGCTTAGTAAAACGAAAGGTGGCTTCAATTTAATGTGGAAAAATCCCATTATAACTATGTCTATTAAAGCATAATAGACATATGGAAATAGCTTGTGACTCAACTAAACATTTATATATAATACATTTAAAGTATTCCTATAAAATGCCAAGATCAAAAGCAGTCATCTACTATATTACTTAGGACTCTTTTGCATGTACACATTATCATTTAAGATTACAATTTATTCAGAGTGGCTTATATTAGAATTAATTTTAATATTCAAACAAGCTTTTTTCCACTTACCTTTTTGTTGGCCACAGGGGCTGTCCTGTGCTATTTTAGCTGATGTTAGTTAACTTCTAAAGCACAAAAGATTTTCTTTGTTTAACTTATTTCATAGGGCTTAAGAGCTTTACCTACACACTTTAAAGGGATGCTGAGATTCCTGGTGATTTCATGAACAATTATGCAGTGTGACTAAGTCTCACTAAATTGGAATGAGTTAAGTTTCCAAAATCTGGTTGAAGGGATATTGAAACATTACATTTTTTAACTAATATGTTTAGTCATTAAAGACATAGGGCTATCACTGTTCTAAGACTATGACTCTGAGAAATTATTATTTATTTTTAAAAGGTTTTATTTATTTATTTGAGAGAGAGTGAAAGAGACAGAAGGAACAGGGGGAAGGGCAGAGGGAGAGAGAGAAGCAGACTCCCCGCTGAGCAGGGAGCCAGAGGTGGGACTCCATCCCAGGACTCTGAGACCATGACCTGAGTCAAAGGCAGACGCTTAACTGACTGAGCCACCCAGGCACCCGAGAAATTATTTTTAAAAATAATTATGAAAAAACGCAAAGACAAGGTAAATTTTTAAATGAGAATTTGACTTACTGGAGTAATTACAGAACTAGAATTTGCCTTACTATCCTCTAAGAAGCTATGACCTCAAATAAGATTTTGTGAATATTTTATAAAAATATTTTTGAGACTGACACGCTACCTACTGCGCTAACGAGGCACCTTATAAAAATATTTAAACAAAAGGCCCTTAAATTAAGACACCACTATATGATTTACACGTGAAAACATGTTACCACATGAAAAATTCCATCCTAAAATTTCCCCCCAAACCTCAAAAGTTATCCACTGAGGCAACAGCACAGGCTATGCCCTGAAAGTCTGTGGTGATGAGCAGCCCGCGTCCATTTTCCTCTTTGGTATTGAAACCATATCCAAACCTCCAAACTTTCAGACCCAGGAACTTGGAAACATGCTGAGGCTCCACTCAGTGGAGCCAGAGAAATTAAAAACATAAAAGAAAGAAAGGAGGGGCGCCTGGGTGGCTCAATGGTTTAGCCTCTGCCTTCGGCTCGGGTCATGGTCTCAGGGTCCTGGGATCGAGCCCCGCATGGGGCTCTCTGCCCAGCAGGGAGCCTGCTTCCCCCCTCTCTCTCTGCTCTGCCTCTCTGCCTACTTGTGATCTCTCTCTGTCAAATAAATAAATAAAATCTTAAAAAAAAAAAAAGAAAGGAAAGAAATGTATGTTCTTCACATAGAAGGGCTGCAAAAATTTGTGTTTGTTATCATTTTAACTGATGCTATATTGAGAAATAAAATTACAACATAGAGTATGTATAATAAATATATTAGTATATGATAGGTTGACTTAGTCCCATTAATACTCCTTTGCTCTGAGCCCTGACATATTGCTGAAATTCATTGCCCTAAAGTACATGAAACCAATATTATCTCTCCACTTGGCCTCCATACAGGTTGCAGTATTCTCTCCTATAGCAACCTCCTATCTGAGCTGTTCCTTTGACCTCTAATAAATTCTTCCCATGGCAACTAGACTTTCAGGTCCTTTATCTTTCTATTTATCACTCTTGTTCAAAATCCTTTAATGGCTTCCCATCACCCTTAAACTAGGGTTGCCAGATAAAATATAGAGTAAGTGCTACATAGTAAGTAGAAGTATTGTATTATTGTCGTACTTGTATTGGATATTTTATAATAAAAGTTATTTGCTGTTTACCTGAAATTCTAATCTGCATATTTAGTTGTACTATGTCTGTATTTGACAGATTCACTAATTCCGTCCCCCTAATTTAACTCATAAAGTAAATCCTTTTTGCCGGACCTCAAACCTGACTCATTCTAGGACCTGCCTACCTTGGCTGCTGTCATCATCCTATACTAGTCTCTACCACACTTTTGTCTACCCCTTGTTTGACAAACTGTAGTTTCACCCATTGGCATATAGTCAAATCAACTTATGGTCTCTACTTGCATTAAAAGAGAGAGGCAGAAAAAAGAAAGTACAGTAGTCTCCCCTTATTGGCGGTTTCAATTTATGCAGTTTTATTTACCTGCGGTTTGGGGTATCGGTGGTCAGTCACCATCCAGAAGCAAATGTTCCTCCTTTTGTCATATAGTCAGAAGGTCAGTGGGAGCCTCAGTCTACATCACAATGACATGTCATTTACCTCACTTTATCTCACCACATAGGCATTTTATCATCTGAGGTTATCAGAAGAAGGGAGAGTACAGGAATATTTTGAGAAAGAAGGCTAGTTTGAGAACGAGCACATTCATGTAACTTTTATTTCAGCATATTGTTATACTTGTTCCATTTGTTATTAGTTATTGTTGTTAGTCTCCTACTGTGACTAATTTATAAATAAAATTAAACTTTATTATAGGTGTGAATGTGTATGGAAAAATATAGTAATGTTAAAGTTCCGTACTATCTGTGGTTTTAGACATCTACTGGAGGGCTTGGAATATATCCCCTCACAATAAGGTGGGGGGGCTACTGTAATTGAAGCAGAGATCAAAGTGTGTAATAGGTAGGTAAGTAAAATGTTTCATAAAACTCTTAAGTTACATGTGTATGTGTCTGTCTGGGTGTGTACTACATGGCAACATAAAATTAGTTTCTTACTGTGGGCCAGAGTCACATACTTTGAAAGCTACTTACTAGCCGTATTGCCATTCATTCATTTCCTCAAACATGAAAGTGCAACCACTTTCCTACTTCTGGGCTTTTGCAAGGCCTGCTTTCTCTTCCTGGTATAATTATCTTCACAATACCTTATTATCTGGCTCCTTGTCATTTTTTGGTTCGCAACTTAAATGGCACTTTGTAAAGAGGCTTAGCACAGTGGCATCTGTTGGATATGGAGAGCCTGCTTGGCCCTCCTCTAATGATCTGGGGCTGACAAGTATTTTGAACTCAGTCTCTCTCTCTCTGTCTCTCTCATTCACACACACACACACACACACACACACATCCTCAATTTTATTTGAATTTATAATTAAAGAAAGAAAAGTTCATACTTTTCTGAGTAGGTTCTACATAATATATATACATGTGATGTCACTTTTTTTGAGTTATATGTCAGTATCCTTCTTTGTTAAACACAGTCACATATAATGAAACAGAAGAATAGGAATCTGCTTCCTTAATGATTTTGGTTGATCTAATTATTTACATATTTGTTACAGTGTACACGTACCTGATTAGTAGAAAGTGGTCTTCTGTGGGGTGTTCTGTTTTTAATCCACAAGGGGGATTCACATGTCTTAAAGTGAAATAATTTGTAGAAATCTGTTTTGAGGATCAGAGAAAAACTCTTCTTGAATATGCTTACGTGGACTAACAGCATTGATTTGATTCTAAGTGATACTTATAAAAGCCTTTGCATAATGTCACTCTTTTCCATTTATACAGACTTCTAAAAAATGAGCATGCTTGTCTTCCAGCTACTAACAACAGATGTGCTTAGCATAAAATATCAGAAGTAGATTTTGCAGACTGTAGCTGAGATCTAGTAAAATTGGAATGAAAATTGGGCTTCAAGAGAGTGGTCTGCTATTTTCTTCTGCAAACCTGTTTCTTATTTTCCTTAGAAGTGAGGGGGAAAGGATGAGCTCTCAGTCATGCTTCTGCCTGAGTACTGCCTCTGCTTACCATCTCATTCAAGAACTTTTACAAGAAAGTTCACATTGGTCCTTGTCTTAAAGACCTTCAAAAAAAGGTTTTTAAAAAGAGCAATCTCTTATGCCACTTTTATGTGAAGAAGTTTTAAAATTCAAATGCCTTTGTCATAGAGAGGTATCAGCCATTAAGCATCCCTTTTAATTTTTTTTTTTAAATTGCTCTGAATGTAAGTAGGAGCAATAAAGTAAACTGAAAAGCATACGAGATTGCCTCTTTTAATTTATGACAAGGAGGGCTGCCTGGTTGGCTCAGTCATTGAGCGACTCATCTGCCTTCGGCTAAGGTCATGATCCCAGGGTCCTGGGATTGAGCCCTATGTCCAGGCTCCCTGCTCAGCTGGAAGCCTGCTTTGCCCTCTCCCATTCCCCCTGCTTGTGTTCCCTCTCTCACTGTTTCTGTCAAATAAATAAATAAAATCTTTTAAAAAATTTTTTAAATTTAAAAATTTAAGAAAATTTTTAAAAAGATTTTATTTATTTATTTGACAGACAGAGATCACAAATAGTAGGCAGAGAGGCAGACAGAGAGAGAGGAGGAAGCAGGCTCCCTGTGGAGCAGAGAGCCCGATGTGGGACTTGATCATGACCTGAGCCGAAGGCAGAGGCTTAACCCACTGAACCACCCAGGTGCCCCAAATAAAATCTTAAAAAAAAAAAAGTATGGCAAGAAAAGCTACTGCACATGCTTCTTTTTTTTTTTTTTCCATTTTATTTATTTTTTCAGCGTAACAGTATTCATTCTTTTTGCACAACACCCAGTGCTCCATGCAAAACGTGCCCTCCCCATTACCCACCACCTGTTCCCCCAACCTCCCACCCCTGACCCTTCAAAACCCTCAGGTTGTTTTTCAGAGTCCATAGTCTCTTATGGTTCGCCTCCCCTCCCCAATGTCCATAGCCCGCTCCCCCTCTCCCAATCCCACCTCCCCCCAGCAACCCCCAGTTTGTTTTGTGAGATTAAGAGTCATTTATGGTTTGTCTCCCTCCCAATCCCATCTTGTTTCATTTATTCTTTTTAAAAATTTTATATTCTATAACACTACAATTTCCCTTTTAATAGCAATGGTGTGAGGTTTTCAAGTTCTTAAGAGCAATATTTGAATTTACCATGATGTTTTGGTATATTATATTTGTCTTAATAACTTTGGAAATACACTGGTTATTAACAACTTATATTTCTATAGCATTTTACAGTTTCTGAAGCAGAAATTTATTCTATTAAATTCTGAAATATTATTTTTCTAAAAGCTTTGTAATATGTTTTGTTTGTGAATTAACAAACTAAATTCAATTTTTACACTGTTTAAAAAAAAATCTCTCCAAGACTTGGTATCTTTCCCATTAACTTTTATAGTTGTCTTTATTCAATTCTAATATGAAACAATAAGCTCTTTATTAAATCTCTTAATCATTAGAAAGCATTACGTAGCCATTTTGCAAGCAGATAAAAACAATCTCTTCTTCTGGAATTATAAGTCTTTATTTCGAGTAAGAATAATGACATTTTGTTTATTTATTCAGATTTATCATACCGTACTTTTCTAGAAATACTATGAAGCTGAAATACCACGCAAAGAAATTGAACATACCAGTGTGTACCCCATTTTTTCATGGAACTGATTAGTTTTGTAATACTTGCATAATGACAAACCAAAAGTTTGTTACGCATTAGTGCACAAATAAAATTTATTTTTTGATTTGCTACTGCAGAATACATTTTCAAAACTAGTCACTATTTGAAAAATTGTTTCTGACTTGTGGTTGGCCAGAAGTCTTGATTGCAGAATAACCCCATTCCTGAATGTAGGGCACTAGGCAGCTGTTGTTTTTCCTCAGAACTTGACAGTTGCAGTAGTTTAAAGCCAAGTCTTGATGCTTCGCTAAATTAGTTACCCTCTTCTCCGATGTACAGTCACTGCCATTTTATAACAGTTGAGCATCAAGCTCCCTCTTTTCTTGGACGAGCACACCCCTAAAACCACAATAGTGACTGGAAGTTCGAAAGACCAACATTTTTGGTGATCCTGAATTCACATTTTAATATGAAAATTCTTATAAAAGGGAAATAGTAGTAAAGAAATGAAAGAAACTGATACTGAAACCATAAAGTATGTCTGTGTTATGTTTCACTTTTGAGATTTCATCTATAAGTTTTATAGTCCGCAGTATTTGGTCTGTGCTGTTATCATGCAACACTTTGAGGGCCTTTTAGATAGATTTTCATCATGTTATGTGATTTTCATCATGTTTCCTTTTCTCTGTCTCTTCTTAATATTCTACATAAGTAACAAAGTTCAGTAATAAGTAGCTGTAGTGATAAATCTGCATGTCAGGGCTTTCTTGGAATGTACTGAAATGTGTTCTTCAGCATGTCCAGTTTTACAATTCAAAACACTGGGAATTCTGCAAATCCTCCAGAAGGGTCAAGAACACTGGGATTTTAATTCTAATATTTTTGCTTATTCTGGTCATAATATGAATTGGAATTGTTTTCAAAACTTCAGGAAGCATATGATGGCAGCGTCTGTAGATCAATTGTCATTTCATGCTTACGGCTGAATGGAACAAATTTAAATGTATGGAATTTGGCATGGCTCTACTAGCTTTGCAAAGGACACTGTCTGGTTGATATAACCATGGTGGCCATGAGAATGTGCCTCTCAGATCTCCAGCTGCTTAAGACACTTAAGGAACTTAAGTATCCAAGGGCCTGTAAGTTGCACTCTGTAATTCAGATTGTTGCCTGTGCCAATGGGCTTCCCTTACACTGCTCCCTGCCATGATTCAGTGTGGTAGGGACACTGAGGTCAGCATGTTCCAAGGAGATTCAGGATTCCTTTGATGAGTAAATTTGGCTTAAGGACTCACAGACTGCCTTGCCTAACTTTTCTTAGAACTGAATGGCAGTCTGAGATGCCACCAGACTAACTCCCTCCCTCACTTGAACCTTCCTTCTTTTCCACTCTCTTTTTCCAGCAGCCAGACTTGTGTCATAGCCTAGTGACTCTGCACTTGTCCTCTAGTGCCTTCTCTGAGAGTTCTTTCTCATTTAATCCACGGAGAATTCTGTGAACATGTAGATCTATTAATTTGTTATTATAATTGAGTGCATGCTTGTTATAAAATATCCAGGGAAGTCAAATAATTTCATAAACAAATTCAAATAATTTGGTGAGTAGACAGGCCAAAAATTATATACTAAAAGAAGTGCTTTTTATACCATCATACCTAAAGATATGGTGAGAATATGGGGCTTACCTCCATATTGCATAAATTAACAATAACTAAGTTAATGCTTTAAAAGATTTTGTAGTGTGGTTAGAATTAACATGCAATCCATAAGGGTTAAATAGTAACTTTACTTTATTAGTGAGGCTTTATATGTACTCATATTTCTAGTATCAAGATTATAATGGTATCTTCATATGTTTTTATTTTCATGTTAGAAATCTAGACTATCATTAGCTCTAGATCCCTCATTAGTATAGATCCCTTTGAGGAGAAAGACTATGATTACTTTATATTGTATTTCAAGTACCAATGAAGGCCAAATTCAGAGAAAGTGTGCAATCACTGTTCTTACACCTTCATTCTCAAATTGTTATCAAGGCCAGAATTACTGGCATCATCTGGGAATTTTTAGAACTTCATGATTTAGGGTCCCCTACAGACTCTATTGATTCCAAGTCCACACTTCTCAAGATCTCAAGGTGGTTCATGTGCACATTAAAATGTGAGATGCCATGATCCAAAAGATTTGTCTATTGAGTGTTCATTCTTTCTCCATCCTCCTTCTTAAAACAACCCTAGTTGTAATCAAATAGTCTCTTCTGCCTCACAGCCATTTAATTCCATGAAGGCTAGTAGCATCTTTAGCATAAGGGGAGAAGCTACATTTATCTAACTTAGTGGTGGCCTGACCCTCTTTGCAAATGATTTGTTTATCCATAGGCCAATGAACTGGGAGGAAACATTCTCTGGAGAGAGCACCTCATGGCAAGGTGTTATTTAGTTCAAAAGGAGAAAACACACTTTTCTTTTATTTTGATTTTGTTGTGTCTCTATGGGACTCCGAATACTGTCTTAGCTTCTTTTCTACTTGCCTGATAATGTAGTCAGCTGAAAGAAGATGGAACCATGACACAAAGAGAACCTTGACCTATTTTCAGAAACAGTTTTCATCAGAACCTTATTGACCTTTTTTCAATCCAATTGCTTTTTGAGTGTTTGATAAGAGCGGTCCAACTTTCTTCTGGAAACTCTTGTCTTCATCTTCCAGGCCTATGGAACTCCAGCCTTTCCTTCTGTGCTCTGACTCATCTGAATATTTTCTAAAATCAGTCTTTTCACTGCCATCTTTGCTTTTAGGATGTTACCTGTGGAGAGCTTGTATTCAAGACATTTAATCAAATTCAGACAATCAAAATTATTTCTGCAGAGTTCCCCCTCAAATTCCATTTCCCATCACCATCACCCCTTGTAAGGGAGATGGAGTTATTCTTTTCAATTTGGTCTATCATCAAAGTTGGGATAGATGTTTTGTGATATTGTGATTTATAAGAAATATATATTTGGCCATTCAAATGACCAAAATATATCTCTTATATATACTTGGTCTTCACCCATGGTTCCCAAACTTTTGGAATTTCCTGAGTGGTAAGAGCAATGGGAGCATCTTTTGTTATAATATTTGGTCTCTTGTCTTTAGTTCCTAAAATAGTTCTGGAGCCATAGAGGTAAAATGGATGTCTTGTTATTCCTAATAAGCCCCTTGCCAGGACAACTAGGTTTATGTTAATGAGGGGACTTCTGGAAAGTCCCTAAGGATGGGGGCTAGTTGCCAGAAAAGCTAACCTTGAATAAAAGGTTGGAACTTTTAGTCTGACCCCCTGATTTCCAGGGAGAGGAGAGAGGCTAGAGGCTGAATCAATCACCAATGGCCAGTGAGTTAATCAATTATGCCTATTTAATAAAGTTGTAAAAGCTCAGAATTACAGGGTTCAGAGAGCTTCTGGGTTGGTGGATAGGTGCAGGGATAGTGAGGTACCTGGAGAGGGCAGGGATGCTCCATGCCCTTTCCCCATACCTTGTCCTAAGCATCTCTTCTTTCTGGCTACTTCTTAGTTATATCATTTCATAATAAACCAATGTGAGGTCATTACTAGAAATTAAAATGTTTCCCTGAGTTCTGTTGAGTCTCTAGCAAATTAATGGAACCTAAGGAGGAGGCTGTGGGAGCCTAGGTTTATAGCCAGCTGGTGAGAAGTACAGGTGACAACCTGGACTTGAGACAGGCACTTGAAGTGGGGGCTTGGGGGCAGTCTTGTGGGATTGAACCTTCAACCTGTGGAATCTGATGCCAAGTAGATAGATGTCAGAATTGAGTTGAATTCTTAGATACCCAGTTGTTGTCAAAGCATTGCTTGGGGGGGGGGCCCCTCTTTAACATATTGGAATTGTGATCAGAATGCATTTATGTTTTTATTTTTATTTTATTTTTAAAGATTATTTATTTATTTATTTGACAGAGATTACAAGTAGGCAGAGAGGCAGGCAGAGAGAGGGGTAAGCAGGCTCCCTGCCAAGCAGAAAGCCCAATGCGGGGCTCGATCCCAGGACCCTGAGATAATGACTTGAGCCAAAGGCAGAGACCTTAACCCACTGAGCCACCCAGACACCCCAGGATGCATTTATGTTTTTATAATAGCATGTATCAGTTCTATATTGAGCCTGTAATCTTCAATCTTTTAATACTTTGTGGTTTTTAATCTAGTATGTTTTCAGCATTATAGAAATATTCAATCAAATATTGTTTCAACTGAATTTAAACCAAAAGATTCTCTTAAGGCAAACATCTATTTCTATGTGCCTTGTTGTTCTATATGAACTTCCAGTCTGAAATCTGATAGGTCAGTGTCCAACAGTTAGACGTAGTGCTTATAGAATAAATATATAAACAAATGACTCACAACACTCCAAATACATAAAGTGTTAATTTTATTACCCAGTCATTTTTTTTCCTCTTTACATGTTTAATTATTGGATTAGCTGGAGGTGGAGTAAGAAACAAGAATCCAGGGATACTAGCCTATATGCATTAAAGGCTTATTTAAACATTTGTCGCCTATCTCTTGATTGAAGGATTTAAAACTACTAGGGAAGAGCAGAAATAGTTATTAACATATGAACTAGGACTAGAGTCAAGGCACTACAAAATTCAGTCCTTATTTAATAGGGTTGACCCTTTACATGGAAAAATTCCTGCTTTTGATTAAGAACTAATTCAGGGGTTATTCAGAGACAATTATGTAAGACCTTGAGATTTCTCATGTGTATGCTCTCCTGAGATGCAGGTGCTTAAAGCAAAACCTTGAAAGAAATAATAGAAATACAATTCCAAGATGATATCTTAGAATCATAAAAGATAGAGTTCTATTAAGAAGGAATTAGAGAAAATGTGTAAATTTCTTTATCCAGACTTTAAAAATCCCTCCTTTATCCATATAACAGAGAAAGAAAAAGCTAACTCTCTAGTAAGGCAAAGGAGATATATAATGGAGCAACTGCATCTGTAATATAGTCTATAATGCAATGACACCTAGGAGATTTATCAAGATCTTACAAAAATTAGAAAAACCTATTTTCTTCGAAGTTTACAATTATTTGTGGTATGGTATGATACAGTTTATAGATTTGACCTTGAAGATGTTGTAAACAAGATCCCAATTTGTCAAAGAGAGACAATGATTGCAAAAGAACAATGTACAATGCTTATTTAATCATGGTATAGGATATGGTGACCTGGTCTTCTGCATTACTAGGACAAATTCTTGTCCTAATAGTATCAAGTTCATCAAACTTGAGAAGGCTGCTTCATGTTGATTAAAATCAGAAGGGACACATATAAGCTACAATGAAAATTTATTTTCTTATGACAGAAATATAACTGTCATAGCACATTTCCTTTAGGCAAGCTACATGAGGAGACCATTATCAGAAGATTGCTGGTTGACAAAAGAATACGAACTGGTATCTGAGAGGTGGGACTACAACAGAGGGGTACTTACATGATTTGAATATTTTATGCCCACAGGCTAAAATAGACAGATGTATCCATTTTCTCAATATATTCTCTTGCTCATTCCAAAGAGGGGCCAAACTTTTGACTCAGGGCAATCTCTTCCTTGCATAATGACGGATGGCTGCTGCCAAAACTCCTCTCTTTTTTTCCCATATACATTTCTCACAAAAACTGGGCACATTTTTTCTTTAGCAATGTTAATATTTTAATCCATTTGCCATCATATTCTTTTTGCTTGCAAGTGATTCTATCTTCATATAATGATATCTTTAGCCTGATGTATAACATACAGTGTGTGGAATTTAGAATTTCACTCTAAGTAAAATCCTGTTTCTCTTATTTCCTACTTCTTGGTGGGATCATTTCTTGCCCTTTTATGTACTGACTAAAATAGCCAATGAAAGATAAAAGTAAATTTATAGAACCACACACAATATTGTCTTCTAATTAAAATAATTTTGCATACTTATATTATTGTGAACTGTATTTTTACTACCATCATTTTGTAGAATAATGATGATTAATGAGATAACATTTCAAAAATTTACCCAGTATCTGTTTCAAATAATGACATTTACATGGAGACATGGAAAATCGGTATATTATTTGAGGCTTGCATAACATTTAAACTGCTACTACATATGTAACAAGGGTACTCAGTGACATTTATAAGGTGACTGTGTGGCAGTTACAGGGTTGATTAAAAATAACTTTTCAGTCTTTAATGAAACATTAAACAATTATTTTAAATAAAAGATTTTATATGAACTAAAATTATATTGAATTACCTTGTGTTTGAATGAGTTGATAAGTAGTTCAATAATTTTGAAGCATATTTCTGAAGAAAAATAGAGCAGGGTAAGGGTAAAGAGTGAAAGGTGGTTGGTTGGGGAGAGAGATAAGGTGTTTTTTATATTTAATTTTTTTAATTTTTTAAAATTTAATTTTTTATTTTTTTTAAGTTTTTATTTATTTATTTGATAGAGAGTCACAGAGACAGAGGGAACACCAGCAGGGGGAGAGGGAGAAGCAGGCTTCCCACTGAACAGGGAGCCTGCTGTGGGACTGGATCCCAGGATCCTGGGATCATGGCCTGAGCTGAAAGCAGATGCCTAACCCTCTGAGCCACCCAGGTGCCACTATTTTATTTTTTAAAGATTTGTTTATTTTAGGGAGAAGGTGAGCATGCGCATGAGCAGGGTGGGGCAGAGGGAGAAAGAGAGAAGAAGGCTCTCCACTGAGTATGGAGCTCAATGCAGGAGCTTGATGTGGGTCTTTATCTCATGACCCTGAAATCATGACCTGAGATCAAATCAAGAGTCAGATGCTTAACCAACTGAGCCACTCATGTGCCCCATGAGGTGTTATTTTAAATAGAATTATGAGGGAAGCCCCAGCATTAAGCTAGGACATAAAGGAAGTAAGAGAGGTATCCTTATCCTCCTGGATAATAGATAGCAGTGTGTTTCAGAGAGAGGTAATTACAAGAGTAAGACTAAAACAACCTACGTTTGAACTTTTTAACAAAAAGAATTACCTGTGAGTGTGGCCATGAGCACACCATTCTATATACTGAAGATCTGAGACTGCAATGCAATCTAAAAATAAATGACCAGAAAATTTGGGGGGAAAGGAAGTTTTACTGCTAAAATTTGAGGGAATGTAGAATCCAGTCTCATGTCCTATCACTTAAAGAGCATGCATGTAACATATCTAGTATTAGTCAAACCAATTCTAGGTGACATACTTGCAGAGGATGCCAACTTGGTTGTGGGAAGGTGGTGGTTGTTATATAAGGACACTCTTATATCCTTTTACAGCATTAGAAAGCATTACACGGATTATAAATCAGCCTAGGGTTTGGTGTAAATTATTATAATTATTAAGAAATTGTTGTTTTGCTTTAATAATAGAGATGAGTGAGAAAATATAACTATCAATAGGGTGAACAAATGATGGCTGACCAACTGTTAATCCTCAATCAAAGATGGTTTCTAAGTCTCAGAAATCTGTCAAGAAAGATTTTTCCTGATATTTCCCAACTTTATGAAACTTTCTCCTGTGGTATAGCCTCTGTGTACTCAGTAAGTGCCTGCAGCACATTAGAAAATGCCAAAGCAAGCCCCCTGTGACCTCCTGTCCTCTAAAGGTACAGAGACATAGCCACTCAGGCCTCTGTAGAGTCAAGTGTGGTGGGTAGAGAGAAGTACAGAAGGTACAGGTAGTTGTCGAATTTCCATACATATCCTAGTGGAATCTCACTTTTGAATACAATAAAATGATAATAATCTCTTTAATAATCTCACTTTTTTAATACAAAGACTAAAATACCCAATTGTTCTTTCCAGCATTTGGTCTAATTTCATACGCTCCCCCACCACCTGCTGTTTTCTTTTCTGTCCCAGCAATTTCTCACGTTTTAAGACTCAAGAGTGGAATTAACTTCTCCAACAAGGCTTCATTTCTATCCTTATCTAGTTTTGCTAGGTACTGCATCTTTACTCAACAAAACCATGTATCTCTTTTGGCATAATTTAACATGACGTATTTAAACTTATCTGTTCCCATGTGCTTGTCTGCTTCCATAGTGTAATACAGTTTGTTTGTTTAAATGCTGTTTTGACTCAATTTGGACCCTGAGTAGAGGCAAGTTTCCCTTCTTGAGCAGCTAAATGAGCACTGAACCCCTACCTAAGAGGGAACCCTTTCCGAAGAGCTCTCACTCTTTGGGTCACTATGCACAGGCCCTAATTGCCTCAGGGCTTGGTACCAGAAAATTAGAGTCACTCCCCTTCCTCCTATCTTGAACTTGCAAAATTATTCACATTGGTCAATCCACAGAGAGCCCACCAAACAGAGTTAACCCCATCCTTCTTGCCATGCATATATTAGTATCTAGAGCTCCAGCTTGTTGTTATCCTGTCCCCAGGTGCAACCTCCTTTGTGACTCTATGCTGCAGCTTTCTTTCAGAGCTACAAGTAACAAACACTTTCCTCTGAGTGTCACTGCATTGTGTCCTGCCATCAAAAAAGTCTTTTAAGTTTCATTAAACACATAGTCACTCTCTGGTCCCTATCAAGAATACAGGATAAATCTCTAGCTTCTAAGCATAGTAGGTTACATCTGTCAACCAGGTGGAGTCTCTTTGGGGAGCTTCCTATTCATTCTCCCATTTCATTATTCATTCTTACAAACAGAACCAACCTGTGATCACCTGAGATTGAATTACATGAAAATGCCAATATTCAATATTACTTGACTTACCAAAATGGCACTTTCATCAACCTGATTATGTATATACCTTCTCATATAACACATAGCTTATGAAGCATCTAGAGGTAGTAGACTTCATTCCTCATTTCCCCAGGCATCTATGTTCATCCCTACCCTTCTTCAGTCAAATAGGAGTTGGTGAAGTGATTGATTATACTAGTGACTCTTCTCTAACAGCAATCTTACTGTAGCTCAAAAATAATAGCTGTGCACTGCTGACTTCCCAATAAGCAAGCAAAACAGTGTACACATCACTGGTTGGACCTGGTATCAAGGTCTCTGTCCATATCTGCCTTCTTCTCTAAGGCACCTACTGGGAAGGATAATTTAGGATAGAATCTTCTCTCTTCACACATGCCTGTTACTGGTTTTTGCCTAGGGACTCAAGTTTGGTTCCTGGTAAAACCAGCACAATGGAAATTAACCACAGCTTAGTGAATTAAAAAAGAAAACAAAAAACAAAACTAAAAACAAAACCAGCAAGATGTAGGAAGGAAGTTATATTGCAAAGGTCATGTATTCTCATTGAACCTATTGAGACAGAGAAATGGGTCAGGTCAACATTAGCAGTTGCACAGGGCTAAGAACCTTTTAAACTTTTGGAAAGATTAGCAAAGGCAAATATAATCTCCTAGTCTCTTGAAATGAAATTTGGGCTGGTGATGAAGAGGAAAGGGAGATATTTTAAGAGTCCATTTAAGCCTTAAACCAAAACATGCACCAGCAATTCATGTGTTCTCAAAGAACATTACATTGCAGGTTATTGGATGCTGGCTATCATTTTAATGAAGAGGTAACTTGTTTCCAAATTTTTCTACATTCTTATTGCTTAATTTCCTTGGGACGTTTAGATGATTTGAAGGGCAAGATTTAGGAAGCTGGAGAGATGGATAAAATCTCAACACCACCACTCTAAAACCTTTCCTCTAATCTCTAAGAAAATCTTATTTAAACAATAAGAAAACATAATGGACTAAGGGAATTGACTGATTTCAAGGACAAAGAAAGAAGATTCATAGAATTCAGAAACTACAATATAAGGGTGACTGGGAGCAGAAGGAGGAAGAGAAGAGGGAGAAAGATGTTTACTGTGACTAGAGACTACGCACACATAAACATACCCTTTCGTATTCCAGACAAAAGTGCCATATGATCACATTCAATTATTTCCCACAAAACAATTTCAATGATAATCAATTCAGCAAGTAATTTTATCTCTGAAAGGTAGGCTCCTATTTCTTTTCTTTGGCCAAAATGCCCAGGAGGAGTCCTCACTCGTTTTTTTTTTTGTTTGTTTTAAGTAATCACTTACGTGATTCATTTATTCTGCAACCATCTATTCTCACCAAGGTTCCTCTCTGACACTCTGAGAAATTATAGGAATGACCCTCATAAACTCCTTACAAAAGAAATGAGAGTGTATCAGTTACTCATACATCACAGTATTTGTAATCATGACAATATTATACTTTCATGTTAGTCTAAAGCAACATTTGTCTTTTGTAACTATTTTGAAAACTTATATGATAAAAGACCTAAATAAGTTTTTGATTACATAATTGTATTTGGCAAAGATTTATGTTTTTACCTCTCTGGATGCTGAGATATAAAACCTCCAAATAATATAATTATCATTTATGTTTAAGTTATGATCTTCGAAATAACACACATACGTATAGACAAAATACACCATAAGTTTTGGGACAGAGGTGAAGTAACGTTTTTCCCACTTTGTAAAAATTTTCCATTCATTATAATGTATTTTAAACTGAAACTAATCACAACAAGGATATAATATTTCTTTCTTTCTTTTTTTTTTTTTAAAGATTTTATTTATTTATTTGACAGAGAGAGATCACAAGTAGGCAGAGAGGCAAGCAGAGAGAGAGAGAGGAGGAAGCAGGCTCCCCGCCAAGCAGACAGCCCGATGCGGGACTCGATCCCAGGACCGTGGGATCATGACCTGAGCCAAAGGCAGAGGCTTAAACCACTGAGCCACCCAGGCACCCCAGGATATAATATTTCTTAATTGAAAGAAGAAATCACATTCTACCCGTTGATAATTAAGATTCACCATTAAAATTATACGTAAATAGGAGCTGTTCTTGCTAAGTTGATAGAAAATTTAGAAAAATGCAATCAATAACCCATTATTTGAATTAAATGATTTAAATTTAGAAGTAAAATTGAGAGATAAATTAGTTCAGGCTATCTATAAAAGAGTGAGATTTCCTTTGTATTTTTCTCTTAAATGCTTCAAAATGCTAAATCCCAGGGCGCCTGGGTGGCTCAGTGGGTTAAGCCGCTGCCTTCAGCTCAGGTCATGATCTCGGGGTCCTGGGATCGAGTCCCGCATCGGGCTCTCTGCTCAGCAGGGAGCCTGCTTCCCTCTCTCTCTCTCTCTGGCTGCCTCTCTATCTACTTGTGATCTCTCTCTGTCAAATAAATAAATAAAATCTTTAAAAAAAAATGCTAAATCCTTCTTCCAACATATCTATAGCATTGATTTTAATTTAGGTAAGTTCCATTCACTCAATGTTGAAAGTCTATTCAACGATTCAAAATTGTTCTTAATTTTAAAAATTTAATTTTTTTATTTTGGGAAATTTCAAAAGCAGATTGAAATAGAAAACACAGCATAATGAACCCTCATTTACCTCATTACACGTATTATCACAAATACCAACTCATGACTAATGCTATTTCAAATATATCTACCTACTCTTCCTTGTTCATTACTTTGACAAATTCCAGATATTATATCATTTTATCTGAAATTAAAGAGGTATCTGAAAAGTCTTACTATTGTGATTAAAATCACAACACTGTTATCATACCCAAAATAAGAATATCAATATTCCTTAAATATCGCTATCACTATCAATGTTCCTTAAATATCACTATCCATCAAGTTTTCCTGAATTTATTACTTTTTATCGTCTGCATGAGTCAGAAGACAATTAATATCTCCTGTTAAAAACAAGACCAACAGGACCTGAGGGTTTTGAAGGGTCAGGGGTGGGAGGTTGGGGGAACAGGTGGTGGGTAATGGAGAGGGCACGTTTTGCATGGAGCACTGGGTGTTGTGCAAAAAGAATGAATACTGTTACGCTGAAAAAAATAAATAAAATGTGAACCCAAAAAAAAAAAAAAAAAAAAAAAAAAAAAAAAAAAAAACAAGACCAACAGGCCTTCAATGGAGTCACATGTTAAGTCCTGTTTTACCAAACCAAAATTTAGTTAGAATTGCAGCTCTCCCAGAAATGGAATCTTAAACCAATCCCAGATTGATGAGCACTAATAAGGTAATCTGGTAAGTCTCTCATCATCCTCTAAACAAAGGTAGCCTTGCAATAACCAACCGCCTATTTTACATTTTTTCCTATGTGCCTAAGAGACTCTTGAGGGTAGGGAAAAAACTGAGGGCTGCCTGAGGGGGAGGTGGGTGAGGAGATGGGGTAACTGGGTGATGGGCATTAAGGAGGGCACTTGATAGAATGGGCACTGGGCATTATATGCAAGTGATGAATCACTAAATTCCTTCCATTAAACTAATTATATGTTAACTAACTTAAATTTAAATTAAAAAAAAATCTTTCATTTTGTACCATTCCTTGAAGCTCTTTTCTGTCTAGGGCTTGGTTGCTGCCTGATTCAAATCAATTCTTGCACAAATAAACTCTTAAGGCTTTTCCTGTGCCTCAGTTTATCTTTTCGCAGGCTGGTGTCAGAAAATGGAAGAGAAGAGCAGCGAGCAACTGGGTACGGGTACCTGTAATTCTTGGCTTCACTGCTTTCTCGCTGCCTCTGGGTAAGTCCGTGTCAGATCCTACTTAGCTCCACAGCTTTTGTGAGGAACGTTCAGACGTTCGGCTTTCCGGCTTTCTTTTTCCATATTGGTTCTGGAAACCTGCTGGAGTCGGACTGGGTCCAACTGAGAGTGCAGACTGGTTTAGGGAACAGACTGGTAATGACCTGGAGCGGGTCTGAGTCCAGGAACCGGCTAAGTCCGACTGAGAACCCCGACAGGATCCGCCCGACCGGGTCCCACTCTCAGAGCCCAGACGGGATCTGGGGACGCGCTGGTTCCGGCTTAGAGCCCGGACTGCATCCGGGGACGGACTGGTTCCTGCTCCGAACCCGGACTGGGTCTGGGGACGGACTGCGTCTGACCGAAAGCCCTGGCTGGGTCTGGGGACGGGCTGGTTCCTGTTTAGAACCTGGAGGGATCTGGGGGCGGACTGGGTTTGACTTAGAACCCACACTGGGAATGGGGACGTACGGGGTCCAGTTTAGAGCATGGCCTGAGTCAGGGAGCGGACTGGGTCTGATTCCACTGGGCTGGGTCCACTGTGAGGTCAGGTGAGTAAAATTTTGTCTTAAGTTTGAACAAAAAGGTCAAATTTAGGAAGGACCATCTTGAGTTATATTGGCCACAGTGGCGAACTTTTAACCTAGATCATCTTACCCAATTACAAGATGCCGTAGCGAAGAAGGGGTGCCAGCCAAGCATTCATTATAGAGAGAAAATTATTTCCTTCTTCCACAGTTTCTGGTGGCCAGGATGAGAGCAGCTGGGACATCGCAGGCACTCCAGAGCCTGCAGACGGCCTGTCCTGGAAAAACTGGCAGAAACCAGCAAAGGTGAGACTTCTATTAAAGTCATTTCTCCCAGATCTCTGCTTATGGTATTTGGTTGAAAGAGGCCATTAAAATTTCAGGTTATCTCTTTCCAAAATTTTTTTTTAAACTTTTTTTTTTTTTTTAAGATTTTATTTATTTATTTGACAGACAGAGATCACAAGTAGGCAGAGAGGCAGGCAGAGAGAGAGGAGGAAGCAGGCTCCCTGCTGAGCAGAGAGCCCCATGCGGGGCTCAATCCTAGAACCCTGAGATCATGACCTGAGCTGAAGGCAGAGGCTTTAACCCACTGAGCCACCCAGGCGCCCTCTCTTTCCAAATTTTTTAAGAATTGCCTTTTCTAAAATTTTATTTTATAATTATGCAAAATATTTCCATGGTTCTAAAGTCCTGTTACAAAGCAGGATACATTCAGAGAAATCTATGTGTAATTCCCAATATATACCAGGTTCCCCCCTTCCTCCATAGGTAAATATTTTAAAATGTGTATTTTTCCTTCTATTTCTATTTTTTTAATTTATTTTTTAAATTAAAAAAAAAGATTTTATTTATTTGACAGAGAGAGAGATCACAGAGGCAGAGAGGGAGAAGTAGGCTCCCCGCTGGGCAGAGAGCCAGATGCAGGGCTCAATCCCAGAATCCCGAGATCATGACCTGAGCCAAAGGCAGAGGCTCAACCCACTGAGCCATCCAGGCGCCCTATCCTTCTACTTTTAAATATAAGCAAATACACTCATACTTATATTCATACTATGTGTGTATGTGTGTATTTGCATATTTATATATTCAAATCAGCCCTCCACCCTTTTTCTTTAAGCAGTGGAAAAGTATATATATATATATCCTCTATATTGCTATTTTCACTTAACAGTGTATTCTGGAGATCACTCCATGGCAGTCCATAGGGATTTTATTCATTCTGTTTATAGCTTAATATACTCTACAGTGTCAATGTTCCATGTTTATATAATCAGCTACCTTTGGGTTTCTTTTTTCTCTCTTGTTTTTAAGTCAACTTTTACAAATAATGCACAATGAATAGGCTTGTGATGGATCTGTCCATAATGTTTTCAGTGCAAAAGTGTGAAAATAGGTAGTGGGTTTGCTGGATCAAAGGTCAGATACTGCATTTTTTTTTCTGTTTGTCGCCAAATTCTCTCCATAATGGTCTTATTTTAGCATACTTTTACTGGTTGTTATAAAATACAGTAAATATGAAAGTACAGTATAATATCTTAGACCATTGTGTTCATCGTGTGAGTCTTCCTTTAAGGATCAAATGTACTCATGTTTGAAATCATAGATGCAGAATGAATAAAACAATGAAAATTGAATTCCTATATAAAAGTTGGTCTAAATAATAAAGTGCTCAAACTACTAAATTATACGTATGCATGTGGCAGAGAGTGCATGTCTGGAAATGATGCACCTGGATAAGTTATTAGACCATAAATATTTTCTTATATTTATAGTCCCAGAGAATTCCAGATACTATTGTCTTGAACGCATAAAAAGGCTTTAATGCTTCCCAAATACTCCCTTTCGATTTTGCATTCGGTTCTGTATTGTCCTTTCTGTATTTGGGTATTCTCTAGAGGTTTTTTATTTGTTTTTTGTTTTGTTTTCTGAGATAAGTCTCAAAAAGCCTTTAACCTGAAAATAATGGAAGTACAAGGGAAGTTTCTGCAAAGTGGAACATTTTGAACCACTTCTGAAATATTTTAAAGTACTCTAGGTTGTTACCTCAGTATTATGAAAAGTAGTTCTTTGTTTTTGTTTGTTTACTGGCTAAGAGTTCCCTTAAATTACAAATGGGTAACTCTTTCCTAGAGGACTTTAAGACCTAGGAATGGTTTTAAGAATATTTCATATTCAACTCTGAAACTGGTTATGATCCAAAGAGCAGAGAATCAGAACATTTGTCATAGATAGGAAGAGGGAGGACCAGAGAGACCTAACCAAAACAACAGAAACACAACAGAGGAACTTCTTTTTCAGTTTTGAGCTACTTCTTCTTGTTACTCTTCTTTTTCCATCCATCTTTGTTTTAGTACATACTTACTATTTTTCTCTTATCTTGCATCCACACCTCAGCTCACTTTTATGTGGCTTGTGCTGTTCTCTGAAATGCTCTCAAACTCTGAAACTTCCCAAGTTCACCACAAATAACCTATGGACACTCTTCAATTCTTAGCTTACTAGATACCACAGCTGCTTTGTGCACTGTTGACTTCTTCCCCTTTTTGTAACTACTACTTTAGCATCAGGGGAACAATCCTGTCCTGCTCTTTTTTTCAGTTTTTAGACATTCAGTCACGGAGCCACCGATGGCCCTTTGCTCCACAAACTCTTCTGTTATGTAGGTAATGTTTTTGTTATTCCTTCAGTCCTCAATCTCATATATTTGTATGATTCCACATAAACATGACTACAGAGTTTCTGAATCATGTATCTTACTGTCTTTGGTGACCTCTAATTGGTTATCCCATAAGCCACAAAAACTCAAAATATTCCATTTTGCTTTACAGTCTTCCACCATTAATATTTCTTATCTTAATTTATGTCATCTTCACGAACATAATCTCAAAACTTGAGCTCTTATTTAAAAATTTCTTCTTTACATGCACCTCTAATCAATCATGGATTCATGATATTTCTCTTGCAAGCCTCATTGCCTGCATGTGTTTATCTGGGGACCAATTTAAGCTCTCATTTTTTCATGTCTCTCATTCCCTTTCAGTAATTCCCTAACTTGTCACCTTGCCTAAAGTCTTGCTTAAATGAAATCCATCATCTATATTGGGGCAGGATTCATTTAAAATACAAACTAAATGCTGTCAACTGGCCTGGTTAAAATAGCCATTGTAATCTCCTCACTTACAAGATACAACCCAAACCAACAAAAAATGCCTATCTTTCTGGGTGCCTGGGTAGCTCAGCCGGTTAAGCACCTGCCTTTGGCTCAGGTCATGCTCTCAGGGTCCTGGATCCAGCCCCTGCATTGGGCTCAGTGGGGAGCCTGCTTCTCCCTCAGCCCTTTACCCCACCCATTCTCTCTCTCTGTCTCAAGTAAATAAATAAAATCTTAAAAAAAAAAAAAAAGACAGAAATGCTTATCTCCCTAAGCTCATCCACTGAGTTTCTTTGTTCACATGTCATGAATTTATTTTATGAGAAGGTGTTTCATAGCTCTGTGCCTTTGCAAATGGTTCCTCTAGTCAAAACACTCATCTACCAGCCCTGTTATCCTGCTAGGTCTTACATATGCTTCAGTATTCAATTCATGAATTCCCCTTGAACAATCTCATCATTTTCTGTACATCTTTATTATAGTAACGACCACAAAAACAATTGAACTTCTGTGATTCCCTCTTTTCACAGCTATACTGAAATTGATTCAGTAATGGGGGTGACGTTCTTATGCTCTCAAAAAACTTACGACATTAATAATATTCTGTAAATGTCAGTGCATTGGACTGAGAAAGATGTGTTAAAAATTATACATTGACTATGAAATTAGATCAGACAAATTGGTAGAAACGCATACAAAGAAGAATTAAGTCGATGGAATTGAAAGAATGAGAAAGAGCTAATAATATTTGGATGAATTAATTTTTATCTTTACATTATACTTTTCCTCCTACAGCATTACTTAGTACCTGACTGACTGTTATTATATTTATGTTAGGTGATTTCAAACCCTGGGTTGACACAGTACTTCTGTGAAATGCTGATTTTTTTTAAAGAATTATTTTGGATATCTACTTTTACCCTATCTATGTTGCACTACCTACGAATACCTGCTGACTGTGTAAGGGACACCTAAGTAATGTTTATGGGCTTTATATTCCCTAATTTATGTTCATAAACATAGTACTTGAAATTAAAATGTTTCTACTTAATATTATTCAGTCCAAATTCAAATTTTATTTACAATATGGAAATTTAGCCTATAAGGTCTAAATATTTAAGTGACTCTAACACTTAACATTTAATTTTGATTTATTGCCATAGAAATATGATTTCCTACTTCAAAGAGATTTTGTAGTACTTCTGGGACATAAGAAATTTCTAATAACTCTAAGTAAATGAACACTAAACAGATTACATTTTTTTACTTTAATTTATTATTTTTCATTTATTTTTCCTTCTATAAACTATGTATAACTCAGTCTCTTAAAAGGTCTATAAAAATATATGACTATTCTTTTTGTGGATGGTGAAGGCCTCATATTTGGGAAGTTTCTTCTCTCTTTGAAACCTTCTTTTTCACCTTTAACCACATTTTATAGATTAATATTTGGGAATACTTTATCTTAAAAGTAGACTTTAAGTAGACTGTAGATTGAAACATAGAAAACAAAATCACGCATGTGTTTAATTAGGGAGAGGTAAAATATAGAAAATTCTGCCCAAACTAAGTGTGTATTTTCAGCAAGTGAACTCCTTATTAAAGTGTTCAGTACCACAGAAGATTAAAGAACCAGATATCCAAAAATAATGTGTACGTTGATCTATGCAGTGAATTCATAGACAGCTATGGAATTAATAGGTCTTATTATTTGCACTATATTTCCAATCTAGGTTTTTTTGGTTCATATTTCATGTTCATATTTATCAGACCTCTTTTTCTCTACATAGTGCGGTGAGCACGGTTTAGAGAAAAAATTGTTGGCAAGTTGTATTGAAAATATATCCGTATGCAAAACATTCAAAAATAACTTGAGTCATTTTGGGGCAGTCGGCACACTGTCAGGTTTTCCCATCTTCCAGCCATCCATTTGGTAGAGCCTAAGCATGACCAATGCAAACAATCCTTACAGTATGAAAGATTGGTCAGGGGGGCACCTCGGTGGCTCAGTAGGTTGAGCATCCTACTATTGGTTTCAGCTTAGGTCATGATCTCATGGGTTATGAGATGGATCCATATGACTTTGGGCTCTGTGCTCAGTAGGGTCTGCTTGAAGATTCTCTCCCTATGCCCTTCCCCCTACTCACGTGCATAGTCTCTCTCAATAAATAAATAAACCTTTAAAAAATATGAAAAATTAAGAATTCTATGACAAATAAACAATAGGAATAGATGACTTCTTCAAAGCAAAACTTTTTAAAGTTCTCAAAACATAGAAATTTAAATTAAAATATTACATTCCTAAATTCTTCCTAAAAGTTTATATGGTTCTTGCTTGGGGATTGCTAAAAAGATCTAACAAGACAGCTTAAGTTTGAAAATTACCTTTGGAGATAATATGGGTGGCAAAGAGTATTTCTGGAGAATCTGGTAGGTAACAAATGTATACCCTGACTAAAAATATATTGAATATTTAAATAATTGCTTTGTATAAATTACATACATTATTTTATATATATCATCATATTTTGAAA
The DNA here is from genome assembly GCF_922984935.1 of Meles meles. Taxonomy (NCBI): domain Eukaryota; kingdom Metazoa; phylum Chordata; class Mammalia; order Carnivora; family Mustelidae; genus Meles; species Meles meles. The sequence goes on from NC_060075.1 coordinate 79,647,749, forward strand.
GTTTGTCTACAGTTGTCTTCCTACATACTTTTATGGGTTTTGATGAATTTGAGACCCATTTTATTAAATTTAGATATTTGTCATATGTGTTACAGCATTTTTCGTACTGTGTTATAACTTCTTAAACATCATTGTCTCCCACGAGATAACTTCTATTTGAATAAAAATACTACGTCATCATTGTATCCTTTCAGTCTAAATAGTTCATGTTGCAAAGAACTGTATTTTTTGAAAAATAAATGAATATATGAAATAATCCAATGCAAACTATTTATAAAGTCACCCTTAAAGTTTATAAAGGTGATAAACCAAACAATAAACAAATGAGTAGAAATATTAAATGAAACATTCACCGGTTTTCAGTATTAGTTTTCAGTATTGTCTCAAGTATTCAGTATTTGATGTATAATATCCAAAAAATATAGTACAAGTAACAAATAGGATTACAACCAAAGCTATCAATTGTACTATTTCTGTTAGGCAAAGGTTGTGTAATTTTTCCCTGTATATAAAACAAAGGAGCAGTGGGAATGTCAGCAATAACAAATTTAAGCAAAATTTCCCTTTATATATTCCAAATATTAAAAAAAAAAAGTATGAGCTCTCAAAGCTAAAACATGCTTGCTTTTAAAATCTGAAACTAAACTGAGTATATATTATCAGAGGACTATTGAATCACAATATATTGGATCACTCTAATTCAACCTAGCATAAATCGTGATTTATTAATTAAGGAGAAGAATGTCAGGGAATCTGGTTTGAGTTTTACATTGCACAACTTGTAATGTTAGAAATAAACTATGTTTTTTTGTTTGTTTGTTTTTTAATTTATTGATTTGACAGACAGAGATGACGAGTAGGCAGAGAGGTAGGCAAAGAGAGAGGGGGAAGCAGGCTCCAAGCCAAGCATGGGGCCCGATGCGGGGCTTGATCCCAGGACCCTGGGATCATGACCCGAGCTGAAGGCAGATGCTTTAACCCACTGAGCCACCCACGCGCCCCAAAAATAAACTATGTTTTTGATACTTATTGACATTATGCTCTATTTGAGTATACACAAAATTTGACAAAGTTTAAATCAAAGAAGCAGTTGATAGTAAACTAGTTCTACCATTTTAATAAATTGATAGATTGATGATAACTACAGAGAAACTGAGGGAGTTATATAAGTAGATAAACAGTATGAAGACATATAATGAACTTAGCCATTATGGTTAATAAACACATTTCAGAAAGTAATAATCATTTTTCAAATTGATGTTAGTTACCTAATCTCTTTTGCCTTTTGGAAAATTAACTTAAAATGTTTCTTTTTAGTTTAAAATGCAAAGGTATAATTTTAGCTATCATAAAAAACTACATGCACACATTCCAAAAGTGTACATCTTTAAATATTACAAACAAGTCCAGTGGGAGAGAAGTAAGGACATAAAAGGAATGAATATAAATATTACCACTATTGCCAAGGTATCTATCTTATCTATTATCTTTGCCTGTAAAATAACTTCTTAATTGCTTATATTGATTTGAACCTAATCCTTCTTACTGGCAGTAAGGTAAACTGGATACTTCTGTAATTTCAACATCAGGTTTAATTTTGATATTAGGTAACATGCTGTTTCACATACTATAAGTCTTTGGTTACATTATGCATTCCTGTGGAAGATAACCTATTTTAAATATTTATTTTACGTGATGGCAAGTTTTAGGTATAGATCACTGTCAGAAAAGAGTTTGTTATAGCACACCTGGGAAGAATCACAATATTAATGTCTAGTGTCCATCAATTTGAGGTTAAAACATACTCAATAAGTTAAATACGTTAAACTATTTAATTACTAAGTAAATAAGTTCAGTTTCTCTCATGTTTACCATTTAAGTCAAAGCAAATGTTGGCATTTGAAAAGACTAATGGAAAATATTTTGTCTAGATACTAATTTCATTAAATGCAAATATATAAATGAAGGTTGTCACATTCATAGTATAACTTATTTAAGTTTATATAAATTTATAATTATAAATATACTTTATGAAAAGGAAAATGTACAAAAGTTTAAAACTATTACCTTACCTAAATGTAGAATTCTATGTTTTAAATAGAAATGTGTTGTGCCACCTCTTATCAGGTGTTGATCATCTGGAAGATAAAAATTTTGGTGTTATCTGCTGAAAATATTTCATCTGTTAGAAGATTCAGAATATATAGAATAAATTAGCTATTTCTTTAGCACCTCTAAGTCACCTTCTATCTTTATGATACATGTAAGTTTTTAAACCATTTGGCAGTTGAAGAAAAAGAAATAGATTTAGAGATGTGGAAATACACTTTAACACATTTTTCCATCTGGGACAGTTACAGTTTTCACAGAGCAATGAAGGAAGCCAAAGTTTATATACCACTTGAAGAACCTCTGGACATAAACATCCATTTTGGCATTATGTATACCACCAAATATACATGCGAACATCATTTCTTAATACCTCAAACCGTGACAGATTTGTTACTACTTGACTTAATTTCAAAACATCATTATATGTACTCTAAGCTATATCAGAATCTGCACCCTGTCAATGGATCTAGTTAATTCCGTTTTAACATTTTAAAAGTGTATTTGTTTGATTGTTTATTAAAGGGGACTCTGAATGTATAGGAAAGACCATAAACAGAAGGAAGAAAAGTTGGGAGCACAAAAGCAGTAAAATTAAGTATATCTATAAAAATCAGTCAAGGGATTCACAAAATGAAAGGATGTAAAGTTTGACACCATATACCTAAAATGTGATGGGTAGAGGAGTAAAAATTTAGTGCTTTTAGATACTTAAGCAGCTATCAACTTAATATAGACTGCTATAGGCATGAGATATTATACATAAAAAGATGTTTTATATATATGTTATATATATGTATATATAAGATGTTATATATAAAATATTTTATATATATGTAAAATATTATATATATATATATAAATAAATAGGTAATACATATGCAAAAATAAGGAGAAAGGAATCCAAGTCTGTTGCTAAAGAAAGCCAGCAAACTGAGAGAAAAGACTAAGAGAAGAAAGGGGGGGGGCACCTGAGTGGCTTAGTGGATTAAGCCTCTGCCTTCAGCTCAGGTCATGATCTCAGGATCCTGGGATCAAGCCCCGCATCGGGCTCTCTGCTCAGCAGGGAGCCTGCTTCCTCTCCTCTCTCTCTGCCTGCCTCTCTGCCTACTTGTGATCTCTGTCTGTCAAATAAATAAATAAAATCTTAAAAAAAAAAAAGAAAGGAACAGAGAAGAACTAAAAACAAACAAACAAGCATAAAATAGGTAACAAAATGGCAATAAATACATACCTACTGATAATTACTTTGTATGTAATTGGACTAAACAATATAAAACCATGAAACTAGAAATAACTACAATAAAAAATGTAGAAAGAACACAAAACATGGAAGGGTAACTACATGGGTCTGTGGATGGCTTACCTAATAAATCAAAGAGTAAATAAAAAAATACATGGGTACAAGTGGAAATGAAAACACAAGCATCCAAAATTGTTGGGATGCAGCAAAAGCTGCTCTGAAAGGGCAATTGATAGCAATAAAGGCCTACTTCAAAAAGCAAAAAAAGTCTCAAGCAACTTAAACTTAACTCCTTTCTAGGAGCCAGAAAAAGCAGAACAGAGCCCCAAATCAGTAGAAGCAAGGAAATAATAATTATCAGAGCAGAGAGAAACAAAATAGAAATGAAAACAAATAATAGAACAGATCAGTGAGACCAGGAGCTGGTTATTTGAAAAGATCAACAAAATTGATAAACCTTTAGCCAGACTCATCAAAGAGCAAAAGAGAGAGAGACTCAAATAAAATCAGAAATGAAAGAGATTACCACTGAAATGGTAATTTCATTTCATTTCAGAAATGAAAGAAATTACCACTGACATCACAGAAATGGAAAGGATTATAAGCAGATATTATGAAAAATCATATGCCAACAAATTGGATAACCTAGAAGAAATGGACAAATTCCTAGAAACCTAATATTTCCTAAAACTGAATCAGGAAAAAATAGAAAATTTGAATAGAAAGATCACCAGCAATGAAATTGGAGTAACAATTAAAAAGCTCCCAACAAAAAAAGGTCTGGGAAGAGACATCTTCACAGGTGAATTCTACCAAATATTTAAAGAAAAGTTGATACCTTATTCTTCTCAAAGGAAAACTTCCAAATTGATTCTATGGGGCCAGTATCACTGTGATACCAAAACCAGATAAAGACACTACAGAAAAGGGAACTATAGGCCAATATCTCTAATGAACACAAATGCAGAAATCCTCAACAAAATATTGGCAAACTGAACCTAGCAGTACATTAAAAAAAAAAAAAATCATTCACCATGATCAAGTGGGGTTTATTCCCAGGTTGCAAAGATGGTTCAATATTTGCAAATCAATCATTGTGATATATCATACCAACAAGGAAAATGATAAAAACCATATGATCATTTCAATAAATGCAGAACAAGCATTTGTTAAAGTACAACATCCATTCATGATAAAAAAGACTCAATAAAGTAGGTTTAGAGGGATCATACCACAACATAACAAAGGTTATATTATATAGAAAAACCTGCATTTGGGGCGCCTGGGTGGCTCAGTGGGTTAAAGCCTCTGCCCTGTCCTGCTTCTGTCCTGGGATAAAGCTCTGCATCGGGCTCTCTGCTCAGTAGGGAGCTTGCTTCCCCTTTTCTCTCTGCCTGCCTCTCTGCCTACTTGTGATCTCTGTCTGTCAAATAAATAAACAAAATATTTTAAAAGAAAAGAAAAATCCTCAGCTAACATCATACTTAATGGTGAAAAAATGAGAGATTTTCCCCTAAGGTTAGGAACAAGACAAGGATGTCCACTCTCACCATTTTTATTCAACATAGTACTAGAAATCCTAGCCACAGCAAATGGACAAGAAAAAGAAAAGGCATCCAAATTGGTAAGGAAGAAGTAAAACTTATATTATTTGCAGATGATGTGATACTATATATTGAAAACCCTAAACACTCCACCAAAAATTTACTAGAACTGATAAATGAATTCAGTAAGGCTGCAGGATACAAAATCAATATACAGAAATCTGTTTCATTTCTTTACACTAATAATAAAGTAGCAGAAGGAGACATTAAGAAAACAATTTCATTTACAGTTGTACCAAAACAAACAAACAAACATACAGTTAACCAAAGAGATAAAAGATCTGTACTCTGAAAACTATAATGCTTTGATGAAAGAAATTGAAGGTGATACAAACAAATGGAAAGATATTCATTCCATGGTCATAGATTGGGAGAACAAATATTGTTAATATGGTCATATTGCCCAAAGCAATCTACAGATTTAATGCAATCCTTGTTAATATACCAACAGGATTTTTCATAGTAGTAGAACAAATAATCCTAAAAGTTGTGTGGAATCACAAAATACTTTGAACAGCCAAAGCCATCTTGAAAAAGAACAAAGCTAGAGGTATTACGATCCCAGATTTTAAGATATGCTATAAAGCTGTAGTAATCAAACAGTATGGTACTAGCACAAAAACAAACACATGGATCAATAGAACAGAATAAAGAGCCCAGAAATAAACCCATGATCATATGGTCAATTAATCTTTGACAAAGGAGTTAAGAACATGCGATGGGAAAAAGTTCTTCAACAAATGGTGTTGGGAAAACTCGGTACCTTTCCTAAGCCTTACACAAAAATAATCTCAAAATGGATTAAAAACCTAAATGTGAGACCAGAAACCATAAAAATCCTAGAGGACAGCAAAAGCAGTGGCCATAGGAACATTTTTCCATGTATGTCTCCTGAGGCAAGGAAAAAAAAAGCAAAAATAAACAATTGAACTGCACCAAAACAAAAACTTCTGCATGGTAAAGGAAACAGCCAACAAAACAAAAAGGCAACCTACTGAGTCAGAGAAGGTATTTACAAATGACTTATACAATAAGGGGTTAGTATCCAAAATATGTAAACTCAACACCAAAAAACTCAAATAATCCAATTGAAGAATGGGCAGATTATGTGAATCGACATTACTCCAAATAAGAACTACAGATAGCCAACAAACATATGAAAAGATGTTCACCATCTCTCATTTTCAGGGAAATGCATATCAGAAGTACAATGAGATATCACCTCATGCCTGAGAGTGCTAAAATCAAAACACAAGAAACAATAAGTAGGTAAGGATCTAGAGAAAAAGATGCACTGATGGTGGCATTATAAACTGGTACAGTCACTGTGGAAAACAGTATGGCGTTTCCTCAGAGTTTAAAAATAGATTTAGCATACAATCCAATAATTCCACTACTGGGTATTTACTCAGGGAAAATGGAAACACTAATTTGAAAAGATATATGCATTCCTCTGTTTATTGCAGCATTATTTACAATAGCCAAGGTATGGAAGCAACCCAAGTGTTCATTGATAGATGAAGGGATAAAGAAGATGTACATTTATATCTATATAATGGAATATTACTTATTCATAAAAAATGAAATCTTGCCATTTGCAACAACATGGATGGATCTAGAGAGTTAAATGCTAAGTGAGATAAGTCAGAAACATATACCATATGATTTCACTCTTATGTGGAATTAAAGAAACAAAAAAAAAGAAACAAAACAAATGAATAAAGAAAAAAAAGACAAAACATCATGTTAAATATAGAGAACAACTAGTGGTTACCAGAAGGAACTTGAGGGGGCGGTGGGAGAAATAGGTGAATAGGATTTAGAATTCACTTATCATGATGAGCTCTGAGTACTGTATGGAATTGTTGAATCACTATAATATATACCTGAACTTTTAAATTAATTATACTGGAAATTAAAAATAAATAAATGTATTTGTTTTCAGTAGTTTGAAATGTGACAAAGACCAACTTTTAAAGGGAGGGATCGGAGATACATGGGTACAATGTCATTGTTGAACTATATATTACTTACTGATTGTGTGTTTTAGCCTTAATTCTGTTCGGTAAGTTAAAACTTTAGCCAAAAATAGAAAATAATCAATTTCTTCCATGGCATTGTTTTGTCAAATAGACTGTTTTAATAAATTTACCAAATTAGAATCAGATGTGACCTATCAAGATCCACCTGCTGTCTTATTATAAAGTCTGGAAATCTAAGATCTTAAAAGTACACTTAAGTTGTCTTTTTCTCTCTAGTGATCCACTAATCAGACCAATATAAACATTGTGACTGGTTATTTCAGTAAACACCTGTCATCCCCAAATCTTATAGAACTTGTGCACACTTGAACTTGAAGTGTTGCAAATGAACAGCAGAAATGTTTGTTTAGGTTCCTTTGAGTGAATACCAGAGTGGATCTATCTGAGAAGATGCAAGAATATGTATTATGCACCAGGGTCATCTAAGGAAAAAGCCATGGTTTAAAATTCATTTTATAAACCACACATGGTGGGGGGGGGGGCACCTGGGTGGCTTAGTCGGTTAAGCATATCACTCTCAGTTTCAGCTCAGGACATGATCTCATGGTTATGAAATCGAACCTGGCATTGGGCTCCCTTAGGACAGAATCTGCTTAAGATTCTTTTCCTCGCCTTCTCCAATAAATATATAAAATCTTTAAAGTCACGCCTACACACACACATAGAAGGGTGCTTGGGTGACTCAGTCAAGCATCAAATCATGATTTTGGCTCAGGTCATGATCTCAGGGGTCGGGAGGTCCAGCTCTGTTGGGCTCCACACTCAGCAGGGAATCATTGCTATTTTATTTCTTATACTCTTTGATGGAAACATGGATGAGTGTTTTATCCTTGTTATTTAAACTCTATGCATGTCACTGTTTTTATGGAGATACATTTCAAAAAAATTAAAAAGGAAAAGAGTGCTTGTAAACTGCCACAACAGAGTTTAGCATTGAACAGGAGTCACTGGGGAAGCTCCTCCCAGTGCCACAAATTTCTCTGGAAAGTAATTTTCTAAATTTGGAGGGTATGTGTTAAAAAAAGAAAGTCTGTTTTAAATTTGCTGATCCTGGACACCTGGGTGGCTCAGTCAGGTAAGCAGCTACCTTGAGCTCAAGTCATGATTTCAGGGTCCTGGAATGGAATCTTGCATTGGGCTTTTTGCTCAGTAGGGGGTCTGCTTCTTCCTCTGCCTCCCTCTCCCCCTCTTCTTGCTCTCTCTCTCTCTCTCTCTCTGATATATAAATAAATAAATAAATAAATAAATCTAAAAAAAAATTGCCAATCAGATTGTAGAAAGTGAAAGTCCACTTGCTCAATGAATGCTAACCTATTACTAGTAGTTTAATTAATCCCTTCATATGTTTTCTGATTAAGACAGCATAAGTAATATTTTGCATATGTACTGTTGAAAGAGATTATAAGTATTTTCTTTCTTCATGCTCTCGTGGAGTCATTTTCTAGACTATGGAAATTCAACAATAAAAGAGAAGTAAGTTTAATTTTTAATTTATATTTAATGCATAACAAATAACTTATAATGAATTTTTATCTACCTATTACATACTACAGGAAAATTCTTAATGACATTGTCCTAGCAAAATAAATGTTATTACTGTATAGTTTATTACCAGCTTTATGTTTTTAAATGATCAACATTGTCAAAGTGTCTAACATATATAGACTGTATCAAATCCAAGTCTGGAAGGAAAAAAAATTTCTGACTAAAGCTATTGGATTTTAACAGGAGCTCATTAACAATATCAAAATTTATCATTACCACATACTTTTGAAAGAAGGGTCACTGACTTTTATTATTTATTTCTAGTCTAAAATAATATACTATGCTTTTGAAGAAGTCACTTTAGAAGAGTATTTTTCGCCATGTGTAGTAAAAGATAAAAAATAAATAGCTGACCCATCATTATTTGAAATTTCCAAAATTTGGAGATATAAAACTACATTATAAAACTAAACTTGAATGTTCAGAATTACAGCTAAGAAAAGTACAGTCACATAACTTTCACTGTACCAAGAATAAATCTTCCTCTGAATGATGACTTAAAGGAATCCAGGTTTTTTTAACCTCAGAAGAGGCCTATAATATGTTAGTAAACTTATATTCTATGGTGACACACTGCATTGCCATAGATTAACCCAGCATACTTTAGTCTTGAAGGATTTATTACATTCTGGTCTACTGATCTAAAAGCCAGCAAGGGGACAGATGTGCTGGTGGCCTGGCTGTTTAGAAATATTCCACAAGATCACGAAGTAGGGTGGAACAAATTTTCTTTTTTCAGAACACCAGTCCAGCCCTGAAAAGGCATTTTATAATAAAATCATGTTATCCTAGACTCTGATCTACATATATAAAAATACCATCTTATAACCCTTCTCTCAGCTCCAGATGGTCCTGTTTAAATTCCCTTATGAGCAGCGCTGTACCAACCACTGGACATTGAGCTGTCAGTGCTTCCTCAAACCCTGATTACCTCTTCTTCACTTTTTTTCTTTCCTCCCATATTTCTCCCTTTCCATCCATTTAAATCTGAATGCTTGAGTCATCCTGTGAGCCAAGAAAAATATTTAAGTCTGCAAAAAGCAAAAATAAAACAAACAAAAAAGTTAATGTCCTGTTTAGCATATATTTCATTTTATGAACTCATCAACTGTTACCACTTGCTAAGTTTCGATCTAATGTTTGCTTTTTTGGTGGAGTTAGCAGATAGATCCCAGTGGCCCCAATTTTAGTATAAGTACAAAGAAATTCTAGGCAGAAGGGAAAGCTTTGAGTCAGGAAGGAAATTATTATAGTTGAGGGAAAGATCAAAGGCAGTATAGCCTTGCAAGCTGTGATAAGGAGTTTAAACTTTAATTACTAAGGGAAGACAATGAAACATTTTAAGCAGGGGACTTATACAAATTGATTTATATTTTTGAAAGATCCTTCTGATTGCAGTGGAAGAATGTGTTGTAAGGTTATCAGTAGAAGCTGAGGAATCTTTGGGGAAGTATTGCTAGAATCCAGGCAAGAAAGAGTAGTTACTGCATCGTGATGGTAGTAGCAGGAGATAGGAAGAGAAGTCATTTGATTTGAGATACATTTTTTTGATGTTTATCCTGTAAAATTCAACCACGGGATTGCTACGGAAGGAAATGGAAAGAGGATAATCAAAGATGACTACGACTTTTCAACTGAATAGCTGAGTGCCATTTACTTGGTGCAGGAGCCAAAATAACAACAGGTTCGAGATTGAGGACCGGAGTACTTTTTGGGAAATATCAGTGGTGAGATGGCTTCATCACTTTAAATGCCCAATCCTTTTTAGTATTAAAACAACCTAGAAATCTGTCTCTATTTTTGACCCGTAATTCCACTCAGATGCTTGCAGTTATTACTGCAGTACATTTGTTCTCAATGTGTACATCATCAGCATCTGTATCACCTGGGACATGGTGAAAATGAAAATTCTCAGGCCCAAGCCTACATCCAATTCTGAATAAGAATGGCCCAGGAATTTTTGTTTTAGAAAACTCATCTAGGTGATTCCGATGTGTGGCAAAGTTTGCGAAAACATTGCTGTGGTAGGATGCTCTGGGGCATGATCCAGATCTCCCCCTCAGGTCTGAGGCTCTCATTTTCCCAGCTTCTGGGAGAGCTGGTAGCAGAGAACTCTTAGGTAAGTCCCTCTCACTAAGGGAAATTGCTTTCAGTTAAAAAGAGCTAAGAGCTATCTGACTCCAGTATCACACTTTCTCTACAGAGACATCCCATCTCCCATCACCTGTAGATGGAGAAGCTGATGTAAAGACCAGTGTTCCTTGCTTCAAGGTGGGGAACTATGAAGGGATATACTTTTATAAGGATTCCTGAAAATATTGGCTACAATCAATCACATTGTAGTTCATCATCTCCTTTTGTTAATCCCTGACACCTAACAGGTTATTTTTTTTCCTTATAATACTCTCTAATAATCCTTTTGCATGCAAATCTGAGATTTTTGATTTCTGTTCCTGGGGAATCAGTACTACCATAATTACTAGTGACATTCTCAGTGCCAGATGTAATAAAACATTCAATATCTGTCTCATTTAGCTGCCGTAATATTTTTCTCATATGACTATCATTCCCTCCTTGAAATCTCTATTAACTAATTTATATATGTAAACTATATGTAACTGTTAACTATATATATTAACTATACATAACTATATCTATATGTATGTATGTGTATATATATGTATGTATATGTGTAGACTTAACACAGTTCTTTCCTGGACTTTCTCTAATCTCATGACTTTACCTTGTCAGTGTTTCTTTGAGAATTCTTCCCCACCATTTATTCCTTCAATTTTGGTATTACTCTATTCTTTGTTGTCATCCATCTAGCTCTCCCTTAAAAATGCCTTACACCATGTTTTACATTAGATCTTCAGAAATTATTTATGATGACTAATTAATAATACTTTATTGTGTGTGTGAAATTTTCTAAGAGCACTTAAGTGTTTTCATCATAAAAAAAGTACGAGGTGACACGGGTTAATTAATTTGACTATGGTAATCATTTCACATTATAAATGAATATATATGATATGCACATATATATTAGATTATCTTATACATTAAAAAAAACCAAAACATATTGTACAATTGTACATATTGTACATAACTATATACAATTTTTGTTTTTTAATCACACCTCAGTAAAGCTGGAGAAAAAAAGGCCTCTCATATCCATGGAATCAAAAAAGATGCCAAGTTTATACTCCAGAGTTCCAGAAGTATATAACCATTCATTTACCCTATGTTTCCAACTGGACGTCTTAGCAGTACCCCACAGAGTGATTTATTCCACTTATATTGATTAGGTATATCTTATTTATCAGATATTCAAGTGCATCAGAAATTACTCCTTCAAACTCTGACTTGGTGTGAGCAAGGTCATGTAAGTAGAAGAATAAAATCATCTGATCTTAAGTGGCAACTGTTCAGGAGATTTAAAATAAATACCTTATTGTTAGAATCCTCTCTTGATCGGATCATTAGATTTTAAAAGAAGTTAAAAAAAAATTGGCAGTTCTTCCCACTGAGGAGAAGAGAGCCAATAATTCCAGGAAAAATTGCTATGTCATTCAATAGACCATATCCCTGGCTTTTCTTTCCATTCTCACATTAAGATAGAGTCCAAACTCCTTAACATCCTTCAGATAATACCTTTAGAGTTTGGCCCCTTGATCTAATTTATCTAATATATCCTGACATTCTGGTCTGACAGACCATCTTATGATTTGGTTAATATAATGTTCTCATCTCTGTATGTTTCTATCTGCACAAATTGTTTATTTTACTTTGGTGAAACCTCCTCAGTCTTAAAGATTTAAAGTCTTAAAGTCTTAGTAATTGATGATTATTCCACAATTATTTATTAACTACCTACTCTGTGCCTAGACGTGTTCTAGAGACTTACGATATCTTAATAAACATAAGTAATATAAATCCATGCTGTATAGAGTTTATATTCTAGTGCGAATACTAAACATTAAATGTAATAAATAAATATGGCATGCCAATATGTAATAACTGGTATGGGGTAACAAAACAGAGAAGGTTAAAGGAGACTGGGCAGTGCTGAGAGTGCAAGGAGGTCTGTTTTAATTTTTAAAATGGTGATCCAGGTGAACGTATTGAGAAAATTTTCTTTTAAGCATAGACTTAAAGGAGATAGGGGAATTTCCCATGTGACTCCCTAGTGCAAGAGCCTTCCAATGTCAGGAACCAATTAGTGTAAGGACCCTAAGTGTGCACCTGATATATATGAGAACCAGTAGGAAGGCACTGTGACCAGGTAAAGTGAATAAGTGGAAGAGTAGGGGATGATGGGGTCATAGAGCTACCATGGGAATAGATCTTAGAGAATACTATGAGCCATTGTAAGGACTTTAGATTTTGGAAAAATTGGAAATTTTTGAAAATTGTGACTATCGGAGTGGTATAATTTAATTCCTCTTTGAAAGGTTTACTCTAGATGCTCTTTCAGAAATGGGCTATGGAGTTGACAAGGGCAGAGCAAGAACCCAGTTAGGAAGCTGATACAGTCATCGGGAAGAGGATGGTCACAGGGGAGGTGATGAGAAATAGACTGTAGATATATTTTCAACATGGACCTAGTAATATTTGATGATGTCCTAGACTTGGAGGAGATAGGAATCTAAGATGACTCTAAAGTTTTCTACTTGAGCACCTGGAAAAGTGGACCTACTCTGAGGTAGGAATGATTGTGGGTTGAACAGATTATGGCAAAAAGATCCTAGGTGTGCTTGGTCATGTTTGAGATATCTTTTAGGAGGTGTTTGGATAGAAGATTAGAGATGAAAAGAAATGTATAGAAGTTTTTCCTTTTTGTTTTTAAATTTTTTTTTAAATTTTATTTATTTATTTGACAGAGATTACAGGTAGGCAGAGAGGCAGGCAGAGAGAGAGAGGGAAGCAGGCTCCCTGCTGAGCAGAGAGCCCGATGCGGGGCTCCATCCCAGGACCCTGGGATCACAACCTGAGCAGAAGGCAGAGGCTTTAACCCACTGAGCCACCCAGGCGCCCCTCCTTTTTGTTTTTAATATGAGAGAGGTGTGATTACTGAGAATGGGTTGATATAGTGAAGAGAAATAGATACTGAGCTGGGGTTATGCCGATATTAAAAATCATGAATGAAAAGAAAGATTCAGTCAGAGACTGAGAAGAAATAACCAAGGTGAGGTAGGAAGAAAGCCAAGAGAGTTTGGTGATAAAGAAGCCAAGTTTTAAAAAAAAAAAAGTTTATTGTGGGTGAGGGAATAATCAACTATGTCAAATTGAGCTACTTTGTAAATTAGGGTTCCTTTTTTTTATTCCTATATAACCAAATACCACAAAGTTAGTGGTGAGATAATTTATTATAAAAGTCCATATAGGGGTGCCTGGGTGGCTCAGTGGGTTAAAGCCTCTGCCTTCGGCTCAGGTCATGGTCCCAGGCTTCTGGGATGGAGCCCCACGTCGGGCTCTCTGCTCAGAGGAGAGCCTGCTTCCTCCTCTCTCTCTGCCTGCCTCTACTTGTGATCTCTGTCTGTCAAATAAATAAATAAAATCTTAAAAAAAAAAAAGTCCATATAGCAGCCTGTAATGTTTTATGTGGGTTCTCTACTCAGGACCTCACATGGCCCAAATCAAGATGTCAGCTGGCTGTTTTCTCATTTGGAGGCTCAACTTGGGAAAAATCTTCCAAGTTAACTCAGACAGAATCAAAACTATAAAAACAAAATTATTTTTTTTAGTCTTTTATGCAAATATTCATTAAGTATCTAACAATGTGTCAGTTACCCTAGTAGGTACTATAAAAATGAAATTATTAGTTACACTGAGATGTTTTCTACAAAGAAATCATAATATTGTAGGTTACATAAAATATATAAATAAACTGTTATAGAGGTTATTCTAAGAAAGACATGTTCATTTTAACTTGAGGATGAGCAGATTTCAAACAGAATGTAATTTTTTTTCTGGGTCCCAGATGACACCGGAATTTATCTGTATAGAAGTAGACAGGTACTAAAGCAGTATCTCAGTTTGGCTGGAATACAGAGATAATTATAGCTATGACCAGAAACCAGAAGTACAATCCAGATTTTGTAAAGCCATAGTCTTGGGCAGTTTGGGAAGCCCCCTCCCCTTTTCAAACATATTTTAATTATTTATATATTTGAGATAGAGGGAGAGCACAAGCAGTGGGAAAGGGCGGAAGGAGAGGGAGAAGCAGATACCCCACTGAACAGGAAGGCTGATGCAGGACTTCAGCCTTGGGAAGATCCCAAGACCCTGGGATCATGACCTGAGCTGAACTCAGATGCTTAACCAACTAAGCCATCCAGGTGCCTCTGGGGAGCCGTTTTTATAAGAAGAATGCAGTATCACACACACAAAAATGCCTTGGGCTTCTCACAGCCAGTCAACATTTTGGGAAGAAGGATGGAGAAAGTCTTAATGGAAAGACGCAGCTGTCTTAACCAACTGTCATTAAAATAACTAAATTTTGCATATTTTCAAATAACATGTGACCATGTGGACACAAAACTACGGCTCCTCCCTAGAGCAATAGAAATGGCTCATGCTGGAGGGGCCTTGAAACCAGGCTTCATTCCTTCATGGTAACCCCATTTTTGCTGAAAGTGTAGGATCAACAAATCAAAGCAGTGTTGAAAGCATGGTTAACTGGTTGGTCTTTAGTGTTAATAAGGAACTACTGAATAAAGCATATGGAATTACCTGAATGATTTGAGCCATAACCCACATTTTATCTAAAATATCCAGATCACTGAGGGGGAAAAGGAATTTATGGAGTTTTAATTGTGTCATGATTTGTCCATAACATTTATTTCATCTTCCATGTTATATTACCTAAGTGCAATTAAGAGGGGAAAAAAGTAGCCACTTATTCATGTGGATTTTATTAAATAATTATTAATTCTACATCTTTATGAAGAACAGATTTCTTTTTACAATTTTTTAGAGTTATAAAACATTTAAATATAGCTCTGAGATTTGTCTTTAAATCATATTAAACTTTGTAGATAGAGTATTTAAAATTTTTGTTTATTGTTTCTATGCTCTACCTTATGTTGTCTACTTCTTTGATTTCCTTTGCAAGCTATAATTGGATGAATTATTTCTCTGGCTGATGCAGACTTTAATTGAACTATCACGCCTTTTCTAATCTGTTATCTAAAACCTTGATAGTACAAGTGTAGTCTGTGGATCTCACTAAAGTTCAAGAAGAAGTGGCCTATAAGACCTAGGAAAAGAACTTTCAGGAAGTTCATGGAAATAGTTTAAAAATTTTTGTCAAAAACAAGCCAGTATCTTATGTAAATAAATCCAATTAATATGTCTTTATTTGTTCTTAATTGGTGACATCATTATGGTGACATATTACCTATAGTTTTAAAACTGGCAGTCAAAACTGATACTCCTAGCCTTCTAAACCTTCTAATTTCCCAAAATTCTATCCATGAAGAACATGGGGAAAGAAAGTCTATTCATTTATATGAAAAATGAAACAATTTACAGTAACTCTTCTGAAACTTTTACAAGATTGTGACAGGCTGTAAAAAATAATTATCTGAAATCTAAGAGATCCACTTATATATTTTATTTGTTGATTAGCTTATGATTCATACACACACGGATGCCAAAAATGAGCTGAGGTCCATTTTTCACTCGATTATAAAGAATTGTTTTATTACTATATGTAAATTACCTTTGGCATTTTTGCTAAAAGTAATAACCTATTATTTGTGAAAATTAATTAATTTAGTTATTTCCATGTAAATACATCAGAGTAGTAGATTTTTAGAAGTGAAATCATGAAGATCAATCAATCCAACTCCTAACCCAGTGGAGGAATCTAGTCTGTTTTAAAAGCTTTTGTTAGGTTATTACGGAAGAGACAAACAATCCCAAAATTTTAGAGGCCTATGGCAATACTCAAGTTATATTTGACCATAGGTTGGAGGAGGTGTGTAAGGTGTGTGAGATGTTCCTTGTGTCTTCATTTCAGAATCCAAGCCAAGAGACCAGCTTCCCTTTGGAACATTATGTTCTCATAACAGGGAAGAAATAACAACAAAAACAAGGATCTGGTAGGAACACCAATCACTGGCTTTTAAAACTCTGCTCAAACCAGACATATGTTAGTTATGCTCATATTGCATTGACCAAGTTGAGTCTCATGCAGAGGCTTCCCATTGTATTTGAAATAATACTCCTACCAAGAGAAGGCAGCACAAGTACTTGCATTTTGTGGAAATGAATCAACCTTTTACAGGGAAAGGGAGGACAAAAAATTAGGAATAAGATTTTTATATACAATTTAAGACTCATGTAGGTTACTTAAGTCGCTTACTTAAAATTGCACAATGCTGAAGCCAGTCCAGCATGGGGATGCGTAGTCTGTCATAAGTAGCTATTATTTCCCTCTAGTAATAGAATCTCAGACATCAGCCAGCTCTACTCAGTTATAAATTCACTGTTACCTCATGTAGTAAAATGCAAGCTAAGGCCATTGCGAAGAAGGAAAAGTTTACCACTGGAGGTAAATTTTATCCTTTTTCTCCACACATTGGAGTGAAATGTTCTTTAAAAACCCTGCCCCTGTCACCCTCACTGCCTAATTTTCTCCTGTCCTTGATGGCCTAGAAGCTGCATGGGTGCTGATTCTTCCCTTTATTTCTCTATTTTTCCCCATCATAGCTTACTTCTACAGTTTTTAAAGCTTTATTTTCTAATATATAAATACTGTGACCACATTTCTATCAAGATTTTATTTTACTTGGAAAGCTGAACTCTTTATCAGGTAAAATGAACGTGTCTCAAAAATATGAGTCAGGAGAGAAGCTGATGGTGTAATTGTGGATTCTGCATTAGGCAAAGAGACAACTGAGTGAGTGGAGTTTAAGTCATTATCTGTGTTGAAGAGTTATCGCTCCTTGTTTGATCTTTTAACTTTTCTATGGAGAAACAATCTCAGACTTGTTAATGGACAACTATAAATCAGTGAGAAGGGAACAATTATAACTCTTAGTCTCCCATATTAAGCTTTTTATTATAATAGCAAAATCAAGTAAATAAGTCCATTTTGCTTTTATTTTGTGAGTAGTTATAAATTTAGCTATATCTCCTTTTTCTTACACAGAAAATCTCAAACTGATAAAAACAACACTTTTCTTTTTTTCTCATATTTTTTTTCCCTTGCCCAGGTATTAACAAAGTAAAATAAATAATTTTTTAGGCAATTAAAAATATTTCTCCTAGAGGATGGTGTATGAACTAACTGGATAATTTTCTGAGTTTTAATTTATGTTTGTATGTGTAGATGTGGCCTGACATTTTTAGCCTAGCCAAAAATTTTCCTGTGGTAAACTTAACCTTTTCTGTTAGAAAATCATTTGGGTTCTCTAGGAAAACCTGTTCAAAGAATGAGGATTTATGCTGTCAATCGCTTATATTAAAAACAATAAATTTATAAGTATTTATAAGAAAATATTATGGTGTGTTTGAATGAACTTTAAATCCTTTGTTGAAAACTTCTGGAAGGAAATTATTTTTAAAAAGCTTTAGAAAAAAGAAACGAAACAGTCACATGCATCTTAAACTCTGTGGATTACAAAATTACATTTCACTGTAACATCGGCTACTCCTTCAAGTCTAATGGGGTTTCCATTTGTTTGAGTGACTAAAGCAAGGCTCTGCACTAGAGAACGTTGTGTGGCTGATTTATCACTACTGCTCTAATCAGGGAGCTGTTTGTTCAGATAAACTCTCTTGCCTGAAATATTTTCCCTGCTGTTCCATTTTGTTTGATTGGAAAAGCAGTGATTCTTCCGCCATTTTTGTAGCAAAACCAGAAAACTTCCTTTCTGTCCTTCAGCAGTTTTTTAAAATATATTTCAATGATTCAGAAGTTTGTAAACTTATAGCAGGTATGACTTTTTGTCCTTGCAGAAATATGACCTCAGTATGAATTGAAGAATAAAGCCTATTCTTCCAGACTGGTATTTTTGTAGCATTAGATAGTATAGAAATCTGATCTGACTTTTAACTCACTATTTTACCTTACAGATGGCAATAAAATTCTAATTGCATTCAGAGTTATGCTATTGTATTTCTTAAAAGAGCATTTTATGCATGCAACAGAAGTATGGTTACTGAAATTGAAACTCTTAAGAGTACAGGTTTTTCATAGTTGAGGCTTTAAAATTTTTGTAGGGTATAATCATTTAATCATATAATTAGACTTCATATTGTGAACAGAGTAATCCCTCTCATACTTCCATTTCTAAATGGGAAAGTGGTTAAATGCAAATTGAAACCACTTAGAAATACTTAAATAGCTAGAGGGGATTTGTCCTGAGAATGAGTTAGACCAAGGGTGATAAATCTTGCTTATTTTTAAATGTTAAATAGGACCCCCAAAGCACAGTTCAGACATAACAACTAAGTTACCTTTGTATGCAGTACTGTGAGGTGCTTCTTTAGTCTAAATTCGAGAAGAGCTATTATTGGGGGAAAATGTTTAAATATAAACTAAGCTAAATACAGATATATGATTTATCTAGCTAATTTTATTCCACAAGTTTCTAGAAAATTGCTTTAAATATATTCTTTTGAATAATTTAGTCCTGTTGAAACTTGTGTTAAATAATGGTGTGAATTTCATGTGGGGCTGGGAGCTGTGGAGAATAAAATTTGGGCAAAACTTGAAATTATAGGAGTCTTCCTTTAAAATTTTATTTTGTCATAAAATCTGACATAATACTTCCTTCTGAGATGGAAATACCGAGGCTCAGGCTGTATTCAAAGAAAAGATAGATTTGGAACAGTTTCTTAGGAAATTAAGGTTTTTATAAGAGGTTTCATATTTGATAACTTCCAGTTCTTTTTGTTGCATCACAAATACACATATGTATATATTCATATACATGTCAAAAATCAAATAGAGTGTTAGATAGTTCCTGTGTCATGACCTGAGCCATCCAGGCGCCCCAAGAAATCTATCAAGGATTTCTTATGAGAATTAAAAATGCATATACTAGGGGCTCCTGGGTCACAGTCATGATCCGATTAGGTCATGATCCCAGGGTCCTGGGATCGAGCCCCGTGTTGGGCTCCCTGCTCAGCGGGGAGCCTGCTTCCCCCTCCCTCTATGCCTGCCTCTCTGACTACTTCTGATCTCTCTCTGTGTGTCAAATAAATAAATAAAATCTTTTTAAAAAAAAGAAACCTATGATTTCTCAGTATTTTCCCCATTATTTCAATTTACAGATGATGAGACTTAGAATGGAGCAAGTTTTTGAGCCCAGTTGTTTTGATACAAAGTCCAGATATGACCAAAATATCATAATGTCACTCAAAACCTGAGGAACCCAGAAGGATACCGTAAATTTAGGTCAAAAAAAAAAAGGTGGAAGTTATTCTTACTCTATTTTGTTAACTGTCACCACCGCTATGCTTTTTAGTAGAAACATGTAGTAGAAGGCCTATAGTTTGCATGTTTCCTCTTACTCCTTCACTGCCTGGATCCTCAGCATCTTGCTTTACTGAAACAGATGTTATGCCTAACTTCTTAGCTTATGGTTCTGCCCTCTTGGGCCAGACAGTGGCTTGTTCTAGAGGAAATTGGCATAGCATAGTCACCTCAGCCATGCCCATGATTTGAGTTTCTGGTTCCTTCTGTCACATGTGTACTTTCATCTTTGACCAGTCCATTTCCCCAGACATATGAGTTAGGATATGTGGTCAGTCACCTGCTTTGAAGTCTCATCTCATTCAAAGTAGAAAGAATGTGGCATCCTTGCTCTCCTTCTCCTGCTGTTTTGTTCCTCTCCTTCAGGAGACAGAGGCCTTTCTTTTATGAAAAGACTTTTCAGTCTCCCCTTTTTCTGTCCATGATTAGCTAATACCATTTTCCTGGCTTTACCTAATTGTTCCATTGCCCTGTGTATGTGTATGTGTGTGTGTGTGTGCAATAGTAAAGAAATTTCTAACCCATAATGCTGAGGGAAATATTCTTTTCAGATAGAATGCAGTCCTTTTTTTTTTTTTTTCTTTTAGTCTTAAAGACTCCTTTCATTTCTAGAGTTACTTAGGCCAGTACCTCTCTCCCAAATTTCTTCAGTGAGGTTTTGCATAAGACAGATGGTTTTGTCATACTTGTGTCCCATACTAAAGATATACCCAGCCTCCTAATTATTTTTACTTGTATACAGTAAGGTTCACTCTTTGTGCTGTAAAGTTCAGTTGAGGTTGGCAAATGCATAATGTCATATATCCATGATTACAGTATTATAGAGAATAGTTTCACCATCCTAAAAATCCCTTGTGTTTCACCTTGTCAGCACTACCTCATTTCCAGAACCTCTGAAATATTCTGACGTTTTTAATGTCTCTATAATTTGTCCTGCTCAGAAATTTATACACTTGGATCCATAGGACATGCAATTTTTTGAGTCTGACTTCTTTCAATTAGCAGTAGGCATTTAAGGTTCATCTATGTATGTTAATTACTTGATAATTATTTTTATTGCTAAATAACATTCCCCTCTAAAGATGTAGCACAGTTTGTTTACCCATTCATCTGTCGAAGGGCATCTTGGTGCTTTCGGTTTTGGGAAATTGAAAATAAGCTGTTACAAACATTCATGAGCAGGTTTTAATGCCATTTGATTAAATATCCAGGAGCGCAATTATTGAATATTAAGTTAAGACCATGTTTAGTTTTGTAGGAAACTGCCAAACTGTTTTGTGGAGCAGCTATGCCATTTTTCAATCTCAGTAGCACTGAATAAGAGTTCTTGTTCCTTTATGTCCTTGCCAGCATTTGAAATCACCAGTGTCTTAGATTTAAGCCATTTTTTAAAAATACGCAGTTCCCCTGACAAATCATATTGATCATCTTTTCAGGTACTTATTTGTCATCTGTGTTTCTTTGTTGGTACTCCAATATCTTGAAAATATTTTAATTGGTTGTTAGTTCTCTTATTATTGAATTTTAAGAGTTCTTTGCATATCTTGGATCTAAGTCCTTCGTCAGAAATATGTTTTCTAAAAATTTTTTCACAGTATGTGGCTTGTCTCTGTGTTGATTTCATATTTGAGGAAATTATTTTTTCTCTTAATGCTCAAATATTTCTAATCACATGAGGTAATGTGCTTGAAATGCATGGAACTGAGGTCTTACTCTATTCTAATGTATAGTGTGTCCAAATATAAACCGTTATACTCATAGCTTGCACTCTCTTTTTCTCTTTTTCTCTTCCTCTTTCAACTCAAGTTTTCAATCATATGTGTAAGTGAATGTTGGTGTGTACTTGGGTATTTTACCTGTAGTGTGAATGAATTCAGTTGCTGTGAGAAAAATCAACCAATTCATTGGTCTTTCTATTGTCGATATTCAAGAAAAACATTCGGTATCACCATTAAAATCCAAGTGAGTAATAACATATCCTCCACTGCATCAAATTGGAATGTAAGCACTAACATGGTACCACTGATTTTTAGCTGTCTTCCCACCCAGTATGGAAACGCTTGTGTATCAATGTTAGAATGTCTTTACGCCCTGATGCTTCTGTCTGAAAATTGTTATTGTCTGTTAATTAATTTCAATTATGGCAGTAGGAGAATTATAATCATATTAAATGCTGGTATTTTGATAGTTTTCTAAAAAAGAAAAAAATGAGTCCAAGATGTTTTTGTTCTTCTTGGATTGCATCATTCTTCATTAAGGTTTACTGAAAGAGCTAGTTTGAGGTAGTTTTGATTGTAAATTCCATATGTCAACTTGTAAAGCTTAGTTGCCAAAATAAGAAGACTAGAAACAGAAGGGAATGCTTAACGAAGCACAGCACATACCAGCTAGTCATTGTTGGAAAATCATTGCTGAGTGAAATAGATGTGGAATTATTTTCATGGGCTGAGAATTTTAGAAAGTAATCCATAATAGGGTAATGTAAATTGGTTATAGGTAAGTATATTTAAGAATATATGTGTACTTAACTTTGCATAATATTTCCAATAGCTTTTGCATAATGGTTTAATGATTACTGCTATCTAGAACTGGTGAGAAAGCAAGCCGCTCTGTTGGTAAAGCTACCTTTTCTACAGAGCAACTGGCTCCTCACAAGACCACAGGCATAAGAATTTATATTAGTTTTTCTATGGGAAAGAGAATAAAACAAAGAAATGAAAGGATGGACATTTTTCAGGTACTTAACCTGGATTTTCTAAAGTGCATATAGAATCATTGAGAGTAATGTAGAAATCTAAATCTCACACATTGGTATATGAAGGGCATGTTTGTGTCTTAACAGTTGCATATTTTTTTTTAACAAATGATGACTGTCATACCTTTGGACTTCAAAAAGTTATGATTTTAATAATTATAATTCTGCATTTGATAAACCTGAAAATTCTTTTACTTTTCTCTGCATGAAAGATAATATAATAATAGCTTTTATTACTGTGAAATCAAAAAATTCCCATGTAGATTGAATATTTTATGTCCCTAAATCACAAAGATTTATCCTCTAAAATTTTTAGGCATTTAATTAATATTACAAATCCACATTAAGTGGAAACTGCATTATGATGAGATTGTTCTCACAATGAGGAATCAAAGTCATCAGAGCAGAATTGAACAGACAACTAGATAGGACACTTGAAAGGGGACTTTACCATCCCTCTTCTAATGGAATCATCCCTCATTAATATTGGAATTAATTAGTTGAAGTAATTGAATTAATTTTATTCTTTACATGTTCTAAAACAATCACAAATTTTAGCCTTATTTTTTCGATTTTCAGTGTATATTTTAGTGGCTAATGCTTCCACCTATATTTTACTCTTATTAAACACTACTTTTGGGGGCTTAGATCTGTCATCACATTCCTTTGTTGTCACTCAACATATGATCTTGTCTCAGTTTTCTGATATATGAAATAGAGTTTTCTTATGTAAAGCATCCTTACTAGGAATTGTACACACTAAATGAGATAATCCTAGATGAGGAACTGACATGGTGATCCGCAGGTAGGAAAAAAACAGTAAGCAGTCACTACCGCCAGTAGTATTGTGAACTGAGATGGTATGTGACATATGTCGACAGTTTTCACAGAATACACTCAAATAAGTGAGCATTTCTTCTACTTTCACCCCAAATCCAAACTTAACATTTCCGGCAAGCAAATACCCTGTTCCATTTTCAAAGGATGTAAACATCAATTTGAAGAGCATTGAGCTTTAATTCTTCCAGTCTCATTGTTGAGATACCTTTGCTGAATAATCAAATGAAGAAACTTAATTACTTAGAATTATCACTTTCCTCTTACAAAAAAATATTTTCAGAGACATTTGGTTTTTACATGTAGAATTATTCAAAGGAGTTGGGTGTCTATAATAACTATTTTGTAGTCCTCATTGTAAAATGCTCAAATAAATGTATACAGCAAAGAAACTTTCTTGAATCTATTTACAAAACCACGTAATTTTATGAATTGCAATAAATCTCTATCAAAATACTTTTTAGACTAGTGGCATAGATTTTATTACTATTAACTCAGAAAAAGACACCTCAGTGTCTCATGACATTACAATATATATTTAATTTATCCCCTTCCATATTTCCTTTTTCTGGCAAATATTTCTCGGCACAGTTTTCTGTGAACTCAGTATCAAATATCCATACACTAAACCTATACTTCGCTCATGTGTAATTTAAGTCATTTAATTTTTTAAAGCATAAAAAGACAGATTTTGGTTTTTAGTGGTCCTTACTAAATCATGCTATGATTTAAAAGGTAAAAGGCAAGATCAAAACAGTTGCTGAGAATGTATAAAGCATTGAAGATGTTCCAGGAAAGGACATAGCAGAGCACAGCAGAAAGAAATGAAAGTTTTGCTAAGTTGCTGAATGAAATAGATGTGGAATTATACAGCAGACCTGCTGTCCAGGTCTGCTACTACTAATATATATACACACACACATATACACATAAATTCACGTGTGTGTATGTATATGTATGTGTATGTATGAAATTTCATTAAGAACTTGGTTCCTATTTTAACATCTTGGAAGGAGAAGCAACTCTTTCTAAGATTTTAATATTAGAGTCAAAATCAAGTTGTTATTGAAATTTTACAATTAATTTTTTATTAATTTTTATAGTTCTAAATACTTCTCTCCTATAACATTCCCTTCTTTCCCAAGAAGCTAACAACCCTGCTAAATATTCTAATAAACTTAGATAATTTAGCAGTAGAGGTCATGGGAGCCGTAAATGTGTTTGCAGAGGAGGTGACTAGATCATACTATCAGAAAAAAATATTTAGAATAACATCTTTGATATACTCGTCAGTATAGTAAATGATAAAGTAAATCACTTCTTTTAGATTATTTAGAATATTTAGATAATTTAAAAAATGCCAATGGTAACTATAGCAAACATCATCTATTTTTATAGTTGACTTCTCTTTTGCGCCAATGTTTGGACCTTTAAATAATAAAAATACTTTTAGTGCACCTCTGAGCATTAATTTAAAACTGTTCGTGTATGTGTGTGGTTCTTTCCGTTGCAGATTATGAGGACATGTTTAAAGTATCTTATTACTTTCCTTCATATTTAATAAGAACTATTATTACTTTGTGGGCATAATTTAGAAACTCTATGACAAACTAGTTAGTATTAGTCTGGCAGTTGAAAAGTATTAATTGAAGTTATTAAATATCAGGTTATTATTTTACAAAATATAAAGCTATAAATATCACATATTATGTTTTTTCTTATTAGAAACAGCTGAACTATTACCTTTGTATTCTATTTCTAATAAAATGGTATTAATTTATCTTCTTTTTATAATAAACATTTAATATTAATACCAACTTAAACGATGGCGTCGAATTAAGCGATTGTTGAAAAATACTGGATTTATTTGAAAGAAAATGAAGTGCAGTGGAAAGAACACAGACTGAATGTCAGTAGATGTATCTGTAGGTCAGGATCTGCTCAAACCAGCTATATAACTGTCAATAAGATATTTGGCATTTTGGGGGTCTCAGTTTCCTCAGCTATAAAATGAAATTTTAGAAAAATGAGTAAATCTCTTTATGTTCTCTATTGCCACCTTTAGTTGGGTTATAAAGACAAAAATATACATAAAAAGAAAGAAAATAATAGACATTTCTATTATGTAATGAAATGTGGGTATTAGGTAATTGTTTAATTTATTTTTGATAAGTACTACTATTTTTTAAAATCCTGCACATATTTAGGGACGAATAAAAAAAGTTGAAAGCAGAATAGAGTATTTTAGAATACAGACAGTGGTAAAAGACAAAATAGATTTGAAGAGAGGAAATCTAAATGCGGAAGTATAATCATAATGAAAAATGAGAAGACTGAACATAACTGAAAATAAACATCTTTCAAGCCTGTATATTTCTGCTTGAATGAAAAATATTTCTATTGTCCTACTACCTTAACTACTACCATTGATCTGCAATTTCTACTTGCTGCTCTTCTTCCCAGGTGTTATTTTAAATTTTGTGTGAAATATAACTATTTGTAAAGTTCTTCCTGACAAAATTTCAGGGTAAAATTAAAATTTCAGTTACAAATTATATGGCTTTGAGTGGCATTAACATGGCTTCATTAGAAATATTTTAAGTAACAACCACCAGCAAAGGAAGAAAATAAAGATTTAGCAGAATACCATGGACTTCATAATGTATAAAGACAGCTAAAATGGATGTAGTGTGAAATTTATTCATTCATTTCAACAAATTCATTCATTTGGCGCTTACAGTGTACAAAATGTCATTTGTTAGGGGTGACATGGGCAAGCATTGTCCCTGTGCTGAAGGAGTTAGTAAGCTCTGCTTCACTAAATAGAATCTTCCTTGAGTAGAACCCCTTTTGAAGAAATTTGAAAATGAACAGAGTGAACTTCGGAGTGGAGGTATTGCTTCTGCCTCTAGGTAGGCACATGTGTTGACATATACATGAGAGGAGAGAGACAGGGAAGTGTGGGGAGAGGGAGAGAGAACCTAATCAGACTTGTTCGGGTGTTGCAGGTTGCTATTGTATAAAATGACATACTTTGAAGTGCAGAAATTATAATCCTATTTGATTTCCTACTGACTGAAGGGCTGCAAATTGGGGCAAAATATGTCACATTAAGTGTTTAGTGAAGGAGGAAGAAAGTCATCAAGCATTAGTTACCCTCTAGGAATGCTAGTCCTGACATGTTTCAGACTTTGGTCAAAGTTGGAAAAGGAGGAGTAAAGTGAAATCTAAAAAAGAAGGATGCATAATCATGTTGGATTTCAATATCATTAAAAAGCAAACAAATAGTACATTCCAAATACACTCTATTCACATGAAAAACACATGTATGCGGGTAGATACCAAGTTGATCATCCTAGTTAATTTAGAAGATGGAATAAAATATGTATGGATGACATGTTTCTGTACATATCTCTGAACTATTTTGACTATTAATAAAAATGTAACATTCTCATAAAAAGAATAAAACCCTGGAAAAAAAGGACCAGTAGTAACATACTCTGGCATTATTTACCCACACCCTAATAGTATCTACAAAAAAACCAAAAACAACAACAACAACAACAAAACCCACCTCTCTTTTTCTCTTTCATTGTGGGTTTTTAGTTTTTAGTAATAGTTTCCCTTTTTTTGTTTGTTTGCTTGGTTGTTTGTAGTTGTTGTTAGGACACTATAAAAAGGGGATGTGGACAGTGGAACAACGAGATGCTTTAAAGCAGTTCTTAGCTTTCCACTTTTGGTTAGGGCCTGTCAACTGAAAGGCATGCCTTCTGCTTCAAGTTCTGATCACAGTTGCAGGCTGGGGCTGGCTCTAGGCTAAGAGACAGCATCCCGTGGTTCATTGGTACTGAGGCATAAAAAATTTAGTCATTGACACATTGTTTTTCATAAGAAATATTTTCTTAATGTCTACTGTATAGCAAGCAATTAACATAAGCTCCTAGGAAAGTAGATTTTAATTTCACAAACTCTTGTCTTGAAAAGACTTAGAATTCACTGGAGAGAGATACTCTCATAAACAATCCATTGTAATGCAGTGTGATAGGACTATTATAAAAGTACGTAAAAGCATAAGGGGTGGTGCAGGATTTCTACATGAAACTGCTCAAGAAAGGCTACTTAGAGTGAAATTTGCATTGGATCTTTAAAAAGAAATGAGCAAACGTTTGCTAGGTCGATTGCAGTTTGAAGAAAGGCATTCATTACCAGCAGAGAACATTACATCTGACAAACCACAGAGGAATTAAAAAAAAAACGACAATTATGGAAAGCTGAAAAGTTACTTTTTCAAATTATAGGGGGAAAAGCAAGGAACAGCTGGAGATGGGACTGAGGATGAGATATGGGAATGAGGACTTTCAGGCCCTGAAAACGTTTGTGCTTTCTCCTGTGGGTCATGGAGAACCGTAGAAGCACTTTAAGCAAGTTTATAACAAACTGGAGATCAGACCTTCCCTTTTTGGCATTGTTCATTTTCCATCTTTATATGGAGGCATGCATTTCTTCCCAAATAGGGACAAGTATTCTGTAAAAAGGCATTTTATTAATTAAAGTAGAGCCAGATTTTACTTCCCTAAATAGTAACGGGGGAGGAAAAATGAATGTTCAAAGGGAAGGCTAACTCTATAATGAAGAATGAGTTGGGCACACCCATGGGCTGCCATCAAATGAAGCAGTCATTGTTCCTATAATTTTTACTTCTAAACATATCGTCAGGGGGGAAAAAGGCAAAATATTTTATAAGCAATTTACATAATAAAATGGGCTGCTATTTAAACAACTTAGAGACCAGTGAACATTTTTAAGTCATTTTTTCAAAAAGACTATGTAGTGTTACTGCTCTATTTATAATTATTTTATGAATGGTATATTCCTTTAGGGGATTAGCTCAGAATTTTACAAATATCATGGCACACAAATGCTGTACTTTGGGGTTTTGTTTGAATTGAGTTGTGTGTGGTCCTACACACAACTGGGATCATTGGCAGCTAATCCTCCTGTCTCCCAGAGAACAGAATTCCCATTGTTGCAGTTCTTCACTGGAAACAGCTGGGCTACCTTTCCTGGGTTAGTTGGCAGGATGGGCAGCTGCAGTCCCCAAATCACACAAATCACACAAATCACCAGTGAAGCTTATTTTGATTGCTAACTTCTGTTACATCAAGATACTTTTTAAAATCTGTTTTTCTCTATGTTGCAGTAGATTCTTTCCATGCACTGCTTCACCCAGCAAAATGTTTGGGCTACGGGTCCTCTATTTCCATTGTAAAGATTCAAGCCTTTCCCAACCCTGGAAAAAATGACTCTCATATTTGTTGCTACATTCTAAATAGGAGAAAATCCTTTATTTCTTCCTTTTTTAGTTGTTTTCATAGTTCCCTCTTAAGTAGTTTGGTGTTTTAGCATATATCTCAACATAGACTGAAACTATGTACTTTGAGTTCAGAGCAGTTTGGGGTGTAGGGAAATGCATGCTTTCTTTGCTACGGAGGAAGATCCTCCATTGACGAACTTTCTTCGGTGAGATGAGACAGTTGCTTTTTTAGTATCAGCATGAGGCAGGATGGGATGGAAAGACAACATGGTCATGACAGGAGGTGATCCAAAATTGCTAAGGTAGTTTGTACAGAGCATGATGCTCTAAATCAATTCACTGATTGATTTAATGGGGAAACAGTATGTTGATTCATATGTAATATGACCCATATGTTACTAATATATTCCTTATAAAGGGATCTGAACTTGAGAGAGTACAGTCAGGAAACACTGTTTTTGTTCTTTTCCTTTCAGTATCTTCCCACAGAAAAAAACTCCAGCATTTCATCTCATCTATTAGATCTCACAGGCTTTCAGATATTGTATTAACAGCCTTTCATAGTATTATATAATTTTTATTTGTGAAAAATTCTGGTATCATCTAAACAAAAACTTCTATCTTACATCATATTTGGCGTAGCTCAGGCTGACTCCTTCCTATTTCAGTTGCAGGGGACGCACACCTTTTTTTTTTTTTTTTAAGATTTTATTTATTTATTTGACAGATAGAGATCACAAGTAGGCAGAGAGGAAGGCAGAAAGGGAGAGAGGAAGAAGCAGGCCCCACTGAGCAGAGAGCCTGATACGGGGCTCGATCCCAGGACCCTGAGATCATGACCTGAGCTGAAGGCAGAGGCTTTAATCCACTGAGCCACCCAGGTGCCCCGAAACACCTTGAATGTACCTTTGTTCTTCTTTATCCACCTTCCTCATTTCACACAACTCACTCTGCTGCTTTTGCTTTCCCAAGGAGGCTGAGATGGGCAGGGTGATAAGGATCAGAGGAGGAGACAGCTTTACTGTGTTCTTGGTTTCTAACTGTTGGTCACCTCTCCCTGGTATGTGTTAAACTCCCTGTCTGGCCTCTTCTAGCTGCCCCCTTTCTCTTGCCTTGGTGTCTCTAAGCACATTCTGTTAGGATCTGCACAATCCAAGAGACAGCCATTGCTCTCAGATTGTATTCATTCAAGATGGTTTATACCAGGCCGTAGTTGGTCTTTCCCAAATGACCACAAGAAATGTTGCACATTTTTGCCTATTTTCTCCTTTTTAACCTTGTCACACTGACAGGCTTCAGTCTTTCCTAGGAAAGGATATCCAAGCTTAAGGGACATGTTCTTTGCCACTCTCTGCTGTAGTCTCTCAGCAGCTCTGGCCTTCTGACTTTTGTAGTTCTACGTACATTAAGCTGAGGTGAGTTTTCCTTTCTGGCGGTTACCCTTTTTACTTCTTTGAGTGTTTTCCTCCCACTTACTTCATCTGGCCATGAGAATGGAAATACCTCAAAGAGGTTTTCCTCCAAATAATCTCTAGAGGTTCTCTACAGTGCCTCTAAGCAAGCATCTCTCATGCAGGCCAGAGGTGAGATGTGTTGTAGACATTATAAGGCTGGTTTTGTTTCCTTGTTTCAAGCCTGGCACTGGGTACTTGTCACCATTGTTTTCAGCACTGCCATTTAGTCTTGATTGTGAGAAAATAGTTATTCTCATTAATATGTTGATAAATTGATAACAATTTAACATATCTCATCTATGTGTTTTGTCTGTTGTGGTAGGCTGATAATAGCTTGCAAGGATTAACCTAATGTCCTAAACCAGGGAACCTGTCAATTTTACCTTACATGGTAATTTTTATAATTACCATGTAATTTATAAAATTTAATTTTATATATAATTAATTATATATATTATTATATATAATTATATATATTAATTATATTGAATATAATTACCATGTAATTTATAAAAATTAAAAATTTTATAATTTTTATGATTTTTGAAAGTTTTTACAGACATGACTAATTTAAGGATATTGAGATGAGAAAAATATTTTGCATTCTCTAGTTGGGACCTAAATGCCATCACAGTGTCTTTGCAAGAGAGAGGAAGAGGGAGATTACACACTTAGGAGAAATCATATTAAAATGGAGGCAAATATTGGAGTTACAAGCACACAGGCCAAAGATGGCTAACATATATCCTTTTCAACTCCTCACTAGAAGAAGTAAGGAATGGTTCTCCCCCGGAGTCTCCAGAGGAAGGGCATCCCTATTTTATTTCAGACTTCTGGATTCCAGAAATGTGAGAGAATAAATTTGTTTTTTAAGCTACTTAGTTGCTGGTAATTTACAACAGAAACCAATAAATCTTTTATTACATAAAACAAATCCAGTCATAAATCTCAGACCTCATGTCACTTGACTTATCAGAAATATTTCATACTGATGACCTCACCTTTCTTATTGGCACACTTTCTTCACTTGGTTTCAAGATGCCATACTCTGATTTTTCTTTATCCTTCTGGCTAGTTCTTCTAATTTTTCTTTTAGATTCCTCTTTTCCCAGACCTTTTAACATGTAAGAACCATAGGGCTGTCTTGTCCATATCTTTGGCTGTGTCCCTTCCTTATGATATTTTTTATTGTCATAGTTTTAAATACTATAATTACTTCCAAATGTGTATGTCCAGTTCAGGCCTCTCCACAAACTCTGAATCACATCTCCAGTGACTATGTAATATTTCTGGTTAGATGTTTAATAATTATCACTCAGTGGCATATGAAAACCATACTTATGACCTCCCATTCCCTTCAGACTGAGCTCATCCATGGTCTTCCTCACTGCAGCTGAAAGTAACTCCACAGTCTAGACTAAAATTTTTAGAAGGATACTTCATTATTCTGTTTCTCTTTTATTCTATATCTAATTCCTCAGCAAATATTTGTTCTTTTATTTTATTTATTTTTTTAAAAACATTTTATTTATTTATTTTTTTAAAATATTTTATTTATTTATTTGACAGAGAGAGATCACAAGTAGATAGAGAGGCAGGCAGAGAGAGAGAGGGAAGCAGGCTCCCTGCTGAGCAGAGAGCCCGATGCGGGACTTGATCCCAGGACCCTGAGATCATGACCTGAGCCAAAGGCAGCGGCTTAACCCACTGAGCCACCCAGGCGCCCCTTTCTTATTTTTTTATAAACATATAATGTATTTTTATCCCCAGGGGTACAGGTCTGTGAATCGCCAGGTTTACACACTTAACAGCACTCTCCATAGCACATACCCTCCCCAATGTCCATAACCCCCCTCCCCGTCTCCCAACCCCCCCCCCCCCAAGCAACCCTCAGTTTGTTTTGTGAGATTAAGAGTCACTTATGGTTTATCTCCCTCCCAATCCCATCTTGTTTCATTTATTCTTCTCCTATCCCCCTAATCCCCCATGTTGCATCTCCACTTCCTCATATCAGGGAGATCATATGATAGTTGTCTTTCTCCGATTGACTTACTTCACTAAGCATGATACCCTCTATCCACGTCATCGCAAATGGCAAGATTTCATTTCTTTTGATGGCTGCATAGTATTCCATTGTGTATATATATCACCTCTTCTTTATCCATTCATCTGTTGATGGACATCTAGGTTCTTTCCATAGTTTGGCTATTGTAGACATTGCTGCTATAAACATTCGGGTGCATGTGCCCCTTCGGATCACTACATTTGTGTCTTTAGGGTAAATACCCAGTAGTGCAATTGCTGGGTCATAGGGTAGCTCTATTTTAAACATTTTGAGGAACCTCCATGCTGTTTTCCAGAGTGGTTGCACCAGCTTGCATTCCCACCAACAGTGTAGGAGGGTTCCCCTTTCTCCGCATCCTCGCCAACATCTGTCATTCCCTGACTGGTTAATTTTAACCATTCTGACTGGTGTGAGGTGATATCTCACTGTGGTTTTGATTTGTATTTCCCTGATGCCAGGTGATGTGGAGCACTTTTTCATGTGTCTGTTGGCCATCTGGATGTCTTCTTTGCAGAAATGTCTGTTCATGTCCTCTGCCCATTTCTTGATTGGATTGTTTGTTCTTTGGGTGTTGAGTTTGCTAAGTTCCTTATAGAATTTGGACACTAGCCCTTTATCTGATATGTCGTTTGCAAATATCTTCTCCCATTCTGTCAGTTGTCTTTTGGTTTTGTTAACTGTTTCCTTTGCTGTGCAAAAGCTTTTGATTTTGATGAAGTCCCAATAGTTCATTTTTTCCCTTGCTTCCCTTGCCTTTGCCAATGTTCCTAGGAAGATGTTGCTGCGGTTGAGGTAGAAGAGGTTGCTGCCTGTGTTCTGCTCAAGGATTTTGTTGGATTCCTTTCTCACATTGAGGTCCTTCATCCATTTCGAGTCTATTTTCGTGTGTGGTGTAAGGAAGTGGTCCAATTTCATTTTTCTGCATGTGGCTGTCCAATTTTCCCAGCACCATTTATTGAAGAGGCTGTCTTTTTTCCATTGGACATTCTTTCCTGCTTTATCGAAGATTAGTTGACCATAGAGTTGAGGGTCTATTTCTGGACTCTCTATTCCGTTCCATTGACCTATGTGTCTGTTTTTGTGCCAGTACCATGCTTTCTTGATGATGACAGCTTTGTAATAGAGCTTGAAGTTTGGAATTGTGATGCCACCAACTTTGGCTTTCTTTTTCAATATTCCTTTGGCTATTCGAGGTCTTTTCTGGTTCCATATAAATTTTAGGATTATTTGTTCCATTTCTTTGAAAAAAATGGATGGTATTTTAATAGGGATTGCATTAAATGTGTAGATTGCTTTAGGTAGCATAGACATTTTCAAAATATTTATTCTTCCAACCCAGGAGCATGGAACATTTTTCCATTT
Source organism: Meles meles (assembly GCF_922984935.1). Taxonomy (NCBI): domain Eukaryota; kingdom Metazoa; phylum Chordata; class Mammalia; order Carnivora; family Mustelidae; genus Meles; species Meles meles. The sequence goes on from NC_060075.1 coordinate 79,681,570, forward strand.
CTTTGTGTCTTCCTCAATTTCTCTTCATGAGTACTTTATAGTTTTCTGCATATAGATTCTTAGCCTCTTTGGTTAGGTTTATTCCTAGGTATCTTACAGTTTTGGGTGCAATTGTAAATGGGATTGACTCCTTAATTTCTCTTTCTTCTGTCTTCTTGTTGGTGTAGAGAAATGCAACTGATTCTGTGCATTGATTTTATATCCTGACACTTTACTGAATTCCTGCACAAGTTCTAGCAGTTTTGGAGTAGAGTCTTTTGGGTTTTCCACATATAGTATCATATCATCTGCGAAGAGTGATAGTTTGACTTCTTCTTTGCTGATTTGGATGCCTTTAATTTCTTTTTGTTGTCTAATTGCTGAGGCTAGGACTTCTAGTACTATGTTGAATAGCAGTGGTGATAATGGACATTCCTGCCGTGTTCCTGACCTTAACGGAAAAGCTTTCAGTTTTTCTCCATTGAGAATGATATTTGCAGTGGGTTTTTCATAGATGGCTTTGATAATATTTAGGTATGTGCCCTCTATCCCTATACTTTGAAGAGATTTGATCAGGAAGGGATGCTATACTTTGTCAAATGCTTTTTCAGCATCTATTGAGAGTATCATATGGTTCTTGTTCTTTCTTTTATTAATGTGTTGTATCACATTGATTGATTTGCGGATGTTGAACCAACCCTGCAGCCCTGGAATAAATCCCACTTGATCATGGTGAATAATCCTTTTAATGTACTGTTGAATCCTATTGGCTAGTATTTTGGCGAGAATTTTGGCATCTGTGTTCATCAAGGATATTGGTCTGTAGTTCTCTTTTTTGGTGGGATCCTTGTCTGGTTTTGGGTTCAAGGTGATGCTGGCCTCATAAAATGATTTGGAAGTTTTCCTTCCATTTCTATTTTGTGGAACAGTTTCAGGAGAATAGGAATTAGTTCTTCCTTAAATGTTTGGTAGAATTCCCCTGGGAAGCCGTCTGGCCCTGGGCTTTTGTATGTTTGGAGATTTTTGATGACTGTTTCAATCTCCTTCTGGTTATGGGCCTTTCAGGTTTTCTATTTCTTCCTGGTTCAATTGTGGTAGTTTATATGTCTCCAGGAATGCATCCATTTCTTCCAGCTTGTCAAATTTGTTGGCGTAGAGTTGCTCATAGTATGTTCTTATAATTATCTGTATTTCCTTGGTGTTAGTTGTGATCTCTCCTCTTTCATTCATGATTTTATTTATTTGGGTCCTTTCTCTTTTCTTTTTGATAAGTCTGGCCTAGGGTTTATCAATCTTATTAATTCTTTCAAAGAACCAGCTCCTAGTTTCATTGATTTGTTCTATTGTTTTTTTGGTTTCTATTTCATTGATTTCTGCTCTGTTCTTTATGAGTTCTCTTCTCCTGCTGGGTTTAGGGTTTCTTTCTTGTTCTTTCTCCAACTCGTTTAGGTGTAGGGTTAGGTTGTGTACTTGAGACCTTTCTTGTTTCTTGAGAAAGGCTTGTACATCAATATATTTTCCTCTCAGCACTGCCTTTGCTGTGTCTCACAGATTTTGAACCATTGTGTTTTCATTATCATTTGTTTCCATGAATTTTTTTCAATTCTTCTTTAATTTCCTGGTTGACCCATTCATTCTTTAGAGGGATGCTGTTTAGTCTCCATGTATTTGGGTTCTTTCCAAATTTCCTCTTGTGATTGAGTTCTAGCTTCAGAGCATTGTGGTCTGAAAATATGCAGGGAATAATCCTAATCTTTTGATACCGGTTGAGACCTGATTTAGGACCCAGGATGTGATCTATTCTGGAGAATGTTCCATGTGCACTAGAGAAGAATGTGTATTCTGTTGCTTTGGGATGAAATGTTCTGAATATATCTGTGATGTCCATCTGGTCCAGTGTGTCATTTAAGGCCTTTATTTCCTTGTTGATCTTTTGCTTGGATGATCTGTCCATTTCAGTGAGGGGAGTGTTAAAGTCCCCTACTATTATTGTATTATTATTGATGTGTTTCTTTGATTTTGTTATTAATTGGTTTATGTAGTTGGCTGCTCCCACGTTAGGGGCATAGATGTTTAAAATTGTTAGATCTTCTTGTTGGACAGACCCTTTGAGTAGGATATAATGTTCTTCCTCATCTCTTATTATAGTCTTTGGCTTAAAATCTAATTGATCTGATATAAGGATTGCCACCCCAGCTTTCTTCTGATGCCCATTAGCATGGTAAATTGTTTTCCACCCCCTCACTTTCAATCTGGAGGTGTCTTCATGTCTAAAATGTGTTTCTTGTAGGCAACATATAGATGGGTTTTGTTTTTTTATCCATTCTGATACCCTTTGTCTTTTGATTGGGACATTTAGCCCATTAACATTCAGGGTAACTATTGAGAGATATGAATTTAGTGCCATTCTATTGCCTGTAAGGTGACTGTTACTGTATATTGTCTCTGTACCTTTCTGATCTACTACTTTTAGGGTCTCTCTTTGCTTAGAGGACCCCTTTCAATATTTCCTGTAGAGCTGGTTTGGTGTTTGCTTGTTTGTCCTGGAAGCTTTCAGTTTTTGTTTGTCCTGGAAGTTTTTTATCTCTCCTTCTATTTTCAATGATAGCCTAGCTGGATAGAGTATTCTTGGCTGCATGTTTTTCTCGTTTAGTGCTCTGAATATATCATGCCAGCTCTTTCTGGTCTGCCAGGTCTCTGTGGATAAGTCTGCTGCCAATCTAATATTTTTACCATTGTATGTTACAGACTTCTTTTCCCGGGCTGCTTTCAGGATTTTCTCTTTGTCACTAAGACTTGTAAATTTTACTATTAGGTGACGGGGTGTGGACCTATTCTTGTTGATTTTGAGGGGGGTTCTCTGCACCTCCTGGATTTTGGTGCTTGTTCCCTTTTCCATATTAGGGAAATTCTCTCCAATAATTCTCTCCAATAGACCTTCTACTCTCCTCTCTCTTTCTTCTTCTTCTGGAATCCCAATTATTCTAATGTTGTTTCGTCTTATGGTGTCACTTATCTCTCGAATCCTCCCCTCATGTTCCAGTAGCTGTTTGTCCCTCTTTTGCTCAGCTCCTTTATTTTCTGTCATTTAGTCTTCTATATCACTAATTCTTTCTTCTGCCTCATTTATCCTAGCTCTGAGAGCCTCCATTTTTGATTGCACCTCATTAATAGCTTTTTTGATTTCAACTTGGTTAGATTTTAGTTCTTTTATTTCTCCAGAAAGGGCTTTTATTTCTCCAGGAGGGTTTCTCTAATATCTTCCATGCCTTTTTCGAGCCCAGCTAGAACCTTCAGAATCGTCATTCTGAACTCTAGATCTGACATATTACCAATGTCTCTGTTGATTAGGTCCCTAGCCTTCGGTACTGCCTCTTGTTCTTTTTTTGTGGTGAATTTTTGTCATTTTGTCCAGATAAGAGGATATGAAGGATCAAATAAAATAATAAAAGGGTGGCAAGACCCCAGAAAAATGCACTTTAACCAAATCAGAAGAGACCCCAAATCGTGGGGGGGAAAAGGGATAAAAAGAGGTTCATAAAAAAAAAAGAAAAAAAATTAAAAAAGAAAACAAATAAAGAAAAAATATAAAAAAGAAAAAATATATATATATTAGATAAACTAGTCAAAGAACGTTAAAAAATAAAAGGGTAAAGGTTTAAAAAAATTTAGCAGAAGAAGAAAACAGAAAGAAAAAAAATTGAATAAAAAAAATTGAATTAACCGCAAGACTAAAAAGAATCATGGGGAGAACGCCATGAGTTCCGTGCTTTACTTTCTCCTTCTCTGGAATTCCGTTGGTGTCCTAGGTATTAAACCTGCTTTCCCTGGTAAATGAACTTCGTCCTGGCTGGATTTTTTGTTGATCTTCTGGGGGAGGGGCCTGTTGTAGTGACTCTCAAGTGTCTTTGCCCGAGGCAGAATTGCACCTCCCTTATGGGGGGCCGGGCTAAGTCATCGGCTCGGGTTCGCTTTTGGGAGCTTCTGTTCCCTGAACGCTTTCTGTAGAGTTCCGGAGGATGGGAATGAAAATGGCGGCCTCCCAGTCTCCAGCCCGGAGGAGCCAAGAGCCTGGGACCCCACTCCTCAGTGTGCCCCCAGAGAACAGTGCCCAATCACTCCTGTATCCCCGGCCTCCAGCTGCGCTCCAAGCTCACCCCGCAACCGGTTCAAGGTAACCCCGATCTGAGAGCTCAGTCCTCGGTTCTGTCTCTGTAGCCGGCTTCCCCGTTCTAATACCTGTGAGCTCTGTGACACTCTGACACCCCCGATCCTTCTGTGACCCTGTGGGACCTGGGGCCACGCTGACCCCGTGTGGGCTTCACCCCGGTTTAGCCTCTGGAGCAATGTCCCTCAGTGGAACAGACTTAAAAGTCCTGATTTTGTGCTCCGTTGCTCTGCCACTTCCCGGGAGCTGGCCCCTCCCCCCGCGGTCTATCTTCCCGTCGTTTTGGATTCACTTCTCCGCCGTCCTACCTTTAAGAAAGTGGTTGATTTTCTGTTTCTAGAATTGCTGTTCTTCTTCTCTTCGATCTCCCATTGGATTTGTAGGTGTTTGCAATGTTTAGATAAGCTGTCTAGTTGATCTCCTGCTACCTGATGTAGTCTCAGCCTGCTACTTCTCCGCCATCTTGACTCCTCCTGTTCTTTTATTTTAACAATATATCTAGAATCTAACCACTTTTCATCATCTTCGAAGTTACTATGCTCATTTAATTAATAACCTCTTACTTACTCTCCTTGATTCTGTACTTGCTTCTTATTTGCTACATAGCTGTTAGAGTCATGGTTCACCTAAGGGAGGATTTCTCCTTCTGGGAAGGTGGATAGACTTGTTTTTTCCTATTCTTCCCAGTAAGTACAACTAAAATTCCTGGATTAAGACAAACTTAAGAAGACTCTTAAAAGTGGAGAGAAGAAGGCAAACCAGCTAGAGATCTTTCAGGACGCAAGAAACAATATATTGGGAAGGTCCTTGGGGTTTTCTTTTTGCTCTATATATTCCAGACTGCATCCTTGGGACATAAGAAACCCAGAAACACCAACTGGTACATAAAAACTAACCAGCCCAAGTAAAACCTGTTTTCTCTGGCCAGTAGACTAGGAAAGGGGCAAATAATAATGAATCTGCTCCATCAGACATCAAAAGAAAAAAAAAATCTATGGAATGAACCACAGCCATGCCAGCCAAAGCAACATAGGGATACCAAGATGTTATTGGAGAAGGGAAGAGTGGTATCAGAGGGCTAAGTGGAAAGCCATGGCTTTTACTGCTGCTATGAAGTAATGAACCCACTACCCTTCCCCCCCCCAACACACACACTCTATGATATCAGTGAATGCTATATGGGGAGTATAGGCTTTCACCACTACCCAGTGGTAATGAAGCATCCTCCCCACTTCTCACTGGAATGCTGTCAGAAGAGACCTAAAGGAGGATCAGGACACTGACCACCATTCAGCAGTAACAACCTTATTCCCCCCTCCCCAGTACACACACAAACACAGTGTCAGTGGAGAGCACTTGGAGAGCCAGAAATTTAACCCCTACCTAGCAGTAATGAGAATACTCTCCCCCACCTCAAATGTCAGTGGAGGCTGAATTTGGAACCTGAACTTTCGCCCTCATCTGGCAGTAATGAAGCAGCAACCCCCTTCACAGACCAGACTAGTTTTAGAGAGTACTAAAACACAAGATTTAAGTTTTCTAAGTCCAGAGTCTTTTAATACCTAAACTACCTCGATTCCAATAGAAAATCATTTGCATAACAGGAACCAGGAAGATCACAAACTGAATGAGAAAAGATGACAAATGCCACTGAGATGGGATACATGTTAGCATCACCTGACAAGGATTTTAAAATACTCATCATAAAAATGCTTAAATGAACAATTGCTAGCAGGCTTGAATTAAATGAAAATAAAATTAGAAAGTTCCAACAACAAAAAAAAAGGGGGGGGTATAAAGGCAAGCCAAATGTAAATTTTAGAACTGAAAAAAAAAAGGCAATAACCAATTAAAAAAATAAAAACAAAATACCTCAGTGGACGGGTTCAAAAGGAAAATGTATAGAAAAGAGAAGGGTGTCAGTGAACTTGAAAATAGAACAATAGAAATATCTTGATTTGAACAATAGAGGAAAAAGCAAACAGAAGCTCAGGGACATGTGAGATTATGATCGAATATCTAACATCTGTGTCACTTTTATCACTGAAATAAAGGATGCAATATATCAATGGTAAAGTATTTAAAGAAATAATAGCTGAAATTTCCAAAATTTTGCAAAAATCCTAAAGCTACAGATTCAGGAAGCCCTCGTGAATCGCAAACAGGATAAGCCAAGTGGAATGCATGTCAAGAAACACAATAAAGGGGCCCCTGGGTGGCTCAGTGGGTTAAAGCCTCTGCTTTCAGCTCAGGTCATGATCCCAGGATCCTGGGATCAAGCCCCGCATCAGGCTCTCTGCTTCGCAGGGAGCCTGCTTCCCTTCCTCTCTCTCTGCCTGCCTCTCTGCCTCCTACTTGTGATCTCTTTCTGTCAAGTAAATAAATAAAATCTTTAAAAAAAAAAAAAAAAAGAAACACACTAAATATCTGAAGACTGACCAAGAACTTGAAAGTGGCCAGAGAGAAATGAAACCTCACGTATAGTGGAAATACAATTGAAATGACAGTAAATTATCTCCTCAGAAACCACAGGAGACAGAGAGCGGTGGTACTGTATTTTTTACACACTGAAAGAAAATTTTCAACTCGAAATTATGTATCCAATGAAAATATTCTTCAGGAGTGAAGGGGAAATCAAGACATTATCATATAAAAGAAAACAAAGAATTTGCTTCTAGCAGAGCTATTCTAAAGAATAACTTAGGGAAGTTCTCCAGATAGAATTAAAATAATAAAAGAAGAAATCTGGAAAGATCAGGAAAGAAGGAAGGAAGGAAAAATACAGAGCAAATATCTAACTACATGTAATAAACAAAAACTCTTCTATTGAGCTTTCCAATTTGTGTTTGATGGCTGGAGCAATAATTATATCCATCTAATGTGGTTCTGATTGTATACTGAGAAAATATTTATGACAAATATAAGCAGAGGGGTATATATAGGGAGACAAGGATTCCAAACTTGAACTAGTAAAATGTGTCACTAATGATAGGGGAAAACTGTGCTCTAAGATGGCTGACCAAATCAGCAAGGGAATTCCAGTCCCTGTCTCAAAGCCCTTCCGGGTTCTTTCCTACCCTGTTTCCCATGCGCGCCAGATATATCAAGTTTGCGGAAGGGGGAAGGGTATAAATCCCCCTCCCTGCTTGTACTCGGGGCTCAGGCGTTTGGAGAACAACCCTGTCTGAGCCCACGGGTTTTAAATAAACCTCCAATCCTCCAAAGTCTCCGAGTGCTGCTTGGTTCTTCCACCAGAATCCAGTCCAGGTTCCACAACATTAATAGACTTCGATAAGTTATAGGTATAAACACTATAATAGCTAAAGCAACTACTTAAAAAACTTGCAAAGAGATACACCCCAAAACACTGTATATGCATTACCATGGACTTCTAAAATGTGTTCATGTGACCTACAGTAAAAAGGAAAAAAAAAAAAGAAACCAGAAATAAAAACAGAAGACAAAACCAAAACCAAAAAATGACAGAATTGAGTTTACACTTAGCTGTGTTACTTTGAATTTAAATAGTTTAAATATACCAAGTGAAAGATTAGTAGAGTGGATTAAAAAATCCTGATGAACTGTATGCTGTCTCTAAGAAATTCACTCCAAATATAATTATATACATGTTTGAAAGTAAAAAGCTGAAAAAGTAAACCAGAAAACCTTAATCAAAAGAAAACAAGAGTAGCTATGTTAATATCATATAAAGTTGATGTTAGAACAAATAATATCACCAGGATAGAAAGGAACATTACATAATGATAAAAGGATTAATTCACCCAAAGGCTATAACAATCCTAAGTGTTTGCACCGAACACCAGAGCTGGAAAATAGTGTGAAGCAATACTGATAGAACTGAAAACAAATGGACAAATTCACAATTTGTGACTTGAAATTCAAAATTCACATCTTGAAACTAAACATTTCTAGTTAATCCAAGATCAAAAATAAAGTCTTGGGGTGCTTGGGTGGCTCAGATGGTTAAGTGTCCAACTTTTGGTTTCATCTCAGGTCATGATCTCAGGGTTATAAGATCCAAGTCTGTGTTGGACTCAGGCTCAGTGCAGAATCTGCTTGAGATTCTCTCCCCCTCCCTCCTCCTTGCCCCTTCTCCAGTCATGTGTGTATGAGCATGTTCTCTCTCAAATAAAATCTTTTAAAAAAAAGTCTCAAGGGAAATTTCATATATTGAACATAAATTTGTCCAAACTCACCTAACGTACAACACCAAGAGTGAACCCTAAGGTAAATTATGGACTTTTGGTAACTGTAATGTGTCAGTGCAGGTTTAGCCATGATAAAATTAGCACTGTTCTGGGTTGGAGACTATGCATGAAATATATGGGAAATCTCTGTACCTTCCTTTCAATTTTGTTGTAAACCTGAAACTGAGACTGCCCCCCCACCACAAAGTCTTTAAAGAATATATTTAACAGAATAAAAATAAAAATCTATAGGATACAGCTCAAATAGTGCTCAAAAGAAAACTTATAGCATTAAATGCTAGAATAGAAGAGAAAAAGTCCCAGACAATAGTTTCACCTCCCAAGAAACTAGAAACTAGAAAAGAAGAGCAAATAAATCCAATGCAAGCAGAAGGAAGGAAATAATGGAGAACAGAAATTAATGAAATTGAACCCCTGCCCCAAAAAAGAATAGAAAAAAAGAATGAATCAAAAACCTGATTCACTAAAAAGATTGATACAATTGACAAAACACTACCATGATGAACAAAGGAAAAAGAGAGAAGTCATCATTACTCACCTCGGGAATAAAATAGGGGGTATCATTACAGACACACTACAGATAACAAAGGGTAAGTGAATACTCTGAACAGCTCTACACACATAAATTGAATAACTTACATGAAATGAACCAGTTCCTCAAAAGTATAAACTACCACAGCTTATCTAATATGAAATGGGTGGTTTGAATAGCCCTATAATTACTGAGAGAATTTAATTTGCATATAAAAATCACCTAGGAAATAAATCTTCAAGCCCAAGTAGTTTCATGAGAGAATTCTACTTAATATTTAAAAATTATACCATTCTGCTCTAAATCCTCCTTGATATCCCATTTCACTCAGAGTGAAAGACAAATTTTTTCTATGAGTACCAGAGCAAACATGATAAGGCCCCCAATTACCTCTGTGAACTCACCCCCCACCACTCCACTTTTTGTTCCCCGACATCTGAGCACACATCTAATCAAATGGGTCTCTTTGTTCCACAAACACGGGCACAGCAGGCCCATTCCCACCACAGGAATGATGTATTACACTGCAAGTTTTTTGTTTTTTTTTTTAAGATTTCATTTATTTGAAAGAGAATGTGAGAGAGAACACGAGAGGGGGTGAGGGGCAGAGGGAGAAGCAGGCTCCTCGATGAGTAGGGAGTCCGGTGCAGGACTGGATCCCTGCACTCCAAGATCCTGACCTGAGCCAAAGGCAGTTGCTAAACAAACTGAGCCACCCAGGCGCCCTTACACTGCAAGTTCTGGTTAGTATCTATATTGGTCAGCTCAGGCTGTCATAAAAAGTATCACAGATGGAATGGCTTAAGAAACAGATTTTTTTCTCAGTTTGGAGGTAGGGAAGTCCTTATATAATCAAGTTGCCAGTTGACTTAGTTCCTGGTGAGAGCACTCTTCCTGGCTTTCAGATGGTCACCTCCTCATTGTGTCCTCCATTGCAGAGAGAACAAGTAAGCTTTCTGATAATTCTTTTTTTCTTTTTAATTTTTAAATTCTTTTATTTTTAAAGATTTTTATTTATTTATTGGACAGACAGAGATCACAAGTAGGCAGAGAGGCAGGCAGAGAGAGGAAGGAAAGCAGGCTTCCCTGCTGAGCAGAGAGCCAGATGGAGGGATCCATCCCAGGACCTTGAGATCATGACCTGAGCCGAAGGCAGACGCTTTAACCCACTGAGCCACCCAGGCACTGCTCTGATACCTTTTCTTATATAAGCTCTGATTTAATGGGACCAAAGCCTCAACTCATAACTCCCATCTAATTTCCTCTCAAAGGCCTCATTTCCAAATACCATTACTTTGGGGTTTGAGGCTTTAACATATAAATTTGTGGGGTCACAAAATTTCAGTCCACAATAATATCCATTTAATTTATTTCTTCACTTTTAGGTCTTGAATCAAATGTCACCTTTCGGGCTTTGTCATATAACTCTTCAATACCCATGCCTCTCTCAATGCTTTATATTTCTCTCCTGTGCTTAACTTTTTCTTTTATACTTGTCACATCTTATAAACCATAGAGTTGACTTATTTTTCTTCTGTTTTGTCTGACTCCTTCATTATAACATAAGCTATAGGTGGTAAGATATTTTTAATGTGTTTTTACTTTTTTCAACACTATCCTTACTTCTGGCACATGTTAGGCACTTGATAAAAATGTGTTAAGTAAGTGAATATCATTAATAATCATATTTCCAGATTCACCACTTAATCAGCCTAATTATTACATTTGGAAGAACAGCATAAAGTTGAAAGTAGTTGAACTTAGATTTAATTTTTTTTTTTAAATCTGAGGAGATAATTGTTAACAATGAGCCTTTTTTTGTTGTTATTTTTATTTATTTATTTTTTTAGAGGAGAGAGAGAAAGGGAGTGGAGGGAAGGGGTAGAAGGAGAGGGAGAGAAAGAATCTCTTTTCCCCTTTTTTAAATAAGATTTATTCATTTGAGAAATAGTTGGGGCGGGAGACGAGGAGAGGCAGAAAGAGAGAGAGATAAACAGACTCCCCACTGAGGGAGTAGGGCTCTATCCCATGACCTTGAGATCATGACCTGAGCCAAAGCTAAGAAGTCAAAAGTAGGATGCTTAACCAACTGAGCTAACCAGGTGCTCCAAGAGAGAGAATCTTAAGCAGGATCCACACCTAGCATGGAGCCCCACATAGGGTTCAACCCAGTACCCTGAGATCATGACCTGGGTTGAAACCAAGAGTCAGATCCTTAACTTACTGAGCCACGCATGTGCCCCAGTTAAATTTAGATTTTAAAATTATAAACAGTTTCTGAAAACTCGCCCTGTGAAATTTAAATATGAGAACCTACTTATTTCCACCATACCTGTGGCTTTTTTTTTTTTTTTTTTTTTTTTTTTTAAAGATTTTATTTATTTATTTATTTGATAGCGAGAGAGAGAGATCACAGGCAGGCAGAGAGAGAGAGAGAGAGGGAAGCAGGCTCCCTGCCGAGCAGAGAGCCCGACGCGGGACTCGATCCCAGGACCCTGAGATCATGACCTGAGCCGAAGGCAGCGGCTTAACCCACTGAGCCACCCAGGCGCCCCATACCTGTGGCTTTGACTAGTTTTCTCTTTCTCATTTTTTTTCTCTTTATCACTTTATAGTTTAATTTCCATCTTGTAATACATCTAATTTTTCTTTATTTAATTGCCATTTTCTACTATTTTATAGAGTCCTCATAAACTAGTCATCTTAACACTTATTAACATTTAAATCTTTGATTAAGAAAATAGGGTATAAATCCATTTTAATTATATATTCAGTAATATAATTTATGAATATATTTGTGTTCTCATTAAGTTCAAAGTAGGTGAATTATGCTTGAAGTTTTAAAAATTATATAATAGATAAGTATAATTTTAAAATTTTAGAATATTCATAAGTGTATTAGATTCTTATATCACCTATCAATTGCCAGAGCCAACATATAAAATTAAAAAAAAAACCATAATATTCATTTCCTCACTGAAAAGATTATTTTAACCTAAGATAATGACTGGAAATATATACCTAGGCATATTGATATAAGAAGATCTCTGTATATAATATGTAATAAAACTTACATAAAAGCAATAACTATAATTTTTCTAGATCTGTGTGAATGAGCCTAGATTAAATCAATTCAAATAACTGTATGATATCTTTATGTTGAGAACAATAAAATCTGCCAGTTTAGTGGACACTTGTATCCTGATTATTCATACTTTTACATTCTCTTGGAATCATGTTTGTGGAATTTATAACTGTCAAAATTATAATTTTCTTATTTAGATTCATGTAGTAAAACAATTTGAAAGCTGCCAATTTTGCATATTATTAAACAGCATGCATGCCAAACTCTGATTTTTTTATTTTCCTGATTATTTCTACTTTGGGAATTCCATTATAACAGTCAGCCAGCAGTCATTTGGGGTCTATTTTAAACTGCATATGGTACCAGCTATAATTAGTATTTGGAAAAGATCATAAAATAGTTCCATAGGGCTTTTTTTCCTTTTTATGAATTTTCTGAATCTATTTTACTGATAGCAAAAGAGGCAAATTAATTTTATTGGATTTCCTTTCACGTTATTGAGTATTTAGTGTTAACACTTTGATATTATAATAATATATAATTGTTGATATTCTACTATATTGTTTCCATACTTAGAATGATGTACCTGTATAATATAAATTATATAAAACAACATATATCAGATAAATGTTAACCCCTATTAATTACAAATGTGAATACTGTATAAAGTCTCCGCAATCTGGTTTCATGGAACCAGAATGCCAAGTTTTCACCTGCAGTTAGTTGGGGGGGGGGGGGGGATTGTTTTATTTTTAACTCCTAGTTCTTGGGTAAAACAGAATTTAGGCCTGAGGCAAGCAGCATAAATTTCATGTTTTTGACTACAGTGATTGACTTAGGAAAGGGAATATGGAATAGGAATAGGAAAGGGAAAAATTGTATTTTCTTCAGTACCTGGGGGGTAAAATAATGTCCTTTTTATTGAATATGAATGAAGGGGAATCCAGGTTTACCCCTAGAGTTGCTTGCAGTCATTTTGTGATCATGAGGTTACCCTGAAAATGGTACCTACACAGAGCTAAGAGATCAGAGAGGCAAGGCTTGGACACATCTTTTGAGTCCTCAGTTAAGTTGAACCCAAAGCCACCCCTGGACTATTCATATGCATAAGATATCACATTCCCTTTCTTCTTTAAATTGACACTACTGTTGATGTCATTGTATATTTACAACTAAATGATTTATAAAATTATACACACTGGATTGTACCCACTGGATTAACTGGTTCTCAATCCTCACAGTTAATTAAAACCACATATGAGATTTTTAAATAATAATGATGTCCAAGTCCTGCTCAATCAGTTTAAACCAGGATTTCTGGGGTTGTGTTATGGGCATGAGTGTTTTGTATTCTGTTTTCTTTTGTTTTATAAGAGCACCTCAGATAAGTGTTAATATATAAGAGGGTTTCAGAACTGATTTTGATAGAAACTATGTGTTACTAAATCCAGGAAAAAAGAGGAATTGGAAACAAGACATCACTGTTTCAGAACTGAGAAGGGATAAAAGAAATATGAGTTAGTCTTATTTTAATAAAAGAATGGTTAAGATACCATAAATTAGAATTTTTACCTAGTCAAATAATAAATGTTTAGTCTTTATTGAAGTAATAATTTCTAAGATAGACTCCTGAAAAGCTGTATATGAAAGATGATTAAATGAGACATCCATCTTTATTATTTTTATTTTGTAATACTCTACCAAATATGCTCAAATCTTTCATCTTTTGTAATGGCTTTATTTTTCAATTTCAGGGAATATTTTTTATAGAGAGTGCCTGTATATCTTGATAAATTTGTTCATAATGTCCATGTCTTTATGATCAAGAATTGATGTCTTCAAAAGTACATCTGACTTTAGGTATAGGTTGAGGCGTTGTCCTCCAATACTATGTTGGTGAATCGCATTATTGTATATCCATGCTCTTTGTCATATTATAACATACCTGTCCTCTTACTAAAGGCAGAATGTATTTTTCTGCTTCTTGACTTTAGGCTCAGCCATGTATTTTGCTTTAGCCAATGGAAAGTGAATAGTCATGATGTGAGGGCTTAAAAATCCCTTGTACAGTAGGGCATGTTCTTTCTTATAATTCTGCAGTTATCTTGAGGAGAATATGCTCTGGCCAGCCAGCTGGTATGAGGAAGAGAATACGAGACAGGTCGAATAGAACCAACTCAAAGATACACAGTGTCAAGAACAGTGTCATTACTCTAGCCTGAAACAGAGATTCTCTGCTGAGGATTGGGCAGACCCCAACTGATAGACTCTCGGACCTGGCAGAATAAATGATTGAGGAGTCATCAAGTTTTTTCAGGGGGATATTATACAGAATTATGGCAATGGCAATAAATTTAGTCTGCAGAATAAATCTTTCTCAAACTTTTTTATTCTGGCAGTAAAAGGCAGGAATATATATATATATATATATATATATATATATATATATATACATACATACATACATATATATATACACACATACATATATATATATACACATACATATATATATATTTATTTATTATTTATTTTAAGGAGCGATAGAGAGCATGGGAGCACCAGCAGAAGAGGGAGAGGGAGAGGGAAGAGAATCTCAAGTAGACTCCCTGCTGAGTGGAACCCAGACCTGAGTTCACAACCTGAGCTGAAACCAAGAGTGAGAACACTTAACTGTGCCACCCAGCTGCCCAAGACACAATCTTCAATTATACATTTAAAGTAAAACTTAAAATGACTATACTTTGGGAAACATTTGGCTTAAATAGTCTCTATAAGATTCCTTTAGAACAAATACTTTATTTGGAAGAGAGACGCTGAGATTGGTGTTTTTCTATTGATGCCTCTATATTGAAAATATAGAAAAAGCATGATTGTATAATTTTGCACAGAAAAGTACTTAATGATTTTGAAGCGCTTTTATTCTAGGGTTTTTCACTGATAATTACTCACCAAGTACTTTGAGTGTTTTCAGTTTATTTTTTTTTTACATTTCCAGATATAAAACTATTAACTTTTCACAGATCAGTAAGATATGTAATAATTTAAATTATCTCATTATACACTTTTTACATAGTAATTGTTGAGTTTGAGGGTTTTAGAAAAAGCATTATATTTATGATGATGATTATAAGTAAGTTTCATGAAGTTGTAATTTATGGTTTGGAAGAGAAGGCCAAAATTCCAAATGTGTTTCATAAGGTGTTGACTTTGTGATGCATCATTAAGAAGATGACATTTGTTACTTAGCTTGATATTTTTTTATTTCTGAGAGAAAAAGTTATTGCATACTTTATACAGAAATCACAGAATGATGACATTTCAGTGGAAAAATATAAGAGGATATGAATTCTGAGAATTAACATAAAAAATAATTTATCACATCACTGTGCACATTCCAAAAATACGTGGAGGACACAGTGAAATGAGTCCTCTCATTTCAAACATATTGTTTCCATTTGCATATAGCAGTTCTTCAATCTGACAAAGATGGGCACTGTGATAGGAACTAACTCAGAAATAAAGTCATAGTATTTCAATACCGGATTTTAAAAATCAATTTTATAAAAACACAAAGGAGATTCTATTGATATGAAAGAGATAAGAAATCTTCATCTCATAGCACGTGCATTTAAAGGCATAATTTTTAATAAGCCTTTATAAATTTGAAAAGTAAACCTTAGCATAGGACATGAAATATAAATACTTTTTGTAATATGTATGATATTACATGTATAATATTACATATTAATGTGTCTTTCCCTTACAAAATTTAATACTTTTGCATTTAAATAAAGGATTTCTTGCCTTTTTGGAAAGATTCTAGGCAATGCTTTTCAATTGAGAAGAAAAATATTTCAATGAAATGCATATAACTAGGTCTCGGATATTCAGAGAGAATATTAGAGAATATCAGAGAGAATATCAGAGAGATATTAGAGAGAAAAACATAAAACCAGTATCAACCATTGCATCTGACACAACTCTTGTTATCTGTCGCTACTCTTATTAATCACTGCTATCCCTGTTTCTCTGTGCAGACAAATGACAATACAATACAATGCTTGTGGAAGTCTGCCATTTTAGTTAAGTCTGAGAATGCAGTATTGAACAGAACAAATTTTTCTGTTTTAAATAGAGCAAAATTTAAGAGTTTAGTAGTTGGGAGCACTAGTTCAAGAAAGGTCATACTTAGAACATTCTATTCATTGTTGGTTATATGCTATGTGGAATAGTCCAAATGCATTAAAGCCAAGTTTTCCATTTTTTTCCTGCAAGTAAAAATTTGAGTGAGAAGTCCATTTTCATAATATACATTCTTTATGTTTTTTCAATTTGCGGACACATAAAAAACATGTTAGACTTCCCTCCAGCTGCCAGCCGAATAAGTTTCAACCACTCACTCACTATAGAGTTGAGAATAAGCAGTGAAAAACAGAACAAAACAAAACAAAACAAAAGTTGTATCAGAAAATATAAGTTTTTTTATTAGATATGTGATTTGCCTCCAGCAAATTTTGTGAGTTAAGAGGATTTTTGCATTGAGATCCGCATAACTTTTCTTATATAATAATTTGTATTTCACTTACTGTAAACTGGAGAAATTATTTCCCCATTCTTTCATGAAACAATTTATGTAATGAAATATTTTAGTGTGCAAACACATTAGACAGTCAACTTCTTGAGTTTTGCTACATTTCAGTGTTGGAGGACTAAATCTCTTCAGCTCCCTTCATGTAAATGCCCTATTTCAAAATTTTGTTCCAGCAGATTGGTATTAGAAATATCTAATTCAATGTCTTTATTGGTGTTCCATGATAAGTGAACTTTAATGACAGCTTTTTTTTTTTTTTAAGATTTATTTATTTATTTATTTGACAGACAGAGATCACAAGTAGGGAGAGAAAGAGATGGGAAGCAAGCTCCCTGCTGAGCAGAGAGCCTGTTGCAGGGCTGGATCCCTGGACCCTGAGACCATGATCTGAGTCAAAGGCAGAGGCTTAACCCACTGAGCCACCCAGGCACCCCTAATAACAGCTTTTTAATGTTTAAATATCTGTGCTCTTTTCTTAATACTAATTATATTTACTGGAAAATAATTCTGCCGTTTCATTACTAGAAAACCAAAATACGGGAACAGGTTAAAAAAATTTCCATGTAAGGTTTTTTTTTGTGTTTTTTTTTTTAAGATTTTATTTATTTATTTGACAGACAGAGATCCCAAGTAGGCAGAGTTGCATGTTTTAATTTAGTGATTTCTAGCTTAAAGAGTAGAAACATAATGGGGTGCCTGGGTGACTCAGGCAGAGAGAGAGGGAAGTAGGCTCCCCACTGAGCAGAGAGCCTGACACGGGGCTCCATCTCAGGATCCTGAGACCATGATCTGAGCCGAAGGCAGAGGCTTTAACCCACTGAGCAACCCAGGGCCTTCTAAGTATTTCTTTACAGATCCTAGCAAACAAAATAGCAGGTATTGTTCAAATAATTAACAAATGACAGCACACGTTAATGGAAATTAGTCAAGGCAGTTTCTTCACCAAACAGGGGCCATGCTGAAATTCTATGAATCTGCTGATGTGGAAGCCTGAAAAGTGATTTAGTAGCTCCTTAATGAAGTCGTTTTGTGATATGTATTTGACAGTAACAAAGAGAACAGTTCATGTTGAAATGTAAAATGTGTTTATTTTCCCATTTAGATTGATGTTTTGTGTAACGAAACCTATGGGGAGCATAAACTGACAAATCTTGCATAGCAGGAGTTAGGGAATGTGTATTCACTGCTTAAATGCACAATTATTTCCTCTTTCTCAACAGCAGTTCTCTAGTGCCTCAGTATCCCTCTGTAATAGAAGCACTCCTAACTGCAGAATATTTTGAGGACACAGAAGTCCTTCTCACAGATGCTTTCCTCTTCCTTTTAGTAATGCTCTAAGGGGTCCATGGCAGCTACCCCCTGGAGTATCAGTAGAGCACTAAACCAATGAATTTCAAACGCTAACCGTGGTTAACTGGTCATGTTTTAACCAGCAATAAGATAAATGTCTCCAACTAACAGACCTGAAGACAGAGCTAAATGATTAGAAAATGTCACAAAGGCAACAAATAGAAAATTTTATATAATATTTTAATACACGTTTTACATTTATATATGTATACGTCAGAATACTTAATATGATTTACTGTAATAAATGTGACATATAACATATGATTTATTATTTCTTTGTGTGTTACATAAATTGGTTCTCATAATTGCAGACATGCACCTCCTGATTTTTTGTGCTTGGTTTTGTTTTTTTTTTTTTTTCAATTAAGACATAGTCACTCTTTCATCTTTCTTCATGGCATTCTGTGATATACCAAGATGATGTGATTTAGTTTATATTAATTTTTTTTCTAGATGGATTCCTACTGTGCTTTCTCAGCAGCTTCCTTCTGCTTCATTTCCCAAACAATTCTGCAGAATCGGTATGTAGGCAATAAAGTCAATTGGTCTTGAAATGGTTCTAGTATAGTTCTTTTTTTCTCCCCTCCCTAGGATAGAAGATTGATAATAACTACTAAAGCTTCCAGGCAAAAGTAAGGACAGTCTTTTAGGAATAGATATCCTATTTCAAGCTCAGTGATTCTTAAAATACATAAAGGGATACCATGAAAAATATATATATATACATATATACACACACACACAGTATATACATGTATGTATATATACACATACACATATATCATATGATCACTTTCTCAAAAATTGTCCAAACAATAATAACAAAAAGCAACATTTAAAAAACAATAGTTAAGCCAATTTTTAACTGGCTTAAGCCAGAACATTATTAATGGAATATTATCAACCCCATATATTTTGTTTACATTGTATCAGTATAGTGTAATTTAATCTCTTCCAAATAATGGAAACTTATGTTTTAGAGATATATATTTTGAGGGTATGAGGAATGTTTCCAACATAAAAATAGGAGTTATTACACATGGTTTTTAAAAATAAAACTGCATATGTTTTTGGATTTGGATTCATGAACAAATAATTGCATCCTATGTTACTGAGTATTGTCTTTATTCAAGTGTATGTAATATTTACATTTATTTTTCTCTTTTGTGGCTGACACTTCATTACTAGAAGTCTGTGCCTTTTTATTCCTTGCCTCATAATTCAGATTCCTAGCACATAATATTGAATTTTATGGCTAAAACTAAAGTAAATCATGCACAGCTGTCTCTATTTTAGGTGTTCTATATGCTTATTCTGGCAGTGTTACTATTGTATAACTCAGTGTTATATAATGTTAGTGAATTGTTGGGTTTCCACAATTCTGGGCTAATTATGCAGACTTGTAACCATTTTCAATTTTTAGTCACTTTCATGAATGTTCTCTGAATGTGGTTGAAATTTGCAGATGGTATTACTCAAATCTTGGTTCAAAACCACAGTGGTATTAATAGCAATATACTCTAAAAGCATTTAGGTCAAAGGTCAACCAACTACCAGCCATGAGCCAAATCCAGCATAACCTGTTTTGATATAGCTTCCAAGCCAAGAAAGGTTTTTAATGTTTGTAAATGTTTGTTAAGGAAGGGGAAAAATGATATGACAGAGACTGTAAGTGGCTTACAAAGCCTAAAATATTTAGTATCTTGCCCTTTACAGTAAAATTCTGATAACCTGTTTTTAGGTTATCTCACCATAGTTATTCATTATTTTATAGTATCTTGTTCATAGTAGCAATTCAACAAAATATATTGAATAGGAGTGTTATTCATTTTAGGGTTTTTGTTAACTTTTAGATTCTAACCCAAAAAATATTACTGGAAATGGGCAATTAGTAAATATTAAATATTTATTAATAATGCCTATAGTAAATAAAAACTAAATGATGCCTATAATATATGTGTGTATATATATATATATATATATGAATTGCTTGTTTGAAAATAAAAGAAATTATCCTCAATATTATCCTAAGTAAGAAAATTATTTTTAACAGATGATACTTGAACATTATTAAATACATTCTCAACTCTGAAGGAACAATTGAATACATATACTAAAAAGGCTTTGTGAATAAATTATTTAATGATATAGAACTTTTTCAATGTGAACAAGCAAGTTATTTTATTATGACATAACTAATATATTTTTGATGTGAAAGAAATGTTCATGTAATTAAAAGCTGCAAATATAATATAAATTTTAAAAAATTACATTGTAGAGTATATCAGAAGTTGCATGTTTTAATTTAGTGATTTCTAGCTTAAAGAATAGAAACATAATGGGGTGCCTGGGTGGCTCAGTCAATTGAGCATCCAGCTCTTGGTTTTAGCTCTGGTCTTGATCAGGGAGTTGTGATATGGGGTTTGTGATCTTGGGGTTATGGGGTTGGGGTCTTGTCTGTATGAGGCTCTGTGCTCAGTGAGGAGTCTGCCTTCCCCTTTCCCCGCCCCTCCTCCTGTTCACACACTCTCTGTCTCTAAAATAATTAAAATCTTTAAAGAATAGAAACACAAGATACAACCAATTACTATATTGAAAGATGTTTATTAATAAGAGTCAGAAGAAGTTTGAGAACTTAATTTTATAAAATTCCTTACATACTCTTCAGGAAATTTCCCACTTTATGTCTCTATGACTGAATCTCATTTATAAGCTGACTCCAGTGTCTCTTAGCCAAAGTCATCCCCATTTTAATTACCATATTTATTTAATTTCAGTTTAAGGCAGCAGCATGCATTTTTGTCTATAATTATTAAAACTCAAAAGATGTAACAATCAGAAATAACCTACTCATGGATTTTAGATAAAACTATTGAAAAGGTGATTTAAAAAAAAAAAAGATCGTATTTATTTATTTGAGAGAGATATAGAGAAAACAGGAGCAGGGGCAGAGGGAGAGGGAGAAGCAGACTCCCTGCCGAGCAGAGAGCCCTGACCTGACCTCTGTCCCAGGACTCTGAGATAATGACCTGAAGGCAGGTGCTTAACCAACTGAGTCACCCTGGTGCCCCCCACCTTTTTTTTAAAGAGGTGATGTCTTTTTTAACTAAAATGACACACCAACTTGAAGAGATGAAATATAATATAACAACTTTTATTTAAGTCCTTCCTATATACTTATTACCTTCGGACGTTATTTCATTCAATTTACATAATAATTGTAGGAAGCAAGTACTGTTATCAGCCTTTTCTTATAGACTCAAACTTGGAAGACCATATTCAAGGTCAAACAACTAATAAGTCTGAATTCAAATTTAAACTCCTAACAGTGGATGGCAGATTTTATATTTGAATAATTATGCACCACTTTCCAACTTACCCATGGTATCATCCAGGCATATATAACACAATCTGTAGTAGTAGGCCGAATTTGGGGATCTAAGAAACATGAAAAAGTTAAGAGAGAGAGAGACAGAGAGATTAAGAGAGAAGCCATAATTATATTATAAATATCTTTTATATTTATAAAAGTTAAAATACTTGTATTTTAACTTTTATTTTATTATTTATTTATTTTATTTATTATTATTTATTTATTAATAACTATAAAATTTTATACATTTCATAGAAAAACAGTATATGGGAGGTGGCCTAAGACTGACAATCTTCACATCCTTAAATTGTGCAGAATGCAGGCGGCTGCTTGCTACCACTTGACATGGACATTGCTGGATTTTTCTCATTGTCGATTATTTTCAAACGTGGCTGCACACTGGAATCACCTGGGGTGCATGAGAATTTCTAATGCCTTGAGTTCTGCACCCAGAGGTTTCAATTTAATTAGTACTGGATGGGGCCTGAGTAGTGCCTGGGATGTTCAGAAGCTTCTCAGGTAATATATTAGGATTCTTGAGAACAACTTTGCTTAAACTACTTGCTGCTGTGGACAGTCCTCACCCGTTCACATCCTGTAGAACAGTTGATAACTAGAGATCTGCCGAATGAAGGTTAAGGGCAGAGGCCAAGGTTTGATACTATACCTTTGAGTTTCTGAAGAGTATTTCACAAGCTATGGTCCCCATGAGCATCACTTGGAAACTGGTTAGACATGCAAAGTATGCCATCTTTTCAGTTGGGAGTTAAAAGTAAAACAAAAACAAACTATATTACATATTCATTTCATAATTCATATTTTAAAGGAATATATAATTTATGTCTTCACAGCACATGCCATTTCCTGCAGACTCAAATTCATGGTAAGTTTTGATCAGTTTGTTTAATTCATCAGTCATGTTAATACAGGAACCATATAGGGGCCATATATGTTTGTGTATATTTGTATATATACGTTTGTATGTATGTATTATAGTATAATTTCTTTCAAGTGTGCTTTGGGTATGCTGGTGTAAATATATGAAGTACTGGGCATTTATTTTGTAGCAGCAATGCTTGGATTTATATGCAACAAATAGGCATCTAGTATAATCTGAGAATTTAATCTATAGAGAAATGCATAGTTTCAAATCCATCTTTAAGCATGTCTATAAATAAGGTAAGTGTGTCTATAATTTATATATGCTTATCTTTATATGTGAATATATAATGTATGTTATACAAACATATTACATATTGTATTTATTTTTATTGGCAGTGAACTTTATATAGCAGAGAAATTTTATATGGATATATACGCTCATTCAGTTGGATTTTAGAGGCAGGATATTTTAAGTGTATGGGCCTGGAGTCCTCTAGACCCTTGTTCATATGCAGCATTACTCATACTTATTAACTGTCATTTGAGCAATTACTTAAGCACTTCAGTTTTGGTTAAATTTTATTTCCTTTACATTCATTTCTTCAAGCATGAGACAGAGATGATAATATCTATTTCTCAGGTCTGCCATGAAGTATATGAGATAACATATGTAAGGCCCTAAACTCAGTGGCTCTTAGGTAACACTGAACAAATAGTAGCCATTCTCCTTCCTATTATATGTACAAATATTCATTTGTAAAACAGTAAACATTTTTTAAAGAATATATGCTTTCAACTATTTTGAAGTTATATGAAAATAATCTTACTTTGCTTTTCTAATATGTTAATATTTTCAACATTTACAGTAAAAGTGTTGTGGTGGAAAGTTTCCAAGCTTACAGCACTACTATGAGATCTAATAAAAGGATCTATATAGTGGGCTATTGTTCTTGGTAAATGCAGTAAAACCTTGATAAAATATGACCTGCTACAGCATGAAATTTAGTATAATCCTATTGATTGGTGCTTGTAACTGAAAGAACCAGAAGGTTCTTGTTATACTGCTTTATCTATATCTCAGTTGTTTGGCAAAGACCCAAAGAATCATGTTCTAATGAAGTCCATCTTGGAGAGAATAATGGAACAAAATACGATTCTTCTTCTTTATTATAAAGACAAAAATTGGGGGGCGCCTGGGTGGCTCAGTGGATTAAGCCGCTGCCTTCGGCTCAGGTCATGATCTCAGGGTCCTGGGATCGAGCCCCGCATCGGGCTCTCTACTCCGCAGGGAGCCTGCTTCCTCCTCTCTCTCTACCTGCCTCTCTGCCTACTTGTGATCTCTGTCTGTCAAATAAATAAACTCTTTAAAAAAAAAAAAAGACAAAAATTGGGAAGTTTTTGTCTTGAAAGAATTGAGAATGTAACACATCTGATAAGATTTGAATTATTGAAGTTGTTTGAAGTTAAAGTAGTCTATTGTTTCTCAAGACGATATGTTGTCTATAAAAGGATATAGAGGTTAGCTTGATGATTTTATAATTTAAATAAAATTCAAAGATTTTAGTAATCTAAGTCTTTCATTTGTGTATATCGCAAATTATTTTTAAAATTTTCTTGTATATATGCAGGGTTATAGAATGAGAACCACTGGAGATTAGATGCTATGTTTTCTCTGATTTGCATTTCAGATGCTAGCTTAGTGCTTGTTGGAAAGTTGATATTCAGTAAATGGTTTCTGAATGAAGAGAAAGATTAGCATTGTTCATGCCTTGATCCATCACTATGTCTATGATTGACTGCTACTCATGTTGCTTTTATTTGAGGAATTACTAATTTCTAGTCCTGGTGTTTTGTTCCATTTGGAGGAATATCAAGTAGGATAACCTTTCTAACTTCTCTCTACCCTCTTTTGTGCCTCACTGCTGAGTTCAATAGTAGGAGCTGGGTTTGCTTTGCTAGCCCCATCTTACCACTTTTGGGATCCATCTCTTGGTGCAGAGCAGGTGCTCAGGTCTGCCACTGGCCATGTGGTAAGCTTGGAAGTAAAAGCCTGCGGGGCAGGAACGGTGGTTCTCTAGACCTGCCTATGACTGTTTGGATGAGTGTCTAATACCAGGGTGCAGATGAGGACACTAACACCTAAGTATTGAGATGGTGCACACATCAGCCAATATCTGTATCTGCTTCATCAGTAACACAAAGCCAATATGTTTATTTCTTTTTTTCTTTTTCTCTATCTTATTTGTTTCAAAACCCAGGTATGGAGAAGTGGATGTTGTGAATTGATTCTCTCGAACCATAACAGACTTGTACATACATAAATTTTATGTTGGAATTGTTAGGACACAAAGGGCTGGAAAGGGTGGGGATGGGAGTGGAGGACATGCAAGCAGGTAACTACCACTCACCCGGCCAGAGCTCGTATCAGCATACCTGGAAGAACTTGCTGCTACAAAGACCAGTGTCGCATACTTGACAACTCTTAAAACAAGAGATGTAGAAATATCATGGTGCCAGCAAATGCTATTGATGTGATATTCATCTCTAGTTCCATGGCTACTGTTCAGCTTTGTTTCCTGAGTATTGTCACACCATGTACTATCATACAGTATAATAAGAGCTTGTTTTTCTGTCTTCTCCAAAGTGATACATATTTCTTAGCCACAGATACTCTTAAACTTGGTCCTATATTGGCAAAAATATTCTTCCTCGTGCAACAGCTGTTTGTATACCACTATCACATTAAAATTGGGAAAAAAAACTCATGTAGAACATTTTCCTTTATAGCTCTTATATCCCATTTTTAGTTAGAAGTTCAACTTTTTATCTCACATTAATATATTACTTTTATAGCACTCTATATTTACATGACTAGCAGCCTACTCTTCACATCTTCAGAAAACATGAAATAGGGTAAACATAACATCATACATTTCTGGTTGATACCTGTCTAAGAAGTGGGTTTTATTATTCAAAGCAAGTGGAGCTCAGTTGTAAAAATCTGTTATTTGGTATGGGATTTGTCATCAGAAAATGAAAATGTGTCTCTCTCCAGCTATATATAATAGTTATAATAAATAAACTATAATAATAAATAATAAAATAAGCTACATAATAATACATTATAATAATATATAGCTATATGATACATGCTATATAGCTGTTTCATCTATCTAATATATAAACTTAAAATTGTCCCTGTAGTTTGATCCTCCTAAATCACAATGTAAATCTATTGACCTTTATCGTGTTGTTCTTCCTCTATCCTATATGCCTTTATTTCTTTGTGCTTCTGTCTCTCCCCTGATCCACTCTCCTCTGCTTCTGCCTAGATTAAATTCCTCAAAGCACATTTGCCTCTTAAAGTTAAAACTCTCAGAACCCTGCATGCCACATAGTAGGTACTCTACAAACAGTTGTTGGATAAATGGATGAACTGGCTAATTAATGAAAGTGCAGTGGCTAAGTGCAGAGGAGTTAAGCTGAAATCCTAGCTCGATCAGTTTAGAGCTGAATGACTTGGGTTATAGTTTTAATCTCTCTGAACATCAGTTTTCTCCTCTGTATTGTGGGGATAATAAGTTTTCCTTTTTCAGAGTTGTGAGGATGAGAAGTAAGGTGAGTTAAGTGTTTGGGATGTATAGGTGCCCAGCAAAATATAACTAGATTGTTAATAAAAGTTTTTACATTATGAATAATTGAACATAAATAATAATTAAGAATATTAATCATCGATGCCTATCACTGATACATTATTGGCAATTTGTAATTATAATTAATAGTTAATAATACTGCATAAAAATAATGATGTACTATATGTTGGCTAATTGATCATAATAAAAAATAATTAATATATTATGAAAAATGAGGCCACATAGAAAAAAGAACTCTAATGAGTCATACAGTATTTTAAAGGTTTGGGAGCAGGAGGGAATGCAGATACCATCATCATGTGGATAGCTTTTTCCAGCCTACATGCTTGGGACTCTCCTGAGTTTAAAACTTTCTTCCATTTTTGGTAAGAACCATTACCCAGAAAATAGGCCTGTGTGGGACCTGAGACAATGACCTTCCCAGTGGGGCATCGATCTTCATAACGGATATTTCTGACATGAAGTCCCATTTTGACCCTGGCAACGAGGTTCTATGGTATGGTATGCTTTTTTCACATGCAGCTTTCCACTGTCCCCTATAGTAATGATCTAAGAAGCCTCTGAGCATTGTGTGTTTGTTCTAGTGGCAAGGGAGAAGGTTGAAGATTGTACAGTATTTTAGGTCTAGTTGGGACAGCAGGTTTTTGTGTCTTGTTCTGAAACCCAACCACCAAGACATCATGAATAGTATAGCTTCTGTAAGGAAATGCCTTCTGAGTTCTAAATAAATGATTTACAAAGAAATTTTAGAAACAAACCTTCACAATTGCAAATGACCTATATTTCAAAAGTTTCAAATGGCTCAGCATACAATTTACGTCCACTTCAGAGTTTCTGTTCATCTTTATTTCATGAAACATAATGATCATTTCTCAGTGGACGACTTTGATTTGGAGATAACTGGGTGCACTATTACCTATTTAGTTTTTCCATGTATTTTTCCCACACATTTTTTCCCTTAATGTGTACCTTACCATTATTACCACAGTTCTCACATCACTGTTTAAAAGTCCACATTTGAAAAACATAATGCATTTATTAAAGGCTGATTTGTATTTGGCTTTATAGAAAAATAAACTTGGGAAAAACTTCACTGAAACCTGAATATTAACCCTCAATGGGCCTTGCATTCAAGTGCGTGTAACTTTGCACCACTTCTGAGAAGTTGAGATTGTGGAGTTCTTTAACCTCTGCGTCAGGCCTTGAGGGAGACACTCTGAAATAGAGTAAGCCCATCTCCACCTCTTTCTCTTTTCTTCATGATGGATAATACTACCGTGTCTTTCTTAAAACATTTTAAGTTTCTGAGATGAAAGATAATAACAGTAAAGAAGAAAGGTATTGCTTTGTGATTAAAATGAAAACAGATAAATTTTTACTGAGTAATGAATGGCATTATCTCTGGCAAGACTGCAGTAGAATTTTTAGAATGTCATGGGATTTAGTTTGATATAACAATCTCAATCTGAAGAGGGATCAAGGACTGTCTTAATTTCAAACCTATTGAAGTTTTCTTAGCGCATTCGTGGTTATGATAAGATAAGAAGTTATAGCCATTTAGGCTTATTTGAAGTTTATGTAATGTGACCTATTTTTAATGTTTTATATAAACAGATTATGTACTCTCACAGCAAAAAACAAATTAATTTAAGCAACAATTTAAATACTAGTGTGATAATCAGTCTCTTCCTGAGTGTAGCATTTAATTGTTAAAACTATGTCATACAATTACCTTATTAAATATCTCTATAAATCATTTTACTTTTAATGTTGAAATCTTTCACATAAATATTGAACATAATAATTGATAGACCATCTCTTACTAAGCAACTAAATTGAGCACAAATTAATATTTTTCATATTTGCCTCAGAAAATTTTCTCCAGATTTTTGTTTTGAAAATTTTAAAGCTACGGAGAAGTTGAAAAAGTATACAATGACTAACCCTTATACCCTTATACCTTCCCTTGTATTCACTAATTTAAACATGCCGACACCTTTGCTTTATCTCATTATACACACATACATGTACACACACACATGCTCATATTTAGGTCTATATGTACTTTAAGTTAATTTTGTGGTGGCATTAGGAAAGGGACACATTAATCCTTTATGGATATGTACTTGTGTTAATACCATTTGTTGGAGACCAAAATTGTTCACCCAGTTGAATTATCTTTACACTTTCATTCAAAACAAACTGGCCACATATGTGTGGGTTCATTTCTGGATTTTCTGTTTTGTTTCATTTCTCTGTTTATTTTTATGTTGATAACATGCTTACTCTCATTTTAGAGTGAATCTTCAAATGAAATACTGATAGTCCTCTATTCTATCGTCTCTATTCTTTTTTTTTTTTTTTAAAGATTTTTTATTTATTTATTTGACAGAGAGAGATCACAAGTTGGCAGAGAGGCAGGCAGAGAGAGGAGGGAAGCAGGCTCCCCGCTGAGCAGAGAGCCCGATGCGGGGCTCGATCCCAGGACCCTGAGATCATGACCTGAGCCGAAGGCAGCGGCTTAATCCACTGAGCCACCCAGGCGCCCCCGTCTCTATTCTTTGATAGTCCTCTATTTCAAGTTGTATTAGTTGTTCTATATCCTTTATTTTTCCATATAAATTTTAGAGTTATTTTGTCAATTTCTTTAAACACACATACGGAGATTATCTTTGGAATCATGCAGAATCTATTAAGTCAATTTAGAAAGATTTTGTGACCTAATAGAACTTGGTCTACCAGTCCTTGAATAGTGATGCATATCTTCAAATACTTAAGGCATCTTTAATTTTGCCTGAAGTGTTTTGTAATTTTCATAGCATAGATCTTAGACATATTGTTGTAATTCTTGTTGCTTTTCATGATTTCAATAATATTATAAATACTGTTGTTTTTAAATTTCATTTTCCAAATGTTCTTTCTCATACTATGTTGAAAGTGTATTAAGTTCATTTATCTTTAGTAGCTTTTTGTTGATCACTTAGCTTTTAGTATGTAAATAATCATATTATCTTACAAGTATAGCTTTATTTTTTCCTAATCTTTGTGCTTTTTTATATATATATACACATATATACAAATATGTGTATATATATATATGTATGTATTTCTTTTGCTTTATTGTACCTACTAGGCCTTATTGCAGCTGCTAGAAATCCAAGAAAATGTTGAAATATGTGATGAGGGTGGACTCCTTACCTGTTTCAGATCTCAGGCAAAAAGCATTCAGTTATTCACCATAAATTATAGTAGATGTAGTCTTTCATAAAGATGCCTTTTATCAGGTTAAGAGAGTCCCCTTCTATTCCTGTTTTTTAAAGGATTTTGTCATAAATGAGTATTTAAGTCTCTCAATTTTTTATAGCTATGAAGATAATTATATATTTATTTTGTATTCATTTTTTTTATTCTATCAATATGTAGAATTACATGGATTGATTTTCAAATGTTAAACCAATTTCTATTTTGGGATTAACCTACTTGGTCAAAGACATAGAGATTACTAGCTTCATTTTACTGATACTCTGTTACAAAGTTAGTTTTACCCAAAAGGTACATGTAGAGAAGAGTTGTAACTTTTTCAGGTGGACAGGATTTCCTTTATTTTTGTATTTGGATGTTGGTTTGTTTGTTTTTTCTATAAAATGATTATCTTGTTTTTATTAGTTTTACCTCACAGAATGTTTGGTTTTCTAACATGGTCAGTTAAATATTTCATGTGAAATAGAGAATAAAGTCTATCTCTTATTATTGCAGGTTAAAATTTATGGGTTTTTTACTTGATTGTGCCATTTAGGATTTCTGTGTACTTATCTACCTGTTAACCACGGGGTCTGAATTGGACTAAAAATGATGTGTTAAATATCTATTTTTAGTGTGCTTCTATTTCTTCCGTAATTCCTATGGTTTCTACTCTACAGAAGTTTTGGGTGTGTTATTTGATAGATAGAACCTCATCATTCTCAATCCTAATGTTCAGCGTTTGAAACTTTTGTTGTTATACTTAATGCTTTGGGGTGTGAATTATGCTTTATCTAATAAGGTTTTCATCCATGCTTTTGCTTTATTATTGTTTTCAATGAATGAGTTAAATCTACTTATACTGACTAGAGTACCGTTAAACTTATCATGTTATTTTCTTTAATTTTGGCTTTTAAATAATTTACAGTATTTCTTTCTGTGCATTTCCTTTGTTCTTCTTACTTTGTATTTTTCTTTAAGTCAACTGCTGAGAAGGCAGGGGTAAATAAAACAGACCCCCCCTCCATTACCCTAGAGGAGATGCCCCTTTTGCAAAGGAGATACTGGCCAGCAGATAGCAAATATGATATGGCTGAAGTCAATACTTCATATGTGCAAAGTGCCAGGGCAAATATAGGGGTCAAAAATCAATTCTAGTTCAGAGTGTTGAAATACCTATTTACCAATAATTATTTTTTTTAAATCTTAAACTGTAATGACAATATTAAAGATATTTTGAAAGTAGTTAAGAACACTAGGAACCTAGACTTTCTCAGAACAAAGTAGTTTGCCTCAAATCATCGAAGTTTGTTACATACCTATTAAAAGATTTTCTTATTATAATCAATTGATCAATGACATGCTTAATAACAAATCCTTGAGAATGAAGCTCATTTTGTAAAAATCATGGGAATTCAAGCTGCATGTATTTTAATCACACATTGACAAACTCCTAGTGTATTACTTTGTACCTAACTTCTCTGTTTCTTAACAGTTGAAGAGCTGCCTTAAATGTATGTCTTAAAGGTATAGATGTAGTTTTGGGGTTTTTTTTCCCCCTACAGCTAACAAAGCAAAACAATAACAGTTATTTTAGGTAATACTTTATCTGAGTCAGCCTGGAAGAACCTTGATTTATGCATGTTGATTTGCCATGATTATTAGTATCCTCGTTTGCCCCAAAGTGTCCTTATTTAAAATTGAAGTTTTCCTTGTTTTTTAACTTGATAATGGAATGGTTATTCCTTTATATTTAATGTGAATTCATTTCAGTGAAAAACATCAACCAAGTCGTTCCTTTTAAGATTTTACCTCTGAGAAATAAAAGAATTACTCTCCATGAAAAAGGAACTCTAGACATCCATAAGGAAATGAGGAGTGTACAAGGATCATTAAGCTGTGTTCTTAGTTTTCCAGGGTCAAGTTTTCTGGAGCTGCTAGGGGTAAAGGGAAGCTCATGCCCCTTCCTCATTTTCTGTTCTTGGCTCAGCTTCAAAGCTAAATCTTCCTTTTAATGACTTGACTTTATCTGTTCTGTCACTTCCCTGGCCTGGCACTTGTCATATGCTGCTCTTTAGATCTATTAAGGAATTTTTAATAGACTACATTGCTGGAAACTATTTTCTCTCCTGTTGCCTCTAGATGTTTAAGATTATAGGAATTCTGTTTTATTAACTGAAATATCCATAGTATTTAGAACAATGGTGGTTCAAACATATTACTGATGCATTTCTAATTTTTTATAGTGTTCAGTCCTGCGCTAGTGAATGTAAGGGGAACCGGGAACAAAAGATCTGGTCCCACTTATCAGAGGTCTTGTAGAGGACAAAAGAGGCAATCATAAAAAGACAATTGTACTAAGACTTAAATTAGGCAGTATATAGTGTATTACTGTCATCAAGTTTTAGGAAACGAAATGTGGAATCAGGAAAGTCATGGAGGAGATTTGCCTGACTTTGACCTTACTGGGTAGATAAATTTGCTTATTTAGAGAACAGAAAAAATATATATATATATTTATATATATATACACAAACTGAAAGGGAAAAATCAACAAATTCTTTCAGATGAGAAAGCAGGGGTTATTTTGTGATATGGTAAGTATCAAAGAATAAAACAAAATGCAATGTGAAAATCACTCATTTGACACTTCTTCTCAGTTGGATGGGAAACTGCATTTACCCAAACCTAAGTACAATCATTTGTAATATATTTTGTAGTAATAAATAAATAGATGGATACACTATTATGACTATATAGTACTGTGAATAGAGTCTTATACTTCGTAGTCTAAAGTTCATACTTTATTCTTTTTCTTTAACTTGACTTACCCATTCTTCTAGTGATGAACACTGATGTTTCCCCCAAATTCCTATTGATTCAAATAGTAGTTCAGCAACCATTTTGTACCTAATACTATATGGATCTTGTACAAATTTTCTGGAATATCTATTCAAATGTAAGATCACTGAATCATTGCTCATAACCCTATATTTAATTTCACCTAGAGCTTCTGGAAATAGAGCACTTTCTAGATTGACCCCAAGGTTTAAAATCCTACCCATAGTGCACTATAGTCCCCCCATTTTCTCATTCTAACAGTTGTATTATCCACCTTTTTAATTTTGCTTTCTAATGGATATAAATTTGTATCTCCTTGTTCAAAGTAAACATTTTTGAAAGGATATATAACGTTTACTGTAAAAAAACTTTATTTTATTAAACTATTAATTTTTTATTTGCTACTGCTTGACAGCACACCTGCATTACTTTTCCTTAATCACTGTTGTTTGTTTGTGTAAAATATGTAATGCAAATGTTTTAGTTATGAAGGCACTGTAGTAGCATTGGAAATAGTAAAGACAAAGCAATTTAATTGAGCTAAGAAAAAGAGGCAATTTGATATATCATTTTTTGTATAAACAGTGACATCTAGAGCTGCCATTAGAATTCCCTAATATGTGACTAGGTTAAAAGTTATCATCTGTTGCAGATTTAATGAATTGCATTAGAATTACAGCAAGTGACCCTTGTAGGTTCTTTAAACTTGATCGATCACAATGTAATTGTCAAGGTAGAATAGCAATTAATTTTCATTAATCTAGAAGGTAATTAATACTTTTTAGGGGAAATGGCTATTAAGTTGTGATTTAAGAGGTTTAATAGTTTTTTTCCAATTTAAAACCTTTGCTTAATTCACTGATTTCCTATGGGCAAGGGAGCTATTATAAAGCTATTGGTCTCTCTCTATGTAAATTGATATATGACATACAACTAAAGGTAAAAGTAAGTTTATATGTTCATGTGTTGTATGCATTTGTGTGTGTGTGATTGGTAGCTAAAATGTAGCCTGTACAAAAAATATTTTAGAGTTAAAAAGAAGACTGAATTGTTACAAATATTTGTTAGACTGTTTTCAATTGCAGGTTATGTGTTTACCACTTTTTAAAAATTCACTTTTCACTTTTAAAATATGTTAGTACATCTCTGAACTTCTTAAAAATGTAGTAAAAAAAATCTTACCTAAGTTTTAAAAATTAGCCTAAACATTCATGAACTTAATATTGTCACTATCACTCGTGTATTTAATTAGAAAGAAAAAAGTACAATATATACTATCTCCAAATCTATGATCTTCATTGCCTACAGCAGAGGCTTTCAAATAATAGTGAATGTAAAATACAGAAAATCTTGTTAAAATGAGATTTGGTGGGCTTCAGCGTAAAATTAATTATTTAGCAAGTGTAGGTCAAGATTTAGGGCTACATTTTGAATGAGAGTAGTGGCAGTTGATTCTATGGATGTGTTTTTGACTGCATCACTACCTTAGATTTATTCATTTATACATTTTGTGTAAATAAACATAGTACTTGATTTTGTTTAGTATAAAATAAGCAAAATAATCTTTTTGTGGTTTGTAAGTATCTTTAAATGCAAAGGGAAATCCCAAATTGTAAATAAAACTTCGGTTCTCTAAGAATCTAAGAGATTCTCTCTTCAAGAGAGCTGTAAATTGCTCCCTTTTTTCTTCCTTTTGTTATTTAGATGAGCTGAAGGGACAGCGTTCTTTACATTTCATTAGTAAAAGTGAAAGGGTTTGAAGGTCTGGAGGAAAAGTGAACTTTTTTCCCATCATTTTCCTTTTCCAATATTATGCCTATGTTACTTATTGTAATTTTATATTTGTAAAATATCTTTATGATTTCTGTATAATGCCCACTTTAAAAATGAATGAACAGAACAAAGATGTTTGATAATTGACATAGTTAAAATTTTCATGAGTCAGGGATTTACTTCTGTATAGCAAAGGAAACCAACAACATAATGGAGAGTCAACCTATAGAAAAGGAGAATATATTTGCAGTCACAGGTTCAGTGAGAGGTTAATATCCAGAATACACAGGGTACTTGTGCAACTCAATAGCAAAAACCAATAAAAACTTAATTGAAAAATGAGCAAAGAGTCTGAATAAATATATTTCCCCCCAAAGAAGATCTGCAATTGGCCAGTAGATACTGTGAAAAAATGTTCAATATCCGTAGCCATCAGGCAAATGCAAATCAAAATGTTAAGTGAGATACCACCTCACACCTGGGAATTATTAAACCTTAAAAAAGAAGAAATCCTATTTGCGATGACATGGATGAACCTGGAGGTGTTATGCTAAGTGAAATAAACAAGACAGAGAAAGACCAGTACTTTATGGTATCACTTTTATGTGAGATCTTGAAAGAAAAATCAAACACAGAAACAGTAGAATGGTGGTTGCTGGGTACTGGGAGTGTGGAAAATAGGGAGAGGAGGGTAAAAGGCTAAACATATTTTCAGTTACAAGACGAGTAAGGTCTGAGTGAAGTGGGAAACAAAAGCCAAAGAAAAATTAAATTTCCTGACTACTTACAGCCCATTGACAAGTCCTTAAAACAGGCAGAGTGACATTCCTCTAGGAACTCAGCTGCCTGAATGTTGACACTTTGCTAAGGGCAAAAGGAAATCTTAGCCTGAGCGCACCCCCCCCCCCCCCCCCCCCCCGCCAGGATCCTGTAAGTCTACTTTAACATTTAAAAATTCCTTTGGAAATATCCTTTATCTCTAAACCCCCCAAGATACATCTTGGCACTCATGCCCCAGGCATATAACCCACCGATATACATCTGAAGGGTGTCATGACTAAGGTTTTATTAGACAGTAATAAATGACTTTTTCCTAGCAATAGCCAGCCACTGCAAGGTCCTGGAAACCTTGTTTCCAAAACTCCTTAGAGACTTAACACTATTCCTAACACCCTTCCACCCCATTGTAGCTCTTCCTGCCCAGGGGTCCTGTCCATGCTTTAATGAAACCACCTTTTAGCACCAAAAATATCTTAAGAATTCTTTCTTGGCCATTGGCTTTGAACCCTAACATCTTTTGGATCTAATGTGGAATATGGTGGCTGCAGTTGATTATACTGTGTTACATAATTGACATTTTCTAAGAGAGTAGAATCCTCCCAAAAAAGGGGGTTTCCTAAATTATACTCCAATATGTTTTTGGTTTTTGTTTTTTCTGGAAGCTGTTTGACTGTGTGAATTCAGAAGAACTATAATGATTACACCTATATGTGAATCTGATCTGTGATAACAAGGTAACTTTGATATCTGGGACATTTAACTATGAGGTTAGTTTAAAAAGTTCTTTTAACTCCATCATTAAAAACTATAAAACAAGGTTGAAAGGTACCACTGTGAATGAATAGAAATGAAGAATTATACTTTAAGCAAATTCATTTCTATTCGTTCACAGTGGTACCTTTCAACCTTTTCAAGCTAAAAGCTTTATTTTATTTTATTTCTATTTTAACCTTTTCAAGCTAAAAACTATTTTATCTGATTTGCAAATTGTGTCTTATTGCATTTGTAATAATTAGAACCTGTCATTTTAACATGTGTATTTCATTTCAATATGTGTATGTTAAAATGAGCAATTTATAACATTTAAAATCAAAGTTATGAGTAAGTGTTTTAGAAATTGATTTATTTTCACTTGTGATGAGCGTTGGGTATTTTGTGGAAGTGTTGAATCACCATATCATACACCTGAAGTTAACATTGCATTATATGTCAACTAACTGGAATTCAAATGGAAACTTAAAAAAAAAAAGAAATCCATTTTTTTATGATTAAGAAATGATGTGATTTATCATATATATATGTATAATAATGCTATATAAAATATATGGGAAATGCATATGAAAAGGAACTTAAACCCTCTGTCACTGAGGCTAATAAATATCTTAGCTTGGGTTTGTGATTAAATTCTGTTTGCTGGGGGGCACCTGGGTGGCTCAGTGGGTTAAAGCCTCTGCCTTCGGCTCAGGTCATGATCCCAGCATCCTGGGATTGCAGGGAGTCTGCTTCCTCCCCTCTCTCTGCCTACTTGTGATCTCTGTCTATCAAATAAATAGAATCTTTAAAAAAAAAAATTCTGTTTGCTGGTAACTGATCTCTGGCAGAGAGTATAAATTTCTCATTATTAAATGAATTGAAGCATTGTGTCATTAAGTTAAATTTATTTAATGTAATAAATTAAATAAAATTTATTTAGCTTATAAACTCATTAAAGGAAGATTATATAATATATCTATTTGTTTATATACCATTCTCTTCTTCTTCTTTATTCCACGTGCCCTCTCCCTGCCAATTCTCTGGCTATTAATGCCTTACAGGTAAAAAATTAGCTTTATTTAGCTATTTTGTATCACTGGTGCCTAAATACTATCTGGTTCCTGCTGGACGTCCAGTAATTGTTAGTTTAAATAAATCAGGAATGCTTTCAAAGCACATACAAAACATCGTTTTGGGGACTATTTTCTATATTAACTTTCAGTAAAACCTGAGAATATAACACTAAAATGTGGATTGTTGAAGGTGTTTTATGTGGCAAAGAGAGTTAATGAGTTCCAGGTACACAGCTTTCTGGTCATGTAACCTGGTGGTGAAATAGAATTTAGCATGCCTAGACAAATGAGATGATAGTTGTTCCAAGACAATATTTTCTTTAGATATTAATTCTTTAAATTAGAGTTTAAAAAGAGTCCTGACAGAAGCTGTGCAACATTAATGTTGGTGATGAAAACGTAAAGTGCATTTTATTGGCCATACTGTTTATGATAATCCATATGCTTTGAATATGAAAAAGTGAAAACAAAACTAAATGTTTATGAAGAAAAGTAAAGAAGGCAGTAAAAATGAATAAAAGTGTTTTTGAGTAGAATCAAAATTATATTTATAAAAGAACTTCACATTAAACTCCTATAGTAAAAGAATTTTGCTTAAGGCCATAGAGTACAACAAAATGAGCATTGTAGAAATAATTTCTATCATAGTTCTAAGTGTGAAGCAGCTTCTAGAACTTATACTCATGAATTGGAGAATGGATCAAAGTAGATATGCAAAAAAGCTGGCAAGATGCCTCTTGCCTCAGAACCATTTCTATTTCCAGAAAAAGGAACTGTCCCAAGTCAGGGTCAAGTAGCCCAAACAAGGGGCATTAGGGATTCAAACATTGGTGGGATGTGAGGGAAGGATTTTAGGTTTGTTGGTAGAAGAGCATCTCTGTGATACTAAGGAGAAAAAAATGTAAGAAGAAACTCAACCCTGGGGATTGGACAACAATGTAAATTGTATTCAAGGTCCATTTAAGAATATGCAGTCATCTGGGGCTCATTAAATCCCAAGGAGAATTGCTATGGAAACATTTTACAAATTGTGGCAGGAACTGATGGATGTCAACAAGGCAGAGGTATTTGCCTTACATTTATTTCTTTCAGAGGCTCTAGGAAAAATTGGGAGGGCCTGAACCTCTTGCTAGGGACACGAAAGAATGTTGGTTCAAGAAGCCAGAGGCAAAGAT
This sequence comes from Meles meles, assembly GCF_922984935.1. Taxonomy (NCBI): domain Eukaryota; kingdom Metazoa; phylum Chordata; class Mammalia; order Carnivora; family Mustelidae; genus Meles; species Meles meles. Next base: position 79,719,050 of record NC_060075.1, read on the forward strand.
ACAAGATAAAAAATACATTGCCAATTTTATATTGAAAATGCAGGAAAGAGTTCCTTGTTGTCTCATTTGACTATAAGAGACACCATATAGTTTCTGTGGGTTAACTTATTTGATCTACATTCTTCCTAATGGGCCTGTTAGGATGAGGTTTTTGAAATGTATTCCCAGGTAACTAGGTGAACTGACTCACAGCATAGTGTATTGCCAGGTCAAGCTGTGATTTTTATTATGAAACTGCTGGTGGTGGTGATGGAATATTATATATTGACTCATAATCGCAAAATTATGTTCTAGTTATTTAAGGAAGATAATTGACTTCTTTAAAGAATGTAATATTTTAAAAAATAAGGCATTGGACTTAGGGTAGAAAACTTTTTAAAAATATGCAGTGGAGAAAAAAATACAGAGTGTTATCAGTTTTTCCTTTCTGTTCCGCCCAAGAATCAGAAGAAATCAAAATGAGAAAGCAAAATTATATTTTATTGGAAAAAAATTAATAGATGAGACTAAGGTGGAAAAGAGACATAAGTCAAAGGGAGGGATGAGGAGGGGGAAGACAGAACCTTTGCCGTGACTGGAAAAAGTGTCTTTATTTTATTTTGTTTTGTTTTTAAGTTGGGAAAATTTTAGTAGTAGATTCAAGAAATGTAGAATAAGAAAGAGACAGGTAAAAACTTGATTATATGGACTTTCGCTATAAGCTGTTACTTACATCTCTATTACTACTCAAGAGACTTTAGTTGAAATTTAAAATACTTTAAAAATACTATTAATTTTCTCTTGACTGCTACAGTGAAACACATGCAGAGACTTTCATTTTGGACTCACTTTATCAGTCTGTTAGCATTTGTAGTTCTTTCCATTTGCAAAGTCTATAGGTCATTTATCCGGATTACATAAACACTTGTCAAGATATTTTTATATATTTGAAAGGACAAGACAAGACTCCTCTTTTGCAACTTTTTTTTTTTTTAAGATTTTATTTATTTATTTGACAGATAGAGATCACAAGCAGGCAGAGAGGCAGAGAGAGAGAGAGAGAGGAGGAAGCAGGCTCCCTGCTGAGCAGAGAGCCCGATGCGGGGCTCGATCCCAGGACCCCGGGATCATGACCTGAGCCGAAAGCAGAGGCTTTAACCCACTGAGCCACCCAGGCGCCCCATCCTCTTTTGCAACTCTTAAAACTGAATTTGTGGCAGTTCAGAAATGTCGTTATTCTCTGATTTTTATATTCTTAAAAATACTTAGATTTGGGAGAACAAAGAATTTCACAAAACACTCAGTAAATTGGGTCAGTTATGGACAGCTTGACCAATTTACCTGTCATTAAAGATAAATCCGTTCTGGTTTCAGCTTCATAATGTAAAAAGCACAGAAGTATCACTTCAGGGTGCCTGGTGGCTCAGTTGGTTAAGCGTCTGCCTTTGGCTTAGGTCATGATCTTGGGGTCCTGGGAACAAGCCCCATATCAAGCTCCCTGGTCAGTGGGGAGTCTGCTCTTCCCTCTCCCTCTGCCCACTCCTCTGCTTGTGCTCTTTTGTTCTCTCTCAAATATATAAAACCTTAAAAAAAAAAGTCACCTTAATTCTTAGAACAGGAAAAAGCTAAACAAATTGAATATGAATGATTTTTCTTTGATCTGTCAGAGGATTAAATTTGCAGGGCAGACTGCCACCCTCAAATCTGAAGAGACTGGTGAACAGAGGAGACTTAACCAGGTTCTGATTACTTGAGTCACTGAATTTAAAGTTAGGTCAATAGGAATTTTCCAAAATGATATTGGAAGAGAAAAAAAATGAATGAAATACAAAAGCAGAACAGAACATCAAAGAACTATGTGACAGTTTCCAAATGTGTAACACAGATAATTGGAATATCAACAGAAGAAATAAAGAAGCAGAAGAAATATTTTTTAAAATTAATAGAAAATTTCCATACTTAATGACAGATACGAAACTCTGGATCCTAAAATCTAAGAAAGCATGAAGCAGGATAAATAGATAAAGAAATTTACACCTAGGCATATCATATCTAAACTGCAGAAAACCAAAACTGAAGAGAAAATCTTAAAGTCTGAGGAATAACACACGTTACCTATAGTAGAAAAAAGAATAAGAATTATAATGAACTTTTTTTTTTCAGAAACCATGCAAGTAAGAAAAGACTGAAGTATTTCTCCCTTAACTCAGTGTTGAAAGAAAAAAATAAAAAAGCCCACCAACCAGTATTCTATACCCAGTAACAGTATCCTTTTAACAAGTAAAGGAGAAGAAGGCATTCTTAGACAAACAAAAATTGAAGGAATTTCTCCTGAGCATGAAGCAAACATGAAAAGGAGTACTTCAAGAAAAGAAAAATGTTATAGGTCAGATCCACATCATGAAAGGAATGATCTTGAAGAAGTAATAAATGAAGGTAAAATATTTTTATTATTAATTAAAAGGTAACAGTTGAAAGTAATATAACATATTGAAGTATTACAAAATATGGATAAGCAAGGTTAATAAGGGAAAAGAGGAAGAAATTAGTAATACTTCGTTAAAAAGTACATGTACTACCCTTGAAGTGGTATAATATTTACTGAAAGAGGACTTAGAGTAGCTAAAAATATTGTTGACCTTTTCTTTTTTTTTTTTTTTTTAAAGATTTTATTTATTTATTTGACAGAGAGAGATCACAAGTAGAGAGGCAGGCAGAGAGAGAGGAGGAAGCAGGCTCCCTGATGAGCAGAGAGCCTGATGCGGGACTCGATCCCAGGACCCTGAGATCATGACCTGAGCCGAAGGCAGCGGCTTAACCCACTGAACCACCCAGGCGCCCTGTTGACCTTTTCTAAGGAAAGCACTGAATTTTTTGAAAAAGAAGTATAATTGTTATGCTAAGAGAAGAGGTAAAAATGGAATCACATGAATTACTCAAAGTAAAAACAGAAAATGAAAGCAAAGAAAAATAAAAATAAAAAATAGAAATGAATAGCAAATAGTTGCAAATATGACAAATATTAATCCAAGTGTGTTAGTACTTTTATGTGAATGGTTAATACCTGAATTCATTGAGAGAATTGTCAGAGTGAATTTTAGAAAAGCAAACTTGTTCCAACTATTTATTTTCTATAAGAAACCCACTCTAAATGAAGTCTTTGATAAATTAAAAATAAAAGGGTGGAGAAAGACATACCATGATAACACTAGTCAAAAGAAAGCTAGAGTAGTTATGTTAATTTCAGACAAAACCAACTTCTTATCAAACTAAAACAACCAGGAGAATCCCACTCCACACTTCTCATCCTAGACTAAAATCCAAAAATCTAACAATACAAATGCTAGAGAAGACAAAGAACAATAGGAATTCTCAATGCTGATGGGAATGCAAAATGACACAGTCACTTGGCAAGACAGTGTGGCAATTTCTTACACAGCTAACCCTACTTCTGCCATCTAATCCAGAAATTGCATTCCTTGGTATTTACCCATATGGATTGAAAACTTGCATACATCAAAAACTGGTACCTGAATGTTTATAGCAACATTATTTATCATCACGAAAATGTGGAAGTAACTAAGAAGACCTTTAGGAGTGTTCAAAATAAAAAGAGAGAGAGAGAAAGAGGCAAACCACAAAAGAGATTCTTAGTTATAGAGAACAAACTGAGGGTTGGTGGAGGAGGTGTGCTGGGAAGATGGGCTGGATGGGTGATGTTGATTAAGGAGGAACTGATTGTGATAAGCACTGGGTAGCATATGTAAGTGATCAATCACTAAATTCTCCACCTGCAATTAATATTACAGTGTATGTTAACTAACTGGAATTTAAATAAAAAAGTTGAAACTGAAAAAAAGTATTCAGTTGTCCCTTGAACAGCAGAAGTTTGAACTGTGTGGGTCTACTTATTTGTAGATTCTTTTTTAATATAGTACAGTACTGTAAGTGTATTTTCTCTTTATGAGTTTCTTAATAACATTTTCTTTCCTCTAGCTTATTTTAAGAATTCAGTATATAGTACATGTCATATAAAAATTCATGTTAATTGACTGTTTATGTTACTGGTAAGGCTTTCAGTCAACAGTAGGCTATTAGTAGGTACATATTAGAGAGTCAAAAATTACACATGAATTTTCTACTGTGTAAGGGTTGGCACCCCTAAATCACATGTTGTTCAAGGGTCAACTGTATATCCATGCCATAGAATATTATTTAGATGTGATGTTACACTCTTTATAGAGTGGAGTACTTAATTCTTTGGTATGCCTATTCTTTTATTTGCTGCCATATTAAAAACATTTTCCTCTCTATGTATTCCTCTGCTGTCCTCAGACTATTTCATAAATTGTCATACATATGGTGCACCCATATTAATAATGAATATCAAGGCTTAAAGTGATAGTGTGGCTTATATGAGCAAAGTGAGCATGTGACTGTTTTTAGGATGAAGATAGTTAAAAAATATATATGTGGTAAAGATGTTGCAATTAGGTTTAACAAAATACCAAGCCAAGAGCCACACAGCTGATGAGAGGTAGATTTTATGCTATTTACCTGACCCATCTGATTTAGATTGAAATGTACTATAATTATAATCCATTGTGTGAAATAATGGCAGCTCTGAGTTTAACCTTAAAATTAGTTTGTCTTACAATTAATTTTTTATCATTTCTTGCTGTGAGCGTTTATTGAAATAATTGTTTTTACTTCATGCACATCTATGTTATTTGAAAGTGTTCAGATTTATTATTTCATGCAGTTTGTACTTACTTTACTAATATGTTTGTTTACATATATTGTTTATGTTCTGTAAAGAAGTCCACTCAAATTTAACTTATTTTGTTGCTTTTGACCACTTTTACTGATAAATTTAGTGTTTTTGCACTACCTTAGTTTTTATATAATTCGCTTCATAATTTGTTTTCCTTTTAGTGCCTGTATTTACTGTAAGTAATGCCAGTAATTATTTATAATACTACAGATAAGAGGAGAATTCAGTTGTAAGCATGCTGTTCTTGGTATTTACATATATATACGTGTGTGTGTGTATACATACATATATACACACACATTAATGGTATTTTGCTTTTATGCATGTGATGTTATAATTTTGCTTAGGATTACTAGATAATATCACATATCTAGAAATTATTTCTTGCATAAGAAATAATATAGCATATAATTCATTAACATAAGAAAAAAATGTTTCACATTTTAAAAAAACGCTCAAAATTGCTTTCAGTAATTATGTGATGAAATAATTTTCCCCCACACTAAATTAGTTAAAAAATGGGATTCACTCATACTGTGAAATGTTCTACATGTAGGCAAATATGACAAATTATGGAATACATTCATTGGTACCAACAATGTATTTTTATTTAATTTATTATAACAGTTTTAGATTTCTGTCTATATAACTCTGGTGTATAGATGTACTACAGTATCTTGACCACTTTTTTTTATCCAATGTATTCACAGTACTATTTTTCCTAAGTTCAGTTGATTTAAATGCTCATAAACCTTTTAAAAAAGAGGATGAGAAGAATCATTAGCCTCCTATTGAAACAGATGACTGACAAATACTGGAATCAGGTTAATGTGAGGGTGACGGCAAACACATGATTCCTCTCTCTGCAGATTCCTGTGTTAGATACCCAGGTAGCCCTAGGAAATACAGTTAAGATGCGCTATTGATACCATTAGCTTTGTAAGTTTGCCTATTTCCAGACTTTGAGATAAATCACAACAGCAGATTTTCTATCAGTTCATACATTTTGACTCTAAATGTTTGTGGTTTCCAAATAAAAGTTAGAGGATGAAAGTTGACAGTTTCATGCCAACTTTATATGGTATCCATTATTTGTACGGTAGTATATCACTGTAATCAAAAGGAGCTGTACATACGGTTTTGACCAAAAAAATTTTCTATTAAAATAAATTATTTTTATTTTTGCAAGATGACCTACTGCCATAACTCATATTTTACACTAGAAGAGCAACATAAGGCTATAGTGTTTATTTTCTCACTGAAATATTTGCTAACTAATGTAGTTCTTCTATATTTTTCTCATTAATTTCACATATTTGATTTTTAGTTATTTTCCTACATATATTTAACTATCTACAGAAACTAAATCATATCATACATTTTAATTCTTTGTAAGAACAACTTTATTTTCTTAGAATTTTTTATGTGGGTACAAGGCATTCTATAGAAAATCTAAGGTACTTTCATTTTTGTGGATCTTCAAATTAGTGGTTTTCTTTGTAAAAGTTTCCACTGTACTGGTGGTGTCACATCATAACATTTAGGAATGAAAAGTTATAAAATTGCAAAGCAGAATATAATAATAAATTTAAATAACATACAACATGTTGCCTTAAAGACCTATATAGTTATATTTTGACTTAATTACCATTTTCTTCCAATTAATACATTCTTTGTAACTTTATTCTTACTAATGAAATAAGAAAATATATTAGTTCATATTATTTAAACTCATTCTTAGCTATTTATTATTATGTATTGGAAATCAGCAAACCTTTCTGTAAGGGTTAGATAGCACATATTTTAGATTTTTGTATGGTCTGTAGTCTCTGTTGCAATTACTAAATTCATTGTAGCACAGAAACAGTCCTGGACAGTGAACAAATGAATGTGGCTGTGTTCCAGTCAAACATTATTTATGGACATTGAAATTTAAATTTTATGTAATTTTCACATGTCATGAAATATTCTTTTTAATTTTTTTCTGTCATCTAAAAATATGAAAACCATTCTTAGCTCACAGCCTGTACAAAAACAAACAGAAGGCTGGATTTGAGCTGTTGTTTGTCGATTTTGTTATACATTAGTAATAAGTAATTTGAAACTAGACCTTTAAAGAAAAAAAATAAAAATTTTGATTCAATATTTATAAAGATAATTGTTACTGAATTTTAATTATGAGTAACTTTTAAAAATAGACAGTAGTTTCTGTAAGAGAAAACATTCTTGCAGATTCTTTTTAAAAGATTTGAAAGAAAGAATATTACAATGGAAGGAACGCAGTCATTGGAACAAGACACTCAGTTTATTTATTTTTTTAAGTAATGTGGGGCTTGAACTTAAAACCCCAAGATCAGGAGTTGGTTGTTCAGGGCACTGTGGCAGGGTGGAGGGCCTCAGTCAGTTAAACACTGGACTGACTCTTGGTTTCAGCTCAGACTGTGAGATTAAGGCCCTGTCGGCCTCTGTGCAGCATGGAGTCCGCTTGAGGTTCTCTCTCTCCTTCCTCCTCCCTTGCTCTCTCTCACTTCCTCTAAAATAATCAACTTTTCTTTTAAGGGTTTAAGAAAAAAGATTTGCATGCTCTTCCGACAGCCAGCAACATGCCCCCAAATCACTCAGTTTAAATGTAAACCTCGTTTCTTACTGAACTTTGAAAGTTATGCTACCTCTCTGATCCTCTGTTTTGTTACCTAAAATATCAGGAAAATGTAGCTAAAATGTAAGATAACTGTGAGGATTGAAAAAAAATCTGTAAAGTGATTCAGTAGTTCATAGCTATCATAACAATCATATTTAATTTACTTTATAGTAAAAATCTATTAGAAGGCAAATTTTTATAGACCTGTTTCATGAAAAATTACTGATCTATAGTTAGCTGAGGAAATAATTTTGATTTATCAACTTCTGTTTCATTTTTTTGAGTGTTCTTCATAGATAAAAATAATCTGGAGGAATATAATGTTTAACAACCTGAATATTAAAAAAAAATTAATAGCCCACTAGTAATATACCTGTACCATGGTAATCATTTGGATTACCAACCATGGTAATTATTTGGATATTGCAAATTTTTTCACCTTATAAATTGAATCAATTCGTGTATCAATTATATATCTAAAAGTTTATAGTTATATACTCATATACTTAATTATTATTAAATATTAAAGCTTATAACTCATTGTAACTTGAGCCTTCCATGAAATATTACAGTGATGACAAGGTACATCTCTTTGTGATAACTCACAAGGTAGCAAAGAGGAAAGGAGACCGGTTTGGCTAGAAAACATCAAACTTCAGAAATATATTAAAGTCCTCTTTAATTCTGGATATGTACTTTGATACCACAGTTTTGGTTGTCTTCCAGAGTTTGTTTGTAAAATATATATCTGATTCAATAACATTTACATTCCCTAGCTATGAGCTATTCAAGGAAGTTAAATAAAGTCTTTATGAGATATTCTATTCATTAGTTAACCTGAGTTCAGTCTCAATTAAAAAATAAGTGCAATTTCTAACTAAATTACTGTTTTTATCTCTAAATCTCTATAGGATCTGATAGCAACAATGTTTTTATGCCGATATTCATCAAAACTTACGTCTTGACAATGGATTTATCTGATCCAGGGATTGTTCATCTTCATAATGTTGCCTTTTAATTGAGCTAAATTTTCAGCATGGAGTTCCTATATCAGAGTCACATAGAAGGACATCTTAACATTTTTCTAGAGAGTAATGCAATTGATAAATATTTATTAATTGTTTAGCTTATAAATGTCAACATAAATGCTTGAGTGTGGAACATTGAAGCCTAGAACAACCAGAAAAGAATTTAGACAACTGTCCACTTAAGATTTTGTTTACCTTGGACACTATATCCTGTTTTTAAAATGAAAAGATCAAAACAATTTACTGGGCAATCAAGTATTTTTTTTTCCCCAAACAACTTTTTGATGAGTTAAGTGTAAATGAATCAGAACCATATGGAAAGACTTTTTCTTACAACACACACTGCTTTAATGGGAAGAGTGTTTATGAGAATGCATTTTGGTTTTTAAAAATTTGAGAAATATTTTGAGAAATAGTTTAGCAATTCCAAATGTGGTTTGTTCATCTGTTCCGGGTACAATGCACATCAAAAGAAAGTCTTGGAAACAATAATAGCTCTAGGGCATGGTTAATCAGGGTGATATCTCTAAATCTGATGTTTATCAAGGCCTCCTCAACTAGAATAGGGTAATGTGCAAGGCAGAGAAAGAATTGGTTCTGGCAGTTTGAAAAAATTAAATGAAAATAATTTGTGATCATCACATAAGCTTTCATTATCATCAAGTCAGAGCTCAGTCCCTTTTCCATCAAGCGAATCCATAATTAACTTGTTTCTTAGAGCCCTTGAGGGGGCCAATAAATATCTCCTCTTCCCCACCTAATTTCTGAAATAATTAAGGAAATTTTTTAAAAAGGATAAAGAGGTGGAAAACTAAATTGGCACTACTATTGCTGGGAAAACACATCTGGACATTAGAGAAAAAGAGGTTTTCCATAATCTACTTTCCAATGGGGCCCCTGAAACAACTCCCTTAAAGGAAGCTGAATCTGTTGAGAGGGAAAATTAATCTCTGCCTCTAAGTGATCAGGTAAAAAGGAAAGGCACAAGAGACCAGATACACTTTGTGCAGAACTTTGTATAGTTATTTTCCACTAAAATGAAACTAGGTCAAGTGTATCAGGTTGCTAATGCTGTGGTAAAAAATGTACTGCAAACTGGGTGGCTTAAACAACAGAATTTTTTTCCCACAGATCTAGAGGCTAGAAGTCCTAGTTCAAGGTGTTGGTAGAACTGGTTATTTCTAAGGACCTTGAGAGAAGGATTTGTTGTAGGCCTCTCTGTTTAGCTTATAGATGGTGCTTTTTCTGTTTGCGTTTTTACACTGTCTTCTCTCTTTACTTGTCTGTATCCAGATTTCCTCTTCTTAAAAAGACAATAGTCAGTATTGGATTTTTTCCACCTTCTTTTAACTTGATCACCTCTGTAAAGAGACTGTATAGTCACAGTCTGAGGTACTGGGAGTTAGGACTTCAATATATGAACTTGGAGTTGGAGGAGCACAATTCATCCCAAAACAGGCTGTAATCCACTAATCAGGGTCTCATTTCACCTACAATCAGAATGCAGTCTGGGCTGTCTCTGATTCCACCAAGTGCACTTCCTTCAGGAGCTCAGAACTCATGTTTAACTCCAAAACTCTTTTGAGCCTTATTTTTTTTTATTTTAAAGATTTTATTTATTTATTTGACAGAGAGAGAGAGATCACAAGTAGGCAGAGAGGCAGGCAGAGAGAGAGGAGGAAGCAGGTACAAGATTATCACAGCACTGGCCTTACCCCTACCAAGCTTAGAAAACAAGACAGTCATGCTCTGAATAGCAGTTAGAGCAACATATAATTATGTTCTGTTTCCAGAAGGGTTACCAAACACCGTAGAAGTGTTACATGATCTCTGAATGAAGAAGTGCAGATACAGAATATATTCTTGTGTTTAGTCTCACCAGGATGTGTGGTTGTTTATGATGGTTGTCCAAAATCCACACAGAACCTAGGCTGAGTTGAGAAAAACTTGGCACTCTTCATTTAACGTATCTGGTGAAAATATCCATTTATGGAAAATATTCATAAATCTTCAGTGCTCAGGGAACAGCATTCGTTGTTTTCTTATGCAGTTTAGCAATTTACGTTAGTGGCAGCCACAGGCAGAAGATCTTTGATTTCTTTCTCTACCTCCAAAATTTTCAAATATCTTAATTACCATTTCCCCTTTGTCATGAAAAATTTAAATCTGGACCCTCCTTAGGGCTGTGAAGTGAATATTGAATTCACTTGTCTTGCAAATTTAAAGGCAGCAAAGAATGTTTCTCCTGATAACACCTAAAGGACATTTACAAATAAACTCCTTTTTCTCTAAAATCAAATTCTTGCCTCAGCTGTATCTGCTTGTGGTCTTTCAGGATGTGTCCTGGCCTGCTGCTGGCACACGCATGCTAGAAGTATTTTTGAAGGTCAAGGTGTGCTATTCTGTACTCTGAGCTTGCCTGCACCTGCTGAAATCATGTGTAAGGGTTAAACAAGATGATTTAAACAAATTTTTTTTTCCACGACCCATACCCCTTTAGGAATGATTTTACTTGGAAGTAAATAACCTAATAAACCTCCCTTTGTACTAAAGAAAACTCCTTCTTCAATTGTTTACATTTTTCATTTAGAAATTTTAAATTGCTTTATAATAACTGCTTTAAGCTCATTTATTGGATAGTATCAGAAAATCTATTTCAAGAGCTCTGTGAATGATTGTGATTTATGGCCCGAGATTGGTTTGCAATAACTCTGTAAGTATTATGGATCACAGAATGTAGATTTATTATACATAAATCGTGTGGAAAAACTGTTATAAAATTAAAGAAGGGAAGTTTCTGGGAAGATGTTTTCTGGGACACATCTGTTGCTGTGCCACTACCCCTAACTCAGTCTGTGCTTCTCTAGAGACAAGCTTCTGCTGGACCTGGGAGGTAGTTGAGTGGGAATAAAACCTTCAGTGTTCTTGGGGTCCTGGTAGGCTGGTCAGGAATTTTAGACATAGCATTCCATAGTCCTGAAGTGAAATCAGAATGTCATAGATTCATGGATGTTCATGGGAAAGGTTTGCATAAGTCTCCTGTGAGAAAGAGTGGTTTCCCTGGTACCCCATAAGCTAAAAAGGACCCCAATGGCAGGCCATTTGTTCTCTACTTTTGAGAATTAGGAAGGGATAATGATACAAGAGCGAAAGGTTTCTTGATGCCTCTGCAGATCAGTGCCATCTATACCATTTATCCTTTGGAACAAAGATACTTCTATCTTTGTTATCTTCTAACATTCAAGATAACAGAACTCCAAAACCAGAATTAGACCCAACAGGCAGAGAAAACAAATTCTAAGGCAGCTTGGTAGCCTTGAATGACTATCAACAGGTAACACAGATCACCTTCTAAATCAGGGTGTTCCATTGAAGGGTTATAGCTGTGAAGGAATCCTGGCTTCAGTTTGCCCTCAAAGCAGCTCCTTGTTCTTCTCAAACTCTTCTCTGTATTTCTGGGATTGATCTCTACAAACCATTTCCAGGGGAATCAATTACTAAAATATTTACAGAAGTGTATTGCTGTATAAAAAAATGTGAAGATACAGTTTTGTTCCCTATACCACTATAGTATAATAGTCCTATGCTAAAAATATTGCTCAGTTAAATGCAGCATATAAAGATTACCAAAATCAGGCCGTGAATCAGATAAGCAAATGGATTAAACATGTGTTTCAAAGAATATTGGGATTAAAACATCAGCAGAATTAGATTTTATAGAGATTTGGAGATGGACACATAGCAATTTAATCCAAAAGTATACTTACTTTATATTTAACTGAAACTTAGCTCACTTTTACTAGTGAATGGAGTATGTTATTAAGAACCTTATTGAGTGGTTGCCTGGGTGGCTCAGTGGGTTAAAGCCTCTGCCTTCAGCTTGGGTCATGATCCCAGGACCCTGGGATCAGCCCCACATGCTGCTCTCTGCTCATTGGGGAGACTCCTCAGCGGGGAGCCTGCTTCCCTTTCTCTCTCTGTCTGCCTCACTGCCTACTTGTGATTTCTGTCAAATAAATAAATTAAAAAAATATATATATATATATAAAAGAAACTTACTTAGCTCCCTTGAGTGACTCATAACTTGGGCATGTACATGTTTTTGAATAAAAAATATGGGCCTTTAAGGTAACAAGATATATTTATTATATTGTGTACTGGCTCACAGTTTTAGAACTTTTGACCCTCAAACATTATTTTGTGACATCAACACTGAATAACCATCAAATGCAATTAAATAGAAAAATATAAAAAGATATTTTCATCCTTCATGTGTAGATTTTATGTCTGTAGATATTTACAAGAAACAATAATGTATCTGATTATAAATAAAACTTGAATTTTATAAAATGATTAAATTAAAAAATTAGAGGCCATATAGTTTAGTGAAATTCAAATACTAGAAATAATTGATCATAAATATTAATTTCATGGCAATTATAAATTTACTTTCCTAGGTGACTGTTGGATTTAAGAGGAAAATTTATCAAAATATGTTAACGGCAGTTAGTGGTATGGAGTCATTTTTACATTCTTCCTATGTCTACATTTTTTTTACTGCTATTTATAAGCAGTAGTAAATTTAAAATATTTTATACTCTTAATTGTTTTTTGCTGATCTATGAACAATCAACTGTAATGTGTCCCAATAAGAGTAAGTCGTTTCCTCTAAATAGAATAGAAATGGAGTAAAAGAGGAGTTGGGAGTAGGATGAAATAGGCAAAGATAAGGACAATTCCTACCCTTTACAGAAGCATTAGTTTGAAATTTTGGCCTCTTGTTTAATCAATCCATCAAACAGGGAGTTAGCAGATTTCTCAAGTGAAAACTTATTCACTACTCAGCCAAGTAGGACTAGTTACATCTTTTAAACCCAAAGTTCTGCTTTATACGTCTGTAGTTGTTTCAGCTGCCATGTACATTTGTGGGTTGGCTTCCCTGAGGTAGGATGGATCACATTTTGACAGTAGCTCCCTTATTTTGAGTGATTGATAGGTAAGATGTGAAATCATTCCTATATAGTAATAATCAATAAAAGTAAAAGGCTTGACCTTTCATTAAGATTATAATTTTGGGGTACCTGAGTGGCGCATGGGTTAAGTGTCTGCCTTGGGCTCAGGTCCTGATCTGGGCAACTTGGGATCAAGCCCCACATCTGTCTCCCTGGTGAACATGGAGTGTGCCTGCTTTTCCCCACTGTTCATGGTCTCTCTCTCTCAAGTAAATAGATAAAATCTTTTAAAAAATTATAATTTTGACTTTGCATCCAGAGTCTTACTTAAAGTAATTTTTTGAGAGTTTACCCTACCTGAGTAGCTAAAGACAAGTCATATTACAAGAAAATGTATAGCTCATTTCCCTTTAAGCTAAATGCAGCAACAATTTGATTCACTCTGTTCTAACTGATTTGACTTGCTTTAAAAATTGTCTGCTGAGCAGGTATTCCAGATCATTTTACAGCAGTGACATTTCACAGTTATTAAGGTATTATGATTTTATAGAAAATGCTAAATCTGGAAAAATTGCTCATTATTTGAGTAAAAACCTTAGCCTTTATTGTCATTATTGCTTGCCAAACTGATTAGAGATAATTTTTACTTGTAATAGGCAAAGAAGACAAAAAGGGAGGTGTCTATCTTGTTATTTGTATTTGTGTATGTTCTCTAGAAAATACTCAGTGTTTATATCAATTTACCATTTTATTTTTAAATACATAGATTTCATATTTTTAAATTCTCATCATAGTGTTATTTATTAATAATTATTTAATTATTATTTAATCATTAACCATTTTACATTCACTTTATTTTTTGATGAAATTATAAAACAAAAAAATAAGCCCTGAAATTAAGTAAACTCAATGTTTCTGAAGGTCCTTCTAAGCATAAAGGCTTAGATAAGGTGTAAAATGATTATACTGGGTTCAAGGACAGCTTTCAAATTTGGTTGAATGTTTCTTTGCAGTTGATCAATATTATGAAGTTTCAAATTCAAATTCTTAAAATTATGCATGTCTACAATATATATTGCTGTCTTCACCACAGGGTTAGATAAAGTTGGGTTCGATAAAGTTGAGTTCTTTTCTCCTAAGAATTTCTTTTTAATTTGGAAAAATGCAAGTTAGACATTAGTAAATTTTTATTTAGAGTTAACTATAAGCTCTTAAGTCTATAATTGAAGAGGGAAAGTGTATTTATTTTGTTTGGCCATAATTTTCTTAAGATCTGTTAACAAGTCTGGCAATCCATTAAAAACGGAACTAAAATTGATGTAGACATGTACTGTGGTGTTACTTAGATGAGTCTATAGACTTACTAAAAACATGTGGATAAAACCTAAAGTTGCTGAAAACCATTTTTATAGTAATCAGATTGAAATCCTTGAGAGAGAGCTGGAAGGCTTTTTCCTTATTAAACGTATGAGCTTGTCATAATGCAATACATTTGGCATTTTACTAAGGGAAAACAATAAATAAATATATAGAACAAAAGTACAGTTGCATAATCTTTTAAGTAAGAAAGGTACAGTTCCAAAACATGAAATTATCTAGTGTGTTTCCCATGGCTATTTAGCATGCTTTGGATGGCAGTTACTAGGAAGTAAATACCATCCCTTTCAGATTACAGGCATCTCAGTGCTCAAGTTAAATTGGAGTCTCATATTTAACATTGTCGCATAAAGTTTGACCTATTTCTTTATGGTGTTACCTCTGCCTAGCTGCTGTCATCACCTACAAGCAGTGTCTTGTCTCTCACCCCTCACTCTGGCTTTCTGTGACTGTCACTGTCTTGTTTGTTTGTTTGTTTGTTTTTGTTTTTATGACTGTCACTGTTAAAGCAAGTATATTTTCAGTGCAGCTCAGTCTTAGCTTTTCATCAGAGCTTGAGTAGTTATAAGGTATTCAGAATTTAGAAGGAACCTAAGTATAACCAAACTGTTAAATAATGAATGAAAAGATGTTATAGGTTTGGTATTTCTGAGGAATATATGATACCTCTTCCTCATGCAAAATCACCCTGAGGGTTTCTACCTCTCTCTGTCCCCATCATTGATTCCTCTCACTTTTTATTCCCTATGTAGCATATAAATCTTAAAAACATTAAGTATGGTAAGTAGTTAAAGGAAACCAGAAGTAAGACTCATCTCTGTTCTTTTAATTTTGTTAAACACTCATCAAAATCTAATAAGTAAAAAAGTACCATCAATGTGTAGCTTTCTGACTTTTCATTACTGAATATATCCATGTAATAAGCAACTAAATGTAGAGATTTGTTTTACCTATTCATGTACTTCAAACAAATGGGATCATACCATTTGCATCGTTTTGTATACCATCTTTTATTCAATAATGCATTGTAAGCTTTATCTATATCATCACATGTAGATACAGATGATTCATCCTTATTGCTATAATGTATTCTTTGTGAACTTATAAAGTTGCTAGAGTCAATATCAATATACAAAATAGAAAATGTAATGAATAAACAATGTACTTCACATGGCATAAAAAATAATTCATTTAGGAATAAATCTAACAAAATATGCAAAAAAAAAAACCCTTCTGTACTAGAAACTACAAAACACTCTATTAAGAGAATTTATAGACAACCTAAAATCTTCTATGAAAATCTATGCTAATAGATTGGAAGACTGAATATTATATGGGTGTTAATCCTTTCCAAATTATTCTATAGATACAATGTAATTCTAGCAAAAAAGCTCAGTAGGATATTGTTGCACAAATGAATAAGCAAATGCTAAAGTAAATACAGAAATTTAAAAGGTGATGAGTTAAAGAGGAATTTTTTAAGAAGACGAGATGACAGGGGCGCCTGGGTGGCTCAGTGGATTAAGCCACTGCCTTCGGCTCAGGTCATGATCTCAGAGTCCTGGGATCGAGCCCCGCATCGGGCTCTCTGCTCCACAGGGAGCCTGCTTCCTCCTCTCTCTCTGCCTCTTTCTCTGCCTACTTGTGATCTCTCTCTCTGTCAAATAAATAAATAAAATCTTTAAAAAAAAAAAAAAAAAGAAGACGAGATGACAAAACAAAACAAAACAAGAAAACACTTGCAGTAATGTAAGGAGAGATGATAAAGGTCTAAATTTAAGATGGTGGCCGAAAGGGGAGGAAAGGTTTCAAATGACAAAGATAGAAAGGAATTGACCAGACTTAGCAAATTGCTATATGAGAAATAAAGGAGAAGTCATTGTAGATGATGACTTCACTGTTTCTGACTAAGGAAGTTGAGTAGATTGCAGATGCCTTTCATCAAGTAGGAGATCCTAGCCTCAGAACCTGTGGAGACAATGCAGTGAATACATTTAGGAATGACACTGTTGATGGCTGTAAGGAAGAGAGGACAATTTAAAGGAGATAAGTCTTTGAGGTGCTATTAGGGTCATGGTTGAAAATTCTATTTGGTAGCTATAGGAAGAGGTCAAAGGTCTTGAGTGAGATCTTGGCTAATGATTTCTATTTGAGAATCTGCATGGTCTCTCTCTGTGTCACTGGTTATACTGTTCCTACTCTGGCTCAAACTTACCCAGGTATTTATTAGTCCACTTCCACTCTATCTCCTCTAAACTCCAGTTCACCCTTTGTGCTACCATCAGGTCTGTCTTTCATTCAGAAAAAATATGTCACTGCTTCATAAATCACTTACTGTTACTGGTTGTATTGAAAATTACATTCACATTTCCTTGTTGTTAAGCTTCTGGCATCAAGACCTACCCTATCTTTTACCCTTCTTTCCCACTAATCCTATGGTTCTTCTCTATATTCTGTAGCCAAATGTAATCACTCCATGTTTGCTAAACACAGCTTGAATTCAACAATCTCCATGCCTTTTTCCATGCTGTTTCCTTTTCTGGAAATGCCTTCTTTCTCCTTTTCTGTAGGTGTAATCCATCCCACCTACAGCACCACTTCCTTAGCAAACCAATGCACACCTGTGAAAATACGTCTCTAATCCTAACAAATGAATCGAGTCATCCTTTTTATTCTTTGAAACCCCATCAGCTTTCATTTTTGCAGCATTTTAAAATTTATATTTGGCTATACAGAAAGTATTCCATTGATTCCACATAAAATGCCCCATTTTATGATTCAGTAAACAAAAATTCAAAGACCTCAGCCAATTTTCTGATCACAAAGCTTGGACTTCACAGTGATCTGGCTCCAGATCTCTAGCCTTTCCTTCAGTCCTCTTATAACACCTACATTCACTGGATAATTTGGACCTATTCATGAGCCATCATTGATGGTTGGTGATCTCAAACTTGAGTGGCCCTATTTGTAGATCAGTAATATTTTGGTGACCTAGTATACCTGTATAGTCACTGATTAGTCCGTGATTTCTCCACATGGAGAGTAAATATGTATTATGCTAATACTTCATTCATCAATGCCCTACACTTCCAATATAAAAGCTACTTTAGCAAGGTAAAACTTCTCATGTGCGCGCAACCATTTTCTCCAAAGCATACCCGCTTCTGCCTGCCCTATTGTCTTATGCTGGTACCTCTCTTCCCCCAACTAGTCAGGGCCAGTCTTGGCTATTTTCCAGTCTCACATATTGCTGACTGATAATTAACCACCTCTTTTGCCTTCCTGGGTCAACGCTGAGAGCAGAGGGAGTTTTTCCATGTTTCCTACTCCCACAGAGCACTGTATTTCCACTCTTAGATGTGCTACTTTCCCCTTTCCCAGCCCCACCCAAGAAGAAAACTCGCCTTTAAAATTACTGCTGATAAGTCATATGTACTATTGGGAATTTCCCAGAATATGAAAAAATTTCATATTTACAAGAATATCAAAACACTAATTCAAAAGGATATATGCACCCCTATGTTCACAGCAGCATGATTTACAACAGCCAAATTATGGAAGTAGTCCAAACGTCCAGAGATGAATGGATAAAGAAGAGGTGGTATATAATGGAATTTTTCAGCCATATTATTCAGCCATTAAAAAAGCATGAAATCTTGCCATTTGCAACAATCTGGATGGATCTAGAGAGTATAATGCTAAGTGAACTGAGGCAGAGAAAGACAAATACCATATGATTTCACTCATCTGTGAAATTTAAGAAACAAAACAAATGAATAAAGAGGGTGATAATGGAGACAAACCACAAAACAGACTTAACAATAGAGAACAAACTGATGGTTACCAGAGGGGAGGTGGGTGAAGGGATGGGGGAAATAAGTGGAAGGGATTAAAAATACACTTATCTCCCAACGCCTGGGTGGCTCAGTGGGTTAAAGCCTCTGCCTTTGGCTCAAGTCATGATCCCAGGGTCCTGGGATCCAGCCTTGCATTGGGCTCTCTGCTCAGCAAGGAGCCTGCTTCCTCCTCTCTCTGCCTGCCTCTCCACCTACTTGAGATATCTGTCTGTCAAATAAATAAAATCTTTAAAAAAAAGTACACTTCTCTTGAGCTGGAAAAAAATTATTGCAATATTAAAGCCCTAAAAAGAATTATTTTGTAACTCAGAGCTTTGATTCCTTAATATGGAAAAAAGTCCTCTAAAAAAAAAAAAGGGAAAGAAGAAGACCTCTATAAAAATTTTAAATAACCTCATGAACATTAGGATCAAATAATAAAAATAATAGAAAAGATATAAGCAAAATATAAGTGTTGGAGTTATTTTAAAGTGCTACCCAACTAAGTAATAACAAATTTAAGGCTGGGGGGGAAAAGATGTAAGTTGCTACAAAGACTTTCTACTTCAATGCATATGGCACTTTACATTAACCCTGAGTAGGATTATGTTGGTATACCTCCTGCTTTTATTACTGTAAATAAAGAAGTGGTAAGAAGAGGTAAATCGAGCAACAGAGCTCATCTCTGTAGAATTCTTTCCCTGTCTCCTGACTATGCTCAATAGTTGAATTAGATGTTTTTCTAATTAGCTCAGTTTCTCTGTAGAATTGATAATGATGGCAGTGCTCATGGCCATCTATCTCCCTAAAATACACTGACATAGAAATAGCAACTTTAAATTATGAAGTACTTATAAAATACCTGAAAATGATTTGCAGTTTCTTAGTGGTCACCTGATTACTCAAAATTCCAAAGTACTTTGAATTTAGGATTATCACTCATGCAACATTCTTTAATTTTTGCCTTTTGTGGTAAAAATCAGGAGGTTCCATCAAGGAATTTCATTTCCATGATGACAAGAAACTAAAAAAAAAGTCATGATCAAAGATTAAAATGGTCATAAGAGCGTGCAGATTTGCAAAGATGTGATTTCAGATAATTTTCTCCACTTTTACCTTGTGATATCAAATATGTTTAATGCAACAAAGAGTATTATGTATGCCTTGTGATATTTGAAAATGGCTTTATCACTTTTAAACTGGAAGCAAACTAGAATATCTTTTTTCAGTGTAAATAATGAAAAGCAAATAATGAGCTATTTATTTGAGGTTTCATTATGTATGTATATGAATTTCCTGGTCCAAAACGAATCCTCATCTGGCATCTAGTCTTGATTTCTAATAACACACCTCAATAAGAGGAACCAGTCCTTCTTGAATGAATATTTGTTTTAAGGGGAAGAAATCTACAAGATGAGTTTCATAGTTACTGATCAATCTATCAATCAACTTATTGATCTATATAGACACATACCTATACATATATTCACATAATGTATTACAGAAGGACATGGAAACTACCTTTAAGAATTCTCAATGACCAAAGCTAAAATGATTTTATCAACAAAATAAAAAGGTAGTCCGTTTATAAAGCAATGTTTAAATTAATATCCACATGTCCATACTGATATAAATAAATGATTTAATAAAAGAATAAATATGTAAAAATCTCCCACATAGAAGAGTTCCAAATAATTTGGAATTATTCTAAGAGTAAAGGTGGACATTCTACCTTTAGTTGCTAGAGCATCACATGTTATTCCTTAGGTATGGGCTGCATATGACTTTTTTCCAAAGAGTACAATATGGAAATTGAAGAAAAAGGGTAATTTCCAGAACAGAAATCTGACAAACACCACCTTAGCCACATGATCAATGTCAAAATCAATGAAAAGTCATGTTGAGAATTTGTATCCTTAATATGATTTGACGAGAATGGTGATTTACCCCTGTAGTCTTCCTGTACAAACCTAAAACCCCAGTCTAATCATGAGAAGAACATTACACAAATCCCAATTGAGTATCATTCTACAAAATACCTAACCAGTATCCCTCAAAAATATCAAAGTCATCAAAATCAGGAAAGGTCTGAGAAAATGTGACAGCTACGAGGAGTCTAAGAAGACATGGTAACTAAACCTGATAGATGTGGTATTATTGATCAGAGATCCTAGAACAGAAAAAAGGTATTAGCTTAGAAACGGAAAGATCTGAATAAAGCAAGAACTTTAGCTGGTAATAATGTATTAATTTTGGCTCATTAATTACAATGTGTTCTGTGCCAGTTTAAGATGTAACTAACAGCGAGACGGCACATGGCATACAGAGGAACTCTCTGCATTATCTTTGTCATTTTTTCTGTAAATCTAAACTATTCTAAAATGGGAAGTTTATTAAAAGTAGAAGGAAAAATAGAAAAGTAAAAAAAAGTCCAGTATATTAGATCAGATTCTACTTGCATACATACTTTCTTTTGTTTGAATATGTTTGTGTGAATCTTTCCCTGTCTGAGATTTAGTGTTGGAACTTATCAGCATTGCAGGGAAAGCATAAGAAAGAGCTTCTTAGTAGCTTGTTTTATTTCAACCAATTACCATATAGTTCAGAATTTATTTGAAAAGAAATTAGTGCATTATACTTTCACACTAGAGATAGTTAAGGATAAGGAATGAGTTGGTATATTTGAATCTCAACACAGTGTGCTTTGGTGCTTAGGGGTTAAAAGTAGAGTTTAATCTGGATGGGGCAGGAATGCTCTCCAGATGCTCACTTTCATTTCCACCTTGCATTAAAAAAAAACAAAAAAAACCCTGTATGGTATAAGCAAATGGAGAGGCTAACTACATAGGTCAGAGTGTTATTATTATTTTACCTAGAGATAATCTTTAGTGATTAGTGCCTCATGGATTTTACTATGTAATGAAAGCAGCTATTAAACACTAAAGTCACTAAGCAGTACATAGTTTCAAGACACTTGCATGGTTCTTGTACCTCCTATTTCTCGGGCATATATCTGTATCTCTATCTACACACACATGTATGCATACCTATGCTGTAAGCAGTTTATTTGCCTATGTGTCCATTAACTTAATTGCACTTTTACACTTTAGAGACAGGATTACGAAGAATTCTTCTACCATTTTAAAGACTGGAGAAATTCCCATTGTTTTATGTTTCTTTTAAAAGACTCCATTTGAGCCAGTCATTTGCTATTTAAAAAAAAAAAAAAAAAAAAAAGATGCTAAAACAGAAGTCTCTCCTAAATCAATTCCTCTAGTAGCCCCAGCTCTAGTGAAAACATCAAAGTATCTAAATGAGGCGAGAGGCCTGGATTTCTAGTGACAGTGGAGAGAGAAAATAGTCTTTCCACCTTTAAGCATAAGATATGCTGTAAGTTGAAGGAAAAAATGTCTCAAGTGGTATCCCTACACAGTGTCCTGTAATTAAACTCAGATGTAAGTTCGACCCTTGCACTCTTACTTCTCTCTAGACACTTGAAAGGACAGTGGATTAAAGACATCTAAAGGTTTAACCTGTGTTTGTTGCTTTGGAGGATGTGCCTTTTTTTTACCCAGAGGTGCCTGTATCCGTCTTTTCAGAGGAAGTTGTTTTCTTAGACACCTCAGGTTATTGATAGCATTCCAAGTATTGGTAACCTCGTTTTGTGAATATGTGAACACTATCAATATGTGAATACAAATATGTAGGTTAAGTGATACTGACAAGAAACTGATGTGTGGAATTGCAAAGAAGGTGGTTTAAATGGCATGAGCCAATTTGGTCAAATCTATTTTTTCCAGTTCCTGGTTTGTTATGAACCCTCAGTGTTTTTGATAGATCTATATAATAAGTTCAAAGGAAGAATTAACAGAATGTTTAAAATGTGTGGGTTCAACAGCCCGTCACATCCTCCTTCATGCACGTGATCACTTGGTATTAAAGTGCATAGGTTGGTTCTGTCTTTGGCCTAAACTTCTGAATCCCCACTTGTGTGTGTCTGCAAACTCACACCTGAGTATATGGGCATATGCAAACACTTTCAAAGTTTCGAATCAAAGGAAGCAGATGCTTTTTATGCAAAGTCCTGATTTTCACATTATGGATCACTGGGATTGACACTAACAGGAGTCATGTGTCTAATTCTTTGCATCAGCATGAGCAAAAAATATTTTCCACAATAGTAAATTATCTTAACTTCTCTCAGGAAATACGAGTGGCTTCACCGTGAGGGAGTGGCTGTGTGAGTCAAAAGCATAAAAATGCCAACCATAAATAAAGGTGAAAAACCCTCATCCCCACTGGGATAAAATAACTTTACATTCCTGAGGTGCGGACTAGGGACAATTTCTTTAGAGATTTGTTTGGTCCAAGAGTGGACAGAAAATAACTTTTAATAATTTATTGTTGCATTGCCCCAAATCACAACCTTGAACATAAAGGGAGAAAATCTACTTTCAAATCAACTTTGCATTGACAAGTGGGGAACTAAAACTTTGACAGGAAAAGTTATCTTTGGTAAGGTTTGTATCTCTGAAGAAAAATGCATATTATATTTTGGAGGTGATATATTTATCATATACATATGTATTTGCTCATAAGTTTAGTGTTAAGAAAAACAAACCAGAAGTCTTTTAGAAAGATTGTTCTTCAACCCAGTATAAATGATGAATACCATAAGGTGGAGGTGTAGATCTCATTGTATTTGTCTAAATACCAACTAGGACTTTTTTTTTTTAAGACCTTATGTATTTATTTATTTGAGAGAGAGAGAGTACATGAGCATGTGCAGGGGGAGAGGCACAGGGGGAGGGAGAGGGGAAGAGGGAAATAACCCCAAGCAGACTGTGCTGAGTGCAGATCCCAACGTTGGAGCTTGATCTCACAACACTGAGACCTTGCCCTGAACCAAGAGTCAGATGCTTAAGTGACAGTGGAACCCAGGCACCCCCCCCCCACCAACTATTACCTTTTTCAGTGGGACTTAAAGAACTATAATGCTTGCTTATTGATATGTATTTCCACACATTTAATCTAAAAGCAGATAATATTACTTCTCAGGAATTATAACACTAAAAATTTAAAACTTCACTTTACGGCTAGTCTTATACTAAAGACTTATACTAAAGACTAAAGACTTAAACTAAAGATCATTAACATACAATTTGCTCCTAACTCTGACTATGGAAATGAAGAATAATTAAAAATAAAATAAATAAGGGCAGGTCAATTGTTTGGTTGTTTTTACAGCAGGGAAATTACAGTTCTAGTACTCAAAGGAACTCCAGACTGCTGCTGGCTATGAAAAGACCACTTTTGCATGACTACTGTTTTCTTATCTGTCAAACACATTTAATCACACTCACCTTGTTCTACTGTATGTTGTCTGGCTTAACAAATTAATGGCTCTAAAGTGCTTTGAAAATATAAATCTCTATATAAATAATAAAACATTATTACAGCCTGGGGATAAGTCCGAGAGGGGTTAGAGTAATGACTTGTCCTCTAGGATTGTAAAGGATTCAAAGACTGGAGTTTTTTAACTGACTGTTTCTTATGTTGATATAAAATCTTCTCTGGGCTGCCTTAAAACAGTTATGTTGGGTAATTTAAGACTACATAAGCAGTTGTGATTGAAATTTGATGTTAAAAAACTATCCTTTTTTCCAATAATATTGATATAATTAAAGCAACAGCGCACTACCCAATCACTTTTACTAGTTGTATACTCATTCATGTATTATTTTGTATATGTGCACATTTTCAAACTAAGGCATGTTTGATGATATGGGGAATATGGGGGAAAAAGAAAACAGCTTAATAAACTTGGTTTCTGGCCTCAAGAAGCTCTCAACCTTATAAGGGAACTAAATATAAACAAATTTCCTTAGTATATATTTGGATGTGCTAAGTAATCTTTGGGATATGAAAAAGGAATTATTTTGGAATTGCAGAAGAAGGTGAGATAACTTCTGACACTGACATGCTAAAGGAAGATAGGGGTGTAGGAGAGTATAGGATCTGGGATGTTTTCATTAATGACCCAGCACTAGATCTAAGCGTTGACGCAGGTTAGACTTCGGAAATGCATAGACATCTTGGAAGACATAGGAGGAATAGCAGGAGCAAAGATAGGTAAGCCGAAAAACACCAAGCATATTAAGAAAGTAAATGACTTAAGAGTTTGGGTTGTGTCAAACTGGATAGTAGGAGATAAAGCTCCAAAGATAGGTTGGCGCCAAGTTGTATAGGCTCTTGAATGACAGGTTAAAATGTGTGGGCTTTATTTAGTGGGAGATTGTAAGCTCTTTCTTAAAGTCAAATAAACATAAGAGTTGTTTTAAATTGTCAGAAAGGGAGACGTTTTATTCAAGATGAGGTTATATGATTCATTTAGAAATGTTTTCCTTGCCTGTGGTTAGAAAAATAAATAGTCAATTTGATACTAGATTTCTGACAACACAGTGATGATGATTTTTAGACTAAGGCTGCGTGGGTATAAAAGGGCAAATGATTAAACTTCAGAGTTTAATGGAAGATTATTTTTAACTGAACAAGGACTCATTACTATATTTATAAAACAATAGTTAGATTTGTGCAAATTTCAGTCTAATTGATGACCACCACAGGTGTCCCTATGGATCTTAAATTTTAGATCATTTCTGAACCTGAGAAATGTTAGTATTTATTCTATTCAGGAAGCAATAGAATTTTAAAAGCAAGGATCTCAATTCCATGATTCATTGTGTATTCTTAAACCAGTCATAGTGGTACCAACTTTCTCTTTGGGAAATCCCTTTGGAAACAGTATTAAAATGAGTTGGGAGGTAGTTTAGAAAGGATTTGGCCCAGACTTCTAACTTGTAGAAGAAAAAAAAAATTAAGAGCCAGATATACAAAATAACATGCCCAAAGCCACACAGAAAAAAAAAAATCCTGACTACCAAATGTAGATCATTTTGTCTCTTAATTCAGTGGCTTTTCAATTATAACATGATGTTTTCAAAAGATATTTTAGACAATATTTTGAAGTATCAACTTCGTGTTAGGTCAAGTCAAACTCAGTATTTTCCTTTAGTTTTTGATTGCTTTGAAAATTGTCTTTAATAATGTTACAAATATTATTCACTTGTACTTTTGTGATTTCTATCATACACCTTCTCTAAAATAAAGCAGCAATTACTTTCGCGGTTCCCAAGAAATTATCCTAAAATGTATTTTTATTTATTAAGTTAAATTTATACTAATGATTTACTAGTTTTCTAAATTTATAACAAAATCACACCATGGGTTTACAAATATGATAAACCACATTTAAAACACTTTCTAGACTAGTTAATTTTAATATTCCATTTGAATTAGGGATTTTATCAAAGGAAGGCTAATGAGGAATCATCGTTTATTGTTAACTGAAATGATTTCAGTCTGACTTAGGATTTCAGATATCAAGAATGTTTCATGAAATAGCAAGATGGAGTTGGCTGTGAAGCTGTTTAACCCAATGAGCCACCCAGGCACCCCATCTATGAAGCTGTTTGATGATCTCTTGTTGTGTAATGTATAGTTACACAAATTTAAGGTTTAGTTTTCCTATTGATTTTATTTAGTTGTGATTGATCATTTTTATATCTTTTTTATTGATTTAAATTTTCTAATTATTTTTCTAGGATAATATTTATATCTATCCATCTAGATATTTATATCTATCTATCTATTTATATCTATCCATTATATCTATCTATCTAGAATAAATCTACTTTATTATTATTCAGTATTTTTATTTTCAGTATTTTTATTCAGTATTTCTCCTGGTTTTTTGGAGCATTTTAACTACATTCTATAATTCTAATGTCCAATAAAGATAGATTTAATGTTGAGAAATACATTTCACTTTCTTAACCCCATAAGGTATAAAGTGACCATGACTAAGCTATCCTGATTACTGGCTACATAAATTCTGATATAAAAATTTGGGATGGGAGAAGATTACTGTACAGAAAATTTTCTGAATGTGTTACAATATCTTTGCCTTTCTTCTCCCCATGGGTCTGCTTTCTCCTCCTTCTCTAGCTCCTCCTCCTCTTTCTAATATTTGTTTGTTGTTGTAACATGTTATTGTTCTTGTCTCTTTATGTGAATAGAGTATTTAAAGAACTATAAACAATAAAGGCTACAGCCAGGATTGACTATGTAATTTGTAGGGCTCAGTACAAAATGAAAATACAGGACACCTTATTAAAAAATTGTTAAGGATTTTAAGATGTGACAGCAGAGCATTAAAATAAGCATGGGGCCTTTCTAAGCATGTGGCTCTGTATGTCTCCATAGTCATGTGCTTTATGAAGCCAGCCTTGGCTACAGCTTGTGAAGAGAGAAACACAAATTTCCTGCTTCATCTTTTTCTTCTGAATTTCTGATAATTTCTTCACTGGCAAACTTTATCATAGAAACCCAAGTAGTGTGGGTGGCTTCATTTTCTCTACTTAGCTTATGCGTAGGAACTACTGAACGGAATGATTACTGTTTGTACTGGTTTCTCTTGGCTTCTGTAATCCATTACCACAAACTTAGTGATTTAGGGCAACACAACTGTGTTATCTTACTATCCTAGAGATCAGAAATTTGAAATGAGTTTTACTAGGAATCAAGCTGTCAATAGGGCTTTAGGGAAAAGTCTGTTTCTTTGCCTTTTCTAGCTTCTATGGGCTGCCTGTATTCATTGCCTCATGAACTTTTTCTCCATCATCCAAACCAGCATCATATCATCTTCAAATCGACATCAGTCACCTCACTCTGACACTCTATTTTCATCATCACATATCCTTCTCTACCCCTTTCAAGAATCCCATGATTACATTGGGCCACCTAGATAATATAGACTAATAAACCCATCTCCTCATCCTTCACTTAGTTATATCTGCAAAATCCTTTTTGTCATAAAAAGTAACATACACATGGATCCAAAGATTAGGGTTGGGCACGTCTTTGGGCAGCTCTTAGTCTACCTATCACAACATTTCTTCTTGTACAATTCATGGCCAATGTTATATATTCATCTCAAAATTTCCTGACTTAAAAATCATCTAAATCATTATTTTGCCCTGCATTTCTAGTCAATTGGAGGCTAAGAGTTATACCAAAATTGGTTTAAAATAAGGAAGACATTTAATTGTTTTCTGTAGGCAAGAGTAGCATTTTATTATTAGATACCATCTGTGGTATGGATGAAATCATGAAATCATCTAGGAAAAACCTAAAAGCTAATGTTTATGAAGCATGTATTCACAATATGAACAATCACTCTCATTGCAGACACAGACACACGTACATACGTGTTCACATAAGTTCACATTTTGTTACCTTCCCAAACAATGTCAAATTTTCCCTACCAACTTCATTTATTCAATTGCTTTGTTTTTATAGATTCAAATTTTCTTATCCTTTAGTGAATTGTAAAACTCAGTGCTTCTCACAAATAAAAGGTTAATGAATATTTAAAAGACCTGGGCTCAGCTATGTGTTCAGTGTTTATTGCACACATACCCTAATAATAGGAATTATAGGGAATAAATTGTATACATTAAAAGTTTCTGGGTGAAACTATGCAGATACCCAAGCAGCAAACATAAATTCAATAAAACAAGATATGCATCAACTTATGAGCAGGGTGGTCTGCGGGTTTGGTGTTTGGAAGGGCTCCTCGGAAAACTTGTGTTCTGAGGAAAACATTAATGGAACCTGAGGATTTGACTGGGTAAACGAAAGGAAGTAGTCCTCATAGTAACAAAATGAGGTAGGCAAGAACTTCAGGACTGCACACAGAGAACTAATGGATGGAAAGCAAACATGTACACTCAGCCAGCCAGTGTAGCTACAAAATAGAGATTCCTTTTTAACAGCAAACACAAGGAGGATCCATAAATCAGTGTTTGAGCAATTGTGTTTAATCTTCAAAGTAACATGATTATTTAATATAAATCTAGTGACTTTTCCATATTTGAACTATGAATTAGCTATGAAAATTTGAATAGGAAATTGCATTATTGGAGCCCAGTAAGCAACTTGGGTGAAAAGATTCAAAACAAGTATTGGCGGTGGGTGGGGGAGGTGGACACATAACAGTGTAGGAGATTAGACTGCTACAGCATTGCAGTATAATAGAGTATAATAGAGCTTAGATTTAGTGGTGGAAGAGAGAAATAGGCAAATCATGTTAATATTATACACACTGTACTCAAAACACAGCTGCATGAGGTACGTTTCATAGGTGGTGGTGGATTGAAAGTCATATCAAATATCTAAACATATGTAGCGGTAGTAGTAATGCTAGTTAGCTTTTACTCAATATTTGTAACATTCCAGTCACTGTCCTTGGGGGTTTTTCATTACTTTAATCCCCACAATAACAGTTTGATATCTCATAATCCCCATTTAGATATGAGGAAGTTATAATGGCATTTAAGTGATTTGCTAAAGTGACCAATAAATAGATACTAGAATTTAACTACAAATTTTCGAACTCCAAAACCTACACTCTCCAGCTTACCAAACTAAAGATGCTGGCATTTGGCCTAAAACATTCCCGTGGTAGCCCCAAGCCTCATTTGATGTTAGAATTATTAAATCTCAGTATTAAAAAAAAAAAAATCAAAGCTCTCATTTAACCCCAAATCCCATTCAATGTAGGAATGACCATGCAACCACTGTAGAAAACGGGCCTGAGCACTTTCAGTAATGGAGACTTTATCAATTCTAACTTAATTTTTTGCATGGTCCAATGGCTAGGAAGTTTGTCCTTGTTTTGAGTTGAAATCTGCCCTGTAACCTTCACTCTCCTGCTGTGACTCTGCCTTCTGGAATTACACACAGAAAAAAAAATCATGTTTCGCTTCCATGCTTGAAAATAGCCATTGCAAGTCTATTCCAAGTGAAGCATCCACATTTGTCTAAATCATTGAACAAAGTGCCCCAATCCGTCACCATCTCCGTGCATTTTTTTAAATTTTATTTTTCATCTCAGTGTATTCTTTATGCTACTCAGCATGGTATAGATAAATCAGTGTTACTCATCTGTTTAAGACAATCTGCCATCATTTCCCTTACATTTTTCCTGTGTTCAGAAGATGATCTATAAAGCATTTTGATCAACTCTCCAATTTCTTTCCATTAGCACTAATCAACAAAACTACTTTAGTCAATACCTTACACTCTCCACAATTAAAATAGACACCTGACTTGTGATAAAATGAGGCCTTAGTTCCAGCTGCGATATGAACACCTGTGAGGCTGGAAATCTGAGAATCGTGCAGGCACTTAATCATCGTTTACACTTCACATCTTTAGTGCTTAGCTGTGAAGGCCCAGCTTGTGACCTGCTGACGGCTTTTCCAGTAAAACAGAGGAGACATAAACCAGGGCAAATCAGATATGCTTAACAAGAGCCTTCTCTCCAGCTGTCAATGAGGCCCGCAGCACTGGAGATGCCCAGTAGGAGGCTCTCCTATCACTGACTTTTGACTAGTTGAGTGTTTGGTTAAACATTTTGAAAAGTGATAGGTGAGTGGGGTCTTTAGTTGAAGTTATGGGTCAAATTCCAGGCTTGCAGTAGCACACAGCAGACAGACAAAAATAAATTATGGGGCTTTCAGGTATATGTAGACATAAAATATCTCATGGTATGATGGAAAGCTGAGCACTATTTTTAAGTTAACATAAGTAAGAAATATTGCTAAAGGAAAGTTTAAAACTAATATTTGTTGTCAGTAAAATACTGGCAAAAGAAAATGATGGAGAGGTGTGTATCAACAGCATATCAAAGATAAAGAAGGAAGTGAACTTGAGGGAAACACATTCCCCTCTTACCTTAACCTTAATGCTTTGGAGGATGATGACTTACTTAACTTTGTCATCCCAGCCTCTTACTCATGATATGTTAAAGTTATTCAAAAGAAGGTAAGACACTTAAGAAAAGAAACACGTTTATTTGAAACACATTTTAGGATGAAATTTTGTAGGGAAGATCTTATCATATATATATGTAATCATATGTACATTTATAAAAATGTTTCTTATTTAGAAAGTATTTTTTATCATGTAGATGTGACTTCTTGGTCCTACTTGTGTCTGTTAATTTAAAATGGACATTATACACAGAGATATGTTTATTTGAAGTTATAAATATATTTTATATATATGTAAATATATATAAAAATATGTATCTTTCATATATATTTACATATATATGGAATGGAGTGATAGTTATTTTCATGTATTTATGCAGTTGTGTATGTAATGTATGTAATTGCACAATCTAGGTAGCATACTGATTTATGTGTACTATTAATTTAAATCAATGATGAATAATTTCATAATGCCTTGTATATTTGTTTCATGGCATATTTTAGACATTAGTAAAATTACAAAAAATACCATTATTAACTAGAAATTTATGTTTTCCTGCATTTTATATTTTTCATATTCTGTATTTCCAGTTCTGTATTGAACTTTGCTACATAAATCGTTTATAATAAGTTGCTCCATTAATAAAATGTCTTATATTAATATAATTTAAATATTTAAATTTTTTCACAAATATCATGTAATTGATCCTCTCCCTAATATTTGACCTGCAGATGGCTTATGGTTATCATTTTCCCTACTTTAGACTTTAAGATAGTGAATTATATGGTGGCTATATTACTAGTAAGTGGTAGAGAAAATATCAAAATTCAGTTTCTCTGACTTTCTACCATGATTTTTTTCTACTTTATACACACTTATTTGTCAAAAAACAAAAGCAGAAAGCTACTTTCACATGTTCAATTATGTATAAAATGTGGTCTTGAATTTGCTGTTGGTAAGTTTTTCAATAAAACTGTAAAATTATGGGCGCCTGGGTGGCTCAGTGGGTTAAGCCGCTGCCTTCGGCTCAGGTCATGATCTCAGGGTCCTGGGATTGAGTCCCGTATCGGGCTCTCTGCTCAGCAGGGGGCCTGCTTCCCCTCTCTCTCTGTCTGCCTCTCTGCCTACTTGTGATCTCTTTCCGTCAAGTAAATAAATAAAATCTTTAAAAAAAAAACTGTAAAATTAAGAATTAACTCATATCTTTCCAAATATCTAAGAGTCTTTGCATTAGCTGTTTTATCTGACATTAAAAAAAATTTTTTTTATTAATATGAGAGAGAAGAGTGAGGAGAAGACACATGAGCAGGGGAGGGGCAAAGGGAGAAGCAGAATCCCTGGTGAACAGGGAATCCTATGGGGGAGCTCAGTCCCAGAACCCTAGGATCATGACCTGAGCTAAGGCAAGCACTTAACCAACTGAGCCCCCCAGGTGCCCCTTTCTCTGACATTTTTATCCAAATATATTTTGTGTAATCTTGTGAAAAACTTAGAGGATGAGAAAACAAGAGCTCTTCCTGGAGAGTTTTTATTTTGAAACAAAAGAATTTCCTTTTGTATTTTTTTTTCAAAGATTTCATCTATTTATTTGACAGAGATCACAAGTGGGCAGAGAGGCAGGCAGAGAGAGAGAGGAGGAAGCAGGCTCCCCGATGAGCAGAGAGCTCGACACTGGGCTCGATCCCAGGACCCCGAGATCATGACCTGAGCCAAAGGCAGAGGCTTTAACTAAGCCACTGAGCCACCCAGAGGCCCCCCTTTTGTATTTTAACCAAAACTTTTTTTCTTTCTAGATTATTCATAGACTGGTGAGGAAAATAGGCCTGGTTGTTTTTGTTCTTGTTTTTTTGGCTCATCTTAAGACTCAAGAGAAATGATTCAGAGACTGTAACACACTCCATGTTCTTGGCTTTTTGAAGTGTGCTTAGTACTCCATTTGGGATTCTTAATTTGTACTTCTTGATCTGATTTGGATAACATTCAGTTTCCCTTCAGCCAGCTGACCTGGTGCAAACACACAATGGATTAATTCCATAATAAATTATGAGGGCAATAAACCTTTCTAGACCAGTTTGCCTCTTAAGTAACAATCTTTTATGTTGCCTTATAAAAGTGAACTTATGTTTTATTTGTAAGTCATTCTGGGCATAATAAATTGTTTGAATTTGGGGCACTTAGTTTTGGATCTGAGCACATTCTTTCTTGATGCATTGTTTTATGATGGTTCTGGAGCTACTTATTAGCCAAAGCACCTGAAAGTTCCTGGAGGATACTAACATCTAGTCGAAATAACGTCACACCTAAAGGTGCATGAAAATATAGACTTTGTATAACTCTGAACTCCAGCTGTTTTTCATTTATTTCTATATCTCTTTATTTTATGTCTAAAGAAAGTCCACCATTTGCCATCTGATGTTGTAATAAGATCACTGTGCTTCAGTTTTGTGTGAAGTTATATTGCATAAAATATGCACTTAGGCCCTTTATGAGACTGCTGTTAGGGTGGGAAAGCTCTCTCAGGCAAATAAACAATGATGTGGATTATTTGATCATGTCTTGATGAACACTGGGTGGCAGAGATACCCAGAATAGTAATTCTTGCCCCTCTTGGATAAATTGTTTGTTGTACTTTTAAAAACCCTTCTTGTTACCTAAATACCAGTAATAGGATTATCTTAACCATCCAAGGGAATTTTATTTTGCTTCTTTTTGATTTTACTTGGGTGCCCAAACCAGAGTTAATAATCTCTATTCTGGAAATTTAGAAAAGCAAATCAGAGTAAAAATTTAATTCTTCTTCTCTTTATATATTGAGGGTGAATTCTTTTAAAAGAAAGTTGGAGATACTGTGCTTGAATAGCTTTCTTAATGTATCCAAATTGGTGGACCTTTTCAACTTACATTGAATCAGTAAATTTAAAAGAATTTTTTTAATTACTGAGAAGAAGCTAGGGTGTTTTTGGTCCTGGGGAACTCATGGTAGAAATAGACTATTCTTTCATGGAAGACCACTTTTACTCCTAAATGCACTGTGGGAAGATGACCATAAAAAGGAGAATGAGATGTAGTCATATGGGCAAATTTCAAAATCTGTATCTACCACCTTAGGCTTGGTTTCTCTAATTGTACTTCCGTTTGGGAAATGGAGACACATTCAAAATAAAGGAAACATTTTCTGGGTGCATAATAATGTTTTTCATTGAAAATAGGGAGAAATATAAAACAACACTCCCATCTTTAAGGAATACACAGTCTACTTTTTTTAATGGCTTCTGTCTAGATCGCCTCACATGGTTCTTACAAAGATCAAATGAAAATATGTATCAGAATGCCTCAAAATCTGTGAAGCACTATGTAAATGGGAAGAATAAGGATACTACAATATTAAAAACTTCAGGTCAATTCAGTTCATTTCATTTAGATTTTAAATAGTCACTAAATTTATGACACTACAAGAGTGTACTAGTGATGACCGTGAACAGAAACAATCTAATGGCCCATTCACCTTACATCATCTCTAAGGACAAGGCGAGCAGCTATGACTGGTAAAGCATATAATACTAGTAAGTCCTGTTGCATGAAGAGGGAGCCTTTATGGGGCAAAGCTTGTGGCTTTTAAACGTTCACACTTGATTCCATGGATTAGTCTTTCCAAACTATCAGAGTATGTATTGTTTCCCAGGGCTGCCATTACAAACTACCACAGACTGGTGGTGTGCAGCAACAGACTTTATTCTCTCAAATTCTAGAGCCTAGAAGTCCAGGAAAAGGTATCGGCAGGCTTTGCACCCTTTTAAGGTTCTAGTGAAGAATCTTTCAGTGCCGCTTCTGGCTTCCGGTGATTATAGCAGTTTTCTTTGGTTTATTGCCTTCTAACTCAAATCTCTGCCTTCATCTTCACCTAGCTGTCTTTCTTCTGTGTATTTCGTTTGCTTGTGTCCAAACTATTCTCTTTTTACAAGGATACCAGGTGATCCATGTGACCTCATCTTAATTTGATTACATTTGAGAAAAACTCTTTCCAGATAAGGTCACGTTCACAGGTACCATGGTTCAGGACTTTAAAATATCTTTTTGGGAGACACAATTCAACATGTAAGGATGTCATAAGATCCCAAATTTGAATGTATTTTTAGATGGAAGCAGCGATATAGTCTATATGAAGAATCTGATCCTAGAATTGCACTTGGAGTGCATCTAGTATGGATGATAAATTTAATTTTATACTTAATTTAATTTCAATTAAAATAGCCACATATGGCTACTGGTTACCATACGAGACATAGTTCTATCAGCTTTGCATAAAATTACAGGGACAAATAATCTACTGTTTAGATCTCCAGATGTGTTTAATGGAGTGATGTTTGCAAATTGAAAGAAAGAAAGAAAGAAAGAAAGAAAGAAGAATGAGAGAAAAGAAAAAGAAAATTAGAAAAAAAAAAAAAAACCAGTTCATTCACATCTGTGTTAAACTTCTTTCTTGAACTAACAAAGTCTTAAATTGAATGGAATAAGAGGAAAAATGATGAATAATTTTACTATATAAAAAAATCATTAAGGAAGAAAATTTGTTCTGGCACAATTACTATGTACTTTATAGCTCATTTAACTAACTGCTCATTATCCCATGAAGTGGAAAAGCATCTTGGCGCTCAATTCCATCTGGTTAACTAAAGGTCACTGAAGACGCCTTGCAAAGCCAAGTGAAACTGATTATTTCTTAACAGATAAATGCTTACACCTAAAATTCTATTCATATATAAAGTATCAATTGCCACCATTTTTGGCAAATTCAGCAGAGAAATATTTAAAAGAAAATTAGTCCTTCAAATGAGAATTGCTCCTCTCTAGCCATAATGGAATTCTTTTATTAGTCCTATTTTTTGATATACAGTCAAGAGTATAAAAAATTGGAAATTTCTTGTTTTATTCCTGCCAAACCATATTCTCTTTAAAGAGAGGGACTGCATGATATTCATTTTTTAGTAAATATGTGTTTGCAATTTAATTGGGACTTTATGCATTTAAAGAAAATATGGCTAAATGAATTAAGGATAATTGTTTCAATTTTCTTTGTTTTCACATACCACAACACAGTAATAGCTGTTTGTATATTTATCTATAAAACTTTTAAATGTGTATCTCTCCATAGTTCTACATTTTATAAAACCTGCTTAATTCAGGAGTTTGCAGTTTTCTGGTATTTCTTTGTGTTGTATTTGTCTCTTAGAATGACTTCTTTAGGGGCACCTGGGTGGCTCAGTGGGTTAAAGCGTCTGCCTTAGGCTCAGGTCATGATCCCAGGGTCCTGGAATTGAGCCCCACATCCGGCTTCTCTGCTTAGCAGGGAGCCTGCTTCCCTTCCTCTCTCTCTGCCTGCCTCTCTGCCTACTTGTGATCTCTGTCTGTCAAATAAATTAAAAAAAAGAAAAAAAAAATTTTTTTAAAAGAATGACTTCTTTAAACTGCTTTGCAGATAGTCCTCATACTTCCTCATTTTTTGGCATCAGAAGATATAGGGCAAAATGGTCAGATGCTTTATGTTTGAGGTCAAATGTTTACTAGATTGAAAAATATCTTTTCTATGTAAATAAAAAGTAAGAGGTTATTTAAAACTAGAAAGAGAGGTAGTGTGCTCTCAATTCTCTCATGTAATTTAACACTTTTATTTCTAAATTTACACCTACTTTAGGATAGGCCTAAATCCTTCCTGGTTTAAGATTTCTTATGAAACAGCAGTCCTTCAGAGGGAACTCAGTAGGTCAGCTTTCAGGAAAGAAGGAAAAGCAAAGTATCTAATTACTGAAAATTCCAAGGATAGAAAATGTCTTATGCCAAGTCTAAAATATTTAAATTTTTCTCAAATTAATTTATAGCTGGGAAAATATGCCTTTCTAGTTCTCAAAAATAAACTAAAAGGCTTAAAAAGCCTACTTGAATGGAAGCAACATTTTGATCAGTTAAGTGTAAATGAATCAGAAACATATGGGTTAAGTCTCCTTGAAGTACTTAGAGCCATATATAGAAGAGAAAATGAAATAGTTGGCAAAAATGTTCTTTGGGTTAGCTGTTCAGTAATCATTTGAAAATTACTTGAGTTGTTCACCATCAGTGAACAGGTCTGACTTAGCCCTCCAGAATTACTTTGAATGTGGTAAAAATATCTGTGGAAAGTAATAGAACCCACTGAAAGAAATTCTTATTTCCCTCTGTCTGGATGCCTAGCTAAGATGTCAAATGGCCATCAACATTTAACTGTGAATGAGCCTAACAGTTACTGAGAAGGAAGTTATATTACTTTCTCTTGGTTATTTGGGACACTTATTTTAGTAATCATTGAGTTTTGTCTATAAAAATGTTGGCTAAATAGCATTTGGAATATAGAAGATTAGGTCAACAAGATTGGGGGTATATGCAGATTCTTCTTAAGTATAGAATAAATAAATTATAATTTTAGAAGTAAACTCGACTTTTTTTACTGTTAAGTATTTTGTACAATAGTATAAAGAGTCAACACTTTGTATTTTATTCATCTGTAGTATATTTATATTATAGTAAATAATTGTCTTTATTTTATTGAATCTATTTACATTTGAATGTTTAATGAATCCAGCACAGCACAGAATTATAGAGTGGTAGATGCTTAAATATTAAAAATAAAAGCATTTTTTAATTGAACATATTTCATCTGACACTGGAAAAAAACAGTTTTTTGGATTAGTCTGCTTCATAAGTACGAGTAGTAATTTTTTAAGTTAGTGTGAGTAGTAGTTTTCACCAAGCATTTGAGTATAAAAAGAGGCATAAAGGCAACACAGAGCTGCTGTCAGGGTGCATTTCCCTTTCTTTTCCTCAATATATAAAGGGTACAAGTATCCAGGCATTTTTAGGACATTAATTGGAAAGAGTAATAATAATAACAATAATAATAATAATACCATTATTAGTCACCTGCTTTTGACCAGGCACTATGTTGTATGCTTTATGTTTTGTTTTGTTTTCTAACTTCTTACTTCATTTAACCAATCTAGTATTCCTTTGTACTGTGAAGATAGACTGACAACAAATCATAAACATTTTTAGATTTAAAATTTTCATACAAATTTTGAGTGTTTCTTTTTTTTTTTTTAGATTATTTATTTATTTATTTATTTGACAGAGAGAGAGAGATCACAAGTAGAGAGGCAGGCAGAGAGAGAGAGAGAGGGAAGCAGGCTCTCCGCTGAGCAGAGAGCCTGATGCGGGACTCGATCCCAGGACCCTGAGATCATGACCTGAGCCGAAGGCAGCGGCTTAACCCACTGAGCCACCCAGGCGCCCATTTTGAGTGTTTCTTATTCAGTGGTTTCTGTTTAAATCTTTTCATGACCAAATTCTTGAGTTCAGTGTGTTTCCTGTGTAAACTGGCACTAGTTCTTATGTATCTATCTTCACACAGCTGTACTTTGATTTAGGTACCCGGCATCATGGAGTTTTTGTGGAATTTATTTTTCTGAATTACAAAATTTAGAAAAGGACAGTAGGCAAATTATTGGGGAAAAATGTGAAGTCATAAGCCTCAGAAACACAGTGGTGGTTAATTTCAGAATGTTCAGAGTCAAATCTCTCTATACTCTACACTGTAATCTCAATATGTTTGAAAACAATAATTCTGTAGATGTTTTCAGATAAATTATCTCTTTCAGTAGGATGACTTATCAATGCAGTTAATACATTCTTGGAATTGTGCTAAATTAACAGTTAGGAGTGAAGGGGTTGATACCCATCCATCTGCCCTTTTTCCAGGGAAAATTGAAAGTTGCTGATTCAGTAGTATTAAAGACTTTTTAAATTCTGGGTTTTTTCCAACTTCTACTGATTCAACAGCTATTGTATTTTATAGTCTTTCAAGTAAATGTGTGAGTTGATTCTGTTTAAAGGATAATCCATTTATCTATCATTTGAATCTTACTTGCTAAATGAAAGAACTAAGAAAACAAAAAAAGAAATAAAAGTAAATGTATTTTAGTAACTTCAAAATCACATAAGTGCACATCTGATATGGGACTGTTATCCAAAATAAACAAAGAACTTTTAAAACTCAGTAATAAAAAAAAAAAAACAAAATAAACAACCCAATTAAAAAATGGGCTGAAGACCTGAACAGATATTTTACCAAAGAAACTATACACAGGCAAGTAAACATATGAAAAGATGATCCGTATCATATGTCGTCAGGGAGATGCAAGTTAGAACAACGAGATACCAGTTCACATCTATTAGAATGGCTTAGGTCCAGAACATAACACTAAATGCTGCTGAGGATTTGAATCAACAGGAACTCTCATTCATTGCTGGCAGTAATGCAAAATGGTACAGCTGCTTTGGAAGACAGTCTGGTAATTTCTTACAAAACTAAATATATTCTTAACATTATGATCCAGCAATCACAGTACTTGGTATATAGCCAAAGGAGTTGAAAAGTTATATCCACACAAAAGCCTGTGTGCGGATGTTTACTGCAGCTTTATTGATAACTGGCAAAACTATGAAGCAAGCAAAATGTCCTTCCTTAGGTGAATAGGTTAATGGACTGGTACATCCGGACAGTGGAATATTATTCAGTGCTAAAGAGAAATGAGATATCAAGCCGTGAAAAGACACAGAAGAAACTTAAATGCAATTACTAAGACAAAGAAGCCAGTCTGAAAAGACTGCATATTGTATGATTCCAACTTTCCTACATTTTGCAAAAGGCAAAAATTTTTTTTCTATGGAGAAAATAAGAAGATTAGTGGTGGTGATTGACAGAGGTGTATGGGAGCTGAGAAGTGAAGAGATGAATCATTTTTAAGGCAGGAAAATTACTCTTTGGTATTATAATAATGGGTACATGTCATTATGCATTTGTCCAAACCCATGGAATGCACTAACTGTAGACTTTGGGTGATATATCAGTATAGGTTGATCTTTGGTAAAAATGCATGTGTTCAAGGGGTATAAGGGAAATCTCTGCACTTTCTCCTCATTTTGATGTAAGCTTAAAATTGCCTTGAAAAATAAAATCTTCATGAAAAATAAATTTAAAAGTCATAATGTTATGTTGGACAAGTTAGAAGTTAAGTGACTAATGAAAATTAAGTATTTTAGGGGCAACTGGGTGGCTCAGCTAGGTAAACATCCGCCCACAGCTCAGGTCATGATCCCAGGGCCCTGGGATCCAGTTTCATATCAAGGCTTCTTGCTCTGTGGAGAGCCTGCTTCTCCCTCTGCCTGCTGCTCCCCAGCTTGTGCACTCTGTCGCTCGCTCGCTCTCTCTGTCTCTGACAAATACATAAAATCTTTAAAAAAATAATTTATTTAGTAGGGTACATTTTACTTAGCTTTTTATTACACATGGGTGTGAGACTAATCTATAAGTTAGTCTTAGAAAAGTTTGCTTGATTTTGATGAGCCTGTTTCTTAGGTTTACTGATTGATGACTGCTTATAAAAGGAAAGATTAATACTTATGTCCTTTGTAATTTTGCTTCGATAGCAAAGATTCTATGTTTCATCAGAATAATTTTGGGTGATTTCTGTTGATTCCATTGTTTTCTTGATTATTTTTCTAAAAGACAAATTTTCCTCATTTTTGAAATAGCTTAATTTCCTTAATCCCATTAACTTTTATGTTTCTTCTTAGATGTTTTATTGTCACTTTGATCAAGGAGGTAACCAAGCCCTGCTTCTCAAGTACTTGTGATCTTATCTTCATCAAGAGTCCAAATATCTAACAACTTTTTAATTATGTCCTCCTCAAATTAGGTCCTAAATAATGAAAAAGTAATGTAAAAATTTCACAGTATTTTTTATCTAAAACAGGAAAATCACAATTCTTTTGTCTTCTAGAAAGAGATACTAGAAATAGATTTGTTTAATATGTTACCGTTGTAAGAGATGCATGGAAAGAATTTTCAAATCTAAAGATAGCCTGCTCTGGGTAAATTTGTATAGGTTAAATATTGTTAATATATATATCTCAGAACTTGTATGTCTTATAAGAAATCTCTTGAGATACAAGAATGCCTACACTGACCTTTATATGTTTTTATTTTCAGAGAACACATTGCCCAAAACCCAAGTCTAAGAAATAGTCTGTTGTTTTCCTGTCTTTGTGAGTGCTGCCATATTTTCTTTGATGATATTAGAAATGATAATATAGAGTTCTCAGTCACAATTTCAATTATTATATAAGATATTTACTTGTCCATGACCTGACTGCTTTAATTTGAAAGTAGTATTTTCTAGACCACGAGCTTTCAATTGAGGATGCACATCAGATTTACCATGGAGTATTATAAAAGTACAGATGTCTGGGGATACTTCCGTCTTGCTGAATCTCTTTCTGATATACTTGGGAATTAAAATAAAATTCTTTCAGGACTATTGTATATCTCAATATATTTTCCTCCATCAAAATTATAACCATCCATTTTTATAAATCAAATATAAAGTTAAGTGATGTCTTTGAGATTAAACTAGATCATTATCCTTAGAGATAATTTGTCTATTTTTTAATCATTTTATATAATCTTTGTTATGCATGCCACAGAAACAATAAAATTTGTTAGTTAAATCTTTCTTATTATGATTCTTCATCAGACTTTGATTTTTAGAAAATTATCAGTAATAAATTAACTATAACCATTCAATTTTGTCATGTGCAGATAGTTTTAGTTTTATTCTGATGGTTAACCAGATGTTGTTATTTGCAATGTGACCAAATTTCTGTTGTTCACACACACACACACAAAACCAAAACAACAACAACAAAAAACTCAGAGGCTCATGGAAAAAGACCTTACAAGGTCCTTTAAACTACTGACACTTCAAAGAACATACCCTTGGACATAGACTTCACTGAGACTCTGAGGATACAGGTTTCTGAACTTGTATCTCTTAGACAGCTTTCAGACTCTAAAAGTGGACTGAATCAGGATTTCCAAGATACTTTCTATCTAGAAACAGATGGTTTCCTGAAAGCAAGCTATTGAACCAAGATGTATCAGAACAAGAGTTAATTACAGAATGTTGAATTAACTTGAGCAGAATTTTATTGTTATTTGTTAGGCATAATGTTGATGTTGTTTTAATGCTTTATTTTCTGCTTCTATGAAGATAACTTTTCTCTCTTCTTCTGACACTTTTCTTACCAATTTATAAACTCTGCTTTCATGGAATAAAAGAAAACATTTTAAAGTAATAACAGATTCTTACTAGTTTCCCCAGAATTCAGAAAATCTTCCTAATCACTTTTCAGCCATTTGCATAGGTTAGTAAGCATCTGTCTTCCTTTATATCAGGATTTTTCCAGCAAATTGATGAGAATTTTACATTTGGGAACAGTGCTTCTTTAAAAATGTATGGCATGCTATTTTTATGGAACAAAAGTTAGTTTTATTTACAGAGTCAACGCTTACACCATCCTCTCAGGAAAACTGGTCTGTTAGACTTACCAGATCCCGGTTATATGGGCAATAATAGGTTCCTTTCTGGTAGTTCAGGAACCTAAGTAAATTTGAGAACCTTGTGAAGGGAGGAATTTACTCAAATGTTTAGGTACTGTAGGTGGGATCTAGTTGGAGAAACTTTGGGGCTTATTTTCACCTAGCCTCTGCATAATAGGCTTTTCAAAGTCCAATCTGAAAATTTTCATCAAAATTTATCTATATGGGGGCGCCTGGGTGGCTCAGCGGGTTAAAGCCTCTGCCTTCAGCTCAGGTCATGATCCCAGGGTCCTGGATCGAGCCCCGCATCGGGCTCTCCGCTTGGCTGGGAGCCTGCTTCCTCCTCTCTCTCTCTCTGCCTGCCTCTCTGCCTACTTGTAATCTCTATCTGTCAAATAAATAAATCTCAAAAAAAAAAAATTTATCTATATGTTATTAATCCTGTGACCTCAGTCATTCTAGTGCTGTATATATATATCTAGATTTGCAAAGCAGGCTGCGGGAGAGCTATATAGTAAATTAATGTTCTTGCAGCATGTACATAAGTAATCAGGCCAAATGTAATGATCAGGCCAAATAAATTGTGCAATTAAGAATAATCAATACATAAATCTAATGCCCTACCACACCAAAAGTGTCAGCATTGCAGAAATTTTATTTAACTTGAAAATCTACTGGGATTTGATGTTGATTCCTTTGGATTCTCCTTATCTTCCTTTGCCTCGGGGTTTAGATATTGGAAAGTAAATCATTGGGTTACTGAGAAAGAATTGTTTTTTTTGTTTGTGGTTTGGTGACTCTTAAGTTTATGTACAGGACTATCTATCACAGCATTATCTAGAATTACAAAAACTGGGAACAACTGTACAGGGGAAATGGTCAAATACATCCACATGGGGAACACTTTCAGCCATTAAAATATGTTTAAAGAATGTTTTAGCAACAACTTACAAACTAGATATTGTGCATGATCACAATTATG
This sequence comes from Meles meles, assembly GCF_922984935.1. NCBI lineage: Eukaryota > Metazoa > Chordata > Mammalia > Carnivora > Mustelidae > Meles > Meles meles. The sequence continues at coordinate 79,761,984 of NC_060075.1, forward strand.
TAAATATATATGTACACACAAACCCCCGTTCCACCACAAACCTCAGCTTGCTTGATCTCCTTCTAATACTGCTAATAATCTTCTATATTCCTGATACTTGTGTTCCCTTGACCTGTCCCGTTTCTCCTTTCCATCAGGCTTTTGCTGTATTCACTGCACTATCAAGCTTGGATTCACTTTGTTCAAATATCTACTAAGGCATAACTAAATCCCATTTCCCCAAAACATTTGTTTTCTCCATGCCATCAGAACACACCTGGGGAAACTGAATAACCATCAGACTACATTAATGTACCACTTCATTATCAATCTTAACAGAATCCTCAACACTTACAAGACATCTTAATATTTTTCTAGCCACTTCTGTCTTCCAATTTCTGAGATGGCCCATCTGCCTCTCTCTTTCTCAGCTGATGATCTTAAATCATGGAGGAAATATCACTCCTCCTACCAGAGGTCCTTTTTCCAAGATCCCTGGGCATCATATCCTTCCCAGTTTCTCATTCTGTTATCCCTTTTTTTTCTCCTGAATTTTCTATTTCTTCTCTTCCACTGAAATCTTTTCTAACACATAATATTCACTCTTCTTTCATCTCCTAGTCTCTTTTCAAACCACTCCAGCTGTACTCCTTCCCCAAGCCCCAAATTTTCCTTTAAAACTGATCTTGATATGCTTACCAGTAATTTTTAATTTAATCTGACTGTTACCTTACTTGCCTCTCAACTGCCTCCAACGCCATTGACTATTCCCTTCATCTTGGAACATTGTCCTCCTTGCCTTCTCATATACTAAACTCCAATAGTTTTATTTCTACCTTTTTAAAAGTTTCTTCTCATTCTCCTTTGCTTTCAAGAGTTAGATTATTTATGTACAACCTTGGGGTTTAAGCTTACACCCTCTATTAATCACTTTCACTCTTTCCTTGTGTGTTTTAATTCACTTCAGTGACTTTTTTTTTTCCCTTTTTATTTATTTTTTTTTTCAGCGTAACAGTATTCATTCTTTTTGCACAACACCCAGTGCTCCATGCAAAACGTGCCCTCCCCATCACCCACCACCTGTTCCCCCAACCTCCCACCCCTGACCCTTCAAAACCCTCAGGTTGTTTTTCAGAGTCCATAGTCTCTTATGGTTCGCCTCCCCTCCCCAATGTCCATAGCCCGGGGGAGCGGGCTATGCACTTCAGTGACTTTAGTTGTCATCTACATGTTGATCACTCCCAAGTTTCTATCATCAGCCCACTCTTCTGTTCTGAGTTTCAGACTGTATATGTAACTGCCTAGGAACATCTCTACTTGGATGGTGTCTCACAATTAATGTGTTCAGAATTAATTCATGATGTAACCATTCTAACTGGCTCCTTCTCTAAAGTTTTATCAGAAATCTTTGTATCTTATGTTACACCTCCCTCTACCTAACCCCTACATGCATCAACCACCAAGTACTTACTAAATAGGTAGAATATAATTTTTCATAACATATATGCAAACATATAGCAAAGCAATGTAATTTTATAAGCTTCACCATCATATCAGATTACCAGAACATTTTGGGAGAAATGGTAATGTCCCTTAAAGGCATTTACAGATTGAAATTTATCATATGCTATAATTAGTTACTTGGTGAGATGGTGAAATTTCTTCAGTTGGAACTCTTTTAAAACAAGGTAGATTGCTATACATCCAAACTTATTTAGAAGAAGTTCTACTTTAAGGCAGGAAAGTAAAATAAATTACCTTCCAGCCTTCTTCTGAAGGCTATAATTTTTCAGATTTCAAGAAGCTTTTAATAGGCATTTCTGTTTGCAGTCTCCAAATTTCAACAATGTTCTCTCTTGTATATTTTTTCTATGCTTCCTACTTCCTTAGTAATACAATTTTGATGAGTATTCTCTCCAATCATGTTTTGTTTGTGTGTATGTTTGTTTTAATCTATGCAACTTGGTTTAAATAAGTCAGTGAACATATTGAGGTTTCCAAAGTATGCATTGGAATGAAATTCAAGGTTTAGGGAACTAAAGAGAAAAGAAATGGATAGAGATAAAATAAAAAGCAGAATTAGTTCCTGTTTAAAGAACACAATTTTCTCATTACTCCTAAAACACATTGGGTTGTTGATTATATAATTATTTCTTTCTGAGAAATTGCATTTTAGGTCTTATTCACCTCCAATTTTAATAGTTTTGGGTTCTCAATTCTGCCAAATCGAAGGATAGTTCAAGACCTGCTTGATATAGTTGTAGAAAAACAGTTGATAGCCATCTTACTGTGCTTCTAGTAGCTGGTAGATATTACACTAAATGGCTTACAAACTTGTTTTTTCCTTTAATCTCATTTTTAATCATGATTATCTTGCAAGATGATGTTGTGAGAAACCAAAGTTAATAAATTTATCAAGATTTTACCACTAAAGAATTGCAGAGCAATACTTGGAACACATGTCCCTGACTTCTAAATGTGAACAAAATGATATGGAAGTCCCCAAACATTTAAATTTTGTGTTTTTACTTTCACTTATACTTTTTTCCCTATGTTTTGGGCTATATAATATCTACTTTCTTCAAAAAATAAAGATCCTCTGTGTAAGGGAGTGTGTAATATAGGCTTATTTTATCCTAATAATGTTGAATAATTTCCAAAAAATCAATTGCATTGAGGTTTTGAAATTCAGCTTAAACTTAATTTCCCTTTTTTTTTTTTTTTTTTTGCATTCCCTAATATTAGAGTGAAGATGTGGAATAAACCACCCATCATTTTGTAAAAGACTTTTCTGTTTCATTTTGGCCTTGGGCAAATTGTTGTGTCATCACTACACTAGAAATTAAGCTGTGTCTGTGATGACAATTACTTGTGCAATTTCCTGAAACCCCAGACCAGAGCTGAGACCATGCCCATGATTAAAGACAGCACAATAGAAACATAGAGCTTTGTGAAATATGGAATACATCTATTGCAAAAATGATAGGGCTTTTTGAACAGAATAAAGAATTCTTAGAGAAGAACTATTAAATTTAAGAATGCCCGCCTATTGCCTAGAGATTAAATATCTTATTTTTCATAGTTTTTCATGTGCTTGGGTTGTATATAAGACTTTATATTCAGTCCAAGATCTCCTCCAAATAAAATATTATACCTTTAACTGTATTTCAGTTCTGTGTGTCTTGATTAGATTTTCTTTTTCATCAAAGTCCCGATTTTCACATTCGAAATATTAAAGCACTTTCACACTTGTTTCTCATTTCTCAATTCAAACAGGTGAAGAGGAAAAAAAATCTTTACAAGCTTTTCCTTTAGTCTGGTGGGGCTAATTTGCAAGATCTTGAATCTCTGGAAAACAGTTTGGTTTAACTATAAAAAGAAAATGAATCTTAGATGTTTTCTGATAACCTACAGATCACTGCCCTGATCAGCACATCTTTTTTCTAGAAAGACCAGACAACATCTGAATTACACAGACTGAGAGACAATTAACCTGATTTTCATTTAGCTTTTTCAAACAGTAAATATCAAATCTGGGGTATCAAAGCTTTAGGATCCCTTGCTCAAACTTTGGTGGTAGTAGTGTAGTTACTGTAATGAAAAGTTGCTTTTTTTTTTTCCCCTCTTCCAAATACAAATGCTACCATCCAGGCTGTAAAATGATCCTAATCTATTTCATTTGAGTTATCTTTTTGAAGGCAGTGAGAATATGGAGCTCCATACGGAAACAATCTTTATTTTCCATTGGATGCATATGTTGCATGTCTAATGAAATGCATTTCACATATTTATTTTAAGTATGTGATAGAATTACAACATTGACAACTTTCATGATCTTCAAAAAATGTGATGCATTTTAAACATATGGTGATGCCTATCTCTGTCATAGAAATACTTAAATAAAGAATATATAGTTCTGTAAATATAAATACATGGAATTAAATACATTTTATTTTTATATCTGTATATTTATATAAATGCCAAATATATTTGGTATTTAATAAACAAGCATAGTTTTGAGATACTTAGAATTTTTTTTTTATTTTGCGCATAGCAATTTTTGTAAATACTATAATAAAATGTCCCTGAAATTCTGCAGGTGAGACCACAGTTGGTTTTCAGTTTGGATTTGTCTGACAAGCAGACTGGTTGTGAAAGCTTTCTCTAAATTAAATCAGTAACGCAGTAATTGCCACCTATAGTTTGCTACACTCAATGTTTTCTCTCTCTTACTTTCCCTAAATTCTTTGTCATTAATTTTATTTCATAAAACTTGCATTTGTTACTTATTTCAATGCAACATGTGGTGTCTTGAAATTATAGCAACAATAATAACTACTATTACACTAAGAAGTTAGAAATTATTCTATTTGATGACTAATCCATTCCTGAGTACCAATTTTGAGCAGAAATCAGACTGCTTAGAAAAAGTAAAACTAAAATTTTCTCTTCTTTGATATTTATTTTCTTTGCTACCGTGGCACTGAAGATACACTTATACTTAAAGTTTTTCATTTGAAAGAAAGGAGAATGTTTATACAGATCCTTACAAACATTTTATATTTTTCATGTGGTTTCTAAGTAGATTCAACTTTCTGTTGTTAAGGCCTTAATGTACTCTTAGGCAGTCTGGATAATTTCTCTTTCGGGTGAAATTTACCTATAAAATAAAGCCAAATACTTAAAATATTTCCTAAGGAGATGGAAAAAGAAGTTACTATCAATTCTTCTTAAAGCTTTCTCCTTTGAGATGTAAAATGTGCCTAAAACTTTTCTGCTTTTAGGTCAATTGTTTTATGATTTCCTTTACATTCTACATCACCTACTTTATGAAGCGGAGTTCAAGATTAAAATAAATGTGAAGCATATCTTAGTCTTTTACTGCTTTGAGGAGAGAACGGCGTATTTGGACAGGTGTTCTTAATTTGGGCTCCATTGACACCTAGGGGTTCTGGGGAAAGGATTCAGGGGGTTCATGAACTCCCTGAAATTGAATGCAGGGTATCGTGTGATTGTGCATATATAAGTTTTTATAGAAAGAAGATCCATGACCATCATACATTCACAAAAAGTTAGGAACCACTACACTGTAGGTGTAGATCTTCATTTCTTCAACATTTCTTTCTGGAAGTCCTCAAGTTTGGTCTACATGATATTCATCACTTAATACACAAATGCTGAATTACTTGGAAGCAATGAACAGCAACAGTCTCTGTCTGGCTTTAGCAAGATGAGAGTTTTTTGTAGATATGTGAAACAGCTCAAAAAACTTGAATGGATGATGAGAAACCAAATTTGGAAGGAGTTGGAACTGGGGCAGAGTACAGGTTCCAAGGGGTGGAAGAAAATTAGTAGTTTTATCAGGTGGTAATTGATGAGAACATCCAGTAACCAAACTTTTTCCTCCTTTATTGAATATTCTAAAGATACATAATTCGAGGAAATAGTCCAGTTGTCCCATCCCTTGGTTAGCAGAGGTATGGCATCTTGATTAAAGTCCAATATGACTTCACAAATTTAGAGCGAGGCAATTTCCCTAAAGTATATGAAGAGGATGGCCTTAAAAGGAAATAGGGGAGGCATACAAACTAATACCAACTGCATGAAATACATGGAATGTAGATAAAATCCACTATTAAAAGTAGTTATTTCAAACCCAAATTTAGTCTAAATGTTTCACCTTTCTTTGTGCCTACATACAATTACTTGCTAACTCATAGAACTTACCATAGTCTATTCTAAGTGCCAGTATCCATTCTGGGTTACCTGTTTTGCCTGGAGCATTACAATTACCTTTCAGCATGTCTCCCTACATTTATGTTTTGTTTCTTCCAAATTTTCTCTTAGTAGGCAGAGTAATCTTAAAATTTGAAATTAATGATGCCAATCCATGAACATCTTTCAAGGACTATGCCTTATTTTTAGGACAAAATCCAAAGTGTTTAACAAGGCCTGCATTTTTACCTGATCAGGCTCTTTGCTCTCTATCTCCATCTCAAGCCATTTCTTCTTTTATTCTCCAGTGAAACTAGTATTCATTTCTTTGGCGCACCATGCTTCTTCATAGGACTTGCACTTGTATCTTCTGTACTGTACTTCTAAAATTGTTTCTGCCATCTTCTTCACTTAGTTAATGCCTATTTATTTTACCCCAGAGCTCCCACTATAAATGTAATTTTTCAAGAAATTCTTTCCTAAACCCTAATACCAAATTCCCCACTTTGTAATCTGGGTTTGTATCTGAATTTTCTATTATAGTCTGAAAATTTTGTGTTTAATTTCTGTCCATGAGAAAAAGAACCCCTTTTCTCTTTTGTTCACTACCCTATTCCCAGAAGAGCTTGAAATAAAATGATAAATACACAATCAATGAAACTAATTCTGCTGCTAGAAATCCCACTAATCAGATAATATTTTATTTCCCATTTTTATTCCTATTGTATAATGCAGAGTCTAACATAATAGTAACATGAGAGATATTTGTTGAATGACTAAAATAATCACCCTATATTAACAAAGCATTTGCTATATGCCACAAAACATTGGGTACAGAACTTAAGTTTTCATAATCCCCATAATTATGGATGTCCTTTATTATCATCATTAAATTCAAAAACAAGTGAGTGGCATAAATTCAGTCTTTTCTGAGGTCTGTCAGATTCCAAAGCTGTATCAAGTTATATCATGCTGACTGAAACAATTGCTTTTATAATTTAATAGCTGACTTTCCCTGCAAGTACTCAGTATCCACTATAAAAGTGGTTAGAGTTTTTTTTTTTTTTTAAACTTTTTTTTTTTTTTAAAGATTTTATTTATTTATTTGACAGAGAGAGAGATCACAAGTAGGCAGAGAGGCAGGCAGAGAGAGAGGAGGAAGCAGGCTCCCCGCAGAGCAGAGAGCCTGATGCGGGGCTCGATCCCAGGACCCTGAGATCATGACCTGAGCCGAAGGCAGCGGCTTAATCCACTGAGCCACCCAGGCGCCCCTGGTTAGAGTTTTTAAATGTAATCGGGGCTTTAAAAAGTATGTACATGGTGAAATTAGGTATATTTTTAGTTTAGTTTCTGGAAACAGAAATAACGTGTACTTAATTTGCTTTATATTTGTTAACTTTACATGCTTTCTCCTGACATGGTAAACGAAAATTTAATACATGTTATTGATGATGATACAGTTTTTATATTTATCAAAAAGCTGGCATTCCAGAGAAAAATCATTTTAACAAAGGATAACTTATAAGCTGAATCTACTGTCTTGCTTTTTTGAAATGTTCTAGTTAGTAGGATTCTATGTGAATCCTGCTAAAGAAATATCATTAAAAACATTAATAAGAAGCTAGTGGTCTTGAGGTAGGAGTAGGGAAAATGTGCTCTGGGATTTAGAAGCCTTGCTTCCACTTTCATTTCCATTACTGATAAAATTTCCATGATTGGCCAGGATGTTTTGATATTTTCAGATCTTCCTTCAGTTGATAGAGGGACAAGTTAGCATTTAAAAGCTCTCTGATTTTTCTTCAGAACTCTGGACACCTCAGGAATTAAAAGCAAAGGGGCTTTCGAAGATGGATTGCTATAAATGTCAGAAATAAAGACTGGTTGAAAATTCGAACAATGAGGATATAGACATCCAAATCTCACCTGTTGCCCAGGTCAGCCACAAAACTGCCCTTCCCCAATAGTCTGGAAATTTTCATTTAGGGACATCTAATCAGAAGAATCAGTCAATGGTGAGGGAAAAGCTGAGATGATGGAGTGAAGATAGAGGGATTGTCTGTATATAGTAAAGATAAGTCTGTATTTTACCAGTCTGCTCTTAGAATGTTTGGGAAGTGCGGGGCACCTGGATGGCTCAGTGGGTTGAAGCCTCTGCCTTCTGCTCGGGTCATGATTCCAGGGTCCTAGGATAGAGCCCTGAGTCAGGCTCTCTGCTCGGCAGAGGGAGCCTGCTTCCTTGTCTCTCTCTGCCTGCTTGTGGTCTCTGTCTGTCAAATAAATAAATAAAATCTAAAAAAAAAAAAAAACCTCAATAGACAAAAAAATAAATAAGAGATAAAGATATCGAAGAGATTGAAACAAAATACTAGGTACTCTCCTATAGGAAAGCTTCTGGTCAGCAAGCCTTGTCCAGGCAAATAAATGGTCAACTTAATTTGCACTGCCTCACTAAAAACAGCTATGGATAACAGGACATTTTACAGATGATTTTAAGTTGAAACTCAGGGATAAAGTATAATAAACCAAAATAAATAAGAAAGAAAACCATAGAAAACAAAACAAAAGCTTGAAAGGAAGAAGGTCTTGAAAAAATATTTTGCAAAAGACATGAAGCAAGAATAGCATAGTGGTGGAGTATCCAGAGAACAAAAAATGAGTCCTTGAAAAGCTAAAAAAATGTGAAAAGGAGACAGAAAATTAAGTAAGAAAAATTGACAACTAAAAAGTTAAAAAGAAAAAAGGAAAGAAATAGGTGTTTCACTATTGTATTAATATGAAATCTACAAAGGACAGAGACTAGAGACAGAGATGAAGAAATAGTTCCCATTACTGAATGCCATGATTTCATCTGAAGAGTCTCGCTGAATATCTAACACAATAAGTGAAAATGAAATTAACAATAAAAAGCTTACAGGTCATAGTGAAATTCCATAACCCAGGAACAAAAAAAAAAAAAAAAAGAAAGAAAAAAAGAAAGAAATAAACAAACAGATAGGGGAGAGGTGATTCCAAGCAAAAAAAATTCAGAACCAAGGAACATTTAAAAAAAAAAAAAAAAAAGAAAGGAAAAGAAAGAAAGAATCAAAAAAGAAGGAAAGAAGAAAAACAGGTGGTGGAGAGGTGGTTGGGAATATCAGAAGAAATTATGATTCCAAGCAAAAGATCTGGAAGCCAGAGAACAATGAAAAAGTATCATCAAAATTCTTGGGAAATGTAATTTCAATTTATAAGGTAATTCATTAATTGAGTGTGGAGGTAGAATTCAGACATGGAAATTATTCAATGCAAAATGCTGTGCCTGAATTACCAAGTTTTTTTTTTTTTTTTAATTTATTTATTTGACAGATAGAGATGACGAGCAGGCAGAGAGACAGGCAGAGAGAGAGGGGGAAGCAGGCTCCCTGCCGAGCATGGAGCCTAATGTGGGGCTCCATCCCAGGATCCTGGGATTATGACCTGAGCTGAAGGCAGAGGCTTTAACCCACTGAGCCACCCAGGCGCCCCTGAATTACCAAGTTTTAATCAAAAGATTCATTATGACTTATCAAGTTACTCAAACTCTGGGTCTGTCCTTCCAGCTGTAAAATAAAGGAAGCAAAAACATGGATCTCTACTTTAGAGAAATAATGTAAGATAGGATGAACTAAGTAATACATATATAAATTGAAGCCTATGAGCAACACAGGTGCTTTTTATTTTACTTGAAATTAACCTTTCACACACAATAACAGTCACTTATTACCTTTTCTTAAATAATCCATATTGATTGTGTAGTTCCCATTCTCTTCACCAAATCTGATTTACATTGAGAATTTGACATAAGGCTTAGTGTAATGCACGATTCTCTTCAGATTCACACTCTCTTAGAATAAAACTCTCTTGGATAGACCAACCAAGCCCCCTAAGTTCTCCAACCTCAAATACCAAATTAATTTTTGGTCTATGTAATCACTTTGAAGTGCATTTATTTCCTAAATTGTTTTTAATCAAGTTTTAATGAGACAAAATAGGAGACAGATAGGAACTAGTATAGAATTGATAATCCTGTTTTAGCTTTTGAATTGAATCACATACAAAACTAAGGTGCCTGGAACTCTGTTTAATGTTTTATTACTTTTTCTCAGAATGAATCATGCAATAAGATCTTGTGCAGATATTTCCTTTTAGAAGAAGAGTAAGTTAAGAAATGTCACTTTTTGAGGATTTTTTGCTCAAAACTGTTTACAATTAAATATATCAATTAAACAAATAAGTAAATGAAAAATAGACATGTACAAATGTTTGTTGTCTTACTGCCTGATATTTCCTCCCTCTAGCTAGGCTTATAGTTTCTCAAAGGCAAGGGCTCTTTCTTATTTGACTTAGTCTCTTCCTACTCAGAAATGTATTTTGATTTGTAGGTGCTAAAAGAGACCTGTGGAATGAGTAAATAAAATGCAGGAAAATACTGTTATTGTTTACTCCCCAACCAATCCTTTGCTTCCCCTTGAGATTTTAAACATAGTTTTTAATTTTAAACCTATTAAAAAATTTCATATGAAAATTTCTTAAAAATGAATACCTGAAAACATTATTTATTGCTAACCTTGTAATATCTTTTTGTTCTAAGATTGTAGCATTTTTTTCCAATTTTTTAAAAGATTGAGATTACCTCAGTATAAAATTGATGTAAAATTTAAAATTTATTTAAATTTCTGGGAACTATTTAGGCTAATATTGCCAGGTTCTGTATTATTCCATTGACTATCTCATAGTCCTTTAGAATGTAATCCTGACCATTTTAGGTCATGTGGATGATATCGTTTGCATTCTTAAATTTAATATATCAGGTTATGACAGTATCAGTTTCTGAATGGAATTTTCAATAATTACTACTATTAACTTAAAGGAGTATACTAATTTATTAAGTCTGACCTTCTGTTTTAGTAAAAGAATTTCTTCACGTCATTTGTTCTTCATTTCTCACAGCAATATTTCATTCATTTTAAGGTGATATTTGTTGCTGCATTCAGAATATTTTTGATTCTAGTGGTAACCTGGAGTGAATGTTCATTTTTCCTTATAATACTCAATATAATATAAATAGTATCTAATAGATGATGTAATGCCTCATGGCAAAATTCCTTCCTGATTTTGGGTCTTGTTTTTAGTAATAAGAATCTCAAATCTTTAAAATTTGTATGCTTAATGTTTATTTTGGGTTGAATTACTCAGGAACACATTAAATGAAATGCAAAACAAATTGTAAATTCAGTATTTGACAGTATATCACTTGTTGCAGGAGCTCGAACCCCTCTTTTCAGAATCCAACTGGTGAAGTGATCAAGTACAGGTGCATAGTCAAATAAATAAGAACAGAATCCATATTTAGCTTGCCATAATTTAGTATAAAATGACAGATTCAGCAATGAAAAATGTTTTTATAAGCACTTTAAAATTATTTACAAATTATGCTTTTTTAAAAAAGATTTTATTTATTTATTTGACAGAGATCACAAGTAGGCAGAGAGGCAGGCAGAGAGAGGAAAAGAAGCAGGCCCTCTGCTGAGCAGAAAGCCTGATGGGGGCTCAATCCCAGAACCCTGGGATCATGACCTGAGATGAAGGCAGAGGCTTTAATCCACTGAGCCACCCAGGTGCCCCTACAAATTATACTTTTACTATTTGTTGATAACTGAATTTATACTTAGATTCTGGAATGACTTACTTTTCACATTTTCTAATACCAACTACAAATAAATTAAGAGGATCTCCCCAAACTTTTCTTTTTACTTAGCTTAATCCATTCCTTCTTCCATACTGATGTATCTTTTAACTCATAGACATGAAATAATATTTAAATGGAATAAATAATTCAGGCTTTCATCAGGATTGTGGTAGGTGGGAAGTGATTTTATAATTAGTGAAGCATGGTTATATACACTGTCATTTGCATGGATCTAGAGCAAACATTTGTCAGATGGCTTCTATGCACTAGGCTCTTTGCTACACACTGGAGATACACCAGTGAAAGAGAACAGAAAATATCTACCCTTTTGGAGCTTATGGTCGTGTGAGGAATACAGACAAGTAATAAGGAAATTATTAGATTGTGTATTGAGAAACAATCATGGGAAGCAGAGGGAGCTGTGGGAACACATGAGAGAATTTTTAAAGATTTTATTTATTTATTTGAGAGACAGAGAGAGAATATGACGGGAGGGAGGGACAGACGGTGAGGGAGAAGATGACCCTCTCCTGAATAGGGAGCTTGATGCAGGGCTGATTACTCTGAAATCATGACCTGAGCGGAAGGCAGACATTTAATCAACTGAGGCAGCCCAGGCACACCGACATAAGAGAATTTTTAAATTTAGAATTGTGGACTTGAGGATTGATGAAGCCTTCCAGAGGAAAGAAATCTATAAGCTGAAATCAGAAAGAGAAAGATTAAAATTGAGTAGAAATTATCCATGTGAGGGATGGGTGGGAAGAAAGATGGGGTGGGAATGGAGAAGCTGTTCTAGGTTAGGAGGCTTAATGTGGAAAGGTGAGCAGAAACCCAGGATTGTGATAGTTATTTAATATGAGTAAAATTTTGGAGTAGGAGGTTGGATTAAAGGATGGTGAAAAACATGAAGCTGGAAAGATTATGGGCAGCCAAATCAGGAATGTCAAGTATCTTTTACTGAAGAATTTTGATTTTATATATTGAATGATGGGAAACCAATAGAGTATTTTATGAATAGTATAATTAAATTTGAATTTGTGAAAAAGAATTCTTAGTTTGCTGCACAGATTATTGTGAAGATAAAATAAGACAAGAAAAGTTCGAGGGATTTAGAAATAATCTAGGTGAAAGACAATATATGAAATAGAGTAGTGCCAATGGGGTAGAGTTAAGGAATGAAGGGATTAGTGGGAGATATAATGCATGTATTTAGTGACTGATAAAGAATGAAGAGGTTGGCCTAACACTTGTAATGAATAGAATTGTATATAGAACAAATAAGAGGAAGCCTTGTTTATGACAGAGGACAATATGCCCAAATTTGGAGATGATGACTTGTAGAACCCCTAGGAAAAATGTTAAATATTTGGACATACTGAGCTCAGAACATCCTTTGGAATATAGGTGAAAATATCATACAATATGTGAGATTGCTCAATCAGTGCAGTGTAGGAAAGGAAGAAGGAACACTGATGTATACCAATCTTTAAAAGAAAGATTTAAAAAAAGAAACATGAGTAGCTGAAAGAGAAGTAATAGTGAGCTATAATAGTCAAATGGGAGAGTCGGGAGATGATCAAACATATCAAATGTTGTGAGCTCAAGTAAAATAGGAATATTTTTAGAAATCCAATTGGTATAGCAATATCAATCTTATTAAAAACCATTGACTGGAATGGTGGAGGCAGAGAGAATTTTTGTTTTGAAGATGTCAAGTGAATGGAAGAAGAGGAAATAAAGACATAAGTTTGAAGTCTGGTTATGAAAAGCAGGCAAGAGAAGGCAGTGGCGGAGGGAGAATGTGGAGTTGGGAAGATATGTGTCTTTTCCCATTTTTTTTAACTTGAATTTTATTTCGTAATTTGATTTGTTAATTTCTTGGCTGTTTTTAGGAAGGAAGTATTTGAGATTATTTGAAAAGGAAATTGAAAATGTGAGAGGCATTCTGATTAATGAAACACAGAAACATGGTAAAACAATATGGGGGACCCAGTTGAGACTCCTACTTCCCTGTTACTTTTGGAGATTTTTGTAGGAAGTAGTAGTCAAGCTTAGTCCACTGCAATATTGAAACATCAGAGAAAGTTCTGCTGCTGAGTTGGTTCTCACAGTTCTTTTGTTAACAAGTTAACTATAGAGGTTTGAACTCCGGGGGTGCCTGGGTGGCTCAGTCAGTTGAGTGGCTGCCTCTTGCTTTTGGCTCAGATCATGATCTCAGGGTCATGAAATCAAACCCAGCTGTGGGCTTTGCACTCAGTGGGAATCCGCATAAGAATCTTCTCCTCTTCCTCTCATTCTGCCCTTCACCCTGCTCGTGCTCACTCTCTCTCAAATAAATATTTTTTAAAAATTTGAATCTAATATCTTGAGATCATGCCCATTGAGATCATATTTAGATGAGAAAAGTGATTTTCAGACTATAATCTGGTACACACCTACCTATTGCTACCATTTATTAATAACACTCACCTCAAATTAGCCTAACACTTTCATATATTTCATTTTCATTCTCTAAGGGAAACTAGAAATTCAGCTATTTCTGTGTCAGAAAACAATCCCATGTAGTGATCACATGTTCTTCAGAAGACAAAATACCTTGAGGTGAAAGAGGAAAAGAATCCAAGTAATCTGCCCATAAACCCGATTCTCTGAAAACACACAAATACACAGACATCATATTAAAGCATCATCTTTACAGACGATTTAGGAATAAAGACAAATTACATAAAAATTATCTCATGCTATACTTTATGTCTTTAGATTTTCTTCCAGAAATGCCAAATAAGAAGCCCCTTTGGGATGAAAGGTGCAGTATAGGGAATATAGTCAGTGGTACTGTAGGTGCACTTGTGGTGAGCATAGCAGAATATATAAACTTGTTGAATTATTGTCTTGTGCACCTGAAACTTATGTAACACTGTGTGTCAAACTACGCGCGCACGCACACACACACACACACACACACACACACACACACACACACACATATATACATATACATATATATATATATAGGATCCTATTCTTGATTCCGTCATTTTTTCACCTTGGCCAAGTCACTTAAACTTTCTGAATCTTGGTAGCTTCATCTGTATGAAATCTCTTCTAAGTAATTCTACATATATAAATACAACTAATTATATATAATAACTAATTATATATAATCCAACATAATTTAAACTTACATGAAAACTGTAGTTGAATAAATAATCCAACAACTTAATATATTAAATATTCCTAGAGGAAAGTTGTGTTACTGCATATAATATATGCTTAAGAAAGTCTGCTTCACTTAATTATGATGCTATTTGGAATTATTAGATAAAAAAATGGCTACAATAAATCCTTTATTTCATAGGAGCATATGTTTTGATATGCTTTAGAAGGAAAATGTTTTGTTAACTCAGTCTCAACTTTTACGGCTTTATAAAATATAAAACAATTGAACTTTTTTCTAATTAGATAGTTTCGAAGTAGGGTTTTTTTCTTTCCTTCTTTGTAGAACTTTATCACCAGAACACATCTAGCAGTTCCACACTGGGATCTGGTAAGTAGAAAGGATTTACAAATGCATTTCCTATTCCTTTAAATGGGAGCTATAACTGTTCATTGAGAGAACAAATGTCTCTGTAATATATATTCTTGATTTGATACAGATGCAGTTGTATAACATTTTCCAGTTTTGCCATTGGGTCATGCAAAAGATTCCACTGTTATTTAATCAAGGCTAAATGTTTATTAGCATCTTAATCACCCACTTTTTTGTATTACTGCTCCATTTTCATAAAAATATATTAGCTATAAGATATTTAAATTTCAATCACTTTATAATAATTGTACAAAAAAAAGAAATGATTCCAGACACTTGTTAAGATAGGAGCATTTAGACAAACTATAAAGACATTTGGTTTTTATCATAATTAATGCACTAACTCTCATAAGTAATAATACTTGGGACATTTTGAAATGTTGATAGTTTTATGTGATAAGCTTATTTACAATGAAACTAGTATACATAGATCTATAGACTATGGCCTACAAGTTTTCTTTTTATAATGAGATATGGAAATCTATTACTTTCTCTAGTTTTGCAGCCTATGTACATGGTCTATTTATAGAAATATGGAGACAAAAAGTACGGCAAACTCATCAGCATCAAATATATTGTACAATAACATTATTATAGTGATTCTCAACCATTGACAATTATAATTTTAATAGCCATTAATGCATATTGAATCCTTATTCTGTATTTATTTATTAATCTTTGTGTGTTCCTATAATTCGATACTACTTTTACCCAATTAACACTTAAGGAAGCTAACATTATTGGGGTGCCTGGGTGGCTCAGTCATTAAGCGTCTGCCTTCAGCTCAAGTCATGATCCCAGGGTCTTGGGATTGAAATCCCCGTCGGGCTCCCTGCTCAGTGGGAAGCCTGCTTCTCCCTCTCCCAGCCCCCCTGCTTGGGTTCCCTCTCTAGCTCTCTCTCTCTGTCAATTAAATAAATAAAATCTTAAAAAAAAAAAAAGGAAGCTAATATTATGAGAGCTCATGATCCCATAACTAACACGTGGCAAAGCCATAAATTAAGTTCAAAGACTAACCATTGTGCTGTCCTTTCTCTCAGTATCTGTAGGATAAACAATGGAGAGCTTCAGAATTGTGTCCTTTTAAGGTCCTGATGCATTCATTCTCTTTTATCATCTCTTGTTATGTTTGTAGTGACCTACCTTCCTTACAGGTTTCAGTATTACCAACTTTTGAATACACCTCTCTCTTCTATTCCTCATCCGTTGTTGCGCTCCAAGCCAGATCTCACATGTTAGTTTCAGACCCAGATGGCCAGATTAGTCCTGAAAGTTTCCACTCAATGATCATTAATACCTCAAAACTGAATTTTTCGGATTCATTTTCGGATCGGCCATTCCTGCCCACAACAGCTCAGTAAAAGGCCTTGATGTGTTCCCCTTCACTCGTCATACCCAATTACCAATTCTGACAACTTCATTTCCTGAATATTTTCTTAATTTATCTTCCTCTTTCTGTCATGACTTTATTTGCACTTCTGCCCAGACTCTTGTACTTTTATGGTGGATTATAGATAAAGCTACCTTACTTGTCTTCTTTTGATCTTGTCTTGTGCCTGTACAGTCCCTTGTCCCCTGAACTGTTAGAATGGTCCTTAATAAGTACACATCTTCTTCATTGTTTTTCTTCAGCATTTAATGTCTTTTAAGAGCTTCCAGTCATTTTAAGATTCATCCTGTATTCATCAGCATTCTTTCAGAGCAGCCAATAGGAAAGATACAGAATACAAAATTTATTACAGGGATTGGCTCTTAGACAATTGTGTGGGCTGCTTAAAGAGTTTATGTGTAGTTGTTGCATCTTTGTCAGGTCCTGAGTCTGAAGTCAGCATAGTAGGCAGCGTAAAACATATTACTGTCATGAAACTTCTGATAGTGTTATTAACTCTATGTCATCTTCATATGGGAGAATGAGGACTGCGTTTTAATCTTTGACTACTTGCCTTAGTGGATCAGGTGTATGGGTATATCATACGGTTTCAAGTTTGGGGTAGATGAAAATGGCTTTAGCTACAGTCAGTCCACTATTCACTTACTTCCTTCATATTGGTGAGAACATTGGGTTTTCATTTTTTAATGATAAAAAATTCCATCACTTCTGTCTTCTTTCCTGACAATCTTATACACAATGGCTGAATTGATTTTAACCTTGGCTGAATATAGCATCTTTGCATAGTTTAAATGATAAAGCGGAATTTTATGCATTTTTTTTTTACTCAATCAACTAGTCAGTGGCATCATTTTTCAACTTGTCTTAGTATTTATTACAATATCACAATTTTGTATATAAAACCAACACATGCTTAATTATTAAGCTCTTCCTAAACATCTTTATTGTTCCTTAATGAAATATCAATGTCAGAACTTACTTTCTATAAATATTCCCTGAAAGAAGATGCTAATGTTTCAGTAAATAAGGGATTAACCAATTAACCAATTAACTTTAGTAAGGTACATGAAAAAATTTTCTTGTTCCCTATGAAAGTAATAAATATTTGGAAATCATTGGCCAAACTGTTGGAATGTACAGTTCACCAAAAAGATAAGAAAGAAAAAAATAGTCTAGCAATGTTTTATGTTGAAGAATTTAAGTGTGTTACTTATTCATTCATTGACTGTAAAATATCTGTTATGAATGAAAAACAAATAAGTTATTAAGATCACAGGACTAGGTGTTGGGATAGAAGAGAAGAAGTGATAACAAGAGTAGCAGAATTAGATGTCAGAAAACCTAGTCCAGGTCTCAATTCTACAACTTGTGTACATGATCTTCTTTTTAATTATAAAATTAAGGCATGGGTCACATGATCCCTGAGGATTCTTTGAGAACACTAGTAGCACTCAAACTGAAATTCCTTAAATTGATAATGGTTTAATAGTTCTTATTAGATATGGAGAGAATAAGCAAAGATATAAGATATTTTAAATAAAAACTTGCCTGGGAGACAAAATAAATTAACATTTTAAAAAATGTTTCATTTAACTATAAGAAACTGTGCACCATGGAGAACTTAGTTTTGTGACAGGTCATCACACGGCACTGTTCTCTTGCCCCATGCTGGGTAATTGGTCCAGAACTGACTCAGAGGAAAGATCACCACCTACTCTATCACCCATATCACTTCCTGTAGCACCTGGGTTTTTCTTGGAATGTTTCCATCCACATGTAGATCATATCTGACCCTGATCTGTTTGCAGTGGCTGATAAGATCATAGCTGGAGGCACAGTGGCAGAGGGCCATGAAGATATAAAAGCATGTTGTTATTTTTTTCTGATAATTACATAAAGGGTGTTTTAATCACCAGACTAGTCACTAACATATACTCAAATGGGATTTCTTGAAACACAGAGTTTCCTTCATGGTTTCCTGGTTGTAAATGAACTCATCAGTTTCCCATTAGGATTGACTTTTGTCACAAGCCTTAACACTCAAGATCCTCATAAATTATTTCTTTAAATGTGCTGTGAAAAAGTGGAAAATTTACAAATTGCCCAAATTCTGTGTACAGGAAGTACCAGTAAAGGAAAGAAAAATGATGTCTAAGGCATAGGAAGTACATTAAACAGAATTCCGTAAGCTGTGCTATTCCTGTAATATTGCTGATGTTTTGAGAGGAAGAAGTGCAGATCTTGGAAAGAAACCTATAATTTTATGGAAGGTACTTTTAACATTGCATGTGTGTTTTAACTGTTTATATACTTAGCAATATTTTCTTTAGGCTTGACAAGATAAAGAGGCATATGCGTATTTTGTTGAGCGAAATTAACCAACATTTGACACACAACCTTCTTTAGAAAGATGTATTTAAATTGATTTGATATTTTAAATAAGTTTGAAGAGTTTTAATTATTTGTGTAAAATATACAAACTGTGTATAGTTTTTAAATATTCAGCATTCTCTTTTTACAGAAGAGTAAATTAAAAACTAAAAAGAAAAAAAATACTTATTTCCCAGTTTATCCTCTTAAATCAGGGTGCAGGATATCCTTCCCTTCGTTTTGATTACATGAGAGAACTCAAGCAAGACAGGACAGTCTCAACACCCATCAGTGCAAGACCACCAGGAACACAGCTATATAATTAGACACATTGAGTTTGTCACTCATTGCAACAGGGAGAATATCATGAGACAAAGTTCACACACATTACAAAGGGTACCTGTTTTGTTCAAAGTCTACTGATGTAAGTATTAATAATATCTTTTAAAAATATCTTTACAGTAATATCTGTAGAGTGGTGTTTGGCCAAACAACTGGGTACCTAGTCAAGTTGACATGTAAATTTAACCTTCAGAATGGGTAATCATGAGGTGTCTTAGGTGATATCAGAATCTTTTATAGAAATTTCGGGGCTTTTTGGGTGATTGGGGCAAGGGTTTAAGGAGGCACCATTGTCAAGGGTGTCCTATAAATTAGATGTTGGAAGAAAAGTGGGACAATTTTATTATTGGTAATTTAATATATTTTATTTGTAGGAAGAAGAAACTAGCATGAGAATGAAGCTATGATTGATAAAGAGTGAATAGTCACTCATTTTAGCTAAAAGTCGCTCATTTAACCATTTTAGTTACTCATTTGGCATTTTGTGATTGGCACGATGACCTCGTTTTTGTCTGAGCTTAGACACAGTAATAAAATGGCTTTGTTTTGTCCTACTTTATTATGGACTCAGAGTAACTTTGTCTGATATTGGTATTCTATGAGATTGTTCTTGGTCAGTAGGTGGATGGCATGACTTAGTGATAAGTGATAGGCCGTATTTTAGAGGTAAGAAGGCTGCCCCCCCTTTTTTTCTTTCTGAATGATAATTTGACTTTCTGCTTATTTCATGTTGCTAGGAGAAATTATTTTCTTTCCTTTTATTATTTTTTAAAGATTTTATTTATTTATTTGACAGACAGAGATCACAAGTAGACAGAGAGGCAGGCAGAGAGAGAGGGGGAAGCAGGCTCCTTGCTGAGCAGAGAGCCTGATGTGGGGCTCAAGCCCAGGACCCTGGCATCATGACCTGAGCCCAAAGCAGAGGCTTTAACCCACTGAGCCACCCAAGCACCCCTCTTTTTTTCTTTTTTTTTTTTTTTTCAGAGTTCAGTTTTTTATTGAGCAGCATATAAGAAATTGGTTTTTGTTGGTTTGATTTGGTATGGTTTGATTTTGATATACTATCAAAATTGACATTTAAAAGTGGGAACACTTTATGTGTTATGTGGAATCTGATATATGAGGGACATGTTTATAATCTCACCTTCACTCAGCTTTACTTAGTCTATCACTGCCCTCTAGGTGTATCCTGTCTTTGTGTATTCCCACCAATACCATTCCAAATAAATCCATAACCATAGGACCCAATTGAATAGATACAATTTTTTGTATCTATTATGGATTGTCTGTTGCTGACTCAGTTTCTAACATGCTTTTTAAGTTTCCCTTTGTCCTCAGGTAAGAATCCGTTTCCCTCTGTGGTCCTTAGCTGAAGTTAACCAATCAGTGGAGCACTGGTGCAAGGCCGAAGAGAATGATGCT